>NC_138528.1:124872573-126072573 GCF_964234715.1 Podarcis melisellensis | reverse complement strand
TCCAGACCCTGAATCATCTTGGTTGCCCTCCCCTGCACACCTTCCAGCTTGTCAACATCCTTCTTAAATTGTGGTGCCCAGAATTGGATACAGTACACCAGGTTTGGTCTGACCAAGGCAGAATAGAGTGGTACTATTAATTCCCTTGATCTGGACACTACTGTTGATGCCGCCTAGAATATCATTAGCCTTCTTTTGTTGCCAAATCACACTGCTGACTCATGTTCACCTTGTTGTCCACTAAGACCCCTAGATACCTTTCAATGTAGTGGTAGTAAGTCAGGTATCCCCCATACTATATTTGTGCAGTGGGTTCTTCCTGCCTAAGTACAGAACTGTACGTTTGCCCCTATTGAGTCTTGTGCTCTACCAACTGAGCCATCAATCTCATCCAAAATTGGCACTTCTTCTCACCAGCAGCAGAAGTGGGATGGCACTTCTCGTTTGAAACAGAACGCGATTCCCCGGTCAGAGGAAGAGACCCAGGGAAGCAGCAGTCTTCCCAATAGAGGTTGGGGTGAAGAAATAAGCAAAGGGTTTGGTTTGAGGCAGTCAAGACGGAAGCGTGATGACAAGTGGTATTTAATGTGTAGGAAGTTAGAAATAGTAATGATGATTAATGGGATCTTGTAGTGGTGGGGGGGGGGTCGAGGAGAGAGAGAGAGAGACATATACCAGTATTGGTAGCTGATGATTGTGAAAGAGAAAAAAATAAACATTGGGAAGGCCTGCTGTGTCTCGTGGCTTCCACCACATGGAATATTCTAGTTTCGCAGCTCTTAGAAACTTTATTGGCTCTCTAGCTAAAAATCTCAGATTGAACTAATTTGTCTTAGCAGCCGAAAAGAGCAAATCCTCGGGGCACTGAAGGCTGAGCATGGTTGTTTGAAAATTCGGTATTTGATATTCTAGAAACCATTGTGCATTGCTTCCCATTCCCCTAGCAGTTTGCTGCACTCTCTTCTGTGTTTACTGGGGGCCAAGCCACATACCTCATGAGACTAGATCCTGGAAGCCAATCAGTCTCTTCAAATCCCTCCTGCCTCCTTCTCGGCTTCAAATGCACACCTACAAAAGCACACAAGTCAATCCTGCATACTGTTAATACTCAGCCCCTGAGCTTCTCCAGCTTAAATCAAGTGCTGATAGCATCCAGTCTACTTAAAGGTGAAATTCAAGTGTGGACAGTGGAGATCCCCTTCTGCATTGAGGAGTGACTGCACAAACATTTCAGTTCGTAAGTATCATTAATCTACAAGGCAGCACCCTAAGGGAGAAATGAAAATGTCTGCTTTCAACTACCTACACTGAAATGTTGAGCTACAAAACAAACACACAATCTGCATGACTTGTAAATATATTCGTAAGAAGATTTCCCCAGAGTAATAAACTCTAACCTTTTGAAAGAGCTGTAAGGCTGTTTGGAATCCAGATCTATCCAATTTTTTGTTCACAGGCTGTGCAGCCAACTATGATGGGAGAAAGTCACAAGATCTGCTGCACTCATCTCAGTGATAATGGGCTTGTGAGATGCATCGTGTTCAAAGCTTTGGGGTGAAGGTCATTCTTCCTTGGCTATCAATTGTGCTGTTGTTACCACCAGTAAACGTTACAGGGAGAGAAAGGAAAGTGCTATCATTAATATGAGAGCCAGTGTGGTATAGTGGTTAAGAGTGGTGGACTCGCTGAAAAAGGTATTTAAATATACCTTCCTGAAGAAACCAGAGGCCTTTCTCCTGGGTATGGTCGGCCAATTGGTGTCAAAGAAGGATAGAACTTTCTATAAGTATGCTACAACAGCAGCAAGAATACTCATTGCAAAGTACTGGAAGACACAGGATCTACCCACTCTGGAAGAATGGCAGATGAAGATGATGGACTATATGGGATTGGCAGAAATGACTGGCAGAATCCGAGACCAGGGAGAAGAGTCGGCGGAAGAAGATTGGAAGAAATTTAAAGACTATTTACAGAAATATTGCAAAATTAATGAATGTTAGAATGATGTCGGATAGAAATTAAGTGGTTTCCAGCTGTAATGCTTTAAGAGAATATGGGAAAAAAAGGTTTAGAAATAGGTTAAAATTTATTGATAAGGTTTTGCTGAACTAACAATTTGAATTGGAATACAAAAAAGGGAGGTATGAGGAGGTCTGGGAAATAAGTTAATGAAAAATAAGTAATGGAAACCTTATGTGTTTTTAAATATTTTTATTTTTTATTTTTGTTATTTTTTTATTTTTTTCTTTTTATTGTATTACTATTGAAAACTTTAATAAATATTCTTTAAAAAAAAAGAGTGGTGGACTCGTAATCTGGTGAACCAGGTTCGCATCTCCGCTCCTCCACATGCAGCTGCTGGGTGACCTTGGGCTAGTCACACTTCTTTGAAGTCTCTCAGCCTCACTCACCTCACAGAGTGTTTGTTGTGGGGGAGGAAGGGAAAGGAGAATGTTAGCCTCTTTGAGACTCCTTCGGGTAGTGATAAAGCAGGATATCAAATCCAAACTCCTCCTCCTCCTCCTCCTCTTCTTCTTCTTCTTCTTCTTCTTCTTCTTCTTCTTCTTCTTCACTTATTCCAAATGTTTTTTTAAAAAACATACTGAAGAGCTACCAATAACTGAATGTGTGATATTATGCAGTATGCAAAACTGACTTACTTAAAGTAAGATGACTTAAAGCAATTTGAGCTGACAAAACTCAGAGGGGAAAGAAAAGGCACATGGAAAAACAACTCTGTTCATTCTTCACACATGCAAATCACTGTGATTGGAGTATATTTGGAAAATAATGCTCTGCCATTAAAAGCTAGACCCGTCTCTCAAAATGAAAAATCCCAATCCCACTTTCCTCCCTTTGAGCTTTGGTTATGTCAGAGAAGTTCCTCCACTGACAGGTTATGTCCTCAGTTGGCTAGGTTTGGTTCCTCAGGAAAGAAAAGAGGGGAAACACTTTGCAGGGTGAGGGACCAAGGTCATGTCGTGACTCAGAAAGTCAAGGCCTCCCTGATCCCTTTCAACGTGCATCTATGTGGATCTGACTCAGGAAAATGGGAGTCTGCGCCAAGTCATCCCAATTTTCCTCATTATTCAGGGCACACCCCTAGATGCGGATGCACAGCCCTAATACATTCAATAAAAAATAATGATGGCGATAAAAAGTGCATGGGGGAATTTTAGTTTTATTTTTGAGTTTGATCTTCAGGTTTATGTGTTTCTGCTTTGGGACATTCAATCGAAGGGCAGAGTGTTGTTATTATTTTAACAGTTAAGTGAATAAAAAAGAGAACTCGCAGCGCCAGCATGTTACAGAAATGAAGGGAAGCTAAAGCGCTGTCTCTGGGTGTTTCGGTGAGACAGATAACTTTTAGTCTTACCGCCTGGCGCAAAAGTCTTGCATCATCTTTCCTCTCTGACCTGTATCTGCAATCTCACGTGGCTCTTGGCTCTAACCTCTTTGGGCCTTCCAAGCGAATGTCGTTGTGCCTCTCCTTGCCTCCTCTCCGTTAAGTACCCTTCCCAGAGTCTTAAAATAGCTTTTTTAATTAAGTCCCGGTTTTCATGAGAAAATTAAAGGAATATTATCTTTTAAAACCAATTCGGTACTTTAAAAAGTCTAATAAATAAATGTGCTAGTTCAAAATTAAACACAATATTTCATCTTCGGCTCTTAAGCTCGTTAAATATTTAATCAAATTCTTGGGCAGATTTATTGCTGTGGGCGCAGGGGGGTGTTGATTGCCTTTCTGACACTCCTGTGCCCATCGGAAAGCAGCGGCTCTGATGCATCTTTGCTCTGCGTAGGGGAAAGGCACTTCAGAAATCAGTCAAGACACTTTGGAGCTTCTCCCCACCCCCAGCTCACATACCTGGAGAATGAGATGCTTGCAATGAGGCCATTTCTCATCCTGTCTTCCCATGAGCACATTGGGGTCTGAGTTTTCTAGTGCAGGAAGAATTGTGAATGGTTATCACCAGCCCAGCTGCACCACTGCACATGTGACTTTTGCACTGAGTTAACCATGGTCCAAGTCTCGCACCTACCTTCCATGCAGTTCTGCAGCCTTGGAAACCAGTACCATGGACAGGGCTTGAGGGCCAACTTTCCATTGGGGCTGATAGTCTAATGTGCCTGCGTGGGAGCTCTGGATCAAACGGTGCTGCAGGATCTATAGCAGCAGGCTCCAGATTGCCAGTTACCTTCCTTTCATGGCAAAGATGGCAAGGAGACATTGGATTGTTTTGAGTTATTGGAGACTTGTCTCCATATGGGTACTCAGGGTGTGGAGTGTCATATAAAAAATAATCATCAGGAATAATTTTGGGAAGGCGATTCAGTGGATGAGTTTGCCTCTTCTCCCAAATAGTACACAACAATTGCTACAATTGCCTAATTGTCCAGTGTATACCGGAAGTGCAGAAAGCAATTCCAACATAAAGCCAAGTTTGCTTGGGTTGGTGTTTGTGCAATGTTCCTTATTGAGTTGGTTTAGTCATGCTGGCTGTTGGCGGGTTGTCCGGTCAACGTAGTGTCAGAATAGAGACCAGCACATTGTCCATGCTGCTTGTGATCCTGAGTTACATACAGATGCAGTTTGAGTAGAAGAAGAGAAGAAGAAGAGTTTGGATTTGATATCCCACTTTATCACTACCCGAAGGAGTCTCAAAGCGGCTAACATTCTCCTTTCTCTTCCTCCCCCACAACAAACACTCTGTGAAGTAATTGAGGCTGAGAGACTTCAGAGAAGTATGACTAGCCCAAGGTCACCCAGCAGCTGCATGTGGAGGAGCAGAGACGCGAACCCAGTTCCCCAGATTATGAATCTACTGCTCCTAACCACTACACCACACTGTAGTGTGGAGGTTGGTTCATTAGAGTGAATGGAGAACAGACCCACCCTTGGTATGCCATCAGCTAGCTCCTGCCTGCCAGCCTTCTTACTTACAACCAGTCAGGGGGTCCCTCTGTCTGTCATTGGCTCTGGCTCCATCTACTGTTGGTCCCCTAGCTTGTGCCCAAACAGTCCCAGTGGGCACGGGCCATCATTGACTTAGTGCATTCATGCAACCATACTCTCACATGGAAATAGCAATACAGTGGTACCTCGGTTTAAGAACAGTCCTGTTTATGAACGATTTGGTTTACAAACTCCGCAAAACCGGAAGTAGTGTCCCGGTTTGCGAACTTTACCTTGGTCTAAGAACGGAATGCAAACGGTGGAAGGCCACCGGCGGTGGGAGGCCTCATTAGGGAAAGTACACCTCGGTTTAAGAATGGTTTCGGTTTAAGAACAAACATCCGGAATGGATTAAGTTCGTGAACCCAGGTACCACTGTAATCATGTGATTTCTCTCCTTATCACTGTCTGAAACAGTTGATGGCTCATAGCTTTCCCTCTGATGAGCTTTGCATCCCAATTAGCTAGGGATATATCTGCTCTGTAATGTTTGTCCATTCTTTCAATGGTGAATCAGTCATTTGCGTGAATCCTCTATCAGTTTTGTGGTTCCACTTTTTAAAAGGGAATCACATGAACAATCTACCTGTGGGAATTTAAAGTGGTGGGCTTATTATCCAATTCACTTTTCCTAGACCTCATGAGTCCTAAGAACCTGCACATGGATCTACCCTGGAAAAGTTATATTTTCCATATAGGTGGTGCTGTGGGTTAAACCACAGAGACTAGGACTTGCCGATCAGAAGGTCGGCGGTCCGAATCCCTGTGACGGGGTGAGCTCCTGTTGCTTTGTCCCTGCTCCTGCCAACCTAGCAGTTCGAAAGCACCTCAAAGTGCAAGTAGATAAATAGGTACCACTCCGGCGGGAAGGTAAACGGTGTTTCCGTGTGCTGCTCTGGTTTGCCAGAAGCGGCTTAGTCATGCTGGCTAAATGACCCGGAAGCTGACTCCCTTGGCCAATAAAGCGAGATGAGCACCACAACCCCAGAATCGGCCATGACTGGACCTAATGGTCAGGGTCCCTTTACCTTTACCTAACATATCCATGAGTGAACACCTGCAAGATCACTTAAAGAAGTGCATGTCAGAACATGCCCTAAGTTAGACATCAATTTTCAATCAAAGTCTTGCACCTCTAACCATCTGTAGATCCTTGAATGATGCACCCTCATACTGTCCCCTTACATAACCTGAACTAGCCTCTGCATCTGACCTGAGGAGAGGAGAATTTAGTGGAGTATGGAAAAGCTAATTCTTGTGACATTCGTATAAGGCAATGCAAGGCACTGTGTACTCAAGCATCTTGAGTACACAGGCTCAGGGTTTCTCTTCTGGCCAATTTTATTTCTATCTGTCCAGTGTCAGTATCCAAAATAGCAAACGAAACACGAGCAAACAATGACGAGAGCATGGCTCCTGAGAGCGACAAGGACTTTCCGAGGTTCGCCATCTAGAGCAAGTTACAGAAACAGGCGGAATGGAGTTGTGTTTTTCAAGTCACTAAATCACACAGCAGTTCATGAGCTCACCTTTCACCTCGGGGAGATTGCCTAGAAAATAAATCCACGATGGAGAACACAGGGAGAGGGGAGGGGGACTGGCTTAAATTCAGCTCCCCCTTTCTTGCCCCTCTCCTAAAGAGCCCCACAGACCCCAGGCAAAGTAGTTCATCTGTGTCTGTGGGAGAGGCACAGCTGAAATAAATCGGTAAGCTCTTGCAGGTGTTCCCCTTTCGCACAATACTGTTCTTTCTCATGCATAAGATGTCAGGGCTGCCTAGCCTTCATCAATGCAGAATACACTACGGAAGTGAAATCTTTAGGGACTTAGTGCCACAGGCCTCTGGGAAGCTGCATGCATTCTCTTATGTAGTTCAGCTGATAGACTGAGTGGAATAGCATCTGCTTTGCGTGCCGAAGTCTCCAAGTTCAATCCCTGGCAACTCCAGGTAGAGCTGGAAGATAGTCCTGCCTGAAACTCTGGGGAGGCTCTGCCAATAAGTGTAGACAATACTGAATGAGATGGACCAATGGTCTGGCTCAGTATAAGACAGTGTCCCATGTTCCCGTTTCTGTGTATGGTGCAGTGCACCCCAAAAGCGGAGGGGCTTTCATGTGTAGCCCTATACACACCCACACCTGACATGACACATCAGCACTGTGTGACAGACCCTCCAAGTGTCCCTATTGTCCAGGGACAGGCCTGGATTTGCAGAAGGCATCCTGATTTCTTATTTGATCCCAGTGTAGCCCTCTTTTCCTTAGGATGTCCCTATTTTCGTTGGGGAGAGGGGTTGGAGAGTGTGGTGTTGTTGTTGTTTAGTCGTTTAGTCGTGTCCGACTCTTCGTGACCCCATGGACCAGAGCACGGCAGGCACTCCTGTCTTCCTCCCACAGTTTGGTCAGACTCATGCTGGCAGCTTCGAGAACACTGTCCGGCAATCTCATCCTCTGTCGTCCCCTTCTCCTTGTGCCCTCCATCTTTCAGCTTCAGGATCTGGGCTTCCAGGGAGCACTCAGGGCTGATTTCCTTAAGAATGGATAGGTTTGATCTTCTTGCAGTCCATGGGACTCTCAAGAGTCTCCTCCAGCACCAGAATTCAAAAGCATCAATTCTTCGGCGATCAGCCTTCTTTATGGTCCAGCTCTCACTTCCATACATCACTACTGGGAAAACCATAGCTTTAACTGTACGGACCTTTGGTGGCAAGGTGATGTCTCTGCTTTTTAAGATGCTGTCTAGGTTTGTCATTGCTTTCCCCCCAAGAAGGGAGAGTGTGGTAGGATGATCCTATTTTCAGAGAAATGTTGAAGGGTATGGAGTTATGTGACCCCTGAGCCAAGGAGATAAATAACTATACAACCTTCAGAAGACATCCGAAGGCAGTATCTTTGGAGGTAAGAGATGAATTTATTTCTTGTTATCACAGTGCAACCATGTGAACAACCACTCTTAGTTTACGTTTCTTACCTCAATAAGCTTAACTGCTTAATAGGTTTTTATTTTTCCATCTTCATGCATTTTCCTCAAGTCATTCTCTCCCTTTCTCTTAGAGCCCTGCTTTCTATAACGCCCCTACAAAAAGACTCTTTCTCTCTCTCATCTTCTCTTCTACGCCCCACTGATTCATGCCCCCCGCTTGCCTTTGTCATCATTCATTTGTCCACCCCCTTGGCTGCTCTTGCAGTTAAATCATGGGTTTCTGCAGGGGGAAGTGGCCCGAACCACCATCAAACCGTCCCCACCTGCTGTAGCCATCTGCAAAACCCCAAGGAGGAATTCCTTTTGCGCTTCTGTTTTTTCGGGCCCCTGCAGGAGGTTTCCCATGGAAAATCCATCTGACAGTTTAAAATACGGACTTCCCTCTTGCATCTCTATTCCTCCAATATCATAGCACACTTGGGATATTCTACATTAGGGTTAAGTAAACATACAAGATAGGGCAGGCATGGACGAGTTCATTCAGTTGGAGAGTGAAGTGGAGACTCTCCAATACATGCAAAGACTTCCTGTGCATCTTAGAACCCGGGGGGGGGGATTACTTCCACCACCACCCCACCTAATGGAGGGCAGCTGGAACGGAGATGGAGACCAAAAGTAGTGCCCTCATCCACACTGACTTCCCTTGTATGTTTACAGTATGTGTAACATCTGAAGAGGGCTCATATATTGGTTCGCTGTCATCTGAGGCCTAGGAAGCGGTGAGTGTTCTGTTTGCACTTGCAGTGATTCATGGGTTTTGTAGTCTCTGCCTGGGGGATTGGTCCTCCGCTTCCAGGACACCTCAAGCAATGCACCGAAGCCGCTGAATGTGAGGCAAACATTCCAGTTTATAGGTGCCAACAGAAATCATTGCAGTTATTTTCTTTTCCTTTCTCCCCAGATATAAACATCTCAATGGGTGGTATTGAGTCCTGAACTTGGATTTTCAGGAAAAGGGCTTCCTTGAAACTAATCCTTCATTCCTCCAGGGAGAGAGCTGCAATGGACTTGGATTCCCCTGGGGCTAATACTCTTGCCTCAGTTCCCTATTCCCAGATACTTTCTAAGTTCAGGAAGCACCTGTAGCTCCTGTCACGTGCTACCCCTTCCTCCTCACTCAGTTGGCCTGTCACTTATTTTAATGCTTGATCTGTGCTGCTTTTCTGCCCTGGCTTTGCATCCAGGACTCTTGCTTCCTCTTCTCACATCTTGGTCAACTTGTAGCCTCCTCACGATGACATCACTTCCTGCGTCTGGGTGGGTCATTGGGGAAAAAGCCAGGAGCAGGAAGACACTCTCCCAGCTCTTCATTGCACATCTTACAAAGGAATATAAATGGACACTCATTATTTATTATGGACACTGCTGAGACGGCTCTTTGATGAAGCGATTCATACATCTTCCTAAATGCATAAAATCATGAATAGGCAGACCATTATGAATAGTAGAGCAATCAGCTTGCTGATGGCCCATGTGGGATATATGCAAGGATGCAGGTTAGAAGCAGGGTGATGCTTTTTTTATAATAATCAATCTCTGATTATTCCTTATTCAAAAAGGGCACTGATATGTTACTGAATTAACTCAAGCTCTACAATAATCAATAGACCTCATTATTATTATTTATTCAATTTATACACTGCCCTATACCCGGACGTCTCAGGGCAGTTCACAAACAAGAGTACAACATACAAAATCAAACCAAAAACAATGTTGTTGTTTAGTCATGTCCGACTCTTCGTGACCCCATGGACCAGAGCACGCCAGGCCCTCCTGTCTTCCACTGCCTCCCGCAGTTTGGTCAGACTCATGCTGGTAGCTTCGAAAACACTGTCCAACCATCTCGTCCTCTGTCGTCCCCTTCTCCTTTTGCCCTCCATTTTTCCCAACATCAGGGTCTTTTCCAGGGAGTCTTCTCTTCTCATGAGGTGGCCAAAGTATTGGAGCCTCAGCTTCAGGATCTGTCCTTCCAGTGAGCACTCAGGGCTGATTTCCCTCAGAATGGATAGGTTTGTTCTTCTTGCAGTCCATGGGACTCTCAAAAATAAAACCCCAAAGTATTTATGATTATCATTACTGTTTGTTTTTCTTTTTTTTCGCTGAGGGGCAAGAGGACCACAATCTTCATTCAATATGCTACATTTTGTCAATTTCAGTGTGCAGCCTAGCCTACGAAAGGACTGGCCCATCAGCCCACAAATGAAGACATCTCCTTTGTTTTTCTGTCAGAGGTATTCCGACTGTCAATTACGCAAATGCCATTTCTCGTTTTCATAATTCAGCCCAACAACGTGCACTTATAAGATGTCTCTCTCATAGCTGGCCTAGCAAGAGAGATCACCTTGTTTTCCTTGATATGTCTTTCATTCTTTAAGGCACAGTGCCCTGCTACCCTTATTTAGATCTTAATGCCTCCCATATGCCCCTGTTTCAGAGCTGAAATTCCTCCGTTTACTTCCCCGGAAAGCCATTCTTCATTATAATATGTTTCCCCAAGTAAATTTATTCATCATATTTTTCTCTCCCTGTGACAGCCACGTCCTTCCACTACGGGAAATTAAACACTGTACCATATGGCCAGAGCAACAAACTTTTAGTACTTGCTTGCTCAATTGCTTTAACACATTGCCGACTTCGTACAACATTCTGCTTGCCCGAATACTATCAGGCTTGTGCCTGACATATGCATTAGACATGTTAATGGCACGGAGGAAATTAAGTGAAGTTGACAATGTGAGGAAAGAACAGTATGATCCCATTAAGGACTAAATTTTTGCCATTTTTACTTTTGTGCAAGTGGGGAAGGGGGGGAAGAAAACAAGCTTAAACGAATCCCTCAGAACAGGTTATATCATTTCCCTGCTGTACAAACAGATGCTGCCAACCTGCAAAGCTGTAACAGTGCGAGAGCCCCAAAGTGACGGGCCCAACATCTTCAGATTGCCTCCTTCATATCGTAATTCTGTGTGGCTCACTTCAACATCGGTCCAGTATATCTGAAGGAGCGTCTCCACTCCCATCATTCTACCCGGACACTGAAGTCCAGCTCTGAGGGCCTTCTGGCAGTTCCCTCACTGCAAGAAGCCAAGTTACAGGGAACCAGGCAGAGGGCCTTCTCGGTAGTGGCGCCCTCCCTGTGGAACACCCTCCCACCAGATGTGAAAGAAAACAACAACTACCAGACTTTTAGAAGACATCTGAAGGCAGCCCTGTTTAGGAAAGCTTTTAATGTTTGATGTATTACAGTATTTTAATATTATTTTTTTTTGGAAGTTGCCCAGAGCACCTGGGGAAGCCCAGCCAGATGGGCCGGGTATAAATAAATTATTATTATTATTATTAGCCTACCTTTTTGCAACGGGGGGCTCTGCTGGAACCTGTGTCTTTTCCTTGTTTGGAAGCTCCTGCTGCATCATCGCCATCCTCTATTTGTATGCTTTCTTTCCATAGTTAAAACATGCTCAAGGTGCGGTCATTTTTACGAGCATAGCTGCTAATAAATATACATCATCATCACCTTCATCAATGCAGCTTGCCACATGAAAAGATTTACATAACTGCATAAACAAAACAAAAGGTAAGTAAAGGTAAAGGGACCCCTGACCATTAGGTCCAGTCGTGGACAACTCTGGGGTTGCGGCGCTCATCTCACTTTATTGGCCGAGGGAGCCGGCGTACAGCTTCCAGGTCATGTGGCCAGCATGACTAAGCCACTTCTGGTGAACCAGAGCAGCGCAGGGAAACCCCATTTACCTTCCCGCCGGAGTGGTACCTATTTATCTACTTGCACTTTGACTTGCTTTCGAACTGCTAGGTTGGCAGGAGCAGGGACCGAGCAATAGGAGCTCACCCCATCACGGGGATTCGAACTGCCGACCTTCTGATTGGCAAGTCCTAGGCTCTGTGGTTTAACCCACAGCACCACCCACTTCCCTTACAAAAGGTAAGTAGTCACTAACAATATATAAAAAAACTCAATAAGTAAACAGTAAAATTAAGCAATCCCCACATAATTCATAATAAGGACTAAGAATAAGGATGCAAAGACATAATAGGTAAAAATGTAACGGTAAAAGTCCCCTGGGCAGTTAAGTTCAGTCAAAGGCAACTATGGGGTTACAGCGCTCATTTCACTTTCAGGCCGAAGGAGCCAGCATTTGTCCACAGACAGCTTTGTGGCTCATGTGGTCAGCATGACTAAACTGCTTCTGGAGCAACGGGACACCGTGACAGAAACCAGAGCACACACTGAAATGCCGTTTACCTTCCCGCCACAGGGGTACCTATTTATCTACTTGCTCTGGCTTGCTTTCGAACTGCTAGTTTGGCAGAAGCTGGGACCAAGGAACGGGAGCTCACCCCATTGCAGGGATTCGAACCACCAACCTTCTGATCGGCAAGCCCAAGAGGCTCAGTGGTTTAGACCACAGCACCTCCTGCATCCCTTTTAAAACCAATAACAGCAACCATTAAGTACTTCTTAAATCAAATCTGCATATCAACAAAAACTCCTAAACCTCACGCCGATAGTCTGCAGGTAGCAAGAAACTATAATAAAATAGAAGGCAACTAGAAATGAGTATCTACAAATCTATCCTCTATCTATCTCTCTATCTATCTATCATCTATCTATCTATCTATCTATCTATGCCTTGGCTTTGGCCTCAAGCTCAGAGTCAGAGGAGGAGGAGCTGACTAAGTCTGCCATAGCTGAATCTGACATTGCTGTACCCCCACTAGTCTGGGAACTGGACCTGATATTTATAATGCATACAGAAGCTACGATTTCAAAGAATAGAGGAACAAAGGCCTGGCAATGTAAAAACCAGAGTCTTCAGGCCAAAGGCTAAAAGCTTGGGAAAGGTGAACTGAAGGGGCCTCAGTTCACCTCTGGCTTTCATTGGAGCTCTCCATGGTGCTGTGTCTAAATATTACCTATTTGCCCATTTTTAATTCTTCCTCCTAGTTATAGTTCCAGAAGAAGAAGAAGAAGAAGAAGAAGAAGAAGAAGAAGAAGAAGAAGAAGAAGAAGAAGAAGAAGAAGAAGAAGAAGAGTTGTAGTAGTAGTTTGGATTTGATATCCCACTTTATCACTACCCAAAGCGGCTAACAATCTCCTTTCCCTTCCTCCCCCACAACAAACACTCTGTGAGGTGAGTGAGGCTGAGAGACTTCAGAGAAGTGTGACTGGCCCAAGGTCACCCAGCAGCTGCATGTGGAAGAGCGGGGAAGCGAACCCGGTTCACCAGATTACGAGTCCACCACTGTTAACCACTACACCACACTGGCTGAAGTGGTTTAGAATAAAATGGTAGCCTCTATTGCTACCCAAAGTGCTTTTGGAAGGTGGAAGCAGCAAGAACTCCCCACATTGGAAGATTGGAGAATAAAAATGGTAGAATTTGTGGAGTTGGCGAAGCCGAGGGGAGAATTAGGAATCGGCCCGAAGAAAAATATCAAAAGGACTGGAGCAAATTTATTCATTACCTGAAAGAAAATTGTACTCATTTAAAAACGTTTGTAGCATTAACGTGAAATGTTTTGTAATGTGAATTTAAGATGCTGATTTATAAATAAGAATGTGATCTTTTAAGGTGATTTTAGGATAAAGAAGTGATTATGGGAATGCGAAAGGTATGTTATAGACTACAGGGATGTCAGAAAGAGAGATAGAAGGAAGTCAAAGCTCACTTTGAGCAAATAATAAAAGTTATGAATATGTATACTGAACTAAATGAAATATGGAAAAATTCAATAAAAATTATGTTTTAAAAAAGTTGTTTTTTCTGGGGGTACACAGGGGCACGCAAACCCCTAAACATTTTGTGAATCTTTGTACTATTGTCCATTTACTGCATTAATTTTTTCCAAATTTGAACTATAAAATGATGGTTTTCTTGAGTCAAAATGAGAGTACCCCTAAACATTTTCTTTAGAAAAAAAAGTACTGGCTACCAGTACCCCGTGTTGACCTAGCACTGGGATTTTCTGGGTTAATTTTGAACTGCTTTAAAGAAGTTGCCTCACAATAAGCATGGGGCAATTGTACAGTCATTGACTGCTTCCTCAAGTTGGATATGATCATCCACTACCAGTTGTTCATTGTTTTCTCTGTAACTACCAAGGGATCAATTGCTTTCACCTGTCACAATCTACGAATTCCATGCCGGGCAAATTTGTGGCTGATTTAGTCATTTGAGAGCTCTAGGAGTTTGACTGAAGTCCATTTCCCCTGGAAAGCCAAAAATATTGCCGAACAAGGCCAAATGAAATATGATTCGACCCCTGTCTTTTATGTCTGTAGTTTGAAAATGTTTTGTTAATCCCTTGCCAGGCTTTGGGGTTTGTTTTCAGTAGGCTTCAGGGCTAAAAGATGGGTGGAAAGTCGTATTTTTCTGGCAAGACATTTTGCCCACTCAGGAGAACTTGAGTCGTTCCTAGAGCTCTAGATATTTTACAGTATTTGAACTTTGGTTTCCTCTATCATTTGTTGTTTCTGGCAGAGCTAAAGATGAACTATTAACCCATTATTACGAATAACTTATAACAAGGTTTATTTCTATTACTTTACTTCATGTGTCAGAATCAAGAGTGACACATGTGCTAATTGTGCAATTAGTTTAGCAAGAGAGAAGATCAAGCAACATGGATTTTCTAGTTTTTTAACTTAAAATCATAACAAATCATAACTTTAGGGAAGCTTTTAATGTTTAATGTATCACAGTATTTTAATATTCTTTTGGAAGCCGCCCAGAGTGGCTGGGGAAGCCCAGCCAGATGGGCGGGGTATAAATAAATTATTATTATTACTATTATTATTATTATTATTATTATTATTATTATTATTATTATAACTTGGGTTGCGTACAATGTCTGCAGAAATGAGAATGAGTGTCAGGTTTTTGCTTCCACTTCCTATTTCTACTCGTCCACTAGGACACACATGTCGTTGTTGTTGTTTAGTCATTTATTCGTGTCCGACTCTTCGTGACCCCATGGACCAGAGCACGCCAGGCACTCCTGTCTTCCACTGCCTCCCACAGTTTGGTCAAACTCATGCTGGTAGCTTCGAGAACACTATCCAACCATCTCGTCCTCTGTCGTCCCCTTCTCCTTGTGCCCTCCATCTTTCCCAACATCAGGGTCTTTTCCAGGGAGTCTTCTCTTCTCATGAGGTGGCCAAAGTATTGGAGCCTCAGCTTTAGGATCTGATCTTCCAGTGAGCACTCAGGGCTGATTTCCCTAAGAATGGAGAGGTTTGATCTTCTTGCAGTCCATGGGACTCTCAAGAGTCTCCTCCAGCACCATAATTCAAAAGCATGAATTCTTCGGTGATCAGCCTTCTTTATGGTCCAGCTCTCACTTCCATACATCACATACCTAGGGTATATTATATGGGTGGCATATTATCATGATTATTACAGTTTTAAATGTTAATCTGAACATTGCAAACCTTTCTCAGCTTTTGGGCTATCATTGGGCAATTTATTTTATGGCAGATTTTTCTTGGTTTTCCAGGTGAAATGTTACCTGGTTGTTTGCTTCAAGGCACCTATCCAATATTTCACTACTGAACTTTCTTCTAGGTTACACATAGCATCAGCAATACAGTGAATAATTGCAAATGCCTTCTGTTTCCTGAGAACCACAGATGCATAGATGTTCACTTACAGGAAACGTTGAATCGCAGGACTCCAAAAACTGGGATGGCATTGTTTGAAAATGCAACAACCTGGCAAATGTGAGATTATGTAAATAACTTTCAAAGGCAGGCTTCCTTTTAATATGCGGATAACATCTTGAGAAAACTGAGTGTTGGGTTGACGCCATGTCCCTTTGAACATTAAAATATTTTTGTTTATTCTTTTTCAATGAGCGGACTTCTGAGTTTTCCAAAGTTCTAAAGCCATGCTCAACCAGACCATATTTCTGCCTACGTCTACACTCAGAAGGTCAATTTCTTTTTCTTATCTATTTATTACAAATTATTACAATATTTATTATAAATATATTATACCATACATCAAGTATCATTTATAAAATTGTAGCTAGTTCCTAGTTAGTTGACCCCCCCAAAAAAAATCACATTAAAATGTAAGTACATTTCCTTGTACTTACAAACCTCACTCCAGTTTCTTATCACTGCAGAGTTTGCACCTAATTATATACCCTTGCAATCTACTTCAGCTGTCAGATATGTGGCAAAGATCATTTGTGGGTAGGAACAGTATCAGGAATTACTTCAAACATTTATGAGGAGCTTTACTGATGGAATTTACATCCCCACAACATTAGAATGCAATTTCAGGTTACTTACAATTTCAAAGATTTTAAAGAGTCTGAGTAAAGCCCAAGAGGACTTGAATAGATTTGGCCACAGCAAGCCTAACAGCTATAGATGGAAATTCCAATAAACGGTTTCCATGATACTTGATGAAACCCACATTTTTGAAGCTCTGGAATTGTTCTGTTTCCTGACTATCAAATTCAGGGACAGATCTCAAAAGCACAAATGAACAGCACCCTCTTACACATGTTTGCTCAGAAGTAAGTCTCAGCCTTTGTCTCCATCAGTCTGTATTTTCTAACCTTTTCTTACCCTCTGACTCAAAACTACTGTCTATTGTTCTCCACTCCCAGCTAGCTTATCCCTGACCCAACCCAACCCTGCTCCCCAGAAAGGGGTGGAGATAGGATGGATTACATCCTCCAGCAAAGGATGCGTCTCAGAAATTGGTCTGCTGGCTTACAAAGAAATATTTGCAGTCATTCGGGTTTCATTAACCCTCTGCTGCCAACCCCTCCCAACTTACATTTATACTGTTTAAGTTCACACAACAAACAGGTGCCTGCCCAGATCTTCCACTAGCACCTCCATGGAAGGCAAAATCTTCATCTCTTGTTTCTGAATTGCTCATATTGGCTGGGATGCCAAGAGCCTAATGCTGGTACTTCCACTTTGTGTTGTCTTGTGGAGTCCTCCTCTAGATTGTCTCCCAACCATCTGGACTGGGTTTTGAGTGAAGTGTGAGGGACCACAAGAGGCTTGCCATATGTCAGGAAAATTCCTGGCATGTCCTGGTTTTGGGGTGTGAAAATGGCATCAGGGTGGAATTTTGCCAAAAAGGCAAAATGTCAGGGGAAACCTGAATGTACGAGATAAGGATCTATTTTTGGAGTAGTTGATACTCAACTTTGTGAGTGTCAGGAATTCTACTTTTTGAAATATGGCAATCCGAGACTACAATGACAACCCCATTATCTTTGCAAAAGCTCTTTATAACCTAGGTAGCTGTTGTTAGTGGTGCACTGAGGCAGTTTATAGGCTATGGCTAAAGGTGGCACTGTGGGTTAAACCACAGAGCCTAGGACTTGCCAATCAGAAGGTCGGCAGTTTGAATCCCCGCGACGGGATGAGCTCCCGTTGCTCAGTCCCTGCTCCTGCCAACCTAGCAGTTTGAAAGCACTTCAAAGTGGAAGTAGATAAATAGGTACCGCTCCGGCGGGAAGGTAAATGGGGTTTCCATGCACTGCTCTGGTTCGCCAGAAGCAGCTTAGTCATGCTGGCCACATGACCTGGAAGCTGTACACCTTCTCCCTCAGCCAATAAAGTGAGATGAGCGCCGCAACCCCAGAGTCAGTCTCGACTGAACCTAATGGACAGAGGTCCCTTTACCTTTACCTATTGGTAAAAATGTAAAGGTAAAAGGTAAAGGACTCCTGGATGGTTAAGTCAAAAGCGACTATGGGGTGTGGCGCTCATCTCGCTTCAGGCTGAGGGAGCTGGTGTTTGTCCACAGACAGCTTTCCAAGTCATGACTAAACCTCTACTGGTGCACAGGGGACCATGACGAGTGCCAGAGTGCATGGAAACGCCATTTACCTTCCCGACGGAGCGGTACCTATTTATCTACTTGCACTGATGTGCTTCTGAACTGCTAGGTTAGCAGGAGCTGGGACAGAGCAACGGGAGCTCACCCCATCGCGGGGATTTGAACCGCCGGCCTTCTGATTGGCAAGCCCAAGAGGCGCAGTGATTTAAGACCACAGTGCCACCCGCTGATCTTATGGAGTTGCCCACTTTAGACGGTGATGTGCATTCCTTCACTTACCGGTATTTCTACAGCTGCACTGATTCTGCTGAATGGCGTCCCAGACATGTGCCTCCTATGCTGCTGGCGCCACTGAAAGTTAGGAAGCATTTCCTATCACTCAACCCTCTATGTACTCAACCTACTGTCTCTTTCATCTACCTTCCGCAGATACGATGCTGATGGCTCACGATTTTCAGGCACAGAAATTCTTGCAACCTTTTCCCAAATAAATAAATAAATAAATCCCTCCTCGGATAAATTAAATACAAAACAAATGTTTCATCTCCTTCCCACCATTTTTAATTGAGTTTCCAGTCTTCCCAAGACAACACACAGAAGCGCCTCCACAAGCTTTTGGCAACTCACCAAGTGGGAAACCTCCCCTTAAGACAACAGAGGGGGGGAGAACAGCCACTGCTGGCTTCTTGACCGAGGCAAGAAGTATCCAACTTCTGTAGCATTCTTGATGCACACATCAGGAACACCGAAAGTTGACCGTCTTCCCTTATTTTGATGAGTTGTGCTCACCTTGAGAGGCAATGCATATTCTAGAGGCTCACAGGCCCATAGGACATTATGAATACACATCTTTCAGCTACTGTAATGCAGATGCATATATTGCTTTCAGCCAGAAGTCCCCCCCCCCTTCTCTCTCTCTCTCTCTCTCTCTCTCTCTCTCTCTCACACACACACACACACGTTCTGTTCTTTAATCCCTTTGGATCTCAGACTTTCCATGGTGGAAACTAAACTCCTGTATTTGCTTAATGGGCATTTGGGAAGAGTCCAGACACATTTTCACAGGATTCTTTCCCTGCCCTCCCGACAGAATTGTGGTTTTGCAGTGGAATTCCCTCCGAGCCTAATTTACATCGGAGGAGGAAATGGGTCTTGAGCAATAAGTCTTCTTGCATTCAGATGCTATTAAGTGGACATTATTCATGTGTGAGGAGCAGCGGACAGAGGAATGATATAAGGTTTGTCAAGAGGCCAGTGTTTTTAAGCTGCTCAACTCCATCCCCCAAGAGCCTGGCTATGACTATTTCTGCATTCAAAACCCACCCTCTCCACATCCCCTATTTCTCTAGCCAGGATTCTAGTCTGTTCTAATTTTTTGTATTTTTTTTTATTATGCCATATGTGTAGCTCGAGGTTATATTGGAGCACATAAATCTCGTGTGAGCCACAAAACATTAAGCCGCCATTATCCTTATAATTTCATTATCTCCGTTTCTCTACCCTACAACATTTTAAACTAATTGAACACCCGAGGTTTTCCTGTGAAGTTTATTTCCCAGACTTTATTAAAGTACTGTTGAGAGAGTCAAAAAACGTCTGCAGTCAGCGTTTCCTAAAACATCCCGATTTATTAAAGCAGGGGGGATAAAATTATAAAGAGGGCCAAAATGCTAAATTGTTCTTATCTTCCTTTGTACATTTCTGAGTTTCTGTGTTTTAAAGCTAAATTTCCGTGGGCAGGGTGTGTGGGTGTGGAATATGAAACCTCCTTGGTGTATTTCCCATGTTATAGTATTTTGGGAAATCTTGGTTGTTGTTTCCTTTCAGCTTAGATTAATTTTTATTTCTTCACACGTTCAAGTTGTTTGGCCTCTCGGATTGTTGCCACACAAGCTGTCCCTTGCATTTAATTTATGCAGCTAATAGCAACCCAGTGCTCCTGGAGCAGCCTAGATGCATTTGTTCTGAAATATCTGTCTTAATACTTGCCTCCTGAGAATGAGCAGGCATCTGTAGCTAAAACGGCAAACCGTTATATAGTGCCTGGTGCTTAATTCGTTCCGGAGGTCCGTTCTTAACCTGAAACTGTTCTTAACCTGAAGCACCACTTTAGCTAATGGGGCCTCCTGCTGCCATCATGCCACCGGAGCACGATTTCTGTTCTCATCCTGAAGCAAAGTTCTTAACCTGAAGCACTATTTTTGGGTTAGCAGAGTCTGTAACCTGAGGTGTATGTAACCTGAAGCGTATGTAACCCGAGGTACCACTGTATGTGTGGTGCCCTAGTACATAGGGAAGACCAGTGTACAGCAAGCTCCCACAACATCCACCAGCCCAAGCGGAGCCCCCCTTGAGGGGACAGCCCTCCAAGTTCCAAACAGCAGGCAAGTAGAAGAAATGGAGCCCAAGACTGAGTAGCAATAGGGCAGCAGCATAGCCCCTGAGTACACATGGTAGCATCATTGGAAAAACCAGACTCCAGTGGCGTAGTGTGGGGGGTGCAGGGGGGCTGGCCACACCGGGCGCAACATCTGGGGGTTAGGGTTAGGGGGCGCAAATCCACGGGTTAGGGGGCGCAAATTACTTGCCTTGCCCTGGGTGCTGACAACCCACGCTACGCACTGCCAGACTCTCACCTGCACTCCAGCTAGGACAACTCCCACCACAAAGCCCTAAAGAAGCAGTCATGTGGTCATAGCCAGGGAGCACTTTGGTTCTACGTGACCTCCTTGTTAAGCACAGTAATTTAAATCACTGAACTTGTAAACCCTTGTACGCATTGCTATGTGTTTAAATTTGATTGGTTGGCCACCAAATTCTAGAGAGATCTGTAGCAGTTCTCATGTGGTTAGCCAACCATTCTAGTGAAGGAGAGGCAAGATGACTGTGTTTTGGAATCCACTGTGAACACTACTAAGTTGAATAGAGCGATGGAGTGCTTCTTGAAAGAAGTGCTCCTTTCTTCTCGAAAGAAGAGAGCAAAGCTGTAGGAGAAGGTAAAAGTGGAAATCTCTCAAAGGAGCTTCAAGGCATAGCCTCACTGAGATGCAGAAGGCTGAGTGCTGAGCAATGGGAAAGTGGAAGAAGAAGAAGAAGAAGAAGAAGAAGAAGAAGAAGAAGAAGAAGAAGAAGAAGAAGAAGAAGAAGAAGAAGAACTCAGACCAGGAAGACATGGACCTCTGCCTAGAAAGCTGTGCTAGTCCTGTGGGCAACCATGAGGCAAGGTCCAAGTCCAGTCCGAGGTTGAGGGTGCAGTAGGGAGGCAGTCCCTCAAAGCTGAAGCTGGGTCCAAGGCAGGGAGTTGGGTGAGGTCAGGAGCTCCGGCAGGACAGAGTGCAGGCAGGAACTGGCTACCAACAATGCTGCTCCTGCAACTTGGGGCTGGGGCTGGTTGGCTTTTATCTGCCCCGAGGCATAGGGCAGCCCAGGTTCACAGGTGACTTGCCTCTCCTGGCCTGGAGGCAAGCACTCCTCCTGCAAGAACTTAGTTCCCTCCATCTCTCTGCCCTGAGCCTCTGCAGCTCAGGAGAGGCTGGAGGGTTACCGGACCCAGAGGCAACCTCAGCTTCCCCTGACGGGGCTGAGAGTGGAGCACCTGCAGGCAATGGGTCCTCCATCACCTCCGGAGCCAGAGCAGACTCAGCTGGTGCCTGCACCTGAGAATCCAGCACAGGTGAGGACCCTTCAGGCTCAGGCCCCAGCCCCGGCTCAGCTGGTTCTGGAGGCGGGGAATCCTGTGCAGGCTGGGATCCCTCAGGTTCAGCATCTGAGTCCGAATCCCAGGCCATCACAAAAGCATGGAAGAAAAATTAAGTGTGGATGAGCCCCAAGATTAACATAGGGCACTTGTTCTTTGTTGCAGATTTGATGAGTCTGTTTCTCTTTTCATGTATCCATAGTCTTTACTTTTTCTTTCTGTTAGTGAGCATTATATAAATGTTGTAGTAATATAAATATAAATATAAATAATATAAATACATGCAAAGTGGACATGCCTAATTACTAAAATCCCCATGCCACCATTGTGAGCTTTCCAATCACTATCATCATAAACATGGCAATAACAACAACAATGAATGAATGAACAAATAAGTGAATGAATGAATAAGTACAGAGAACTCTTTCCTGAATCATTAGCTGGCAAAATGATTTGTCCCAAGGTCTTTTAATCTCATCTCATAAATCAATCCCTCCAGCCCATTAATCAGCTTTGTTGTGGTTCTTTGAATCCCTTCCAATCCGTTGACATCTGTCTAGTACGAAGGTGCTCAGCGCAGAATACAGAATTATGAATGCTGCCTCTCACACTGGTACAAGCATGTGACTTGATGATGTCTGGGGGAAGTGTAGCTCTCGTTAAGGAAAGGAAAGGGACACAAAAATTCAATTCAGAAGTAAGCTGCGCTTATTTCAATGGGATTTGCTCCCAGAGAAGTGTCTAGGATTGCAGCCTCAGAGAGGCGATGGGGTTGCTCTGTCACTGCAAGCAGGTTTAGTGGTTTCTGTGTTTGGTACGCTTCTCTGAGGAGTGTAGGAGTGATCCTGTTTTAACCTCACAGCCCTGCAAAAGGTGTAGCCTTGGTTGGGAGAGAGACAGAGCGATTTGCTCGAGGGCACCCAGGGGAGTTTTGTAGATGACAGTGGCTATGAATTCAGTCCAAAACTCTCTGTTGGCTGTCCCACGCTCTCTCTCAAAAAAAGCACTGCAATTATTTGAAACGGAGTTCCTTGGAATTCCTGCTGGAAAGAGTTGAAGGGAAAGCTTGCTTGTCAGAAATGGAATCTGGGCACCAGATCTCACAATGTTTTATCTATATTTCACAAATGCTGATTATCACAAATTCCGGCACCCAGCAGGAAGAACCAATCTTAACATTTATAACTGAGGCCTCATTTGCCTCCCTTACATTACAACTGATGTCCATATGTAAGTCAATAAAATGGTAATGTCCAACACACTGTGGCGATCACACAGGGTCCCCAGACGTTTGACAGTCTATTGATCCCTGTGCCACCACTGTGATCACTTCCCTGCTGCCACCAATCCGTTTCTCTCGGGTACACACTGAGTCCAGACAGTTGTTAACATTAAACCAAATAAACAAGATTATTCTATAAGAATTAACAAGTTCATGGTTTCAGATAATTTTTCTTGTCAGTTTCTTAATCTTAGTTTCTTTACCTTCCTAATACCTTCTAACTGATTTTCCCAACTGTTTAACTGACTCCTCTTAACAGATTCTCTCACAACAAACTAGCCCAGCCCACAGATTTATCCTCCCTCTCCCTTCTCCAGACTCAATTCTTAACAACTCTAACTCCTCCCCTTGGTTTCCTATTGGTTAATCATTTTACACTTAGTTAACCCTTTCCTTATGACCCAGTATGATGTCACACACCTAAGAGGCCAACGCCACACACACCGATGTCACTAAAGGAGAACTTCCAATATTGTTCCATGAACACGATACACACTCTTAAGTTAGTAGGAGCTCTGTGACTCTTGGTGATGACCAAGAGTCACAGTTGTGGAATATGGCCATCTATCCAGAACTGAAGAGGGGACTATCAGGGCTCCCTTCTGTCAGGCACTGGGCAGAGGAGGAGGAGGAATGGTGGAGACCGCCTCCCCATCCTGACCCTTCCAGGGAGGAGGAAGAGGAAGACAGTATAGATTTACAACAGGGGTTTGAGGGAGGTCACAGCTCAGAGGCAAATGAAGGGAAAAGTTAGGAAATCATGAGAGAGCCAGAGCAACACATGGCTGACACGATGCCATTAGAAAACATTCCAGACCTACCATCTCACAGATCCCAGCGAGCCTTAAAAATAGGAGAGAAAAGAGCCAAAAGATAGAGGGTATGTAGTGGCAACAGCATCTTAAAAAGGAGACATCACCTTGCCAACAAAGGTCCGTATAGTTAAAGCAATGGTTTTCCCAGTAGTGATGTATGGAAGAGAGAGCTGGACCATAAAGAAGGTTGATCGCCGAAGAATTGATGCTTTTGAATTCTGGTGCTGGAGGAGACTCTTGAGAGTCCCATGGACTGCGAGAAGATCAAACCTCTCCATTCTGAAGGAAATCAGCCCTGAGTGCTCACTGGAAGGACAGATCCTGAAGCTGAGGCTCCAAGACTCTGGCCACCTCATGAGAAGAGAAGACTCCCTGGAAAAGACCCTGATGATGGGAAAGCTGGAGGGCACAAGGAGAAGGGGACGACAAAGGACGAGATGGTTGGACAGTGTTGTCGAAGCTACCAGCATGAGTTTGACCAAACTGCGGGAGGCAGTGGAAGACCAGAGTGCCTGGCGTGCTCTGGTCCATGGGGTCATGAAGAGTCGGACACGAGTAAATGACTCAACAACAACAGTGGCAACAGTAGAAGTGACAAAGGAGGAATTGGGAGAGACGGGGGATGGAGATTCACTTGGAACAATGCCCTTATTCAAGAGGCTGGGTTCTATAGCCTCTTTCTGTAAAGATTGAAACAAAAAAGGACGGTAATAAACTTTTCCTTGTCTTTATACTTCTCTGGGCAACCAGCCGGGAGCCGCTGACAGCATCCTGACACCTTCAGATTTTTTACAAATTTCTCTTTTACAAATTATTCAAACATAACCATATTCGCCAATTTACAAATTTTTGACTTCCACCAGCTCCTCCCACAATCCTCATGTTTTATATTAATTACGCATTTCCTTTATAATATATTGCCAGTTAATAATATCCTTTCATCTCATTTTCTTTTACAATACCCTTTCTCCTCACAAAGCCTCTTTAAAACCGACTAGCCTTGTCTGTTCATCACTGATATTTTCCAGATAAATCGTAAACTTTCTCCAGTCCTCATTGAACTTGTGATCTTTCTGGTATCTAATTTTCTCAGTCATTTTATCTAATTCTGCAAAATCCATAAGTTTCATTCTCCACTCTTCCACTGTCGGTAGTTCCTCTTGTTTCCATTTTGGGGCCATTAAAATTCTTGCCGCAGTCACTGCATATTGAAAAAGCTTGTCATCACTTCTGTTAATTTCTCTTCCTGTAATTCCTAACAAAAAAGCTTCTGGTTTCTTTAGAAATGTATATTTAAACATCTTTTTCAACTCATTATATATCATTTCCTGACAGCTTCAAATGGAGAGCTGGAGAGACATTTCCCTGTATTTCACTGGTGTGTTGCTTTATGTGAATAAAGCAACCATTTATGTGAATAAAGCAACCACATGTGAATAAAGCAACCATCTTGGGACAGGCTGTGGTGCAGGTATTTCCTACTAGATTAAAACCCCTCCAGGAGAGAACACACCAGTTGTGTGTGAGCGAGAACCATGAGACACCTGTACATTTCAGTGATTTTATACACACAGCAGACTAGAATTATGCCATGGGGAAAGAGATGTCAAGCCATTGTACGTTTCCGAGCACAATTCAAAGTGTTGGTGCTGACCTTTAAAGCCCTAAATGGCCTCGACCCAGTATACCTGAAGGAGCGTCTCCACCCCCATCGTTCTGCCCAGACACTGAGGTCCAGCTCTGAGGGCCTTCTGGCTGTTCCCTCACTGTGAGAAGCCAAGATACAGGGAACCAGGCAGAGGGCCTTCTCGGTAGTGGCGCCCGCCCTGTGGAACGCCCTCCCATCAGATGTCAAAGAGATAAACAACTACCTGACATTTAGAAGACATGTGATGGGGGTGGAGACGCTCCTTCAGATATACTGGACCGAGGCCATTTAGGGCTTTAAAGGTCAGCACCAACACTTTGAATTGTGCTCGGAAACGTACTGGGAGCCAATGTAGGTCTTTCAAGACCAGTGTTATATGGTCTCGGCGGCCGCCCCCAGTCACCAGTCTAGCTGCCACATTCTGGATTAGCTGTAGTTTCCGAGTCACCTTCAAAGGTAGCCCCACGTAGAGTGCATTGCAGTAGTCCAAGCGGGAGATAACCAGAGCATGCACCACTCTGGCGAGACAGTCTGCGGGCAGGTAGGGTCTCAGCCTGCGTACCAGGTGGAGCTGGTAGACAGCTGCCCTGGACACAGATTTGACCTGTGCCTCCATGGACAGCTGTGAATCCAAAATGACTCCCAAACTGCGCACCTGGTCCTTCAGGGGCACAGTTACCCCATTCAGGATAATGATCCATGAAAGCTTATGCCATGTTGGTTAATCTTTAAGTTGCTACAGGACTCCTTTTTTTGTCTTGGACTATGAGTAACAAGCAACCGCAGGCCATAATCTAACTCACAGTTAAGAGAGCTTAAGTCTACTGACGTCAATGGGTTTAAGTGTACTTAGCTCTGGTTGGGTTATGGCTTTAGCTTTTAATCCATTCCCCTTGTGCCCCCATCAACTAAAGCTAGCCTGTTTGAAAATCTGATTAATTCGGGGGGGGGAGCAGTGCCTTCCAGCATTCAACCAGTTATGGCTGAGGTTAATTGGGTGTCCCGACTAGGGATTGTACCCTGACTAGTCTCCGTGAATGGAATTCCCAAGGCCCTGAAACTCAGTAGACTCAGAACACTGTCAGAAGAGAGGGTCACAGTTTTCTTCTTCACCTTTCCTTTAAAGGATGTAAATGGTGGCGGATTTAATATCTCCTTTAGCAAAACGCTTTCTTTTCCTAGGCACCGGCTCCCCAACCCCCCTCACTTTCAATTTTGAGAGTAATTAACTTCACTTTGACAGGAGCTCTTCAGTAATAATTCTTCAACAGCAATTCCTGTTTGACTGGTTTATAACAGCTCCTTACCCTCAATTAATAGATAAGATAAACCTAAACCTGATTAATCAAGAGGGACTTTAGGAAAACGGTATATACCTTTATGGCTTTGCATCTTAATTAAACATGCATTTAACCTGTTTGAAAGCCAAGGACTAATTGGGATAAGCTGTACTGACCCCTAGAGTGGATGTTCCATAACACCAGCTGCACATTGCCATGTGACCAGGCCCTCTTAATCTTGAATCTCAATTACTATTGACCACTCTCGCTGTTTTATGACGCGGCCACGAGATCGGAGCTTTACGAGGTGAAGAGAAAAGGAGCCAAGGCTAACACTGCCACATTTTTCTTCATTTATGTCCCAAAGTCTTCTTTTTGTGTGCGCAAAGCTAGGCGGTTACTAGCATAATTCCATCATATCACCGTAAATTAATGCAGAAGAGCCCTAAAATATGTGCTATGTGATGGCTTTGGCCATCAGAAAAACAATCCTTATGCCCATCTGATGTTGTTTGCTCCAAGAATGCTTAATTTATGACGACGGTGATTTACATTTTTCAGACATGTTCTGCCTTATTCTGCATCAATAATACTCTCCGGCATATTTCGTTTCCCACCCATCGCCTTCTTTCACAAAAACATTTTTCCTGTGTTTTTAACACTAGATGCCCTTAGCTGTTCTAATAACTTCCAGCTTGCAGCATTCAGTTAATGGCCAGAGCACTGGGAGGCTTGCCGTCAATGTTAATAACCCCCTTTATTTTTGCTGTTTTGTTACTTCCATCTGTTGCAACAGGAAGGAAGGGTTAGCAATAAATGCTGATTATACCTTCCCTGCTAAAGAAGAGAAAGGAAATGAGATGTCAGCAAGAATGCTCCGGCTGACAAAAATATCTTCTGCAATTGCTCTTTTAAACCTAGAAATCCCCGAGTAGGCAGATGCCTTAAAAAACCCAAAAACAAATCTGAACACTGGTATAAATATCCTGTTATCTTTTACAAGCCATTGATAGTCTATCCAACAGACATGGCCTCTACACTTTGCTCATATTACAGTTTAGGTAATCTCTGTAGTGCTCTAATGTTAATGGACTATGATTGTCCACTCATTTGAAGGGGTGTGATATTCTGGGCCCAGACAAGGCTTCCGTGTCCTTAAGATGTCGGTGACAGGGAGGAAACTCCTGCCCTCAATCCACAACTTTTCCTGGCCCCCTTTTTCCCCCTTCGTGGTCTTTTCTGCTCTTCCTCTGCCTCTGGCATGGTTGAAAAGCCTAGTTGTTACCTTGCTCTTTGGGTAATCTTCTTGCAGCTGATAAAAATGTGCTTTTGTTAGGGTGTTACCACCATTCCACTTAGGGAACACAACATGATAATAACAATTTATTATTTATACCCCGCCCATCTGGCTGAGTTTCCCCAGCCACTCTGGGCAGCTTCCAATCAAGTGTTAAAAACAATACAGCATTAAATATTAAAAACTTCCCTAAACAGGGCTGCCTTCAGATGTCTTTTAAAAAGAAGATAGCTGCTTATTTCCTTCACTTCTGAAGGGAGGGTGTTCCACATGGTGGGCGCCACTACTGAGAAGGCCCTCTGTCTGGTTCCCTGTAACCTCACTTCTCGCAATGAGGGAACCACCAGAAGGCCCTTGGCACTGGATCTCAGGGAATAAGGATGATACGTTTCTGGATGATATGTTTTGTTTTAATTTTGAATAATAATAAAAAAAATTAAAGGGTTGTGGAAGATCGAAATGGTTTGCCTCCTTTTGCTCCCTTGACGTCTTCCTGCTATTCTGTTATGCCCTGAATGATCCCATTGGGAAAGAATCTTTCCCCCATCCTCTCCCTCTCTCTTCCATGGATGAATAGCTGTTGCCATAACAGATTCTGTCTTTCAAGACGCTCTGCTATTCTCCTTCTTTTCAGGGTAAAATGAGGGTGATTCCCACCCCCACCCACCGTGGTCCTCAAATGCACCCGCCCTCAGTGTTACCGTATTTTTCGCCCTATAGGGCGCACCTAGTTTTTTTTGGAGGGGGAGGAAATAAAGGAAAAGCCCGAGCTTCCCCTGACCCCAGCCCCCAGAACAGGCTGCTATCCGCAAGCCTAGGGAGCCCGTGGGAAGTCGCGCCGGTCTCCCCAGGCTTGCGGATATCTGCCCAAAGGCTTCGGGATGCAGGTATCTCTCTTCGGGATGCAGGCAACTCCGCAAACCAGGTTGGGGAACAGCGGGATGGCGGCGCTCCGCCTCCCCGCTGTCCCCCGAGCTTGTGGGGCTGGCGGTGGGGAGAAGCACACTTCTCCCCACTGCCAGCCTCTAAACCAGGTCAGGGAATAGAGGGATGGTGGCGCTCTGCCACCCTGCTGTCCCTCGAGCTTGTGGGGCTTCCTGATAACTGCACGAAGCCCGGGGCGCGCTGTGCAGTGCGCCCCAGGCTTCACGATGCAGGCTCCTATCTGCAAGCATTGGGAGCCCGATGGGAACGCCCGCGGAGCTCCCAAGGCTTGCAGATAGCTTCCTGAAGCCTGGAGAGCGAGAGGGGTCCGTGTGCACTGACCCCTCTTGCTCTCCAGGCTTCACCGAAAGCCTGCATTCGCCCCATAGGACGCACACACATTTCCCCTTCATTTTTGAAGGGGGGGGAGTGCGTCCTATAGGGCAAAAAATACGGTTATTCAAGTCAGCATCCCGTAGTGGGAGCCCATAGAGCTGGGGTCATATGAGCCTGTTTGCTGCTGTCACCATGGTGACCTCCAAGATTCTAACAGGCCAGACGATGTTATAATTCAAAAGGTGGCGCAGAATGGTGGGCAGTTGGCTTAAACTGAAGGTGCCAGGATTGAAAAGACGTCTGTTAGGGGAAGATCAACTGAAGTTATGACAAGTTTGAGTCACAAGAAGCCCTACGATACCCTGGTTGGTACCCCTCCCACCCCCCCAAAAAAATTGACTGGGTTAATCTGGATACCTAGTGAAGTCACAGGCACCGGCTAAATCTTACGCCTATTAAGCTCACCTGTTTCTATAATTCAGTGAGATAGGAGTTACAATAGCAACAAAGATAATCATTCATCTGAAGAACAATTGCTATTTCCGGCACTCACATGAGAGCGGAATCTAACCAAACTGCTTTTAATTCTGGATCAATGTGGATCATTTATGGATATTTATACAATATACGATATCTTTATTGTCATTGTCCCATACAGAACAATGAAATTGAAAAACTACATAAAACATTCAAAAATCCCTAAAAACT
Source organism: Podarcis melisellensis (assembly GCF_964234715.1). Classification (NCBI taxonomy): domain Eukaryota; kingdom Metazoa; phylum Chordata; class Lepidosauria; order Squamata; family Lacertidae; genus Podarcis; species Podarcis melisellensis. The sequence goes on along the minus strand of NC_138528.1, from coordinate 126,042,814 downwards.
CTGAAACCCCATTTTAAAATACACTATACTATAAAATACACTATACTATAGAGACCCCTTATGATGCGTTTAGAACCAGAATTGCATTTGCGTAGAAACTGTTTCTCAGGCAGCTAGTCCAGAAGGCAGAAGCTGAAAGAGATCATTTCCGGGGTGTGTACTATCCTGCACTATCTCTGCCGCTTTCTTATGGCACCTAGTAGCATAGATTTGATCTAATGTGGGAAGAGTGCACCCAATTATTCTCTCTGCAGTCTTTATAACCCTGGATAGCATTGTTTTTTCCCTGGCCGTGCAGCTCCCAAACCACACACAGAGACCATAAGTTAATACCCTCTCCACAGTGCAATGGTAAAATGCCATCAACAGGTCCTTTGAGAGATTGTTTTTCCGGAGGATTCTCAGAAAATATAACCTCTGCTGTGCTCTCTTCATCAGGTCTTTGCTGTTTTCTCCCCAGGTTAGGTCGTCTCTCAACTCCATTCCCAGAAATCGAAACACCGAGACCTGTTCCACGCACTTCCCCTCAATAATAAGTGGCTGAATATTCAATTTACATTTCCTAAAGTCCACAATGATCTCTTTTGTTTTCTTTAAGTTAAGGAGTAAGTTGTTTTTCCTGCACCACACCCCCAACTCATTTGCTTATGTATCTACTGCTTTTCCTCCCAATGTTTTGTGTCGTTGATCCCTGGAAACTCTTGGTTCGTAGGCTCCTTTGGACAAGTGCAATGTACATTATTCTACAAAATGCAATGTAGCTTGACCGTAGTACCGAAAATAAAAATGTGATTTTGAAGGAGCCTCAGACTTCATCGGCACATCTAGTGAAAAATATATTCAAAACTAAGTCCCACTGAAGGCCATTGAATGGGCCTCAGTCATGTCTTATCTAAACCGCATGGGGGGTACTGGGACCTTAACTAATTGGGGTGGTGCTGTGGGTTAAACCACTGAGCCTCTTGGGCTTGCTGATCAGAAGGTCAGCAGTTCGAATCCCTGTGAGAGGTGAGCTCCCGTTGCTCGGTCCCAGCTCCTGCCAACCTAGCACTTTGAAAGCACGTCATGTGCAAGTAGATAAATAGGGACTGCTCCGGCGGGAAGGTAAACGGCGTTTCCGTGTGCTGCTCTGGTTTGCCAGAAGCAGCTTAGTCATGCTGGCCACATGACCCGGAAGCTGTCTGTGGACAAACACCGGCTCCCTCGGCCTATAGAGCGAGATGAGTGCACAACCCCAGAGTCGGTCACGACTGGACCTAATGGTCAGGGGTCCCTTTACCTTTTACCTTTAAGGGAATCCCCCTTTCTCCCTTTTCTCTTGCTGTCTATCACAGCATCCACTTGCAGCTATGTTACCTTCTCTAAGTTGTCCAATGATTTCATCCATTCCCCAGCTATAAATCCTTAACTTCTCAGCTGGCTTCATGGGACAATGAACCAGAATATGTGGACATCTCAATGGCACAATTTCCTACCTGCCATGTTGATAGGAATGCTGAAATAACACAAATAGGCTAAGCTGAGAGCACTCCTTGCACTGCGTACTGATCCAGTGTCCGGTAAGAAGTGGACAACGGAATAGCGATGATGCAAAGTTGTTTCTTGCTGTCTCTATGGTAACCCTGCAGAATGTGAGGGAGGGGCTAGGAGAATATTAGAATCAGAATCAGATGGTGTCAACATGGAAGGTGGAAGAGCAGCCCAGGGGTGAGAAAAGGTGATCAGTTCACCTTTCCTGGTTGACCATTGATCTTCACAGGCTCCCTACACATTTTTAAACATGGCCATCTGAATTTTCCTTTGGGCTTTGTTTGAATGGAAGACCAAGGTATTATTATTTTTCCATTTTTAAGTGACCTAACCCCTTCAGATCCAAGGCTGGATGAGTATGCAGATAACCCACTTGCCACCTTCCATAAAGACGATGTTTGAGAAAGAGAATTGCACTTTGGAGATGACGAACGGAGAGAAAGTTGTAGGAAGTAGTCAAACTGTGCGGTTCCTATCAAAATAGGCTCCAATAGACAGGAGGGGAATGGGACGCAGGTGGCGCTATGGGTTAAACCACAGAGCCTAGGACTTGCCAATCAGAAGGTTGCGGATCGAATCCCCACGACGGGGTGAGCTCCTGTTGCTCGGTCCCTGCTCCTGCCAACCTAGCAGTTCAAAAGCATGTCAAAGTGCAAGTAGATAAATAGGGACCGCTCCAGCGGGAAGGTAAGCGGCGTTTCCGTGCGCTGCTCTGGTTCGCCAGAAGCGGCTTAGTCATGCTGACCACATGACCCAGAAGCTGTACGCCAGCTCCCTTGGCCAAAAAAGAGAGATGAGAGCCGCAACCCCAGAGTCTGTCACGATTGGACCTAATGGTCAGGGGTCCCTTTACCTTTACCTAGACAGGAGGGGAAGACTCAAGGTTTGGAAGGCACAGCACATAGAATGATTCCTGCCACACCCCAGAGGGGGAAGAGACATGTGGAGGTGGCAGGTACTCCCTATCGCGACAGTTGCTATGCCGTGTCCCTACACACAACCCCACGGAATGATTCCCTGTTGGTGCATTGTGAATAAGTAGCCCGGAAGTCACAGGGCACAGCTGCTGAGAAGATCTCTGGAAAAGGTGGGGAAAAGAAAAGCCAAAATTATCAAGGGCTTGGAGTAACTCCCTTATGTGGAAAGGTTGGGGCCTTTTTGTTTAGAAGGAAGGATGCTCTCTGTCAGCCTGGTAGGTGTAAGGAAAAGAAAAAGGAAGCCGAAAAGATAGAGAAAGGGGGCGTCTGAGCAGCACCGTAGCTAGGTGATCTTATGCCCCTGGCAGAACCATCCAGATTGTGGCCCCTAGCTCTTCGTTCTGCCTCTCCTCCAATCCCCCTCTCCACCCATTCAATTCTAATGAGGCAATACTTGATATTTTTATTTATGGACATATTTATGGATATTTTTTAAAGCCTTCCCCTCGCCTGTGCCCCTTTTGGGGGCTTTCCTCGCCACCCCCTAGCTATGGCCCTGGTTGTAGCGTCTGCCTGCCCCTCCTCAATAAAGGGATCCTTTTAAAGGGATCCGGAGATGGGGATCCTATTTGAAGTCTGGGTGTGGGTCTGGACTGTTAGTTTCTGTTTGTGCCACTGTGCAGTTGCTTGGAGTCACAGGACTCTGTTTACATTCCAGGGATTCCAGACTGTTGGGAGTCTCACGGAAGACAGGAGACGGATGTGATGTTACTGGTTTCCTGTTCCTTTGTTTTCCAGTTGCTCTCTGCTCTCACAGAGAGAGCATGTATATTTCTTTTCTGTCTGTGTAACTAGAAATAAAACTCTTTAGCAATGTAGCTCATAAACTTCTCGGCTCCTTCCCTGCATGCTGAACACTCTGCGTAATGAGGGAACGTGCTTGGAGCCTCATCAAAGGCTCAGGTCGTTAATCACGTCGGAGGAGCTCGGTCAAACGCAAGTCTGACATGGACCATGCCACAACCCCAGTGGGGACCTTTCAGGGTTGCCCTATTTGTTGTAAGTCATAGGGCTCCCCTTACTGGTGGTTTGCCCTTAGCTGGACTCTCTGCAGATGGGCGGGAGTTGAGATATAGCCTGGCTTCACCCAGTGCCTAAGCCAATAAACCTAAATACTCGTGTCCACGTTTTTTATCGAAGGGAACTGCGAGACCCAGGGCCTTGGCACACAATTATTTAAACTTATTTCATTATTGTGCTTCTGCTTCCATGGGGAGATGTTTATTTGGCCTCAGGTGCCAAAAATAGCTTGGTGGGTATCGAACAAAGTCGCCCTGTTAGTGCAAGTGTAGCCTTATTGGAGTTCACTGATTGGGTCTGCCTTGCTCCCGGACAGGAGGAAGGAAGTCAAATGACACCGAGGTTGTTTCAAAGAAAGAGTTTATTCTGCTCTCCGGATAGCAGAAGGTACTTGCGTGGTCAGTCCACAGCAAGTCCAAAGAAATGAGAAGTTTCATGCAGTATATATATCCTCCAGGCACCTTCTCCCTCCTTCCCTAGGAATCCAACCACGTCAGCCTATGTACGCAGGTTGACATCACAGATGTTCCTGCTCTGGTATTCTTAACCATAAAAGGGTATTCCTTTCTATACTTCTAACCATAAAAGGATCTTCCTTCCTGTACTTCTGACCATAAAAGGATCTTCCTGTTCCTACTCTTATCTTGGAGCAAGAGGTCACCATCTCCGAGAACACACTCTGGCGCTGTTCCCAGACTGGGTTTGTGCAGTTTTTGTGGTCAGGACGTAAGATAAGGCACAGACGTGTCTTCTCTGTTCTACTGGTACAGTGAAGGCCATACTTGCCGTCACAAACTGATAAAGGAGAGAGCTTTGAGCACAGCTGGGTTTTTGTTTATACATTGACACAGAGCTCAAGTTAATGGATTTTAGCTAAGGTAAAATAGGGATTTTGGTGCAGTTTCAAACTGCCTGCACAGTCAGTTTTGGGTTTGGGAAACCCATTCCTTCACAAGGACTTCTGCACACCCCAAAAAACTGCTCTGGAGGTTTGCTCAATCCGAGAGAGAGAGAGAGAGAGAGAGAGAGAGAGAGAGAGAGAGAGAGCACATTCCACGATACAAATGGAAATCCTTGCACTAATGATCTACTAATGATCTACATGGAACAGAAGCACCATTTCATACCCTCCAACATCTCTCTCATGAAAATAGGAACACTCTATTCAATTATGACTATGATTATGATTATTTGTACCCCACCCATCTGAGTGGGTTGCCTCCGCCACTCTGGGCGGCTTCCAACATATATAAAAACATAATAAAACATTGAACATTAAAAAAAAACTTCCCCTATACAAGGCTCCCTTTCGGTGTCTTCTAAAGGTTGTATGGTTACTTATCTCCTTGGCTTGGGGGTCGCATAACTCCATACCTGCTCCAACATTTCTCCGAGAAAAAATGAGGACGTCCTAGGAAAAGCGGGACATTCTGGGATCAAATCAGAAACTGGGACGGCTTCTGTAAATCCAGGACTGTCCCTGGAAAATAGGGGCACTTGGAGGGGCTGCCATTTTCTGCCTGAGGCAGCAAATTGTCTTGGACTGGCCCCACAGAGGACTGCTAGGCAGTAAAATCAGCATGGAAGCCAGATAGCTTTCTGTGCAGCAGATAATATATACACCCAGGAAGATCCTTGTGCTGATTCTGTAGTCATGAGCATGACTAGGTGCTCATGAAAGTGGCTTTCAGACTGTCCACTCCTCGAAGCAATGACATTCAGAGCAATTGAACAGGTCTAAGTGGCTCCTTCAGAATAATCTGAATGAGCCATATTTTATTGTAATACCAAGGATATTATTGCAATGTATGTGACCTCAGATTGTTGACATTTCAGTACTGGATGTGATTAGGCATTTGCAATATAAATTATAATGGTTAATTGCTATCTTAGGCTGTGTTCGCGTTGCCAGCTTAAAATGCAGCTAAGTCACTCTTTTTTGCAATTCAGATTGAGGTTGGCTTGGGAAGAAATACAGCATGACAGGATAAATACAGAAAAGGTATGGATTTTGGCTAACGTCCTGTGAACTCTGCTTCCCACACAGGGTGAATGGACAGACAAAATCCAGAGTAAACAGGAGTTCACAGCCTTAGAGTGTTGCGTTTACTAGCTAGTGCCTTCATTGTTTTCTAAGTGTTCTCCTTTTTCCTTCATCTTTTTTAGTATGGGAGCAACTTTTCTGTCCCTGTTTACCTGTATGTTGAAGGCTCTCATGCCAAAGAGCTTGCCCCATTGCATAATCTGCAATAAAGGTAAAGGTAAAGGGACCCCTGACCGTTAGGTCCAGTCATGACCAACTCCGGGGTTGCAGCGCTCATCTCGCTTTACTGGCCATGGGAGCCAGCGTTTGTCCACAGACAGCTTCTGGGTCATGTGGCCAGCATGACTAATCCGCTTCTGGCAAACCAGAGCAGCACACGGAAACACCATTTACCTTCCCACCGGAGCGGTACCTATTTATCTACTTGCACTTTGAGGTGCTTTCGAACTGCTAGGTTGGCAGGAGCAGGGACCGAGCAACGGGAACTCACCCCGTCACAGGGATTCGAACCGCTGACCTTCTGATCGGCAAGTCCTAGCCTCTGTGGTTTAACCCACAGCGCCACCTGCGTCCCTATAATCTGCAATAGCTACTAGCTACTGCAAATTATGGAGGGGGGTATATGTTGTGATGGGGGGTTGATGACTTCTAGAAAGCCCTTTAACAAGGAAGTCAACCTCATCCCTACAAGCACTGGTTTTCAGCAATACTGCCAGAGCACGTCTCAAGTTGCTAAGAAACAGTGGCCTTTGAGGCTAAAAAGCAAGGTTCTTCCTATTATTATTATTATTATTATTATTATTATTATTATTATACTACCCTATACCCAGAGGTGTCAGGGCGGTTCACAGAAAAGATCAACATAAAAACCACAATATATATAATCAATATGAAAACAACCCAATAACACACACACCCCAAAAAGAGCCACATTTTAAAAGGGCATAGGATGTCAATCAGATCAAGCAAAGGCCTGGTTAAAAAGGAAGGTTTTTGTCTGGCCCCTAAAGGTGTATAATGAAGGTGCCTGGTGAACTTTCCTGGGGAGAGCATTCCACAGACGGGGAGCCACAGCAGAGAAGGTCCCGTTCTTGTGTTGCCACCCTCCGGACCTCTCGAGGAGAAAGTGCATGAAGAAGAGCCTCAGAAGATGATCTCAGCGTCCAGGCAGGTTCATATGGAAAGAGGCAGTCTTTGAGATATTGCGGTCCTGAGCCGTTTAAGGCTTTATAGGTCAAAACCAGCACTTTGAATCGGGCCTAGAAACTAATTGGTAGCCAGTGCAGTCGGACCAGGATCGGAGTAATATGCTCAAACCGTCTTCCTCCGGGGAGCAACCTGGCCGCTGAATTCTGCACCGGCTGAAGTTTCCGAACCCTCTTCAGAGGCAGCCCCACGTATAACGCATTGCAGTAATCTAACCTTGAGGTTACCAGAGCATAGACGACAGTAGTTAGGCTATCCCTGTCCAGGTAGTTTTGTTGTGGGGATGGCGGTTGTATAGCCGCCGATGGCTTCTAATTGGACGGTGCCCATCTTGCATTATTGGGGTACATCGCTAAGACCTTCCCTGCCTGGCTGTGCCATTTTGAGCAGCAAGGAGTTCCAATTCCCTTTTCCTCTAGGATTTAGGGTTTTCAGTGTGTTTCTTCTTCACATGACTCCCTTCTGTGAGTATCATTAGCCTCTCCCTCCTATGTAATTTTTCATTAGAGCCCTGCCCTGATGCTCCTCCAGACTTTCCCCCACGTTCCTGTCCTCTTCAGTGCCAAGGTGGGATTCACTTCTACATTGCACTGGCCATGTTTACTTCGCCCCACGCTCAAAGGTCTAAGACTCTGACTGCAATGTGATGAAGTAGCTCATCCGTTGTCTTCAACGTGGTGCTAAGGAACTCCTTGTGCAAGACGAACAACTTCCGCTTACACAATGGGACTTCCCCTCCCTTCCTGCATCCCCTAAATCTGTTCCCCTAACTCTCCAGGGCAGATTTGGGGGTGTTACGGTAGGGAGAAAAAAAGTAGGGGGTGGAATATTGCATTGTGCAAGCAGAAATTGGTCCACCTGAGCAATTATTTAGTTGAATAACACTCTAAGATTTTCCTTCTCAGGGTATTAGATGCTGTTGAGTAAGTCTTCCATTCACTGGCACCCTATAACAACATACCATAAAGAGTATTTTTTAAAAAAGAAGAAGAAGATAAGTTTTTAAAGAGAATCAAGGGCAAGAGAGATCCTGCATGATATAGATATGTGTGTGTATATATATATTACAACTTCCATTAATGTTGAGAGGAAACCGGCAGAGAGCTTACAACTAAAATTCTGAATTTACCCAACGGGGTCGTAAAAGGCTACAAGCTACTCCCATAACTCAAGCAAGCGAAACTGATGCTGGAATGGTTGTAATAGGGAACTGACAGGGGTACGTGCTCATCTGTGAAGAGAGTCGTTTCTCATAACTTCCTCGACGTGAATAGGAAGTGAAGATGGATTGGAGATTGGCTCTGAAATAAGAACAGGCACCTCCTAAAAAGAGCCATTACTGCATTCCGGGAAAATGACAGATGGGCTGTGTTAGTTAAGGGCTTAGTACCATATTGTTTGCATTTTACTCTTCCAGATCCAGGACTGTAACATGTCGATAGCTTTTTGTACCTTGAGGCTTCCCCTCTTGAACTTCAAATCGCTCCCGCAAATTCTGCCCGCCGGAATAAGGTTCTCAGCCCGTTCAAACCACGGCGCATTGTCAACCACTCCTTTAAAAAATAAAAATGGCAAGGCGACTAGGGCAAAATCTAGAGTCATGGGTTTCTCAAAGCCTTGTGACTGTTGATAATCCCTGTGCACAGGGTGGGTCACGGGAGAGTATATTCATGCCTTTCTAGGAAAATAGGGATACTTGGAGGGTCTGTGGCAATGGCTCCTACATTTTGGAAAGTGCAACAGCAGGGATCTTTCACTTCGTCACTTAAGAGTTGTGGATTGAGGGCCCGACCCCTGCTATGTGAAATAAACACACAAGGGCACGTGATATAAGGTTAATGGGCAAGAAAAGGCCACAACTTTATTGATTACAGCAGTGAAAAGGTATTGGCTTAGGCATTGGATGACTATAGGAGGTGGGTTTATTCAACAGTAGGTGGAGCCTGTTGATGCTAATCCAACAATAGGCTCACCCCCTGATGTCACTGAGGGTCGTGCCATGGCCTCCCGCCAAGCAGGCATCGGACGGAATACACGACCGCCAGATTCCTTTAACGGAATAACCCACGGTAGATAGCATAGGCGATGGCCACACCTAGCCCTTGACACACATGAATCCAATGCCTAACCTACCCACCAATACCACAAAAGTTGTGACGATTGCTACGAGGTAGGCGAAAAAACCAAAAAGCCTAATGCCAAATGGAAAAATTCCTACCAGGCCCCCCAGACAACCGGGGCGACCAACCTAAGGTCCATAGCAAGGCCAAAAAACCTAGACCCTGAGCTAAATGGGAGTGGAGGGTGGGTGACTCGCTGCGGGACGACGATGACTGAGGAGGAGGCGGAGCTGGAGCCGCAGCATTAAGCTGCTAAACACGCCCCCCAGAGACACCTGGTTGGCTGCCTTCGGTGGGCGTGGGCGCCAGCCAGGTGAGGAGGGGTGGGGGCTAAGGCCCCCGGCCAGGGGCGGAGCTCGGGCTCCCGCCCACAACCACTCCCCTCTCTTCCAGGGAGGAGAGTCTTTATCAAAGTCAACTAGCCAAGAGGGGGACAGCTGGAGATGTCACTTAGCAACCAGGCAGAGCGGCATGATCTTGCGTGAGGTAGCACATGCTCTAATTGGCTGTGTAGTTCTGAGGGAATTGTTCCTCTGTTTGTTTCATTGAATGTTACCCTGCTACATTGACGTAAGAAAGAAAGAAAACCTCTCTGTTCATTCCTCCTCAGATTATTCCCTGTGTTTTCTTCAGTTTGGGCAGTAATGTGCTTCAAGACTTTTCTCTCTGCATTCTTTAAGTGGCTTTGCTAACACTGTTTTACAGCGATGTAAATAACTATATGCATGTGTATATGTAAACATTTTGTCTTCTTTAGCTTTTTTGCTTTTTTTCTTTTCCTTGGTTATTTGTATCTTTTTCATTTTTGTATTTGGTTATTTGTATCTATTTCATTTTTTTGTATTTAATAAAATTTAATAATAATAATATAAAAAGCATACTATCAAGTGGCTTTGCTAACACTGCATGCATATAACCAAATGCACATAGGAGCTCCATGAGTGATGAGGAACCATGGTTGCACCAAGATTCCTGATAGCATTATAGGCCCTATACATGGACAACTATATCATATCCTCCAACAGTTCTCCGATGAAAATAGGGATGTCCTATTCCATATCCTCCAACTTTTCTCTGATGAAAATAGAGACATCCTAACAAAAAGCGGGACATTCTGAAATCAAATCAGAAACTGGGACAGGTTCTGTAAATCTGGGACCGCCCCTGGAAAATAGGGACACTTTGAGGGTCTGCTGTATATCTGCCGGTATATCAGCCGGTATATCTGCCGTATATCTGCCGGTATATCAACACATGCAGGAGCCATGAGAGGATTGTGGCATCGGTACACAGGTCAAAAGGCTCTCCCCACATCTTGACAATGTGTGGAGGCAATCATGAGAAGATGGCTATTGAACTACCTCTTCGATCATTTCTTCAAGGCTGGATAATGAATTTGTGGTCTCCAGGAAACACAAAAAGAGTTGTCCAGAAAAGAGAGTGGAAAACAGATCTAATTCCAGAGAAGCCCAATTCAGAAAGTTGTCGTGGGGAAAGGGAAGAGGGAGTGAAACTGTCAAAAGAGCTTATCTATACTTCGAGGCTAATACGTTTCAGCTATGAAGTAAGCCTCCATTTTCCGGACTGAGTGCTTAGATTATGGTCACACAACATGGCAGGGACACAAGGGAGACCTGCCATTGATTACTGGACACAGCGCAGCCACATTTTAAATGACACCAGCCCAACCACCTGTGGAAAGCATCACGTTTTTTCCAGGCAAAAAAAATGTGGTATCCCCACAACAGCGGCAATACCTTCAGGGACAAAAATTCCACCAGTAGAATGAATAACAACTCTAGAGCGTACAGAGGAATCGTGTGTGGAAAAGTCATCACTTGAAAGCAAGTTCTGAGATTTACATCCAAGTAAGTGCTTTCCATTTAGACCACCTGTTTTAGACTACGTAAGCAATATCGAAGTTTTTAAAAAATGGATTAACTCGTCAGTAACGGCCGCAATGCCTAGTTGCTGTCTGATCTGAGGTGATGAACAAAATGGCGTCCCTCCTTCATTCCCTGTGCTGGCTGGACCGGCAGTTGAACCTTACTGCAACACTACATCATTTTTTAAAAAAACACAACCCAATCACAAAATGTTGTTGTTGTTGTTTAGTCGTTTAGTCGTGTCCAACTCTTTGTGACCCCATGGACCAGAGCACGCCAGGCCCTCCTGTCTTCCACTGCCTCCCGCAGTTTGGTCAGACTCATGCTGGTAGCTTCGAAAACACTGTCCAACCATCTCATCCTCTGTCGTCCCCTTCGCCTTGTGCCCTCCATCTTTCCCAGCATCAGGGTCTTTTCCAGGGAGTCTTCTCTTCTCATGAGGTGGCCATATTGGAGCCTCAGCTTCTCGATCTGTCCTTCCAGTGAGCACTCAGGGCTGATCTCCTTCAGAATGGATCGGTTTGATCTTCCTGCAGTCCATGAGACTCTCAAGAGTCTCTTCCAGCACCATAATTCAAAAGCATCAATTCTTCGGCGATCAGCCTTCTTTATGGTCCAGCTCTCACTTCCATACATCACTACCTTTGTTGGTAAGGTGATGTCTCTGCTTTTTTTTTTAATAATAAAGTTCTGCAATAAAATGTAGAACTGTACAATAAAAGCCATGTTAAAAAGTTAAATACAGACACCAATTAACCATTGTGAAAGGATGTATTCTTATTCCCTGCATAGGCCTGGCAGGCAGAATAGAAATGTTTTCTGCAGGTGTTTAAAAGTTGGCATAGAAGGCACCAATTATGCACAAAGATAGGTTTCTTCTTGTCAAATGAGCCTCACCAACTTGGCTCCCAATTGTGCCTTTGCTGAAATGAGGCACACTCCATCAGTTGACGGGCAGCGAGAGAGCACCTTGCTCCAATAGCACAAAACTCTTTGCACCGGACCAGCTGCTAAAATAGAGGTTTCCCATCCCCTCTGCTTTAGCTGCACCCTCAGTGTAAACTGCTTCATGCTCCCGATCCCTGCAGGACACAAGCTTGCTCCATCGACTGTGAGAACAAGCTCCCAGCTGATGCGGAATGAGTTCAGCGTGGCACATAGGGATAGCAAAACCCCTTGCACTGTGGTTCCAGGTGCCCAACGACCAGGTGGCTTGGAAAATGCTGCACGAGGAATTTGAGACCAGTGTTGTTGTTGTTGTTATTGTTTAGTCGTTTAGTCGTGTCTGACTCTTTGTGACCCCCTGGACCAGAGCACGCCAGGCACTCCTGTCTTCCACTGCCTCCCACAGTTTGGTCAGACTCATGCTGGTAGCTTCGACAACACTGTCCCACCATCTCGTCCTCTGTCATCCCCTTCTCCTTGTGCCCTCCATCTTTCCCAACATCAGGGTCTTTTCCAGGGAGTCTTCTCTTCTCATGAGGTGGAGTCTCAGCTTCAGGATCTGTCCTTCCAGTGAGCACTCAGGGCTGATTTCCTTCAGAATGGATAGGTTTGATCTTCTTGCAGTCCATGGGACTCTCAAGAGTCTCCTCCAGCACCATAATTCAAAAGCCTCAATTCTTCAGCGATCAGCCTTCTTTATGGTCCAGCTTTCACTTCCATACATCACTAGTGGGAAAACCATAGCTTTTACTATATGGACCTTTGTTGGCAAGGTAGGCAGTATTATATATTTGTTGCTGAAAAGGCCCAGAGTGGCAGCAGAAGTGAGGACCTTACAGGAAAAAGTGTAAGTTAGGGCTGAAGGACTTTTCTCACACTTGAAAACACTTTATCCCCCATTCTTGAAAACTGAGTCCTGTGCGGTGTGTGTATCATTCAACAACAACAAAAATCATAATTTTTAAAGGGGCTCTTTTCATTCTTTTATCACAGTGAGATGGCTCAAAACCTTCTGAGCAGCCCTCAGATACTGTGTGGCGCTTGTAAAACATCACATTTCCCTTTCTTTCCCTATTCCTGATAGTGACACAGGACAACTTGATATCGGGTTTGATAAGCCAGCTTTCTCCTGAAAAGTTCATTACAAAGCCTTATTGTCTATCATCTGGCAATGCTGCGCATCAGTCTTTATTAGCTCTCTTGTTCTCTCAGACCTCCTCTTCTATCATCCCACATTATTCCTCCTTTAATCTTATAATTTGCTATTGTTCGCCAGCCTCTGTAGTCCGTTGCTTTGTTTTCGCTTCTGTGTTTTGTCTCAATACAAAACCCCGTCATCGTTCATCATTGTTAATGCTTCTTTCATGAACCGTTCTAATTTTAAAGACACATGTGGCTTTCTCTGTGGAGAGGGGGTGTTCTGGGCATCCCCTGCCCCTTTGAACACAATGATAATTTAGGGTACTTGGTCTTTTGTTAGCTGTGCAAAGAATAAGCAGGCAGACTCTGGGGAAGGGGGCCTTTAGTAAACAAAGCCTCTTGAGGAGCCTTTATTGCAGCAATATTGCTTGTACCTTTTTGCAATACCCCTTCTCCTGCCTCACTGATCCCCTTCCGCTGTCAGGGATCCCCCACTTTTATAAAACCTGATGGCTTCCTACTCACCAATCCCCACCAGTGGAGATTATGGAGCTACCGCACACATAATACCACAAGCATTTCTGAATTGCTGCATCTCAGAAAGGATATTGCGTAGAGGTGGGAAAGATGGAGAAATGGGCAACTGAAAATATCAGGGAGCTGGAGCAATTCCTCTCTAAGAAAAGGGCATACTATGTTTGAAAAGGAGAGTAAAGGAGGACATGATAACAGTTTATAAAAATTATGAATGATGTGCAGAAATTGGGTAGAGAAAGGTTTAGATCACAGGGCAGTCAGAAGGTTGGCGGTTCGAATCTGTGCAACAGAGGGAGCTCCCGTTGCTCTGTCCCAGCTCCTGCCAACCTAGCAGTTTGAAAGCACACCAGTGCAAGTAGATAAATAGGTACCACTGCATCAGGAAGGTAAACAGCATTTCCGTGCACTCTGGCTTCCATCACAGTGTTCCGTTGCACCAGAAGCGGTTTAGTCATGCTAGCCGCATGACCCATAAAGCTGTCTTTGGACAAATGCCGGCTCCCTCGGCCCGAAAGCGAGATGAGCGCTGCACCCCATAGTCACCTTTGACTGGACTTAACCATCCAGGAGTCCTTTACCTTCTTTTTAAGAGAAAGGTTTTTCTCCCTCTTAAAAACATTAGTCGGTGATAGATTTGGGACAGACAAAAGGAAGCGCGTTTCCACAAAGCACATAGCAAGATTATGAAATCTGCTGCCACAACATGTGCTCACAGCTACCAGCTTGAGTAGCTTTGCAGCGGGGAGGGGCGGATTAGGGAAGTGATCAATGGCTCCTACCCATGGAGGCCATGCGTCGCCTCCAGGATCAGAGTCACCATGGTCTCCTGCAGTGGGACTCCGCTTGTGACCTAGTGGAAGGCTGCATCAGCCTGCCTGGTCTGTGGGGGCTGACGTGGCCTGGTGAAATCTTGCACTGGTCTGCACATCATCAGAAGATGCCACATTGACCTCCACACCCTCCTCTTCCTCCTCCGGCACCACAGACATACTCCCAGCTTCCAGAAGTGCCACGACAGAAGAAGGAAGAAGAATGGCAATATGGCAGGTTTTCCACTTTGGGGAACCCACAAAGAGAGCCAACAGAGAACCAACAAACGCCCATCTTTGGGTTCCATGCTCTGGCCAAATAGGGACATTCAGGTTTGGGATCAGAAGCTGGGGCAGCTTCTGTCGATCCGTGTTGTCCGGCTTAAATCGGGGCACTTGGAGGATACGACAAAGTATCATTGCTAGCAGCCATTAAGAATTTTATCTGCTTTAGTCGTTTAGTCGTGTCCGACTCTTCATGACCCCATGGACCAGAGCACGCCAGGCACTCCTGTCTTCCACTGCCTCCCGCAGTTTGGTCAGACTCATGTTTGTAGCTTCAAGAACACTGTCCAACCATCTCATCCTCTGTCGTCCCCTTCTCCTTGTGCCCTCCATCTTTCCCAACATCAGGGTCTTTTCCAGGGAGTCTTCTCTTCTCATGAAGTGGCCAAAGTATTGGAGCCTCAGCTTCACGATCTGTCCTTCCAGTGAGCACTCAGGGCTAATTTCCTTAAGAATGGATAGGTTTGATCTTCTTGCAGTCCATGGGACTCTCAAGAGTCTCCTCCAGAACCATAATTCAAAAGCATCAATTCTTCAGCAATCAGCCTTCTTTATGGTCCAGCTCTCACTTCCATACATCACTACCGGGAAAACCATGGCTTTAACTATACGGATCTTTGTTGTTTTATCTGCTAGGAACCTGTTAAGAAGGAAACTGTCATAGGAACTCCAAACAGTCTGCAAATTTTTATGGGTCGTACCCCCCCCCCCCCCATGCAGGGCCATGGGGCCTTCTCTGAGGAAGACAGGAGTTTTGTCCACCTGCTCTGCCAGGAAATAAGTCTAACGCTTCTAATAATGGCTCAGCAAAGAGGCTTCTACTTTTGGACAGGCATAAGACTTAGAAGAATTATGCGTTTGCTAGGCCATTAAGAAACAGTGGTAAATTTGTGGCTGGCTCCAGAGGGAGCTGATGAAATATGGCTTGCTTTATCAATGCTTTCAAGTAATAAAGTGTGATGGTTTAACTCGTGGAGATTTCTTGCACTTATTTCCAGAAAACTACCTCAGTCATAAAAATGGGGTTAGAATTGACAAAAGTTTGGCTTCTACTCCAACAGCCATCATCTCGGCCATTACGAATTGTGAGCTACAGTAAGATACCACTGTAGGTACTACTGTACTCCCATAATAGTGTCAGTCATCTTCATTTTTAAAAACTTTTCATGTCAGTACAGAAATACGGTTGGAATCCCAAGTAATTACCTAGAAAGCTTTAACCAAAAAAATTAAAAATCTCTATGTATAATTTATTCTAATTCCATGATGTCATTTTAAAATTGGCCAGACGTTTTTAAGTTCTTGAGAGGGATGTATTCAGTGTCAATGGTCTGCTTCTAATATGTATTGCTGTTACAGTCCTGGATGTTACTGATAATTTGAATGGATTTAGTTTGAAAGTCAGGTCAGTGAAGCATTGAGAATGGCAACGAAAAGTGGGGAAGCAAGGCTCCATGAAGTCTGTTCAAGGTGGTCTTTGTGATAAAAAACCTCTGAAATAATATTTCCTTAATAGCGACACCGCAGCGGAAAAAATATTGGATTCAAGGCCTTAAGAGCAGGCAATATTCAAAGGGCTTTCTATATGCACACAGCAATAATGAGAACAAATGCGATCCATTGTATTCTGTGGGAATTTTGAATTATGGTCAATTAACAGGTAGTATAATCGTGCAATATGCCTCTAGTGCTTTCTTTAATAATAGGAATTGTTATGGCATCGTTAAATACTAATTTTGTTTTCCTACTCACTTCACTGTGAACTGGGGAAACCTGGTCCCCATTGTAAAAGAGAATTAAGTCAAACCAGAGCACAAATTGGTTCAAAGATTACACGTCAGCTGTGTGTCTCTGGGATTATTCCCGATGCTCGGCTACAAGTTGAGGGGCATCTTCACCCCCATTCATTCAGCCCAGACACTGAGGTCCAGCTCTGAGGGCCTTCTGGTGGTTCCCTCACTGAGAGAAGTGAAGCTACAGGGAACCAGGCAGAGGGCCTTCTCGGTGGTGGCGCCCTATCTGTCTGATGTCAAGGAAATAAAGAACTACACAACTTTTAGAAGACATTGGAGGCAGACCTGTATCACGAAGCTTTGATGTTTTATTATGTTTTTAGATGCGCTAGAAGCCTCCCAGAGTGGCTGGGGTATAAATGGAGGATAATAATAATAATAATAATAATAATAATAATAATAATAATAATAATATGGCCACTCACAGAGTGCATCTCTTCTAGATGCTTCGCCTCTAGGGCAACCACTTAATTCTGTTGTCCCACCACCATCCTTGCCGAAGAAGAAGAAAACTTTGGGGAAGGGACTCAACGGTGGAGAATCTGCTTTGCATGTACCATAAGTTCCGGCGTATAGGGCGACTGGGCGTATAAGACGACCCCTCAACTTTTACTGTTAAATGATAGAGTTTGGCTGCCCACCAAGCGTCACCAGGGGCAGAGCGCGCACCCCTCCGCTGCCTCTGTCGTCGCAGCAGCAGCCTGAGGCGAGGCGTTTGGTGGGCGGAACGAAACCAAAACCTGCCACCTGGAAGGAGGAAGGCCCAGCCCTGCTCCCGGGCTGGAAGTCCAGGATGGGCTCCCGAGGATGGAATTCCAGGAGGTTCCTTGGAATCTTGTTTTTATGGTTTATATTTATATTTATCTCTGTAAAATTTTGATTTGTAAAATTTTGATTTGAAAAACCAAATAAATAAATTTATAATAAATAAATAAATAAATAATAAATAATATATAATATATATAATATAAGATATATAATATAATATATATAATATAATATATATAATAAATAAATAAACCAAATAAATAAACAATTATTGATAAGCTTGGTGGGCTGTGGCTCTAAGAACTGAAATGTTTAGCGACTAGTTGTTCCATGTATATATGTAGACATGCACCTATATTTACACATATAGAAAGCTTGGTTACATTGGTAAAGTTTGAATTGGTATTGTTTCAGTCCAACCCTAATCCCTCAAATGTATAGGAAACTTTTATTCATCTTATCCCTCGCTCAACGCCCCAATGCTCCAACTACC
This sequence comes from Podarcis melisellensis, assembly GCF_964234715.1. NCBI lineage: Eukaryota > Metazoa > Chordata > Lepidosauria > Squamata > Lacertidae > Podarcis > Podarcis melisellensis. Next base: position 126,025,261 of record NC_138528.1, on the reverse strand, counting down.
TGCTCTGCAGCCTCTTATAGCTGTTTTAACTGCGAGTCTTTTAGTTCTTATGCTCTTACAGTTGTCTTAACTGCGTGTTTTTATTTGTTTTTAGTTCTTATCTGTTTTAATTATCAGTTTCTATCCATCCATTATCCGTGTTTAATCTTGTATTTTATTCAGATGTTTTATCCAATGCTTGTTTCTTTGTCCTTATTTGCTGTAACAATTATCGGTTAAAAAAATGCTAACTGCTATTTTATTTATATGTTTTATGTTTGGTTTTTGGTTTTTATCCTGGTCTGTGAGCGTAATAAAGTTCATTCATTCAACTGCCTGCAAAAAAATAAAAAATTGTCAGTCCACCAACCAGCCAGTTCCATCCAGCTTGGAAGAAGAAATTGGCTCTGAAGCAGTTGTCTTCCTTCCTCGTGGCTCTTCTTCCCATGTTTCTTCCAGACTCCTTTGGAACAGCTACAATCAGTGCTATTTTTCTTTTTTTTAAGTGTTTAGGAGTACTCTCATTTTGACACAAGAAAATCACCATTTTATAGCTCAGATCAGGAAAAACAAATACGGTAAACGGACAAAAAGACAAAGATTCACAAAATGTTTAGGGGTCTGCGTACCCCTGCGTCTCCCCAGAAAAAAAGGACTGGCTGCAAAAATTCCAGCCGAATCTCCGCCTGCTCTTGTTATCTGAATGACCCATCTCCTCAGAGCCCCTTCTTACAAGGACAAACACTTGTTTTACCACTTTGCATGGGCTGGCAATTAATTTCATGTCAACGTCCAATATACCAGAGCAGCACACAAGATGGCAAGTATTTGCTGCATATACACACACAGATAGGGACACGGGTGGCGCTGTGGGTTAAACCACAGAGCCTAGGACGTGCTTATCAGAAGGTCGGCGGTTTGAATCCCCGCGATGGGGTGAGCTCCCATTGCTCGATCCCTGCTCCTGCCAACCTAACAGTTCAAAAGCACGTCAAAGTGCAAGTAGATAAATAGGTACCGCTCCAGCGGGAAGGTAAACGGCGTTTCCGTGCACTGCTCTGGTTCACCAGAAGCGGCTTAGTCATGCTGGCCACATGACCCGGAAGCTATACTCCAGCTCCCTCGACCAATAAAGCAAGATGAGCACCGCAACCCCAAAGTCGGCCATTACTGGACCTAATGGTCAGGGGTCCCTTTACCTTTACCCTTTACACACGCAGATAAGGATACATACATAATTTCAGGTGTTGTTTTCTTTTAATGAAACGATTCTTTGATTCTTCCATGTGCCTCAAAAAAAGCACCAACGCTAAAGGAGCCCAGGGCTACATACATTTAAAAGGCATTATTCCCTCGCTGCCGCCACCCCAAAAAAGAATCCTAGGAACTATAGTTTAAGGTGCTGGGAATTGTGGGGCAGAACTATAGTTCCCAGGATACTTTGGGGGAAGCAATGTGCTTTAAATGTCTTTTAAATTTAATGTGTGAATGCAGTCAATGGGAGAAAGGTTTGCAAAGGCAGTCTCCTTAACTCTTTCCTGTGCTGATTTTCCCCAGTTCTATGTTGTGCTCTGGGACACAGGTTGCGCTGTGGGTTAAACCACAGAGCCTAGGACTTGCCGATCAGAAGGTCGGCGGTTTGAATCCCCGCAACGGGGTGGGCGCCCGTTGCTTGGTCCCTGCTCCTGCCAACCTAGCAGTTCGAAAGCATGTCAAAGTGCAAGTAGATCAATAGGTACCGCTCCTGCGGGAAGGTAAATGGCGTTTCCATGCGCTGCTCTGGTTCGCCAGAAACGGCTTAGTCATGCTGGCCACATGACCCAGAAGCTGTACGCCGGCTCCGTTAGCCAATAAAGCAAGATGAGCGCCGCAACCCCAAAGTCGTCCGTGACTGGACCTAATGGTCAGGGGTCCCTTTACCTTTATGTTGTGCTCTGCAAGGTGATATAGGATAAAATATGGAACCCTCTGTATTTCTATTTACAGGTGAAAAGGCATCTCAGGAAGGGTGCTTCTGAGCTGGAAAGGAGTTAGAGGGGAGAACGTCAGGCAAACCTTCTCTCCATACATCCTTTTCCCACTAAGACACAGGCTGCCCTAAATTGGTAAGTTTGTTTGTTTTTTAAGCTGATGGAAGAATGAGAGAAAATCCCCCTAATTTGAGTCATTTAGTAAAATTTACTGAAGTTCCTACTGGTTTGATATAGGAAATGAACATGGACCTAAATCCCATGTCTCCAAGTTTTAAACTTTGGGGGTTGTATGCGCCAAGATTTAAAACTTATTATTGGACTCCTCTATGGATTTTTCTCTCGGCTCACATTTTAGAGTTTTTTCTTTCTTCTTTTAAAGGACTTATTTTGTTAAACCTCATGCTACTTTGCTGCCCTCTTGTGGCAGTATAAATCTATAAGGAGAAGTTTGTTGACTGCAATTCTAAACGTATTTATGAGGAAGTGAATCTCACACCAAATTAGTATTAAACAAATGTATCACACAAATAAGCATTTAAATACATGTTTAGAAGTATTTGAATATGTGTACTGCAAGGACTGCACCACCAAATTCCGGGGGGGGGGGGGGGAGAGATAAGGTAAAGGTAAAGGGACCCCTGACCATTAGGTCCAGTCGTGATCGACGCTGGGGTTGCGGCGCTCATGTCGCTTTATTGGCCGAGGGAGCCAGCGTACAGCTTCCGGGTCATGTGGGCAGCATGACTAAGCCGCTTCTGGCAAACCAGAGCAGCGCATGGTAACGCCGTTTACCTTCCCGCCGGAACGGTACCTATTTATCTACTTGCACTTTGACGTGCTTTAGAACTGCTAGGTTGGCAGGAACAGGGACCGAGCAACGGGAGCTCACCCTGTCATGGGGATTCAAACCGCCAACCTTCTGATTGGCAAGTCCTAGGCTCTGTGGTTTAACCCACACCACCACCCGCGTCCCTTTCCAGGGAGGATAGTCCAATTTTGCCCTGCTCATCAGTCTGAGAGGTGCGGATCCAGACACTTTGCATTGGAATTATCCCTTTACAGTGTACCCTCAGGAGGGAAAGGGAGCTTACCCTCCTCTAATGACCATTTGCCTCCTGACATTCAAACTGCGTTTTTTTGGGGGGCTAGCAACCATCCGGAGAAGGGTTAAGCACCCTCTCCCCTCCTGCAACTCTGCCTCATGTGAGTTTCCCCCGGAGGTCATGATGCAAGTGACAATAATAATAATTGATTATTTATACCCTGCCCATCTGGCTGGGTTCCCCCAGCCACTCTGAGCGACTCCCAAGAGAATAATAATAATAATAGTTGTAGTAGTAGTAGTAATAATAATAATAATAATAATAATAATAATAAAGCAATGAAACATCAAACTTCCCTGAACAGAGCTGCCTTCAGGTGTGTTCTAAAAGCCAGATAGTTGTTTATTTCCTTGACATCTGATGGGACGGCGTTCCACAGGGCGGGCGCCACCACCGAGAAGGCCCTGCTCTCCCTCCTCTAATGTTACATGTGAGGTGTCTGTGCCCTGTTTAATTTGAGTCTCAATCAAGGGTGTGTGTTAGGGCAGAGCAATGCCTGGTTTTCAACATCGTGATATATCACCCGCTAAACATCACGATAGACCGATGCTTTCTTCAGAAGCAACAGCCTCCAACCAGAGAGGCAGAAGTGAGCATCAGGGTTAGGAGACCCTGATAGCCTTATCAGCCCATGTTGTCCTTACACGGGCCTCATTCTTGTAACTCGGTTTTCTAAAACCCTCTGAATTCTCTTATCAGCTTGAGACAACTCCTTCCTTCCTCAAAGCAATTCTGCACACGCATCTCAGCTCTCCCTTATCGGCAGAGCTTCTGTACTTAAGTGATCCGATATGTATCAAAGCTGCCTTATCGCAGGCAGAAGCGAGGGATTCTCACGCGTCCGAGGCGGCAAAGTGTTGCGCTACATAAATCTGCAACCAGAAACGGCCCTTTGAAGCATAAACATGGCCTGAGACTCCCAGAGATCACAAGAGCCTAATTCTGCTGTGGTCAGACAGCAGCTGATGGGATTTGAGGCTGAAAACTGAGGCCTGTCACTAAGAGGAGATGCTGTTGTTTCTAGGCCAGGGTGTGCGTCTCTTTCCCGTGCTTAGGATGTTACATGCCGATGTGCAAGGGGTCTTTGCAAGCCAGCGCATGAGCCTCAGAAGTCACTGGAGCAGTGGAGGTGAAGGAAGGTGAGGACAGGTGACCTCACCTAAGCCCGAAGTCACCCCCCACCAAAGCAGGCTCAAAGCTTCTCAGAGCTTTTCAAAATCATTTTTCTCAGCAGCTAAAAGGCATTAGCTAAGCATCAGAAACATTCCGCTTGCTGTAACTAAAAAGATTGCAACAAAGGTAGGGAACAGAGTCCATTGTTTCCCAGGCCTTTCTGATGCCTTCTGGCCTTGCTAAAGAACCACGTTGCAACTTACTTTCTGTCAATGAACCATGCCAGAACAAGAGATTGAAACATAATCTGAACACTCTGAAACCCCTTTCCTGGGAAGAGTCCAATAGTCCCAAGACAGCTTTCTGTTCACGCTCAGAGGACTCCTGAGGGAGAAAGGAGGAGGGAACTGGAAAGGGGTATATATGCTTGTGCACATGACTGTGAATTTCGTGCATGCTTTTGTGGACTATCACACTTGCTCCTTCTACCAGTTCATGGATGGTAGAAATAAAAGCCTTTTCTCCGAAACTATTCCTTGAGTGTCTGTTGACTGCCATTTCCCTTTCCCAGGCGCAAAAGAGCCGGCGTACAGCTTCCGGGTCATGCGGCCAGCATGACTAAGCCGCTTCTGGCGAACCAGAGCAGCACATGGAAACACTGTTTACCTTTCCGCCGGAGCGGTACCTACTTATCTACTTGCACTTTGACGTGATTTGAACTGCTAGGTTGGCAGGAGCTGGGACCGAGCAACGGGAGCTCACCCCGTTGCGGGTATTCGAACCGCTGACCTTCTGATCGGCAAGTCCTAGGCTCTGTGGTTTAACCCACAGCGCCACCCGCGTCCCTTTGCATATACAAAATGTATATGCGTAGGTGCAAATATATAAATAATTGCCATGATTACAACAGAAATGCAAAACAGTCCGTCCACCCCCATAGTGAGGAAGAGCAGAACCAGGTGACTTGTGGATAGCTGCTAATTCTCTTCTGCCCAGATGCTGCTACTGTTGGGGAGCTTCCAAGGTCCTCCTGCTCTCCATTTTTCTAAACTTCTGTCTTTAACCTCAACTTGGACTGGACATCCCTTGAAACAGAGGACTGTCCCCAAAGAGCCCATCAAGTTGAGGACCGTCCTCTGTTAAAACGGTTCCCTTGTCCATCCTCATCTCCCTGGTTCCAGGGCAACACCCTTACTGCTATATCACACTGGTTGTCAAGAATGTGACATCACAGTAACATGATACCATGACCACGGCAAGAACCAATATCAGATCCTTTTCCCCAGCACTGAACATTCCTCTAGCCTTATGAAACTCCCTGCCTATTTGCATCAGGCAGGTGCCAATGACCCCACAAACATCCTCTCTGCCTATCAGTGCCTGTTTGTTTTCAAGCATGCTCTATTTTCTTTACAGTTCTTTTTCATTCTTACTCAGGCCACGGGTAGATTCCTCCAGTTTTCTTGTTATTAGAAAGGGCTCTTTTCCATCACCCACTTCTGACTCTGCCCTAGAAAAGCAGAAAACAGCTTCAGGGGCAACAGAAATGAGGTCTGAGGTGACAAGCGACTCCAATTCAAAGGCCCGCGAACAAGTGAGAGACAGCGAGCCGCGTTCCGTTTTCCTCCCAGCAGACGCGCTGCGGTTCTTTGTCACCCAAGGCAATCGACACACTCATGAAAATGTATCATTATGATTTCCAGCCCGCCTCTGACAATCTTGTTACCACATTTCCTGTCGAGCAAAAACAAGCCTTTTCGGGGTGGTTTGATTTACACGCATGGGCCAACGGAAAAGAAACAAACAAAATTCAGTCTGGTTGCGTTTGTTGTCATCAGGGCTGGATCGGAGAAGCAAAACTATCGGCTCCGACCGCTTGGGGTCCAATTTGAAGTGGCATTGCCAGTTCAGGTCATCCGGCATTCGAGTAATTGGGAAACAGAGGTGTTTGCTTGCTAGAATAACATCCACAAATGCCTGCTCTATATGGAGGTGCGACTGCCACAATCGCTTGGGGAAAGGTGATCCATTGCGTATTCCAGAAGTCGTCGGTTATTTCAGTGGGTGTAATGTGGCTCTAGATTTTACTCAGTAGCACCTTAAAGACCAACTAAGTTAGTTCTTGGTATGAGCTTTCGTGTGCATGCACACTTCTTCAGGTGGTATCTGAAGAAGTGTGCATGCACACAAAAGCTCATACCAAGAACTAACTTAGTTGGTCTTTAAGGTGCTACTGGAAGGAATTTTTTTTTTTGTTTTGACTATGGCAGACCAACACGGCTACCTATCTGTAACTAGATTTCACTGTTTTGTTTCATTTTTATGACTAGGGGTGTGATGCCACGTGGTCAGGAAATCGTACATTTTCCAAGATTTCTCCAATGAAAATAGGGATATCCTATTCAACAACAACAACAACAACAATTTTATTATTTATACCCCCATCCATCTGACTGGGTTCCCCCAGCCACTCTGGGCGGCTTCCAACATATATAAAAACATAGTAAAGCATTAAACATTTTTTTTAAAAAAGACTTCCCTATACAGTGGCACCTCGGGTTAAGAACTTAATTCGTTCCAGAAGTCCGTTCTTAACCTGAAACTGTTCTTAACCTGAAGCACCACTTTAGCTAATGGGGCCTCCCACTGCTGCCGTGCCATCAGAGCATGATTTCTGTTCTCATTCTGAAGCAAAGTTCTTAACCCGAGGTACTATTTCTGGGTTAGCAGAGTCTGTAACCTGAAGAGTCTGTAACCTGAGGTACAACTGTACAGGGCTGCCTTCAGATGGTTGGATAACTCCACACCCTCCAACATTTCTCCAATGAAAATAGGGACGTCCTAAGGGACAAGAGGGACATTCCGGTTTCAAATCAGAAACCGGGATGTCTTCTGTAGGAAAATAGGGACACTTGGAGGGTCTGAAATCGCAGCTATACAGTGGTACCTCTGGATACGAATGGGATCCATTTCGGATCCCTGTTCGCATCCTGAAGTAAACGTAAGACGTGTCTGTGGGTCGCATTTCGCCGCTTCCACACATATGAGGGACATCATTTTGAGCGTCTGCGCATGCGTGAATGGCGAAACCCGGAAGTAATGTGCTTTGTTACTTCCAGGTCGCACTTCATTACTTCCAGGTCGCCTTGGAGCGCAACCCAAAAATATTCATCCCAAAGCTACTTCAACCCAAGGTATGACTGTAATAGCTGTAGAAACACTCCACATTTATATGTGTTCAATTCACTTCACATTACCCTCGACTAACCCGTAAGGTAGACCGCCCTTAGAGTATCCTTGCTTTCAACATGGTGTGCTAGTGGTCACTTAAACATGTGCCTACCTGTGCTATCAAGAACCACAAGGATGAACACCATTTCTGCCATGGACATAGCTGAGAGGAGCTGTAGGTCACCTCTCCACCCGACATAGATTTTAAGTCCAAAGCCGTCTTCGAATCCTTGCTTGCCTAATCACCTGCTTCAACGAGACAGTTTTCTATTTAAATAAATAAATGAAAAGAATATAGATTTTGTCTCTAGGGTTTCCCGTTCCAGGAAGCAAGGCAGTTAATCACTCATTTCAAAACTATTAATTTTATCTTGTTAATATTGAGTTTAATACTTTCAATATATATCCAGTCTTTCAATCTTCATAAAAACTCTTCTAACCTGACCTAATTGCATTTGCGAAGGTTGGATGTGCTGATGCGACAGGTTTTAACCCTAAAAGCTGTCCATGTCTTTGGGAGAGAGAATGTCGGTTATGGCATTTGCTTCCTCAGACAGTCCCAGCATCAGCCCCTGCCATGGTGAGGCGAATGTCAGAGCTCAGGATCCCTGGAAGGCTTACCACAGCTCACACCAAACTCTCTTGAGATGATGATGATGATTACTCTCCAGCATTGTGAAGAGCTTCCCTAAACAGAGCTGCCTTTAGATGTCTTCTAAAGGTCTTTGACATGTGGTGGGAGGGCGTTCCACAGAGTAGGTGCCACTACTGAGAAGGCGCTCTGCCTGGTTCCTTGTAACTTGGCTTCTTGTAGTGAGGGAACCGCCAGAAGGCCCTCGGCGCTGGACCTCAGTGTCCGGGATGAACGATGGGGGGGGGGAGATGCTCCTTCAGAGATACTGGACCGAGGCCATTTAGAAATAAACCATATCATAGCACAGCCTGTACTATCATGACTATCCTCCCTGTTTCAAATGGGGGAAAGTGAGAGAGACCACTGAGGCTGAGAGAGAATGCTGGTGAATTCGTGGCAGACATGAGATCTGAGTCAGGGTCCTCTTCCCGATTTGCAATGCAATCTCTTAACCACTATGCTACTCCTGGCTCCCCTTTATGGATCACTGCCTTGCCGTGGTGAAGGGGCTTGAATAACTCAGAGAAGCTATGAACTATGCCAAGCAGGGCACCCAAGATGGACAGGTAATAGTGGAGAGTTTTGACCAAACGTGATTTTGACCTCCTGGCAAATAGAAGGGGAAGAAATGGAGGCAGTGAGAGATTTTACTTTCTTGGGCTCCATGATCACTCCAGATGGTGACAGCAGTCACGAAATTAAAAGACGCCTGCTTCTTGGGAGAAAAGCAATGACAAACCTAGACAGCATCTTAAAAAGCAGAGACATCACCTTGCCAACAAAGGTCCGTATAGTAAAAGCTATGGTTTTCCTAGTAGTGATGTATGGAAGTGAGGGCTGTACCATAAAGAAGGCTGATCGTCAAAGAATTGATGCTTTTGAATTCTGGTGCTGGAGGAGACTCTTGAGAGTCCCATGGACTGCAAGAAGTCAAACCTATCCATTCTGAAGGAAATCAGCCCTGAGTGCTCACTGGAAAAACAGATCCTGAAGCTGAGGCTCCAGTACTTTGGCCACCTCATGAGAAGAGAAGACTCCCTGGAAAAGACCCTGATGTTGGGAAAGATGGAGGGCACAAGGAGAAGGGGACGACAGAGGACGAGATGGTTGGACAGTCCATGGAGTCACGAAGAGTCGGACACGACTAAATGACTAAACAACAACAACTCCTGGCTCATATTGGATATGTAAGCTCATTCCCGATTTTTGAGCACCAAACCAAGGCCTTCGTTGTCTCCTTTTGGCGTTGGTTCTGTCACTTGAACCTGTAATTTTGCACCTCAGCAGAAACCAGCAGGTGCTGAGGTATGGCCTCGAAAACATCCTGTTTTGCTTATGGCTTATGGCAAACAAAACAAGATAATACATTTGCCAGCAGCAAGAAGCATGAAACCTAAAGTGATCGCCACATGCTGAGTGTCTAGTATGCATTAGTCCTGTAGGAGATCAAATGCAATCTGCTGTTAAAGGGAAATATCACCAAGAAGAGATAAACGCATCATCTTCCTCCCCAGTCGTGTATATTCATTTGCCCTGTGTCTTAAGCTTTTCTTGGATACCGTATTTTTTGCTCTATAAGACTCACTTTTTCCTTTCTAAAAAGTAAGGGGAAATGTGTGTGCGTCTTATGGAGCGAATGCAGGCTGCGCAGCTATCCCAGAAGCCAGAACAGCAAGAGGGATCGCTGCTTTCGCTGCGCAGTGATCCCTCTTGCTGTTGTGGCTTCTGAGATTCAGAATATTTTTTTTCTTGTTTTCCTCCTCCAAAAACTAGATGCGTCTTATGGAGCGAAAAATACGGCGATTCTCTCCCACCCAGTCAGCTGAAGGAGATCAGAGTTCTTCAGAGAGACGTAACTTCGAATCTTCTGTCATCTTTGGTGGCTATGTGATGTCAGTCAGAATTATTGGAGACAACTATTGGAAACACTATATCCTATGGCTGAACATATGGGGCTGAGATAGGCAAGTAAATGACATTGGATATAAATATTGAGGGGTGAAATGGGGGGGGCTGCAGAATCTGTTTCTGCTGAATGATCATAAAATGAACTCATGGGGATTAGTTTCCAAGAGGCAGATACTGATTGAGTGTCTGAGATTGGAACTGCTGAGCACTTTGCATTTTCGAAAAATAAAACTCCATAAAACTGAAGTTGGATTTACATGATGAATCTTCCTCAGTATTTCAAAGATGTCAATGTGTGGGGTTTTTTAATACTAAAAAAAAAGTGATAGTATTTAATGTGTGCTGCAGTTAAATCTTTCGCTTTGATCATTAGAACTGATTTATTTCATGTTAAAAGTTGATATCCCCGGCCATCTGAGAACTTACTGCTTTGCTAAGGCACTAAATAGCATGGAGATAGTAATTTAGATGAAAATTCCTCACTCTTCTGCACCTTGATTTTATGCATTCATTATATCTATGTATGTGTGAATATATAGAAGTGCTGATCCATCTAATTCATTTTACTGTGAAAACTGACTAATCTTTTCTTTCCTCCCTCCCGCCCCAAGTGAATTGAACTGATAATCATAGAACAGAAATGCAGACCTCTAAATTTCAGCTCACTAGGGAAATGGCAATTTAATATAATGTTCTCTCAGACTGCAATTCTGTACACGAAAGGTGGGGAACCTGTGACCCCTCTGGATGAGGGGACTGGCAAAAGGAATGTATAAATATATATTTATATATATAATATTGATTTTAACAACTGAGGAGTACAAAAGTGCAGAGATGCAAGGAAAAAAGAAAAACCGATCACAGGCTCCGAAAAGAAAAGTTAAGTTCTACAAATTAGCCTGAAAGCATTCCTTCCAAACAATACCACCAAATAACAAACTTAAAAATAAACAGACTTCTCTTGTGGGTTTATTATATCTCGGAAGATCAATCATGTGTCACTGGAGGTTTTGCTGAGGAGGTGGATTTCTCTACATACAGTATTTTTCGCTCTATAAGACGCACCAGACCACAAGACGCATCTAGTTTTTGGAGGAGGAAAACAAGAAGAAAAAAATTCTGAATCTCAGAAGCCAGAACAGCAAGAGGGATCACTGCAATCCCTCTTGCTGTTCTGGCTTCTGGGATAGCTGCACAGCCTGCATTCACTCCATAAGATGCACACACATTTCCCCTTACTTTTTAGGAGGGAAAAAGTGAGTCTTATAGAGCATAAAATACGGTAACTTATGCAACCAGGTTGCGTGCAACCAAGTTGCCCACAAACCATGCATTTAGGGGGAGTGAGGCTCTCTGTTTATCCAACACCAAACACTGAAACCAGTCCCTGTTTTCGATATAGCAGAAATCTTCGTTTGAGTGACTGCTAATAAGAACGCCACTGATTCTTTATGTATGATATTCAGATTGTTATCGGCCTCCAGGGACAAGGGAGATAGCATTGGGTCCAAATTAAGATGCTGACAAGCACAGATGTACTTGCAAATGGTGACTCCCACAACGCTTTAATAGTGATACAGCTCCACCACATATGCCTGTAGGAGCCAAGAGCCTCACAGCCTCTCCAACATTTGGTATTGGGGGGATAAATGAATTGTTTTTATGTGTTCGGCCACTGTGAGAACAGGATGTTGGACTGGATGATGATGATGATGATGATGATGATGATGATGAATAATAAACTTTTATTTATACCCCACCCTCCCCAGCCAAGACCAGGCTAACAACAAATAATAAAAACAAGTTGATTAAAATACCATTTAAAAGATTAAGATACAACATTAAAACATTAGGGTGCAATCTCTTCACAGGAGGAGAAAGGAAAAAGAAAGAGTGGGAGGGAATCAAATTGACTCCAAGCCAAAGGCCAGGCGGAACAACTCTGTCTTACAGGCCCTGCGGAAAGAAATCAGATCCTGCAGGGCACTGGTCTCACGAGACAGACCATTCCACCAGGCCGGAGCCAGTGTTAAGAAGGCCCTGGCTCTGGTTGAGGCTAATCTAACTTCCTTAGGGCCCAGGACCTTTAGGGTGTTGCTATATATGGACCTTAAGGTCCTCCGTGAGGCATACCAGGAGAGGCGGTCCCGTAAGTTCGCCTACCATTATGCCATTGGCTCCCATTTCTCCTCCTTTCCAACATGTGCTTCATTGGGGAAGATCAATTAAGAATATAAGAGCAGTCTGATGGATCAGACCAGTGGCCCCATCTACTCCAGCATCGTGTTCTCACAATGGCAAAGCAAGTGCCTATGTATGTGAAGCCCACCAGCAAAATCAGAACCCAAGGGCACCCTCTCCTTCTTCACTTTCCAGCAGCTGGTCTTCAGAAGCAACAGCCTCCAACCAGAGAGGCAGAAGCGAGCATCAGGGTTAGGAGACCCTGATAGCCTTATCAGCCCGTCTTGTCCTTACACGGGCCTCATTCTTGTAACTCGGTTTTCTAAAACCCTCTGAATTCTCTTATCAGCTTGAGACAACTCCTTCCTTCCTCACAGCAATTCTGCACACGCATCTCAGCTCTCCCTTATCGGCAGAGCTTCTGTACTTAAGTGATCCGATATGTATCAAAGCTGCCTTATCGCAGGCAGAAGCGAGGGATTCTCACGCGTCCGAGGTGGCAAAGTGTTGCGCTACATAAATCTGCAACCAGAAACGGCCCTTTGAAGCATAAACATGGCCTGAGACTCCCAGAGATCACAAGAGCCTAATTCTGTTGTGGTCAGACTGAAGGGACAGGATACCCAAAACCTGACTGTGTAGTCACCCCAACTAGGCCTCAAGACTTCCCAAATTCTTTCTTTGAGGATTCAACAGCTGAAATGCATTAGCTAGAGCTGTATTTCTTTCTCTCAGGATGCAAACTTAAAATATGCATTAGCTTTTGCTGTATAACAAAAAGTAGCTGAAATGAACAAAGCTTTCTCCTCTTCTCAGTAAAAGATGGCCTTGCCAGCAGCGCATCCAGCTTGTCTTGCCAATTGCAACTTTCTTGGCCCGCTGACGCACAGACCCCGGGAATGGCGCCAGGAGTACAGAAACAATTTCTATTCATGCTCAAGGATGCAAACTTGCAAGGCTGGATCCCTGGGAAAGGGGGGGGAGGGGACCTGAAAAAAGGATATAAACTGTGTTAAGTTGTGGGTGAAGTTATCAGAGGACACAGCGATTCTTCAAGCAGCTCTTTATTTGTAAGCTGGAACAGAACTGAACAGCAAACAGCTCAGCCGGCCTGCTTTTATAGGCAGCCGGCTGTCAACATTGTAGCAACAACAACCCAGGGTTTCCTGCCTAAAGTAACTGACATGGACCTGAGTGAAAACTATATACATGATACTCCTGGTGGCCAGGGTGAGAACTTCAATACATAGCACCCCTCCCCACCGAGATAAGGCATTAGTGGTTCTATAGCAATACCCTTATTGGTTTCAGTAAGGCACATAAGCATATTAATTGACCCTATTCACCATACAGCTTTACATGTGCAGTTTGTCCAGTGAACATAGTCTTTTAAATACGGGCTACTGGCCTTGTGGATTTCCTGGGCGGAGAGTTCAGCAGCTTCTGAGGCCAGGACCTCCTCAATGGCTTTCTGCAGCGTGAGGTCTGGCTTGGTGAGGAGACACCGTTGCAGACTGTTCGGCTCCTTCTTCCCTCCCCCGGGAGCAATGCTCATCCTACCCATGGGAATGGCCTGAAAGGCTACAAGACAGCAGCTGATGGGATCTGAGGATGACAACTGAGGCCTGTCACTAAGAGGAGATGCTGTTTCTAGGCCAGTGTTTGTGTCTCTTTCCCGTGCTTAGGATGTTACATGGTGATGTGCAAGAGGTCTTTGCAAGCCAGCGCATGAGCCTCAGAAGTCACTGGAGCAGTAGAGGAAGATTCAGTGCTGGGGGGAAAGGGTCCAATATGGGGTCATGCTGTGGTCATGACATCATGTTATTGTGATGTCACATTGTTGACAACCAGTGTGATATACAGTGGTGCCTCGCAAGACGAAATTAATCCGTTCCGCGAGTCTCTTCGTCTTGCGGTTTTTCCGTCTTGCGAAGCACGGCTATTAGCGGCTTAGCGGCTATTAACGGCTTAGCGGCTTTAAGAAAAAGGAAACAAACTCGCAAGAACTTGCAAGACGTTTCATCTTGCGAAGCAACCCCATAGGGAAATTCGTCTTACGGAACGACTCAAAAAACGGAAAACTCTTTTGTCTTGCGCGTTTTTCGTCTTGCGAGGTACCACTGTACTAGTTAGGATGTTTCTACTAGCATCAGGGAAACCAGTATGGAAAAGTTCCCTACTTTAACAGAGAATGGTCCTCGAGGACCTCAAACAGTCCTCTGTTTGAAGGGATGTCCAGTCCAAGTTCAGGTTAAAGACAGATGTTGAGAAGAATGGAGATCAGCAGGATCTTGGAAGCTGCCCAACAGTAGCAGCATCTGGGCAGAAGAAAATAAGCAAGCACAGACAAGTTACCAGGTCCACTATGGTGGGATCTATTTAAATTAGAGCAATTATTTGTAAATTTGCATCTACACATATCAATTATCTTTAAAAAATATTGTCCAGCCCAGGCCTCTTGATGACTGCCGTAATATTTGAACCCAAGCTGTTCACATTCAGTAGTCAATGCCATTTATTAAATGGAAGCCTTTGGCTATGGCTAAACTAGGAAGACAAATCTCAGGCCTGCGTTACAGCAATATATAGAGCATAGCATAATGCTAGTATAGAGTCAGCAACATAATTTGAACCAACGGATAATAAACTCCTTGCATGATGAGTTGACCTATAATAATTTCTCCAGAACACCTGATCGTATGTTATGCAGCAAATTTCTTTTCAATCTTCTGCACTGTCCATGTAAAGAGGACTCTTAGAGTCACAAATTTGCCTGTTTTCAACAAGGAAACACATTTTCACGGGCTTTTCCCTTCTGTTAGGTGTTCCAGCTAGAAATTTGGCCAAAATTTCTGTCTAGGGCAGGTGGAGTGGGGTTTGAGGGGGATGCATTCCATCATGGGCAACTTTGGGGGGGACACGTGCCAGCGGTTTGTGCGGGAGACGGTGGCAACAGAGTTTTTTATTCATTCACTCAGGTGATTTACATGCCACCTCATATTTCACAGAAACCTCAGAGCAGTTTACAACATCCTAAAAATACTGCAAATAAATGTCAAATGCAACGAAAAAAGAGTAAAAATGTCCATATTTTAGAGCAGCACAGACAAGAATAAGATGCCCTCTTAAACATCCATATACCGTATTTTTCGCTCTATAAGACGCAGCAGACCACAACACGCACCTAGTTTTTGGAGGAGGAAAACAAGGAAAAAAATATTCTGAATCTCAGAAGCTAGAAAAGCAAGAGGGATCGCTGTGCAGCGAAAGCAGAGATCCCTCTTGCTGTTCTGGCTTCTGGGATAGCTGCGCAGCCTGCATTCGCTCCATAAGATGCACACACATTTCCCCTTACTTTTTCGGAGGGAAAAAGTGAGTCTTATAAGCAAAAAATACAGTAAATGGAAGCAACTAACACATGGGGACTTTAGCAACAACTAGCACATCCAAAATACCTCAGAGGCCATCAGCCTCACCTATCAAACATTAATTATTCAGTTAAGATACTGCCTTTCTGCCAAGTCATCCAAGGGCAGTCTACAATTTCCAAACACCCAAACAAATATGTTACATAAAACGTAGAGTGGCAGACTGCTCTGAAGCCAGCTGGAAGTCGATGGTTTGTGTAGCCCCTTGCCCGGTTCCTTCACCTCTGCCTTCCCTCAGAGCATGCTGTTCTTTCTTAAGCAGCCCCAGGAAAGGTGGAGATGCCCCAACATCTCCCTCAGGTCATGGCTGGTATTGTCCAGAGTGTGTATTTATAGGTAGCAGAAGGGCTCAGAGGTCCGGTGCTGTCTCCTCAACTTGAGTTCGCAGGACATGGGGCGACATGACACACTCCTCACTCCCGAAGCTCCTGGCTCTCACCAGGCAGGAAGGACCCACAATTCTCCCACAATACGCATGGGGAGAGAAACAACAGCCCTCACCCTCCAATGCAAAGGGTGATCTGAAGAGACTTTGCTCATAAATGCTTGGGCTGGGAGTGTTCTCAACAAGTCTCAGGTGTCTTCCAGTCATCTCTTATCCTTCTGCAGGAGGCTATAGTCCAACCACACAGCATAATGGCGTATTACTGCTGGTTATTTTACTCGAGTCCACTGATATATAGATATCTCAGCTCTTAGGGTTTGGGGAAGTGGAGAACAGGAAGTTAAAGGTAAAGGGACCCCTGACTCTGGGGTTGCGGCACTCATCTCGCTTTACTGGCCAAGGGAGCCGGCATACAGCTTCCAGGTCATGTGGCCAGCCTGACTAAGCTGCTTCTGGCGAACCAGAGCAGCACACGGAAATGCCATTTACCTTCCCGCTGGAGCGGTACCTATTTATCTACTTGCACTTGGATGTGCTTTCAAACTGCTAGGTTGGCAGGAGCAGGGACGTAGCAACGGGAGCTCACCCCATCGCGGGGATTCAAACCGCCAACCTTCTGATCGGCAAATCCTAGGCTCTGTGGTTTAACCCACAGTGCCACCCGCGTCCCTAGACAGAGAACAGGAAACCTGCTACCAAGAGTTTTGGGAGGAATTTGACGTCACGCTCTTCCGACTGTTCCATCAGCAAAAGCTTTTCTGACAGAATGATCCCCCTCTCCTCCCCCCATGCATGCTGTTCTGGGAGTCTCCCAATTCCCCAGAGCATATTTTGGGGAGGGACAGGGCGTGCCCAGAGCAGGGAGGAGAAGGGGAAGACCTGTGGTGCAAGCAAAAGCCCTTGCTCTGGCTTCTGGTAGCATGCCAAGTTAGTTGAATCAGTCCCTCTCGTTTGTTAAGGGCGCTGGGGATTATTTGTGAGGGCTAAAGTACAGTTCCCAGGATTCTTAGAGAGAGGTGTGCTTTAAATATATAATGCGCACACAGTCCTCTGGTTAGTTGAATCTGGCCCTGAAAGCCTTGCTTTCCGAATAGCTGCAAAAAGAAAATCCCTTCAAAAAGCAAACACAGACCCATTAAATTTGATCAATGTAGTTTGGGCATGTTCTGGGTGCTTCGTACATGAAGAATGGTTTGGGAAAGACGCAACAGGGAAGTGAGGCTGCAGCATGAGAAGTTTTCTTCTTGAGGAGATGTCAGCATGTGACCACAAGGCCCAAACCGAACACTGCAAGGTGGGCAGCGATTTCTTGTTCAGGGTCCCCTCTCTGCTGCACTCCAGAAGCCACGCCTTAAACTGAAGCTCTGAACCACCTGGAAGAAATTAAAAGGCCCTGTGACATAAGGATCATAGCGGTCAACTTACAGATTTGAAAATAAGGGACCAGCAGCCTTGAAAATAAGGGACCAGCAGCCAAAATAAGGCATTTTAGTCAACCAGTTAAAAGGGACCAGATCATTTTGGAGAGCAGCGCCGGTTTTTAGCCCTTCGTTTCCAGAGGTTCCTGCTCAAGACACCAGCCGATGAAACACTGCAATTAAATAACTACAAACAGCAACCACTTTTTGTGCAAAAAGTCCAAGCTACAAAGATGCTGCTGGAGTTCTGTATCTTTTCTCTTGTGCTCCATCTGCAGCTCTCAATTCCATTAGGTGGGGCGGGTGGAGGGGGGGAAATAGCGCCCAAAGTAAACCCGCAGATCAGACCATCTATGCTAGTCTACCACTACAAATCTATGGGAGAAGCGCTTGTGGGCCTTCCCTTGTAGCCCTTGGAACACCTGCCTGCACCTCCGCCTCCTCCTCTTCCTCCTCTCTCAGAACTGCTTTCTCTATGGTTGCCCTCGCTCTCCTCTCAAGGCTCCTCAGCAATTCATAGGCCGTGCCAGGCTGCCCATCTCATCTGGGTCCTTCAGCGGCACAGCCACAGTACGGCCTACCAGGAGCGGTGGTGAAGGGCCCGAGGCTCCCGCCAGTCCCGGCGGGGAGGGGCTCCCGGGGGCCAAGGCTGGTGAAAGGAGGCCAGAGGGGGACGGGCCAGGCAGCCAAGCAACACAGTTGGAGCCTCCCTCCTCCCTGGCCGGCAGGGAGGGAGGAAGAGAGCTGCTTCCTTTGAAACCTGGGAAATTTAAGGGGCATCATCAATAAGGGACAGCAGCAGGACATGGCGCCGGGATAAGGGACTGTCCCTCCAGATAAGGGACGCTTGACAGCTATGATAAGGATCTAAAGTTATTTTTTCACCTGATTGACCAAAAATAACATCCACTCCTCAATCAATTCATGAGACCATGGTTTAATAAAATGTTAGAAGTAGCAGCTAGCGTTTGGGTTCCTCTCGGTTTCTCATTTTTACAGTCTTAAGTTCAGTCCTTCACATTTCCATGTCAGCTTGTGATTTCTTCATTTCTAAACAAGTCCTCATGAAAACTCACTGGCATTTTAGTGCCAATCTCTGCTAATATGCACATCCATGTATGCAATTTTGCCTATTGTACACATTTTTGCAATGCGGTTTTCAGCAGTACAACGCATTCTTTTGTTATTTTCACTAATGCATCTTTGTAGAGGTGACTTAGCTGCAGAACTGCATTGCAGAAAGAGGAGGGAGGAAGTCAAGTTTTGAGATGTTAAGATTATTGTAAAACTATTGAAATGTATATAACTGAAAATCATATAGGGACGTGGGTGGCGCTGTGGGTTAAACCACAGAGCCTAGGACTCGCCAATCAGAAGGTTGGCGGTTCGAATCCCCGCAATGGGGTGAGCTCCCGTTGCTCAGTCCCTGCTCCTGCCAACCTAGCAGTTCGAAAGAATGTCAAAGTGCAAGTAGATAAATAGGTACCGCTCCGGCGGGAAGGTAAACGGTGTTTCCGTGCGCTGCTCTGGTTCGCCAGAAGCGGCTTAGTCATGCTGGCCACATGACCCGGAAGCTGTACGCTGGCTCCCTCGGCCAATAAAGCGAGATGAGCGCCGCAACCCCAGAGTCGGCCACGACTGGACCTAATGGTCAGGGGTCCCTTTACCTATATATACTTCCAGCTCATGTGTGTGTATTGCTTTGCAGGGTCGTGCAGTTTTTTGCAGCCTTTACAGAGGGAGGGAGAGAGAGAGAGAGAGAGAGAGAGAGAGAGAGAGAGAGAGAGAGAGAGAGAGAGAGGCGCATGCACTCAGATACATGGAGCCTGGTACACAGAAAGGTCCTGCCAGGAACTAGGGGGGACCTAGCCTAGTCCCACTAGTCCATGGTCCGTACGCCACTGATAGAATTGTGTATTACCTCTGAGTGGTGGGTTATTAGATGGGCTTCACAGCTGCCATGGACATGTATTCATTGTTGTAGTCATGAGAGCTCGCGACATGGCGGCAAACCTGGAAATAGACATTAAAGATTTTAGATTGCTGATTTCTATCTACAGTGCTACCTTGGTTCTCAGACACCTTGGTTCTCAAACGCCCAAAACCCGGAAGTAAGTGTTCCGGTTTTTGAACGTTTCTCGGAAGCCAAACGCCCGCTGCGGCTGTCAGATATTGCTTCCAGGGCACCTGCACCAATCAGAAGCTGCGCCTTTGTTTTCAAACATTTCAAAAGTCAAATGGACTTCTGGAATCAATTAAGTTTGGTGCTTTTGTTTTTGCTATTTATTTTGCTTTTTTTGTTTTTGAGGCTTTTTCAGTTAATTTGTGACCATGCGGAACCTAGTTCAGCTTACTGATTGATTGTGTGACTGCAGAAATGGATAAACAATGACTATCATCTGTGCAGGTAAGAAATAATAATAATTTTTATTTTTATCATCTGCAATACTGTCTTATTTATTTCATAGTAAAGTACATTGATTATTGCTTTCATTTTATGGATCAATGGTCTTGTTAGATAGTAAAATCCATGTTAAATTGCTGTTTTAGGGTTGTTTTTAAAAGTCTGGAACGGATTAATCCGTTTTGCATTGCTTTCTTTGGGAAAGCATGCTTTGGTTTTGGAACAGACTTCTGGAACGGATTAAGTTTGAGAACCAAGGTACCACTGTATATCCATATAGACCAGGCTGGCATGTCCTGATTCGCTGCTCAAAGTGGGCCAGGCCTGTATATAGATATGGCTATGGTTTCAACACACCTAACTTTCCCATCTTAGGTTTTCGACGGTTTGCTAAAGCTATGGTTCATCTCCAAGGACCAATTCACACATACATTCAGATGGTGTTGGGATGGATGAACAATGTTACGTGTGAATGTCGCATTCCGCCCGTCTGTCTTTTGGGCCTTGTGTACGCAAATCAGGAAGCTGGTATCAATGGAAGCTTCCTTGTGTACGTACCCCACCCTCTAAAAAGGGGGGCACCTGCACTAACATCTACATGTTAGTCTCTACGTGGGGCTGCCCTTGAGACTGACCCAGAATCTCCAGCGGGTGCAGAATGCCGCGGCGAGACTCCTTACAGGGTCCTTGCTGCGAGATCACATTCACCCGGTGCTATACCAGCTGCACTGGCTCCCAGTGGAGTACAGGATCAGGTTTAAGGTGCTGATTTTAACCTTTAAAGCCCTATATGGCCTAGGACCCTTGTACCTACGGGACCGCCTCTCCTGGTATGTCCCACAGAGGAACTTACGGTCTTCAAATAAAAACATCTTGAAGGTCCCAGGCCAAAGAGAGGTTAGGCTGGCCTCAACCAGAGCCAGGGCTTTTTCAGCTGTGGCTCCCATCTGGTGGAACGCTCTGTCACAAGAGACTAGGGCTCTGCGGGACTTGACATCTTTCCGCAGTGCCTGCAAGTCAGAACTGTTCCACCAGGCCTTTGGCCAGGGCACAGCCTGACTCCCTCCTTTGGCAATCTTCACAGAATCTCTAGCCCAATGGTTGCCATCAATTTGATTTGAATTAATTTTATAATGAATGATTTTAGAATGTTGTACTATTTTATTGTTGTTAGCCGCCCTGAGCCCGGCTTCGGCTGGGGAGGGTGGGATATAAATTATTATTATTATTATTGTTGTTGTTGTTGTTGTTGTTGTTGTCTTCTTATGAAGGAAAAACAAGATGTAACCTGGCCCTGAGGCCTACATTCAAACAGGAAGAATCCAAAATGGACTTGGAGGCACTTTGCCAGATTTTGTGGAAGAAGAAATAAACTAAATTCACTGTCTTCTCATCAAGACCACTCAATTGACTTCAGAGCTGGCCGGTGCCCACATTTATTTGTTTCCCCCTTTGGAAGGAAGCAATAAGGGGGATTGCTTCCTCGGGTCGTTTTTGCTGATGTTCACAAAGTTCCCCCCCCCTCTCCCTTTCCTCGAGCTCCAGGTCTTTAAATCGATAAGCAGCTCTGTCTTAGAGAAATTGAAAGTAAACTGCTGTCACCGGTGACTGAATTCCGGTAGTAAATAAGTGGCTCAAATTTGTTCATCAAAGCAGTTTCCATTTGGCGTGCTGACTCCGTAGGTGTGCGAGGGTGTTATTGACTCTGCATCTCACTAACGAAAGCCCAAATGTCGCTCTATCTCGCAGGGACAGGTTAGGAGCCTTTGAAGAGCCTGTGTAGATCACTTACCACATTTCTCAGGCAGCATGCTGTGAAACAGAAGATGCAGGCGACAACGGAAAAAACAGTGAGCCCAATGAGTATCCATGATGCAGACTCTGAGAACAAGCAGGAAACTTCTGAATCTTCTGAAACTTTTGAATCTTCTGCATCTTCTGAAAAAAATATAAATAAATAGTTTTTATTAGATCTTCAGACCTAAGATCAACCACTATTGTCTGTACATTTCTTTCTTTCTTTCTTTCTTTCTTTCTTTCTTTCTTTCTTTCTTTCTTTCTTTCTTCCTTCCTTCCTTCCTTCCTTCCTTCCTTCCTTCCTTCCTTCCTTCCCTTCTTTCCTTCTTTCTTTGCCAGTCTTCCTTAGCCCTAGTGACTAGGGATGGAAGGATCTGCCATTTCATTTTATGATTTCTCCAGTCTTAAACACAGTTCTTTATTTTAAAAATCCTCATGAAAATCCAACAGCCTTACTAAATGCATATTAAATTTCTCCTGGGCAGTTTCGACTAATGTACACATTTTTTTCAAGCAGTTCCCACTAATTTCGTATTACTAATATACTCATTTTCATGCAAACTTTCCCCTGATATATGCATCTTGCTAAACATTGTTTGACCGAAGAACTGCATCGCAACATTCACTGAAATGCAAATTTCTAAATGTTCTTTGATGCTACAGAGACCACACAGCAGCAATCTACTACTCTGCAGTCCATTAGCCACAAATAATTTTGGCTTTGTGGGGGAAATGACAATGTTATCAGAAGATGAAAGAGGGAATAACAAGGCAACACTTTTTCCTTGCCTTAGAAAGAGGAACACGGGTGGGCCGGGGAAGAAAAGTGCATTTGAGAGCAGAACTCCCTCGTCTACTGAAGTTGTGCAGCCCAAGCTTCTGGACTGATTTGAGTTCCTCAGAGTGTGTTGCTCCCAAATTAGGGATGGAGGATGAATTTCAATGGCTTGGAATTCGGTTGGAACATGGTTTTGGGAAGTGTGAATTCAATCAATTCGCCTTTAAATGCAAACTGAATTGAATTTTCACTCCACCTCTACTAGCCACACCTATCCCTCATGAGGGTAAGGCCACAATCACAGATGGAGGGAAGGAGGAGGCACGGAGAAAGTTGTAGAACTGGCCACCATCCTAGTCTCATGAACCTTGGGGAAAATGTGGCAGTTTTCCTCCCAACACAGTAGATCTGACTGGTAAATTTGAATTGTAGGTTTACCATCATAATGCCAAACTGTCCCCAGAAAACAACACATTAATAATCCAAGAGACAAATTCTCCACCTAATATATCACATTTAAAAAATGCAGTATAGAAAGCCTTCTATACTGGAAGGATGATTTAACTTTCTAGACTTTAGGCATCTTAAAAAGCAGAGACATCACCTTGCCAGCAAAGGTCCATATAGTTAAAGCTATGGTTTCCCCAGTAGTGATGTATGGAAGCGAGAGCTGGACCATAAAGAAGGCTGATCGCCAAATAATTGATCCTTTTGAATTATGGTGCTGGAGGAGACTCTTGAGAGCCCCATGGACTGCAAGAAGATCAAACATCTCCATTCTGAAGGAAATCAGCCCTGAGTGCTCACTGGAAGGACAGATCCTGAAGCTGAGGTTCCAATACTTTGGCCACCTCATGAGAAGAGAAGACTCCCTGGAAAAGACCCTGATGTTGGGAAAGATGGAGGGCACAAGGAGAAGGGAACGACAGAGGACGAGATGGTTGGACAGTGTTCTCGAAGCTACCAACATGAGTTTGACCAAACTGCAGGAGGCAGTGGAAGACAGGAGTGCCTGGTGTGCTCTGGTCCAATAGGTCACGAAGAGTCGGACATGACTAAACAACAGCATAAGGTGTATCTGTTATCACAGATGAATGACTAGTAGGACTCTCATTTTTACACTTAGACAACAAAGATAAAGCAGTCTACTAACCTCGGATATATAGATGTTTTTCAATTGTTTCACAACAATGAGGGACAGGAGCATAGATTTCTAGGCAGCTGATGTAGGTATCACTATGTTTGCTTTTCAAATCTCTGAGAACAAATGACACTTTATCACCGGAATGCACTGGATTACAAATCTCACTCCCTTTAATACGTGGTTTCCCTTTTTCTATGTAGAGATCACAGACTTTCTGTTTCTGCTGCCCTCTGAACAGTTTTATATGGAAGATGTCAGCACTGTGTGGCAAAGGGCAGTCAAATGTGAAGTTTTCTCTCGGAAATTCATCATTGGAGGCAGTAAGATTCCCTGGAAATGGAGAGAGAATGAAATTGTTCACAACAAGCATATAGAAGAAAAATCCCACTGGAAGTACAAGCAGATGTTTCCTCCATCTCTTCTTCTATTTTATTTTATTTATTTTTTAAAAAAAGAACATTTGAGGAAAAGAGGAACAATAAAGGGGAGAGTTATGCTCTTTCTAGACCCCCAATCCCTGATGTTTTCTCTGGTCTTATAACATGTGCATCATGAGCTACCATAAGCAACAGGAACATCTATGCCCACCAATAAGATGGACTACAACTCCCATAAGCCCCAACTAGGATGACCAGGGATGATGAGAGTTGTAGTCGACAACATCTGGAGGCAACCATCTTGGCTACGGGTAGGCAACCTAAGGCCCGTGGGCCGGATCCGGCCCAATCGCCCTCTCAATCCGGCCTACGGACGGTCCGGGAATTAGCATTTTTTTACATGAGTAGAATGTGCGCTTTTATTTAAAATGCATCTCTGGGTTATTTGTGAGGCATAGGAATTCGTTCATTTTCCTCCCCCCAAAAATATAGTCCGGCCCCGCCAGAAGGTCTGAGGGACAGTAGACCGGCCCCCTGCTGAAAAAGTTTGCTGACCCCTGATCTTGACTATCTCTGCTCAACGGCCAAGAATTTTCAGTGAAATCTTCCCAAATTGCTCAACTGGTTTGTGTACGCAAAAAGTCATTTGAATTTTAATGGCTATTTTTATTATTATCTATTACCATCCTTTGATTTCATTGTTGTTTTATTATTTTATTATTTTGCTCCATGAAATAGGTTTTTAATGTTGTACATCACCCTGCGATCTTTTGATAAAGGGCAGCATGTAAATGGAATTATTATTAATTTTGATGATGATGATGTTCGTATTTGTATAGTTCAGGGATGTCCAACAGGTTGATCGTGATCTATTGGTAGATCCATGGGAGGTTTTGGTAGATCGCAGTCGATCGCTGGGTCCCTTTCCTTAGCGTTGGTAAAATCGAATCCAGCCCCACCCCCTCACCCCTCCCTCCATTGTTGCACAATCTGCAGACGGAAAGATGGAATTTACTCAGCAATCTGTGAGTGGCTCTTCCCCTTTCTCCCTCCCAAGAGCTTAGCCTTCATCTCCCCAAAAATGGGGCTTTCCTCCTTTCTTACTCTCTATAAAAAGTTCAGTAACTTTGCCCTGAACCCCCCAAAAGGGGGTAGATCACTGCCAGTAGAGCACAGTCTCTTGGGAGTTGGCCACCCCTGGTATAGTTTAATTTTAGCAAGCATTTGTTTGCCTTAAAAAGGTAAAGGTACCATTAGGTCCAGTCGTGGCCGACTCTGGGGTTGCGGCGCTCATCTCACTTTATTGGCTGAGAGAGCCAGTGTACAGCTTCCAGATCATGTGGCCAGCATGACTAAGCCGCTTCTGGCAAGCCAGAGCAGCGCATGGAAATGCTGTTTACCTTCCTGCCGGAGCGGTACCTATTTATCTACTTGCACTTTGATGTGCTTTCGAGCTGCTAGGTTGGCAGGAGCAGGGACCAAGCAACGGGAGTTCACCCCATCGCGGGGATGCGAACCGCCGACCTTCTGATCGGCAAGTCCTAGGCTCTGTGGTTTAACCCACAGCATCCCATTCATTTGCCTCAGAAAGTTTTAAAGTTCTTCTAAGTCTTTCACTCTCAGTTTTCCTCTCTTCTGTGCCCTTGCCAGGGACTGAGCTCGATCATTTTTGACCCAGTCTGAAGGCTGCAAACTTGCAGTTTATAAATGTGATGAAATGCCAGCCAAAATAGTTTATTCTGAACAGATCTTCCGGATGATATCTCAAAGTTTAAAACTGACTTGGTCAGATCCTTGTCCATGGTTATGAATCTTCTTAAATCATGTTAAGTGCAATCCAGCTCAGAATCGGGCATGCTTAATCTTTGTTGATTTCATTGGTGCTTAAGTATATAGTGGTACCTCAGGTTAAGTACTTAATCATTCCAGAGGTCCGTTCTTAACCTGAAACTGTTCTTAACCTGAAGAACCACTTTAGCTAATGGGGCCTCCTGCTGCTGCCACGCTGCCGGAGCATGATTTCTATTCTTATCTTGAAGCAAAGTTCTTAACCTGAAGCACTATTTCTGGGTTAGCGGAGTCTGTAACCTGAAGCGTATGTAACCTGAAGTGTATGTAAGCTGTGGTACCACTGTACATGCATACTGGATCGTAATCCTTTGCTCCAATCCCATACACAAGCTGCTTTAATCCCAATTACTTGCATGAGATTTAAACAGCCTAACATGATACAGGATTGTAGACATCATTTCTTTCCTCTAAATTTTTGTATCATTTCTCTAGATCCACAACAGTAAAAATAGAAATAAAGTTTGGCATGCTAGATTGATTCCATCCAAGCATCCCCCCAAAAATATGTACCTTTCAGCGAAGCTCTGCTGGATGCAAATGATGAACAGGAGTCACCACCTAAAAATAAAACAGTTTTATTTTCACCCATGGAAAACATTTCTCATTCTGCAAACATTGTATGTTAATAAGTAGTATTAATAAGTAGCAGGAATCTCAGTGTCCAACATGGGTCTCGAACCCACAAGACTGAGATTGTGAGTCTCATGCTCAACTGACTGAGCTATTTGGCTGCCTTGTTCTATATAAGGGCTAGATTTATGGACAACTTGGAGGGTTGCCATATGTCCTCTTTTTTCAGGACATGTCCTCTTTTTCATGGGTAGAATTGTCATAGTGATCCATAGTTAAAAGTACAAGTTGGCAAATGTGAAAAGTTTTGCTCTTCAAAATATGGCAACTCTATTTCTGTCCTCTTGTTGTTTTTGTCTCTTTGAAAGATTAATAAAATATTGATATTTAAGAGAGTGTGGTGGGTTGGGCAGTGAGAAAGAAGCTCTGTCTGATGTCCCAAAATTCAGTGACCAAAGTTGCTAAATTCCTAATGTATTTGTTTATTTCTTTGTTTAAAATGCAATTAGGCCACCCTTCAGTTGAAACCAGCTCCCAGCAGAGCTCACAATATTAATAAGAAGACATAAAATTCGATAGTGGGATTTAAGACAGCAAAGAGAGATGAAGAGAACAGAGCGAGGTGATTTAAAACCAACTCAAATGACATGTGGAAAGCCTGACCTGAAAAGGCACTAAGTTTGGTACCAGGTGGTGTCTCCCTTGAGGAGACATTTCATGGTGACCTGAGAAGACCCTTTCTGCAGTCTAACATGCCCCACCTCAGAGGCAGTGGATCTGAGAGGGAACTCTGAGGAATATAACATTTGGACAGGCTCCTAAAGTAGAAGGAGGAGGTCTTTCAAATATCTAGGTTCCAAGCACGAAAGGTAAGGAACAACAGATATGTTCTGAAGTAAGTAGGAAGGAGTCACTGTGTTTTTATTAATTTGAAATGTATTGAACAAGCAAGGGATACCTACTGAAAAGCAACTTTTCACAGGAGAACTTATTGCAACAATCAGATAGAACCACACTAACCATGTGCACACATCACACTTACTTAACAAAAGAACTGACATATTGGTAAGTTCCTAAGGGATGGGGAGCTATGCCACAATTGGAAACCCAAAAAAGCTGTATTTGTCTGGAAGGTGTCTAGCTACATCTTCAAAAAAAGGCCTTATTTAGTAAGACAAACAAATCAGCTCGACTTCACCTCTAGACAGCCGAATTTCCAGAATCACTAATTAGATAATGAAATATTTGACTACCGCTGCTTTTTTAAAACTATAGTTGGTTTTTAAAGCATTGTTGAAGGATAGGTTTATCAATATGCGGTACATAAACAGATAACATCGTTCTGCCCGGACGCTGAGGTCCAGCGCCGAGGGCCTTCTGGCGGTTCCCTCATTGCGAGAAGCAAAGCTACAGGGAACCAGGCAGAGGGCCTTCTCGGTAGTGGCACCCGCCCTGTGGAACGCCCTCCCATCAGATGTCAAAATGATAAACAACTACCTGACATTCAGAAGACATCTTAAGGCAGCCCTGTTCAGGGAAGTTTTTAATGTATGATATTTTAGTGTTTTCTGGTTTCTATGGAAGCCGCCCAGAGTGGCTGGGGAAAGCCAGCCAGATGGGCAGGGTACAAATAATAAATTATTATTATTATTATTATAAAGGTTCACTTTCTTTGTATATGAAAAAGGGGGGGAAATACATTACTTTTTTGCCTCAAAAACCACAGGAAGCACCAACTGATGTTGGCAGAAATCCACCCACCCTTTGAATTTAAGCAGTGGTTCAGTTCAAAACTAACGTATTTCCGTGTAAAAAGCTGTTGTTTTTATTTATTTTTAATTTAAATTTATATACTGCCTTTCATCAAAAGATCTCAAGGCAGTTCACAGAATAAAATACAAAATAAAACACAAGTAAATAATTAAACCAAAACGACAAAACAATAACCCCCCACTTCCCACAGAGACATTTAAAAGACTACAGAAACGTTCACTGTGAAAGTTAAGGTGCCTTTTTTCCCACCAAGGCTTTCTGACCAGTGTTCCTCTGCTACCTCTTCCCCACACAACCTTCCACTAGTAAATTGACCAGTAAATGGCTGCTGGGAGACTGTGGAGATCACTTACCATGAAGAGGCTCAAAGTAGAAGCAAAAAAGGCAGATCGTCACAATATATAGCTTCATGCTTCTTGAACAGAGACACTGATGCTTCTCTTCTGTTCTATTTTAAGGGGAAGAGGTTGAACCTTTAGAACAATTAGGGCTCCATTCCCTTTGAAATCTTCAGTGGTTAGAGGAAGGCAACTTCACCGTCGAGAAGTCATCTAGCATTTGCCAAAATATCTCACCACCTTTTCATTAGATCCCACACCTTTGACACGTCACCACAGAAGATCTTCATTATCCATCCGAGATCTGTGGTGGTTTCCCCAGTTCATTTCTTGGTAAGAACACTGAGCTTACAATTATCAGCTTATGCTGTTCTAAAAATGAATATATATCATGATGATGACAGCATTTACGATGCAAATCTTTCCCTTAGTGCTGTAGTCCTCTGGATAACCTGACCCTGACCCTGTGTATGGAAAATAAAGTCTTAGAATGGCTGGAGAAGGGAACCTTCCCCCCCCCCAAGGGAAATGAAGAGGACCCAGGCAACTACTGACCAGTCATCTTGACGTCAATACCCAGGAGAGATCCTAGAACAGATAATTAAACAGTGGGTCTGTAAGCACTTAGAAAAGGATGCTGGTTTTACTAAGAGCTAGCTTGGGTTTCTCAAAAAGAAGTCATGCAAAATGAATCTCATTTCTTTCTTTTGATAGAGCTACAAGCTTGTTGGATCAGGTGAACACTGTAGGTGTAGTGTATTTCTGTTTCAGGAAGGCTTTCGACAATGTCTCCCATGATCTTCTTGAGGAGAAGCTGGTAAATAATTGACTAGATCATGTTATTATTAGGTGGATTCACAGCCAGTTGACTGACTGAACCCAGAGTGCTCACCAATCATTCCTGATCATTCTCAAAAAAAGGGACCACTGGGTTCTGCTCTGGGCCTGGTGTTGCTCAACATATTTATCAATTACTTTGATAAAAGCATAGGGGGACACGGGTGGTGCTGTGGACTAAACCACAGAGCCTAAGGCTTGCTGATCAGAAGGTCGGCGGTTTGAATCCCCGCAACGGGGTGAGCTCCCGTTGTTCGGTCCCTGCTCCTGCCCACCTAGCAGTTCGAAAGCACGTCAAAGTGCAGGTAGATAAATAGGTACTGCTCTGGCGGGAAGGTAAACGGGAAGGTAAACGGTGTTTCCGTGTGCTGCTCTGGTTCACCAGAAGCGGGTTAGTCATGCTGGCCACATGACCTGGAAGCTGTCTGTGGACAAATGCCGGCACCCTCAGCCTATAGAGTGAGATGAGTGTGTAACCCCAGAGTCGTCCGCGACTGGACCTAAAGGTCAGGGGTACCTTTACCTTTGATAAAATAATAGAGGAGATGGTCATCAAATTGGCATATGACACCAAAGTGGGAGGGGTAACACCTTGGAAGACAGAATCAGGATTCAAGATTATCATAACAGTTTGGAGAACTGGGCCAAAACTAATAAAATGAATTTCAACAGGGGGAAACGTTGGTGCACAGATATTAGATATCATTTGTTTATTTGTTGCATTTCTATCCCAATTTTTTGTCCCTGGAGCTCAAGGTGTTTTACAAGCTCCACAACAACCTTGTAAGGTAGGTTAAAATAGGATGGGATACACCTGGCTTGACAGCAGCACATGTGAAAATAATCCAGGGGTCTTAGTAGATCACAAACTTGTTATCACATAAGTCAACACTGTGTTGTTGCAGCAGCAGCAGCAGAAAAAAAAATATACTGATTTGATCAAGGGAAGTCATATTATCACTCTTTTCTACCTTGGTCGGATCTCACCTGGAGTAGTATGTCCAGTTCTGAGCCCCACAGTTTAAGAAGGGCATTGACAAGCTGGAACATGTGCAAAGGAGGACAACCAATATGATTCGGGTATTCCGTTAAAGGAATCCGGCGGTCGTGTACTCTGTCCGATGCCTGTGTGGCGGGGGGCCATGGCATGACCCTCGGTGACATCAGCTTATAGTTGTATTAGCATCAACAGGCTCCCCCTACTGGTGAATAACCCCTCTTTAGGCTCACCCCTCTCCGAGTGGGCGGAGTCAATCTGAGAGCCAGCATGGTGTAGTGGTTAAGAGCGGTAGTCTCCTAATCTGGGGAACCGGGTTCGCGTCTCCGCTCCTCCACCTGCAGCTGCTGGGTGACCTTGGGCCAGTCACACTTCTGTGAAGTCTCTCAGCCTCACTCACCTCACAGAGTGTTTGTTGTGGGGGAGGAAGGGAAAGGAGAATGTTAGCCGCTTTGAGACTCCTTAAAGGGAGTGAAAGGCGGGATATCAAATCCAAACTCTTCTTCTTCTTCTTCTTTCATAGTCCAATGCCTAAGCCAATACCTTCTCACTTACTGTAATCAATAAAGTTGTGGCCTTTTCTTGCCCATTAACCTTATACACTGTATCCGTGTGTCTTTATTCTTCAAAGCGGGGATCGGGTCCTCGAACCACAACAAGGCCTTATGAGGAATGGTTGAGGGAGTTGGGTATGTTTAGCCTGAAGAAGACTCCTCTTCATTCTACTGCTCTCCTTTATCTACTTCTCCCTTCTTCCTTCCTGTCCTCCCCACCAGCTTTCCTCTTGCTTGCTTTCTTTCTTTTTAGTGTGTTCATTTCAATGCTTCTTCATTCGGTCTACAAATGTGTAGATTCTAGTAATCTCCTTTGTCCGTCATCTCTTCTTTTGCTGGAATGTGCACACTCACACCTGCTGCTCTGTTACTTCACAAGTCTACAATTGCTTCATACATTTCCCGTCCTCAAACTCTTTCAGTCCCTTGTGTCTGTGGCAATTTCCATCAGGACTGCAATAAGATGGGTGGAGAAATTTTAATCTTTATCTCTGCAGCTGAAATCCCCATGAAAATCTCTCTCACACAGCAATTACTTTTCGCTGAGGTGGGCTCAACTGCGTTGAATGGAACTCCTTCAAAAAATAATAATATTAATTCTATATTATTACACTTTTCAGCCAATATTGTCATACATCAAACAAGCTTGTAGTGGAGGTAAGAACAGAAGAAAAGCAAAATGACATATGAAGGAGAATTAGACCCAAGTAGACTGTATCCCCACAGCTTCGAATTCTGCTGCTCAAACTCCACCTCCCAGTTAACTCCTGTCTGAATAAATACACTCCCAGTCCTTCAATCAAAGCTCAGAGTCTCCTTTCCCTAGTTGTAGATATTTTCTTCCAAGTGGACATTTCAACCCAGAACCAACACTCTCTCTTAAACCATCACCCTATCTCCCTCTCAAACTAAACCCTATCTGAACACTCTCTCAGAAACGGCTCCTTTTATTCTCCCTCTGGCCCCACCCCGCTATGACTAGCTGTCTTGGTAGCCAATCAGAGAGAGGCTCCAGCCCCCTGGTGGAATTCTGAGGGATTGTATCACTGGCAATGACAAGTGAGGTGAGCACTGTTGCATTCAGGTCCTGCTCACATCTGGGTCTCCTCTGTAAGAAGTAGTTGTAGGACTTAGATGGGGCTTTCACCTTATCCAGGAAAGCTCTCCTTATGTCCTCTATGCTGGATATGAATGCTTGAAGAAGGCTGATGACTGTGAATTACATGGGAGTTCTTTCTTTTCTAGCCGTAATGTCTATTTTTTATTTGAAAACTTGAATCTATAATTCAGATTGGAACAATCTGTTTGAATGCAGGATTTTCTAACCACAGGTTGTCTGTTACCATCTCCCCCTGAGCGCTCTGATCACTGACCTCTTCATCGCGCTCTCAAGTAATTTCCCTGGAGATGAGCTTGAACAATCCAATAACATGCACACTGACAGCCTCATTTCTGAAAGGAGATGACTATTTTCTCTGTTGGTTTCAGACAGGCTTCTCTGACTACAGTTCTTCCAGGAAAACAACTTGCCATTTGTCGACAGTTGTCATCATAAGATTCCACACAGTCATTTCCATACTCATCCATGATCTTCTGCAATTAGGACTATAAAGAAATGTGTGCATTCTTTTATTTCCATCTTGCCTACCATTTTTCTGCTTCAGCCTTTCTTCTGAACAGCTTTTTGATCCCTTGCATGAGTTCTTCCATTGTCTTCCACTGTCTCCCGCAGTTTGGTCAAACTCATGCTGGTAGCTTCGAAAACACTGTCCAACCATCTCGTCCTCTGCCGTCCCCTTCTCCTTGGAGCCTCAGCTTCAGGATCTGACCTTCCAGTGAGCACTCAGGGCTGATTTCCTTAAGAATGGATAGGTTGCAGTCCATGGGACTCTCAAGAGTCTCCTCCAGCACCATAATTCAAAAGCATCCATTCTTTGGCGATCATCCTTCTTTATGGTCCAGCTCTCACTTCCATACATTACTACTGGGAAAACCATAGCTTTAACTATACGGACCTTTGTTGGCAAGGTGAGGTCTGTGCTTTTTAGGTTTGTCATTGCTTTCCTCCCAAGCCCCTTTTTACATACAAACACAAAACACAAGTTGCAATCAGTCAGCGATTTCAACCTGAAATTGGAGTTCTTCATTAAGGTTGCTTGTTTCCTTTCCTCGTTCTGACATTTCCCTCTCCTTTTTTTGTTTTGTTTTTTGTTGTTTTTTGGCAACAACTTCCATTTTTCTTCAGGCCCTGTGGAGCTCACTTGGTAATGATCTCTCCATCACGAGGCTAATGGAAGCAATCAGGGTTTCACCCTGGCACCGTGCCAGATAAAATGCTCCTCTGAAGGAGCGATCAGGTGCTTTCCTTTGAGGAAACGACTTGGCTCTGTGCTCCTTCGCTCGGGTAATGTCGGAAATTACTTCTTCCCGTGAAGCTAAAAATAGTGTTTTCTGCCTGTTTCAAAGCCCCTGTTCTAAAAGTACTTGTTTGTGGGCTGGAAGCGATGAGGTCTCAAGGTGATATGTATCCTGAGGCCTTGTGCTTGAGAAAGAAAGAAAGAAAGAAAGAAAGAAAGAAAGAAAGAAAGAAAGAAAGAAAGAAAGAAAGAAAGAAAGAAAGAAAGAGCTGTGATGCCAGTCTGATGTAATAGTTACATTTTTTTAGACTTGGAGACCAGGGTTCACAGTCCCTCTCTGCTCTGCAGTGACACTGAGCTAGACATTATCTCTCAGTCTAAACTGCACCATAGGTCATTGTGAGGATAAAATGGGAGGGGGAAAGTACATATATCCCAACATTTCTCCTGTAAAAATAAGGACATCCTATGCCATCCTAATAATATTTATACCACGTCCATCTGACTGAGCTGCCCCAACCACCCTGGTAGTCTTCCAACCTATATAAAGACATAATAAAACATTAAACATTGAACAACTTCCCTCTATAGGGCTGCCTTCAAATGTATTCTAAAGGCTGTATAGTTGTTTATCTCCTTGGCTTGGGGGTTGCATAACTTCACACCTTCCAACATTTCTCTGATAAAAATAGGGATGCCCTAAGGAAAAGCGGGACATTCCGGGATCAAATCCGAAACTGGGATGGCTTCTGTAAATCCGGGTCTGTCTCTGGAAAATAGGGACACTTGGAAAGTCTGAAAGCATTGTGTTGTCTCACGTTCCTAAACAAAAGGAGTAATATACAGTGGTACCTCGGGTTAAGTACTTAATTTGTTCCGGAGGTCCGTTCTTAACCTGAAACTGTTCTTAACCTGAAGCACCACTTTAGCTAATGGGGCCTCCTGCTGCCGCCGCGCCACCGCCGCACGATTTCAGTTCTCATCTTGAAGCAAAGTTCTTAACCCAAGGTACTATTTCTGGGTTAGCGGAGTCTGTAACCTGAAGCATCTGTAACCCGAGGTACCACTGTAAATGTAATTATTAGTGGCCTGAGTGTTGTATTTACACCAGGAAAGCCTATCTTCACCATCTCCCCACTCAGCCATGAAGCTCACTGGGAAGTCACTGTTCTTGCACAGGCTAAGGCCCAGGGGTCAGATCCAGCCCAATCGCCTTCTAAGTCCGGCCCGCAGAGGGTCTGGGAATCAGCGTGTTTTTACATGAGTAGAAGGTGTGCTTTTATTTAAAAAGCATCTCTGGGGTATTTGTGGGGCATAGGAATTCATTCATTTCCCCCCAAAAAATATAGTCCGACCACCCACAAGGTCTGTGGAATAGCGGACCAGCCCCCTGCTGAAAAGGTTTGCTGACCCCTGGGCTAACCTATTAGTTATTCATATTATTTATTCAACTGCCCAGTATCCAAAGGGTGTTTAGAGCGTGCTCTCCACTTCATGCAATTTCACTGGAGCATGTGGGGGCCTGTAATGTAACCCCTGTGTAAGTGGGGGGGCACCTGTTTACTGGAAGAGAGGCAAGAGAGACTAATACGAAAACAGTTAATAGCTAAACACTGGCTTAAACTTATAATGCATGCTTTAGGAACTTTTTAATGGTAAAACTATATGAAGTTGGAGGGATTTGAATTGCATACCCCAGAACAAGAATGTTCTGAAAACCAAACAGAATACATAGGAAGGTCAGAAACAATGATAATACTAGGGAATTAGTTTCCCTGTCCAAACCCCCCCCCCAGACCTACCAGAGAAGATAAATCTAGATATTTTCCGACTAAATTGTTTGTCAGGTTCTTCTCTAGTTCTCCTGATCTTACTCATACTCACCGAAAGCAGTGTAATCATCCAGTTAATCATACTACCAGTATTTTAAACTGGGTCTCTGCAATGGCCTATTCATTTCTTTCCTTGAGATAAACGGTAGAAAGTGTAGTGCTAAAAAGGTTGGGTGCCACCCTCAATCACTGCCAAGCGGTCGCAAAATTCCAGGGCAGTTCTAGGCTCTCACCCAGGGTTTGTGTTCCCCTGGAGAAATTAGGGACAATGGAAGGTAGTGTCATAAACAATATATGGTTTATTTTTCACTTATGTACAACCTTTAGTCCTCCATGGAGGGGCACATAGCAGCAGCACCCCAAAATGCACCAGCCTATCCCTACAGTTGCCTATATTAGTCTTCCAGGCGCATACAAGCAAGGTTCCTTCTCCACTTCCTGGTCTTGTCTCTCCTCCTTCTCCTGTTCCTAAAACCCTTTGTTGTTGTTGTTTAGTCATTTAGTCGTGTCCGACTCTTCGTGACCCCATGGACCAGAGCACGCCAGGCACTCCTGTCTTCCACTGCCTCCCACAGTTTGGTCAAACTCATGGTAGTAGCTTCGAGAACACTGTCCAACCATCTCGTCCTCTGTCGTCCCCTTCTCCTTGTGCCCTCCATCTTTCCCAACATCAGGGTCTTTTCCAGGGAGTCTTCCCTTCTCATGAGGTAGCCAAAGTCTTGGAACCTCAGCTTCACGATCTGTCCTTCCAGTGAGCCCTCAGGGCTGATTTCCTTCAGAATGGAGAGGTTTGATCTTCTTGCAGTCCATGGGACTCTCAAGAGTCTCCTCCAGCACCATAATTCAAAAGCATCAATTCTTCGGCGATCAGCCTTCTTTATGGTCCAGCTCTCACTTCCATACATCACTACTGGGAAAACCATAGCTTTAACTTTATGGACCTTTGTTGGCAAGGTGATGTCTCTGCTTTTTAAGATGCTGTCTAGGCCTGTCATTGCCCTTCTCCCAAGAAGCAGGCGTCTTTTAATTTCGTGGCTGCTGTCACCATCTGCAGTGATCATTGAGCCCAAGAAAGTAAAATCTCTCACTGCCTCCATTTCTTCCCCTTCTATTTGCCAGGAGGTGATGGGACTAGTGGCCATGATCTTCGTTTTTTTGATGTTGAGTCCTAAAACCCAACCCTCCTTTATTCATTTGCTTTCTGATACCCAGCTCTTTTGATGCTTTGATGTACTCATGGTTCATCCCCATGAGTTCGCCCAACAAAGGAATTTGCCCAACTTCATCAACACTTGTTGATTAGAATAATAGAATCTCAGAATCATAGAATTGTAGAGTTGGAAGGGACCCATAGAGTCATCAAGTCCAGGAATCTCAGCTAAAGTATCCATGACAGTTTAAAAACCTCCAAGGACAGGAGAGTTCACAACTTCCCAAGGGAAACAGTTCCACTGTTGAACAGCTCTTACTAAAAGCTGCTACACACTTAGGACCCTTTCCTGGGTTCTGTAACTCTTCATGTGCTACTTGCCGGTGCTCAGAAGTAGGTCTCCACACCTGTTCCTGTGAGTTCCGGCTGAAAAAAGGCCCTGGCTGTGTTTCACTTTGCAGGTTGTTTTGTAAAACTGAATTAGATAGGCTTGCCTTTAAATGCGAACTGAACAGGATCCATCTTCCATCCCCAGCTATCATCACCGTGCATGACATTCTGCACACTGCTGCCTGCACATAAATGCTTTCTGTGGAGAAGCAGTCTAACATGTGAAATGGCACTGGGAGCGTCTACAAAAAGAAGCAGATTTAAGGATTGGACACACCAGAAATTCCTTGAGATGGAAATGTGTGGATTGGTCACTAGCTTCTTCAGAGCATTCCCAGCTGAGGCAAGAGCCTCCTCAGAGATTTCTGTTATAGCCCATTTGGAGATTTCGGGTTTTGTCTGAGATGGAGCTGTCAGAATGCATGGTGGCCAAAACTTTGTGTAGGTGAATTGGCAAACAGGCACCGGTGTTTTCGCAACGCTTGCTGCCTTTTACTATCGAAGGTTTGCTGCCTGCTAACCTGGTGCTTCTGCTGGGTTAGAAATGGCAAAACTTATCCACCCACCCACTCCATATAATAGTAAGCCCCAGCTGCCAAAAGTGCTGAGAAATGTCATTTCCCAATCAGTTCTGCTATAAAGATAAAGGTAAAGGGACCCCTGACCATTAGGTCCAGTCGTGACCGACTCTGGGGTTGCGGCGCTCATCTCACTTTATTGGCCGAGGGAGCCGGTGTACGGCTTCTGGGTCATGTGGCCAGCATGACTAAGCCGCTTCTGGCAAACCAGAGCAGCGCACAGAAACGCTGTTTACCTTCCCGCTGGAGTGGTACCTATTTATCTACTTGTGCTTTGACGTGCTTTCGAACTACTAGGTTGGCAGGCACAGGGACCAAGCAACGGGAGCTCACCCCATTGCGGGGATTTGAACCGCCGACCTTCTGATCGGCAAGTCCTAGGCTCTGTGGTTTAACCCACAGTGCCACCCGCATCCCAGTCCTGCTATAGCAACACCAAATGTCATGCACCAGTAAACAGGTGAGAGGAGGCTGGAGATGGATAAGAGAGTGTGGCAGAGGGGAAAAGTGACCTGGAGACACACCAAAGACTGGAAAGGAGGCAGGGGTGGACCTTGGTAACATGGTGCCCTGTGTGAGGCCAGCATTTGACGCCCAGCCCTTGTGCCGCCTTCCCGGGTAAGCAAGGTGCTGGACTTTGAGAAGGAGGAGTGAGGGCTCTGGAAGGGTCCCAGAGCCCTCCCACCTCCTTCCCAAAGTTGGGCAAGCACTAACAAGGATGGATGGGGGCTAACAGATTGAGGTTGAATCCTGACAAGACAGAAGTACTGTTCTTGGGGGACAGGAGGTGAGTGAGTGTGGAGGACTCCCTGGTCCTGAATGGGGTAAATGTGCCCCTGAAGGACCAGGTGCGCAGCCTGGGAGTCATTCTGGACTCACAGCTGTCCATGGAGGAACAGGTGAATTCAATGTCCAGGGCAGCTGTTTACCAGCTGAGACTACTGCAATGCGCTCTATGTGGGGCTACCTTTGAAGGTGACCCGGAAACTACAACTAATCCAGAATGCGGCAACTAGACTGGTGACTAGGAGCGGCTGCTGAGACCATATAACACCAGTCTTGAAAAACCTACACTGGCTCCCAGTACGTTTCCAAGCACA
The DNA here is from genome assembly GCF_964234715.1 of Podarcis melisellensis. NCBI lineage: Eukaryota > Metazoa > Chordata > Lepidosauria > Squamata > Lacertidae > Podarcis > Podarcis melisellensis. The sequence continues at coordinate 125,987,081 of NC_138528.1, read as the reverse complement.
ATTCAAAGTGTTGGTGCTGACCTTTAAAGCCCTAAACAGCCTCAGTCCAGTATACCTGAAGGAGCATCTCCACCTCCATCATTCTGCCCGGACACTGAGGTCCAGCTCCAAGGACCTTCTGGCAGTTTCCTCACTACAAGAAGCCAGGTTACAGGCAGAGGGTCTTCTCAGTAGTGGCACCCACCCTGTGGAACGCCCTCTCATCAGATGTCAAAGAGAAAAATAACTACCAAACTTTTAGAAGACATCTGAAGGTAGCCCTGTTTAGGGAAGCTTTTAATATTTAATAGGTTATTGTATTTTAGTGTTTTGTTGGAAGCCGCCCAGAGTGGCTGGAGGGACCCAGCCAAATGGGTGGGGTATAAATAATAAATTATTCTTATTATTCTTATTTGAGAAGGAAGAAAGAGGGCTCTAGGACCCTGCCAGAGCCCTCACACCTCCTTCTCAAAGCTCAGCGCTTACTAGGTTTTGGGGAGCTAGCTAAACTTGGCTCCTGTGCCCTTTGTGGGGGGGGATTGGTTGCACTGCCCTAAATCAGCCTCTGATGGTGGAACTGGGATTCTTCTCCACTCAGGCTGAAATCCTAGCTAGATAATAATTCAGTGGGGGTTAGTGTGTATTATCTTTTCCTCCTTTTTGAGTCGCTGAGGTTCATAGAATCATAGAGTTGGAAGAGACCACAAGGGCCATCGAGTCCAACCCCCTGCCAAGCAGGTTCGTCTTCTAAGCTGCAGAATCTTTGCACCTTAGATATGGCCCAGATGGTTTCTTAGACCTGCCATATCAGCCGTAGCTCTGCACATCTTGGCAGCAATTTGCACGGTGCAATGATGTTATTCGCAGCATGTCAAAGTCAAGGTTTCATGTGGGAAGCCGATGATGCTGTCATGGTTTGGGGAATATATTCTGTTTCATCACTGTTAGCCACAGCATTCTATATGCAAATAAGGCAAGTGGGGGGAAAGGTAAAAGGAGCCTCATCTCTGCTCAGAGATCTTGAAAACATGTTTGTGGTTTTCTCCGGGAACTTGTTTTGTGGTGCCCTCTAGGGGCCTAGAACCTGATATTTTTGCTTTCTGGTCCACAGCACAACACAGCTCTGGCCATGTAGGTTCTCCTATATGCTCTGTGATGCTCTGTGCTAGGTTTGGGTTGCACACATGTGCCTGAATATACCGCTTGATATTTCTGGATAGGAAATTACCTTGCAATCTGGAAATGTAAACAGTAGGATTTGAATCGTCCTCCAGAGGTTTTGAGATCGGATTCCGAAGCATCGTGAAGAGGACTTTACGTGGAAATGTGTAGGGTGTACCAATTCCTCCATTAGTTATCACGTTGCATTGCACAATGTAACAAGCTGGTGGAACTTACACCAACTGAAGTTAAGTAAAAGGTAAAGGGACCCCTGACCATTAGGTCCAGTCATGACCGACTCTGGGGTTGCGGAGCCCGTCTCGCTTTATTGGCCAAGGGAGCCGGCGTACAGCTTCCGGGTCATGTGGCCAGCATGACTAAGCCACTTCTGGTAAACCAGAGCAGCGCACAGAAACGCCGTTTACCTTCCCACCGGAGCGGTACCTATTTATCTACTTGCACTTTGACGTGCTTTCAGACTGCTAGGTTGGCAGGAGCAGGGACCAAGCAACGGGAGCTCACCCCGTCACGGGGATTCGAACCGCCGACCTTCTGATCGGCAAGTCCTAGGCTCTGTGGTTTAACCCACAGCACCACCCACGTCCCAACTGAAGTTAAGTTGGTGCAATTTAAGCCTATTCCAAACTTCAACTAGGAGCAGGGTGGCGGCCGGCTGAGCTGGTCCGAGCCTGGCAGAAGGGAAACAAGGCTTTAAAATAGAGTTTGACCTCAGCCACCCCTTTTTCTGGTGCACGTTTCTTGGGGTTGCCACATCACATGACCAAGCTGAATGGAGTCCAGTATAAAGGCCCCTCACTCAGCCTGATTCCTTCCCCCACTGCTCCCCTTCTTCTCTCCTGAATTGCCCAGTTTCTGCTGGTGTAAGATCTGCAGGTTGGAGGAACTTTCTCCAACATATCTCTGGCCGAGCCGGGATACGGGACTTATATTGGCATAGCTCAGCTGCACCAGGAATTAGCCAGATGAGCCAGAGGTCCACTGGATCCTGACGCACTCATCCTGGTGGATCTTGGATGGATCCCGGTGGATCAAATTTACCCTTGTGATGTATTCTATACAGCTTTACAATTAAGATCACCAGATGATTCACCGAAAGAAAGAAAAGATCAGCAAGGCAATTAAGACCTATCTGAGAATGTTAACCACTTAATCATCAGAAAATGCTTTACTATTAAGGGTGGACGGATCAGACTTACGCACAAGTCCATCCCATTTGCTCCTCATCCTGTGATTTTAAACAAAACTACTCTGCATCAGGGGGACGTGGGTGGTGCTGTGGGTTAAACCACAGAGCCTAGGACTTGCCGATCAGAAGGTCGGCGGTTCGAATCCCTGGGGTGGGGTAAGCTCCCATTGCTCAGTCCCTGCTCCTGCCAACCTAGCAGTTCAAAAAGCATGTCAAAGTGCAAGTAGATAAATAGGTACCACTCCAGCGGGAAGGTAAACAACGTTTCCGTGTGCTGCTCTGGTTCGCCAGAAGCGGCTTAGTCATGCTGGCCACATGACCTGGAAGCTGTATGCCGGCTCCCTCGGCCAATAAAGCGAGATGAGCACTGCAACCCCAGAGTCGGTCACAACTGGACCTAATGGTCAGGGGTCCCTTTACCTTTCCTATACTCTGCATCAGAGCACAGTTTTAATGCATTTAATCCTAAAATATGCATTTTGTATGCATTTTAACCTAAATATGTAAAGTTCACGATAAATCCCAAGAATGAATGGCATATGTCCCATCACGACAATCCCCAGTGTTGCCCGGCAGTTGCAAGAGAAAAATCTTCTCAGTGGTTTCCTTTTACTGTTCTTCTCAATGCAATTTAAAAAAAAAAAATCAGTTTGCAAAGGGAATTTGAAAAGAATTATTCCAGAGCATCAAGATAAGGCATGTGAATATACTGTTGCATATTGACAGGTTAATTCATCTTCTTGGAATAAATTAAGGCTGATGATTGCAATTCTAAAAGCACACCAAGAGGCACATAGTTATGGGAGGGTGGGGAAAATGCCAGATGGAAAACATAATTATTTTCACGTTGGCTTCATTCCCTCCTTATGCAGTTACCAGTATCTGCCACTAAGGGGTGCTGCTGATCTGCATTTTCCCCTTTTAATGGAAAAAGGATAGCTGTCAGGAGGGTGGAGGGAACCTTATAACAAAAGCTGCACAGAGAGAAATGGTTAAAGCATATTTTTAATCAACAGCTCGTAAAAAGTGGGATAAAGTAATTCTAAAGATACTTTGGCATCCTTTTTGTGGGTAGGACTAAATGAATGGGTTGGGGTGGTTGCCTGTCCAGTACAAATGAGAAACCATAATAATGGGATCGTTGTCACTTAACGCAGCCTAATGAAGTGGGAAGGATAACTCATGGCTTTGCCAGTCCCAGCTGCTGAAAGCCAGCCATCTTGTGTGTGAGAGAGACTGTAAGAACAAGTGGGGCCTGACATCTCAAAAGAGTGTGTCCACATCTTAAAAAGTCAGAACCAATGGAACACAGCAACTATTGACCAGTTGCTAAAAATCCATTGGGGGGGTCAAGGTAAAGGACCCCTGGACGGTTAAGTCGAGCCAAAGGTGACTATGGGGCTACAACGCTCATCTTGCTTTCAAGCCAAGGGAGCTGATGTTTGTCCACAGACAGCTTTCCAGGTCATGTGGCCAGCATGACTAAACCACTTCTGGTGCAACGGGACACCATGATGGAAACCAGAGTGCACAAAAACGCCGTTTACCTTCCCGCCACAGTGGTACCTGTTTATCTACTTGCACTGGTGTGCTTTCAAACTGCTAGGTTGGCAGGAGCTGGGACAGAGCAACTGGAGCTCAATCCGTCGCAGGGGTTTGAATCGCCAACCTTCAAATCGACAAGCCCAAGAGGCTCAGTGGTTTAGACCACAGTGCCACCCCCGTCCCTATTTGGGGTAAGGTAGTAGGAAAGGCCATAGTGGTGTTTCTGGAAGAAACTGATGATCTAGATCCATTTCAATCTTGGTTCAGGCCCAGGTATGGGACTGAATCAGAAAACCTTTATTAGGAGAGAGGCCGGTGAATGCAAATCTGCTTGTTTCATTTGATCTCACAGAGGCTTTTTGATATAAACTGACCGTAGTATCCTGCCGATAGGACTCGGAGATGGAAAATACTCTGGAAACCGTAGTATCCTGCCGATAGGACTCGGAGATGGAAACCTCTGTTGCCTTTTCATGAGGAAGCTTCAGGAGTAAACCCTGAGGAAAAATCCATACCTGCTGCCTTGCAGGACATCTTCAAGAGAAAAAGAGAAGAAGAAGAAGAGTTTGGATTTGATATCCCGCTTTATCACTACCCTAAAGAGTCTTAACTGGGGGATGCAGGTGGCACTGTGGGTTAAACCGCAGAGCCTAGGACTTGCTGATCAGAAGGTCGGCAGTTCGAATCCCCATGATGGGGTGAGCTCCCTTTGCTCGGTCCCAGCTCCTGCCCACCTAGCAGTTCAAAAGCACATCAAAGTGCAAGTAGATAAATAGGTACCGCTCCAGCGGAAAGGTAAACGGTGTTTCCGTGTGCTGCTCTGGTTCACCAGAAGCAGCTTAGTCATGCTGGCCACATGACCCAGAAGCTGTATGCTAGCTCCTTCGGCCAATAAAGTGAGATGAGCGCCGCAACCCCAGAGTCGGCCACAACTGGACCTAATGGTCAGGGGTCCCTTTACCTTTACCTTTACTGTAGCAGTTACAGTAGATAATTACCAGTAAATGAGCAAGTTAAATGAATTGGGATATGCAGAAGACAATAAAAATAAATAAATTTAGGGAACCGCCGAAAGAGGGAGAATGGAAGCCAAATTTTGAAATGTTAAATTGATTGTAAAACAAATGAAATGTATAAACACGCTGATTCCCAGACTGTCCGTGGGCTGGATTTAGAAGGTGATTGGGCTGAATCCGGCCCCCGGGCCTTAGTTTGCCTACCCATGCTCTAAGCGGTTTATAGAAAAACAATAAAGCCATAGCAGCAATCCTATCGACTTGGCCGACCCACATTGCCTTCCGGGGACAGGGTTGCAGTATTTGCCTTCCAGCTGCCTAGGTATGGGCCAGACTGTAAGAGAAGCTGGGAGAAACAAAACACAGCGTCAAAGAGCAGGCAATTTCTCTGCAAACAGTTTGCAAGTGGTCAGAGCTTCACAGCCTCCCTTTCCTGGGAGGCTGTTTGTGAAATAATCAACTGAGGGGTCAGAGGAAGATTCGTTACCCATGAAGCCTATACAGTGGTACCTTGGGTTACATACGCTTCAGGTTACATACGCTTCAGGTTACATACGCTTCAGGTTACAGACTCTGCTAACCCAGAAAGTGCTTCAGGTTAAGAACTTTGCTTCAGGATAAGTACAGAAATCGTGCTCCGGCGGTGCAGCAGCAGCAGGAGGCCCCATTAGCTAAAGTGGTGCTTCAGGTTAAGAACAGTTTCAGGTTAAATACAGACCTCTGGAACGAATTAAGTACTTAACCCGAGGTACCACTGTATTCCCGAGTTGTCAGTGTGGAGTAGTGGTTAAGAGCAGTGGACTCGTAATCTGGGGAACCGGGTTCAATTCCCCGCTCTTCCACATGCAGCTGCTGGGTGACCTTCGGCTAGTCACACTTCTCTGAAGTCTCTCAGCCCCACTCGCCTCACAGAGTGTTTGTTGTGGGGGAGGAAGGGAAAGGAGGTTGTGAGCCGCTTTGAGACTCCTTAAGGGGAGTGAAAAGCGGGATATCAAATCCAAACTCTTCTTCTTCTTCTTCTTCAACGTTCCTGGAGAATTATACAAAGAAGTCAAAATCAAAAGTGAGGGGAGGCCATTCTTTTGAGAGCCACTGGGCATCTCTGGATTCTGGCGCAATGCTTGCCGTTAAACTCAGGCACAAATGGAAAGAGAAAGCCTTGAGAAGGGGTTCTGTTGTGAGGATCAGTGAGCAGGATTCAGCCTGTGGCACTCATGCTCAGGCTGCATTTGTGATTCAGCCTGTGGCACTCATGCTCAGGCTGCCATCTCCTAATGAGCTGTTTCTTGGCTCTGTGCTCATCGCGGTCAAGTCATTCAGCCTTAGTCATAGCTCCATTATACGCCTCAGAAGAAGCCATTCACTAAATCCTGCCGTCTAAGTGGTCTGAGCACGGCTGCCTGCGAATTTTAACTGGCCCCCAAGACATGGCGTAAAGTGGATGCTTATATTCTCCATTAAATTGCATTGAGGGGAGGCGAGGATAGATTCTTTGACTAAACAGGACACTTATCTATGCCCAGGGTGTTTGAATAGGGGCTTTAAAATGTGAGCGGCGAGCCAAGGAGCCTCCGGTGCAAATTCTGCCGCAGCCACTAAGTCCCTCGGCCAGCCACGGTTTCATATGCGAAACGGAGAAGACAGCAACACTGACCTACTTTCCAGGGTTTGCTGTGTGTTATGCAGCAGTCTGATTGGTCCTAGAACAATAGGATCCAGAATGCAGCAGTCTGATTGGTCCTAAAACAATAGGATTCAGAATGCAGCAGTCTGATTGGTCCTAGAACAATAGGATCCAGAATTCAGCAGTCTGATTGGTCCTAGAACAATAGGATCCAGAATGCAGCAGTCTGACTGGTCCTAGAACAGTAGGATTCAGAATGCAGCAGTATTATTGGTCCACAGGAGCCACCCAATCCAGCTCCAGATAGAAGTGAATCCGCAACTTGATTGGCCTACAGGGAATCCCGGAATTAGCCAATCGTGTGGGGCCCATTGTGTAAATAATGTATATAAAGCAGACATTCTGGGGGAACATCCATTCCTCTTCACCACCATGAGCTGAATAAAGAGCATGAAATCCACTCTCGACTCCGAGTATTGTTCAGATGGTTCTGTTGTGACTTTGATTACATGTGTGTATTTTTGGTCTGTGTGGAAGCTGCCCAGAGTGGCTGGGGAAACCCAGCCAGATGGGCAGGGTACAATGAATATATTATTATTATTATTATTATTATTATTATTATTATTATTATTATTATTTATTACTACATTTCTGTGCTCACCCCACTTATCCAAAAGGTGAGGTGCAGTGCTTGTCTAGATCTAACAACAAAGCTTTGCTGGAGGCTTACATCCTTTGGCAAAGGAAGAGGACTGCGGGGGGAGCGTACCGCCCCCGGGCAGCGTGATCCCAGTGGGGTGCTATTGCGGCTGCCCCCTGCCCGCGCTGGGTGCCACGCCCCCAGGACATGTGCCACGCCCCTGTGGGTAGCACACCATGCCCTCAGGATGTACCCCAGCCCCGCCCCACCTGCTCTCCGCCCCCCAGTGCCGGAGCATGAAGCTCTGCCACTGCTTACACCATTTTGTAATATGTGAGTTTACTTAAAAATATAGATAGAACCAAAGAATTGAGGGGACGCAGGTGGCGCTGTGGGTTAAACCACAGAGCCTAGGACTTGCCGATCAGAAGGTCGGCGGTTCAAATCCCTGCGATGGGGTGAGCTCCCGTTGCTTCGTCCCTGCTCCTGCCAACCTAGCAGTTCGAAAGTACTTCAAAGTGCATGTAGATAAATAGGTACCGCTCTGGCGGGAAGGTAAACAGCATTTCCGTGCGCTGCTCTGGTTCGCCAGAAGCGGCTTAGTCATGCTGGCCACATGACCCAACCACCTTGTCCTCTGCCGTCCCCTTCTCCTTGTGCCCTCCATCTTTCCCAACATCAGGGTCTTTTCCAGGGAGTTGTCTCTTCTCATGAGGTGGCATAAGTATTGCAGCCCCAGCTTCAGGATCTGTCCTTCCAGTGAGCACTCAGGGCTGATTTCCTTCAGAATGGATCGGTTTGATCTTCTTGCAGTCCATGGGACTCTCAAGAGTTTCCTCCAGCACCACAATTCAAAAGCATCAATTCTTCGGCAATCAGCCTTCTTTATGGTCCAGCTCTCACTTCCATACATCACTACTGGGAAAACCATAGCTTTAACTATACAGACCTTTGTTGGCAAGGTGATGTCTCTGCTTTTTAATGCCTTAACCATTCCTGGTTTCTCCATCTCTCTGATCATTTTGGTCATCCAATAATCCCCCTTTCTCAGCTCCGCAAGATCTCTTCACAAGCTAACTCCTCCATTTTGGCTCAGTGGCTTCTAGCGTTGGACAACTCATGTGTGTTGCCCCTCTCTAGATGATTCATTTACATTATTTCATTTTGACAAAGTAATAATAGTAAATAAATAAGAATAAAAACGTGCACCCCACCCCCGAGACCTTTCCATTGTGACTATCCAACCTCCCGAAATTTCAACACCTCTCGTGATGGTTTGACCCCTTTCCGTTTTAACGGTACAAATTCTACAAACTCCTTTCATATCTCCTCAGAATCATTTCTCCTGCATATCCCCCATCTTAACATGTTAATTTATTGTTAATAGCTATATCCCACACCTCTTTATACCATTCTTCCATTTTATATTTTGCTTGCCCCTTCCACTTCCTGGTGATAATAACTTGTGCGGCTGTCAATAAATTTGTGAACAAGTCCTTCACAACCTGTGAACCTTCCACCCCATCGTAAAGCAATAACATGGCTGCCTCTGGACTTTAGGTCAGCTTTAACCCAGTGATTTCTGTTATCCCCTTAAACGCCCTTTGCCAAAAATGCTTCTGACAGGCAGCGGATCCCAGATTAGGTGCTCAGTGAAGAATCTAAACAGCCGATAGAGAAACCAACAGCCAAAATAGACTGTATTGACTAGGTGAGCCAATGGGCAGACAGCACGATAGCATTGCGGGTTCCTCCCGACTCTTCCTTTTCAATTGATCAACCTGCTAGGGGAAAGTGTTCCTTGCTGATCCCTTCATTTGTTTGGGATCTGTAGCTTTTCCTTTCACAGAGATTCCTGAATGGCAGTGGTTGGACTAGACAGCCCTTGGCAGAGCCAAATTTACGTTTGATGAGGCCCTAAGGTACTGAAGGTAATGGGGCCCTTTATATGTCCAGCTGTCCTTTGCCAACAACAAATTGTCGCTGTTTTTTGTGCTGAATATATGCTATATGGTAATTTATGGACCTAATAGGTATCTAAAGCCATTTGCACATAACAAAAGATGTATTTTATCCAAGTAATTGTTGCAACCAGTCCATGAAGAATGTAGACACCCTGTACATGTTGTTGTTGTTTAGTCGTTTAGTTGTGTCCGACTCTTCGTGACCCCATGGACCAGAGCACGCCAGGCACTCCTGTCTTCCACTGCCTCCCGCAGTTGGGTCAGACTCATGTTTGTAGCTTTGAGAACACTGTCCAACCATCTTGTCCTCTGTCGTCCCCTTCTCCTTGTACCCTCCATCTTTCCCAACATCAGGGTCTTTTCCAGGAGTCTTCTCTTCTCATGAGGTGGCCAAAGTACTGGAGCCTCAGCTTCAGGATCTGTCCTTCCATTGAGCACTCAGGGCTGATTTCCTTCAGAATGGATAGGTTTGATCTTCTTGCAGTCCATGGGACTCTCAAGAGTCTCCTCCAGCACCATAATTCAAAATTCATATTTCACCCCTTCATGGATCACTGCCTTGCCGTGGCGAACTATGTCAAGCAGGGCACCCTATATATAGAAATGAGCAAACCAGTGTTATTTTAGGGAGCAAGCTAGCTGGCGGGGCCCATGACTTACCGTATTTTTCGCTCTATAGGATGCACATTTTCCCTTCTGAAAAGTAAGGGAAAGTGTGTGTGCATCTTATGGACCGAATGCAGGCTGCGCGGCTAAGGCCAAAGCCAGAACAGCGCTTTGTCTCGCTGTTCTAGCTTGGGATTAGCTGCACAAATCCTCCGCAGGGCAGCGGAATGAAGGCACCCCTCTGCCCTGCAGAGGCTTCAAAGGCTGTCCCCGATGCCAGAACAGCAAGAGGCTATCCCAGAAGCCAGATTTTTTCTTCTTGTTCCCTCCCCCCCCCAAACTAGGTGCGTCTTATCGTCCGGTGCATCCTATAGAGCGAAAAATACGGTACATCATAGGAACCTACACAACACAAAACACTGTTGCTGTATGAAGGTTTCATTTTATTTGTTTTTTATCTTATATTTTGGAAATGTACATCCAATGTTTCTATCCTTTCATGGGGGGGGGGGGGGGGAGCAAGAGAGTGGGGCCCTAAGCTATAGCTTGCTTAGCTTATATGTAAATCCGGCAATGGCCACCGGGATCCCTTCCAATGCTGCAATTCTATGATTCTCTTTTCCTTCCTTCTCTCCCTCCCTTCCCAGCATGTGACCTTACTGTGCCTCAGGCTAACAGCCATAACCTATTAATTCAACACTAAGATTTTATTCAACAGCTGAGGGGGGTAGTGAGCAGAGAATGGAGCACATCTTCATGTCAGTGGCTCCTTTGTCCCTAAAAAAAAAAGTCGACTTATTCTGGCCTCATACATTTCATCCTCAAGGTTGGATCAAGCTGAACACAGTTAGCTTTCACGTGCTCAGAGTTCTCCTTGTGCCGTAGCGATGCAGAGATGGCACAATATTCCCTAAGTTCATCACAGTCGTTTACTCGAATCTGGTTTTCCGGTTTCTTGTTTCTTTTTGTTATTTTATTTATGATTTTCAATTTTATACATTTCAATAATTTTACAATCATTTTAACGTTTTGAAACTTGACTTCCTTCCCCCTCTTTCTGCGGTTCCTTAAATTTAGTTTTAGTATTTTCTGCATATCCAAATTAACTTAATTTGCTCATTTATTCATCTGCTTTAAATATATACTCTTATAAAACCTCAGGTTGTTACAATAATCCTGCCAATGTTCTTATCTGTTTACAGTTTATTTGTAAATATTCAATAAACCATTTCCATTCTTTTATAAAAAGTTGATTTCTTATCTTTCCAGTAAGTTTCTCCATATTCCATATTCCATAAGCTCCTAGGGTTATCTGTGGAAACCCATGTGCTTTGAATGTGCTTAAAATGCATGGCATGTACGCAGCCTTTGACACGGAAATGCCTGCCGACGTGTGCATTTTAAGGTGGCACAACTGCTTGAGCGATCCATGTCACCTGAGCACTCCCGGAAACTGTAGTTTTTTAAGGGTTGCTGGGAACTGTATCTTTGTGGTATACAAACTACAGTTCCCAGAATTCTTTGGGGAAAGCCATGACTGTACCAGTGCTTTGCATGTATGGTGTGGACATGACATGAACAAAAAAGTTATGTTTTTTAGTGCTTCTGGAAAAATGTGCAGAGACCCTGGCTTTGGTGAGTCTAGATCATAGCTGTCAACATTTCCCTTTTTTTAAGGGAAATTTCCTTATTCCAAATAGGATTCCTTGCAAGAAAAGGGAAAAGTTGACAGCTATGGTCTAGATCAGCGTCTGGAAATTCTTCTTAGAGTGAAGCCTTGAGGCCATACAGTGGTACCTCAGGTTACATACGCTTCAGGTTACAGACTCCGCTAACCCAGAAATAGTACCTCGGGTTAAGAACTTTGCTTCAGGATGAGAACAGAAATCATGCGGTGGGGGCGCAGCAGCAGCAGGAGGCCCCATTAGCTAAAGTGGTGCTTCAGGTTAAGAACAGTTTCAGGTTAAGAACGGACCTCTGGAACGAATTAAGTACGTAACCAGAAGTACCACTGTACTGAAGAACCAGGATATCAAAAAGATCATGTCAGAAATGGAAATGGACATAAGTTTTGCGCGTTCATTCGAGGTCAGAGATGAAATTTTCCAATCTAATCTCTTAGTACAGTGGTACCTCAGGTTAAGTACTTAATTCTTTCCGGAGGTCCGTACTTAACCTGAAACTGTTCTTAACCTGAAGCACCACTTTAGCTAATGGGGCCTCCTGCTGCTGCCACCGCGCCGCCAGAGCCCGATTTCTGTTCTTATCCGGAAGCAAAGTTCTTAACCTGAAGCACTATTTCTGGGTTAGCGGAGTGCGTAACCTGAAGTGTATGTAACCTGAAGCATATGTAACCGGAGGTACCACTGTAATGACTTGTCTCGTTGATGCTGTGCTTAAGAGAGTGTTCAAATGTTTGTTGTCATGTTGTGTTCAGATAGGCTCTCTCGGAACACAATGGCGCCCACCACTTTGAAACTGAATAAACCAAGGTTCGTAGAGCAAACTATAGAGGAGAGGAAACTCCTTAAAGAAAAGCAATCGTACATACATCTAGATACCCATTTTATGAGTTAAGGCAATTGGGTGAAGTTAATTGAGAATGTTTTTCAATGATTCAGCATCCACAGAGCATAACAGGCCACCAAAACTCATTTATGAAACCAGCCCATTCTGCTGGGAAGTGATAAGAACACGTTTCTCATCAGGCGTAAGCAAGGAGTCAGCAAGAAGTCAGCGACTCAGTATTTCCACCATTGCACTTTACCAGAAAGATTCTGATATTGTAGTTTTGCTTTCCCTTCCTGTGCTGCTAAGTATCACGCTCTGAATGCAAAAATTCAATTATGGCTTTTGTGAAAAGAAATCCCCAGATAATGTGCAAATATTGCTGGCATATTTCAGTTACCGGTATATCTTTCTTTCTTTTTTAACCCGGATGGATTTTAAGAGTTGTGTGCATGCTGTTTTTTAAAATCTCCAGTTGTCATTTGCGATATATTGTTTTTTATCTCTCTGGGAGAGGAACGAGGTCATTTGAAAGGGGCATCTCTTGAGGTTAATGGAAGGGAGCTTTCCTGAGGTCAGAATGAGATCCCTGCAGAAGGACGCTGAGGCGATTGCCCTCCATGCCGTTCTTGCACATTTGGAGCAGCGGGGGGGTTATGCCAGACTGCTTTTTTTAGATTTCAGCTCGGCATTTAATACCATTCTACCACAACGTCTGGTGTCTAAACTGGAAGATCTGGGGCTCCCATTATCACTTTGTGGGTGGATATTGGCCTTTCTGTCAGACCGCACCCAGAGGGTTCGGTTGGGCCCTTATACCTCTAATACACTTAAGACCAACACAGGAACACCACAGGGATGCGTACTTAGTCCGCTCCTTTATATTCTCTATACGTACGATTGTGCCGCTGCTCACCCTAGTAATAGGGTTGTCAAATTTGCAGATGACACAACCGTGATTGGGCTCATCTCTGAAAGGGAGGGTGAAATGGACTATAGAGATGAGGTGGAGCGGCTGACAGAGTGGTGCAGAGCTAACAACTTGCTCATAAATACAAGAAAGACAAAGGAGCTTGTGGTGGACTTCAGGAGACAGAAGAGCAATGTCCAGCCACTTTTGATTGATGGGGTCTGTGTGGAGAGGGTAACAACATTCAGATTTTTGGGTATTGAATTACAAGAGGATCTGTCCTGGAGTGTCAACACAAGAGGGCTTGTGAAGAAGGTACAGCAGAGACTGTACTTTTTAAGAATCCTAAGGAAAAACCATCTTCCACAGAAACTGCTGCTTGCCTTCTATCACTGTGCCATTGAGAGCGTGCTCACTTATGGCTTATGTGTGTGGTACGGAAGCTGTACTACCCAGGACAGGATGGGGTTGTGCAGAGTTGTTAAGGCAGCAGAGAGCATTGTTGGCTGCCCACTCTCCACCTTAGAGCAGATTTATGCCACAAGGTGCCATAGGAAGGCACTGGACATAGTAAAAGATCCATCGCATCCTGGTCACTGTCTCTTTGAGCTCCTGCCATCGGGACGGAGATACAGGACGATGATGACAAGAACGAGCCGTCTCAAGAACAGCTTCTTCTCCAGAGCGATCTCGGCCCTGAATGGGAAGCCTGGACTTTGAAAGTCATCTAATCTTCCTTGCTGTATATTATTATATTGTTTTAATTAGTGTTTTTATAGTTGTTCTGATTTTGAGTGGAGTGCCCTATCTGGGTGGATGGAGCAGCCAAGTAATTTCGTTGTCCCTGAGAGGGGGCAATGACAATAAAGATATTATTATTATTATTATTATTAGAAACAACAGTGTCTTCGCTTCAGATGTTGCGCTGGGACCTCAGCAGCACCCTTTCAAAACATTTGTTTGATAGTACAGCAAGTCTTAGGAGGAAGTCGTGGGAGATAACAAAAGGCAGACTGCTCAGACTCTTGTCTGTTTGTCATGTCTCATCATTCAGGTTGAGTAAAGGGAATGGAAGGGGGAGTCAGGACCACCCGAATAAAGAACATTATAAAAGAGAATGTCTGTGGGGAATCTTGCTGGACTCCATCTCCCAGCAGCCCCTGCAAGCATGGTCAATGAACAGGGATGATGAGGGTTGTAGTTCAGCAACTTCAGCCGTTCCAAAGGTTCTGTATAATAATAATAATAATAATAATAATAATAATAATAATAATAATATATTATTTATACCCTACCCATCTGGCTGAGTTTCCCCAGCCACTCTGGGCGGCTCCCAATCAAGTGTTAAAAACAGTACAGCGTTAAATATTAAAAACTTCCCTGAACAGGGCTGCCTTCAGATGTCTTCTGAATGTCAGGTCTTCTGAATGTCATATCTCTTTGACATCTGGTGGGAGGGCGTTCCACAGGGCAGGCGCCACTACCGAGAAGGCCCTCTGTCTGGTTCCCTGTAGCCTCACTTCTCGCAATGAGAGAACCGCCAGAAGGCCCTCGGCACTGGATCTCAGTGTCTACATGTGCCTTATGGTGCGACCACTTTGGGAAACTGTGTAGTGTTCTGGTTGCCCTATCTCAAGAAGGATATTGCAGAGCTACACAAAGCGCAAAAAAGGGGAACCAAAGCGATACACCCTAGTGGCCTTTAAGTTCAGAACAAGACAACTCAGGGTGGCATTTTGTACACGTTGCCCTAATATCTAATTTATGAAGGGTGTCTTTGAAATCTCTTAAAAAGCAAATGATAGGAACTTACAAAATTATGCGTGGTTTGGCAACTAAAATTCAGGATAATCCCATGAAATTGACCGGCGGATGTGGGCGGGCAAGATACTTTTCCACACAGTCTATAAAGAATATATGAAATTTGTGAGCACAAATTGTGAAGATAGCTGATCGCTTTAGATAGCTTAAAGGGGGAATTGGCAAAATCCGTGGGATGAAAGCCTGTCAAAAGCTGCCTCAGAGAGCTACTGCGCCCATGTGTGTCTTGAGGACTTCCTGGAGACATCTACCGGTGTAGGAAGTCAGGTTCTGGACTGCATGGACATTTGAGCTGATCTAGTAGATCTTCATTTAACTGGGGAGCTTACCCACAGAAAACTTGGAAGAACTAGTCTGTAAGTGTAGAGGACAATAGCAGGTTGCGCCTTTGAAACTGTAAAACAAAGTTCCACCTAGTCCAGAATGCATTGGCTAGAAGAAGAGTTTGGATTTGATAACCCGCTTTATCATTACCCAAAGGAGTCTCAAAGTGGCTAACATTCTCTTTTTCCTTCCTCCCCCACAACAAACACTCTGTGAGGTGAGTGGGGCTGAGAGACTTCAGAGAAATGTGACTGGCCCAAGGTCACCCAGCAGCTGCATGTGGAGGAGCGGGGAATCGAACCCGGTTCACCAGATTACGAGTCTACCGCTCTTAACCACTACACCACACTGGCTCTCAGATTGCAGATGCAGGCAGGTGGACAACAACATGTAACCAAAACATCTGCATTGGCTGCCCATCTGCTACCAGGCAGTGGTGTAGCTAGCTGTTTGGTTGCCTGGGGCGGCGAGTGCCCTGCAGGCAGGGGCGGAATGAGCCACCCATGGGGGCGGGGCGAGCTAAGGTAGGGCGCGCTGTCGTGAATTCCTCGCGGTGCTTTTAGCAGAAACGCTCAGAGTCCCAGGTTTTTCCCAGTGCCGTCTTTTTAATGTGAGCTATATACAAGTATTTACAAAAACAGTCCAGACAGAGTACCTGCTCCTTAAGGCAAACGAATACTCTCCACCACAGCACCACCATACCACAGCACAACCAGCACAACCACAATTACTGTTAAACAGGCTTTCCTTTTAAAACAGGTGATAGCCAATCACATTAATCACATTCCTGCTGAGTAACTCTGACCCAGCACTTCACAGAGTATTGCATCATCCTGTTGAAGCCTGCAGACTTACTCAGTATCCTGCGAATCCCAACACGCGCAGCGTAGAGCCTCTCCACAGCCTCCCCCTCAGCTATAGGGCGGCTGAGGCGATGGGCAGACACAAGCCCCTCGCTGCTCAAAAAGACAGTGTGGAGCTTGCAGGCAGTCCACCCACCGCCTCCCTCTCAGGAGAACGCGTGGCTCAGGCACACTGCAGGCCCCATGGTGTGACGCCCAGTGCCCCCCGTTTCACCTAGCTACACCTCTGGATTAGGCAGATTCGTGGAGGAGAGGGCTGTCGAAGGCTGCTAGCCATAAAGGCTACAAAGTTGGAGGCAGCAATGCTTCTAGTTTCTGGAAATCACTCGAGGTGAGAGTGCTCCTGAAGTGGCAGTAAGAAGGGGCGTGCGGTAGGTGTGGGAGTTATTTTTTCAAAAATATTTTCCATTTTGTCACCCCCCTCAGTGATGACACCCAGGGCAGCCCGCACCGACCGCACCTCCGCTTCCTATGCCACTGCTACCAGGGCAGTCTAGCCTCTCTAGGAATGGAGCTCCAAAGTCACTGAGAAGGTCCTTGTGAGGGTGGCAAAACTGAGAGAAGGGCCTCCCTTGAAGATCTCAGAGCTTGGACCGGTTCGTTTGAGTCTTCTTGTGTTAGGGTTGCCATAAGAAGAGGAAGAGGAAGAGGAAGAGTTTGGATTTGATATCCCGCTTTATCACTACCTGAAGGAGTCTCAATGCGGCTAACAACCTCCTTTCCCTTCCTCCCCCACAACAAACACTCTGTGAGGTGAGTGAGGCTGAGAGACTTCAGAGAAGTGTGACTGGCCCAAGGTCACCCAGCAGCTGCACGTGGAGGAGTGGGGAAGCGAACCCGATTCACCAGATTACGAGTCCACCGCTCTTAACCACTACACCACACTGGCTCTAGAATAAGTCTAGAATTCCCCAGACATATCCAGGACACTAATATGTCCGGGACAACCCATGTCGGCAGAGTCGTTTTCGGTGATTTTCCTTAAAAATGGCTCGACAACTTTGCCAAAAAACCTCAACACAACCTTTCTGTGCGGGTTTTCACTTTTTGAAATATGGCAACCCTAGCATAGGTAAGACCACTGTTTGCTTAAAAAATGCAAACAGCTCATCATTGTCTGTTTAGAGGACAATAGTGAGCTGTTTGCTTTCTTTAAGCTCTGTCTCTGTTTGAAATATGGCAAGCCTATCCTATGTCCCTATGTTGATTGATTTGGGGACAATCCCTTTGCTGAAGAAGCTGGAAGCTTCATATCTCCCATCCCTGCACAACCTCTTTAGTCCCAGCTAGCAAACAGAAGCATGCATGCTGGTTGAGAAATTAGCTTTGTTGGGTAAATTCTGTAGGAGACAACAAGCCGGGCTGCCTTCTGCTTTTTGCAGTTTAACATTTGTAAAATCCCCGGCAAGTGCCTGTGGCTAGAACAAGCGGAGCACTCTAATACGATCATTTGTACAGCTGAGGTTTCCTGCTGAGCTTGAGCATCCTCCAGCAACAGCCTAATAGGACTCCTGCAGTGTGACCTTTCTTTCCTGTCGCCATTGGCTCAGAAACCCATCAGCGTTAACTACTGCCTGACATAACTCTGGCACAACGCCAAGCAAGGGAGAGAGGAACGAGGGAACAAGGAACAGTGTCCTACTGCTGATTGAATACCAGGAGAAGACAGTGACTTCTCTGGACGTTCAGGGTCATCCCCAGGTTCAAATTCATGGCATGGAAATAGAACAGTCCAATTGTGATGGCCTGGGATTCGGACTCGGACGCTGAACCTGAGGGATCCCAGCCTGCACAGGATTCCCTGCCTCCAGAACCAGGTGAGCCGGGGCTGGGGCCTGAGCCTGAAGGGTCCTCACCTGTGCTGGATCCTCAGGTGCAGGCACCAGCTGAGTCTGCTCTGGCTCCGGAGGTGATGGAGGACCCATTGCCTGCAGGTGCTCCACTCTCAGCCCCGTCGGGGGAAGAGGAGGTTGCCTCTGGGTCCGGTAACCCTCCAGCCTCTCCTGAGCTACAGAGGCTCAGGGCAGAGAGGCGGGGGAACTAAGTTCCCGCGAGATGAGTGATCGCCTCCATGCCAGGAAAGGCGAGTCACCAGAGGATCGGGGCTGCCCTATGCCTCGGGGCAGATAAAGGCCAGCCAGCCCCAGTCCCAGGTTGCAGGAGCAACATTGTTGGTTGCTAGTTCCTGCCTGAACCCTGTCCTGCTTTCCTGCCTGAGCTCCTGACCCGCCCTGGCTCCCTGCTTGCAAGCCTGTTCCTGACTTCACCCGATTCCCTGCCCTGCATCCAGCTTCAGCTACTACGGACTGCCTCCACGTTGCACCTTTGACCATGGACCAGACTTGGACCTCACCTCTCGGGTAACCCATGGGACCAGCACACGAATGATTATGGTGATGATGATCTCTCAGTTTCTTGGTTTCCTAGTTCTTTTTATTTCCACATCAGTGTCAGGCGGCAGAGGAACCAGCCCCCATATCAGGTTACCAGGAATGGATAAGACAAGGAAAAGTCCTTACCATCTGCTTTTTATTCAATACTTACAGAGAGAGGCTTGGGAATGCAGTCTCTTGGAATAATGGCATTGTCCTGAGTAAATCTCCACACACACCCTTCTCTCCCACTTCCTCATTCATCAGCACACAAGCCCCCTACAGTTGTGCTGTTGGCCTTACGGCCATTTGTCTCTGAGCTCTTTGCTCTCCTACTTTTAAGGATCGCCGGGTTCTGGGAGGTTCTGCTTTCTAGTGACAACATGTCAGCCAGCTGCTCCAGCTCTGCCTCCTCTTCCTCCTCCTCTACTCCCATTATATCCCAACTTTCCCCCTCATCTTCCTCTGAGCTATGATCTCCCTCAAACCATCTCCCTCAAACCCCTGTTGTAATTCTGAATTGTCGTCTTCTCTGGAAGGGTCAGGCTGGGGGAGGCGGTCTCCACCATTCCTCCTCTGCCCAGTCTCTGACAATCAACTTCCACTTTTTAAAAAATATAAATAAAACAAGTCCTCACAAAAATTCGACAGCATTTTAGTGCTAATTTCTCTCAATATATATGTCTGTATGCAATTTTCTCTATTATGATGCATCTTTGTTTCTTGGGTTCAGACATTATTTCGGAATGTGTGTATTAGGCGAGTCTGCCTTTAAATGTGAACGGAATCAAATTTCCCCTCCCCCATCCCTATTCAAGTGTTAATTAGTTACACCTCCACAATGCCATTTAAATAATAAAAATCACTAGTTAGAATACATACACAGAAAAGAACAGATGATATTCATTTGATAATTATTCTTTTATTTACAAAGCATTATTTTAAAAAAAGAGAATAACAAAGGGAGCTAAGGGCATGACAAGGGGTGAAGCATGAAAGACAGGAACTGCGGGGGGGGATGTTTAAAATAACATTTTCTTTAAAAGAAAAAACAACCCAAAGCTTTTCTCTTAGGAATTCTAGGTGCCAAAATTCCAGTTGATGGACTATGCCAAATCAGCAAAAATGACCTGAAGAATCAGAAACCAGGAAGACCAAAATTTTGATAAGGAATGGGGAAAATATATAATTTACCTTAAAAACCATTGTAAATTTATTAAAATTATTAGTAGGATTAACATAACACTTGTAGTTTAATGCTGAATTTTGGGTATAATGGAGATTTAAAAGATTTGGATTAATAGACAAGTTGCAGGAGGAAAAGGTTAATATAAGGACCCACAAAGGGAGGAGGGAAATCCAGGTGATTCTTCAGAATTCTCTTGTTATGTTGATGGTTTTATCATTGTTTGTAAATTGTTAAAATTTAGAAAACTAAATATTTTTTTTAAAAAAAAAGAATAAAAAGAAAGACCAGAGTGGGTGGTAGATACTTGGTTGGAAGGAGACAATGAGATTGTTGGTGATCAGAATGAAAGTGAGAGGGTTCTTTGGGATATTTGGGTTGCTGAACAGCTTGGTAGGTTTCTGGAGGAAACATCGGCATTAGATCCATTTCAGTCCGGTTTCCGTCCTGGTTTTGGGACGGAGACGGCTCTGGTTGCCCTAACAGATGATCTCCGTAGACAACTGGATTGAGGCGGGTCAGGACTGCTGATCCTTTTAGATTTGTCAGCAGCCTTTGACATGGTCGATCATGATCTTCTGGACCACCGCCTTGCAGACGTGGGGATGCAGGGCATAGCCCGTAACTGGTTGTGCTCTTTTATCTCTGGTCGGGGACAGAGGGTGGCACTAGGGAGGGAAATGTCGTCGCACCACTCCTTGGTGTGTGGAGTGCCGCAAGGCGCAATTGTCTCCCCAATGCTTTTTAACATCTTTATGCGCCCCCTTGCCCAGATTATCCGGAGCTTTGGGCTGGGCTGTCACCAATATGCTGATGACACTCAGCTCTATCTGCTGATGGATGGCCACACTGACTCGGCCCCGGACACACTGACCAGATGCTTGGAAGCTGTGGCTGGATGGTTTCGTGGGAGCCGATTGAAACTAAATCCTTCAAAGACAGAGGTCCTATGGCTAGGTCGGGATGGCATGGGGATGAGGGACCAACTCCCTTCTCTTGCGGGGGCCCAATTGGTGCCATTGCCTTCCATTAAGAGCTTGGGTGTAATCCTTGATGCCTCCCTTTCCATGGAGGCGCAAGTTACAGCAACAGCCAAGGCGACATTTTTCCACCTTCGCCGCATCAAGCAGTTGGTCCCTTACCTTTCCCGCCCCGACCTGGCCACAGTGATCCATGCGACGGTCATCTCCAGGCTTGACTACTGTAATTCGCTCTATGCGGGGCTGCCCTTGAGACTGACCCAGAAACTCCAGCGGGTGCAGAATGCCGCGGCGAGACTCCTTACAGGGTCCTTGCTGCGAGATCACATTCACCTGGTGCTATACCAGCTGCACTGGCTCCCAGTGGAGTACAGGATCAGGTTTAAGGTGCTGGTTTTAACCTTTAAAGCCCTATATGGCCTAGGGCCCTCGTACCTACGGGACCGCCTCTCCTGGTATGCCCCACGGAGAGCCTCAAGGTCCATAAATAACAACACCCTAGTGGTCCCAGGCCCTAAAGAAGTTAGATTGGCTTCAAACAGAGCCAGGGCCTTTTCAACTCTGGCTCCAGCCTGGTGGAACGCTCTGCCTCATGAGACCAGGGCCCTGCAGGATCTGATTTCTTTCCGCAGGGCCTGTAAGACAGAGTTGTTCCGCCTGGCCTTTGGCTTGGAGCCAATTTGATTCCCTCCCTCCCTCTCTTTTTCCCCCCTTTCTTTTCCTTCTCCTCCTGCGATGAGGCTACATTTTAATATTTTAATGTTCCATTATTTTAATGTTGTATTTTATTTTTGTTTTTAAGTTGTAATCATTCATCTTGTTTTTATTATTGCTTGTAAGCCGCTCTGAGCCCGGCCTTGGCTGGGGATGGCGGGGTATAAATAAAAAAATTATTATTATTATTATTATTATTATTATTATTATTATTATTATTATTAGAAATAAAAGATACAGTGGTACCTTGGTTCTCAAACACCTTGGTACTAACACAGCTTGGAACCCAAACACCGAACATGCTCCGTTTTGAGTGGTACACATCCGTTTTGAGTGTTACACTGTCTGTTTTTGCTATTTATTTTGCATTTTTGTATCTGCGGCTCTTTTTTTGTGACTGTGTGGAACCCTGCTCAGCTACTGATTCATTGATTGATTGATCGTGTGACTGCACTACATTGTTTATTGCTTTCATTTTATGGATCAATGGTCTCGTTAGAGAGTAAAATTCATGTTAAATTGCTGTTTTAGGGGGTTGTTTTTATAAGTATGGAACAGATTAATCCTTTTTGCATTACTTTCTATGGGAAGGGGCGCCTTGGTTTTGGAACGCTTTGGTTTTGGAACAGACTTCCGGAACAGATTAAGTTTGAGAACCAAGGTACCACTGTATATACTTCCTGACTCCAGTACTGGAGTGCGGAACTAGGGTTGACATAAAGCAAGTAATTAAAACACTTTGATTCCAATATACGTCCAATATTTAACCCAATTGTCTTGAAATTTCTGTTCATCTTGCTCTCTTATTCTTCCCGTTATTCTCGCGAGCTCGGCATAATTTGTCAGTTTAACCTGCCAGTCACTATATTAGGTATCGCTTCCGTTTTCCAATTTTGTGCTAACATGATTCTTGCAGCTGTTGTGGCATATAGGAATAGTACCTTATCATCTTTTTTTAATTTCTTTACCCGTCATTCCTAGCAGAAAAGCTTCAGGTTTTTTGGGAAAGGTTTATTTAAAAAAAAAATTAAGTTCATTGTAAATCAATTCCCAAAATCCTTTCACTTTGCTGCATAACCACCACATATGGTAGAAATCACCATCTACCTCTCCACATTTCCAACATCTTTTGTTCTTTAACCTGTAGATCTTAGCCAGTTTCACTGGTGTGTGGTACCACCTATATATCGTTTTCCACATGTTTTCCCTTAATGCCATACACGCCGTGAACTTCAAGTTAATATTCCATAATATTCTCAAATTCAATGTTGTAGCCAATATCTATTGCCCATTTAGTCATGGCCTCCTTCACCTCCTCGCCTTTTGTGTGCCACTCCAATAGAATATCGTAGATTCTAGACAGTGTTTTGATGTTACCTTCCACAACTTCCACACTGAATTTAGATTTTTTTATCTTCAAATCCTAGTTTCTTTTTATCTTCTTTCAACAAATCATTTACCTGGTGGTATTGCTCCAAAGTATAGATGACACTGGCGGGACTGGAATAACTCTATCAGTAAGGGGTTACTATCTAAAAGATATAAAATACGTGCCTATAGAGTTTATCTGATACTTACCAAAGGAGTGGAGGGAAGTCCAAGGCTCGGCAGAGCCTAAAATATTTATATTTACGACTTAAGGAGTGGATATATTATGTGTAACCTTAATGTTGTATTTTGTATACGTCTATTTGTATATATGTATAATATCAATAAAAATTTATTTGCAAAAAAAAAGTAATTAAAACACTTGCTTCTCCTAAACGCCCTCCCATTTGGGGAAGACTCTATAGAGAAGCAGAAGACTTGCCAGTTTTGGAGCAAGGAGGATGGGTGCATTGCCTTTCCTCCAATGTGGATTCATGATCTCATCCCATGCTCACGTCTGATAGGCTACATGGTATAAACAGGAAGCCTCTTTGGCGTACGGGCAGTTTTCCCTGTACTTATTCTGATGTGACTTTCGGACATCATCGTATAGCTATATATAATTGGCTGGGTGAGGATAAGGCATTGTCTCTCTGCCTCATTGGCCAGGATTGCTTCTAGAAGGAGTCAGGGTTTTGTTTTGTTAAACAGTGCAAGTTAGAGTAAGTAAAAATGAAACAACAACAACAAAAAACACACAGCCACAACCGGGGGCACATCAAAAAGGTATGGAAGGCTACATGCTTTTGTTTGAGGGGATCTGTAAACAAACCCCTGTGTTGCAATACAGACGAGCTGAACAATATAACACAACTTCTCATATTAATTCTGACAAGTCTGGCTGATGAAGAATTGATCCAGATTGGCTGATGAAGCATTGAACGAAACAGATTGGTTATCCGGAAACTCTGTTCCGGCGATATTTGGTGACTGATTATGTATATATCAAACTTTTGAATTATTCTACCACGACTGGTGAAGAAGATTTAGAGACTTTGGTTGTAATTTCTGATCGTTTGTATTACTCTATAAATAGTTGTTAGCAGTGGCGTAGCGTGGGTTGTCAGCACCCGGGGCAAGGCAAGTAATTTGCGCCCCCTAACCCGTGGATTTGCGCCCCCTAACCCTAACCCCCAGATGTTGCGCCCGGTGCAGCCGGCCCCCCCTGCACCCCCCACGCTACGCCACTAGTTGTTATTGGCCATTGTTATTGGCCATTGTGTTGTGTTATATTGTTCAGTTTGTTTGAGGGGAAGCATTCACACAGGTAAAAAACACCCCTACTTTCAGCCTGAAGTGGTACAGTCTAGGAAAAGCTGTACCAGCTGATTCTGCCGACTGTATATAACCCGACCCTAAGCATAATGCTATTTTTGTTATTGAAGAATTTGTGGGGAGATTTTGCAAAGAAGATGGGTACTTGGGAGTTGACGCTGTGGAGTGAATTGGCTACATCCTAAGGAACTCAAGGACCAAACAGCCTTTGCGGTGTCAATTTAGTATCCTTTTGTTGATGTGTTGCATCTCTCTTTGTTGTGATCCAATCTGGAAGTAACAAATTGCATTCCTGTTTATTAGACATTTATTTTCACTCTCGTTACTTGGAAGAAATCAACACCGTTTCGTCCTTTTCCGTGGCAGTTTTCCTTTCCTTTTCCGGTTACATTGGTACAATTTTCTCATAGACCCCAGGAGTAAAATAGCTGCTTTTCCGTATCTGTAAAATAAGAAAAATAATCTGGCACTGCAAGAAAACTGTGTTTCAGCCAACATATATGCTTCCAAATACTTGATTGATATAGCCTACCTCCAGGTGTATATTCTCAACCTCTCTAATTTCTGTTCATCTTAACAAATGAGGTCCCTGATAATTGCTTTTGACAGAATATTTCACAATCTGTAAGCTTTTTCATTCTTCCATAATCTCAAATCCAGGAAGACAACAAAGATCAAGTCTGAAGGTATTTGAACTGATGGCCTGTTTGCTGTTTTTGTAACCTCTGCCTGAGAAATTTAGATAAAGTGTTCCCAGTCTACTATACACAATGCTGATGGTGAGATGCCTGGAACCAACATATTCTTTTATGCGTTTCACAATTTTACACTACCAACAACATTCTTCTCTGTATTTTGGCACTATGGCTGAGGGGAAATGGCCTCTCCAAATTCTCTAAACTCTTTTCCGGGGGTGAAATTCGGGCAGAGGGGGGGCGGTTTGCAGAATATTCTCCAAAGGGAGTAGGTGGGGTTTTCAAACTGAAGGATTGAAGGTGGCTAAGAACTCGATAATAAAAAAATAATTCCAGACAAACATAATCTCCAGATTAAAGTCCAATCAAAAAACAACATCCACAATATCCACCAAAGATGTGCCAGGCAGATTCGACTCAGGTAGGACTTTAGAAGGCAAAAACACAGGATGGGGAGTTCTTGAAAGACTCTAAGGAACAAGAATATACTCTAATTCTGATAGGCAACACACCTCTGTGAAGAGTTAAACCACCCTGTTCAGCGCATGCTGACTCTACTCATCGTATTGAGATTATTACAGCATTCTGGTATTGTGGTGAGGAAAGCAAGGGCAGTGGTTGCTAGCTCTGAATCAGAAAGAAACTGCTGCCGTTCATTTCACATTGATGAACATCCTTTTTGACCTCAAGCCCAGAACAGCAGTTGATCTTGAAGAACTAAATAACCCTGCAAGGAATTTCGTTTCATCTTCTACGGAAGTACTACAGACTTTTCGGTCTCTCGGTGTTCCTTCACCTTTCACGGCAAGAGTAATAATTTAACAGTGCTGAGTAGGACACATTTTCTGGTCCACACATAAGGCCCCTGCCCCATTTCTGGTGGATTGCATGCTGGGTGCTGTAATTCTTGCAAAAAAATAATAATTCTGGGCTTGGATGACTTAATATGGATCAGTTATGCCTCTTGTGTCAAGAGTTCTTGCACATGTACTCTTGCTTAAAACCAAAAACAAAGCATGTTGGTGGACCAAATTAAAATATGTTGGTGAGGACACCCTATCCTTGGTCTAATAATTCTAGATCAGGCAAGGCCAAACTTGGCACTCCAGCTGTTTGGGGACTACAATTCCCATCATCCCTGACCACTGATCCTGTTAGCTAGGAGTTGTAGTCTCAAAACAGCTGGAGTGTCAAGTTTAGCCATGCCTGTTCTAGATTCTGCTCAGCAACATAGCAATACAGACCAGACATTGCATTCAAGTCCTTCTTGGGATAGCAACTCAAGACTCTGGATGCAATTTCTAGCACATGCAGACACCAATTGATGTGAATGCATGGCTACATTCTCCAGGTTGACTTTTCAGGCCTGTCTGTTGACCAGAATGCAAGGGAAGCAAACTGCCAAAAATATGATGGTCATGATATTACAAATCCCCTTGGATTTATTCCTAAAAGCCCATGTACTATGTTATAGCTCATGTACTTACAGCCTTTCTCATAACGCAGGTTGTGATTAAAATGCTGTATACAAGCAATCCAGAAGCTACTGCTGTTGTGATCCAAAGATAGAGTTGCGGGTCTGGGCATGGATCTGTGTCTGAAATACATTTAATTTTTCAAATTATCATCTTCAGGAAGATAGAGCAAATCTTAACACACACACACAGTTTCCCAAGTACAGTTGTACCTTGGAAGTCGAAAGGAATCCCTTCCGGAAGTCCGTTCGACTTCCAAAACATTTGGAAACCAAGGCACAGGCCAGAAAGCTCACTGCAAAATTCAGAGAAGTTTGAGTTTCAAAGGATGGCTGTGCTTCAGTTCTCGTATTGCTTTGGAAAATATGAAGGTAGGTTAAATGCAAACTGAATCTGATTTCTCCCCATCCCTACTGGCAATAGATATGGAGGACAATATGCTGCGAGGAATTCACAACTCACTAGGAAGCAAATCTCAGTGTGACGGACTTCTGCACAAACATGTACATACTGTGAGAAGGCTGATTTGAGAGTTACAGGATTGAACTGATAGACCTCAAGGACACACATTCATTCTGAAAAACACTTGAAGGCACCCTGACATCAAATCGTGAGCTTTCTGAACTCACCAACCACATAGAGCTGGGTTCCCCTTCCCATGACTTGGTTGTAGGGTGGCGGGAAAATCCGTTCCATCTTGCAGATATACAGACCAGCATCAGTCGGCTGCAGACCCCATAGAGTAACGTTTACACCATTGTGACCAGGGTGGACTTGGCACTTGATGCCATCCTTCACGATGAACGGCTCATACCCAGCAGTAAGCCATGAAGCACACATCCTGAGAGACTCGTTGCCAAGGTCTTTAAGTAAAGTTATCACAAGTCCCTCTGCATCTCCAGCATTCCTGTATTCACACGCAAAGTGGGCAGCCTCTGGACTTTTTACCACCAGGAACGACGGTTGAGTTACTTCTATGACTGTAATGAAATATCAGACAGAGCGCTGTGATAAATAAACATGCTCAAGAGAAATATGCTGTATCCATAGAAAAGGGAGTGGCAGGTATCTCAGATACTTATTTAATATCAGATATTTAATTTACGGCTTTTGAATTATGGTGCTGGAGGAGACTCTTGAGAGTCCCATGGACTGCAAGAAGATCAAACCTATCCGTTCTTAAGGAAATCAGCCCTGAGTGCTCACTGGAAGGACAGGTCGTGAAGCTGAGGCTCCAATACTTTGGCCACCTCATGAGAAGAGAAGACTCCCTGGAAAAGACCCTGATGTTGGGAAAGATGGAGGGCACAAGGAGAAGAGGACGACAGAGGACGCGATGGTTGGATAGTGTTCTCGAAGCTACCAGCATGAGTTTGACCAAACTGTGAGAGGCAGTGGAAGACAGAAGTGCCTGGCGTGCTCTGGTCCATGGGGCCACGAAGAGTCGGACACGACTAAACAACTAAACAACAACAACAACAATTTAATTTTTACGACATTTATATCTTGAGGGAACTCAAGACAGCATACATGCCGTTCCCAGGCAGTCACAAATCCATCTAGCATCCGTAGGGTTCCCTCAAGCCATATCTTGGAAAATTTTACTTGAAGTTCTTCAAATAAAACCAGGCATATATTCAACATGTGAGCAGAATTCAGCTGACACGTGCCTTAAGTTCTGCAGGAGAAGACCTAGTCATAATTCCATCAATGACTATAGTTTGTAATGCAGCATCTGAGAGCATGGCCTTCTCTGTTTTGGCACCACAGGTGTAGAATTTCCTCCCTTTGGAAAGAATTTCCTCCCTTTGGAAAGTTCTCCTCCCTTGCTATTTAGCTTCATTATTAACTTAACTTGGGTAGGAGAGCTGGTCTCTTCTGCTTATGGCTTGCTGTTGTATTATACTTAGTAGTTTTTATGGTATTAATAGTAGTAGTGTTAGTATTAGGCAACAACAACAACATTTCTTACCTGCCGTTGACCATATGGTCCCACAATATTAAAATCAGTTAAGACAATTATGTAATTCTGCATGTGAGATTTTAATATTTGGAGGTTTTTTAAAAAATATCTGGAATGTTAGAGAGTTTTTAAAATATTTGCAGTTCCCACAATATTAAAATTAGTAAGAACAATCATGCAATTCTATATGTTACATTTTAGTATTTGGAAGTTTTTCAATATTTGGATTTTTAAAGAAAAAGAAAAAAGAATGAGTTTAGGTGCACACTACCCTAGGAAACATTGGATTTAAGGGTGAGTTATTATTGGGAAAATAAATAAATGAACTTTGCACAAAAGTTTATTTTAATTTTATTTTAGACATCTACTTCTTTAGCAGTCGCCCAGGAACGTCTCGAGAATTATACGTTCCAGGAACGTCTCAAGAATTATAGCACCAGAGAAATGCAGTCCCCACTGGTCTCTCACTTATTTACTTAATTAATTTTGCATGCAGCTTTTCAAAACTAGCGTTCCTCCTCAAGCAGCTCTCAGTTAAATGTTTGTGAAAACAAGAATGCACGAAAACAACATCAAATTCCCATCACTAAAAGTTCAAGTAAATGAGAGGTGTTTTCCAAGTCTAAGGCTATGTTTTTAAAAACGAAACAGAAATCATAACATTATCAAATCCCGGTAATGGCCTGCATTCTCCTCCCCCCACCCCCTTCAAATGTAGCAGATGAACAGGTGTCAATCTCCAAGTGACCTTAAGGAAGGTAATGAATAAGAATAAGACTAAGAATTCCATCCTGTATCTATTTTCTAGATTGCAAATGCCTCAAGGTAAGGATTAATATTTTGACCAAACTGCGGGAGGCAGTGGAAGACAGGAGTGCCTGGGGTGCTCTGGTCCATAGGGTCACGAGAGTTGGACACGACTAAACGACTAAACAACAACAACAAGGACTAATATGATATAAAAGTACAATAAAAACATAAAAAGAGCCTTGCTATATCAGGCCAATGGTCCTTTTAGCATCTTACTCTCATGGTGACTAACAAGATGCTGGTAGGCAGGGGCAAAACTAGTCAAAGACCCAGTTTGACACACCCACCAATGAGCATTTGCTGGGCAGCCTCAATGGTACACCTCTGGAGGCTTCACCTGGGGCAAAAAACCTGGCTAACCTGCCCAACTCTCCCATAACTATGGCTCTGCCTGTAGGAGGCCCATATGTACATATATAGATGGTGGTCATGGTGGTGTTCATAAAATCATCATCATCATCATTATTTATACCCTGCCCATCTGGTTTTCCCAGGCACTCTGGGCAGCTGACAGCACATAAAAAACAGTAAAACATTGGACGTTAAAAATTTCCCAGTGCAGTAGTAACAACTACTGTAGTAACAACAACAACAACCCTACTTTGTAATGTATTTTTCATGTCTCTTCTGGATAATTTTATATAGGAGGACTTTCTAAGCCTCGTCCTATATTATTAATAACTCACCTTTGCTGAAGCCAGCAGCTAAGCTGGGAAAGACAATGGCGATAAAAAACGAAATCATCACACAGCCAGATGTTGGATTCATGTAGACGTTCGATGCTTTCTTAGTCGAAGACAAGCTGGAAACAAACCGGATTGATATTTAGAATGATCCTTTGTTCACGATAGAGGATTTCGGTTTGAACAGAACCCATGCAGTGTGTGAGAGATAGAAAGTGAGAGGGAGGATATACCTGAAAAGGTAAGCAATGTTTTGGTTGTTTCAAGACAGGAAACAGTGGAAATACGTGTGCAGTTAACCTCAAAGAGCAGTGAGCAAAGCAAATGTTCACCACCCAGAAAAATTAGTCAATATGAAACTTGTATTCAATATTAAAATGTACGGCAAGAAAGGGGAGATTGTCCCCTACAGCATCAATGGAGTTCTTTTCCTTCCGTTCTTTCTGTTATTTTCCATTTATGTACATAATAGTATTGGGCAGCAGCCAATGTCACATGAATGGACTTCTGCTCGCGTGAGAGGACTTCCTCTTCTTCTTTCCCCACCCACTCTCCCCAAATCTTCTCCAGAGAATCTCCCGCAACCCCCCAAGAGAAGATTTTGAAGGGTGGGGCTTCAGGAGGTAGGAGAGGAAGGGGTGAAATCCTATCACAGCCATGGAAGTCTGCCAGAAGTCCAGCAATCCCTCAGCAAATTTAAAATATAACAAGTGAGAAAATAAAATAACGTCATGGTGTTGTTTTAAGTAATAATTTAATTGGAGGCAAACGACGCCCATCTCCCTGATGCGGGTGGCGCTGTGGGTTAAACCACAGAGCCTAGGACTTGCCGATCAGAAGGTCGTCGGTTCAAATCCCCACGACGGGGTGAGCTCCTGTTGCTCGGTCCCTGCTCCTGCCAACCTAGCAGTTTGAAAGCACAAAGTGCAAGTAGATAAATAGGTACCGCTCTGGCGGGAAGGTAAACAGTGTTTCCCTGTGCTGCTCCGGTTCGCCAGAAGTGGCTTAGTCATGCTGGCCACATGACCTGGAAGCTGTACGCCAGCTCCCTCGGCCAATAAAGCAAGATGAGCGCCGTAACCCCAGAGTCGGCCACGACTGGACCTAATGGTCAGGGGCCCCTTTACCCTTTATAGTGCCAATGGGCTCCATGAGAAACTTACTCATCGAGACCCCAACATCATTTTGAACTGAAATGCCTGACAACGCAGCCTTAGGGGAATGTGGTACTGACCGGTGCAAGCTGTCTTCCTGCTGATGCTTCTTAGTTCATGAGAGCAATTTGAGAACCAGAGGGTGAACCATTTAGGCTGGAATTTTCAATTTGTTCAGCATTACTTCACAAATTGAAGAGATGCAGGTGGCGCTGTGGTCTAAACTACTGAGCCTTGGGCTTGCCGTTCATAAGGTCAGTGGTTCGAATCCCTGCGATGGAGTGAGCTCCCATTGCTCGGTCCCAGCTCCTGCCAACCTAGCGATTCGAAAGCATGCCAAAGTGCAAGTAGATAAATAGGTACTGCTCCGGCAGGAAGGTAAACGGCATTTCCATATGCTGCTCTGGTTTGCCACATGATCCGGCCACATGACCAGGAAAAACTGTCTGCAGACAAACGCCAGCTCCCTCAGCCAGTAAAGCGAGATGAGTGCCACAACCCCAGAGTTGTCCACGACCGGACTTAACAGTCAGGGGACCCTTTACCTTTACTTCACGAATTGCATAGCATGTCTATGGCATGCACAAGGTCTGTGATATCCCATTTGAGACTTCTATAGGTGTCTACTTCACCACTAGGATAGACCTCTGAAGTTGCTTCAAAACATGAAAGTTGTTATAAAAAAATAATACTAAGATTACATACATACATAACATCCACATTTCTCAGCACATGCCTGCACATGTATGCGTACCTCCAGTATGTATGATCAGTCATTAGCTTACACTCAATATATGAATACAAGGCATTTATATGCCATTTCCAGTACTATATGCATTTCCACCTGACTCTAGTATACACCTTTTCGTACACATTACTTGGCTGCAGAACTGCACCGTAAAAGCCATAGAAGTGCGAATTTCAAAGGATGGATGGCTTCCGATTCACACATTGTTTGGGTTCAGATTATGGAGGTTTACCTTTAAGTATGAAATGCATTGCATCTCTTCCCCAACCCAACTCAAAAGGCAGATTATCCATTCCTTGCCTCTCTAGGCTGTCTAAACTTGGCCACTAGGAAAGTTTTACCTGCTCTTCTTCAAAGCCAGAGACTGGGGGAATTTCCCCTCACTGGTAAGGTAAAGATAAGGGACCCCTGACCATTAGGTCCAGTCGTGGCCGACTCTGGGGTTGTGGCGCTCATCTCGCTTTATTGGCCAAGGGAGCTGGCGTACAGCTTCCAGGTCATGTGGCCAATTTGACTAAGCCACTTCTGGCGAACCAGAGCAGCGCATGGAAACGCCATTTACCTTCCCTCAGGAGCGGTACCTATTTATCTACTTGCACTTTTGACATACTTTCGATCTGCTAGGTTGGCAGGAGCAGGAACTGAGCAAGGGCAGCTCACCCCATCACGGGGATTCGAACCGCCCACCTTCTGATCGGCCAGTCCTAGGCTCTGTGGTGTAACCCACAGCGCCACCCGCTTCCCTTCCCTCACTGATGGTCAAGCTTAAACAGTCACAAAACTTTGGGAGGGAAAAGCTGGCCTTTCCTCCTCTTAAGGCAGCCCTCTAGGTGTTTTAGGACTACAATTCCCATCATCCCTGACCACTGGTTTTGTTAGCTAGGGATGATGGGAGTTGTAGTCCCAAAACATCTGGAGGGCCAAGTTTGCCTATGCCTTTCTTAAGGGTAGTAGCTGCTGTTCCTCTCTGCCCACACACCACTTGCCTGGCTGCCAGTTTCAGTAATGGGTTTTTGCTTACCTGCAAAGCTGGAGCAACAGGTACGCTTCACCTGTTCTCTGCCTCTTCTTCAAATCACACACCTGGTGACAGAAAAGGACAGAGATGATTCCAGCAGCTGCAAAGATGGCTCACCTTGAGATACCAGCAGAGCAAATGGTGGTCATGATTCCATAGCAGGATGTAGAATAGAAAGTTATTCTGAATACCCCCAGGCTCTCTCCGATATGTAAAAACCTGCCTTTTTGCTTGAAATTAGCCCTGTTTCACTTCAAAGCTGATTGTCACGGGGTCATCTTGGTTTGCGTCTAAAAATAATGTCAGGCAGGAAGTCTGCTTGATGGCCTGAGTAATTATGGTAATCAGATTTCCACCAGCATCTTTCCTCCCTGCTTACTTCACTGTGTTTCATTTGCATATTAATTAGCTGACTGTTGACTCAAAAACATCAAACATGTGGCATTTCTGCTGCTGCTCCAGTTCTGTTCTTTCTGACGATCTTCAAAGAAGGGCTTTCAGTTTATTGACATCCCTGCAAGCTGTTTGGTTCACTGGTGAGAATCATGAACGTAACATGAATCTCACGTGCGAGACTTTCCCGTCTTGTAGAAAAATGGCTTTTCTCAATTTAAATTGAAAAGTTGCTCGTAGATCCACACACGAACCTACTTAAGTCAGATCATGGATCCATGTGGCCCAGTGTTGCATATACTCTGGCTGGCAACAGCTTTCAGTTGGAGATCTTTTCCAGGGCTGGCCCTACCATTAGACAGGATGGGGCAACTGCAATAGTTAGTAGATGCGACCGGGGGGGGGGCAGGGAGCCACAGCAAAGGGTTGGAGGGCAAGCTGCCCTCACATGTGGTAAATGATGCTGTGCCATTGCCAGCAGGGTTGAAGTAAGATTCAGCTGCCAGTCTGGTCAGCCTCTCCACATGAAGTGGGAGAAAGCTGCCATATTGCCTGACCCCTGGTTGTCTCTTGAGCTTGGACAGTCCATTCTAAAGATGAACTAGTTCCGGTTCAAATACAGCATGTAGAAGCAGGAACTAATTCCAGTTCTATTCACAGTCAGTTCACGATTCAATTCAATCCTCGGCAATGAATATTGGACAGCTCCACCTAGGAATAGGAAAGCGTCCATATCCCTTATAAGTTAACAGGGTATTCAAATGTATCACTTACAATATACGGTAAGTGATACATTCCTTCAGTCTAGACACTGAGGTCCAGCTCTGAGGGCCTTCTGGCGGTTCCCTCACTGCAAGAGGTGAGGTTACAGGGAACCAGGCAGAAGGCCTTCTTGGTGGTGGCACCTGCCCTGTGGAATGCCCTCCCATCAGATGTCAAGGAAATAAACAACTCTCTGACCTTTAGAAGACATCTGAAGGCAACCCTGTATCAGGAAATTTTTAATGTCTAATGTTTTACAATTTTTAATGTGCTGTAAACTGCCCAGAGTAGCTGGGGGAACCCAGCCAGATGGGCGGGGTATAAATAAAATTATTATTATTATTATTATTATTATTATTATTATTATTATTATTATTATACCACCCAAGATATTTTGCTGCCTGAAGTGAAGGAGAAGATGCCCCACCCCCCTACATTCTGCTTACAGAAGCAGCTAACCAGAATGGCAGTCAAATCTTCAGCACTGTTGAAGGAAACTCCACTGCATCTCAGAGCAGCTCCTTGTTAGCTAGGGCCACATTCACGACATATATTTAAAGCACTATGTTGCCACTTTAAACAGCATGGGTTCCCACAAAGAATTATGGGAACTGTAGTTTTGTCCTGAGGGATGCAGATGGCGCTGTGGGTTAAACCACAGAGCCTAGGACTTGCGGATCAGAAGGTCAGCGGTTCAAATCCCCGCAACAGGGTGAGCTCCCGTTGCTCAGTCCCAGCTCCTGCCAACCTAGCAGTTGAAAGCACATCAAAGTGCAAGTAGATAAATAGGTACCACTCCGGCGGGAAGGTAAACGGTGTTTCCGTCCGCTGCTCTGGTTCGCCTGAAGCGGCTTAGTCATGCTGGCCACATGACCCGGAAGCTGTACACCGGCTCCCTCGGCCAATAAAGCGAGATGAGTGCCGCAACCCCAGAGTCAATCACGACTGGACCTAATGGTCAGGGGTCCCTTTACCTTTACCTAGTTGGGTCCTGAGAGTTATTAGGAAACAATGATGATCTATCCCTGCTCACAGGGAACTCTGGAAATTGTAGCTCTGAGAGGGAAATAGGGGTCTCCTGACAACTCTCAGGTCCCTTAACAAATTCCAGCTCCCAGAATTCTTTGGAAGAAGCTGCGATGGTTTAAAGTGACATCTTAGTGCTTAGGTCCCAGGCCTCAGAGAGATTAGGCTGGCCTCAACTAGAGCCAGGGCCTTCTCGGCTGCGGCTCCAATCTGGTGGAACGCTCTGTCACAAGAGACTAGGGCCCTGCGGGACCTGACATCTTTCCGCAGGGCCTGCAAGACAGAGTTGTTCCACCAGGCCTTTGGTGAGGGCGCAGCCTGACTCCCTCCTCTGGCAACCTGCATAGAATTTTCCTTAATCGGTTGCCATCAATTTGATTTTAATTAATTTTTATAATGAAATATTTTTAGAATGTGTGATTATTTGACTGTTTGATTATTTGATTGTTGTTAGCCGCCCTGAGCCCGGCTTCGGCTGGGGAGGGCGGGATATAAATAAAACATTTTATTATTGTTGTTATTATTATTATTATTATTATTATTATTATTATTATTATTATTAGTGCACACTTTCCTCTCTCTCTTTCAATCCCCACCTCTCAAAATCTACCTGAGTCCTAATGGTAGGGCTGTCCCTGTGGTTGACAGGTATGGCTGGCAATTGTTTCATGCTGCTCACCTACGTTGAAGGTCAACTCAGTGAGAAATGGCTCGATTTTTGCTTTTTTAACCACTGTAGATTTCAGTTTTTTACCGTTGCTCCGCTTCTAACATCAACCACAAACGAATGTTTTAGCGTTCTGCCATTGATCATCAATATTTCCGACTTGATTTTTACCTTAGTTTCGCTTTCATTGCGATCTCTGGCACTGATAATCACCATTGTGTCATTTTCTTCACAAATAGCCACTCCTAAATATAGAGGGCACACTCCCCCCACCGCCGCCATGTCATACTGAAACTGTTAAAGGTGTGGATATCACGTGTGTTCCTGATATTGCCGCCACACAGATTATCTCTCAATTGTTCTGTCAGCACAAATAACGATAAACCAGCCGTTTTCATCTGCATTGAGGCAGGATATGGAGGTCAAACCTTGAGGAGGCTCCTAACCTACAGCCAAGATGGCTATGGTAGCCAACATGGGGAGCCTTTGGCTCTCCAGACATTGCCGGACTCCAACTCCCATCAGCCCCAACAAGCATGGCCAATCACCAGGGATGGTGGGAGTTGTAGTTCAGTAACATCTGGAGAGCAAAAAGTTCCTCACACCTGTCATATACCAACAGCAAACTCAGTTATCCAAGTGCCATTCCATCTACAGTGGTACCTCAGGTTAAGTACTTAATTTGTTCTGGAGGTCTGTACTTAACCTGAAACTGTTCTTAACCTGAAGCACCACTTTAGCCAATGGGGCCTCCTGCTGCTGCTGCGCCGCCGGAGCACGATTTCTGTTCTCATCCTGAAGCAAAGTTCTTAACCTGAAGCACTATTTCTGGGTTAGCGGAGTCTGTAACCTGAAGCATATGTAACCTGAAGCGTATGTAACCCGAGGTACTACTGTACTGCCAAAATGGGAACAAGAGGGAGGTTCTGACTGTCTTGGCAGACCCCTGAGACTTGTAGAAATAATAATAATAATAATAATAATAATAATAATAATAATAATAATAATACAGTGGTACCTCTTTAAAGCAGTGGGATCTGGCTTTAAAAGAGGAGTAGACAAAATCACAGAAAATGTTATCTGTGGTTCTGCCACCAATATCAGCAACAGTATGCCTCTGAAGACCAGTTTCTGCCGGATTTACGTACAAGCTAAACAAGCTATACCTTAGGGCCCCACTCTCTTGGGGCCCCCCAAAAAAATAAAAAAAAGACACTGGCTATACATTTCCCAAATAGAAGATAAAAAGCAAATAAAATAAAACCTACATACAGCAACAGTGTTTTGTGTTGTGTAGGCTCCTATGATGTAAGCCTGCTAGCCTGCTCCCTAAAATATCACTGGTTTGCTCATTTCTATATATAGGGTGCCTACATTCTGCATGGACTGGTTGCAGCAATTGTTGTTGATGTTTAGTCGTTTCTGACTCTTCGTGACCCCATGGACCAGAGCACGCCAGGCACTCCTGTCTTCCACCGCCTCCCGCAGTTTGGTCAAACTCATGCTGGTAGCTTCGACAACACTCTCCAACCATCTCGCCCTCTGTCGTCCCCTTCTCCTTGTGCCCTCCATCTTTCCCAACATCAGGGTCTTTTCCAGGAAGTCTTCTCTTCTCATGAGGTGGCCAAAGTATTGGAGCCTCAGCTTCAGGATCTGTCCTTCCAGTGAGCACTCAGAGCTGATTTCCTTCAGAATGGATAGGTTTGATCTTCTTGCAGTCCATGGGACTCTCAAGAGTCTCCTCCAGCACCATAATTCAAAAGCGTCAATTCTTTGGCGATCAGTCTTCTTTATGGTCCAGCTCTCACTTCCATACATCACTACTGGGAAAACCATGGGTTTAACTATACTGCCTTGCTGTGGCAAAGGGGCTTGAATAACTCAGAGAAGCTATGAGCTATGCCGTGCAAGGCCACCCAAGATGGACAGGTCATAGTGGAGAGTTTTGACCAAACGTGATTCACCTGGAGCAGGAACAGGCAAGCCACTACAGTATCCCTGCCAGGAAAACACCATGGACAAAGACAACAAGTTTCAACAATTACTTGGATAAAATACATATTTTGTAATGTGCAAATGGCTTGAGATACCTATTAGGTCCATAAATTACCATATAGCATATATTCAGCACAAAAACCAGCGACAATTGTTGACAAAGGACAGCTGGACATATAAAGGGCCCCAGAACCTTCAGTAGCTTAGGGTCTCATCAAACCTAAATCTGGCCCTATTGCATTATGATCTTTCCTGTAAGTCCTTGCCACGGGCATCTGGTTGGCCGCTGTGAGAACGAATGCTGGACCAGATGTGCTGCTGGCCTAATCCAGATTATGTGCAAAGCCAACGTTTCACGTTTTACGTACAGATAAGAACTCCTTTGCATTGAATTGATTTCTCCAGGAACTGAGCAGGCTGGGTTTATGGTTGAAACGTGCCTGTGGTTAATAAAAACAGATCAGCTAAATGCAGATGACATCCAGTTTACTGTCAGCATAGTATTGATATCTGTCAGAGAAAAATTACAGCTCCTGGAACTCAGGAAACCATTATCTCAATACATCACATCGACATTAGGGCTTCATCACCATCCTTTTATCTCATTAAGCATCTGGTCTTTGCAATGCAAGTAGGGAAGAACAAAAACAGTTCAACCACAACTCTGTGTCGGGGGCCTCCCCCTATATTGCTTACATAGTCCCTTCCTCAAAACTGCAGTTGCAATTTTCAAATCGAGACGGAAGCAACTGGTTCCTACCCAGTCCCCATTTACTCCCTTTTAAAATCTTTTCTATGGCAAGAATAGAGCCCATGTTTTCTTTTTAATGGTCAATAGAAGGATTGTGTGGCATCAGGGATTTCTATAATAATGGGCAACTTAAGAAAAGGATAAGAAATCCTGAGGAATGTTAAATGAGCTAGAGCGCATAGTTTGAACAAGTTAGCTCCTTTATAGTAAAATGGTATCGTTAAACAGCAAGCAAGACGAGAATTAACGTCATTTGAAAACTTGATTGTGGCACATAACTTTAATGCCAAAGGACAGATTTACCCAAATGTGTAGAATACTGGCAAAATTAGATGCAGGAGATCTAACAAGATTACAAAAAAAAAAGATGTTGGGGAAAGGATTTGGATTACAATTTTGACCCCTTTAAATGGAAAAGTATATGGCACAAAGTGCTTGTGAAATCAGTATCATCAAAGATTCAAGAATCTTAAAAAAAAGAAAGATAATATATACCGTATTTTTTGCTCTATAAGACTCACTTTTCCCCCTTACTTAAAAAGTAAGGGGAAATGTGTGTGCGTCTTATGGAGCGAATGCAGGCTGCGCAGCTATCCCAGAAACCAGAACAGCAAGAGGGATTGCTGCTTTCGCTGCGCAGCGATCCCTCTTGCTGTTCTGGCTTCTGAGATTCAGAATATTTTTTTTCTTGTTTTCCTCCTCCAAAAACTAGGTGCATCTTGTGGTCTGGTGCGTCTTATAGAGCGAAACATATGGTAGGTGGCACTATACCCTGGGTAATTGTATGACACATCAACGTCAATAAGTCTCCAAAAAGCTGGTGTTGTAATAAAAGTCAATGCTATATATTTCCATTTGTGTTGACAGTATTACCCAGCACAGTTTTGGCTGATCTCGCTCTATAGGCCGAGGGAGCCGGCATTTGTCCACAGACAGCTTCCGGGTCATGTGGCCAGCATGAGTAAGCCGCTTCTGGCGAACCAGAGCAGCACACGGAAACGCCGTTTACCTTCCCGCCGGAGCGGTACCTATTTATCTGCTTGCACTTGTCGTGCTTTCGAACTGCTGGGTTGGCAGGAGCTGGGACCAAACAACGGGAGCTCACCCCGTCACGGGGATTTGAACCGCTGACCTTCTGATCGGGAAGTCCTAGGCTCTGTGGTTGAACCCACAGCGCCACCTGCATCCCTGTATGGCATTCCTTACACTACAGTTAAATCAAATCCTTCAGAGCTTGGATGCGCTGTTGCCTGTGTCCACATTCAATTTATTGTGCATGTTATCTAAGACTAAACATCACGTGGAGGAAGTTGTTCACGGGGGCAAGCTAGGTTCTGGGCTCCAGAGGCAAATCAATAGAATCAATCCTTAGAATTGAAATTTAGTTCTGTATGGTTGCATGGCTGGGCTGTTGAAAATTACTGGGCTCTGACCTCCAGACCCAAAAGCAATTATGGTCACATTAAAGCATGAGGAGAAGGCCACATTCGTTCCTGGAATGAAGCAATCAGGACAGGGCCAATTTGGTGAGGTAATAGAGCAAATATTTGCTCAGTGACTCTGAATTTGGAAATAATTAGCTGAAGCTGGTCAGTGGCGGAAATAAAAACACGGAAAGCAGTTTAGAGCACTTTGGTTTTTTGCAGGCATCAGTTCATTCAGCCCAGGAAACTGCTGTTTTGCCATAAATTGATCTTTAATGGCAGAATCACTCAGAATAATTTGTGACTACCCATAGACATTATTGCATTTAAAACAGATCTCTCCCAATTTCGAAACACACAAACGGTGACTCACTCTTTGGTTTTGTGTTGTTGCTGTTCTAACGACTTCCTTAACAACTGGTATCATTAATGAATCTGTTGAAATGTTATAGACCTATGAGTAAATGAGAGAAGAAAAGTGTATGAAGATAAATACTTAAAGAACAAGAACGAAATAGGGGGGGTTAAATAAATTATTTTTTGTACTTTTATTGCTATGTTTAAGTTTATGAATATTTCAGAAAAGAAAGTATTGATAATATTTCTATTTCTTTCTCCACCTGCAATGTCAGCTGCTTGTAGTTATAGTATATTCATGCCTCAGTGTATCCAGATGCCTATATATTATACCTAGTGTGCTTCTCACTGAAAATTGCTCTTTCCTTAATTAGAATATTGGTTCTCAGAAGAAATGATAATCCTGAAATATATTTTATTTTATAGATGTTAATTTTATACCCTGAAGCTTTGCTGAACATATCCAATGTATTAAACATTGTATTAATTGATTTCTCCAAATTAGTCAGGAAAAATACATCATCTGCATATAAAGAATCTTTACACTCCATATTACTATGTTTTATTCCTGAAATTTGGTTAGTCATCCGTAGCTAATTGACAAGAAACTCTAAACAAATTGCAAACAGCAGAGGGGACATCCAGCAGCCTTATTGCATCCCACTCTGAATTTTAATTATTGGTGATAAATGGTTCTTTCCATAGATTTTTGAAAAGGGATTACGGATACAGAAGATGAATCCAAATTTAAATGGCTTGCATTCATTTCTTGCAAAGTTGTCACCAGAAAATTCCATTCAAACCTGTCGAACATTCAGTACAACCAATCGCTTTTTGATGTTCATTTGACTTGTCTTCTATTTTGTACAGGATCATGTACTTGAAAATAATGTTGTTTGGTCTGTTTTCTAAAAGAGATGACCAGATATTTATGCCTTGATTCAATAAACCGAAGCTCAATCCAGATATGGCTGTTAGTGGTTGGATCCCTAGACATGATGGATGGGAGATTGCCTGCTCTTGATGGGGTTACACTTCCTTCGAAGGAGCCGATACATAGCTTGGGGGTCCTTCTGAATCCATTGCTGTCACTTGAGGCTCCGTGGCGCATAGTGTCTTCTATTAGCTTTGGCTGATGGTCCAGCTGCGCCCCTTTCTGAACAGAGATAGCTAACTACTGTCGTCTATGGTAACCTCTAGGTTAGATTACTGCATTACCTAACAACCCCTCCCCTAGAAGAACCGTCACATGATTGATAGCAAGTGAGATTGGAAAATAAACTGTGTGGAAATAAAAATATTAACTAAAGGCTTTGTTTTGCGGAAGATCTGGAAAGGAAAGTAAAGGCTTTTGGGTGACGTAGTTACTAATCGGGATCCGCCATTATGAGACAGACTTTGTTGCGAGATTTACAGTCAGAGGGGGAGGCGAGCCACTGTTCTGTTATCATGTTTGGATTGTATGTCTGATTTGGCAAAAACTCCTCTGGAAAGGCTGATTTATGGAGCAACTGTCTGGGAAAATTAATGAGCAGACACTTAGACTTTATTTCATCGGAACTGTTGAAATGGCGCCTGCCGCTCTAATAGGACTTTTGGATCAGCGTGAAAGTCCACACAGAAGCATAATAATGTTTGCTTCAACTTGCCTGTGGAAACAACTCAGAGGTTACTAAGAAGAAAAATGATAACAGCAAGAAGATTGGAAGATGGGGTTTGGGAACATCAAAGCAGCAGAAATATGAGATGATTGGACCCTTACTGAACTCGAAGCATGGGTAACCCCAACAAAAATTTAAAAATT
This sequence comes from Podarcis melisellensis, assembly GCF_964234715.1. Lineage (NCBI taxonomy): Eukaryota > Metazoa > Chordata > Lepidosauria > Squamata > Lacertidae > Podarcis > Podarcis melisellensis. The sequence continues at coordinate 125,945,233 of NC_138528.1, read as the reverse complement.
CGGCAAAATATTTGGATTTTATTATATGTATTGGTATAATTCGGATTAACTAATGTGATATGATTGGATTGTTAAATGGAAAACTTAATAAAAATTATTTCAAAGGTTAGATTACTGCAATGTGCTATACGTAGGGCTGCCTCTGAAGACACTTCATAAACTTCAGCCAGTGCAGAATTCAGCAGTCAGATGCTCGCCAAGCCAAGACATTTTGAGCATATAATGCCAATCCTGGCCCACCTTCACTGGCTGCCAAATACTTTCTAGGCCCAATTCAAAGTACTGGTTTTGACCCATAAAGCCCTAAATGGCTCAGGACCGCAATACCTAAAGGACTGCATCTCCCTAACTGATCTGGATCATTTGACCTGAGGCCCTTCTTCATGTGCCTCCTCCACAAGAGATCCAGAAGGCAGCAACGTGTGAAGGAGCCTTTTCTGCAGTGGCTCCCCACTTGACGAATGCCCTCCCCAGGGAGGCTTGCCTGGCACCTCCATTACAGGTGCCATGGAAAGGGAGGCGTCAAGAACAGTGTAGAAACCTATGAATGAATGAATGAATGAATGAATGAATGAATGAATGAATGAACAAGAAGATGGGACAATAAGTTTATAGACACGTACAAGGCTCCACCCAACCATTTTAGGAACTCCACTCTGGATTTGTGTAGGGTTTACTCGGCCTTTTCTTCTCCCAGATATATCCCACAAGGCAGCAGACATTTGCGATCTGAGCTGGCTTTCTTCTAGAAGGGCTACCTTCGCAAGTTGATGAATCCCATCTGCCCTTCACTTCCCTTTGCATCACGTGCAGAAACTGCCTTCTTGACTATTGGACCCACTATTGGTCTCGTCCGCTCAACCAGCCAGAACCTGTCTTCACATGCAGGGCAAGTCCCTAACTCACAGAGGGTTTGAAACCCATTGGATACCCTCACCCAGTTTAGTCGGGCAGCCAAAACCATTTCCAGGATTGTGGCCACTGTCACATGCTGACAGCTTCTAGGAGCCACATGTGAGAGCTGAGTGCTGGGTGGGGACCACTCCTCCCTAACAACTCTCTCACACACAGTAATGCATGTACAGTCATACATTGGGTTACAGACTCTTCAGGTTGCGTTTTTTCAGGTTACGGACCCGCCGAAACCCGGAAGTACTGGTTACTTCCGGGTTTGGGGGGTCGCGCATGCGCAGAAGCGCTAAATCATGTTTTGTACATGCGCAGAAGAGCCGAATCGCAACCCACACATGCACAGATGCGCCACTGCGGGTTGCAAATGCTGCAGGTTGCAAACATGCATCCCGCACGGATCATGTTCGCAACCCGAGCGTCCACTGTATTTTGAAGGCTGTCTGTGGCTGGGTTCACATATTGTTTCAGGAAGTGTGAGTTAGGCAGATTTGCATTAAAATGAGAATTGGACCAAATTTATTTCCCATCCCTAGTTGGAAGACAGAGCTGGGTACCCTCTGGCCTGCCCTGAGTCCCCAAACTAGCCTGCTGCCGCCCAAAATGGGGCAAAGGGGTTCTGCTCCGTGGTCTGTGTTGAAAAAACAAGTCAACTAGCAGCCCCATCAGATTCTGTATTTAGGAAGTTGCGATACCGATAACAAACAACAACTTGTTCTTAAGTCAGGATGGCTGAAATCCAAGATGTCATATTTATGGATCTTATATCAAAGTGCCAATAATGGCTACTCCACAGTGCTCCATGCAAAAGAGCATTTGGGTAATTAGTTGAAACGTATGATCATAACTGTCAACTTACAGATTTGAAAATAAGGGACCAGTGGCCTCAAAAATAAGGGATCAGCAGCCAAAATAAGGGATTTTTCCAGCACAGGTATGTTCAACTTCTGAGCCCCTCTGGGCCAAAGGCAGGAAGCCCAGCCAGCAGCCAAACGAAGCCTCAAGTGGTGGTTCCCAAAGCGCAGCAACCCGGCAAAGGGGATGCAGCAAGGAAAACCACTGTCACCTCTCCGCTGGGAAGCGCTGAGCAAAGGTGAGTCCCCAGGCAATGCGGCCGATTAGATCGGCACAAGGCATGCAAGCTCCACCCCCCATTCGTTCTTAGACTCCTTATTGGGTGAGCAAAGCAGCCAAGCAACATAGTTGGAGCCTCCCTCCTCCCTGGTCGGTAGGGAGGGAGGGAGAGGAGCTGCTTCCTTTGAAACCCGGGAAATTTAAGGGACATCATCAATAAAGGACAGCAGCGGAACACGGCGCTGGGATAAGGGAGTTTCCCGCCAAATAAGGGGCGGTTGACAGCTATGCGTATGATCATCACTGTAGGCAACAACATTCAGAACAAGCCCAAATAAATCCAGAACAGAAACAGACTCTTGCTTTAAGAGTTCCTTGCAAAGGTAGTTTAAGAGAGTGTGCATACCAAGAAAACAATGTACTGCTTGTACGATTCCTGCCTTAATAGATCCAATTTAGCAACAATAATTGTTTAGGATGCAGTGCACATCTGTCACCAACAGATGGAGTACACAGGCCATACAATAAATGTGCTCATCAACTTCGGAATATTATAGCAATAAAGACTTGGCATCGTACAGACCATGTTATTTGGAGCTCTCAAGAGGGGAAACTACAGCAATAATTCATTAATGGGAACTGTTGCACTTGAGTGTTTTAGAACTTGGACCCCCGATATAGCCAGCAGGAATTTTGAGGGAATTTTCGCCAACAAATCTTAGAGGAATTTGAAACGATTGTGCCTGGCAGTGTTTAGCTGCGCTTAGACTGAACTTTAGCCTCATTCTGAGAGCGGCATAATGATTGGATCGTCCAAAGCACTCAAACTGCCATCAGCAAAGGTAGGGAAGCAACCTAGGCACCCAGCCCAAGGAAATTCAGGATTTGACTACAGTTTGAGAAGGGTAGGGAAATACAGTTTGGGCCATACCTGTCAACCTTCCCTATATTTGTGGGAAATTCCCTTATTCCAGCGCCGTTTCCCGCTGCTTCCCGCTGCTATCCCGGATTGTTAGATATCCCGTAGACTGTCCCCGGGACAGGTGAGGCTGCTGATCCCTTATTTTCAAATCTGAAAGTTGACAGCTATGGTTTGGCCGGCATTTAAATGTGAAGCCCCCCCCCCCCCCAATTCACACATGCCTCTTGAAATTCATGCTACTGTTACGAGAATTATAGGGTCTAGGATATAAAATAAATGTTCATAAATGTACCAGGCAAACGCATGCATAAGTATATAAACCACATGTCTGAAATAGTACAGAACAATCCTGAAGCCATTTGGACTCTCCCAAATTGACCTCAAATATTTCTCTGCAAGGAGGAAGGAAACGGGAAAAGCTTTCCAATTGTCTTTGGGCAAATATGCGTAAGAGATTCGGATACTAAGTATTTACCATCACAAAATAATGTCCAGGCTGTCCAGGTAAACCCATTAACAGGTTTCCTGCCAGACAGGATTCTGCTGTCGACAGACCCTTCTGTGATGTATGTATGATGTATTGGGGGGATATTGAGCTACAGGGTGGCAATTTCAAAAGTCTATATAAGGGCTTGCACACCATTGTTCTGGGTTCCTCCTCCCTCCTGCGTGGGGGGGGGGGTGTGTGTGAGCACCCTGTTAATAAAGACCAGGCTTGCTAGCTGCTTTGCTTCTCGATATTCTCTGGTTGGCCTCTGTTATTTTCTCCTACGGATACAGAACCCACTTAAGGACTCTATACGGGCTCTTGGATACGCCATAAAGGAAAAGGAGCAGTTTTTTCTTATAACACCACTCTGAATGAGACCTTGTTTCACTAGCGACAAACTCGTGACAGCACTAGCGTTGCTGACTTGTGCTACTGGAGCCCTGCAGTCCGGGGGTTTTTGGAAAACAATTTCCACCAGCCCCAGGTAGTAGCACGTTTCAGGAGGAGCTGCTACCACTTCAAACACATGCCCAAATCCATCATTTGTAATGTCTCCGCTCCTCAGTATTTTAATGCCCATGCTAATCGAGGTAATTTCGTCTGTCGGCTGCAGAACACAATGGAGGGAAATATGCCTTCCAAAATTGGGAAATCAGAGAAAAATCTCCCAGTCCTTTTGATTCATACTGTGCGCAGAGTGACTTGCAATTATTGGAGCAGATGAGGATTCTGGGTACTGGAGAATGCAGCAAGTAATTTAAAATAATGACAGGTCTGGTTTCATCCTGAAGAGGAAGAGAACTCTCCAGAAGGCCATTAGGGAAGTGTTGTAACTGAGTCGATTCCTCTCCCCCTGCCCCAAGTATATTATTCTTTTAATTGGATTTCGTTACAAGCAGTATTAAATTAGTCACTTTATATTATATTTATGCTGCCTTGGATGTGCAAATGTAGAGATCCGTTTCTTTCTTTCTGGGGATGGAGGGAATAAAAGCCAGGAAGCATCCGGTCTCCAACTTGAGTGGACTGGAAGTAAACCAGTAAAAAAGGGATTGGAACCAACCCCAGAAGTCGGAAAAAGGACGTTAGGAGACGCAACAGCAGCCACAGGCTCCAACTCCTTGCTGAATGTCAGAATATTCAGGACAGAGGGATGTATTCCTTCCTGGGGGCACAGCCAGAGATCATTCACCTCAGATTGGGTTCTGTGCATAGCTGTCAACTTACAGATTTGAGAATAAGGGACCAGCAGCCTCAAAAATAAGGGATCAGCAGCCAAAATAAGGGATTTTAGCCAACCAGCAGCCAAACAAAGCCTCTGTGCTGGTCCCGGGGGGAAGGTTACCGTTGGTGTAGCCAAAGTCCGGTCCTGGGTCAATAGCCTGGAAACAGTTCACAAGGAGCGGGGCGAGGTCCGAAGCCGGAAGCCGGGCGGGGACAGGAACACTGGAGGTTTAGGTCTGGGTCCGGGCAGGAACAGGTACTCAACAACAACGTTGCTCCTGCAACCTGGGACCGGGCTGACTGGCCTTTATCTTCTCTGAGGCCAGGGGCGGTCCCGGCCCCCAGGAGACCCGCCTCTCCTGGCCTTAAGGCGAGCACTCCTCCTGGGAGAAACCAGTTCCCTTCGCCTCTCTGCCCTGAGCCTCTGCAGTTCAGGAGAGGCTGAAGGGTTACTGGGCCCAGGGGGAGACTCACCTGTAGGCACTGAGTCCTCAGCCACCTCTGGAGCCAGAGTGGATTCACCTGGTGCCTGCTCCTGAGGATCCGGCACAGGTGCAGGCGCTTCAGAATCAAGGCCCTGCCCCAGTTCAACCGGCCCTGGAGGCAGGGACTCCTGTGCAGGCTGGGATTCCTCCGGTTCAGCCTCTGAATCGGATTCCCAGGCCATCACAGCCTCAAGTGGTGGTTCCCATAGCGCAGCAACCCAGCAAAGGGGATGCAGCAAGAAAAACCACCAGCACCTCTCCGCTGGGAAGCGCTGAGCAAAGGCGAGTCTCCAGGCAATGCGGCCGATTTGATCGGCACAAGGCATGCAAGCTCCACCCCCCAGTCGTTCTTAGACTCCTTATTGGGTGAGCAACACAGCCAAGCAACACAGTTGGAGCCTCCCTCCTCCCTGGCCAGCAGGGAGGGAGAGAGAGGAGCTGCTTCCTTTGAAACCCAGGAAATTTAAGGGACATCATCAATAAGGGATAGCAGCGGGACATGGCGCTGGGATAAGGGACTGTCCCGCCAAATAAGGGACGCTTGACAGCTATGGTCCTGTGACATCAGCTAGTGGTGAGAGAGGGTTGAGGGTGTTGCTGAGAGAAGCTCTAGAAAGGAATGGTTTTTTTTTCCTGATCTTCTATGGGATGTGTCAGAATCTCAAGTGGGTTTTTAGATCCACACATTTCCTTTGACTCGGGGGGCTGTCAAAGGATTTAAGCAGAAGGGAGAGATACGCTTTTAACAATGGATGGTTTTTTCAGGTGATCAAGGAGCAGCCACTAAGAAATAATCCAGCTTCTTGGTTTAATTATTGGATGCATTTAGATTATTCAGTGGTTCAGATTCAGTGTTTAAGAGCTCACAGCGCTGTCTGTCTGTTACAGTTTAGAGCGGCATTGTGAATAAATAGACACAGTATATTTTAACAGAGCAGATGTGCTGCTATGGTTACAAGACAGCTGGGATCTCTATTCTAAAATAGTGGACTAGTGGGACCTATTGCAAAACTATATTTCATTTTCCTTGTGGAAGGTTACTCATACTAGTACAATTTTTCTTTTGTTTCAACTGCAATTCCCACTCCCCCCAATTATTAAATTGTCTTATGCTATGACTTCTATATCCTCAGTCTGCTTATGTGAGAAATTATATTATCGACACAAAGGAAAGGATGTGGGAATGAATGAGATAACAATAATTCACGGTAATTCTCAGCTATTGAGATGGGAAGATTTGATTACAAGGCTACAGCACGCAAACCCACACCCCTAGGATTGAAACAAGTGTTTGCTTTTTTGTCTTCCTGTTGCTTATAGGGTAGTGCACTATGGAGAGGCCTTTTCTGAATATGTAAGCTAAAGGTAAAGGACCCCTGACTGTTAGGTCCAGTCGTGGCTGACTCTGGGGTTGCGGCACTCATCTCGCTTTATTGGCCGAGGGAGCTGGCGTACAGCTTCCGGGTCATGTGGCCAGCATGACTAAGCCACTTCTGGCAAACCAGAGCAGCGCACAGAATCGCCGTTTACCTTCCTGCCGGAGCGGTACCTATTGATCTACTCGCACTTTGACGCTGCTAGGTTGGCAGGAGCAGGGACCGAGCAACGGGAGCTCACCCCGTTGTGGAGATTCGAACCACCGACCTTCTGATCGGCAAGTCCTAGGTTCTGTGGTTTAACCCACAGCGAGACATGGCTAAATTCAGGACAGTCTGTCAGGGGACAACTCTGTGCTCAAATGTGCTGAACCGAGCCTAGGGATGGGCACATTTTTCCAAACTTAATTGTCATAACAGTTTTCAGGTTTTTTCAAAACCCTCCTGGAAATTTGCCTGCTTTTTGGTGCTGATTCTGCCTAATTTCTCCTACTATGTGTATGCAATGTTGCATTTCTGCAAAAGGCAGCCCTTGGCTCCTGATTGGCAGCTGGGTTGCCAGACCCCCCCCTTGGGGGGCTTAAACTGGACCCCTGTGCCTCTAGGTGGTGAACCTTCCTAGCGCAGGCACACCTTGCCTGTGAGATGTTCCCTCCCTTTCGCTGCTCTGCTCACCTCACCCAACAAAACAGCATCCTTTTATTTCCTTCCCACCCCTCGCAGTCTTCCTCTGTGCCTAGTCCAGAACTAGCCTCCGATTTTGCTGTGCCAAAGCAAAGAAAGGGCAGGCATGTTTCGGTTGCTAGGCAACTTTGGGGCAAACATGGCACGACACCTCTGGATTTATCCCGATGACAGCAGCAGCAGCAGGAGGAGGAGGAGAGGGAACAAATATCAGATGCTCAACACATTCCAGTGATTCAACTTCTTGTGCCACATCCCATATTGTCCACTAGAAAAGCTGTGCCAGCGCAGCATTGGAAAATGCATTATTCATGTGTATTTAAATTCAGATTTAAAATTGTCACCTCACTCACATCTTTAGGTAGATTTAAGACTCCTAGCTCTTGGGCACCATGTTAATTCTGAGGAGAATTGGATTACAGGCCACACATACCCAAGTATTAGGAAATGCACACAAGACGAAAAACAACAAACCCTAGCCTGCTATAAAAAGATCAAATATTTCCACTTCGGCAGTGTGTTTACGACTGGAAAAAATGTGTTGGAGATGATTCAGTAGATAGAGGTGTGATTATATTATTCACTGTAACCGCAAGCCAGAGCAAACAGTCTTCTGTGGAACTCTTAAGTGTGTGGGTGTCTTTTCCTTCAACCCAGACTCAGTGAGAAGAAATGATTTAACGCAATAGGGCTTTGGAAGCCATGTTTAGGGGGCGGTCCTATACCAAAGAAGAGCCAATGCCTGAGAGCGACAGGACTTGGCAGAGCTCCAGGTACATAGCTGCCAAGACAGATACGCTAGATAATATCACCAGGGTAAATAAACAAACAATAAACATCCATAAAAATGGCAAAAGTAGTTTTTATCTTAAACAATTGCAAATGCAGTAAATGAAGTCTTTGCTTGTATTATTAGTGGTAATATCACAAAGTGGTAAAATCACAAAATATCACAAAGGTCCGTATAGTAAAAGCTATGCTTTTCCCAGTAGTGATGTATGGAAGTGAAAGTAATTGTAAACATTTTTTTCAATTCATTATAAATCATTTCCCATTGTCTTCTCCCTCTCCCAACATCAGAGTCTTTTCCAAGGAGTCTTCTCTTCTCATGAGGTGGCCAAAGTACTGGAGTCTCAGCTTCAGGATCTGTCCTTCCAGTGAGCACTCAGAGCTGATTTCCTTCAGAATGGATATGTTTGCTCTTCTTGCAGTCCATGGGACTCTCAAGAGTCTCCTCCAGCACCATAATTCAAAAGCATCAATTCTTCAGCGATCAGCCTTCTTTATGGTCCAACTCTCACTTCCATACATCACTACTGGGAAAACCATATCTTTAACTATACAGACCTTTGTTGGCAAGGTGATGTCTCTGCTTTTTAAGATGTTGTCTAGGTTTGTCATTGCTTTTCTCCCAAGAAGCAGGCGTCTTTTAATTTCGTGACTGCTGTCACCATCTGCAGTGATCATGGAGCCCAAGAAAATGAAATCTCTCACTGCCTCCATTTCTTCCCCTTCTATTTGCCAGGAGCTGATGGGACCAGTGGCCATGATCTTCGTTTTTTTTGATGTTGAGCTTCAGACCATATTTTGCGCTCCCCTCTTTCACCCTCATTAAAAGGTTCTTTAATTCCTCCTCACCTTCTGCCATCAAGGTTGTGTCATCTGCATATCTGAGGTTGTTGATGAGCATGCATTAAATCTAGCAGTTGTTCCACTAGCAAAGCGGAGGCAGAATATTTCGGGTCTGAAAGCGCACATAGCTCAATAGCCTGAGTGGAAAGGAGCTAATCCTTCACCATGAACTTCTTTTGTTATTGCATCACATTCCAGTGTGTTTGATTCCTGTCCATTCCAAAAAAAAAAGCCGATCGTCACATGTTGCCAATAGGCCTGGCGAAGGAATATTGAGGTGCTTCCAGATAAACCAGCCTTTTGGCAAACTCAAAATAAATATAATCTATTGGTGTTAAACTGATTCATGTATCCCTCATTAGTGCAAAACATGAGACCATGTCTGACAGACCTAAAGTGAGTGTTATAGAGCAAAAAATATGGTAATTTGATTGCACAACCTACAATACATTGATGACTACCTCCCGAAAAGGCTCTGTAAATCAGAACCCCCATCCAAAGCATTCTTAATCAGGATCTCGGAGTATGTGGGAAGGCAGGAAAAAGAAGGAAAAAGTTTTTATGGAAGGCTGAGCTATCTGCCTAGGGATCTAGTCAGGAATGAGGGTTGCCAGAGAGGGATGCTTGTGATTTTCCACTCCCCAGGCAGAAACTTTGTATACGGGTAAGTGTCCCGAACAGGAAGCAGGTTTGTGGCTGCTATTGTCAGAACCAAAAAAAAGAGAAAGAACACCCAACCGTTGACTTAATTGTGAAAGTCCCATGGACTGCAAGAAGATCAAACCTATCCATTCTGAAGGAGTGCTCACTGGAAGGACAGATCCTGAAGCTGAGGCTCCAAGGGGACGACAGAGGACGTGATGGTTGGACAGTGTTCTCGAAGCTACCAGCATGAGTTTGACTAAACTGCGGGAGACAGGAGTGCCTGGCGTGCTCTGGTCCACGGGGAAATTGTGTGGTGGCAGCAAGAGGCCCCATTAGCTAAAGTGGTACCTCAGGTTAAGAATGGTTTCAGGTTAAGAACGGACCTCCTTTACGAATTACAGTAAGTTCTTAACCAGAGGTACCACTGTATTATTATTATTATTATTATTATTATTATTATTATTATTAATTCAATTTATATACTGCCTTTCATTCAAGTTCACAACATACCAAATGAGAACACATAACATAAATAGCATAATAACAAACAAAACAATACACGTGCACACACACCCAGACACAGTTTTAAGAGCCACAGATTGTTTAGTTCACCATCAGTCTGGATGAATAGGAATGTTTTCTCTGGCACTTCAAGATATGTAACGAAGACACCAGGCGAACCTCCCTAGGGAGATACAATAACTCAAGAGCAATCGAGACTTCTAGTGCTGGTGGGTTTTTTTTTAATGAGGAATATATTACTGTGGGGTATTAGTATGCATGCATGCAACATGCAGCTGTTATTCTGATCTGCTTGCCAAAATCGCATATATCCTTTGGAGAAGTGTTTCCGCCTCAGCCCTAAACTAATGCACTATTAAAATATATATAACTGCGTACACAACCTGAAATGCGCCCATTGTCACGCTCGAAATGTTTGGTTGTGGCTAGAAGTAATAATATCCCCCAGCTTTCAGTGGTTTCTTCCTGATTTGACCGGAGCAGCCATCATGCATTAACTTTGCAAATTGGAGGCCTCGATACATTAATGAACTCTACCTTGAGCTGTGCTCCAAAAGTCTCCTGCAAGGTCACATCTTGTCCAGAATAGGCCAGTCCACAGCTGAATGGGATTGTGCTATCAAGGGACCTCACATGTGCTATGACTGGCTACTTGGACCTGCACTGGCTGTGTGTGCAACATACATTTAAAGCACATTTATCGTTCATTCCCCTCCATCTGCACCGCCAAGAATCCTGGGAGCTGTGGATGGAATTCAGCACCACACACTTCTGATCACTTTGTGTGCTGGTCCCGAGGGTTAACCGTGCTCAGTCCCTGCTCCTGCACACCTAGCAGTTCGAAAGCACCTCAAAGTGCAAGTAGATAAATAGGTACCGCTCCGGCGGAAAGGTAAACGGCGTTTCCGTGCGCTGCTCTGGTTCTCCAGAAGCGTCTTAGTCTTGCTGGCCACATGACCTGGAAGCTGTACGCCGGCTCCCTCGGCCAATAAAGCAGGATGAGTGCCGCAACCCCAGAGTCGGCCTCAACTGGACCTAAAGGTTAGGGGTCTCTTTACCTTTATATGGTGCGTACACAGCCTTCATTTAGCCTTAGAGTTGCTGGGTTTAAACCAATGGATTGGAACCCAAGAGTTTCTGGAGGCCTCATCCTTTCCTGTGTTCCATCGAGTTCCCAGAAACTGCCCTTGGGTGCCTTATCTTGCGGTTATCTATTTTTCTGTGTTTTATTAGATTAGACGGAGGGATATATATTTTTGGATGACATAGGGTGCCCATGTCATATTCTGACTTGTGGAATGGAACGTCTTTTCTCTCACATCCCCGCAGCTGAATTACGAGGATATGCAGCAAAGAAGAACTACTGTATTTTTTGCTCTATAAGACTCACTTTTCCCCTCCTAAAAAGTAAGGGGAATTGTGTGTGCGTCTTATGGAGCGAATGCAGGCTGTGCAGCTATCCCAGAAGCCAGAACAGCAAGAGGGATTGCTGCATTCACTGCGCAGCGATCCCTCTTGCTGTTCTGGCTTCTGAGGTTCAGAATATTTTTTTTCTTGTTTTCCTCCTCCAAAAACTAGGTGCATCTTGTGGTCTGGTGCGTCTTATAGAGCGAAAAATACGGTATTTACTCTGCTACCAATTATCTGAAGAAGGGGAGGAAGGGACCGTTGTGTCCAGCGGGTCATTCTGAAACATTAGCAATGGGTCAATGTACTATAACACAAGGGTTTAATGAACTCGTGTAATGTCTTTAGCGACTTCAACTTCACTTCCGGATGAGATAAGGGGATGCACAGACGATCACAAAAATAGCCTTTATACAATGCATGTGTTGAACCAAGGGTGAACTGTTCTGGGAGCTCCCTACACACCATCTTGGTAGTCAAGATAACCCCTCAATTAATGGGTGGCGGTTGTAGCAATGAGCTCATACACTTGCTTTGTTATAGGCTAATTGGCTTGCTTTGGTGTTATCCTTATCTGGGGGCTTGGGGGCTGGGCTCTGAGACCAGAAAGGGGAACTATCTGCCAGATTTGGGTATTTGCCACCTATGCCCTCATCTGGTCAGGTGAAGAGACGGGAAGTCCTGGCCAAAGTGACGCATCCTGCTTTGCATATAAAGCATGTATGAGCATTTGCTTGGACGTGGAAAAGTCATCTCCTTGCTGCAGTGTGCGCCCTGCATCTTCAGAGGCCAGGAATTTGTTGCAAGTCTGCACCTGAATTTTTTTAAGCACTCGAAATGGCCATTCTGATGTTTTTGACAACCTTCTTTGGTATCCCTGAACCCATTGTTGTCTTTTTTATTTGTATATATTTTATTTGTATATACTGCTTGCTTTATGTTGCTATGGCCGTTGGCTAATGTGAATAAAGTTTATTTATCTATTATCTATTCCTGCACCCAACCACTCCCATGACCTCTCCTTTGGGCCTGCGGTTCAAAACAATGGACTTGAGGGAGTCATGTTAGTGGCCAGTTCAGCCACTCATCATGTTTATACAGTGGTACCTCTGGTTAAGTACTTAATTCATTCCAGAGGTCCGTTCTTAACCTAAAACTGTTCTTAACCTGAAGCACCACTTTAGCTAATGGGGCCTCCTGCTGCTGCTGTGCCGCAAGAGCACAATTTCTGTTCTCATCCTGAAGCAAAGTTCTTAACCCGAGGTAATATTTCTGGGTTAGTAGAGTCTGTAACCTGAAGCGTATGTAACCCGAGGTACCACTGTACTGAATGACTGATCTACTAACCATAAACAAAAGCTTTGGTGACGCTTTTCTTTATAATAACCCTATAGTTCTTCAATCTTAGGTTTGTTGAATCTGAACCTATATCTCTGGGCCTGTCACACATTTGTGGACTTTCTCGTGATCTGATCATAAGAGTCTACCCTCATGGGTGGCTAACCTGTGTCTTGCCACATAACAATGGACTCCAGTTCCCATCAGTCCCAGCCATCAGTCAGGGACGATGGTGTTGAGAATTCCATTCCTCCCGTGCTGCAGATGTGTGGGATTGTTACATGTCACATGTCTGTTTACATTCCAGCACTGATTATTGGAGTCTTGTGAGTAGAAAGGGAGATATGCTATTTCTGCTCTGTATAGCTTTTGAATTCTGGTGCTGGAGGAGACTCTTGAGAGTCCCATGGACTGCAAGAAGATCAAACCTATCCATTCTGAAGGAAATCAGCCCTGAGTGCTCACGGGAAGGACAGATCCTGAAGCTGAGGCTCCAATACTTTGGCCACCTCATGAGAAGACAAGACTCCCTGGAAAAGACCCTGATGTTGGGAAAGAACACCCAACCGTTGAGTTAATTGTGAAAGTCCTATGGACTGCAAGAAGATTAACCCGATCCATTCTGAAGGAAATCTGCCCTGAGTGCTCACTGGAAGGACAAATCCTGAAGCTGAGGCTCCAATACTTTGGCCAACTCATGAGAAGCGAAGACTCCCTGGAAAAGACCCTGATGTTGGGAAAGATGGAGGGCACAAGCAGAAGGGGACGACAGAGGATGAGATGGTTGGACAGTGTTGTCGAAGCTACGAACATGAATTTGACCAAACTGTGGGAGGCAGTGGAAGACAGGAGTGCCTGGCATGCTCTGGTCCATGGGGTCACGAAGAGTCGGACACGACTGAACAACTGAACAACAACAACATAGCTTTTGTGTTTGCAGCTCTCTCTCTCCGAGGAAGAAAGACAGAGAGAGAAGCCATGTTTTTCGTTGTTCTGTTACGTGTGTTTTAATTTGCAATAAATTAGGCTTAGATGTTACTCCTCAAGGCGGAGCTTCTGCTAGTCATGTGCTCATGTCCTTGGATATGGAGACCAGAATGATGAATCCCGGGTGATGCTGCATTGTGGGGAGGGACCGGCCTGGGCGTTATCACCCAACAGATGGGAGTTTTGGAGGCCACAGATGTTGCCTCCAATTTTAAATAATAATTATAATAATAATAATTTATTATTTATACCCCACCCATATGGCTCGGTTTCCCCAGCCACTCTGGGTGGCTTCCAACAAAATATTAAAATACAATAGTCATTCAGATATTAAAAGCTTCCCTAAACAAGGCTGCCTTCAGATGTCTCCTAAAAGTTGTTTTTTCCTTTGACATCTGATGGGAGGGTGTTCCACAGGGCAGGTGCCACTATCGAGAAGGCCCTCTGCCTGGTTCCCTGTAACCTCACTTCTCACAGTGAGGGAACCGCCAGAAGGCCCTCGGAGCTGGACCTTAGTGTTTGGGCGGAACAATGGGGGTAGAGACGCTCCCTCAGGTATACTGGGACGAGGCCATTTAGGGCTTTAAAGGTGAACACCAACACTTGAATTGTGCTCAGAAACATATTGGGAGCCAATGTAGGTCTTTCAAGACTGGTGTTATGTGGTCTCGGCAGCCGCTCCCAATCACCAGTCTAACTGCCGCATTCTGGATTAGTTGTAGTTTCACCTTCAAATGTATCCCCACATAGAGCGCGTTGCATTAGTCCAAACGGGAGATGACTAGAGCATGTACCACTCTGGCAAGACAGTCTGCGGGCAGGTAGGGTCTCAGCCTGCGTACCAGATGGAGCTGATAAACAGCTGCCCTGGACACAGAATTGACCTGCGCCTCCATGGACAGCTGTGAGTCCAAAATGACTCCCAGGCTGCGCACCTGGTCCTTCAGGGGCACACTTACCCCATTCAGGACCAGGGAGTCCTCCACACCTGCCCGCCTTCTGTCCCCCCAAAACAGTACTTCTGTCTTGTCAGGATTCAACCTCATTCCGTAAGCCACCATCCATCCTCCAACATCTCTGAATGTGCATCATCTGCTTTAAATTTACATCCTGATCTTAGAGCATTAAAACAAAGGGAGGCGGCTCTCTGCTTTCAGCTGTTCACCCACACGTTGAGAATGGAGCAGAAAATAAATGAGAAGATAAACCTTTGCACGGAGCGCCTGCAGGTTATGCAGACAGGAACTGCGTGACAATGTCAGTTAGACAGAAGCAGGGCAAAGTGGGTTGTTTTCCTATTTGTTGTGGCTTTGCGAGGGTTTGGTGGTATGTGGAGATTAGATAAAGAAGCAAAAGCACCCAGTGTTATCTCTCTTGATCTCATCTGCCATAGCGAAGGGAAACAGGTGGGTGCCACCTACTGGGGTGCAATGGAGATATAGATATAGATAACCCAAAGAGTTGTATTATCAATCAGGAAAAAGTTGAAGACGTTTTCATTGATATAAGCTCCTGGTTCTCATTTTCACTGACCTCCAACTCTGAAAGGGAGGTTCAATTCTGTTTACATATAAAAGCGAGCTTAGCTAATTGACCCTTTGCAAAACGGTACACAAATCAAAACACAGCCATATTTTTTCCGAATTTTGCACTTCTCTGAATTTTGCAACACAGTTCCCTGTATAAGCAATGTGCAGAGAAATTCATACCCTGGAGGTGAATTGTTGCGCATGAATGTATATATCCATAGGTACCAACTCTTAGGGGCTGAGGTGCCTTCAGACCCCACAATAAATTATTTGAGCTCCCTGCCCCCAGTTGATGGGCATTGCCACTCAAATGGTGTATCCTGTGATTGATTATGCATAGTGGAGTTTACCTAAGCCCCACCCACCCCTGGAAAAAGAATTATTCAAGTTAGCAGCCTGTATATATCAGTGAAATTAACATACAAAAAAGCATTATGCTAAGGGAAATTGCTTTGTGAAAAAGAAAATGTGCATGTTGGGCAAAACGAGGTACCAAAACATCTATATTCGAATGTGGACTGAAAATGTGGAGAATTGATCTTAAGAGTGGAAAATGAGAGAAATGGATGTTGATAGATTCGCCCATCCCTAGTGACATGTAAGTTGAAGAGAAGCAACCTCTGATAGCTCAGTCGGCAGAACAGGAGACTCTAAATCTCAGGGCCAAGGGTTCGAGCCTCATGTTGGGCAAAAGATTCCTGCATTGTTGGGGGTTGGACTAGATGACCCTTGTGATCCCTTCCAACTCTATAATTCTATGATTCTATGACACATCAGTCAGCGAGCTATAAAAAGGCAAAGCAAGTACCAGAAACTCCTGCTCTGTCCTGCTATGGTATCTTACTGCAGAGCATACATGTGAGATTGTTCCTTTACCAAACTAAGACTGCAGCCCTAAGCACACTAGCTTACGGTTAGGGAGGAGGAAAAATTTGATTCAGTTAGCATTGAAAGCCAAATTTGAAACAAAACGAGAGCTGAAACGCAGTTGTCCTTCAAAATCTGCACTGACCCGGATTTTGCAATGCAGTTCTTCAATCAAACAACATTTACAAAAGCATACATTAGGTAGAATTGTGCATAATAATGAATACGTCGGTGCAAGCAGCATGGGAAAATGTGTTGCATTAGGGAAGAAATGCTTGCCAAAAATGCGTACGTTAGTCAAAACTGCATACCAAAACGTGTTTACGAGGAGACATTTGCACTAAAACGCTGGAGAATTTTCCTCAGGGTATTTTTTTTGCAAAGGAACATTCGCAAATTGCTGAATTGCTGCAGAAACGTGGAAAACCAAATTTAAGATTGGAAAAATGAGAAACTAGGAACTAGTTTTGACATATCCTTCCATCCTTGCCTGGGACTGAGTCCCGCTGAACTGACAAAGACCCTGTTCATGAGCCGACAGTGATAAAATTGCAGGGACTATCTGCGAGAGAAAATGCTCTCAAACTTGGGTGCTCTAAAACGGCGTTTGAGTTGTAAGAAGATGTGATTCAAAAGCAAAAGGCAAGAGTTTACAAGCGCCTCTCTGAACTCTTCCTTCCTCTTTGGTGGGCTTCTTGCTTCCCACATTAAAGCCTCTGACCAGAATGGCTTCAACCTCACCAATGTGTGCTTGTTTTTCAGATTTATTTATTTTTAAATGGCTTAAAGTGATTATGCAAGCAACTTATCTCACGGCTCACCCCAGAAACCACATGTGAATTTCATTTCTTCTCATTCAGGCGGGTTCTCAGTAGCTTGAGCAAGGTTTGCAAGTAACCTCGCTCCTTTGTGGTGGAGGAGAATTGCAGTGATGTCAGTCTCTGAGCCTCCGGTCATATTAGCTGCATCATTTAGGGATGGAAAGTGGCCAGTTAAATGGTAACAATATCATTTAAACCTTTATTACCCACTTCTCGCATCTGACTCTTTTATTATTATTATTATGGACAGATTTCATGACTCTCTGATGCTTGTTATAAAACTATGCCTCATGTCTTTAAGATAACATTTACCGTATTTTTTTATCTATAAGACTCACTTTTCCCCTCCTAAAAAGTAAGGGGAAATGTGTGTGCGTCTTATGGAGCGAATGCAGGCTGTGCAGCTATCCCAGAAGCCAGAACAGCAAGAGGGATTGCTGCTTTCACTGCACAGCGATCCCTCTTGCTGTTCTGGCTTCTGAGATTCAGAATATGTTTTTTCTTGTTTTCCTCCTCCAAAAACTAGTTGCGTCTTGTGGTCTGGTGCGTCTTATAGAGCGGAAAATATGGTAGTTAGATAGCAGAGTTGCGATGAAGCTGTTCAACAGAAATGGCAACTTGATAATGCAAAGCCAGCTCAAATTTCCAAGATGGTGGTGTTGGTCATATACGCTTTAGAACTGCCATCTTGGAAATTGCAGGAATTTACTCACCACCTAAAGGCCAAACGGGACAACATTTCATGAATGAATTTCAGGTTTGGGGTTTTGCTTTTGCTTTTTTGGCTAAAAGGAGCTGTGGCCTTTCCAACCACAAACCCTTTACCCACAAGCTGCTGCTGGACGCAATATGGGTTCAATTGTATATCTGGTTTTTCAACCTTAGGCTGAATATGTAAACATATTCTTGTTTACTCTGCATTCTAGTATGGTTCCATCACTGATTTGAGTAACAGGTGTTAGCCACAACCCATTTTTCTACACATCCTTTCTCATGAATTCAAATAGAGAAGAAGAAGAAGAAGAAGAACTTAGCTGTGTTTTAAGCTGGAAATGTGTAAACAGTCTCAATAAGCAGCTCTAACAGCAGTGGTTTTCCCTTCCTACAATTGATCAAACCAATTGCACCAAGGACACACTGTAACAGTAAAGGTAAAGGGACCCCTGACCATTAGGTCCAGTCATGACCGACTCTGAGGTTGCAGCGCTCCTCTCGCTTTATTGGCCGAGGGAGCCAGAGTACAGCTTCCGGGTCATCTGGCCAGCATGACTAAGCCGTTTCTGGAAAACCAGAGCAGCGCACGGAGACGCTGTTTACCTTCCCGCCGGAGCGGTACCTATTTATCTACTTGCACTTTGACGTGCTTTCGAACTGCTAGGTGGGCAGGAGCAGGGACCGAGCAACGGGAGCTCACCCTGTCGCGGGGATTCGAACCGCCGACCTTCTGATCGGCAAGTCCTAGGCTCTGTGGTTTAACCCACTATTAAAGGGTCAGTTCTTCTCACATTCCCAAAATAAAACATCCACCCCTTCTTTTATTAAGCAAAACAAAACTCATGCACACATGTAGATAAAAACAACTAACGAAACGTCCCATGTCCGCTGCAATATTTGGTGAGTGTCGTGCTCACTAGCATTCAAGAAGGATTTCAACTTTCTCATAAACACTAATCTCCGAATGAAACAAACCACATGGCCCCTAAAGCAACCACATGGCTTCTGTCAATGCCTTGAAGAAGCATCGCCGCTGATAACAGGGAGGCTGACAGCACACACTGGAAGAGTGGAGAGGGCTCATACACAACACAATGCAGGAGGCGGAGGCGGGTGAGGTCTTGATGAGATCAGTAGTTCTGGAGTACACCATGTATCAAACATGCCCTCCCCTCCCCCTGACAAGGAAGGGCGAGCAAATGAAAGTGATTTAAACAAGCCAGGCCGTTCAGGGACATCATATTGGGTGATAAGGGATGGGAGGAAACAGATCACGCTGAGCCAAAGGTTAGGGTGTGCATATGCCATCTAAATAATGAATTACGCTGCCAGGGAGCTATAGCTGTTAAAAGTGGGTGGGTGTGCCAAAAAAAAAGATACCACCTGTTTCTGTTGTAGCCTAAACAGCGCATCCTTTTCCCTTTCCTCTACTGAGCAGAAGGAATCGCCGGGCAGTACATGTATTAAACATGCTCTTGCTGAAAGTGGATCCAAGAGGATGGTATGAGCCCACTTTATTCTGAGAGTGCACTTGCCCTTTTCATAGCAGTGTCAGTGTTGACATCTTTCAGTCTTGAGAGACAATTGTGTTCAAAAAAAACAAAAGTGATGTGCCCAGTGCCGGATTTATGTGGCGCTGAGGGTTAAACCACAGAGCCTAGGACTTGCCAATCAGAAGGTTGGCAGTTTGAATCCCCACGACAGGGCGAGCTCCCGTTGCTCGGTCCCTTCTCCTGCCTGCCAACCTAGCAGTTTGAAAGCACATCCAAGTGCAAGTAGATAAATAGGTACCACTCCGGCGGGAAGGTAAATGGCATTTCTGTACGCTGCTCTGGTTCGCCAGAAGTGGATTAGTCATGCTGGCCTCATGACCTGGAAGCTGTACGCCAGCTCCCTCGGCCAATAAAGCGAGATGAGCACCGCAAACCCAGAGTTGTCTACGACTGGACCTAATGGTCAGGGGTCCCTTTACCTTTAAACAAGCTATAGCTTAGGGCCCCACTCTCTTGGGGGCCCCCAAAAAAATTAAAGGAAAAAACCTGGATGTACATTTCCAAAATAGAAGATAAAAAACAAATAAAACCTACATACAGCAACAGTGTTTTGTGTTGTGTAGGCTCCTATGAGGTAAGTAATGGGCCCCGCCTGCTAGCCTGCTCCCTAAAATATCACTGGTTTGCTCATTTCTAACAGCGACCATTTGTTGTTGACAAAGGGCCCCATTACCTTCAGTAGCTTAGGGCCTCATCAAACCTAAATCCGGCCCTGGATGCACCTATAACAAAGGTGCTACCTAGGGGGAATGAGAGTATGCAAAAAATGACAAAAATGACAAAAAAAATTACGCACATCTCAATGCAAAATAAGTTCATTGCTTCCTAGTCATTTCAAGTCGTGCGTTGGCCTTGCTCTTACTACATTCTTTCTGTGCTTTGTTTGACTCAATAATAATAATAATAATAATAATAATAATAATAATTTTTTATTTGTATCCAGCCCTCCCCGGTCAAGGCCGGGCTCAGAGCAGCTAACATCATAAAAACAACACAATAAGCATAAAAACAGACACCAGTTAATTAAAATACATCTTAAAATTATCTCAGATAAGTTAAAATCTGGGCAGGTGGCAATGATCAAGGTAGAATTGAGAGTGGTTAATAATTGCCATAAAGAATTGATGCTTTTTGCATTATGATGCTGGAGGAGACTCTTGAGAGTCCCATGGACTGCAAGAAGATCAAACTGATCCATTCTGAAGGAAATCAGCCCTGAGTGCTCACTGGAAGGACAGATCCTGAAGCTGAGACTCCAATACTTTGGCCACCTCATGAGAAGAGAAGACTCCCTGGAAAAGACCCTGATGTTGGGAAATATGGAGGGTGCAAGGAGAAGGGGACGACAGAGGACGAGATGGTGGGACAGTGTTCTCAACGCTACCAGCATGAGTTTGACTAAATTGCGGGAGGCAGTGGAAGACAGGAGTGCCTGGCGTGCTCTGGTCCATGGGGTCACGAAGAGTCGGACATGACTAAACGACTAAACAACAACAACAATAATTGCCAGGACCAACTGTTTCCACTGATTATACAAGAACCTGTGAGCAGGTTGGGGGCTCCTTCGGGCTTGTTTTATACAAAGGAAAGTAAGTCAAATGGGCAAGACTCGCCACAGGTGAGCAGGAAAGTTTGCAAGCCTTGCCAGACCAGGGTCAGTGTACAAGACACACAGACACCCCGGTACCTACTACCTACATTGCACTCGGGAAAATTCGGTAGTGATTGGTGTGCCTGCTGAGGTGGTGCTAAGGATATGACAGCCTTAGTTGTTTCCTGTTCTGTAAGGCTCCCGTTGGTTCCTGTTCAGTAACCCATATGTCACACTTTGAAAGTTGTTAACTCGTCAAGAAAATTAAAATCAACTTAGTTTTTTTTGCAATGTCGGTTTTTTTACTGGCAAAATGCCATTGTACGTCCTACATTTGCTACAACTAGACAGCATTGAGGGAGGAAAAACCAGTTGCCTTTTTAATTCCAGGCTTCGCTTGGCTATAATCATTGAACCATACATATATTGTGTCCAGACAGCAAGAAAGGAAAATATAATCCCTGTCGTTATCTCTCTTGGATCTCACTGGGAGCCAACGGCATGTGGGTCATCAGTTGATTAATTCTGTCTTCTCAGTGACGACGTTTTGCCTGCTCCTTTATGTAGGACATTGTCCAAGCCTTAGTGAAAGTCTGCAAATCTCAAGAGTGGTCTCATATGGCTGCACATTCCACTCTTCCTTAAAGGCTCTCTCAGAAATGACTTGCAGATTGATTGTTTTAGCAGTATGAGGAATTTGTTCATCAGCAGGGGAAGGGACTATGCAGAATTACATGGCAAAGCTATCCAACTAATCACTCACTTCACTTACAATAGTATGATGTTCTTTATAATACTGGGCCAACTTAGCTGAATGCTCCTGATCTGTTAAACATATGTTTTAGACTCTCCCATTCGGTATTTCCCCTTTTGCCATGAAAGACAACATATTTTCACCTCTGCTCTTTGCTTGGTGAATTGCCAGAGTTTTGGTACAATTTATACACATAATCCTAAAACTGAAGCAATCGAGAAATTGCATCAATGCTGATGGAACCAGCATTTGCGTAAGAAGAAGAAGAAGAGTTTGGATTTGATATCCCGCCTTTCACTCCCTTTAAGGAGTCTCAAAGCGGCTAACAATCTCCTTTCCCTTCCTCCCCCACAACAAACACTCTGTGAGGTGAGTGGGGCTGAGAGACTTCAAGAAGTGTGACTGGCCCAAGGTCACCCAGCAGCTGCAGGTGGAGGAGCGGAGACGCGAACCTGGTTTCCCAGATTACAAGACTACCGCTCTTAACCACTACACCAAACTGGCTCTCAAGAGAGGTTTATGAGACTGTATTTACAACCCATTGCCAGTTTTTCTTCTTTTCCACCATCAGTTTGAAGCATAACGTAACAGTTTTCATCCTTCACAGTGCTGAGAACAACTTTTCGTGGGGATATCCGTGACCGTCGACAACAGGCGTGCTGAGCTAAGGGGTGAAATGTCCATTCATATTTCCCATTGTAGAGAACGGACCATTTATGTTACCAATTGTCATGGCTCCCATGATCGATACGCAGTGTAGTTTCTTGTTGGGACACCTGGCGGCTGAGGTCTCTTCTTCGGAGCGTTTGATTGCCAGGCAGTCATGTTGAAATAGTCATTCCGAACAATCTTATTCTTCTTGGTTTTGAGCTACAAAGAAAATGATGGAGGAGAGAGAATTTAATCGTTGTAATGAACAAAACCCAATGAACAAAATCCACTTTGCGAGGAGTGATGAAACAATTGTGTGTTAATAATTTTTCGGCATTTCTGGGTATTCTGCAGAGGAGAACTAAACGCAGTCCTTGTGCATCTCCTTACTGGAGAGATACAGTGGTACCTCGGGTTAAGTACTTAATTTGTTCCGGAGGTCTGTTCTTAACCTGAAACTGTTCTTAACCTGAAGCACCACTTTAGCTAATGGGGCCTCCCATTGCCGCTGCGCCGCCGGAGCCCGATTTCTGTTCTTATCCTGACACAAAGTTCTTAACCTGAAGCACTATTTCTGGGTTAGCGGAGTCTGTAACCTGAAGTGTATGTAACCTGAAGCGTATGTAACCCGAGGTACCACTGTACTCAGTCCTGACAGCAAGAGAGGTACATGAGATTCCCCTTCACTTTAATACCCAAAAGCATGGAAAGCAGATGTGTGGGTCATTTGCTCATCTTCTTATCATCACTTCCTTGCAAGTGTATGGAACAGCTGCAAAAAATGCACTGGTCTCTAGAGCTGAGCTAGCAAAATATTCCGTACCCTTGGCCTGATTCAGACATGCGGCCCCTACACTATTATTAGCTGTTTCAAGAACAATTTGGCTTCTGCGGAGTGTGCTGCCACAATTACTTAACTAGAAAACCTGGATGGTTCTTAGCACAGTACACAGCGATGAAAGTGTCCCCTTGTAATGAAGGAGCCTAGAGAGCACAGCCACCCAACTTTTAACAAAGTTAGTGAAAAATTGCCTTGAATCCATACTTTAGCCCATGGGACGGAATTCAGTGTAGAGCTAAGGAGACTGTTCTGCCAACACAAGCATTTGTGCTTGCCTGATCTCTCCTCTCCCCCCCCCCCAAAAAAACCACTCTTCTGGGGTTCTTCCAACACCCCTCAGATGGCTTTGGGAGAAAGAGGGGGACCCCACTAGCAGAACGGGTTAGTTGAATCCAGCCCATGGTGCACATTCAGCAAGTGGACCATAAAGAAGGCTGATAGCCGAAGAAGGGATGCTTTTGAATTATGGTGCTGGAGGAGACTCTTGAGAGTCCCATGGACTGCAAGAAGATCAAACCTATCCATTCTGAAGGAAATCAGCCCTGAGTGCTCACTGGAAAGACAGATCCTGAAGCTGAGGCTCCAATACTTTGGCCACCTCATGAGAAGAGAAGACTCCCTGGAAAATACCCTGATGTTGGGAAATATGGAGGGCACAAGGAGAAGGGGGTGACAGAGGACGAGATGGTTGGATAGTGTTCTCGAAGCTACCAGCATGATTTTGACCAAACTGCGGGAGGCAGTGGAAGACAGGAGTGCCTGGCATGCTCTGGTCCATGGGGTCACGAAGAGTCGGACACGACTAAACAACAACAACAACAACATTCACCAAGATGCAGGCTAGGCTCCTAAAATGGTAAGGAAGTTGGAGCTGAGGCTGAGTAGCATCACTGTAGCATTTTTACTTCTTTTTTAAAAAATTATTATTATTATTATTATTATTATTATTATTATTATTATTATTATTCAGTTTATGTACCGCCCTTTATCAAAACATCCCAGGGTGGTGTGCAACATTAAATATCTTTTGCTGAGCACTCCAGTAATTCAACCACACTCCAGCCACTGAGTTTTGATAAGGGCCTATTTCCTAGCAGGGAACGAAAACTGGTGGGGCGTAAGGCATTTCTGTAATATTTTTTATTTGCATATGTCCAAGTTGACGCATGTCAAGCAGCCAACCCCGGCAGCACTAGTCTTGGGACACACCTGTCTCCACAGCCTAAAGCAGCAGCGTACACCTCATGGCTCAATTTTCCTTCCCACTCTGCAGACAGGTTCAAATTTCAAGACTTCAGCCCCCTTCCCCAAGGTGGGGGTTGAGAGACAAATCCAACTGCCTTAGGATAACCAGCAGCCATCGAAGATCATTGAGCTAGGACCTTCGGCTATCAAACCATACAAAGAGAATTAAAAGATGGTCCAGATTTCCCCAACCTGTTGCCCTCCAGATAGTTTGGAGTCCATCATCCTTCTGTCCCAGCCCCTATGGCAAGGGATCATGGGAGTTGTAGTCCAAAACATCTGGGCCATGGGGGGGGGTTCATGATCTAGAGAGCTTTCCTCTTTGTTTGGCAAGGCAGAGTAGGATGCCACATAACTGTATAGAAGTGGGCTAGCTTTTCCCATCTCCAAAATTAGATTATTGTTGCTCTTCTGCATTTACCATATTTTTTGCCTCCTAAAAAGTAAGAGGAAATGTGTGTGCGTCTTATGGAGCGAATGCAGGCTGTGCAGCTATCCCAGAAGCCAGAACAGCACGATCCCTCTTGCTGTTCTGGCTTCTGAGATTCAGAATATTTTTTTTCTTGTTTTTCTCCTCCAAAAACTAGGTGCATCTTGTGGTCTGGTGCATCTTACAGAGCGAAAAATATGGTAAGTATATGAAATAAGTGAGAAACAACCATTCCTTACCCAACAATAGAAAAAAGCTGTTGTTGTTAGGATACTGTAGAAAATAAGGACTCCGATAGCTGCTGCCATACTCATGAATTCTGGTCCTTGTTGACATTGTGATTCTGGGATTTCTGGGGCGTGACAGAGGGGAGAAAAGCTTTAAAACACATCTGCACAAACTATAAATGAAAAGCTATATTACCGTTATTCCTAGATCACATTTGATTTCAAAAAAGGAAACTTCCCCACAATGAGGAGATTGGTTAAAAGGAAGTTGAAAAAGTCAAGAGGGTCAGCTCACACCAAAATGCTTGGGAGTTGTTTAAAAACACATTATTAGATACAGTCGTACCTCGTAAGTTGAACAGAATCGGTTCCGGAAGTCTGTTCGACTTTCAAAATGTTTGAAAACCCAATCACGGCTTCTGATTGGCTGCAGGAAGCTCCTGCAGCCAATCAGAAGCAACGGAAGCCCGGTCAAATGTTCGGCTTCCAAAAGAACGTTCAAAAACTGGAACACTTACTTACGGTTTTCGATCGTTTGGGAGCTGAAATGTTCGACTCCCAAGGCGTTTGGGAGCCAAGGTATGACTGTACTGAAATGGAATGTACGCTACAGATCTAGAAACATACAATAAGGAACAAGATGATACCAGTGTGGTTGACAAGCAGAGCCCAAGCAGTTATCAGAGGCAAGACTTCACTAAAAAAATGAAATCTTGTCCAAATGAAGAAAAAAAAACCACAAACTTTGGCACCCAAAAAACAGTGCAAGTGAGGAAAGCCGAAAAAGAATTTGAATAACACAAAGGCTGAATGGTTAAACTATGGAACTCACTCCTGCAGGAGTCAGTGACAGCTGCCAATCTAGATGGTTTAAAAGAGGGTTAGACAAATTAATGCCGTAAAGGTAACAAAGGTAAAGGACCCCTGGATGGTTACATGCAGTCAAAGGCAACTATGGGGCTGCAGCACTCATCTTGCTTTCAGGCCAAGGGAGCCAGCGTTTGTCCACAGACAGCTTTCCGGGTCATGTGGCCAGCAGGACTAAACCACTTCTGGTGCAATGGGGCACCATGATGGAAGACAGAGCACACAGAAATGCTGTTTACCTTCCTGCTGCAGTGGTACCTATTTATCTACTCGCACTGGTGTACTTTCAAACTGCTAGGCTGGCAGGAGCTGGGACAGAGCAATGGGAGCTCACCCGTCACAGGGATTTGAACCTCCAACCTTCTGATCAACAAGTCCAAGAGACTTAGTGGTTTAGACCACAGCTACTGCATACCAATTGCTGGAAAGCACAGGATGGCAGAGGGCTCTTGGACTCAGAGCTGTCTGTGGAGGCACAGGTCAACTCTGGGTCCAGGGTGGCTGTCAACCAACTCCATGCCTGCTAAACCCTACCTGCCTGCACACTGCCTTCCCAGAGTGGTGCATGCTCTGGTTATCTCCTGCTTGGACTATTGCAATGCACTCTACATGGGGCTACCTTTGCAGCCGACTCGGAAATGGCCATTAATCTAGAATGCAGCTGCTAGACTGGAAGCAGCCGCTTGGACCATATAATACCAGTCTACCTGTTCGTTCCTGAGCACAATTCAAATGGTTGGTGCTGACCTTTAAAGCCCTAAATGGCCTCGGCTCAGTATACCTGAAGGAGTGTCTCCACACCCATTGTTCAACCTGGACACTGAGATCCAGCACTGAGGGCCTTCTAGTGGTTCCCTCACTGTGAGAAGTGAAGTTACAGAGAAGAAGGAAGAGGACCTTCTTGGTAGTAGCGTCCACCCTGTGGAACCCCCTCCCATCAGATGTCATAGAGTTAAACAACTATATAACTTCTCATAGACATCTGAAGGTATCCCTGTTTTGGGAGGCCTTAATGGTTGATGTTTCCCTGTCCTTCCCCAGATGGGCAGAGTATTATTATTATTATTATTATTATTATTATTATTATTATTATTATTATTATTATTACTCAGGTCCTGCTTGCAGGTTTGGCACAGGCACCTGGCTCTTATTATGCTCTGATATAACCCTTATATGGGAAGTGGGTGGCGTTGTGGGTTAAACCACAGAGCCTAGGACCTGTCGATCAGAAGGTCGGTGGTTCGAATCCCCACGACAGGGTGAGCTTCCATTGCTCGGTCCCTGCTCCTGCCAACCTAGCAGTTTGAAAGCACATCAAAGTGCAAGTAGATAAATAGGTTCCACTCCGGCGGGAAGGTAAACGGCGTCTCCGTGCGCTGCTCTGGTTCTCCAGAAGCGGCTTAGTCATACTGGCCACATGACCTGGAAGCTGTATGCCGTCTCCCTCAGCCAATAAAGCGAGATGAGTGCTGCAACCCCAGAGTCGTTTGTGACTGGACCTAATGGTCAGGGGTCCCTTTACCTTTACCTATACCCCATATGGCTGCTCCAAGATAAATTGAATGAATAATGTAGTGACCATGAGCTAAACTGAAAGTTGCGTTGGTGACATTTTTTTAAAAAAACATACTTAAGTTGTCCACATTTATTTTGAAGGAGAAGCAGATGAAGAACCCCAGCCTAGAATTGGCTCTCATAGAATTGGAAGCGACTCTGGGGACTTTCCAATCCCTAGAATGCAGGAATCTCAACCCGTGGTCTTCCCATCCAATTTGAAACCATTCTGGACGCTGCTTAGGTTTGCAAATGTGCTAGCAGTTTTTGAGGTGGGGTCTGCCCCAAAGTTAGGAGCGGGCACTCCCCAAACTGTGACCTGACTGTAAGGTACTTTTTATTGCAGCATTGGGACGCGGGTGGCGCTGTGGGTTAAACCACAGAGCCTAGGACTTGCCATCAGAAGGTCGGTGGTTCGAATCCCCGTGACGGGGTGAGCTCCTGTTGCTCGGTCCCTGCTCCTACCAACCTAGCAGTTCGAAAGCACGTCAAAGTGCAAGTAGATAAATAGATACCACTTTGGCGGGAAGGTAAACATTGTTTTTCGTGCACTGCTCTGGTTCGCCAGAAGCAGCTTAGTCATGCCGGCCACATGACCCGGAAGCTGTACGCCGGCTCCCTTGGCCAATAAGGCGAGATGAGCGCCGCAACCCCAGAGTCGGTCACGACTGGACCTAATGGTCAGGGGTCCCTTTACCTTTACCTTTACTTTATTGCAGCAGCAGCCCCTGAGTGGGTGGCAGAGGGACAGCAGAAGGGAGGTATGGTTTTTGGGGGGGGAGGAGGAAGGAAAACAGAATGGGGCTGCAGTCTGGACCAGAAGACTGGGGCTCCACAGCTGCCTTTTCTTCCAAAATAAAAGTAGCCCCTGCTGTTAAGGAAACTCGCTGTTTGTTGAGAAAGTGTTGGTTTGCATTTGGCAAAGGGGAGTAGACATTTCTAGATGCCCAGTTTAAATACTAGTAGCCCTAGCATGAGTGATTTGGGGCATATGCAAGGACTTTCACATTTGTACCTTTCACGTGAACTAAAGTGCCAAGGCTTTCGTTGACTTCATACGGCGGTGGCTCAAAGACCTCAATTTTGCAGCTGTAAATGTCTGTTTGATTGGCATGTAGGCTCTGCAGGTTAAAGGTGACTTCCTTTTCTGTCTTGAAGGCAACTTGGCATCTGATTTCCGGACTGTATTTGGTAATATTATGGGTGCTGTTCTTGTAAATGGAGCAGACTTCCACCCTTTCTATTCCTTTACGGAGCAAGGCTCTGAAGGCCTCTATCTTCTTTCCGTTAGATGTGTAGTTGCAGAATATCTTGGCACTTTCACTCATCAGGCGCAGAGGTCTCTGTTGCACTAAAATATTCGCTTCTGAGGGTGGGGGGAAAAGAGAAACAAATGTAAGGCGGTGGTGGCACCAGAAGGAAGGAAAATATTAAGGTGGGGGAAGAGCGGAGCAGGCTTTGTTTCGCATTATTAAACCTTTCCAAATTGCTGCATTTCATAACAGTGCTTCATTCCTAAATATATTTACTTGGAAGTAACTTATGTAGCTACCAGCCTTAATTAGGACATTAATATAAGATTGCATGAGAAGAAAAAAGAGAGAGATTTTTAGCATGAGTTGCTGCTAAAAGTGCAACTCTTCTTGAATGGGGAAGGGATATTGAAAACCTTTGTTAATAATAATAATAATAATAATAATAATAATAATAATAATAATAATAAATAATTTTATTTATATCCCGCCCTCCCCAGCCGAAGCCGGGCTCAGGGTGGCTAACAACAATAAAATAGTACAGCATTCTAAAATCATTTCATTCTAAAATTAATTCAAATCAAATTGATGGCAACCATTAGGCTAAAGTTTTGTGAAGATTGCCAAAGGAGGGAGTCAGACTGTGCCCTGACCAAAGGCCTGGTGGAACAGCTCTGTCTTGCAGAAAGATGTCAAGTCCCGCAGGGCCCTAGTCTCTTGTGACAGATTGGAGCCACAGCCGAAAAAGCCCTGGCTCTGGTTGAGGCCAGCCTAACCTCCCTGTGGCCTGGGACCTCCAGGATGTTTTTGTTTGAAGACCGTAAGGTCCTCCGTGGGACATACCAGGAGAGGCGGTCCCGTAGGTACGAAAAACAAAAACAAAAAAACCTCAAGATTCAGGAAGTTTTATAAGCTTGGCTAGGGGGATAACTTGTCCTAACTTCTCCTTAAGCAGTTTGCATAAGACTGCCCTAAGTTTTAGGGCCAGGCATGCTTAAGCAAAACAGGACAGAAAAACACTTTATTCAAAAGTTAGTGGCTCCAAATGTCATCGAAGATCTTCTGGATGAAGCTCATGGCCTGGGAATGTAGCTCAGGTCCTGGGAAACAAAGGAACTCCTCCTTGATCTCAGCAAAAAAAAATTCCCCGCTGTCAAATGCATGAGAATCAGGTTGCTTTCACAGCAGAGCTCTTTACTGCTGTGGCAGCATTGCTTTTTCCACACGCAGCTGGAAGTGTAATTCAAATTGTGGCTTTACACAGTTTGAATGTATAGCTATGTTATCTGACGAAGCCCAGTGTCGTGGCCAAGATTCGTCTATAAGGTCTACTCAGATGAGGTCATTCGATGTTAATCTGCAGGCAACTCCTTGCCGGTTTTGCTTCGGTTATTGCTTCCTGTTCAGTGCTGCTGAAAGTTTAATGATTGATTCCCCCTTAATTAGTCCATTCCTATTCCCTGTAGGAGGGACGCGGGTGACGCTGTGGGTTAAACCACAGAGCCTAGGACTTGACGATCAGAAGGTCGGCGGTTCGAATCCCCATGACAGGGTGAGCTCCCGTTGCTCAGTCCCTGCTCCTGCCAACCTAGCAGTTCAAAAGCACGTCAAAGTGCAAGTAGATAAATAGGTACCACTCCAGCGGGAAGGTAAACGGCGTTTCTGTGCGCTGCTCTGGTTCGCCAGAAGCAGCTTAGTCATGCTGGCCACCTGACCAGGAAGCTGTACGCCAGCTCCCTCAGCCAATAAAGCGAGATGAGCGCCACAACCCCAGAGTCGGCCACGACTGGACCTAATGGTCAGGGGTCCCTTTACCTTTACCTTTATTCCCTGTAGGATCAGTGGGAGATTCGTTACTGATTTTAAAAGGCTATTTTCAGTAGGGATGTAAGGAATCAGAGATGTTCATCCTGAACCTTTGTTCATTGCAATCAATGCTGTTTCTGTTCCACTGCCATTTGGCTTCTGCTAAAACCTGTATCACTTGTCTCACTGTCCGCTGGAGCCAAAACTAGCATAATTCTAATTATGTAATGAAATTCAATGTGTTTCAATGGAAAGGATATATGCAACAATGCAGAAAATAATGCAATTATTTACATAATGTTTGTGGGCTAAAGAAACAACAATAGCGAATATTGCAAATATTCGCTTCTGTCATTTCCATCTCTGACCTCGGATGAACGCGCAAAACTTATGTCTATTTCCATTTCTATCTTTTTGATATCCTGGTTCTTCAGTACAGTGGTACCTCGGGTTAAGAACTTAATTCGTTCTGGAGGTCCGTTCTTAACCTGAAACTGTTCTTAACCTGAAGCACCACTTTAGCTAATGGGGCCTCCAGCTGCTTCTGCGCCGCTGCTGCGCGATTTCTGTTCTCATCCTGAAGCAAAGTTCTTAACCCGAGGTACTATTTCTGGGTTTGCGGAGCCTGTAACCTGAAGCATCTGTAACCTGAAGTACCACTGTACAGTGGTGCCTCGCAAGACGAAATTAATTCGTTCCGTGAGTCTTTTCGTCTTGCGATGTTTTTCGTCTTGCAAAGCACGGTCCGTCGCAACTGCGCCTCTTCAAGCGGCTTTAGGGGAAAAGCGAACAAACTCGCAAGACGTTTTCATCTTGCAAAGCAAGCCCATAGGAAAATTCGTCTTGCGAAGCGACGCAAAAACCGAAAAACCCTTTTGTCTTGCGCGTTTTTCGTTTTGCGAGGCATTCGTCTTGCGGGGCACCACTGTCATGCTGTTGCAGCACTGCGCAGGAAACAATAAGAAGGCAAAAAGCTGTAAGAAGGAAGCTGCTAATGAAAAATACAGAAGCCCTGAAAAGCCTTAATAGCACTTTGCCAATCCACACACACTGGAGAGATGGCCACTATTCTTATTTATGTTGTAAATTTATTTTACCACAAATGAGGTCTGCACAAACTTGGGACGACAATGCAGAAAATGCCAGATGGCAATTATCAGGCATCATCTTAAAAACCGGGTGAGCAAATAATGGCTCCTGAGCTAAAATGCTAGTGAATGGGGAAGCAACCTCAAGATCCAACATTATGGGATGTATCCAAGGCTAGTTATAATCAGAGTAGACCCAATGAAATTTACGGACATACCAACATAAGTTCATTAATTTCAGCCGATATATTCTGAGTAGAACTTAGTTGGCTACAACTCCATGTTACACTAAGTCTTTAGATTTAATTTATTTCTTCTAGATCTTATAACATATAGGACTGTGATCTAAACGAAATATAAAGTACCATTTTGGCACCATTGCTTGTCTTCTCATCCGTCTGCAGCTATATTTAGAGTACAACTGTCAGAGGTTGAAATCTCCCAAATCTCTGTGTATTGTCTCTCATTGTCAAAAACTGTAATGTATCTACCACAGCCGAGAGGCTGAGTGAAAATAATAATAATAATAATAATAATAATAATAATAATAATAATAATAATAATAATATATTTATTACTTACTTACTTATACCCTGCCCATCTGGCCAGATCTCCCCAGCCACTCTGGGTGCCTCCCAGCAGATTATTAAAAACACAATAAAACTACAAACATTAAAAACTTCCCTAAACAGAGCTGCCTTCAGATGTCTTCTAAAAGTCAGATAGTTGTTTATTTCCTTGACATCTGATGGGAGGGTGTTCCACAGGGTGTGCACCACTACCAAGAAAGCCCTCTGCCTGGTTCCCTGTAACCTCACTTCTCGCAGTGAGGGAACCGCAAAAAGGCCCTCGGAGCTGGACCTTCAAGTTCATCCGTAACTTGCATCAGAGCAGGCTGTTGCAGGACCTGGAAGTCGAGGCTCATCTGTGAACCCCTTCAAAGCATTCTTGGACCATCTTATGTCCCTGAGCTAGAACAGATGAAGGACAGGACCCAGCTTCATTCCGATACTCTTGACTACAAGACAACAGCTCTCTGCAAAGACAGGGTCCTTTCATAAGCTGCATGTTTATAGGCAGAAATCAAATCCATGCAGCCCTTGGAGATCTATTCCGAGGACCGGGGTCAACAGTCGTTCCCTTTTCTGAAGGGAAAGAAATGCTGGATCACAAGTTGTTTATGCAGGTGCACCAACAAGCACCCACACACCCACACACACACACACACACACTACAGTGGTACCTCGGGTTACATACGCTTCAGGTTACATACACTTCAGGTTACAGGCTCCGCTAAGCCAGAAATAGTACCTCAGGTTAAGAACTTTGCTTCAGGATGAGAACAGAAATTGTGCTCCAGCAGCGCGGCGGCTGGACCATAAAGAAGGCTGGACCATAAAGAAGGCTGATCACCGAAGAATTGATGCTTTTGAATTATGGTCCTGGAGGAGACTCTTGAGAGTCCCATGGACTGCAAGAAGATCAAACCTCTCCATTCTGAAGGAAATCAGCCCTGAGTGCTCACTGGAAGGACAGATCCCGAGGCTCCAATACTTTGGCCACCTCATGAGAAGAGAAGACTCCCTGGGAAAGACCCTGATGTTGGGAAAGATGGAGGGAACAAGAAGGGGACAACAGAAGACGAGATGGTTGGACAGTGTTCTCGAAGCTACCAGCATGAGTTTGACCAAACTGCAGGAGGCAGTGGAAGACAGAAGTGCCTGGCATGCTCTGGTCCATGAGGTCAAGAAGAGTCGGACACGACTAAACGACTAAACAGCAACAAGTGCGGTGGCAGCAGGAGGCCCCATTAGCTAAAGTGGTGCTTCAGGTTAAGAACAGTTTCAAGTTAAGAACGGACCTCCGGAATGAATTAAGTACTTAACCCGAGGTACCACTGTATTAACATGCTACTCAAAATGACAATGGGGTGCTTTAAAGACCAACTAAGTTAGTTCTTGGTATGAGCTTTCGTGTGCATACACACTTCTTCAGATACACACTTCAGATGCATGCACACGAAAGCTCATACCAAGAACTAACTTAGTTGGTCTTTAAGGTGCTACGGGAAGGAATTGTTTTTGTTTTGACTATGGCAGACCAACACGGCTACCTATCTGTAAATGGGGTGCTTGTGAGGAGTGTGTGTGTGTGTGTGTGCAGAGAAGAGAGCCTCACAAACAAATGATAAAAGTTTGCTGCTCTGGGGGGGGCATTAACCTCCTCCCACAAACTGCTGCACACACACACACATGCTGCAACAGCGGCTTTCAAATGACTTGCACATTATCATCATGTCAGGTGTCTCTAGGCCAGCATCCTGTTTTCAATAATGGCCAGCATGAAGGTCCCAGGAAGCACTCCTGCAAGGCTCAGAGACTCTGGCATCCATCCAGATTTAATTAATAGCTTTCCTTGCTCTGTAAGAGGGAGCTGAAGAAGGTTGGGTCGAGGAAGCAGGGATTGCCTCATTGCAAGAAGCGCGAAGGTGGTTTCGCACCCTCTCTGTAACAGGAGGAGAGGACTACAGTGGTACCTCAGGTTACAGATGCTTCAGGTTACAGACTCCACTAATCCAGAAATAGTACCTCGGGTTAAGAACTTTGCTTCAGGATGAGAACAGAAATTGTGTGGTGGTGGTGCAGTGGCAGCGGGAAGCCCCATTAGCTAAGAAGAGTTTGGATTTGATATCCCGCTTTATCACTACCCTAAGGAGTCTCAAAGCGGCTAACAACCTACTTTTCCCTTCCTCCCCCACAGCAAACACTCTGTGAGGTGAGTGAGGCTGAGAGACTTCAGAGATGTGTGACTAGCCCAAGGTCACCCAGCAGCTGCACGTGGAGGAGCGGGGAAGCGAACCCGATTCACCAGATTACGAGACTACCGCTCTTAACCACTACACCATACTGGCTCTCAGGTTAACCTGCTACTTCAGGTTAAGAACAGTTTCAGGTTAAGAACGGACCTCCAGAATTAATTAAGTTCTTAACTCAAGGTACCACTGTATTGCTAAACTGTTAATATTCCCTTCTTAGGCAAGGTGCTGTAGCGTGCTCTTTGACCTACCACTGGTCAAAGGTCCAGGTGGCTTCAGTTGCTATTTCAGGCTGGTTCACCAACTACTGCCCTTCCTGGACAGAGATCCTTGGCTGCAGTGCTCCATGCACTGGTAACCTTGGGACTAGACTGCTGCAGTGCGCTTTACGTGGGGCTGCCCTTGGAAATGGTTTAGAGGTTAAAACTGATACAGAATTAGTAGCTAGAATGTTAGCAGGCGCCACTGACCAAGTCTCAAAGATCTCCACTGGTTGCTGATACACTTCCAACCGCGACTCAGAGTACTTGGGCCTCAAATAACGGAAGGAGCAGCTCCTCCTATACAGCCTTGCTCAAGTATGAGACCTAATGTTTAACAACGTGACCGAGCACCAAAATGCATCGTTCGCTGTTTTGCCATAAGCAAAACAGTAAGGAGCCACGTCCGACTTGGTATTTAAAATTACTTTTCAGTGAAAGCAAAAGCCCTTTCGCCCATTTTTAATGGTTTGTTCTTTGTCTAAGATGGCCTGCTGATTTTTACTGCTTTAGTCAACTAGCTGCCCTTTGACTTTGAGCCTCTGCCTTCTCTGAGACTTAAAAAAAAAATCAAACATATAAATATAATACAGATTATATCTGTATGCAACAACAGCAGCTAGAGTTTTGATAGCCCAAAAGTGGAAGTTACAGAGATTCCGACTGTAAGGGAATGGCAGATAAAGCTGGTCGAATATGCTGAAATGGCCAAATTGACACACAGAATTCACAAACAGGAGGAGATGAAGTACCAAAAAGAATGGAGTAAATTTATGGTTTATATAAGTGAGAACTGTAGAAATTTGAAAACGTTGGCAGGATTAAATTAACTCTTACATCACGGTGTAATTTTTAATCAATGAAACTGAATTATAGACTGGAATAAGAAAACTTGCGGAAGGGAAGGACGGAAGTCAACGGCTCTATGGAGCACAAAGTAGGATATATGTAATAAGACCTGATGTTTTTGTTGGTTGGTGTTGGTGTTCTTAAATCTCAATAAAAAGCATTTGAAAATAAAATGTGAGATCTTGTTGACAAAAAAAACAACCCCAAACTTAAGCTTTGCATGGAAGACATAAGATGGAGACGATACCTCTCTGCTGATCTACATGTTGGTTGCAATCCTGCACACAGGTTGTTGTTGCTGTTGTTGTTACTACTACTATTAATTTATACCCCGCCCATCTGGCTGGGTTTCCCCAGCCACTCTGGGAGGTTCCCAACAGAATATTAAAAACACGATAAAACATCAAACACTAAAAACTTCCCTAAACAGGGCTGCCTTCAGATGTCTTCTAAAAGTCAGATAGTTGTTTATTTCCTTGACATCTGATGGGAGGGCATTCCACAGGGCGGGCCCCCTACTGAGAAGGCCCTCTGCCTGGTTCCCTGCAACCTCACTGCAGGTGGCCTGCAGTGAGGGAACCACCAGAAGGCCCTCGGAGCTGGACCTCAGTGTCCAAGCAAAACGATGGGGGTGGAGATGCTCCTTCAGGTCTACTGGGCCGAGGTCATTTAGGGCTTTAAAGGTCAGCAACAACACTTTGAATTGTGCTCAGAAATGTACTGGGAGCCATTGTAGGTCTTTCAAGACCAGTGTTATATGGTCTTGGCAGCCACCCCCAGTCAGACTATCTGATTTGCACTGCCTCACATGTTATCGACGCATATAAGGTACATGTAATTCGAGAGGTCATGGGCCGCACACAACAAGCTACATGCAACCCTAGCTCAGCCTTTGCTTGAAATTCATCTCAAGCAGGTGCCCTGGGTCATCTTCCTTATTAAATTTGCTCCCCGCAAGCTGCTTTTTGCCCAACTTGGGGAAAGCACATCGGTGTTACGTAGGTGTCTGAATGTTTTCTGCGCAAAAGGCAAATAATAGTTTCAGGGAGGGTGGAATTTAGGTTGGAGAGACAGTGCCATGCTTCCACTGTAACATGGCTCTGATTATGAAGAGAACTTGATTTAAAAACAAACAAACACATTGTACTATTATTTAAGGGAAGCAAGAGTCAATGTGGAAGAAATTTTATATCTCAGGGTCAGTTGCGAAGCTGATTGTAGATTCTTCAGGATTGAAAATGCTTAATTAACTAATGGAATCATTCTTCACAAGGTGCAGTAGTTGCTACTTAGATGGCATTAGAAATATGTCTAGGGATGGGATGATCAATGGTTATTGGACAGAACTGCTAATAGAACCATCTTGTTGAGAGGCAAGGTGTCTCTGAGT
Source organism: Podarcis melisellensis (assembly GCF_964234715.1). Taxonomy (NCBI): domain Eukaryota; kingdom Metazoa; phylum Chordata; class Lepidosauria; order Squamata; family Lacertidae; genus Podarcis; species Podarcis melisellensis. The sequence goes on along the minus strand of NC_138528.1, from coordinate 125,908,433 downwards.
AGCAGGTGTTAGAGACAAACCACAGGGGATTCAGAATCTTCGAGAAGCTTCCGGATGAATCTGGTTGTTGAAATAGAGCAGAAGGAAGGAAGGGAGATCAGGGTCTATTGGTAGATCTCTGGGTGATTTACAGTCGATCGGCAAGGATTTCCAACTCACAGTTGTTTGACAATATCAACAACAAAATGACCCTCCCTTTCAGACATCATAAAATAGACTGTTTATTTATTTTATATATTTATTAAATTCGTATCCTGTCCTATACCCATAGATCTCAGGGCGGTTGACAACATGAAATCACAATATTAAAAAACAAAAAACAGAAAATGCATAAATGAAAACAAAGACAAAGCAATGATCCCCGCTTCCATAAGAGATATTTAAAAGGGAATCGGGTGTCAGTCAGCCAAAGGCCTGGTTAAAGAGGAATGTTTTCGCTTGGCGCATAAAGGTGTAAAGTGAAGGCCCCAGTCAAACCTCCCTGGGGAGAGCATTCCACAAATGGGAAATGAAGGAAGCTGAGAATAACCAGGATTGTGGTTGTTTTTGCGTACAAGGATTGTGCACTCCAGTTCTGATACTCCAAAGAAAATCTGGGGCTTAAACAAAAATCCTCAGAACTCTATAATTCTCTTTTGCCACAGGCTCTGATGGGTGAATCCTGAGGTTCTAATAAAAAAATAGATCTTGCAAGGCTGAAGTCTCCCCGCCTCTGACCTATGTGGCCTGACCAGGAATGCCAACTCTTATATTCTTAACAAAATGTAAGTGTTCTCATGTGTGCAGTTTAATGGTGAGAGCCAGAGGTTTGTGCGAACTGAGTTATTTGACTTTATTTCTTAAATTTGTGTACCACCCTTCATCAGAAGATTTCGGGGCGCTTCACAGAATGAGGAAAGCTCAGCTTTCCTTCCTGGAAACCTGAGGTGAAATAGCTTATTTATTCTGGAGATTGCATACAACCAGAATTATCTTTCTCCCCCTACCGCAATCAGTCCACCATTTTTATATTGACTAGTTTCTACATTTAAGATCCAAACCAGCCATTTTGAAATCACCTTACCTTGCACCATTGTAAAGCATCATCACTGATTCTACCTGCATCTCCACCCCCATCGTTCTGCCTGGACGCTGAGGTCCAGCGCCAAGGGCCTTCTGGTGGTTCCCTCACTGCGAGAAGCAAAGCTACAGGGAACCAGGCAGAGGGCCTTCTCGGTGGTGGCGCCTGCCCTGTGGAATGCCCTCCCATCAGATGTCAAAGCGATAAACAACTACCTGACATTCAGAAGACATCTTAAGGCAGCCCTGTTCAGGGAAGTTTTTAATGTATGACATATTAGTGTATTTTTGGTCTTTGTGGAAGCCGCCCAGAGTGGCTGGGGAAACCCAGCCAGATGGGAGGGGTATAAATAAATTATGATTATTGTTGTTGTTGTTGTTACTATAACAGCTATTTTAGAAATAAGGCTCTGTGGTTTGCAGAAGGATATCATGCAATAAGTACACTAATGCATTGGGACTTGATGTGGGGACTCAACACAAGCCAGTGAATTCGCTGCATCGCAATGACTTTGGTGTGGCCCACTGTGGTTATTAAATACTTACTTCATTATCTTTCATCATCATTACTTTATGAGACCATTTAAAGGCAGCTGCTGCTAATTTGCTCTCTGGAGGTGCGATCTGTTCATTTATAATATCTCAGTTCTCTTCTGCTTAGTTTGACAGAGAAAGCTGTGAATTATAAATCTGAACGAGGGATAAGGAGCTAAAGACGTGCGCTCCCAAGAAATATGCAGGAGTGGGCAGTGGCGTAGCGTGGGTTGTCAGCACCCGGGGCAAGGCAAGTAATTTGCACCCCCTAACCCGTGGATTTGCGCCCCCTAACCCTCACCCCCAGATTTTGCGCCCGGTGCGGCCGGGCCCCCCTACACCCCCCATGCTACGCCACTGGGAGTGGGAAATATGCAAGGAACTCAACAAGGTTCTACAGTGTCAAAAAGTTGTCCTAAATGTCAACAATCCTTTGCTCAATAACCATACTGAAAGAGGGTGCATTCACTTTCATTTTTGTGATTTCTGCCTGTAAGTATCGACATTCTTCTGCCCTTTCGAACAAAGCTTAGAAGTAGCAGTCACACCAGGGACTTCAGAAATTCGAGCTTTGATAAGCTAATGAAAACAGGTCTTTAACGAGTCTCAAGAAGAGTGTAGCATTTAGAGCATCACAAAAGCAGCATTTAAGGGGTGATAACACGGGGGGGGGGAGCTAACTATGTAGGAACAATTCAAAATCTGAAAGATGTGCTGAAATCTTTTTTCAAAATCCTGTTTCTGATGCCTGGAATGTGTGCAAATATGATGCTAGTTTATGCTATATATCAGGGCTGTCCAACTTCCAAGAGACTGCGATCTACAACCACTATAAAAATACTAGCAATCATCTACCCATTGAATTGACTAGAGTTGTTGAGGTTTTTTTTAGGGAAGCCAAAGTTAGATTGCGACTTTACGGGTGGAAGGGTGTAATTTCCACCGTAGAACAGCAAATTCACGTTGTTCAAAATGGATTTGGTGATCTTGTGCAACAAACCAACTCAGAAATAAAAATTGAACTGTTTGCAGTAAGGAAAGTGACGGGGGGAACTGCTGGAAAGTATGGGATAACAATTGCTTTATGAAGTGGTTTGTTGCCCACAAACAAATTAGAATGACTTATCAACAATTAATGGGTGCTGTATAATAATCCCACTTCATGCAAAAAAATTCACAACAAATGCTCACTAAACATGAAAAAACCTTGCTGCTAATCGCTCACAAGGACTGTGACCAAACTATATATCTGTTAATTTTCAAAACACCACAGACAGCAAACTTCCAATGGAAACAAAGATATCAATTAACCAAATACTGTTTTATACAACCTTAATGATGGGCACACTATAGAAAATAAGTAACCAGAACGTATATTGTATGACACGTATCTAAGCAAATCTTCAAATGCACCCAATTTGAGGTCTTCATGCTATTCATTTGTGATATTTGTTGCACATGTATCCTATTCTTCCTCCAAGAAGCCCAAAGCAGCTTATTTCTTATCTGGGCAGCGTACAGAACAAAGATCACCAGCAACTTTTTAAAAAGCATCATTTGCCACAGACCCTTCTCCAGAAATACAGACTAAAGCTAGCTCAGTTACTATTTTTTTGCCAATGTCCAGAAATGGCACCCTTTATTTCAATCCCTTATCATTTTTTGTGCAAGGCAGCCAAGTCCTAATCCAGCTTGTTCTGAATTAATGTGGTTTACACCCAAGTAAACTGGCATAGAATCCAGCCAATAACAGTGGAACAGTCTCCCCCGGGAGGCGGTGGACTCTCCTTCCTTGGAGATTTTTAAGCAGAGGTTGGAAGGCCATCTGTCATGGATGCTTTAGCCGAGATTCCTGCATTGCAGGGGGCTGGACTAGATGACCCTTGGGGTCCCTTCCACCTCTATATGGGAGAGACAGAGAGAAAGGACTTACCTGTTAGGCTGTCAGGCTGAATTAGACTGAGTGCAGTAAGGATCCACAAGATCATGGTGCGAAAGGGTTGGCTGAAAATCCTGGCCCCGTAGAGACAGAGAGGACCGAGGAGGAAAAAAAGCAAATTGACTTTTCAGGTCAAAAGGCAGGCACCTCACAGATTTCCATCTCATGCCTCTGAGCGGCATACAGGAAACAGAGTTACAAACAGGAAGCAGAGCTCTTTGATGACTTTACCATTTTGTCTCTGTTTATTCATCCTCTTTCTTTTCTACACCTCTTTTTCAGATCAAGTTGCTCAGTCATAGGTAAACGACAGGGAGGAAATGCCAGCTCCCGAAACATACATGAGCATGATAGTTTGGAGCCCAGTTAGACTAGACAGTGGAATCCGAGGCAAATATTAATTTCGTTTCTCTTGAAAGACCACTGCAGCCCATCCATGGACCATAGTCCTGAAGCAAGCTGGGTCTCATCTGGTTTTTTCCACTTGGCTGTCTCCCTAGGCAGTGGTAGTATCTGTATCCCTAGGAAAGAAAACCTGCTGCCATCATAGCATATGGTTACCAGATTTTTTTCAATGAATCCGGGGAGTAAACCACAGAGCCTAGGACTTGCTAATCAGAAGGTCGGCAGTTCGAATCCCCACAACGGGGTGAGCTCCCGTTGCTCGGTCCCTGCTCCTGCCAACCTAGCTGTTCAAAAGCACCTCAACGTGCAAGTAGATAAATAGGTACCTCTCTGGCAGGAAGGTAAACGGCGTTTCCGTGCGCTGCTCTGGTTCGCCAGAAGACAACTGCTGTTGTATATGGGATTATTACCTTGACTGGAATGTAACATAAGGTTTTGGAATGCAGATATAAAGAAAATCATCAATTCTATCACATGGGGGGTACACATAAATGGTTTAATTTGGTATTTGTGTGATTGGTATTGATAATTGTATTATAATTTGGTATTGTTATAATGTGGGTTGTAACTGAAAATTAATAAAAATTATTATCCGTGAAAGGAAGGTGGCAACTGCGAGCTGAGAGAATAGTCCAAAGCAGGGATGGGAAATCTAAAGTACAGTGGTACCTCGGGTTACATACACTTCAGGTTACAAACTCCGCTAACCCAGAAATAGTGCTTCAGGTTAAGAACTTTGCTTCAGGATGAGAACAGAAATTGTGCGGTGGCGCGGCAGCAGCAGGAGGCCCCATTAGCTAAAGTGGTGCTTCAGGTTAAGAACAGCTTCAGGTTAAGTACGGACCTCCGGAACAAATTAAGTACTTAACCCGAGGTACCACTGTACAGCAGGACTCCAGTGCCTAATGATACCTGCCTCGTCCTACAAACTTCTTAGCAATGGATCTTAAGGAGACTACCCAAAATAGGTGTTTGCTCAGGGGAGAAGCCAAGAAACACAATTTTGCTATCATTTGGGATCCGTTCTTGCATGATGTGCTCAGTCAGCGAGGAGCAGAAAAACCGCCAGACCCTTACAAAATGTTATGGATAGATTTGCTGTCAAGACATCTACTATAATACTTTCAGTACCTACGTGATGTGTACTGTACTAAAAAAAACAATGACATGTGAGTTTTCATCTTTGAATGTTTAGCCATATGCAATGTTCATGCATAGAAAGGCTGTAGCTGTGTTTTTGTTAGTCTTTTTGTTGTAAGGAGATTATCTCGGTACTACTAGTTTTACCTTGTATTGCGGGGAAACCATGTATATGCACTGACCATTGGTCATCCTAGTTAGGACTGATGGGAGATCAACTATATCTGGAAAGCTACTACTTCCCAACTCCCTCTCTACACCCAGTTTTAGGGCTAGAAGATCAGGAACATTAGCTTGATGTTGAAGATCTGGAACTCATGTCTGGACAACAACGCTCTTGAAAAAACTATCAAATAGCAATATTTATCTCTATGGATTCCTCTGTTATTTAACTGGAGACTGTATTGGGGACGCGGGTGGTGCTATGGGTTAAACCACAGAGCCCTAGGGATTGCTGATTGGAAGGTCGGCAGTTCAAATCCCCGCGATGGGGTGAGCTCCCATTGCTCGGTCCCTGCTCCTGCCTACCTAGCAGTTCGAAAGCACGTCAAAGTGCAAGTAGATAAATAGGTACCACTCCAGCGGGAAGGTAAATGGCATTTCCGTGTGCTGCTCTGGTTCGCCAGAAGCGGCTTAGTCATGCTGGCCACATGACCCGGAAAAACTGTCTGCGGACACACGTCAGCTCCCTCGGGCAGTAAAGTGAGATGAGCGCCGCAACCCCAGAGTCGTTCGTGACAGGACTTAACTGCCAGGGGTCCTTTTATAGGTTCTAGTACAGTAATATTTATGTGCACTTTTGATTAGGCAATTGAAATTTTAAAAGGACACTGCCTTCAAATAACATGAACTTTAGCAACCTCTACTAAGAGGTATAAGATTGCGGGTACATGTGTTTCTATGTTTAAAAAAGAAAAGTTAACCAGGTAAGTTTTTTTCCTATCTCCCAAAACCCCAAAAAGAAAGGATCTTTCTAAATGTGGCATCCAAACAAAATTAATTGTCCATTCTTCATTTATGCTATGGTTCCCCAAACTTAATATTTTACTTTCTGAATGTATTGTTATTTTGCCCCCTCAAAAAAAAAAATTCATCAGAACAAAAAACAGCATAAATTAGTCCAAAATGACCCGTGTTAAGTCGTGTAGGGTTGATGCCTCATTCTACATTTCTCCTGGAAATAGCAAGGTCACTTGCAAGGTGATCGTCACCGTTCAAAGATGTTACACATGGACATAGATGTAACCTAGTGATACACATCTTGACATAATCTCAAAATTTGATGTTGGGCGCCCTCAAGAGTTTATCTATTATTGAGAAAATTCAAGCAATTGCCGTACAGGAGTGTTGCAGCTGCTCCATTATAATATGTGAATTTGAAGCAAAGGCTAGAAACCAAATTTTCACAAGCCTTGGAGAACAAGGTTTTCAACTGCTGATGAAACACAGGGATGAATATTCTTTAGAACTACCTCATTTGGGCTGGACGGGGTGTGTTTCTGTAGTTATTAATAAACACTGGAATACGAAAAGAAAGAATGTACAACTTTCAAACTATTCATATAACATATGACCATTCAGCTTCCAGAGTACAAGCCAAAATCAGCTGAGCTCCAAATTCAACAATCCTCTACTTGAATTTTCTCGAATTTCCAAACCCAACAGAGCGATTATTGCCAAATATGATGGGGAACAGATGTTTCATTGTATTTTGGTAAGAGGAAAGTACTGACTCATAGCAAACTGGAACCTTTTTTTTTTCTGGGCTGGGATATAAAAACATTGTAAATATACCAGGAACAGTTTTAAATATTTCCGCAGAGGAACCGGTGATTTCAGTTGCAAACTCCGATGGTGAGAAGTGCAAGGTTGCTGCTGCTTCTAGATGAAAAAAGAAACTGGTGATCATTTAGGTATTATAATCGTGGAATCATAGATATAGAAGGGAACCACAAGAGTCATCTAGTCCAACCCCCTGCAATGCTGTGAACTTCCCCCCCCCCAACATGGGGCTCAAACCCACAACCGTGAGATTAAGAGTCTCATGCTCTACCGACTGAGCTATATTAGTTTATTTAACTTGGGTGTTTACTTAAATAAAGGAAAACACGTTTACCCCTCTAAAAAAAAACCAAGATGTTAAGTGCTATTGTTTCTTGCAATTATTTAAATTAAAAAGAGAACGAGTTGGCTTTCATTCTTTTTTTAAATATATAAAAAAAATTATTAGCTTTAACATATCATTTTCAACAATAATTAAACATAATTTTACATCTTATGCAGTTTTTTTGACTTCCATCAATCACATCTGAAAATTTTCCAATCTAATCACTTAGTATACATTTCTCACTTTCACCATTACATTTAAGTCTCCTAACTAATATCTCTCTTCTTTTCCTATTTTGCAATGTTTCATATATTTCTCCTTACAAAACTTCTTGTAGTCCTACTAGCGTAATCTGTTGATTAGAGTTGCTCTTCAAATAGTTTGTATATTTCTTCCAATCTTCTGTGAATCTCTGGTCCCGAAGGTTTCGAATCCTTCCTGTCATTTTATCTAATGTTGCGTAGTCCATTAATTTTGTCTGCCATTCTTCTTTCATCGGAATTTCTTCTTGCCATTGCCATTTTTGGGCTAACAATACTCTTGCCATAGTTGGCTTTCATTCTTAACCCCTCCCTCCCACCCAAAAAAGTTATAAGCCTATTGGCTTAATCTAATGGGAAGTTCTATTGGGCAAACCCATCGATATTCATAGGTGTTTTACAAGAGCACTACTCTATGTTTGGGATGCGGGTGGCGCTGTGGGTTAAACCACGGAGCCTAGGACTTGCCGATCGGAAGGTCAGCGGTTCGAATCCCCGTGACGGGGTGAGCTCCCGTTGTTCGGTCCCTGCTCCTGCCAACCTAGCAGTTCAAAAGCACATCAAAGTGCAAGTAGATAAATAGGTACCGCTCTGGCGGGAAGGTAAACGGCGTCTCCGTGCGCTGCTCTGGTTCTCCAGAAACGGCTTAGTCATGCTGGCCACATGACCCCGAAGCTGTACGCCGGCTCTCTCGGCCATAAAGCGAGATGAGCGTCACAACCTCAGAGTCAGTCATGACTGGACCTAATGGTTAGGGGTCCCTTTACCTTTACTTTTACTCTATGTTTGCAAATCTGCCATGCGTCTTATGGAGAGAAAAGTCAGTGTGCACAATAGACCCAAGGGCGAGGAACCTCTGACCTCCATATGCAGCAAAAATTCAACTCCCATCAGCCCTAGCAAAGATAGCCAATGGCCCAGGGTGAGGAGAGTTGCCGTTTGGCAAGATTTAGAGGGCCACAGGTTTCCCATGCCAGCGACAGGCTCAGCTTTGTGGCAGAGCAGGAGCCCAGGGTGGCTGATAGAGCACTAATAATAAAAATAATAACAAGGGACATAATGGAACAAGGAACTTGGGCTGGATCTACACTGTCCTGTTTGATGTTATTGGAAGAATATTAGATATGTCATTCTAAAACATCACAGGGAACACTTGTTAATTAAAATGTTTTTTACCTTGGTTTTTCTGACCAAAGGTATGCGATACCCGGCTGAACCATTTCCCAAAGCGCTGTTTCCTTTTCCTGCTGGTCATTGGTTGCTCTGGACTCCACACCCTGGGGTCAAAATTTAATTCTTCCTTCCTTCCTCACTCGCTCCCTCCTTCCATGAACCCCATCCCATAAATACCATTGGAGAGGGGTCGGAGTTTGAATGTGGAGGGGGAGGTGAAACACTACATTAGGGACACATGAGCAGCGTTTCACCAATATAGCAGCATAAAACAATCAAAAATTAAGCAATAAAAAAGCAATTACGTTAGAAACATAAACAGGAGGACGTTGTGTGTTATCTGCGTTATCAAAACCGTCCCTTAACCCTTCCTTAACGTTAAAAACTGTGCGTGTAGATCTGCTCTTTGCAGAGCTTGCATCGTTGCTGTTTGTGTGCGCAGCACACAGACGCACACAATTTTCTTTTCTCCCACTGCTCTTTCCGTTCAAACAGGTGCTGCAGGTTTATTGAACTCTACAAAAACCTGCCAGACCTGTTGGTTTAAAAGTGGCTGTGAAATTTGGCACACCTGTACAAGATAGTCTTTTCAATGCCACCAAATCACCATCCTAGATGCTGCATCACATTAGATTCTCCCGTCTTTTATAACTTCTGCAGTCGCGATTGAAAGGGACGGAACTGTAGCTAAGCACATGGAACAGCGCCATCTAGTGGTTGGCAGGGTTGATTAGATAGTCATTACATCTTGTCCCACCTCTAAGCAAATAACCACATTGTTTTCAGGATGGTTGGTAATCTGTCAACCAGTATGGTTTTTGTTGTTGTTGTTGGTTGCTGCTGCTGCTGCTGTTCTTGTTGTTGTTGTTTCCCTTGTTTGTTCACTCTAGATCAGGGGTCAGCAACCTTTTTCAGCCGTGGGCCGGTCCAGCGTCCCTCAGAGCATGTGGTGGGCCGGACTATATTTTTTTGGGGGGGAAATGAACGAATTCCTATGCCCCACAAATAACCCAGAGATGCATTTTAAAGAAAAGCACACATCCTACTCATGTAAAAACACCAGGCAGGCCCCACAAATAACCCAGAGATGCAGTTTAAATAAAAGGACAAATTCTACTCATGTAAAAACACTCTGATTCCCGGACCGTCCGCGAGTGGGTTGAGAAGGCGATTGGGCCGCATCCGGCCCCCGGGCCTTAGGTTGCCTACCCCTGCTCTAGAGGATATGCTTGTATCACAAGTAGTAGCTAAGGCTGAGTTATTGGGGCATGCTAGGTCTTCAGTAGAGACATCACCTTGCCAACAAAGGTCTGTATAGTAAAAGCTATGGCTTTCCCAGTAGTGATTTATGGAAGTGAGAGCTGGGCCATAAAGAAGGTTGAATTATTATTTTGAATTCTGATGCTGGAGGAGACTCTTGAGAGTCCCATGGAGTGCAAGAAGAACAAACCTATCCATTCTTAAGGAACTCAGCCCTGAGCGCTCACTGGAAGGTCAGATCGTGAAGCTGAGGCTCCAATACTTTGGCCACCTCATGAGAAGAGAAGACTCCCTCGAAAAGACCCTGATGTTGGGAAAGATGGAGGGCACAAGGAGAAGGGGACAATAGAGGACGAGATGGTTGGACAGTGTTCTCAAAGCTACCAGCACTGAGTTTGACCAAACTGCGGGAGGCAGTGGAAGACAGGAGTGCCTGGCGTGCTCTGGTCCATGGGGTCACGAAGAGTCGGACACGACTAAACAACTAAACAACAAAGGTCTTCATTCTCTGTTGGGAGATGGTGGGTCTGGAATGCTTTCTAATGACACCATGTCAGCCGGGGGTTGTTCCGGCTCTTCCATGATTTTCCAGCTTCTCCCCTCATCTGCCTCTGAGCTGCGACCTCCCTCAGACCCCTGTTGTAAATCTATACTGTCCTCCTCTTCCTCCCCCCTGGGAGGCAGTCTCCGCCATTCCTCCTCCTCCTCTGCCCAGTCCCTCACAGGGACAGAAACTCATTCCAAGCTATGTCAAAGCTAAAAAAATAAAAGGGAGAAATGAACGATGCTTAAACCCAAACCGTTGATAGTAGCCAGCGTAGACCTTGGCAGCTCACCAGAAACATGTGTTTTCTATCTATCATCCATCCCAGGACAGAAGCACCTTGGAATCAGACAGTCACAGACAGTTTCCTGTGTATAGAAATCCACCCGTTCCAACATTTCACAGTTGAAGGCATTTGATGGTAACACCTGTTATGGCGCTGCCAAAGAGATCTCCTGCTTCCCACTTTTTCTCTGCCTGCTATGTGTTGCATTCATGCACTCGACGAAAGCCCGTCTTGCATTTTGGTCCCTTACCTTTCCCGCCCCGACCTGGCCACAGTGATCCATGCAATGGTCACCTCCAGGCTTGACTACTGTAATTCGCTCTACGTGGGGCTGCCCTTGAAGCTGTCCCAGAAACTCCAGCGGGTGCAGAATGCTGCAGCGAGGCTCCTCACGGGGTCTCTGCCATGGGAGCATATTCACCCAGTGCTTTTCCAGCTGCACTGGCTCCCGGTGGAGTACAGGGTCAGATTTAAGGTGCTGGTTTTGACCTTTAAAGCCCTTCACGGCCCAGGACCCTCCTACCTACAGGACTGCCTCTCCTGGTATGCTCCACGGAGAGCCTCAAGGTCCATAAATAGCAACACCCTAGAGGTCCCGGGCCCTAAGGAAGTTAGATTAGCCTCAACTAGAGCCAGGGCCTTCTCAACACTGGCTCCGGCCTGGTGGAATGCTCTGTCTTTTGAGACCAGGGCCCTGCGGGATCTGATTTCTTTCCGCAGGGCCTGTAAGACAGAGTTGTTCCACCTGGCCTTTGGCTCAGAATCAGTTTGATTCCCTCCCCCTCTTTCTTTTCCTTTCTCCTCCTATGAAGAGATTGCTCCCTAATTGTTTTAATGTTGTATCTTAATTCTTTTAAATTGCATTTTAATCAACTTGTTTTTATTATTGGTTGTTAGCCGCCCTGAGCCCAGTCTTGGCTGGGGAGGGTGGGGTATAAATAAAAAATTATTATTATTATTATTATTATTATTATTATTATTATTATTATTCCTATAACACGCTGACCAAAGTCACTTCCAGAAACATGCTGTTTGTTGATGATACGTTTGTGATTGGGTTTCTGCATAGGCTGGATGGTGCCTGACGTTGGCTGAGCATGTCAATTTGTTTGTGTAAGTCCAGTCAGTCTATTGTCGTCCTGCACATTTTCCTGTCCCTTTAATTGCCACCCAAAGTCAGTGGCGAAAAAGGAATTGCTCTGCCAGAGTACTGCTGTCCGCTTTAATTGCGCATTACTAAATTTGCTGCTGGGGACGCCGGTGGCGCTTTGGGTTAAACCACAAAGCGTAGGACTTGCCGATCAGAAGGTTGGCGGTTTGAATCCCTGCGACGGGGTGAGCTCCCGTTGCTCGGTCCCTGCTCCTGCCAACCTAGCAGTTCGAAAGCACATCAAAGTGCAAGTAGATAAATAGGTACCGCTCCGGCAGGAAGGTAACGGTGTTTCCGTGCGCTGTTCTGGTTCGCCAGAAGCGGCTTAGTCATGCTGGCCACATGACCTGGAAGCTGTACGCCTGATCCCTCGGCCAATAAAGTGAGATGAGCGCCGCAACCCTAGAGTCGGTCATGACTGGACCTAATGGTCAGGAGTCCCTTTACCTTTACCTTATATTTGCCGCTATGCAATTCAAGCCTTTTCGCAAAATAGTACCCGTGCAGAAGTGATCCAAAACAGTTTCATGTTAAAGAAAAGAATTGTTTTGATCTCACTGTGGATCTGATTGTACGGACGGTATCATGAACCGTCGCTGAAGTATGTCCAGCAACATTCACTATCCGCATATCAGGAATATAGCAATAGAATACTGTGTCCAGTCCCGGGCGCCACAATTCAAGAAGGATATTGACAAGCTGGAATGCATGCAAAGGAGGGTGACCAAGATGATCAAAGGTCTGGAAACCAAGCCTTATGAGGAATGGTTGAAGGAGCTGGGTATGTTCAGCCTGGGAAAGAGAAGACTGGGAGAAGATATGATAGCTACAGCTGCCATACGTTCAGGATTTCCTGGACGTATCTGGGATTCGTCCATCAGAAATATGGCAACCCGATAGCCATCTTTGACTGAGCACCACTTAAAATACTTACAGGGTTTAAAATTACCCTCCAGGGTGATCACGTGTACTTAAATTGAAAATTGATGGAGTGTTTCCTTTTTCTCCTTGTTTTTTTTTTTTCCTCTCTCTCTCCCTGCCTCTCTGATTGGCATGTCATTCAGTAAAACTAGGGCAATAAGTCAAGATGTTTTTTGACAGACGAAAAGGGCAGTACAAGTCATGCTTTCCTGGCCATTTTTATGCTAACGGTTATAGGATACCACACAGCTACAAAAGAAAACTGCTTTTTCATCCTCATAAATGCTTTCCCCCCTCTTCCATCCACAAGTCCATTATATGTTGTGACTATGAGCCGCTGCCAAAGGGTTGTGCAGCGTATCTAGATATAGGTACGGACGCGAATAGCCGTAAGCTGTAAAGATTGCCAAGGTATATGTATCTCATCCCCTCTACAGTGGTACCTCGGGTTAAGTACTTAATTCGTTCCAGAGGTCCATTCTTAACCTGAAACTGTTCTTAACCTGAAGCACCACTTTAGCTAATGGGGCCTCCCACTGCCGCCGCGCCACCGGACCCCGATTTCTGTTCTCATCCTGAAGCAAAGTTCTTAACCCAAGATACTATTTCTGAGTTAGCGGAGTCTGCAACCTGAAGCGTCTGTAACCCGAGGTACCACTGTATAAATAAGAGATGTTTCTTTCCTTTTTTCTTTTTCACAACTTTTTATTAATTTTCCAAAAATAACAAAAATAAAAACAACAAGAATACAAAAGCAAAGCAAAACAAATTGACTTCCCTCTAGTCCCTTGCTTGGTTCAATTGTTTATCAGCGTACTGCATGGCCATTGTTAAATTTGAAACCCATTTAAATTACCTATTATCCATTCATGACAAAATTACAAGTAGTTTTAAAACCCTGCTAATGTATTCACCTGTGTACATTGCTTCTGTACATATGCAATAAACATCTTCCATTCTTTCTTAAATTCATTGTCGTCTCTTCCTCTTAGTGAGGCAAGGAAGAAGGGCTACCCCTATGCTATCCATATAATCAGTTATCAGTAATCAGTATATTCATATATGCTCACACATAATCAGGGCCTATAGTATTTTATAATCCATTCTGAATCAAAGGGAAGCTGTGCCTTAGCTAACTGAATACTGCTTGAAACAGCAAAATTAGGAGCCGACCTTTCCCCTACAAACATCCGTGTACCCTGGACATGGGGAAGACGTGAATCAGAGATTCTGGTACAAAATCCCCTCAGATACAGGCTAAATTAATCCACAGAACAGGAAGAGCAAAACCACAAAATCTCCAAACTCCCTGTCCTGTCATAACTAGGGGAGAGATTAGACAGAGCGTCACTGCAAGCATCGGAAAGCAGAACTAGAACTCTGTGCTTGACCGGTGCTTGACCAGGAGCTGGTAGCATGGCAAGAAGCTTGCTAATTGGCTAATTTTCGCTGACAATGTCGTGACTGCCTCATGGTTGTCTCATGATCTATGATTTGCTGTATTCTGCTCAGGTATAAAGACCTCTGGATTTCTGTCATTCGGGGTCCCAGTTCCTTTTGGAAGAGATTCCAAACTGGGTCCTTATTGCCTGGCAATAAACTTCACCTTCTTATTCTCCATTGCTGAGTCTGCCTGATCCTTATTTAACACCAAGCGAGTACCTGCTTACGTTCACGTCCTTCATTAGTTTCATTGTCAATTTTGCAATTTCAGCGTATTCCGTTAATTTAACTTGCCAGTTTTCTTTAGCTGGGACACCTTCTTTCCAATGTTGAGCTAATAATGTCCATGCGGCCGAAGTCACATACATAAACAAATTATTTTGTGATTTTGGTAACTCCTGTAATACCCAGTAGGAAAGCTTCTGGGGTTTTTTAACAAAGGTTATTTTAAACATCTTCTTCATTTCACTATGAATCATTTCCCAATATTTCTTTATAATTTTACAATCCCACCATATGTGAAAAAATGTCCCTCCTGTTATTTTACATTTCCAGCACTTGCTTTCCTTATAAATAAGGGATGTTTCAAAGCGATGCTGTGATCCGAAATATTTCAGGGAAGTACAAGGTTGCAGTTTCAGCTCAGAGCTGAGCTGAGATTCAAGAGGTCTGGGTACGATTTCCAGTCCTTGCCACAAGCTTCCTGTGCCAGTGGCGTAGCGTGGGGGGTGCAGGGCGGCCGGCCGCACCGGGCGCAACATCTGGGGGGGCGCTCGCCGCCTCCGGAGTCGCCGAAGAGCCTCGGGCGCAGGCTGTAGCAGAGCCCCATGTCTCGTGGAACCGACGAGCTGTGCGCACGTCCGGGCTGAAGGCGTCCGGCAGGCAGTGGCTCTCAGCGCTCGCCGCGGTCCCCGCGCGTCAGGGCCGCGGAGGGCGTGCCAGGCAGCCCCTCCTCACAGCCCCGCCACCTCCGCTGCTGCTGGGCCATGTTGCATTTTCCTCGCCTCTCTGCCCTCCTCCTCCTCCAGGCAAGCGGCGTCATTTGGGCGGCAGCGCCAGCGGCAACTCGCCTCAGATCACCTGACACGGACCCGCCGCCGCCGTCGTGGCTACCTTACCATAAATACCCCAGCCCAGGCAGCAGCAAGAAGAAGCTGGCAGCGGGAGCAGGTTAGGGGTTAGGGGGCGCAAATTACTTACCTTGCCCCGGGTTAGGGGGCGCAAATTACTTGCCTTGCCCCGGGTGCTGGCAACCCACGCTACGCCGCTGTCCTGTGCACCCAGCAATAGTCAAGGGAGCTCTCTGGGTTTTGGTTCCCCATCTGTAAATAGGGATAATTGTCATCTATCATGTGGGAAGTGTCATTGCAAGCCGGGCTCTCAGTGGGTTTTTGCTTTGTTTTGTTTTTTGGCTGCTGAACTGGAAGCTAGGATTAAGGCATTTCCTGTCATTTAGCAGGCTTGTAAATAGTGGAATTAAAAAAAACTGAAACAGGAGAAGCAATGGACAGCAATTCTTGTTCGTTTCAAGCCTAGGTTTTCTGCCCAAACTGAAACCATGAATGTTTGGAGGTTGATATTTCAGACGAAGTCTCTTGAGAATATAATATGTATTGATTTCTTTATCAGTTATTGAAACACAAATTTGGAACATACAAAGCTGGAAAATAGCTTATTCGTGTAAACTGTATTTGCTCTGAGTTGTTACTGTATTGTTCTGTTTTCCATTTAAAAAAATAGTTTTGTTCTTATTAAACTGTTTGGAAGGCTCAGTAAGGCAAGATGGTTTAGAACTGTTTTCTTATTTGCTAGCAGCTGCCAGAATTTTATGCCTAGAGAAGTGGAGATCTGTCACTGTATCACATATTAAAGAATATGAAAGAAAAAATATGGGATTGTGCACTAATGTCAAAACTACCCATATTGTCAGTTTTAGAGAACAAAACAAAATACCTGTCAACTGTAGGTCAAGATAGATTGGTTTTATTGATCACATCAGGATATAGAGATTATTTTCCAATGAATGTTATGGGTTTGCAGTGGAAAGGAAAGAGAGAAAGAGGGAGGGAGGGAGAAAAGAAAAAAGGAAGAAGGGAGGGAGAAAGGAAGGAAGGAATTATGCAGACAGGTCAGAGTTGATTTACTCTTTGTATCCTGCTTTTCCAACAACAAATGTTGAACTCAAAACAGCTTGCAATAACCACAGTAGCATTAACACTGCAATCACTATAACATCGAATACAGTAGCCTATAAAGCAAACAACAACAACAAAATTTCATCAAAACAAGTAATACAGTTGCTGGAAGTGGTGTCTCCATTTATGAAAGCCTTTATTCAATTTCTTCTTATTTAATAGTTTGGACCGCACTCCTCTGTCATGTGATATTGTCTCCAAATCTCTGCCTTTCAAATTCTCCCAGATAAGTACTGCCCTCTGTGGCTTCTTCTCTTTGCACAGATCCTGAATTTACTTAATTGCAGGAAGTCGAATTAATCAGCCTGGGATTAATTAAAAGACAAGCTGAGTAAAAACGTAAACATTTTTGGCCAGGTCTGTGTAACTGGAGATTTTCACAGTGCCTTTCCATTTCCACATTTAAGGAAATGGCTTTAAGGATGTTGCACTCCAGCAAATACTGAACACTATGCATGTTCTGGCACTATGGGAAAGTCCTGATAATTGATAAAAATGTATACTCCTCCTGCCGCTACGCATTTTATCACAACAAGCTGTCACGGAGTACACAGGACAGCTTAATCAGATATAAACAAGCAAAAGCATTCCAGCATTTAGCTAATATTTGTGGGTCATTTCCTGCTCTCCTCCCAAATACTTTTCCAAGCATCTCAGAAGTCAATGTTCTGTCTGAGAATGAACGGGAGGATACTTAAGACTTCTGGCTCAGCTCCAGAGCAACTCAGTGTTATAGTCTAGGCTCTTTGGACAACTATAGAACTTCAGGTGGTCATGACTAAGATCTGATTCTCATTGAGATGGTTTCAGGGCAACCAGGATGCATGTGGAGGCTCTTATGACTGAATGTTCCTTGGTAGAACCAATTGGGAAAAAATAGAATTTGGAAAGATGGGGCCTAGCCTTCCCAATTCCATGCCATATTCCCCATGTGTGGATGATGCCGCGCAATGGACATCATCTGGCCACTAACTAGTCAGTGCTTGTCAAGCAGTTCCCAGGCAAACTGATTTTCTGGATCCATTTCAAACAAGATTTAGTCCTGACACACATCACTTGCAAAGACAGGCGAACTAATGCCAGTGTACTGGAAGAAGCAAAGATCACCAATGTTGAAGCAATGATTCTTCAACATCAACTCCGTTGGACTGGTCGTGTTGTGCAGACGCCTGATTATCGTCTTCCAAAGCAACTACTCTATTCCGAACTTAAAAATGGAAGGTTTAATGCTGGTGGTCAACAAAAGAGGTTTAAAGACTCTCTCAAGGCAAATCTTTAAAAATGTAGTATAAACACCGACAACTGGGGAACACTGGACTGCGAGAGCTCCAGTTGGAGAACAGTCTTTACCAAAGGTGTCATGGACTGTGAAGACACTCAAACTCAGGACACAAGGGAGAAATGTGCTAAGAGGAAGGCACACTTGGCAAACCCTCACCGTGATCAACTGCTGCCCGGAAACCCTTTGTCCTCACTTTGGAAGGACGTGTGGATCCAGAACTGGCCTCCACAGTCATTTACGGACTCATTGTTAAGACCGTGTTCATGGAAGACAATCTTACTCAGCTACGAGTGACCGCCAAAGAAGAAGACATTTCCGAGCCCAATTCCATGTTTTTGTTTTAACCCATAAAGCCCTATTTGTCTTGAGAGGTCCCTTTTCCCCTCAGAGACCAACAATTCCCAGAGTTCCATGGGAAGAAGGGTGGACTGCTAAACCGCACTGGGAAACGCAGCTCTGTGAGGGGAAAAGGAGTCTCCTAATAATGCTCAACACCCTTAGCAAATTGTATACAGTGGTACCTCGGGTTACATAGGCTTCAGGTTACATATGCTTCAGGTTACAGACTCCGCTAACCCAGAAATAGTACCTCGGGTTAAGAACTTTGCTTCAGGATGAGAACAGAAATCGTGAGGTGGCAGCGGGAGGCCCCATTAGCTAAAGTGGTACCTCAGGTTAAGAACAGTTTCAGGTTAAGAACGGACCTCCAGAATGAATTAAGTACGTAACCAGAGGTACCACTGTAGTATGGTTGGTTGGTTGCCGTCTGTCTTGGGAGACAATAGACAAGTGTGCCTTTGGAGACGAAGTTTTTTTTTTCTTTTTAATTTATTTAATTTATTTCAGATTTTGAAATTTACAAACAATGATCAAACAAACAACAGAGAAAGAGAATTCCAAAGAATCTCCTGAACTTCCCTCCTCCCCTTTGTGGGTCCTTATATTAACCTTTTCCTCCTGCATCTTGTCTATTAATCCAAATCTCATAACTCTCCATTATAACAAAAAAATCAGCATTAAACTACAAGTGTTATTCCAATCCTACTAATAATTTTGTTTGCCATAGTTTTTAAGGTAAATTATTTATTTCCTCCATTCCTTAATAAAAATTTAATCTTCCTGATTTCTGATTCATTTTTGCCATTTTGGCATAGTCCACCAACTTAATCTGCCATTCTTCTCTGGTACAGACTCTGTCTCCTTCCCATCTCTGGGCTAGTAACATCCGAGCAGCAGTAGTCATTGGGGTGAAGTTAAACCATTGGAGAGGTGCAATGCCTACTCTGGTTGTAGAGACCAACATGGGAGAGACATATTTTGATGCAGGCCCTCTGCATTGTTCTCTGTAACTTCACTTCTCGCAGTGAGGGAACTAGACCTCAGCGTCTGGGTTGAATGATGGGGGGTGGAGACGCTCCTTCAGGTATACTGGGCCGAGGCTGTTTAGGGCTTTAAAGGTCAGCAACAACACTTTGAATTGTGCTCAGAAACCTACTGGGAGCCAATGTAGGTCTTTCAGGACCGGTGTTATGTGGTCTCGGTGGCCACTCCCAGTCACCAGTCTAGCTGCCACATTCTGAATTAGTTGCAGTTTCCAGGTGACCTTCAAAGGTAGCCCCACGTAGAGCACATTGCAGTAATTCAAGTGGGAGATAACCAGAGCATGCACCACTCTGGCGAGACAGTCTGCAGGCAGGTAGGGTCTCAGCCTGTGTACCAGATGGAGCTGGTAGACAGCCGCCCTGGACACAGAATTGACCTGCGCCTCCATGGACAGCTGTGAGTCCAAAATGACTCCCAGGCTGCGCACCTGGTCCTTCAAGGGCACACTTACTCCACTCAGGACCAGGGAGTCCTCCACACCTGCCCATCCCCTGTCCCCCCAAAACAGTACTTCTGTCTTGTTTTCTGTCTTTAAATGTGTTGCGCAGAAGGGGCCCCACTGTGAACAATGGGTGAAATAGCTGATCCGGTATAAGACAGCTTTCTTTATTCCCAACGCTGTGGGTTAAACCACAGAGCCTAGGACTTGCTGATCAGAAGGTCGGCGGTTCGAATCCCCGTGATGGGGTGAGCTCCCGTTGCTCAGTCCCTACTCCTGCCAACCTAGCAGTTTGAAAGCCCGTCAAAGTGCAAGTAGATAAATAGGTACCACTGGCAGGAAGGTAAACGGCGTTTCTGTGCGCCATTCTGGTTCGCCAGAAGCGGCTTAGTCATGCTGGCCACATGACCCGGAAGCTGTACGCCGGCTCCCTCAGCCAATAAAGCGAGAGGAGCATCGCAACCCCAGAGTCGGCCACTACTGAACCTAATGGTCAGGGGTCCCTTTACCTTTACATATCCCTAGATGACCAACAGCATATATTGTACTGGTTCTTCCTAGAACCTAACTGGCAGAGCCAGTTCAGAGCTGCGGTAGAAATGTCATTGACCAGCAGAGTGGGAGCTACAAGATCAGCAACCGCAATTGGAAATCTGTGGCTCACAGCTTTCTCCTGAATGATACGACCGCTGCCATGTGCAAAACATCTCTCGGACACATGTTGCAAAGCTCACCGTCCCTGGGGGGGTGGGGCTGTGTTGAAAGAGTGATGACATCATTTTCTATCGCCATCCATAAATCCCACAGCAGGCTGCCTTCTTCTGCAAACTCTCAGGGAAATCAAAATAATGTTTTGCACATGCCAGAAGCTCTTTGCTTTTGGAGTTCCACAAGGAACCACGGGACAGAAAGGAAAAGCAGCAGCTTCGAGCTACAGCTGCATTCTCAAGGAAGCATGTTCTCTCGACTGCTAAGGGACACATGGTTTTGTTTCTGTCAGGAAAGCCGGTGGAATTCACAAATGTTCCCACATTCATTTCCATGTCTGTGTGAAAGGTGGCTGCAACATCTTTTCCTTGCATTTAAATTTTGTTCTACATTTCAAGAGTCCAGAGTCCTTGAGGAAGGAAGGAAGGAAGGAAGGAAGGAAGGAAGGAAGGAAGGAAGGAAGGAAGGAAGGAAGGAAGGAAGGAAGGAAGGAAGGAAACTTATGCTTATAATCTGTTGACTGGCAGAGGTTATTTTTTTATTTTAAAAACGACATGATAAATTATAAGTTCTCATGGTACATATTCCGTTAACTTCCCTGCACTGTGTGGACTAGACATTATAGCAACTGGGGTTCATTGTTTTTGAATTTGTTTCTGTTGCTATGGCAACACTTTTCTGCTTTCTAATCTCTTCATGCAAACGCTAGGTGCTTTACACACCTTGCGCATCCTTATAGACCTAGAGGGCGGCAGGAACGAAACACTAAAGACCTTCTTCAAACATCGTAAAACCTACTCAAAATAACTGATTATTTTTCCGATGACACTTTTTTTGTACTCTCTGCCTATAAATGCACGGGTCATCTTCATAGGCACCAGACCACAGCCAGCATCTGTCGAGGATAAATTCTACAGATTTAATGCAAAAGTCATTAAGAATTGATAATAGACACCAGGGCTGGGTGATATCTGGTTTTCAACATCATGATCTATCACCAGCTAAACGTCGTGATACAGTGGTACCTCGGGTTAAGTACTTAATTCGTTCCGGAGGTCTGTTCTTAACCTGAAACTGTTCTTAACCTGAAGCACCACTTTAGCTAATGGGGCCTCCCGCTGCTGCCGCACGATTTCTGTTCTCATCCTGAAGCAAAGTTCTTAACCTGAAGCACTATTTCTGGGTTAGCGGAGTGTGTAACCTGAAGCGTATGTAACCTGAAGCATATGTAACCCGAGATACCACTGTATACCGATTTATCATGATGTCTGAAATAAGGATAGAGCTATGTGAATACATTGGCTGGTTTCATGGTTTCCCCCGCATTGTGTTTTTTGCGTAGCACATGCACACACACACACACACGCCATGATTTACAGTATATTGCCAGGTCAAAAATTATGAAACCAGTATCACGATATGGACTTCAAACCAGTTTGGGACGACATATCGTCCAGCCCTAATAAACTCACAAGGCCCCAGAAGGCATCCTTTTTATTGCACATTCACGATGACTTGTGCTCAGGATGCTATCAGAGTGGTCATACGTGATTTCAATACCTTTTGCGCGCACAAAATTTTTGGGTGCTTTCTTTCCAGCCAGTCCATATTCTGAAACTACCAGCTGAAATGCAATAATTTTTTTATTCCACAAACATCCTGGACTTTATTTTGGTCCCGCTTTTGTTGCACTATAGCCCCTCCAGACAGCAAGAATGGGAAAGCACCGCAGAACAAACAAAAGCAGAATAAACCCACCAGTTGCTGACAGCATGGTGCTGAGCATGTTTGATCCCTGTATGAGCTAGCTGCATATTCCTGCATTGCAGAGGGTTGTACTAGATGATTAGCATAACGATGCCTTATGAGGAATGGCCAATGTATTCACGTGAAACCAGCCAATGTATTCACATAGCTATATCCTTATTTCAGACATCATGATAAATCGGTATACAGTGGTATCTCGGGTTACATACGCTTCAGGTTACATATGCTTCAGGTTACACACTCCGCTAACCCAGAAATAGTGCTTCAGGTTAAGAACTTTGCTTCAGGATGAGAACAGAAATCGTGCGGCAACAGCGGGAGGCCCCATTAGCTAAAGTGGTGCTTCAGGTTAAGAACAGTTTCAGGTTAAGAACAGACCTCCGGAACGAATTAAGTACTTAACCCGAGGTACCACTGTATCACGACGTTTAGCTGGTGATAGATCATGATGTTGATGGGCATGTTTAGCCTGGAGAAGAGGAGGTTAAGGGTTGATATGATAGCCATGTTCAAATATATAAAAGGATGTCACATAGAGGAGGGAGAAAGGTTGTTTTCTGCTGCTCCAGAGAAGCGGACACAGAGCAAAGGTTCCAAACTACAAGAAAGAAGATTCCACTTAAACATTAGGAAGAACTTCCTGACAGTAAGAGCTGTTCGACAGTGGAATTTGCTGCCAAGGAGTGTGGTGGAGTCTCCTTCTTTGGAGGTCTTTATGCAGAGGCTTGACAACCATATGTCAGGAGTGCTCTGATGGTGTTTCCTGCTTGGCAGGGGGTTGTACTCGATGGCCCTTGTGGTCTCTTCCAACTCTATGATTCTATGATTCTATGATCAGGTTTCCCTTCCAACTCTACAGTACTATACTATGATTCAAGAACATACTTGTGTCAAGAACACTAATGCACTGCAAAATACACTGCAAAATATAGTCGTACCTTGGATCCTGAATGCTTTGCGAGTCGAATGCTTTGGCTCTCAAACGCCACAAACCCGGAAGTGAGTGTTCCGGTTTGCAAACATTCTTTGGCGCCCTAACATGTGATGTGGCTTCCGATTGGCCACAGGAGCTTCCTGCAGCCAATCGGAAGCCGTGCCTTGGTTTCCGAACATTTTGGAAGTCGAACGGACTTCTAGAATGCAGCAGTCTGATTGGTCCTAAAACAATACGATTCAGAATGAAGCAGTCTGATTGGTCCTAGAACAACAGGATCCAGAATGCAGCAGTCTGATTGGTCCACAGGAGCCGCCCAATCCATCTCCAGGTGGAAGTGAATCTGCAACCTGATTGGCCTGCAGAAGAATCCTGGAATTAGCCAATCATGTGGGGCCCATTGTGTAAATAATGTATATAAAGCAGACATTCTGGGGGAACTTCCATTCCTCCTCACCACTATGAGCTGAATAAAGAGCATGAAATCCACTCTCGACTCCGAGTATATTTCAGGAAGAGTGGGGTTGCCTTGGGGGGGGTAGAGAAAAAAGAGGGAGGGGTGTTGGGGGTAGATGGAGAGGGAAACACAGGAGACATTCCCCATTTCTAGAGATATTTTTAAATCCCTCCTTATAGAGCACACACAACATCAATGGGGTCTCTGGGGTTTCAGGCAGCAGTTTTTTTCCTAGCCTTACTGGGGAGGTGGGGGGGGGAGTTGATCCTGAGACCTTGTCAGTGGGAGACATGTGCGAAAACCACAAGAGGAAAAGCTCCCCCTCAGCCGGTGCTGGATAGGAAAATTTATTCTAACACAATCAAGATCAGAGAAATCGCAAAGCGTTTTGATAAAATATTCCCCAGGGGCCGTGATATTCTGTCTCCCCTTCCCACAAAGAAGCATGACGTCTTCCAAAAGCCCTCTCTGAATCCTTATCTAAGCAATTGCCACCCTGCTAATAGCTCTTCCACCCCACCCAGTGCTTTTTTGTTCTATTAAAAAAAATGTTTAGGGGTACTCTCATGTTGACTCAAGAAAATCACCATTTTATAGTTAGAATCGGGGAAAATAAATACAGTAAATGGACGAAAGTACGAAGATTCACAAAATATTTAGGGGCATACGTACCTAGTGCTTTTTTCTGGGGGGGACGCAGGGATACGCATACCCCTAAACCAGGGGTGTCCAAACTTTTTTCAGAGAGGGCCAGATTTGATGAAGTGAAGAGACGTGAGACATAGTGGTCAACCTACAGATTTGAAAATAAGGGACCAGAAGCCTCGAAAAGAAGGGATCAGCGGCCAAAATAAGGGATTTTAGTCAACCAGCTCCTTTCCTTTTCCCCATAACAATATAGCTGTCAACTGTCCCTTATTTGGTGGGAAAGTCCCTTATCCCAGCGCTGTGTCCCGCTGCTGTCCCTTATTGATGATGTCCCTTAAATTTCCCGGGTTTCAAAGGAAGCAGCTCATCTCTCTCCCTCCCAGCCGGCCAGGGAGGAGGGAGGCTCCAACTGTGTTGCTTGGCTGCGTTGCTCACCCAATAAGTAGTCTAAGAACGACTGGGGGGTGGAGCTTGCATGCCTTGTGCCAATCAAATCGGCCGCGTTGCCTGGGGACTTGCCTTTGCTCAGCGCTTCCCAGCGGAGAGGTGACGGTGGTTTTCCTTGCTGCATCCCCTTTGCCGGGTTGCTCCGCTGTGGGAACCACCGCTTGAGGCTTCGTTTGGCTGCTGGCTGGGCTTTCTGCCTTTGGCTCGGAGGGGCTCAAAAGTTGAACATACCTGTTTTCGGAAAATCCCTTATTTTGGCTGCTAATCCCTTGTTTTCGAGGCTGCTGGTCCCTTATTTTCAAATCTGTAAGTTGACAGCTATGCATAACAGTGCATGCCCGCCCTAGATCCTGCACCAAGCAAGACCCTGCATATCTAGCTATGCATGCTAGGGGTGCCTCGGGCAGCTGAAGCAGCGATAGTTCTCTCCTCACTGGCCCTTTAAAGAAGGGGGTGAGCCCTGCCGCTCGACAGGATGGACCAAGAACTCTGGCCACAAGTTTCAATGTAAGGATTAACTACTACTCAAAGGTTGAAAAGAAAAAAACGTATATATTCTGCAAAGAATGACAGTTTAAAGCTAATAGTAAATTTAAACACAACGTGTGAGTACAATAGTTTTAAGATAATAATAAATTTAGATTTAGAAATAACGTTTAAGTGCCGAAATAATGTAGTTTCAAATGTGCAATAATATAGTATCAAGGTACATAAAATACCAGTACACAACAATAGTTTTATACAAGTCTCAATGGTAGTCAAAAAGAGTCCATATTATATAAACTCAGAATAAAGAATAAAGAGCCAAAAAGGAGTATCCGGAGTATGAATCAGATGTACGACTCAGTAGTGGTGACCAGGACAGGGCCCTGTTTCGGAGTAAACGCCTTCTTCAGCTGGTAATATCAAATAATATGTCAAAATAAATCAAGGTTCTTCAATTCCATAGATCATAAATATAATAAAGTATATACATTCTAGAGTGTATTAGCACATATCATGATATTTGGTTCCATACCTCGGTTTTTTGAGGACTATAAATCTGTTGGAAGTCTATATCATATCATATAATTCTTTTATGTTTCTTTTTCAACATGCGTCTAGAAATAAGAATTTACAAGAGTTATTATTTCCAGTCAAATTGTTTTTTAAAAAAACGGACATCAGATGAGTGTTTTCTCACCTTCGATAATTTAAACACGTTGTGTTTAAATTTACTATTAGCTTTAAACTGTCATTCTTTGCAGAATATATACGTTTTTTTCTTTTCAACCTTTGAGTAGTAGTTAATCCTTACATTGAAACTTGTGGCCAGAGTTCTTGGTTTATCCTTTTCAGTGCTCGACAGGATGGGCCAGATGCGGTTACCTTGGCCTGCTTAGAGCTCCCAAAGTCTCGCTGGAGTCCAGGGAATGGGGAGCTAGTTGGCCGCTTTTGGTTCAGGGAAGAAAGCCCCCAGATGGCACCATAGTCACGCCCCGTAGGCGGATTGCCCCCGCCCTGGAGTGCACATCATCTTTCCAGCTCCTGGTGCGACCCGGGAGTTGCGGGGTCTTGGGTGTGTTGGGTGGCGGGCACTGTGTGATGGCCTGGGAATCCGATTCAGAGGCTGAACCTGAGGAATCCCAGCCTGCACAGGAGTCCCCACCTCCAGGGCCGGCTGAGCTGGGGCAGGGGCTTGAACCTGAAGGGCCCTCACCTGTGCCGGATCCTCAGGAGCAGACACCAGCTGAATCCTCTCTGGCTCCAGAGGTGATCAAGGACCCATTGCCTGCAGGTGCTCCACTCTCAGCCCCGTCAGGGGAAGGTGAGGTTGCCTCTGGGTCCAGTAACCCTCCAACCTCTCCTGAGCGGCAGAGGCTCAGGGCAGAGAGGCGGAGGGAACTCAGTTCCCGCAGGAGGAGTGCTTGCCTCCAGGCCAGGAGAGGCGGGTCACCTGTAGGCCGGGACCGCCCTATGCCTCAGAGGAGATAAAGGCCAGTCAGCCCAGTCCCAGCTTGCGGGAGCAACATTGCTGGTAGCCTGTTCCTGCCTGCACCCTGTCCTGCTCTTCCAGAGTTCCTGACCATGCCCGGCTCCTTGTCTTGGACCCCGCTTCACCCTTGATGGACAGCCTCCATACCCTTGACCTAGGGCCAGACTCAGACCACGCCGCACAGTAAACCCCCCCCCCCGGGACCAGCACACGCTGCGACTCTCCAACAAGCTGACATTCTCCCCCGAAGATGCGCTCCTCCCTTATCTCCTGAGACAGACGGATGCTCACCGAGGCCCTGCCGCGATGTAAGCAGACCCTTGTGGGGATGGGTCTTATCCCTGCGAGTGGGGGTGGCTGGGAGGTGGGGGTAGTAGGCCTTTTCTCCCAGGCAGCATTGAAACCCGGGAAATTTACAGGATATCATCAATCCGGGACAGCAGCGGGAAATGGCGCTGGGGTAAGGTAGTTTCCCGCCAAATAAGGGACGGTTGACAGCTATGCCGTGAGGGCCGACCAATGTTGTTGACCTTTTTTTGTTGAGCTTTTTTTAAGATTTTACCCCAGGAAATAAACTGCTACAGGGGCCGGATTAAACTGACTGGTGGGCCGGATTAGGCCCCGGAAATGGACTTTGGACATGCCTGTCCTAAACAGTTTGTGAATCTAAGTTTGGCCTCATTGAGGGCTAGTATTTCAATATGAGTAGGAAAATGAGAGTACAGTCATACCTCGGGTTAAATATGCTTCGAGTTGAGCGCGTTTGAGTTGCGCTCCTCGCAACTCGGAAGTAACGGAGCGCATAATTTCCGTGTTTCGCCTCTTGCGCATGTGCAGACGCTCAAAATGACATCACACGCATGCGCAGAAGTGGCGAAAAGCCACGCACGCGTGCGCAGACGTGCCGTCGTTAGTTACGTTTACCTCTAGATGTGAACGGGGCTCTGGAATGGATCCTGTTCGTATCTAGAGGTACCACTGTAACCCTAAATATTTTTTTAGAAAAAAAGCACTGTGCCACCCACCAAGTGGTCAGATAAAACTATATTCTATTCCTCCCCCTCACCACATCTTCACAGCCAAATCCCCTGGATTTTTTTTCCTCCCGTTCCAAATCTATTATAATTATGTCGTTTTCCGCATGTGGGATTTTGTGACTTATTGATGCATCCTCAAGAAACCAGATTAAACGTTAAGCTAAAAGTGCAAGTTCGTTTCAATTTAGAACTTGTTGCATCATTTGGCCTACGTTCTGCTTGGTTTCTGCAGGATTGGCTTGGCTTGGCGTAGCTATACATTTTTTTAAAAAAACCAACAATAACCCAAAACCATCAAGAGCATTTCCTGGGAATATTTCCCACCAACCTTATTGACTTGTTTGATTTTTCTTTGCAACTCTCTCTCTCTCTCTCTCTCTCTCTCTCTCTCTCTCTCTCTCTCTCTCTCACACACACACACACACACACACACACACACACAATGGGTGGGTAATATGATATAGCCTTTACATTGGCAAAGTGGCATTTTATGGTCCCAGCAGAGTTCTACAGATGTTGATGTCATCTTCCTACGCGGAGTCTCGTTCTCCCAGATTCTGTAATTTGAACATAATGAGTGGCTTTGGTTAGGGCGGCCCAGCCTTAACAGGCAACCGTCTCATTTTACACTCAGAAACATCTGTTCGCCAAGATCAGTTATAAACCAATACTTTAAATTAGTAGGTCCTGGTTTGCACTCTGCCCATTTTTTGAACCTAGTACGGGAATTATGGTATAAAGTGTTTCTCATGTTCGTTGCTCTCTGGACAATCACCATTATGACTATTTTAAAAAAAAATTCATCTGGATTGTATTCCTTAAGACCAGACAAGAGCATCTGAAAAATATTATTATTATTATTACCAAGGGCCTTCTGGCGGTTCCCTCACTGCAAGAAGTGAATTTACAGGGAACCAGGCAGAGGGCCTTCTCGGTAGTGGCACCCGCCCTGTGGAATGCCCTCTGTGGTGTTTGCCCTCTGAGGTGACATCATGCTGAGTCATAAGGAAAGGGTTAAATGAGTGTGACGTGATTGGCCAGTGGGGACCCAAGGGGAGGAGTTAGAGTTAGAGTTGTTGAGGAGTCAGTCGGGTGTTAGAGAAGATAGAGGGAGGATAAGTCTGTGGGTTGGGATAGTTTGATGTGAGAGAGTGAGAGAATCTGTTAAGAGGAGTCAGATAGACAGGTGGGATAATTAGTTAGAAGTTATTAGGAAGGTATAGGCCGGTAAGAACCTAAGATTAAGAAACTGACAAGAAAAATTATCTGAAACCATAAACTTGTTAAGGCTTATAATATAAACTTGTTTATTTGGTTTAATGTTAACAACTGAGGAGGTCTGAGAAATAAGGTAAAAGAAAATAAGTAATTGAAACTTTATGTGTTTTTAATTGTTGTTAAGTTTTGATTTTTTTGTATTTTTGTGTTGTTTTTATTTTGTTTATTTTTGTTTTCGATTTTTAAATGTATGCTGAAAATACCAATAAATATTTATTTTAAAAAAAATAATGTTAACAACTGTCTGGACTCAGTGTGTACCCAAGAGAAATGGGTTGGTGGCAGCGGGGAAGCAATCACAGTGGTGGCACAGGGATCAATAGACCGTCAAACGTCTGGGGACCCTGTGTGATCGCCACCCCTCCCATCAGATTTCAAGGAAATATTTAACTATCCGACTTTTGGAAAACATCTGAAGGCAGCCCTGTTTAGGGAAGTTTTTAATGTTTGAAATTTTATTCTGTGTATAATGTTCTGTTGAAAGCCGCCAGAGGCTGGGGAAACCCAACCAAATGGGTGGGGTAGAAATAATAAATTATTATTAAATTATTATAGAATTTATATACTGCCCTAAAGCGGGAGGACTCAGGGTGGTTCACAGAACAAATTATCCACGTTGTCTATGACTTCTGCACAGATCAAAGTACAAGTAGATAAATAGGTACCGCTCCAGCGGGAAGGTAAACGGCGTTTCTGTGCGCTGCTCTGGTTCGCCAGAAGCGGCTTAGTCATGCTGGCCACATGACCCGGAAAAACTGTCTGCAGACAAACGCCAGCTCCCTCAGCCTGTAAAGCGAGATGAGCGCTGCAACCCCATAGTCGTTCGCAACTGGACTTAACTGTCAGGGGTCCTTTACCTTTACCTTTAAGGAAAAGTGGGTCATTCAGGGATCAAAACAGAAACTGGGTCAGATCCTGTAAATCCAAGACTGTCCCTGGAAAATAGGGACACTTGGTAAAAAGGTGAAATGCTTCTGGGAGATGATATATAATGAGATGAAAAAATGTTGAAATATACATTTATTAAAAAACCAGAAGCATTTTTATTGGGAATTGTTGGGAGTGAAAAAAATAGAAAGGAATATAAGCTTTTTTTATATGCAGTAACAGCAGCAAGAATATTATTGGCCCAAAAATGGAAGCAAGAAGAATTACCGACGATTGAAGAATGGAGGATGAAGTTAATGGACTATGCAGAACTAGATAAACTAACAGGAAGGATTCAAAACTGGCGGGACCATAAATTCACGGAAGACTGGAGTAAATTTACGGACTATTTGAAAAGTATTTGTGACGATCAGACGACGTTTGTAGGTTTGCAAGAAGTTTTGTGAGGAGTATTATTAGAAGTATTGTAAAAATGGACATGGGGGAGGATGATTTGTTAAGAGATGTAAAGGCAATATAAAGTTAAGAAATGCATAAGAAGTGGTTAAAATGGTGGGTCATCAGAGGTGCTGATGGAAGTCTAAAAAGATTGTATAAGTGATAAGTTTTGTGGTACATTTTACAATTTATATGTTAAAATCAATAAAAAAAATTTTTAAAAAAAGGAAAATAGGGACACTTGGAGGTTCTCGAATGCCAGATCCGTAACGCTGTACTCCCTCACCTGTCATGGTGGTTCTTCTTCCTGCCAGCATTTTGTCTGCTGACTTTCTTTCCGTAGGTGGTCTGCCAAGTCCCCTCTACAGTTTTTTGGCCCATCTCTGCACCTCCTCAATAATAATAATAATAATAATAATAATAATAATAATAATAATAATTTATTATTTGTACCCCGCCCATCTGGCTGGGTTTCCCCGGCCCTCTGGGCGGCTTCCAACAAAGATGAAAGATACACTAAAATGTCACATATTAAAAACTTCCCTGAACAGGGCTGCCTTCAGATGTCTTCTGAATGTCAGGTAGATGTTTATTGCTTTGACATCTGATGGGAGGGCGTTCCACAGGGCGGGTGCCACTACCGAGAAGGCCCTCTGCCTGGTTCCCTGTAACTTAGCCTCTCGCAGTGAGGGAACCGCCAGAAGGCCCTCGGAGCTGGACCTCAGTGTCCGGGCAGAACGATGGGGGAGGAGACGCTCCTTCAGATATACTGGACCGCGGCCGTTTAGGGCTTTAAAGGTCAGCAGCAACACTTTGAATTGTGCTCGGAAACATACTGGGAGCCAATGTAGGTCTTTCAAGACCGGTGTTATATGGTCTCGGCGGCCGCTCCCAGTCACCAGTCTAGCTGCCGCATTCTGGATTAGTTGTAGTTTCCGGGTCACATTCAAAGGTAGCCCCACGTAGAGCTCCTCTACTTCGTGCATGTATTTATTCTCCAAAAATATTGACCCAGACTTAAGTCACTATGTCAGCGTTGGCCAGAATGTTGGAGCAGGTCTATTCTTACCTTTATTATCTCCCAGACAATGCTTCGGTCCATGCAAAAATGTTATGTGTCTGGAGAGTGGGGTGGGTGTTCTTTTTAGCAACATCGTGTTTTAGTAACCTTCAAGCAGCCTGCTCACTCAATGGACAACCGACTCAGCATTGTGCACCGTCAGTTCGCCTGACTAAGGCCTCCAGCCTTCGATTTTGGCTGCCGCCACTTCAATATTTGCTAAAGGGAGATCCCTTGACTCGTGTGAATTTACATATACACCCACGCACAGTCATTTTGAAGTTTCAGCACTTGTGTAAAACTCTTTCAACTACACATGCCATTCTGCACCGGAGTATGGTTTAAGATACTCCAAGTGTCCCTATTTTCCAGGGACAGTCTCAGATTTACAGAAACTGTTCCGGTTTCTGATTTGATCCCGGAATGTTTCCTTAAGGTAAAGGTAAAGGGACCCCTGACCATTAGGTCCAGTCGTGACCGACTCTGGGGTTGCGGCGCTCATCTCGCTTTATTGGCCGAGGGAGCCGGCATACAGCTTCCGGGTCATGTGGCCAGCATGACTAAGCCGCTTCTGGTGAACCAGAGCAGCGCATGGAAACGCCGTTTACCTTCCCGCTGAATAAAGAGCATGAAATCCACACTCAACTCCGAGTATATTTCAGAAGGATATTGAAAAGCGGGAACATGTGGAGAGGAGGGCAACCAAGATGATCAAGGGTCTGGAAACTAAGCCTGATGAGGAGCTCTTGAAGGAGCTGGGTCTGTTTATCCTGGAAAAGAGGAGACTGAGAGGAGATAGGATGGCCATCTTCAAATGTCTTAAGGGCTGTCACATGGAAGAGGGACCATGCTTGTTTTCTCCTGCTCTGGAAGGTAGGACTGAGGCAATGGCTTCAAGTTGCTAGAAAGGAGATTCTGACATCCGGAGAAACTTTCTGACGGCAAGAGCTGTTCAGCAGTGCAACCGACTCCAACGAGAGGTGGTGGAATCACCTTCCTTGGAGGTTTCTAAGCAGAGGTTGGATGGGCATCTGTTATTATTTCAGCTGAGATTCCTTCATGGCAGGGGGTTGTTTGA
Source organism: Podarcis melisellensis (assembly GCF_964234715.1). Lineage (NCBI taxonomy): Eukaryota > Metazoa > Chordata > Lepidosauria > Squamata > Lacertidae > Podarcis > Podarcis melisellensis. The sequence continues at coordinate 125,876,198 of NC_138528.1, read as the reverse complement.
GATGACCCATGGGGCCCTTCCAATCCTTAAGAAAGTGTTGGTCATTACCTTTAAAGCCATATATGGCTGTTGCCTAGTATATCTGAAGGACTGTCTCGTTCTGTCAGCACCTGCCCTTTTCATGAAGATCTACTCAAGTGGTTTTACTTGGTGTCCTTTGGGTGGTCAAGACACAACTGGATGGACCATGGGAGTGGGCCTCCTCTGTGACTATGCCTAGTGGGCCTCCTCTGTGACTATGCCTAGTTTTTGAGACTCCCTCCGTCTTTAGTTCTGTCTTCTGCACCCTTGTCTTCTGCCCAAGACATTATTGTTCTGGCAAGAGAGGTGGTGGGCTCTCTTTCCTTGGAATGTTTTAAACAGAGGTTGGATGGCCATCTGTCATGGATGCTTTAGCTGAGATTCCTGCACTGCAGGGGGTTGGACCAGATGACCCCCGTGGTCCCTTCCACCTATGAGATTCGATGGTAAACTTTTTTTTTAATTCCTATACAGGGCTGCCTTCAGATGGCTTCAGGGTCACTTAACTCCATACCCTCCAACACTTCTCTGATGAAAATAGGGATGTCCTAAGGAAAAGCATTTCCCAGTAGTGATATATGGAAGTGAGAGCTGGACCATAAAGAAGGCTGAGCGCTGAAGAACTGATGCTTTTGAATTATGGTGCTGGAGGAGACTCTTGAGAGTCCCATGGACTGCAAGAAGATCAAACCAATCCATTCTTAAGGAAATCAGCCCTGAGTGCTCACTAGAAGGACAGATCCTGAAGCTGAGGCTCCAATATGTTGGCCACCTCATGAGAAGAGAAGACTCCCTGGAAAAGACCCTGATGTTGGGAAAGATGGAGGGCACAAGGAGAAGGGGACGACAGAGGACGAGATGGTTGCACAGTGTTCTCAAAGCTACCAGCATGAGTTTGACCAAACTGCGGGAGACAGTGGAAGACAGGAGTGCCTGGCGTGCTCTGGTCCATGGGGTCACGAAGAGTCGGACAGGACTAAACGACTAAACAACAACAAGGAAAAGCGGGACATTCTGGGATTAAATCAGAAACTGGGGCAGCTTCTATAAACTCAGGACTGTCCCTGGAAAATAGGGGCACTTGGAGGATGCGAGAGAGAAACCAGCCTACAGTACAAAGGTAGAATTTACATTTGCTGGCCCACACAATTTTGCCTCTGGTCCCCAGAAAGTTGTCGAGAGGGGAACATGGCCTTCAGTCTGAAAAAGGTTCCCCCCCCCCTTGTTTTAATGATTGAAGACCCAGAAAGAGCTGTTTTCTGCTGTGCCTGTTATGTACTGAGTTGAATAGGATCCAAAATGCAGCAGTCTGATTGGTCCTAGAACAATAGGATTCAAAATGCAGCAGTCTGATTGGTCCTAGAACAATAGGATCCAAAATGCAGCAGTCTGATTGGTCCTAGAGCAATAGGATCCAGAATGCAGCAGTCTGATTGGTCCTAGAACAATGCAGCAGTATGATTGGTCTGCAGGAGCCACCGAATCTGGCTCCAGACGGAAGTGAATCCACAACCTGATTGGCCTACAGGAGAATTCCGGAATTAGCCAGTCACGTGCAGCCCATTGTGTAAATAATGTATATAAAGCAGATACTTTGAGCGGACATTCATTCCTCCTCACCACTATGAGCTGAATAAAGAGCATGAAATCCACTCTCGACTCTGAGTATATTTCAGTGCCTCCGTTGCTTTTGGATGGGTGTTCGTTGTGGAATGGGTGTTACAGCTGTATGCAACTTTTTCCACAGCATCCCCATGAACACCATTGGGATCAAGAAAGCCAGGCTGTACACCTGCAATCTGAAGGCCTGGAAGAAACCATAATAATCATTCTGCTCCCTGAACCATTTCCGTTCAACTGACCCGAACCTTGTGTGTGAGATTTGACTACGGTGATTCTTGTGTATGACTCAGGAGTGCACCCAGGTCATTCATTTATAAAACAGGAAGTTCTTCAAGCTCTCCTCGATATTATTTCACAAGGGAAAAGCGAGCCAGCCTGACTAAGTCGTTGAGGAGGACGGGGAATTCTCTGCAGCGGATGGGAGTTGAATAGCGTGGAAACGCTGATAGTGCTTCGTGCTCCGAATATTTCCACAAAACAATAAACAGAGTGGTGATGCAATCACTTCTGCAATCGACACAAGATAATATCACCATGGAAACTATCTGTAAACAAACAATAAACGCCCATAAAAGTGGCAAAAGTAGTTTCTTTCCCAAATCAGTTTTATCTTAAACAGTAGCAAGTGCAGTAAATAAGGAGTTTGCTTGTAATATATCAGTAGTTCAGTCCTCATTTCTTCTCTTTCCAAAATAGATTTATCTTGAATAATTGTTACGGAAGGGGGGGGCATGTCTTCTTCACCTTCTTCTTCGCTACAATATATCAATTTATTTCCAATTGTCAATGTCAAAAGGGACTAAAATCTATAAAATTCATAGAAAATCAACGTGCCAGTTTGCTCTGATCAGCCTTTCCTCCAGGCAATGTCAGGTGCCAGACTATGCATATTTGAGACCATTGTTTTCTCATCCCCAGGAAGTGTTTATCTGTGCATATCTCCAGCTCTGCATATTCCCCCCTCCCTCCTCCTTATGTTAATCCGGTGTAGCTCTGCATATTCCCCCCTCCCTCCTCCATATGTTAATCTGTGTAACCCAACCTCCCTTTAATATATTCATGATGTAATCTGTGTAACCAAACCTCTCTTTAATGTATTCATGACGTGTTTTGCACTGTATTCTGGGACATGGAGGGAAGTTTCAAAAACTCATGTCACCCCTTTCTCACTGTTCAATCTCGTCTTGAACCTGTTGGCCAATAAACTTGGATCTTCTGCAGTTTGCTCCTGTCTCCGGCTGAGCTCATTTTCCTCCGCAGGGACCCACGGACTGAGTCCGATGAGCTGGGTGGCAGAGCAGCCTCGCACCCAGATTTTTGCCGTAACAATAATAATAATAATAATAATAATAATAATAATAATAATAATAATAATAATAATTTATTATTTATACCCCGCCCATCTGGCTGAGTCTCCCCAGCCACTCTGGGCGGCTCCCAATCAAATGTTAAAAACAGTACAGCATTAAATATTAAAAACTTCCCTAAACAGGGCTGCCTTCAGATGTCTTTTAAAGATAGGATAACTGCTTCTTTCCTTCACATCTGGTGGGAGGGCATTCCACAGGGCAGGCGCCACTACCGAGAAGGCCCTCTGTCTGGTTCCCCGTAACCTCGCTTCTCGCAATGAGGGAACCGCCAGAAGGCCCTCGGCGCTGGATCTCAGTGTCTGGACTGAGGGGGGTGGAGACAATTCAGGTATACAGGACAATTACAAAGGCAGTAATAAATAGTCCAGTTGTGATATACCAGTGGTTCGGTGCTTGGACGTTGTTCCGGTAATCCAACGTTTCATCGCTAAAGAGCTTAGTCATCGGACTTTGTAGTAAATAATATACAAGAGAAGGCAGTATGTAAACGGCTTAAAGCAGGGGTATGTTGTTGTTGTTGTTTAGTCGTGTCCGACTCTTTGTGACCCCCTGGACCAGAGCACGCCAGGCACTCCTGTCTTCCACTGCCTCCCGCAGTTTGGTCAAACTCATGCTGGTAGCTTCGAGAACACTGTCCAACCATCTCGTCCTCTGTCGTCCCCTTCTCCTTGCGCCCTCCATCTTTCCCAACATCAGGGTCTTTTCCAGGGAGTCTTCTCTTCTCATGAGGTGGCCGAAGTTTCGGAGCAGGGGTATATCTGTCCCCATTTGCATGTTTCCATCGGGAGGAGCATAGAAAAAGGAAGCTGTCCTTCAGTTTGTTAACTGCTGCTACCAATGGAAACATGCAAATGTGTGTGCGTGCGCGATGCAAAAATCTCAATGTGGTGGAAACCGGGAAGCCAGCCAATGCTTCTCTCGATTCCTGCAGCCCCTGTTAACTCTGCTGGTTCAGCTCTCCCCTTCCTCTCGCAGGGGGAAGCAAATCACAAGATCAGGCGCCAGCCGAAATCACGATGCAATAAAAATCACAAAGCAAACCAATTGCCTCTGCACAGCTCCATCCTTCTTTCAGACATCGTGATATATCGCTATAAAAGGTAAAGGGACCTCTGACCATTAGGTCCAGTCACGGACGACTCTGGGGTTGCGGCGCTCATCTCGTTTTACTGGCTGAGGGAGCCGGCGTACAGCTTCCGGGTCATGTGGCCAGCATGACTAAGCCGCTTCTGGTAAACCACAGCAGCGCACGGAAATGCCGTTTACCTTCCTGCCAGAGCGGTACCTATTTATCTACTTGCACTTTGACGTGCTTTCAAACTGCTAGGTTGGCAGGAGCAGGAACCGAGCAACGGGAGCTCACCCCGTCGCAGGGATTCGAACTGCCGACCTTCTGATTGGCAAGTCCTCGTCCCTTATCGGTATACTACCTGGTGATATATCACAATGTTGAAAACCAGATATCGCCCAGCCCTTCTCAGTACATCGCTTTTTCTTTTACATTTCTGACAACTCGAAACCAGGCGCTAAGGGACAAACTGACACTCTCTCCCATGCATGGTGTTCTAAAAACTACATATTGAAAATATTCCGGAAAGACACTAAAGGAACAACGAAATCCTTGTAATATTAAAGGCTATGGTCAGTAGAGTCTTGTGGTTAGATGAATCGTTCTGTTCTATTTTATAAGAATGATCTACCCTCATAAGGATTCATGAATTTCAGAATCAAGACCAATTTCTGTATTGCCTCATAAGAGCGAATAACATTAGGGACGCATTGGGGGGGGGGGAGTGATTATCCATTATTAATGCCCTATCTGGCAAAAATAGGCCTTTAAATATTGGAATATACATCAAACACATACATATTTTATCATCGGGTCACTTAAGTCAACTATGTTCGCTGCAGAATTTTCTTCCATTGGGCAGAACGTCCAAGTGTTCTGCATATCTAGTAGGCAAAAATACATTTACAAGCTTTCTTCTAGCTACCCATTTATTATCTATCTCTGTGGCCGTGAATGCTATATCATATGTAGTCTGATGGCCTGGGATTCAGACTCGGAGGCTGAACCTGAGGAATCCCAGCCTGCACAGGAGTCCCCTCCTCCAGAACCAGCTGAGCCGGGGCTGGGGCTTGTACCTGAAGGGTCCTCACCTGTGCTGGAGCCTCAGGTGCAGACACCAGCTGAGTCTGCTGTGGCTCCTGAGGGGATGGAGGACCCATTGCCTGCAGGTGCTCCATTCTCAGCCCCATCAGGGGAAGAGGAGGTTGCCTCTGGGTCCGGTAACCCTCCAGTCTCTCCTGAGCTGCAGAGGCTCAGGGCAGAGAGGCAGAGGGAACTAAGTTCCTGCAGGAGGAGTGCTCACCTCCAGGCCAGGAGAGGCGAGTCACCTGTGGATCGGGGCTGCCCTATGCCAGATAAAAGCCAGCCAGCCCCAGACCCAGGTTGCGGGAGCAACATTGTTGGTAGCCTGTTCCTGCCTGTACCCTGTCCTGTTCTTCTGTCAGAGTTCCTGACCTCACCCGACTCCCTGCCTTGGACCCCGCTTCAGCTTTGACAGACAGCCTCCATACCGCACCCTCGACCTCGGACTGGACTCAGATCTCGCCGCACAGTTAACCCTCGGGACCAGCACATGTAGTCACAGATGTTCGCTTGTAATATTTTTGTTTTAAGATATATTACCAAGTGCCCCGCATTTTGCTATCACTGGTTTTTTTTAAATCTTAACTTGAGTTCTTTGCATATTTTAAGAGAGAGAAGTGCTCTTAACAGCTGGGTGGCAGGCAGAAATTAAATGGAGCAAGCTTTTTCTAATTCTGGGGGAAGTGTCACCAGATCGCATTCTGTCTGTCAGACATCTCATTGCATTGTGCCCGAAATACATTCTGGTGGAGTGCAATCTTGCACATGTCTGCTTGGAATTAAGTCTCATTGAGTTAAATGATTTAGGATGTCTGTGCTTCTTCACCAGCTGTAACTTCCGGTGTGCTGCAAAAACCGCTAGCAGCAATCACAACTCTCTCACCGCACTCAAGGCAAACTGAAAGAATTGTTCATAATCTTACAGTGCAGTGGTTCCAAAACTCCCAAAGATAACTTGGAAATTGCTGAGGCTCTTGGCATTATACCTGATTTTTCAGCATGTTGTAGCAATTGGAATGCACCGTGCTGGGTGCTGGATGAATTTTAATTGCATTTTAATTGCTTCTTTTATTTGTTATGTCACAAATTGTTGCGTTACAGTGGTACCTCGGGTTAAGAACTTAATTTGTTCCGGAGGTCCGTTCTTAACCTGAAGTACCACTTCAGCTAATGAGACCTCCCGCTGCCACTGCACGATTTCTGTTCATCCTGAAGCGAAGTTCTTAACCCGAGGTACAATTTCTGGGTTAGCGGAGTCTGTAACCTGAAGTGTCTGTAACCCAAGGTACCACTGTACAATTCGAATTCCATAGACTGAGAGACAACGACTGGCCCAGGGTCACATAGTGGGTTTCGTGACTGGGTGGTGATTTTAACCCTGATTTCCAAGCTCCAAGTCCACTTGATATCCCTGCATTTCATTCCACATTCAGAGGGCAGGGATGTTGAAATGAATATAATATAATTAATATAATCCTTTCCCATAGGCCTGGAAACACATTGGGTCCCTTGTTAACAGTCCTGTGTTGCACCTTTAAGACTAACCAATTCATATTGCAATCCTGTACATATCGGGGAGCAATTCCCACAGAATTCAGTCGGGCTTCTGAATATTATTGCGTATCAAGACCCCAAGGCTTATGTTGAACAATAACACCAGGACACAGTATATTAGGTTAATGGGCAAATTTAGATCACAACTTTATTGGTTACAGAATGTGAGCGGTATTGGCTTAGGCACTGGAATTGAACCGACTATGTCTGACTCCTGCCCGCCATGCAGGTAGTCTAGTAAGGGTCAACCGCCAATAGGGGAAGCCATGTTGATGTACATCAACTCAAGCTCCCCCAGGGTCCCTGATGCACCCGGGGACTTCTACGTCATTGGAAAGCTAAGCCCAGCGCCGGTGCAGGCAAGAAGCCAAATGGCCTACTCGCAACACCGCCCCACCAGGAAGTGGAGCGGCCTTGTCACATGAATCCACACAAAAAATTGGGACGGGAAGGATCCCTTCTGAACTAAGAGATGGAGGCCGTAACCTTTGTCCCTGCAGAATGGCAACTGTGACATCCGGGAGCCCTTCTGAAAGAAGTAAGACATTTTTCAGATTAGCTAGTTGCTAACTACAGTGGTACCTCTGGTTACGTACTTAATTCGTGGTCCGTTCTTAACCTGAAACTGTTCTTAACCTGAAGCACCACTTTAGCTAATGGGGCCTCCTGCTGCTGCCACGCCGCTGGAGCACGATTTCTGTTCTCATCCTGAAGCAAAGTTCTTAACCTGAGGTACTATTTCTGGGTTAGTCTGTAACCTGAAGCATCTGTAACCCGAGGTACCACTGTAGTAGTAGTAATAATAATAATAATAAAGCGGCAAAACATCAAACATTAAAAACTTCCCTAAGCAGGGCTGCCCTCAGATGTCTTCTAAAGTCAGATACTTATTTAAAAGTCAGATAGACCTACATACATAGGTCATAGGGATTCATATTTTTTGTTATGTACTGAAGTTCTCACCCTGGGCCAGCAGGGGGATACTGTAGATAGTTCAGGTCCACATATGCAAATAAGGGATCGAAAGTGACGTTCAGTGATTGGATAGTTACAGAAAATGGTTACTGTTGCGTTGTAGTGGAGCTCTATATAAGCAGGCTGGCTGAACCCTTCAGTTCAGTTCTGTTCTGGCCTGTGTATAAACAAGAGCTGTTTGAAGAATCGCTGTGTCGTCAGTTATGTTCACCCACAACTTAACATTTTTCCTCCTTCAGATGTCCCTTGCGGGATGAAGCAGAGGGGTTATAACTCGGAAGCCCCTCTTAGTGCTCCACACTGCCCTAACTACAAAGTTGCTCCCTCCCAAGTAGACAAAACCACATGCAGGCTGACAATAGACTCACAATCAGAGCCTCCATGGTGTTGAGTACTCTTCTGGCTCAGCAAGCACACACAGCAGGAGATGTTTTTGGCAAAACTCTATTCTTTGCCCTGAAGGTAATGAATGTTTGCAGATGGCATCCACATGACCCAAGTAGGAAGTATGAATGGAATCCTTACCCACAAACAAGAAAACAAGGCTTGCATCTTCAGTCACCAAGATGCTGATAGATGCTTGCCCAGAAGGCGGTTGAAATCTGGCTGGATAACTACATTCCTGGCCTGGAGACAGTTCCTAAATTTACTCTCATCAGACTGTTTACAAAGCTGTGGCAGAAGAATGCTATTCAGTGGTTTGGAGCACCTACGCAAGCCTGACACACAAACCCCATTTTACAGTGTTTCTGAAGTTTTTAGGGGCTCCCAAAATATCCAGAACAAGCACCAGGATGAAGACCGCACTCCAGTTTTCGGGATTTTTAGTGCAATTGTTATTATTCATGGCAAACAGAACCTGGTCGTTCAAAAGGCAAAATGCCAGGCAAAGCAGTTATAGACAACTTTGCCAATCTGGTATCTTCCGGATGTTTTGGACTCTACAGCTGGAATCCAAAACATCTGGAGCTTGTCTGGTTAGCAAAGACTGAGCTATAAAGTATTTCTCTTCTGGATAAGAAAAGAGGTGGATGAGATCCAGCAGCAGGCCCAGAAGTCATGTGCAGAATAGCCTGTCTCCTTGACAATTACCAGTCCAAGAAAACTGGAATAGTTCTGATATGATGTGCCGTATCACTCATCCAAAGACTATCTCTGGAGAGACTTATCTTTCATTTGTTGGCAGCTTCTCTAAAGCTTCAACTTGAATGCGGAATATCTGCCCAGGTTTCCTATGTGCAGGGTGGAGAGAAGGTGTGTTTATGCCATGGAAGGCAAAAGAGCTTAGCAAAGTTCATGCAGGTTCTCACAAGAGGATGAGTGACTCATTAACAAACCCCAAATGAGCGGGAACGCTGCGATTGTGACGGCAAGTATTATTGTTATGACATTCATGCTGTGCTTCTCCCTTGTCTGGCTGTATTGTGGCCAGCCTTCTGAGTAGGGAAGTTAAAAATAGAGAACATTTGTTAGAAAGCTTTGGGGAGCGTTCTTTTTTCCAAAAAAAAAGATAATTATGGATCCCCTATGGTGCATAGATTCTCACTAGTGGTGCAACATTTGTTCTGTTCAGAGGATTATTCAAGACATAGATAGGAAATCAGAACAGCTATTCCGATGTCTTGGGCGTGTGATAAACTGCAACTCTTTTGGAAGACTGCTGTTAATGAGATAAGCTTCATTAGAAACCCAAACGTTATTTGCACCCCAGCCTTGGTTTTGATAATCTTTCTCCAAGGTCCCAGGCAGTTCCAAGAATGGAAACTCAACGGACATATTTGTGTTTCTGTGTGTGTGTGTGTGTGAGAGAGAGAGAGAGAGAGAGAGAGAGAGAGAGAGAGAGCTCCCATTACTTAGATGAGAGTGTTTGGATTCCTGTAAACCACAGAGCCTAGGACTTGCCGATCAGAAGGTTGGTGGTTCGAATCCCCACGACGGGGTGAGCTCCCATTGCTCGGTCCCTGCTCCTGCCCACCTAGCAGTTCGAAAGCACGTCAAAGTGCAAGTAGATAAATAGGTACCGCTCCAGCGGGAAGGTAAACGGCGTTTCCGTGTGCTGCTCTGGTTCGCCAGAAGTGGCTTAGTCATGCTGGCCACATGACCCGGAAGCTGTACACTGGCTCCCTCGGCCAATAAAGCGAGATGAGCGCCGCAACCCCAGAATTGTCTGCAACTGGACCTAAAGGTCAGGGGTCCCTTTACCTTTACCTTTAATATTTCCAGGGGATTACAAGTCATAGTAAGGCTATCTTTAGGGGGTCGCAGGGCCTGGGGCAAATCACACACCCCAGCCTTCCAAAGTCCAGACCATCCCTCTCAGCGACATCCCCGGATATCACGCCAGGTAATTTTCAATGAGAATGACAAGCAAAGCCCGCCGAGGCTGTTTTTCTTCCTGCAAGGATGCCGTTCTCTCAGATGTCAGCTTAAAGGTTGTGTATGTCTTCTCTCCCCCTTCCTCTTAAAGTTAGAAGTCCTGTAGGTACCATAGCAACAGCTGCATCACGTGGCTTTCTGCAATGCCACCTAGAACTGTGTTAACTAATAAAGTCTGTGCAAGTGTCAGACAGAGAGAGAACTCAGCCAGACTCGGCATTGCTTGGGAATAATTCATTACTCAATGATTCCTCACTCCTCTGATTCACATAGGTAAATCCCAGCCCACAAGCAAAGTGAGCTCTAATTACAATTCTGCCTTTTAAAAAGGAGCTGTCAGTGCTACTTACATTCTGCTGATCTCTCTCTCCTTCTCTCTCTAATTATCCAGTACTCCATTGTGCTAAAGCTTGTAGTTGGGTGAGTTTGGGAGTGGAATCTGTATTCCTATGGACATGTGTTAGCAACCATTGAGGGGCCCTTTGCTTTGCTATTGGTGGGATTGATCCTGGCTGCAAGGCTGTGATATAGAAAAAATAGGGGTGGTTGCCTTTTGCTGCCCAACTCCCCAAGGGACTGAGTCCCCTAAGTCCAGAATCAGCAGAGATGAAGGGATGGAGGCAGGATGCAGTGAAAGCAAGACAGATCTTTATTTTTCTGTTGCGACAGAGTTCCCTCCCCTCCTAGCAAGGAGGCAAGAGAGACCCCGGAACCCAGAAGAAACATCTCTTTTCATGGTTTGCATTTTGGCATCAAGAGGAGGGACACCCCCTCTACAAACAGTCAGAAATTATATCACACACAAGGTGGGGTTACTGTGGCTCAGGCAGGCCAAGGTGTGATATTCCTGAGGATTTAGCAAGCTTCACAAAATTCCAGACACAGTTTACACAAAACATTAGCATTTGATAAGACCATCAGGATGACCATTGGACATCCCTCAATGCAGAGCATCTGGGCAAACCATGACAATTAATACAAGGGAGGTTTATAGATATAAGAGAAGAATTCCTTCAGGAACTTCCCCTGATTGCTGTCTGCCTGCCTGTTCTCAGGAAAGGGAGATTAAGGAAGCAAAGGAAATATTGAGAGCGCCAAAATGGCTTTTGGATTGCTCTCCTGTACTATTTTAGACATGTGATTTATATACTTACCGTATGTATGTGTGTTTACCTTGTGCAATTATCAACATTTATTCTATACGGGTGGCGCTTAGAAGAGCCTAGGACTTGCTGATCATAAGGTCGGCGGTTTGAATCCCCACAACGGGGTGAGCTCCCATTGCTCGGTCCCTGCTCCTGCCAACCTAGCAGTTCAAAAGCACGTCAAAGTGCAAGTAGATAAATAGGTACCACTACGGCGGGAAGGTAAATGGCGTTTCTGTGCGCTGCTCTGGTTCGCCAGAAGCGGCTTAGTCATGCTGGCCACATGACCCAGAAGCTGTACGCTGGCTCCCTCGACCAGTAAAGCGAGATGAGCGCCGCAACCCCAGAGTCGGCCACGACTGGACCTAATGGTCAGGGGTCCCTTTAAGACCTTAGAATTCCTATAACAGCTGGTTGCTGGCATTTAAGGGGGAGGTGAACCTAAAATTGAATGGGTATCTGAACAGTTGCATTAAACATGCTAAAAAACTGTTGTGCCTACTAGAAGCGCACACTAAAACAAGCATAGATCCACTTAACTCAGGAACTTCGGAAGCTGTCGTACCCTGAGGCTCTGTACACACACCCATTTACAACCAGTGACTCCCACTGCTGGTTTGGGAAGCAGTGTAAACATCCATATCTATTCTGTATCTTGGAGCGATGGAGAAACGTTCACATCTCTGCACCAAGAGATCTCTTTATCAGAGATATGTTGTTTGTTTGTTTTTATATATATAAATTTTTATTAAGGTTTTTTTAATACAAATGCATATTTGATAAACAACATTGATTTTTTAACATCCTTTCATTACTACAATGGACTCCCTCACGTCTCCCGCTTCCACTTGCATCATTATAAAATTATTTCCAAGCAAATTATCATTTTGTTTAGAATCTTAAATCCATTCATTTTTAGATTACACTCAAATCTAATTTAATGGTAGACAATTATTTCTACTCTGACATCCTTGTTAACATTCAGCCAAATTACAATACTTTTGTAGATAAATCTTGAATTTCTTCCAGTCTTCTTCAACCTTCTCCTCTCCCAGGTCTCGGATTCTGCTGGTCATCTCAGCTAGTTGCATATAGTCCATCAGCTGCATCTGCCATTCTTCCAGTGTGGGTAGATCTTGAGTTTTCCAGTTCTTAGCGATGAGTATCCTTGCTGCCGTTGTTGCATACATAAAAAATGTTCTGTCCTTCTTTAACACATTCTGGCCGACAATGCCCAGAAGGAAGGCCTCTGGTTTCTTGGTGAAGGTATACTTAAACACCTTTTTCAGCTCATTATAAATCATTTCCCAGAAGACCTTCACTCTAGGGCAAGTCCACCAGAGGTGAAAGAATGTTCCTTCATTTTCCTTACATTTCCAACATTTATTATCAGACGAATGGTATATTTTGGCCAATTTAACTGGGGTCATGTACCATCTATATATCATTTTCAATACATTTTCCTTCAAAGCATTACATGCAGAGAAGTTCAGCCCAATGGTCCACAACCTTTCCCAATCTTCAAACATGATGTTATGCCCAATATCCTGAGCCCACTTTATCATAGCTGATTTAACCATTTCGTCTTGTGTGTTCCATTTCAGCAGCAAATTATACATTTTTGAAAGTACTTTAGTTTTAGATTCTAACAATTCTGTTTCCAACTTCGACTTCTCCACCTGGAATCCTATCTTTTTGTCATTCTTAAACACTTCTTTAATCTGAGCATAGTGTAACCAGTCTCGCACTTTATCTTTCATTTTCTCTAAACTCTGCAATTTCCAATTGTCTCCGTCTCTTTCTAATATTTCCCAATACTTTGGCCAATTGGCCTCCATATTGGGTCTTTTTCGGGCCTTAGCCTCCAGGGGTGACAGCCACCTCGGAGTTTTATTTTCCAGTAAGTCTTTGTATTTTGTCCAGACATTAAATACTGCTTTTCTGACAATATGGTTCTTGAAGGCCTTGTTAATCTTAACCTTATCGTACCATAGATATGCATGCCATCCAAATGCATTGTTAAAACCTTCCAAATCCAGTACGTCCGTGTCTTCTAGAAGTAGCCAGTCTTTTAGCCAGCAGAAAGCTGCGGCTTCATAATATAGCTTTAAGTCTGGCAGGGCAAAGCCCCCTCTTTCTTTCGCATCCGTTAATATCTTAAACTTAATTCTGGGCTTTTTGCCCTGCCAGACAAATTTAGAAATATCTTTCTGCCACTTCCGGAAGCACTCCGTTTTGTCTACAATTTGTAATGTTTGAAACAAAAACAACATTTTTGGCAATACATTCATCTTAATGGCAGCTATACGGCCTAGCAATGAAAGTTTTAACTTTGACCAACTCTCCAAGTCTCTCTTAATTTCCGACCAACATTTTTCATAGTTATCCTTAAATAAACTCAGATTTTTTGCTGTTATGTTTACCCCTAGGTATCAGAGATATGTTGTTTGAGGTTGATGTGCCCTTGACAGCAAACTTCAAGGAAGCTCCACAGAGACTCATCAACCGTTTTGCCCAAGCCTGCAGGGAGTTCAGCCTTCTCATCAGCCTGACGAAGAAAGACCAACATTGTCCTGGGTCAGGACGTTACCGGCACTCAGCACTGATGACTACACACTTGAGGTGGTAGATGATTTTGTCTACCTGGGTTCCACCGTAACCAGGAACCTCCCGATTGTCAGGGGCTGGACCAATCGGTGGGGGCTGCCACCCCAACCCCACTGTGTGGGAATCCCTTGCAGATGGCCACAGTACCTGGAGACAAGCAGAGAGAAGAAACGCCATGGTGCATCTGCAGCAGCACAACCGGACGCCTTCATTTGCCCCAGCTGCAACAAAATATGTCTCTCCCATATCAGTCTCTACAACTACAGCAGGCACTGCAACCTTCCAGCAGTTTGACTTTGCCCCCCAAAGGCTCACTCCTCCATTGCCTCCCGAGGCAGGATATCAGGGACTGGGCAGAGGAGGAATGGTGGAGACCGCCTCCCCATCCTGACCCTTCCAAGGAGGAGGAAGAGGAAGACATATAGATTTACAGCAGGGGTTTGCAGGAGGTCACAACTCAGAGGCAGATGAGGGGGAAAGTTGGGAAATCATGGGAGAGCCAAAACAACACCCGACCAACACATTGTCATTAGAAAGCATTCCAGAGCCTCCATCTCCCAGAACCCGGCGAGCCTTAAAAGTAGGAGAGCAAAGAGCTCAAAGACAGAGGGCACCTAGCAGCACCCGTAGAGGAGATGATGAGATTGACGAATGAGGAAGTAGGAGAGATTCACTCAGGACAACGCCATTATCCAAGAGGCTGGGTTCTATAGCTTCTTTCTGCAAAGATTGAAATGAAAAAGGACTGTAAGAAACTTTTCCTTGTCTCCATACTTTCTTGGGCAACCAGCCGGGAGCCGCTGACAGCATTCTGACACAGACGGATGCCAATACAGTCATACCTTGGGATAAATACGCTTCAGGTTGAGCGCTTTCAGGTTGCGCTCTGTGGTGACCTGGAAGTAACGGATTGCGTTACTTCTGAGTTTTGCCGCTCGCGCATGTGCAGACGGTCAAAATGACATCACAGGCATTCGCGGAAGCGGGAAAATGCAAGCCGCGCATGCGCAGACGCGCTGTCACGTCTTATGTTCTGTTCGGGATGCGAACAGGGCTCCGGAACGGATCCTGTTTGCATCCCGAGGTACTACTGTAACAACCAGGAAAGGAGGATATCCCTGACAAAGCACAGAGTAGGTGAAATTCCTCTCTGCCCATCGCTCGGCAGCCCTTTGCATCAATTCCAAACCTTTTTGTGGAGTTTTCATTCAAGACCACGGTGTAGCAGCATTGCCATATAACCCTTTTCCACACATCCCGTTTCCCCTCCCTCTATCTTTCCCTTGTATGTTTCTGCCACACCTACTCGGCTACGAGTGATCGCCAAAGAAGAAAGAAGAAGACACGCCATACCTCTCTCTTGCCACTACTGCCTGTACCTCCTCTTTTGTTGTTGTTCTCACCTAAAGGCTTCCATCCATCTCCCTACCTGCTCCCCTCGACCAGTCCTTCCTCATTTCTCGATTTCTCCCAACTTATCCCAAATGCGTGAACAATTCAGCAGCTCAGCGAATGAACAGGGAGAAGCTGGCGCACTGTCATGCAACAGACAACAGCATGTGTTTGCTGCCCTAAGGTAAAGTTAAATGAAGCATGGCGCCAGAAAAAGGAAAGAAAAAAACACGCACGTATATGCACTCACATTCACAGTGAGAAAGGGAGCTGGTCAGCTCTGAAGTTGCAGCAGGGAGAGAGCTAGAGGGTTCGCTGGAACTTAACTAATAAATTGAGCAAAATCATCAACAGCGCTGGGAGTTGGCAGTCAGCCTTCAGCAGCAAGCTAAGCAACAAACGATCCCCTCATTCCCATTGCGAGAAGCAAAGTTACAGGGAACCAGGCACAGGGCCTTCTCAGTAGTGGCCCCTGCCCTCTGGAATGCCCTCCTATAGGATGTCAAGGAAATAAACAACTATCTGACTTTTAGGAGACATCTGAAGGCAGCCCTGTTTAGGGAAGTTTTTAATTTTTGATATTTTATCGTTTTTTAATATTCTGTTAGGAGCCACGCAGAGTGGCTGGGAAAACCCAGCCAGATGAGCAGGGTAACAACAACAACACAACAACAACAACCTGTGTGCAGGATTGCAGCCAACATGTACATCAGCAGAGAGGAAATAAACAACTATCTGATTTTTAGAAATTATTTGAAGGCAGCCCTGTTTAGGAAAGATTTTAATATCTGATGTTTTATCGCTTTGTTGTTGTTGTTGCTGTTGTTGTTGTTGTTATCATTAAGTCTGTTGGGAGCCACCCAGAGTGACTGGGGAAACCTGAAAGCACCTGAAGTCCGAAAGCACGTGCAAGTAGATAAATAGGTATCGCTCCGGTGGGAAGGTAAACAGCTTTTCCATGCGCTGCTCTGGTTTCGGTGTTCTGTTGCGCGAGAAGCAGCTTAGTCATGCTGGCCACATGACCCGGAAGCTGTACGCCGGCTCCCTCGGCCAGTAAAGTGAAATGAACACCGCATCCCCAGAGTCATCCATGACTGGACCTAATGGTCAGGGGTCCCTTTACTTTAAGGAAAAGCAGGACATTCCAGGATCAAATCAGAAACTGGGATGGCGTCCGTAAATCTGGGGCTGTGCCTGGAAAATAGGGAGACTTGGAGGGTCTGAAATGGAATCCATGCTGAATCCAGGAATTAGAAGAGCTCAGCATTAAACCCGCGCTGCCCCCGTGCCCAAACTCACAATGCTGCTTTTTTAAAGGGGCCCCAGGTGGTGCCATTTCAGTAGTGGGAGAATCAGAGAGAGATTTCATAGAATCATAGAATCATAGAGTTGGAAGAGACCACAAGGGCCATCGAGTCCAACCCCCTGCCAAGCAGGAAACACCACCAGAGCACTCCTGACATATGGTTGTTAAGCCTCTGCTTAAAGACCTCCAAAGAAGGAGACTCCACCACACTCCTTGGCAGCAAATTCCACTGTCGAACAGCTCTTACTGTCAGGAAGTTCTTCCTAATGTTTAGGTGGAATCTTGTAGTTTGGATCCATTGCTCCGTGTCCGCTTCTCTGGAGCAGCAGAAAACAACCTTTCTCCCTCCTCTATGTGACATCCTTTTATATATTTGAACATGGCTATCATATCACCCCTTAACCTCCTCTTCTCCAGGCTAAACATGCCCAGCTCCCTTAGCCGTTCCTCATAGGGCATCGTTTCCAGGCCTTTGACCATTTTGGTTGCCCACCTCTGGACACGTTCCAGTTTGTCAGTGTCCTTCTTGAACTGTGGTGCCCAGAACTGGACACAGTACTCCAGGTGAGGTCTGACCAGAGCAGAATACAGTGGCACTATTACTTCCCTTGATCTAGATGCTATACTCCTATTGATGCAGCCCAGAATTTGAAGTGGCCGAGGATTCAGCAAGTTTCAGAGATCCTCTTTTCAGTCGATTCCAATCCCACACACAGTTATGCATCTCAACGGCATTCCTTGTAATCATCTTGCTCCTTAAGAACTGTTGTAATACCTTCTACCATATGTGGTGGATATGTAGGAAAATACAGGTATTCTGGGAGAGTATCCATGCAGAATTGCAAAAAATGCTAAAGATCTCTTTCAATAAAAAAACAGAGGCCTACCTCCTGGGAATAACAGATCTGGATATTCCACAAAAGAGGAAGGGTGTCTTTTTATATGTGACGGCGGAGCAAGAGTTTTGAGTGCAGCAAAATGGAAGAGTAATGAAATCCCCTCTATACAAGATTGCATCCAAAAGCTGACAGAATATGCCAAATTAGATGGTCTATCAGAAAAAATAAAGAATAAATCAAAACAGGAATTTGTTTCCAAATGGGAGGTTTTCAAAGAATACCTGAAAAATAAATATAGTACTTTAAATTCTGTTTCAGCATTCAAGGAACTTCAGTAATAGTTGCAACATAGATATAAGAAATTAGATATATTAAGAATAAGTTTAATTATGATAAAAGTGTGTATTGGCAATAAGTAATATGAAATTGAAATATGGAATAGACGGGAGGTTGGGTCTTTAGTGTTAAGACCAATATATGTTTTATTGTTTGCTAAGAAAATTATGTGTTATTCTTGTGTGTAATTTGGTATTTGTGGGTTTTTTTCTTCTTTTTTCTTGCTGTATCAATAGAAATCTTTTTTTAAAAAAAGAACTATTGTAATACCAGCACGGTAACGTTATAACGTTATCATGTAGTGGAAAGTTATTACGGGGATATGATAATCACATGCAGCCCTAGTTCAAATACCCAGTTCAAAAGCCCCTCAAGAGTGCAGAATTAGGCCCGAATGAGACATGGCGTTAATTGGGTAAATGCAATTAACCCGTGCATTAGAAACAGAAAGTAAATAGCAGCTGCAGGGGAGCCTGAGCAGCAGGGAAAACGTGGAGGTGGAGAATTTAATCCTCTTTCTCTCTAGCATTCCTGACAAAAAACAAACTCCCTGTTTGCAGAGGCAGAATCCTTCATGGGCTTCCATCACACATCTGGGGAAATCCTCACGGCAATCTGGTGATTTGCTCCACCTCCAAGCAAGGATGATTATAAAGCAAATTATAGTTAACTTTTCTTGATCCACTCCATTTCTGCCCTAGACAGACATGTCTACCGAAAAGCTACCAATTATACGGACCTCTCAGATGCCCTTGCTTCTCTGAAACACAAACAGATTAAAATGGAATGTGAGTTGCACGCTGGATACTTTCACAGGGAAGAATGTACTTTTTCATTCTGTTTCTCTGCCGGAATCAGGTTGTTTGGGGATTCCAATGTCCTTGGTAGGAAATGTCCTTTCACAAAAGGAAACCACAAGAATGTAGATATATCTCACATTCTCGCTGCATCTTAAATCCTTCTAAGCAGCTGTGAGAACGTGGATGGGAGGAGGCTGAGCTGCATTCTGGCTTGGGAATGGTGACCCATTTGCTCCAAACACAATTCTTTGGGCTCAAAACTGACAGCACCTGGTACTGTATTATTTTATTATTTCTATTATGGGTTAATTACTTTTCGAACTATTGTCTTTTTAAAGATTTTTACCTTTTTGCAGTTTGTGTGTGTTGTTCAAATTTGTGACACAACCTTGATGGCAGAAAGTGAGGAGGAATTAAAGAACCTTTTAATGAGGGTGAAAGAGGAGAGCGCAAAATATGGACTGAAGCTCAACATCAAAAAAACCGAAGATCATGGCCACTGGTCCCATCACCTCCTGGCAAATAGAAGGGGAAGAAATGGGGGCAGTGAGAGATTTTACTTTCTTGGGCTCCATGATCAGATGGTGACAGCAGCCACGAAATTAAAAGATGCCTGCTTCTTGGGAGAAAAGCAATGACAAACCTAGACAGCATCTTAAAAAGTAGAGACATCACCTTGCCAACAAAGGTCCGTATAGTAAAAGCTATGGTTTTCTCAGTAGTGATGTATGGAAGTGAGAGCTGGACCATAAAGAAGGCTGATCACTGAAGAATTGATGCTTTTGAATTATGGTGCTGGAGGAGACTCTTGCAAGAAGATCAAACCGATCCATTCTGAAGGAAATCAGCCCTGGGTGCTCACTGGAAGGACAGATCCTGAAGCTGAGACTCCAATACTTTGACCACCTCATGAGAAGAGAAGACTCCCTGGAAAAGACCCTGATGTTGGGAAAGATGGAGGGCACAAGGAGAAGGGGACAACAGAGGACAAGATGGTTGGATGGTGCTCTCGAAGCTACCGGCATGAGTTTGACCAAACTGCGGGAGGCAGTGGAAGACAGAAGTGCCTGGCGTGCTCTGGTCCAGGGGGTCACAAAGAGTCGGACACAACTAAACGACTAAACAACAACAACACCTTTTTGTATTTTGTGTGTATTGTTCAAATTTGTGCAAACCACCTTGAGTCCCAGCCTGGGGGAAAGGCGGGATAACAACAACAACAACAACAACAACAACAACAACAACAACAGTAGTCCAACGTAATTTGCAAAGAAAAGACAGATATGACTGAATTGGCACAGCCAAAGCAGCTGGCAACTTCTTTCTTCATAGAAGAATGTAAATAAGACCTGCTTTGGGGGCTAAGACGTCTGCTACCCAATAGCTCGTGACCAGCATTTCTATGGTGAGAAAAGCAAGTTTTAATAGGATTTTGTTATTAGTGCGTTTTCTGGAACATAGCAGATATTCTCATTTCTCCAGAGCTGCAATCTTAATTTTCCGTTGGCACAATGCAAGTCGTTTACAAACTGATTGTTCTATGTTACTTTTAGATAATGGAAGCCAACATCTTGATTAACCAGGGAATGTTCCTTCAAACACCAGGAGTTTCTTCCCCTTCCACCCTTCTCACAGAATTCTTGCTTTTACTCATTTCTCTAATGTGAGATTCCGACCACGTCAGACCTTCCAAGTGCCCCTATTTTCCAGGGACGGTCCTGGATTTTCAGAAGCCGTCCTAATTTCTGACTTGATACTGGAATGTCCCACACTTCCTTAGGACATCCTTATTTTCATCAAATGTTGGAGGGTTTGTTTGGGTGTCCTTATATTCACCGGAGAAATGTTGGTGGATATATAGAGCTTTGTGACTCCCGAGCCAAGGAGATAAGTAGCTATACAACTTTTAGAAGACATCTTAGGACAAAGTGTGTTCTCCCTCATGGAGAGCACAGGTTGCGGGCGGGGCTGACAAGACACCTCACTGTTACTAGGCAAATGGTTTGGCCATCCTGTAAGCAGGGGCGGGCTGTTACTGGGGAAATTTAGATGTTGCCAATTAGTGATTGACAGCCCTATTTGTTAAATACAAGGCACGCAGCAACGGACGTCCTCTTTCGCTGCATGTTAGGCTGTTTGCTTGACCTTGCTATTGCCTGTCATGGGGTCGTCTGCTTTGGGGCAGCGGCCCGGTAGGAATTTTGCCATTTAGCTGATTAGTGTGTGCCACTTGGTTTTCGCCTACCACGTAGCAAATCGTCACAACTTGTAAGGTTTGCAGTTAGGCATTGGTCTGGAATTGGTTGCTGGGGGGTATGGATTTGGCTGTGCCTGCCCCCCAAAATTCTGCTGCTGCTGAAGGGTTTTACCGTTAAAGGAACCCAGGGGCTCCCCCATGCTTTTGTCCAAAACCCCCTGGCAAGGGGCTAGGGCCACGCAAGCCCCTGGGAGCATGCTGGGGAGAGGTGAGGCATGGTTCCCAGTCCCGTCTCTCTCCCCAGGTGACTTACCCTTCCTGACTTCGCGGGGGGTGCCAATGTCAGAGCTGTCCCCGTGCGGCGGCAGTTAGTGCTACCAATGCCTAAGCAACCACTCACATTGCTGTATTTGAATAAAGTTGTGGCCAAAATTATGCCAAAAACCTTAAACAAAAATTAAGTGTCAATTGTGTTTTTCTTGGGTTGGGGGGCTGTCTTGGGGACCTTGACACGCAAACAGTTTATCTGTAAAGGAACTCTGCCTCGCATTCAACAGTCTAGAGAAAGTTTTTCTGCCAAAAGTGGGGGGGAAATAAGTTGAAGCAGTAATTGGCTGCTTCGGATAAGTTGGGTGATTTATTTTATTTTATTTTTTCCAGGAGGGGGGACTTTTGAGAAGTTCCCAGAACTCCTAAATCAAAGATCAGTAATTTTTCTTGTGTCTTAAACGGAAAAGTGAATTCCAGCTTCGCGAAACAATTTGTTTCATTCCTTTGGAAAGAGTCAAGGAGTGCCTGTCTAGCCCCGATAAAAAAGAAGCAGTGTTTACTAGGAAATTGTCATGGATTAATCTGGAGGGAAAAGAAAATTTGTATTAGTGTGGGAGGAACAAAATATTAGTGATATCGATTCTCCCCCTCTCTTTTCCTTCAGATTTCTAACTACAGTGGTACCTCGGGTTGCATACGCTTCAGGTTACATACGCTTCAGGTTACACACTCCACTAAGCCAGAAATAGTGCCTCAGGTTAAGAACTTTGCTTCAGGATAAGAACAGAAATCGGGCTCTGGCAGCACGGCGGCAGCAGGAGGCCACATTAGCTAAAGTGGTGCTTCAGGTTAAGAACAGTTTCAGGTTAAGTACAGACCTCCAAAATGAATTAAGTACTTTACCCGAGGTATCACTGTAGACTGGGTCAGTAAGTTATATATAACAGTAGGGCTGAAACGTTGAAATCAGAAATTGCATAACAGCAGTCTAAAAAGCAGTTGAAAAAGTCATGCTTTATGATCGCAGCACGGATATATTTTTTTGTTTCAGCCAGTTCTCCTCCTCAGTTTTATATATTTCTACAGTTAGTAAGAGCGGTTTTTAAGAGCAAGCGAAATGTCATGTGTTTATCCCCGTTCAGTCAATTGCACAAGTCGGTTAAAGCAATATTACCTGGGAAATGCCCAAAACACACTCACCTCCTTGGGTGGGACTTGCCTTGACAAAAAATTTCCACACTGGCAGGAAACCAGACCAAGAAAGTAGTCATTATCCCACACTGATGAAATAAGACTAAGGAAAAACGCTTTCAATGGGATTACTATGAAACGGTTGGGAGGAGTGGAAAAATACCCAGCAGCTCCTTAAAAACCACATAAGGTCTTGAGCGTTTCGTTGGGTGAAGGAAGGGGTAGGTTGATTTTCAAAAGGGAAATAAAATGGGAGAAAGAGAATATCGATAAAATATACTCGGAGTTGAGTGTTGATTTCATGCTCTTTATTTCAGCTCATGGTAAACAGTGAGTGAGTGATTTCCCCAAAAAACCTCTGGCTATATGTACATTATTTATACAATGGGTCCCGCCTGATTGGCTGACTCAACTTCCCTCCTGGAGCATGATTGGACTGCTCCTGCAGACCAATCAGGTTACTGTCTTCTAGAATCCAACCTGCCTATTGTTCTAGGATCCAAGCTTAGTACATAACAATTGAGGTCCTGAGCAGTGGGCAGAGTCAAACACTAACTTTGTCTGGTGGCCTTTCCACGAGAACCAAACTAGTTGTGATCTGCATCATTGATCTGCATCACTCGTGTAAAAAATAGGGGAGAGTTTCTACATCCTGTATGGATAAATTTTTACATCTAATGTACGCAGGTCTGTCAGGGGTCCCTTTACCTTTTTAAGGAGAAGTGGGACATTCTGGGATCACATCAGAAACAGTAAATCCATGGGAAACAGGGATGCTTAGAGAAACTTGGGTGTTCCTATCACATCTTGTGAATGTAACAAAGCCCAAACAAAGGCAAACAGTTCCCCCGGCAACATCCATTTGAAGGGAGAAGGGTCTCCTTTATATGTTATTGTCCATCCATGGGCATGTAGATCTGGAGGTAGATCTGCTACTCTGGAAAATGAAGGAGTTTTGCGCTCCTTGGCCTCTGGCACCCAAGGTTGCTTCATGAATCAACTGCTATTTTCCAATGCAAGCTGGATCCAAAATGCTACCTTCCTTTCAAATCCAAGCTCAAGGCTGAATAATAATAATGAACCTGTTTCTAACCATTGCTCTGTCTCTCGGTGTCTATTCCCCACCTGAAAATGGGGGGTGAACAGAGACGGGCTGTGAAATGTAGTTAGTTAAGGTAGTGATAAACATTACCTGCCCATGACTTAAGAGACAGGGTGGGCTCTAAATCTAGGCTAGATAAATAACTCCTGTTTTAAAGTCAAAATTATACTCGGAGATGACTCACATTCTTTGCAACCGCCATCAAAGGAAACTACAAATGCAGTTTTAATTAGTTCCATATTGTTTCCTGTCATGCTGAAAGGGTTTTAAAAAAAAAAAAAGTCCAATATTGTGCATTTGAAAAGATGTGACTGTTCTATTTTCGGACAATATACACTGCATCCCTTTACATAAGTAAACTAACTTCTAGTGATAGCATTGCTTTTTGAGTTGATTTAAAAGAAAGAAAGAGAATATGCTCTAGTAATAGGATTTTCCCTGCAATAATTATTCCCCTTTATCCCTGCTAAAGCTAAGTGTTGCCTAAAAGCTTTATGGTACATGTTGCTGCTTTAATTGACTCTATGCCCAAAAGACAAAGGATAATCACATGACAATATGCTCTTACGCCGATGCGGTGCATTAATAACTGGAATGAGGATGATTGTTCATAACACTGGCTGGTTTCATTAAGTCAAAGCCGCACGTCACTTGCAGATTTCATCATTTGCAAGTCCTGTGTCTGAGTGTTCGAGGAAGTCGGTTGCTAGCGGAATAGACTTAGCAGACGGTAATCACCACATGAAAATAAACCCAGCTTAATCATGGGCATCGTTGAGCCCTGCCTACTACCTGTGAGTGACACGTGACAATCTTCAAACTGGCAAGGCAGGCGCTAGGCTGAGGGTTCATTGCTGTTCGAACAAGGAGGGAGAAGCCTGTCTTAACCTGTCCGCAGCCACAGGAAACGCAGACAGGGAGGGCAAACAAAATGGTTCTACAGGTGTCTCCTGCCTGAGGGTATCCGAACACCTACAAAAACAGTAGGCTCTTTGAACCAGCGCTCCACTCGTTCTTCTCAATCCTGGGACTTGGCTACACTGGCAAAGAAAAACGCTTTATTATGCGTTGCTCATGCATTCTAACACTGTGACACCAGATGGCGCTGCGGAGTTCCTCTTCTTGCCAACCCGATTCTCATACAAAGTTTAAAACGATGTGTGTAGATCCAGCCCTGGTGTGCCATGATACCAAAAGGATGCCCTACTGTCAGACAGAGGGAGGCAGCTGCCTGTTATGGGCTGGCTAGATGCAGAGGACTGAGGGAGAAGCACCAGCTGGGGAACCCCCAAGGGAACCCCCCAGAAAAAGAAGAAGAAGAGTTTGGATTTGATATCCCGTTTTATCACTACCCGAAGGAGTCTCAAAGCGGCTAACATTCTCCTTTCCCTTCCTCCCCCACAATAAACACTCTGTGAGGTGAGTGGGGCTGAGAGACTTCAGAGAAGTGTGACTAGCCCAAGGTCACCCAGCAGCTGCATGTGGAGGAGCGGAGACGCGAACCCAGTTTCCCAGATTACGAGTCCACCGCTCTTAACCACTACACCACACTGACTCTTCTTCCCCAGCAGAAGAAGGCTCAGAGTCAAGGGCGTGGTGATGGGTGGCATTGCAGAGTCTGAACAGCAAGGCTGTGTATTCGAACAGGTCCACAGCACATCTAGAATGCTGTCTTCAATTTATAACCTTCCCTGCCGCACACTAGGCTATATGCTCCTCTCACATCACGCCGAGTGAAAACTTCTGCAGCACGCAGGTGCTCTGGCAGTTCATCATATGGCAGATTGAGGCAGTGGCCACGGGCGGCGGAACCCCATGGGATGGCACCCCCACAGATATCCTGTCCGCCCTTTCCACCACTACTGGGGAATACAAGTACTGAAGAAATGAACTTATGCTGCCAATTCTCGTAGTGTTGTTGTTGTTTAGTCGTTTAGTCGTGTCCGACTCTTCGTGACCCCATGGACCAGAGCACGCCAGGCACTCCTGTCTTCCACTGCCCCCCGCAGTTTGGTCAAACTCATGCTGGTAGCTTTGAGAACACAATCCAACCATCTCGTCCTCTGTTGTCCCCTTCTCCTTGTGCCCTCAATCTTTCCTCTCTTTTCCAGGGTGTCTTCTCTTCTCATGAGGTGACCAAAGTATTGCAGCCTCAGCTTCAGGATCTGTCCTTCCAGTGAGCACTCAGGGCTGATTTCCTTCAGAATGGATAGGTTTGATCTTCTTGCAGTCCATGGGACTCTCAAGAGTCTCCTCCAGCACCATAATTCAAAAGCATCAATTCTTCAGCCATCAGCCTTCTTTATGGTCCAGCTTTCACTTCTATACATCACTACTGGGAAAACCATAGCTTTTACTATACGAACCTTTGTTGGCAAAGTGATGTCTCTACTTACAGGGAGTATCTTTTTACAAATTTATTCCCAGCTGAGCCTCCTCTGGGGGTGGGGATCTCCACCCAGCAGCTTCTTGGGATCAGACATCTCTTTGGATTCAGAATCCGTCAGCCCTCTCTGCTCGGACCCGCTCCAAGGTCCTCCAGATCGAACTCCCCAGGTTCTTCCCACTCACGACAAATATGC
The DNA here is from genome assembly GCF_964234715.1 of Podarcis melisellensis. Classification (NCBI taxonomy): domain Eukaryota; kingdom Metazoa; phylum Chordata; class Lepidosauria; order Squamata; family Lacertidae; genus Podarcis; species Podarcis melisellensis. The sequence continues at coordinate 125,850,360 of NC_138528.1, read as the reverse complement.
CTAAAAAACACTCCCATCACTGCTGGCCTATTTTAGCTCAACACAATCTGCAATACACAGATGTTTCAAATACCGCTTCTGTGAAGGGTAAGATTTATCACCCATTCAAAGATGCGGAAGAAAACCACAGATGGAAATATTAAGTAGTGGAGTGAATCACAAGCTGGTTAAGTCTGTGGAACCCAATGAGTTTAAAATCAGTTTAAACCTTAAGTATTTCCAACTGGTTTGAAGAATGCAACTTGAGTTATCTCAGGCTGGCAGGAGTACGTTGTTCCCAATATAAGGGATCCCTTCTGTTTTCTCATGGTCTTCTTCTTCAAAGTTGTGCTTGACTTAAAGGTCCTTTTGACAGATTTGCTGGGTGAGCCTGAAAAAGACAACCGATCCCTGTGCCTCATTTTCCTCACATGTGTAATAAGAATAATGTGTCTGTCACAAATGGCTGTTGCTGAGCTCAGTTTCCCATAGTGTGAAAATCTATTTACACTCCTCAGATGGGGGCGGAAAATTACATCAGAACAAGAGTACAGTGGTACCTCGGGTTACAAACGCTTTGGGTTACAAACGTTTCAGGTTACAGACTCTGCTAACCCAGAAGTGGTACCTCAGGTTAAGAAGTTTACCTCAGGATGAGAACAGAAATCGCGCGGCAGCAGCAGGAGGCCCCATTAGCTAAAGTGGCACCTCAGGTTAAGAACAGTTTCAGGTTAAGAACGAACCTCCAGAACGAATTAAGTTCTTAACCAGAGGTACCCCTTTACACTGCTATTTTTTTATTATTATTATTATTATTATTATTATTATTATTATTATTATTATTATTATTTAGTGTTCGTTCCTATTAAATGGCATGTTATAAAATTGCACCTGGAAGGTGTACCAGTAACAGGAAGAGACTTTTAGATAAGAAAGTTCATCTAAGTTCATCTACATTGAATCAAGCTTGATTTCTAACCACACTTGAGTTCTTTCCTTTTTTAAAAACAGAAAGTGTTTTGTCATGAGATAATCCAGTATAAACTTGGTTATAAGTTACTCCTTAAAAAATGTTCTTGCAGGCTGCATTCCTAAGGTAGGGGGAAGTGTTTGAACCTCCATATCCCAGTATTGGGAAATGATATATAATGAGTTGGGGGGATGTTTAAAAGTACCTTTCCCCCCAAAAAGCAGAGTCCTTTTTGTTGGGGATAATTCAGGGGGAAATTCACAGGTGTCAAAAAAGATTAATCATGTATGCCACTACTGCGGCCCATGTTTTGCTAGCCCCCAAATGGAAATTGAGAAAGGTCTCAACCAAAGAAGAATGGCAACTTAAACTGATGTAATACGCACAGCTTGCAGATTTAACATATAGAATAAGAGAACAAGAGAACATACATTTAAAGAAGACTGGAAAATGTTTACTGAATATATGGGTGAAATATCACCTCAGAACACTGTGATTGGAAACAGAAGGCTTGAATTGCAATGGGGGGAGGAGCAAATTAGCAGCGCAACAGGAAACACAGTGTAGCACCCTGCTTGTGGTTAACGCTTAGCTGGAATGAAATATTCAACGCAGCAATAGAGAAATTAAAATAATAATTTATTTGTCAGACAAATAAATGAGAGGCACAGTGGTATATGGTTACCAAGCTCTGGCCTGGGCTCCTGCCATTATGGCCAGCACTTATATTCCCTCAGCCCAGCCTCCTTGCTCCTCCTTTGGCTGCCTCTGTCCAATCAGCCTGGTTGAAATTCCCATTGGCTGTTTGCTAGAACCAATCACAAAAGATACACCCATTTCCTTTTGCCTTTTATGGGAAATAAAAGCTATATATTCTTCTATCTATAAATGACAAATAAGTAGTCATTTATCTTACATTTATCTCAACAAGGAACCTTAATTACCAGCTCACCTCTTTCCCTCCTTGCCCTATTGCCCTCCAAAACAGATGGTTAATAGTTTTAAATTTTTATCTTAAACAGATGTCAAGGATCTTGAGTTCACATCCTCATGCATCATCAATGAAAGATCTCCTTTTTGGAGGTCTTTAAACAAAAAGCCTGACAACCATATATCAGGAGTGCTCGATGGCGTCTCCTGTCTGGCAGGGGGCTGGACTCAATGGCCCTGTGGTCTCTTATAACCATGATTCTATGAAATAAGAATCTAGCATAAGGTTTTAACATTTCTTAGTTTCTAAATCCTTTGCATAATTACATTTAAGCTAATATATTTCATACATTATCATAGATAACCTTTTAAAAGGAAAAGAAATCTTAAGAGGATCTCAGTTTAAGAAAGAAACAACTTTAGAAAAAGACTTCCCAAAATACTCCCTCCCTTTCTGCCAGCCAGATGCTTTTCCATTGCTCTTGGCCTTTTAACCTTAGGAAGAAGATATGGCTCATTTTACTATTTGTCAACGCTTAATTTGTAGGGTCAGTGTAACCTTGCTCTTAGCCTGTAATTCCCTTTTTTACGACTTTGAGAATTGTTTTCTGCTATAAATCAAGGGGCCCCCTTGTCCAGGAGGATAAACATCTTGCCAAGGTTTTTAGGCAGCTGGTCTTCTGCCTGGCATGAAACATTTGAAAATCTTTAAGCTCATTTTAAAATACAGATCCTGATTAATATATAAGCTTTGATAAAAATGCAGGCTATGATTAGATGCCTCAACAGGGGAACTCAAAACGGAGCACGTTTGGTTTCCGAAAGAAGTTCAAAAACCAGAGCACCTACAGTGTTTGGGTACAGTGCTTGGGTACAGTGCAGTGTTTGGGTACTAAGTTGTTCATGAACTAAGCTGCTCAAAAACCAAGGTACCGCTGTACACAATACTTAACTAGATGGACAAATTGTCTGATTCAGTATAACACAGAAGTCACATGAAGTAAGTCACCACTTTGTCTGACACTCCAGTTTAAGGCTGTGTCTCCCTCTGCACAAGAGGTAAACTTTAGTTTCGTAAGTCACGCTAAGGATGAAGGGAAGAGGACCTTAAAGGCGAGGAGTTGTAATCAAGGCATCATTCTTTGATTATAACGTTCAACGCAGAGCATGCAATATCTCTGCTCTAATAATACAGAGCGCAGGGCGCTTGGAAGAATCTAACTGTTCATTTTAGCATTATCGCTTCCACTTTTGCCTTTGCTGTTTTGCTTGTGTTGCTAGTGAACAGAGGAGGGAAGTTGCCAGCAAGCTAGCAAGCAAGTTCAAGGCTATAAATAATGATAACCAGGAAGAAAATGCCTGTCACCAAGCTTTATGTTCCATTTATATTGACTAGAATGATAGCTTTTGTTGTGGAAAGGGTTTTTTTTCTGTCTCCTACATCTATAGCCGGGCCGGATTTAGGTTGGATGAGGCCCTAAGCTACTGAAGGTAATGGGGCCCTTTATATGTCCAGCTGTCCTTTGTCAGCAACAAATTGTCACTGTTTTTTGTGTTGAATATATCCTATATGGTAGTTTATGGACCTAGTAGGTATCTAAAGCCATTTGCACATAACAAAATATGCATTTTATCAAAGTAATTGTTGAAATGAAATACAATTAAGAAGAAGTATATTAATAGTGAAATTTGGGGGAGGGGCAAGAAGTACTCTGTGTGTGTGTGTGTGTACGCTAAAAATAAAATAAAAGTACTCTCTCTGTGTGTGTGTACGCTAAAAATTAAATAATAAAAACAGCAATTTGTCAAAAAAACAAACAAACTCAAGAACTCTAGGCTAAGCTAAACAAAAGTTTTGCCTCCCCACCCCCCCAAAAAAAACTCAACAATTTTTGTGTCTGGGTTTTCACTTTTCGAAATATGGCAACCTTAGAAAATATCCAGCATAGTATAGAAACAGTATGAGCATTCTTCGAGGTGTCAGGTGTTGCGTGTCGAGGTCCCCAGGGCCACCCCAATAACTCACACATCACACAAAAAATTGTTTAAGGTTTTTGGCATAATTTTGGCCGCAACTTTATTAAAATACAAACATGTGAGTGGTTGCTTAGGCATTGGTTGCGACTATCTGCCCCCACCGTGGGGGACAGACTGACATTCCGCACGCCTGCGAAAATCAGAAAAGGGGAATACACTTGGGGGTAGCGACGGAGCAGGGAACCTGCCCTCAGCCCTCCCCAAATGCAGCCAGGGGCTGTTGCAGTGGCCCGGGCCCCTTGACAGGGTGGACAAGCAATAGTTAGCCCCTGATTCCTTTAATGGAATCCCTTGCAGCAGCAGCATTAGAGGGGCAGGCACAGCCAATCCATGCCCCTCAACCAACCAAACCATAAACCAAAGCCTAACCACAACCTTACAGGTTGTAACGATTTGCTACGCAGTAGGCAAAACCCAAATGGCCCCAGCCAATCAGCCAGATGGACAAAATTCCTACCAGGCCCCTGCCCCAAAGCAGACGACCCCATGACAGGCATAGCAAGGTCAAGCGAACAACCCTAAATATAGGAAGGGGGGACGGGCAATCCGATGCACGGGTGAGAAGAGGAAGCCCTAGCCTCGTGCAAGGAGTTTTACTATTTCTGGCTGTCAATCAACAAATGGCAACATTAACTTCTCCCCAACAACAAGCGAAGCCCAATCGCATCAGTGGCCAACGATCAATTAGCCTGCCCCACAACTTTGGAGTGTCCTGGCGGCCCCCACCGCAACACGTGCTCTCCATGAAGGAGAACACGCTTTATCGGATGGCGGTAGGTTTAGTCTCTCTCTCTGCTGCCACTACGGTGCGGCCCCAAAACTAATCTCACAAACGTGGTCTGGAACACGAGAGCTGGCAAAGGGGCTGTGGGGTGGGGGCATAATGTTAAGCTAAAAATAAAAAAGGAGAAAGACAGCTTCCTCGTTGCCCTGTAACTGAAGCCCCAAGGCCAAGGTGACACTATGGAAAAAGAGGAGGCTGTTGACTCAAGTGCCAACCTCTCCCAGATCCACAAACAGCTCTGGCCTGGGCAAGGCTAGAAATAGGCCCTATCTGGAAACATTCTGTAAAGTATGTCATGCTTATTATTAGGTCACATTCATGAATGGTTTTGACTACACTTATAGTGCCTCTCTCAAGGGACGCGGGTGGTGCTGTGGGTTAAACCACAGAGCCTAGGACTTGCCGATCAGAAGGTCGGCGGTTCGAATCCCCGTGACGGGGTGAGCTCCCGTTGCTCGGTCCCTGCTCCTGCCAACCTAGCAGTTTGAAAGCACAAAGTGCAAGTAGATAAATAGGTACCGCTCTGGCGGGAAGGTAAATGGCGTTTCTGTGCGCTGCTCTGGTTCGCCAGAAGTGGCTTAGTCATGCTGGCCACATGACCCGGAAGCTGTACACCGGCTCCCTCGGCCAATAAAGCGAGATGAGCACCGCAACCCCAGAGTTGGCCATGACTGGACCTAATGGTCGGGGTCCCTTTACCTTTATAGTGCCTCTCTAGTTTCATGGTAATGATTCTGTCTCCCACCCCCCACCAAAAGTGGGGATGTAGTCAAAACAACCCCTCTGCAGCGCCACAAATCCAACTCAATGGTGTAATGCCAGAAAGTGTCAATCACTTCTCCTACCTGGGCAGTTATCTTTCCCCAAGGGCCGACACTGATGCTGAAATCCAGCATCGTCTGAGCTCTGTGAGTGCGGCTTTCTCCCGACTAAAGCGCAGAGTGTTTGAGGACCGGGACATTCGCAGGGAAACCAAAATGCTTGTTTACAAAGCTATTGTACTACCAACCTTACTGTATGCTTGTGAAACACAGACCACTTATAAACGCCATCTTCAACTCCTCAAAGGATTCTATCAACAGTGCCTCAAAAACTTTACACATGACTTGGGAAGACAGGCAAACTAACGCGAGTGTACTGGAAGAAGCAAAGATCACCAGTGTTGAAGCAATGATTCTTCAACATCAACTTCATTGGACTGGTCATGGGTGTGTCTCTTTTTTTGGATGACAACCCATTTCTTTTGGATTACAACCCTTTGGGGGGGGAAGGTCCCACTGGTGAAAGTGTGCCCAGGGTTACAACCTGTTTTGGTTTGCAACCGGACCTCAGGAACGGATTATGGTTGTAAACCAAGGTACTACTGTATTGTCATTCTTTCTTTCTCTCTCTCTCTCTCTCTCTCTCTCTCTCTCTCTCTCTCTCTCTCTCTCTCTGTGTGTGTGTGTGTGTATAGTGGGAGTTGAACTTAATCATCAATGAAAGGTCCATATGATCAAATTATAATATTATTTTTATTTATTTATTAAATTTATATACTGCCCTATACCCAGAGGTCTCAGTGCAGTTCACAAAACAAAAGCAAAACAAAACCACAATATATATAATCAAGATAAAAACAACAACCCAATAACACCCAATTCTACCAGCAAGACAAATAGGGAGAAAACCATCTGCTGTCTCATTTCTGAATGGCTTTATTCTAATGACACAGCAAAAAGCAGTTTCTAGGCAAAACAATGCTTATTGTCAGCACAGCACAGTTCATGGTAGCAGCTCAAAATGCTGATCTCTTTGTCACTATTGTTCTATTACTTTTTAAAAGCCAGGCAATCAAACACAGCTACCCTGATCCAGTCAAATAGGTTTGTTGGCCGAAAGAGGTTTCTGGAACAAGTATTTTGTCCTCTCTCCCTGTTTTATCTGAAGCATTAAGATTTTTACCCCAGGAATTAATTGATGTTGTTATAATTTGGCTATTATTGGGGGAATATTGGGAAACTAATAAAAACGCTGATGGGGATCTTGGTAACCCATTAGTGGGATGTACCTTACATCTGTTTTCAAATGGATGCACTGCCAGGTAACACAGATTCAATCTAAAAAGGGCTTTTGTTTTCAGAATGAAACCAGTTTCTAAAGAAGCACTTTTCAGGGGCGCAAACATGCAATGGAGCCAAATTATGTGTGTGCTACGTGGAGGGCAGGGGTCAGTCTCCATTGATGCTAGAACAAAATGTGTGTACCAAGCTATTGGGTTCTTGCACTCTTAATTTAAGAAAACACTGAAATCAGATTACTAACACAGAATACACACCCGCAGAGAAATTTAATGGGTGTTTCTGGGTGTGTGTTTGGTGACAATGAGGCAGCGATTCTGGGAGTAAAAATAGAATGACCCTATTTTCATCTGTTGGTGTTGGAGGAGACTCTTGAGAGTCCCATGGACTGCAAGAAGATCAAACTGATCCATTCTGAAGGAAATCAGCCCTGGAAGGACAGATCGTGAAGCTGAGGCTCCAATACTTTGGCCACCTCATGAGAAGAGACGACTCCCTGGAAAAGGCACTGATGTTGGGAAAGATGGAGGGCACAAGGAGACGGGGACGACAGAGGACGAGATGGTTGGACAGTGTTCTCGAAGCTACCAGCATGAGTTTGACCAAACTGTGGGAGGCAGTGGAAGACAGGAGTGCCTGGCGTGCTCTGATCCATGAGGTCATGAAGAGTCGGACACGACTAAGTGACTAAACAACAACATTTTCATCTGTGACTTGCTGGAAGAAATGAATTTTGCAGATGCTTTGGGCTCCACAGAGCGGGTCGCCCAAATATTCCACTTATACAGCTGGTGGGGTTACTTTTCGTGCTTCTGATGAGCCCAGGGACAGAAATGCAACCGCCTTAGATTCCCTGAGCACACTGAAAATTTGCAATACTAAAATGATACTCAATTGTGCTTCCCTACCCACAAGCACTATCCTGTGGCCTCAAGCCTGCCAAAGCCTTAGTCCCCCCTGCTGAGCCGCCATAACCATGCCAGGAATCCTTGGGAGGGTGAAAGCTCAAGATTCAAAACATCACATGTGAACGAGATCATGCCTAGTGGTTTGCAAGCGACGCAAGGTATTACCTAACAGAAGTGTAATAGCTCTAGTATGAGGAAAAGAATTCTCAAGTTCTGAAAAAGGGCATTGGAAGTCATGTGTCACAAACTGGTGGGACGCAGAGGAACCAGCTGGGGAGTCACCAAGGGAAGAAGATTCAGAGCCCGGGGAGTGGTGGTGGGAAAGTGATGAGTGATCAGAGGGAGAAGACTGGGAAGAGGAGGCACTGGAAGCTGGATAAGTTACAGGGCTTAGTGAGCTGTGAGAATCTGTGGCATAAAGAAGTTCAGAATCAGAGGCAGAAGCTGAAACAGGGCAGTGGGAGGAGGGCAGCCAAGAGGCTGTGAGACTGTGATGGGTCGCCAAGAGTCGCCAAGAGACTGTGATGGGTCAGGCTGGTGAAGAGCCACGGGGGTCTCCCACTCCTGCTGTGACAAGCTCTCCTCCCCGCTGGTCTCCCAGAACCAGGAGAGGCATGAAGTGGGGGGAGCAAAGGCAGGCATGCAGGCAGTCTCTGATTGCTTGAAAAACACCCTGGAGAGGAGGAGACATAGCCAGCTGTGGGATGGCGTCAACTGCTTCATGGGGGCAAGACCTGAGTTGATGTGCTTGTTACGCCTGACACTCCTATGCAGATCCTGTTTTGCATGCATATATATATATATATATATTTCAATGATTTTACAATCATTTTAACATTCTGAAACTCGACTTCCTTCATTTTTAATATTTGGAAATGTTTATCGGAACTATCTGGACTAATTAAGGAATGCAGTAACAATATTAGATCATCACTCCCCAAACATTAGAGCATGGGAAGCCACCCAAAGATATATAATGTGACATGATTATTTGGCTGTTGTGTTGCATTAAAATTTGGAATGATTTAATGTGGTTTTTATTGGATTGTTAAATTGGAAAAATTAATAAATATTATTTTTTTTAAAAAAATTGCTCGTTTATTCATCTACTTTAAACATACACTCTTATAAAAATTGCAGGTTATTACAGTAATCCCGCCAATGTTCTTATCTGTTTACAGTTTATTTATCAGTATTCAATAAACCATTTCCATTCTTATATAAAAAGTTTGTTACCTTGATTTCTTATTCTTCTGGTAAGTTTCGCCATTTCTGCATATTCCGTAAGTTTTTGTATCCATTCTTCTTTCACTGGGACTTCTTTCCATTTGGGGGCAAGTAACATTCTTGCAACTGTAGTCGCATACACAAATAAATTTCTATACAGTCTGGGTAGTTCTGTCCCTATAATTCCCAAAAATTCTCTGTTTTCCTAATACACAGTTAACTCCAGTTTGCTCAGTGTGATTTACTGCTGGCCTGCTCCTTTCAGAAATAGGGCTGATGATGTGTGCTGCTTTTGACCCCTGGGCCTGAGGCTCTTCATACCTGTCAGGCAGAAAAAGGGAATAAAGTAGTTCTCCTTTGCCACTAAGGACAGGGCAGCGGATTCTAGCCTATGTCTATGTATGCCCACTTTCTCCAACGGGGCTTAGTCCCAGATAATAAACAGAACTATGCATATTTAGAAGGTTGGCAATGACCTGGTGTTATTGTTGTTTAGTCGTTTAGTCATGTCCGACTCTTCGTGACACCATGGACCAGAGCACGCCAGGCACTCCTGTCTTCCACTGCCTCCCGCAGTTTGGTCAAATTGTGTTAGTAGCTTCGAAAACACTGTCCAACCATCTCAACCTCTGTTGTCCCCTTCTCCTTGTGCCCTCCATCTTTCCCAATGCCAGGGTCTTTTCCAAGGAGTCTTCTCTTCTCATGAGGTGGCCAAAGTATTGGAGCCTCAGCTTCACGATCTGTCCTTCCAATGAGCACTCAGGGCTGATTTCCTTAAGAATGGATGGGTTTGATCTTCTTGCAGTCCATGGGACTCTCAAGAGTCTCCTCCAGCACCATAATTCAAAAGCATCAATTCTTCAGCGATCAGCCTTCTTTATGGTCTGGCTCTCACTTCCATACATCACTACTGGGAAAACCATACCTTTAACTATACAGACCTTTGTCGGCAAGGTGATGTCTGGGAGCCCATTTAGGAGAAGGAAAACTCTGACGCTAAACCTCCGCTGCTTTGCGGGACATCTTTTGGAAGAACAAAAGTACTGTTTAGAAGCAAGTTTCCTTGAATTTAGAGGGGCTTACCTGCAGGAATGTGGATGGTGCTGTGGGTTAAACCACAGAGCCTAGGACTTGCCAATGAGAAGGTCAGCAGTTCGAATCCCTGCGGCGGGGCGAGCTCCTGTTGCTCGGTCCCTGTTCCTGCCAACCTAGTAGTTCGAAAGCACGTCAAAGTGCAAGTAGATAAATAGGTACCACTCCGGTGGGAAGGTAAACAGCGTTTCCGTGCACTGCTCTGGTTCGCCAGAAGCGGCTTAGTCATGCTGGCCACATGACCCGGAAGCTGTACAGGGACCGAGAGACGGGAGCTCACCCCGTCGTAGGAATTCGAACCGCCAACATTCTGATCGGCAAGTCCTAGGCTCTGTGGTTTAACCCACAGCACCACCCGCGTCCTGATGTAGATCTTTACCCTTCCCTTATTCCCTGATGGAGAGGAGGACACTATTTAGTGGTTCATCTCTGGTGCCAAAATGTCTTGGTCTAGCTCTGGGTGTTCCTAGAACTGCTTTTTTAAAAATAATCAAATGTGTGCAGTCTAGGTGTGTTTAAACAAATTAAAAACTCTTTTAAACCAACAAGTAGTTTGAGCTGAAATTCCTTAGTAGGAGTTGGAGCACTATTATTATGATTGAATTGGGTCCCTTTTCCTTGTGTTTTCTCTTCTATTTTCATATAGTTGCACAATAAGCTGTTGCCTGTTGCACAACAGAGTTGGACTTGGGCCTCATCAGACAGGGAGAAAAAAGGCACACAAGATCCCTAATGCTGCCTACTGCATTTGGAAGCTGTAGGAGAACATTTTCCCCTCTCTAATTAGCCGGAGTCTATGTGGTAAGAATGATTAATGCCAGCCACAGAAAACATTTCCTGTTTTCAAACACTTTCAGTAAATAAAACTGATTTCTAAAGGATACGAAACTGGGTATTTTTGAGGCTTAGCAGGACATCTGGAACTTCTTCATCCCAGAGTCCTTGAAAAGAAACAACTTTGCTTGCTTTCACAAGTGAATCCCTTTCGCATACCCTCCAACATTTCTCCTATAAAGGTAAAGGGACACCTGACCATTAGGTCCAGTCGTGGCCGACTCTGGAGTTGCGGCGCGCATCTCGCTTTATTGTCCGAGGGAGCCAGTGTACAGCTTCCGGGTCATGTGGCCAGCATGACTAAGCCGCTTTGGCGAACCAGAGCAGCACAAGGAAACTCCGTTTACCTTCCCACCGAAGCGGTACCTATTTATCTACTTGCACTTTGATGTGCTTTCAAACTGCTAGGTTGGCAGGAGCTGGGACTGAGCAACGGGAGCTCACCCCGTCGCGGGGATTCTAACCGCTGACCTTCTGATCGGCAAGTCCTAGGCTCTGTGGATTAACCCACAGCGCCACCCGCGTCCCTGTTTCTCCTATAGGGATGTCCTATTCAATAATAATGATAATCATGATCGTAATTTTACTATTTATATCGCACCCATTTGACTGAGTTGCCCCAGCCACTCTGGGCGTCTTCCAACATATATAAAAACACAACAAAACATTAAACAACTTCGCTATACAGGGCTGCCTCTGGATGTCTTCTAAAGGTTGAGGCAGAGACCTCGTTTTCTCTTTTTGGTGAACTTACTTTTTATGTTATGTTAATACATCACGCATATTGATGGTATCATCATGACCAGGATGCGAATTGTTAAACACGGCTCAAGATTAGCAGGAAAACATTTACCGTATTTTTCGCTCTATAAGACGCACCAGACCACAAGATGCACCTAGTTTTTGGAGGAGGAAAACAAGAAAATAAATATTCTGAATCTCAGAAGCCAGAACAGCAAGAGGGATCGCTGCGCAGTGAAAGCAGCGATCCCTCTTGCTGTTCTGGTTTCTGGGATAGCTGTGCAGCCTGCATTCGCTCCATAGGACGCACACACATTTCCCCTTACTTTTTAGGAGGGAAAAATTGAGTCTTATAGAGCAAAAAATACGGTAACTCTTCAGAAATAAAGAGGTTGGAAAGTAGGGTGCAACAGAATGGCAGAGCTGAATATCTGCATGGGCAAAGAGATTAAGGAGAACATGATTCAGCCGATGAGATTAAGAGCTTCTGCTTTGAAGTGACAAGGACCTAGGAAGATATGACAGATTCACCGTGGAGACTTCCTAGAAGAGGAACAGCCCTCCAATAAATGCTGCAGTGACAGCGGACGCCAGTTATCTGTCGTCTTTTATCTCACAAATAAAAGTTATTTCTCAAGCAGAGAACAGAAATACCTGCTTGGGAAAAGTACATTTTCCATTTGCAGAATCCCACCGCCCTAGAAAGTCATCGAGCAAACAGTTCAGCACAGCTAAATCGGGATTAGATAGCTATGAGGCCAAAGATAACATTTGCAGCTGTGTGATTTAGATTAAAACAATACAGGGGACAATCAGGACAGCATAAGCTGATTGCCTGTGAAGGCCTGCAAGATAAATTTGCATGGCCTGAGACAACTGGCATTCACATGGAGGACGGGCTTCTGTGCGATGAAAGAGGAGACCCACCTCTTTTGCACATGAAGGGCTGGCAAATGGATGCTTACCGTCATGCCCCTATGTACGATCTGTATGACCAAGGCCATGAACCTCAAGAATAAACTCATGCATATACGAAGTATGAAGTACTCCTCAGCCACCCCTTATGGAGAAAAGCTTACGAAGATAAGACCAGGGTGTGGCTATTTATGGTATCACGGCATAATGATTGCTGCGTTCCTGCAAGATGGACTTATGAAATGAATCAGGGAGAACTTAATTGCAACTGATTTTGCTAATCAGAAGAGCTTCCATATTGAACCTGTGAAGGTGAGGGAATAGCAGGAGCTCAGAGCTTTAGAGCTCAATTCCTGACCATTTCATGGTGACTCCAGAATCACAACCATCACTCCGAGTCTTCACAGGAACGGACATTTTCCCCAAATCAGAAGTAGAAGGAGTGAACTCTCCTTATCATGTGTTCCTCTAGCTAGGACCTCTGGAGTGACAGGTGATACAGTGTTATCTTGGTTCTCAAACTTAATATATTCCGGAAGTCCGTTCCAAAACCAAAGCGTTCCAAAACCAAGGCATGCTTTCCCATAGAAAGTAATGTAAAACAGATTAATCTGTTCCAGACTTTTAAAAACAACCCCTAAAACAGCAATATAACATGAATTTTACTATCTAACGAGACCATTGACCCATAAAATGAAAGCGATAATCAATGTACTTTACTATAAAATAAATAAGACAGTATTGTGGATGATAATTTTTTTAAAAAAAATCTTACCTGCACTGATGATGGTCATTGTTTGGATGGGGGGCTTTTATCCATTTCCACAGTCACACAATCAATCAATCAATCAGTAGCTGAATTGTGATCCATACAGTCACAAAAACAAATTAACCGAAAAAGCCTCTAAAACGAAAGGGCAGAATAAATAGTAAAAACAAAAGCAGCAAACTTAATCTGTTCCGGAAGTCCTTTTGATTTCCTAAAAATCAAGGTACCACTGTACAAACACACAATTCCTCAGTTTTGTGTTGCCATCTTACAGACACAATTAGCCCTACAACTGTTTGCCTGCCCAGTTTGCCTGTGGGCTTTCCGTACAACTTTATCGCCATTCAAGGCTGCTGGCAAACAGGATTGCCTGGTTCTAAAGGGCTTAGGGATAACGTTCAGGCCACCTCTGCATTGCCCTCTGCTTTCGCCTTTCTCTGCTCATCTCTGTGCTTCACATAACAGATATGTGTGCCAGCACTTGCGGAGAACTGGCACAACTATCTCAGCGCATTCAACTGGGCCAATGCAGCCTAGAGCAACTTTGTGGGTGAGCTTTCATTGCCCACTCCTAGAGCTTGTGTGACAGCACAAAGTCTTTGTAACCAATTCTGCATTATTATTTATTGGCACAATAGTTCATAGCCCTGGGTCACATTTTTTAATTGCAGGGTGGGGCGGAGGGAGGACGCAAATTGTTTTAAAGTTTTCAAATAACTGTTCAAATGCAACTGTTCCAGAAACCAAAACGTATTTTAATTAGCCAACAGCGAAAAAGAAGCGCTCGTCCAGCTTTCTGGAAAACCTGCTCTTTGGTGCTAAATTGGAGCAAACAGCAATCCGGGGGGAAACCCAATTGCTCCATCTGAGCGCTAAAGAGCAGTTTCTGTAATTCTGTTTCCTAGCCCAGTGAGTTTAAACAAACAAACAACTTTTCAAAGTGAGGTCACTGGTTTCATGGCCAAGCATTCATCCAATTTATATCAGGTGCTCTCGACAAGAAATAATAAGATGTAATATTTCAGTTTTCGCAAAGGTAGCCCGCGATGGAAGCGGTCACAGGAGTGAGTGGAGATGACTTTGGCCAAATGTAAACCAGCAGTTGAAGACAAGCTGCCTTTATCAAACTCAGATATTGAGATTTGTAAAAGAAGCAAATAAAAAAGAATCAAATAAAAAGGGTAGGCTGAAAAAGGCCCCTCTGGGAGGGGAAGGGAGATTTAAATCTGCTTTAAAAGGAGCTAATCACATAGCTGCCTTTGGGTCAAAGCAACCTAATTCAGCTTATAAACTTTAATATCAACAGCCTTAAGCTGTTTGAAAATTCCCACACTTGTTTCTGCAGTTTTTATACATTGCATGCTGCATCCTAGGGCAGCTCCAGATATTTCTTGTGCAATATGGGATGCTCTCCTATTTTTAAAAGCATGCATCGGATGTGCATTGCTAGACAGATGCACATACTTTTTTTTTTTTTTGGCAGGGTAAATGAGACTGAAATGTTGTACAGTGGTACCTCGGGTTAAGTACTTAATTTGTTCCGGAGGTCCATTCTTAACCTGAAACTGTTCTTAACCTGAGGTACCACTTTAGCTAATGGGGCCTCCTGGTGCCGCCGCTCCACCGGAGCACGATTTCTGTTCTCATCCTGAAGCAAAGTTCTTAACCCGAGGTACTATTTCTGGGTTAGCGGAGTCTGTAACCTGAAGCGTATGTAACCTGAAGTGTCTGTAACCCGAGATACCACTGTACTCACTTGC
The DNA here is from genome assembly GCF_964234715.1 of Podarcis melisellensis. NCBI lineage: Eukaryota > Metazoa > Chordata > Lepidosauria > Squamata > Lacertidae > Podarcis > Podarcis melisellensis. The sequence continues at coordinate 125,835,354 of NC_138528.1, read as the reverse complement.
CTAGAAGGAAGCCCTGATGAGTACAAGGGGGCTTAAATTGAACAGGCGTGCATAGGATTGCAATGTAAAAATGTCTTGCTTCTCTATGTGGTGGTGAAGAAGAAGAAGAAGAGTTTGGATTTGATATCCCGCTTTATCACTACCCGAAGGAGTCTCAAAGCAGCTCACATTCTCCTTTCCCTTCCTCCCCCACAACAAACACTCTGTGAGGTGAGTGGGGCTGAGAGACTTCAGAGAAGTGTGACTGGCCCAAGGTCACCCAGCAGCTGCATGTGGAGGAGTGGGGAAGCGAACCCAGTTCACCAGATTACAAGTCTATCGCTCTTAACCACTACACCACCAGAGAAAGGACACAAACCTAGTTAGATAATTTCCAAATCAGCCTTATCAAACAAATGTTGGCAAGCTTCCAGAATGCTTTGGGGAACCAAACGCTGCTATTACATTGTGGGGCTTGCATGTATGTTTAACCCGGTGCTCTGTCATCTTGGTCAGTAGTTACTTTGCGTGTCCAGGTCCCCAGGGCCACCCCAATAACTCACACATCACACCAAATTTTTTGTTTAAGGTTTTTGGCATAATTTTGGCCATAACTTTATTAAAATACAAACATGCGAGTGGTTGCTTAGGCATTGGTTGCGACTATCTGCCCCTACCGTGGGGGACAGACTGACATTCCGCACGCCTGCGAAAGTCAGAAAAGGGGAATACACTTGGGAGCAGCGACGGAGCAGGGAACCTGCCCTCAGCCCTCCCCAAATGCAACCAGGGGCTCTTGCAATGGCCCGAGCCCCCTTGACAGGGTGGACAAGCAATAGTTAGCCCCCGATTCCTTTAATGGAATCCCTTGCAGCAGCAGCATTAGAGGGGCAGGCACAGCCAATCCATGCCCCTCAACCAACCAAACCATAAACCAATGCCTAACCGCAACCTTACAAGTTGTGACGATTTGCTACGCAGTAGGCAAAAACCAAATGGCCCCAGCCAATCAGCCAGATGGACAAAATTCCTGTCGGGCCCCTGCCCCAAGAGCAGACGACCCCGTGACAGGCATAGCAAGGTCAAAGTGAACAACCCTAAATATAAGGGGGGGGGACGCAATCTGATGCACGGGTGAAAAGAGGAAGCCCTAGGCTCGTGCAAGGAGTTTTAGCATTTCTGGCTGTCAATCAACAAATGGCAACATTAACTTCTTCCCAACAACAAGGGAAGCCCAATCGCATCAGTGGCCAACGATCAATTAGCCTGCCCCACAACTTTGGAGTGTCCTGGTGGCCCCCACCGCAACACGTGCTCTCCATGAAGGAGAACACGCTTTCCCGAAAAGCCACTTTGATGTCCGGGGAAGGGGCACAGGGAAATGCTGCTGCCCCGCCCCTCCCCTCCAAATGCCCTGTTACCAAGTTCTGCTGTGGGGTTGGCAGTCAGTGAGGGCAGAAGACACCCCTTAGGGGCTTGCATTTGACCTAGGGGTTGCTGACCCAGATCTCTATTCTGATCTATTCACATCAGATACGAGGGACGTTCATTAAAGATTTCCCCTGACATACTTCCCGTGGACTGAGACAAACGAAACTGGGCGCAGTCCTTTTTTTAAAAAAAATTAAAAATAAATTTTTATTAAGTTTCTTACAGATATAACACATATCACAACAAAAGAAAAACAGAGGAAAAACAAAAGAAAAAAGACAAGATCACAAATATAAACAAGAAAGAAAATAAAAACAAGGTACCTAAATACCCAAACAACCTAAACGCCTAAACAACACAAATTAATTAATTATTTAAACTTCTAACCTCATAAACATATTTTGGGTTTCCTCCGACCCCTCCCATCTGAATTTCCTTGTGATTAAAATGTAGCAGTTTTTTTTTAAAAAAAACACAGTATTCCAATTGAAATAACATTTCTTAACTTTCCTTTAGGTTCTAAATCTTATTTATTTATTTAATTAACTCTTAATTTAATCCTAGGCCTATTCTGGTACTTTCAAGTAATTTCTAATTTTTAATATCACAGCACAGTCCTTCTCTACATAGCTACCAGCAAGAGTCAAACACTTCTCCCGTTGCTTTATACAGCTATGGAGACCTCATCTGTAGAGGTTGGCAGGTTGCGTCAGAAGCCACGGCTACCTCAGAAATCAGCATTTCGTCGTCTGGAAAAAGCTTGCCCTTCAAAAACAACTTCATCGTTGGAAAGAGGTGGAAATCGGAGAGCAAGGTCAGGAGAATAAGGGGGGTGAGGAAGGATTTCATAGCCACAGGACCGTGCTTCGGTCTGAGCAGCATGCGAGTTGTGAACTGGGGCGTTATCCCGCAGGAGGCAGACACCTTTGGTCAGCATACCACACCTCTCGATTTTGATGGCCTTCCGCAATTTCAGCAGCAGTATAGTGCAGTATGTCCTGGTAATTGTGGTACCCTTTGCCAGGAAATCCATCATCACTACTCCGCGCTGGTCCCAAAAGACTGTGAGCATGACCGTGCCCTCTGACAGACCTGTGCCTACTTTGGAGGTAGGTAAAGATAAATGGGATGCGGGTGGCACTATGGGTTAAACCACAGAGCCTAGGACTTGCCTATCAGAAGGTTGGCGGTTCGAATCCCCGTGATGGGGTGAGCTCCCGTTGCTCGGTCCCTGCTCCTGCCAAACTAGCAGTTCAAAAGCATGTCAAAGTGCAAGTAGATAAATAGATACTACTCCGGCGGGAAGGTAAACGGAGTTTCCTTGTGCTGCTCTGGTTCGCCAAAGCGGCTTAGTCATGCTGGCCACATGACCCGGAAGCTGTACACCGGCTCCCTTGGCCAGTAAAGCGAGATGAGCGCCGCAACCCCAGAGTCGGCCACGACTGGACCTAATAGTCAGGGGTCCCTTAAAAGTCCCATCGCGGGGATTCGAACCAGCAACCTTCTGATAGGCAAGTCCTAGGCCCTGTGGTTTAACTCACAGTGCCACCCGCTTTGCATGTAGTGAGGCATATATTTTATCCTGAGTTTTATCCACGCAACAAACCCGTGGGATAAGTGGCGGCAAGAAATGTCGGCCCAAGATTTGACAGTGGCTCAGTGGAGTGTTTTTTTTTAAACCCAGTTCTCCCCTGCCCCAGTTTGCCATTTTTTGTTTTGGTATTGTTTTGAATTTTACACATGCGCTGAGAGCCTTTTGGGGTGAGAGGCGTCATGGAAATAAACCGTAACAAAAGCCTAACAGTCGACCATTTCCACTGCTCTAGCTGTTATGTTGAAAATTGGCAGGGAATAGAAATTTTTCCACCTGGACAGTTAACTCTAGCAGCAAGCCCAAAAGAGAAAGTATGGAGGCAGATATTGAACTGAAATATTTGCAGACACACCTAGTTGTGAATTTTCCATGTTTCACTTTGCCCAAGACTGCACAGGAGCTGTGACCTTCTAATCCAAACAATTATGCACAGTAGTCCACCAGAGGCATGAGGGAGGAAAAACCTTGCCTGACGTGGAGTTTAACAACAGCGGTTGGTAAGCACTGACTAGGACATGACACAATACATTAAGGACAGGCTGTGTTTGGCTTGGAAGTTGTGCCAGACTGATTTAGGCTGAACAATCTGCAGGTTCTGATAAACACACATTGCTTTCCCTTAAGCCTAGTTCTGCTGCAGAGTTATCGCAGTCATCTTGGAAGGGCCTTTAATTATATCAAAGGACATATTGCAGTAGTCTAGAAGAGCCTGTGACTGAGCCCCCCCACCCCCCGGAAGCTTGTCCCAGTGATCTGAAATCATTATAGCCCTGACATTGTTTTTATTCAGATTTTATTCAGATTCTTGAGGATGTTTCAAACAAATGTGAAGCAGCCCAGTCCTAAAAGCTCCCATCACCCTTACTGGTCAATACCTTGTTGTTTTATCAAGAAGATCTGTCACAATGTGAATAAATGGAGAGAGAGAGAGAGAGAGAGAGAGAGAGAGAGAGAGAGAGAGAGCGCATGAACAAATGTTCACTTATGCACACCCTATGCTCCAAACAAGAGGGAACACTGCTAAATATGGATGCCTTCTCATGTCTATAATATGAGCAGCAGTTTCCAAATCTAGCATATCAGACAGACGGATTTTGGTTTAAAATGCATTGTAAGGAGTCTGCATGGGAGTATATTGTATTTAAAAATGGGGTATCAGAGTTTTTAGGGGCTAACCAGGTTGGGATAGCTGGGATAGCAGGCTTGTGGGGTTTTGAATGTCTTATGTAGATTTTTCAATTTCAGTTCCGTTGTTCTGTATGGAACAATGATAATAAAGATATTGTATCGTATCGTATCGTATCAAATGCACCACCCTATTCTATAGAATGACATCCGGAGACACTGAGAATCAGGATGTCATTCTATAGAATAGGGTGGTGCATTTGATACGATACGATACAATATCTTTATTATCATTGTTCCATACAGAACAACGGAATTGAAATTGAAAAATCTACATAAGACATTCAAATCTCATAGCCCCAAGCGCCACCTTCCTCATCACGTCCTTTACCAACTGTAATCATTCTGTTCCTAGGAAAGGAGGCCAGAGCCTATCGATGTGATTTTTATCGTAAATCAGGTAAACCTTTTGTACTCTGCAACCCCACCCCACCACGCCTTAGAGACATGTTCTTAGTCAATGCTTGTACATGGCTTGCTAGGAGATAGCAGCTGCAGCATGCTTCAGAGCGAGCATGAGAAAATCATTACCTACCTTCCAGATGCCTCCGTGGTGATACTATTTATTGATCATTAGCTATAGCCGATGCCCCATCAATAACCTAGCAATGAACCTGAACATGCCCCACAGGGCTGATATTAAGAATGCCGAGATGATACATGAAGCAACTTGCACATATTGAAAAGTGCTTTATAAATGCTGGGATTTTTTATTTATTTTACAATCGCTAACAGCATGTTTGTTTTCATTACCGAGTCGGTCACGACACCAGCTGCTGCTAAGTGTGTCTTGGTCTTCGTTTTCATTTCTTGCCTGGAGGGTGTTTATTCTCGCCTGGGCAGCGCTCCCAGGGTGTTGCCCTCTCATGTCACACTTGGCCAGCCTGCCCACAGTTGTCCATGGGTGTGTCCCCTGATTTGGCACTGCCCATTGGGCAGGCTGGAACAGGAGGCAGGGCTGTTTCATGCCACTCTAGCAAGTGGGTCACAGCTGCTAGAGGACTCTCCTTGCCCTCCCCCCCCCCCCGCCTGCTTCAGGAAGTATCTCTATTTCCTTTTTATTTATGACTGAGCCTGAGCTGGCCGGTGACGCTGCACACCCAAAGTTAATTTAAAACGAATGCACTGCCTATTAACACGTGATAAACGCCGTAATGCCCAGAGTGTGATTTAGTCCAGTGGCTTAAGACACTGCGCTGAGGATCAGGAAGTCCCTGGCTTGAATGTTGCCTCTGCCTGAACTCACTACGACCACAATTCTAGACACATTTAATGCACCTGAAGTTCTTTGAATGCCTGAAAGAACAATGCCAATGTCGTTTTATTATTATGGCCAAGGCAGGTAAAGATGCAAATTTCTGCCTCGTGTCTTCTAACGCTATTTATTGATTCAAATCGTGCACCAAAAAGAAAAAGAACTGGGAGGTAGTTAGTATCTAGGTTAGTGAATTCAGAATGAAGTGTAGTACTTCATATGCCTTTCCTGCATGAGCACAGGAATGGGCAGAATTTTAATCTCTCACTTTGTTGCAATCCCCTTTCCTCTGGTCTACTGTTATCTCGCTGTTATCCACTTAAGTCCATCCAACACTCTGCTGCTAAAATTATTCACATCTCTCTTCATCGCTCTGACCACGGTGCCCCTCCTTAAATCCTTACCCTGGCTTCTGGTTTACTCCCAGATCCTACTATAGCTGCTCTATAGCCTGCTGGATCAGAACAAAGAAAAGCTTATCGAGTCCAGAATCCTGTTCTCACAGTGGCTAACCAGATGCCTAGGTGAACTCCACAAGCAGGACACGTGCGATTCCCAGGATTGATGGCTGTCACTTAAATCATTTGGGAGCCAAGACCACAGTTTAATAATAATAATAATAATAACAACAACAACAATAATAATTTTATTATTATTTATACCCCACCCATCTTGCTGGGTTTCCCCAGCCACTCTGGGTGGCTTCCAGAACATATAAAAACGTATAAAAAATTGCTTAATTGTGCATGTTGCAACAAAGTACCTCCTTTTGTCTCTCCCGAACCTTCTAACATTCCATTTCATTGGATGGTCCCAGGTTCTCGTGTTATGAAGGAGCAGAAAGGCTTCTTTCTTTCTCCATATCCCACTTTCTTCCTGTCGTGTATAATCTCTGTTATCAGGTCCCTGCTTCCTCGCATTCTCGGCATTTTAAAAATGTTCTAATCTTTCCTCATAGGGGAGCTGCTCCAACCCCTTGATCATTTTGGTTGTCATTTTCTGAACCTCTTCCAGCTACTAAAAATATGCTTTTTTAAAAAAGATGCAACACCCGGAACCGTACACAGCATTCCATGGGTTTGTGTAATGACACTGTGATATTGGCAATTTTAATTCAATCCCTAATGATCCTAATTTGTAAATCACTCCCCCCCCCCAGCTGCCACACACCAGCTTGACATAAAAATTAAACAATATTAATACTACCAACTTAATCAGAGGTGGCGCATCAGGTTAGGATTTTGAGACAGAAGTACAGGGCCACAGGGGACCTGCTAAAACAGCAATGCCAGATATTCACATTTTTAAGTACCATCTAAAAACACCACTCTCCCAAGAACAGTAATAGGTCCAAGAGACTAAAGTGATCAGCCCTACTTCTGAAAGGAGCAAGCCAGCAGTAAATCACACTGAGCAAGCTGGAGTTAACTCTGTATTAGCAAAACAGAGAATTTTGGGAATTATAGGGACAGAACTAGCCAAACTGTATAGAAATTTATTCATGTATGCGACTACAGCGGCAAGAATGTTACTTGCCCAAAAATGGAAAGAAGAAGTCCCAACAAGAGAAGAATGGATACAAAAACTTACAGAATATGCAGAAATGGCAAAACTTACTGGAAAAATAAGAAATCAAGATAGCAAACTGTTTATAAAAGAATGGAAATGGTTTATGGAATATTTACAAATTGTAAACAGAGAAGAACATTGGCGGGATTATTGTAATAACCTGCCGTTTTATACGGGTATATATTTAGAGTAGATGAACAAATCAGATTGGGTAGTTCTGTTCCTATACAGTGGTACCTCGGGATGCGAACGGGATCCGTTCCAGAGCCCCGTTCGCATCCCAAATGTAACGCAAGACGCGACAGCGAGTCTGTGCGTGCAGCGTTTCGCCGCTTCAGCGCGTGACGTCATTTTGAGCGTCTGCGCATGCGCGAGCGGCGAAACCCGGAAGTAACGCGCTCCGTGGAGCGCAACTCGAACATGCTCAACCCAAAGCACATTCAACTCGAGGTATGACTGGAATTGCCAAAAGGAAGGGTTCTGGGTTGTTGTTGTTTTTAAAACGTTATTTTAAACATCTTTTTCAATTCATTATATAGTACAGTTGTACCTTGTTTTGCAGAATGATTTGTGTTTCTGCGCATGCGCAGAGTTTGGCGCAGACATTTGCCGAAGCGGACGCTAGACAAGGCAGACGTTCGCAGAGGTATTACTGTATATCATTTCCCAGTAAGCTTTAACCTTACTACAAGACCACCACATATGCTTAAAAGGACTGCAGCACCATATTTAGGGTGTTGCGGGAGGTCCCCCATCACAGGGTGCCAAGGTGAGGGAGTGAAAAATTGAGAAGATCTGTAATGAAGAAGATGATGAAGAAGAAGAAGAAGAAGAAGAGGAGGAGGAGGAGTAGTAGTTTGGATTTGATATCCCACCTTTCACTCCCTTTAAGGAGTCTCAAAGCGGCTCACATTCTCCTTTCCCTTCCTCCCCCACAACAAACACTCTGTGAGGTGAGTGGGGCTGAGAGACTTCAAAGAAGTGTGACTGGCCCAAGGTCACCCAGCAGCTGCATGTGGAGGAGCGGAGACGTGAACCCGGTTCCCCAGATTACGAGACTACCGCTCTTAACCACTACACCATACTGGCTCTAATGGAGAAGATCTCTTGGGGAGCACCAAATTCTGGCCTCGCACAGGGAGCCACATTACGAAAGATTACCGCCTCGGCCAACCGGCAACCCATCTTATATTTGTGTAAAGGGTTCTTCATGCCTTGGCAAAGAACCTCAGCTCAGCCGGCAAGAGGCGCATGATCTTAAATCTCAGGGTTGTGAGTCAGGGCCGCACATTGGGCAGAAGGATTCCGTTTTTCGGGGGGTGTTGGACCAGATGAGCCTTGTGGTCCTTTCTGAGCCGACGACTCCGTGACCAGAACCTCGCTTGGGTCCCGACCGAAACAGATGACCAATTTAAATAAAATATTGGCGGCCTGTGGAACGCCCTTCCATCAGACATCAAGACCAGGGGTCAGCAAACTTTTCCAGTAGGGCGTCGGCCCACTGTCCCTCAGACCTTGTGGGGGCTGGACTATATTTTGAAATGAAAAAATGAATGAATTCCTATGCCCCACAAATAACCCAGAGATGCATTTTAAATAAAAGCACACATTCTACTCATGTAAAAACACCAGGCAGGCCCCACAAATAAGCCAGAGATGCATTTTAAATAAAAGTACACATTCTATTCATGTAAAAACACACTAATTCCTGGACCATCCGGGGGCCGGATTTAGGCGATTGGGCTGGATCCGGCCCCCAGGCCTTAGTTTGCCTACCCATGGTCAAGACTATCTGACTTTTAGAAGACATCTGAAGGCAACCCTATATCGGGAAATTTTTAACGTCCAATGTTTTATCATTTTTTATGTGCTATAAGCCGCCCAGAGTGACTGGCGAAACCTGGCCAGATGGGCGGGGTATTATTATTATCCAAGTTAAAGATACCAAACTTCCTCAACTCTTCCTTATAATTTGGCATCTGAAGAAGTGTGCATGCACACGAAAGCTTATACCCAGAAAAAACTTAGTTGGGTCTCTAAGGTGCTACTGGACAATTTTTAAATTTTTTTATTCCTCATAAAGTTTGATTTCCAGACCTTTCATCCTCTAGGCTGCCCTCCTCTGCACATATTCTGGAAACCGGGGTATAAATTATTATTATTATTATTATTATTATTATTATTATTATTATTATTATTATTATTTTATGGAGGGGGGCAGCAGGTAAGCCCCTTCCCACATAACCCATCGCATGATGCCATTTGAATGGCAAGGCCCATCAACTGCTGTTTTGCGGGGGGCTCCGTCGAATATTTGTTTGGAGGCGGGCCCGGAGGGACCCCGGAGTTCGGCTCCTAGGGGCGGGGTGGACTCTTCGCATGCTCAGAGGAGCTCTCGTTCCGCGGATTGTCGGGAGGGGCGCTTGGAGGGCGAGGCTAGTTTCCTCCTCCTCCTCCTCGCGCGGGAGGCCCAGTCGGAGCGGAGCCGGGCGAGAGGCATCTCCTTGCCGCCGCCGGAGGAGGAGAAAGGCGGGGAGGCGCGGCGAGGCCTGCGCGCCGGAAGTGAGCTGACTGAGGGGAGAAGAAGGAGAAGGAGGAGAGGAGAAGCGGGGCGGAGGAGGAGGGAGCCCGGCCGGCTGCGCGGAGCTGCTCGCGGTGTGGCTGCTGCTGCGGCTTGTGTGTGTGTGTGAGAGAGAGAAAGATTGTGAGGCGTCGGAGGAAGGAAGGAATCTCGTCAGCCTTGGCTTGAGGGGTTTCCGCGGGCGGGCGGAGGAGGCAGCCAAGCCCAGCCAGGGCGCTGAGGGAAAAGGAGGAGGAGCAGCCGCCGCCGCCGGGTGTCCAGCAGGAGCAACAGCCGCCGCCACGGTGAGAGCCCCGCTTGCCTTCCCTTCCCCCCGAAACCTCCTCCCCACACCCGGCGTGGTGGGTGTGAGGGAAAGTGGGGGGGGGGTCTCTTCTTCCGCCGCCTCCTCCCCCAGGAGCAGAGGCGGCGGAGCCTAACCCCGGGGTGGGATGTTAGTAAGGGGGTGCGGTGGGGTGGGGCCGGAGAGAGACCCCCGCTAGCACCTCAGCCTGGCCGCCCCCTTTCACACACAAACACACCCCGCCGCCCCTTTTCGCCGGGCGCTTTTTTCCCTCCCCCCCTCGCTGGGGAGGGTCTCCCGTTTTTTTATTGTCCCTGCTTGCGGGTCGCAGCGTGGGGAGGGGGCGGTTAGAGGTAGGAATGTCTTCTTCCTCCTCCACCACCCACTCCAAAAAAAAAGCTAAGTAAGTGTTGGGAGAGGGATTCATGTTTCGAAACGTACCCCACCCTGCCTCACCCCACCCAACCCCCGGGATGAGCTTATATCTGTATCCACATCTATAGATCTATATCCACATCTATAGATCTGTATCTGCATCTATATCCAAATCTATATCTATCTGCATCTATATCTATATCCACATCTATACATCTGAAGCCACATCTATATATCTGTAGCCACATCTATATTTCTATATAGCTATATATCCACATCTATATAGCTATATATCCATATCTATATCCACTATCCACATCTATATAGCTATATATCCATATCTATATCCACTATATCCACATCTGTATAGCTATATATCCATATCTATATATCTATATCTATACCCACATCTATATATGCATATCTATGTGTGTGTGTGTTTTCATTGGGAGAATGGGTGCAGCAGGGTCTTTTCTGAATTATTGGGGGGGGGAGAGCATGACTTGGGTGTATTTATGTACAGCGCATTTCTGCATGCAGGAAAGGTCTCCACGGAGCAAGCAACCCAGGGAGCCAGTCCCCTTTTCCTCCAGCCTGCATGCGAGAGGGGAGGGATGGGCTTGCAGCAGAAAACAGCATTACAGTACATCCCTTCTCTGTCTGTTGCTATACCCAACTGCTTGTGGATCCAGCCTCCACCCTTACACCCCTCCTTCCTTCTGGAATCTGTTAAGCGCAGGCTGCGCGCTGGAGAGAGAGGGGTTGGTCTAGGACTCTGGTTAGCTCCCCTGTCCCCCGCCCCCCCAAATCTCAAATCTCTCCCAGCGGCATTCCCGAGGATTGCTGTCAAATAGGCAGAGATTTGAACGTAAAAATAGGAAAGCAATAGCACTTAGCCGAGCTTTCAGAACGGACTTAGAGGCTGTCAGAGGAAGGGTTTGCTCAGGACTGAGGCATTCAGGCAGTGCCAGCCGGGGGGGGGGGGGCAGCGGACTCCGCCCTGTGTAGCTGGCAGACCAACATAGCACCTCTCTTGCAAGGATATGCAAATCCGTGTGGAATAATTCTCGCAAAAGCCTCACAAATTAAGAACTTGAGGGCAAAGGGGTTGCAAGCATGGATTGGCGTGAAATAAATGTTTCCTTTCAGAATGTGTTCGCATAGCTGTACAGAGAATAGTGGGGTTGGCATGGTGTTGAAGAATCATTCCTGCCGGCACAGCTGGTGGCTACCATTTGGGTGAGGAGAGGTTTCTAGTGCATGGTGAGGATTATTGGTGAAATGGGAAGGATGAAGTAGGAGAAATGCTTTTTGTTGTAGATAACTGTTTGATAATGTTTGTTCCCATTTTTGCAGTAATGTATACTGGCCTCTTGTGCAAAAAGGAGCAAAACTTAAGATAATGCAGAAATGGTAATGAAAGTGCCTTCTTGAACTAGCACTGTTACAGATCCGCCTAATACCAGCAGTTGTAAGAAATCTCTTTTATTTTCATTATTTCATAAAAATTCTATACTGCTTGATTGTAAAAACAAACCCCCAGACCCCACACAGTTGTTAACAAAGGCAAGTTTAGTGTGATGTATCTGAAAGTTCACTCAGTAGATTTCTAGATTTCCCATCAACCAAAGTCTTCTGGGTGGTTTATAAAAAATGTAGTTTAGAGCCCAGAAGTCATGTGAATTCTGGGAAGGATAGTGTGGCACTGAAAGGTGGAGAGGGATAATCTGTAAAGGAGACAGAAGAATCGTAGTGGGCAATATGTACATGTTCCAAGAAAACATATACAACAAGAAAAAAAAATAAGGCTGTAGAGATGTGAAAGAAATAATGGATGCATAGCAGGTATCAGTGACACAAGAAGAGGTTGTCTTTGGACTTTTGAAGTGTTCCAGAAGCAGATATTTTACAAGGGTCCTGCCTTTTACAAGAGGTGGAAGCTGCCATTCTAATGATAACACTAAAGTAGTGCAAGATGAATACATTTTATATCTGAAAGGCTATTAGCTGGCTTATCACAGTTTTCTCTGGTTTAATTCAAATTAATTTTTATGGTTACTCTTTTGGGGGGAAAAACTTGTCTTTCTCCCTCTAAGATTCAGTTTCCTGAAACCAAATATGTGTGTAGAAATGCAGGTACATATCATATTTGAACAGTTTTGCCACTTTTGTGTAGCCTGTTAAATTATAGCCGTCTGCTTACTGAAGCAACCCTTGTAAGTGAAAGGGCGGAGAAGTGTAAGGATCTGGAAAAATGCTGAATCAGATTCCAGCGTCTCAGTGTCTTTCTCCAGTGACTAAATTTGACAGTGCGGGCTGTTAATGTGCCAGTTTCTTTTACGGCTATGTGTACAGAATATAGATCTAGTTGTTTTGCTATGCCTCACTTGGTATGTAGCCCTTCTCTGTATGTTGCACTGCATTCCAGAATACAATGGTATTTCGGGAACAAGCAATTTTAAGGAGACAGTTTGGGGAAAGTACACGTGAGTAGGAAATATTGCTGAGGGAGACCACAACTGGGATTGTAATCTTATTCATACTTGGAGTAAACTGCAATTCCTATTGAACACATTGAGGATCAGTCTGCAAATACAGTAATCTCTTCTGGAATCTAAAATATTCATATGAGGTTGCATCTCTTTGTTGATTTCACTTGTTTCTTAATTTATCAAACACTAACGCATTTAAACGTTATGGCAATTCTATTGTATGTGGGTTTTAAAAAATCCTTTCTCTGTTGTTTTACATTTACAGTGGTACCTCGAGTTACAAACATCTTGGGTTACAAACACTTCAGGTTACAGACTCCGCTAACCCAGAAGTAGTACCTTGGGTTAAGAACTTTACCTCAGGATGAGAACAGAAATCGCACACTGGTGGCGCGGCAGCAGCAGGAAGCCCCATTAGCTAAAGTGGTACCTCAGGTTAAGAATGGTTTCAGGTTAAGAACAGACCTCCAGAACGAATTAAGTTCGTAACCAGAGGTACCACTGTTATTACAATGTTTTAGGCACGAGATGCATGTTTAAGGGCAGTATAATCAGGTTGTTACTGGGGGGCTCAGGACAGCATCACAGGTGAAACTATGCTCAGGGAAACTTGGAACAATTCCATAGCAAATAGCTGTGCAGAATCCCACCAAGTGGTGGTGAGGGGGTTGGCTTTTGCAGTGCCCTTGGCAGAGAAGTAGCATGCACCATTACTGGGATCAGCTCTAGCAGTGAGTCCCAGGGGTGGCCACACTTAGGAAAGAAGAAGGAGAAGAAGAAATTTTATTTATACCCTGCCCTCCCTCAGGGCAGCTGACACCAGGTATAAAAACAATTGATTGAAATACAACTTAAAAACAAGATTAAAATACAACATTAAAACATTAAAATGCAGCCTCATTTCAGTAGGAACTCAAATCAAAAACTGTTTTAGGGATGAAGACGTCAAGTCTTCACCAAGGCCAACTATCCAGACTGGTCCTACATGGGCCAGAAAAAAGCCAGGGAAGTCCCCAAATAGGAGTTCCATCACAGAAAGAAAAAGGAAAGAGGGGGAGGAGATCAAGTTGATTCCAAGCTAAAGGCCAGGCAGAACAACTCTGTCTTACAGGCCCTGTGGAAAGAAATCAGATCCCTGGTCTCATGAGGCAGAGCGTTCCACCAGGCCAGATCCAGTGTTGAAAAGGCCCTGGCTCTAGCTGAGGCTAATCTGACTTCCTTAGGGCCCAGGTCCTCTAGGGTGTTACTATTTATGGACCTTAAGGTCCTCTGTGGGGCATACAGGTGGTCCCGTAGGTATACTACTGTTGCGGAGGAGGCACTGAGCTGGTATGTTAGGCTTGGAGACAAAAACCAGGCCGCTCTTGCAGCTGTTCCTTGGCTGGGAACTCTTCCCTCCACCACTCTCCAATGCATTGCCTTCTGGCACCACTTCTCCCTAGTTGTCTTGCTCTCCACTTTGAAAAAGGAAGTGTGTTTTATTTCAGCCACAGCTGGAACCCAGACTCCTCATTGACCTGCACCATCACCTCTTGTCCTGGTGGCTGCTGTTTCCCCTGCAGGTGGGGTTGCCGTACACTGCCACCTCTTTGAGAAATTTTGGACCTTTTCCCTATTTTGAACTGGGAACCAATGAGAAGTCCCCTTCCCCCACCAAGAGGAAGTTAAGCTTCGGAGCAGGGGTGCAGGGAGGTGAGGGAACCAGGTAGCAACAGGTACCTACAAACAAGGTTGAGGCAATTCTTCCTCAAAGAACAAGATTAGTAACTGGAATCTGTATAAGACAAATATGGCAAGCATATATCCTTTCTCTCTTTCCTCCCCTCCAGCACCAAATCTTCCCTGGAACATTTGTACAACAGACCTGATAAAGTTTGATAAATCCCTGATTTGAGAACTGGAAATAGTTTATTTTCCATTGTCTCCTCCATTGCCCCCTCCCCAATATGGGCAGCAACCATTCTGTGCGCGTTTCATTGATGTGCAACCACTGACACATGAGTCCTTTTCGATCTCAAAGAGGCTGGAATGAGGGTTGGGCTAATGCACAAATGGGGGGGGGGTTGCCTGTGTATAAAACACTCTTAAATGATATTATTTGTGCTTACTTTATTGCTTTTTAATATTCTAAAGGCACAACACCATTTGGTTTTAGGGACTTGATGCCCATTGATGTGTCAGGTTCAGAGTCAGACACATCCAACGCATACCATTTATTTTACCGTTTTTAATGCTAAATGAAAACCTTTAGGATTATTTTCACTACTCATTTTTATCTGCAGCTGTGTATAAACTCAGTCCTAGGTTTTGTTCGTTTGTTTGGTTTTTTATTAACCTGTCCTGCCTTTAGACCATAGTTAGTTTTGCTATTTCCTCTGGATATCTGGAGTTTGATAAATCCCTGATTTGAGAACTGGAAAGATTTTATCTTCCATTGTCTCCATCATTAATTATGATAATATCTTCAGGAAGGTTATTCCTTATTGAGAAAGAGGAACGTGATTGGATCATGCTTTGGGAACAATATTTTGGATGCTTGTTGATTTCTGCACATGGCATATTTTCAAAACACTCCTCTGCATTTTTTTTATTTTTATTTTTTTGGCATGTAGATATATTGGTTGGTTTACATTTGTAGAGGCCCAGAAAATGTTGCCATGGCTTGTTCTTATGACACTCCTATCTTGCAGACCTTGGGTAATAGACCAGTACAGTTACAAACCAGCAATAGGAGGCCTGGTAAAAAAAGCCATAAATGCAAGAACCAGACACTGCAAAAAACCACATGCCAGCTTTGTCCCCATATCTACCCAGGCAGCACTGTTACAGAGTCTAATAATGTCAACCACCTTATCATGGGTTCATTTACCTGCTCCTCTCCCTATGTGATATGTTGCTTGTTTTTTATATTGTTTTGTACATTACTTTGGTCACTGTACTTTTACAGTTGACTTCTCCTGTAACTCCACTTCCGTCCATATACATGTATGCATAATATGGTTGTATTACACTCAGTGCATCTGATTAAGTGGCCTGCGGTCCACAAAAGCTGATGCCATAATCAGTGTGTTATTGTTTAAGATATTGTTTGTTTCTTTTCAAGTGGTATCTTAAAACCATTTGATCTATTATGAGCAACCAAAGTTATTTTACAGAAGTTCTTTCTGTCATCAGATATATGTTTCATTATCTTAATCTTGTGACTCTAGCTTGGTTTCCTCATGAGTTACACCCTTATACCGTCATTGATAATTTCTATATGTATGAAGCAGACCAAATTTCTGTAGTTTTCATCTTTGTCTAGCCACACTACTTTTAACACTTTTTTCATTCCATTCATCACTCTTTTCCCAGCCTTTCTCCTTGTTGCACAGGTTCTTCATTTGGTGCAGCTCTGGGATACTGTGTCAAATATTTTGCAGCTTTGTTATTTTTCAGACTATCCCCCTGTCATTTCCATCACACAAGCATTATGGTGGAAATGAGCTATGCAGATAGTGTTCATTTGGAAAAACCTGTTAGCAAATAGGGCCGATTTGAACCAGGGGCATGTGACTCCGGCCATCTTGTGTGTACCACTACCTTAGCAAGGATTGCACCAATAGCCTTTTTCTTTCTTTCCAAGCTTCATTTCTCCCCTCACCTATTCTACAATTTGTTCACCATTTATATTGAGGCTACATGTTTGTACCTCCTCTCAGTTTCTAACATATGTCATCTCCTCTCCTTTGAAAGAACCTAGGCTTATTTGAAGAAGAAAAATCTAGGACTTCTGTAGGTGTGGGGGAAGCTAGTCCATCATTTGTGTGTGTGTGTTTAGTACATGCTCTGAACTCATATGTGACAATATCACTAGTTCTATATTTTTTAAAAATCAAGCTTGCCCTTCCAGACTTATAATTCATCCTTATATACAGTAGGAAAACCATTGCTGGTATCCTGCAATCATTATACAGTAATTGTTAGGCGTCAGGCACATTTTGTGACTGGCACAGTTGCATCTGTGACCACATGGAGGTCTCTGGAATGGCAGGTTGGCAAATGACATCTCTGTCTGGTTGGCCCCTCCAGCTTTCTTAAGCTGGTAAGCAGAAGAGCTTATTTATTGCATTTAGTAAAGGTAAAGGGACCCCTGACCATTAGGTCCAGTCGTGACCGACTCTGGGGTTGTGGCGCTCATCTTGCTTTATTGGCCAAGGGAGCCGGCGTACAGCTTCCGGGTCATGTGACCAGCATGACAAAGCCGCTTCTGGCGAACCAGAGCAGCGCACGGAAACGCCATTTACCTTCACATTGAAGCGGTACCTATTTATCTACTTGCACTCTGATGTGCTTTTGAACCGCTAGGTTGGCAGGAGCTGGGACAGATCAACTGGAGCTCACCCAGGCGTGGGGATTTGAACCGTCGACCTTCTGATTGGCAAGTCCTAGGCTCTGTGGTTTAACCCACAGCGCCACTCGGGTCCCTTTTATTGCATTTATATCCCACCTTTTTCTCCAAAGAGTACATGGTTCACCCTCTCCTCCGTTAATCCCTACAGTGACCCTGTGAGGCAGATGAAGAGGCTGTGACAGGCCCAAGGTCACCCAGTGAGCTTCATGACTTGAGTGGGGATTTGAACTCTGGCCTCCTAGGTCCTTATCTGACACTCTAACCACTACACCACACTGACTTCCTAGATTACTTCTGCTATAGGGCAGCTGTATAAATTAAGTAGGTAAATAAACATGGGAAAAGCAAAATGTCACAGAGAAGGATCTGAAATATTTTCCTTGAAGCTTGAATTTGTTTTATTTTGAGTTGTTTTATTTGATGTTTTAATGTGAACTTTGAGATTTTTTTTCTTTAAAACATAAAGTGGTATAGAAATGATGGTGATTATGATAATATCTGGGGGTGGTGGTCCCTAGACATACCGTTGTGGCAACTGTAACCCAGGTTTAAGGTCCCATTTGGTGATTAGCTTATATACCTGAGATTCTAACACCATAGTTTTTTGATTACCCAAACCCTGCTGAGCTATATGGACATGCTAAAACCCACAATCTGAAGCCATGCTTTTTGTTGGTTTATTAATTTGGTTTATTTTAACTGTGGTTTGGTATTACTTGTAAACCTGGCACTCTTCCATAGCAATGGTTCGTTTGTCCATCCCAACCCAGGTGCGCAATCTAGCTACAAAGCACGATCAACTGGAAAACAAATCAAGCTTTGGAGAAAAAAGCCATGGTTTGTTTGATCACCTGTGGGACTGCTTGTTGTTCAGTCATGCTTTGTTAAACAAACAGCAGCTTAGTATGTGTGAACAAGGGCCTTTGAATTTTTCTAAAAATGTTGTGTATATGACTGCTGTGGGTATAGTCTATAGTTTATCCCTTCTGGGACTATAGGATGTTAGGTGCTAGCATTATCTAGTAATGGCTTAGCATTCCAAACAGTTGCACTGTCTTTCTGTTAAAAAAAAAAATGTAATCTGGTTTCTTTGGCAAAAGCATATCAAATATTAGAAACATAAAACTAGGTCAGAGATGTTTTTAAAATGATGAATGAGAACCACAGAACCATTAAACTATCTGGGTCACATTTTTCAGTTTTTCTTTTTACTTTAAGTACACATTTTATTATGCCTATTAACACAAAAAAACACACACTCTCACTAGAAGACCATCCTGCATTGTTTTAAAAGCTATTTTTTTAACTTTAAAAGTGAATTGCTTTTATGGCATAATGCAGTTTGGCAAACCTTTTCCCTTTGTGGACCACTTGAAAATTGCTGATGGTCTCGGTGGACCATTTAATGATTTTTTTGCCTATTGTAGCAGTTGCAGTGCACTGTGCTAAATGCTGTTATGATTTTTAATTGCTTTTTTACTGCTTTTTTGTTTCTTCTAATGTATGTATTGCAATTTGCATTCCATAGAATTCAAATGGTAATGCAATGTAATACAATATAAGATATAAAAGAAGCAATACAAGTACAAAAAAAAAAAAATTCAGCATAGACATGCTACAGACTCATAGAATCGTAGAATTGGAAGAGACCCTGAGGTTCATATAGTCCAACCCCCTTCAATGCAGGAATGCGTAGGTGTCCCTTGCGGGGATTTGTGTAGAAGCTAGCCTACTGCATAAAGTTAAAATTCATGTTGATTGCTCCACTAACTTTTGTCTCTAGTCCCACCCACCGCTGGCATGTGGGCTCTGGAAAGTTGCCCAGAGGGGAATGCAGCCTTTGAGCTGAATAGTTTCCTTACCCCAGCCATGATGTGTGCTTGGGTGGATATGCACGTGACGTTGGTGGTTCCAGGAGCAAGGTTAGTTTCAGTTTGTTGCTCAGGTGCTCACCAAGAGAAAAGTTCAGGTGGCAATTACTCTTGTAAAAAGCCATCCTTGCTTTTCTCAACTTTCCCTTGCACACAGTTCGTCCCTATTTCCATGCCTGATCCTCTCTCCTATATGCAGCCCCCTTTGTGCACACACCTTTATAAAATTCAGTCCCCTTTTCTCTGCCTCCTCCTTTTCCCAACTCTCCCTTGCACCCAAGACGCCCTCATTTCTATCCTCCTCTCTCTTGTTTTACAGTTCCCTTCTCTGCCCACTCCCATGCCAATATATGTTACTGTATCTGTAAGACGAATAGAACTTTAAGAGCAAGTCTGTCTGCTACCTAACATTGATCAGTGATTGATCAATGATTGAGAGCCAGTGTGGTGTAGTGGTTAAGAGCGGTAGTCTCGTAATCTGGTGAACTGGGTTCGTGTCTCCGCTCCTCCACATGCAGCTGCTGGGTGACCTTGGGCCAGTCACACTTCTCTGAAGTCTCTCAGCCCCACTCACCTCACAGAGTGTTTGTTGTGGGGGAGGAAGGGAAAGGACGATGTTAGCAGCTTTGAGACTCCTTAAAGGGAGTGAAAGGCGGGATATCAAATCCAAACTCTTCTTCTTCTTCTTTACTAAGGTAGCAATTATTGTGTCAAATGCTGCACCCCCTTCCACATCTCTCACTACAGTTCCTTTTGTTTACATGAGCCTTAAAGAAGGAGGGCTGGTTCAATTTTGAAGGATTGAAGTAGGCTACAAAACAAATAGAACCTATGGCCCTAGTAAAATTATGAAAGACTATGGCTGTCATTAATGAATAGCTTTTACTGGGGCGGGAGCAACCTTAGTGGGGGGGAGCAGGGAGGAAACCAAAATAAATGACTCAAGTGGAGCAACAAAATGGCAATACACTTGCAACATGTTCTGTGTCGGCGGGGCAGGAAGTTATACAGTGGTACCTCCGGTTAAGTACTTAATTTGTTCTGGAGGTCCGTTCTTAACCTGAAACTGTTCTTAACCTGAAGCACCACTTTAGCTAATGGGGCCTGCTGTGCCGCCACCGTGCGATTTCTGTTCTTATCCTGAAGCAAAGTTCTTGACCCGAGGTACTATTTCTGGGTTAGTGGAGTCTGTAACCCGAGGTACCACTGTAGATGAAAATGAAAGAGAACTTGATTCCATGAGAATACTGTGTCGCTACCATTCAGAAATCCACAAAGATAAAGTACAGTACTGTACAGTGTTTTCTCAAACATTTTGACTAATCCTAGAAGTTGTGGTCATCATTATCTGCTTCAAGGAAGGATTCAGCATTATGCCAATAATAGCAAAACACCTCTATGACTTTTATTTCATGTTTGTCACATTGTTTTAGTATTTTGCTGCTTAGGTTTTAGTATTTAGTATTTTCAGGTTTTTCTCTATGTAACTATGGAGTGGTTTTGTTTTGTTTTGTTATGGTGAAAGCTACTCTTGGCCCATAGACCGTCTGATTCAAATAAATCTAAGGAAATCCCCTATCTTACTATATCTCCTCTTGTTAGTCTTGAACTGCTTCCATTTACAACCTTGCACATGCTGCGCATACAGTCGTACCTCCTTTTGCGTCCTGGATCCGTTCCGGAGCCCCAGACGCCCGACAAAAGGGATGCTCAACAAAGCGCCATGCTGCGCATGCACGGAGCACGATTTAGAGCTTCTGCGCGTGCGTGAGCGGCAAAGCCAGAAGTAACCTGTTCCGGTACTTCCGGGTTTGCCGCAGACGTTCGACGAAATAGACCCTAAACGGGACGGACTCAAAACGAGGTGTGACTGTACTGTTGCTAAAGTGTTTGACTTCTCATAAAAATCTAAGCCATTTGCACTGGGAGGTCAGGTGTGCATGAGTGTGAAAGCTGCCTTGTCTGTCCTGTCCTAACCAGAATAATCCTGCTTACCTTTTAATAGTGTTTGACTATAAGATGTAATAACTCTTCAAAATACGGAGTTCAAAGCACCATAATAGGATGCAGAGACAGAGGAAAGGGCACTCCGAAAATTTTTTATTTTTGAAAAGTTGTTCTTAACAGCAAGTGGCTTTGCCTATGTATTAATGCATGTTCTCTCTATTACAAATAGATGAGATACAAGGATCTAATTATTCCTCTTTACCCTCCACCTTTTCTAAAAACATTAGAAACATTCCAAAAACAATAAAAGCTATTAATCCTACATCCTGGTTGATTGCGCTAAACATAGTACAATCCTTCTCTCTCCTCAGGCGTATATAATTTAGTTTTATATAAAATGAGATATTTAACTAGTTTAGGGAGTTTTCTTCATTTTGGCACTTGTATGCAAGATGCATTTTCCATAACCTTTTTTAAAATTTTCTTGAGAATGGATCAAGTACCGCCAAGCAGCTGATTGTTTCACAAGGGAAACAGTTTGGCAGGGGTATCCCTCTGTCAACTGGATAGATGCCTATTTTTATCCTTGCTTCATAAAACCTTCCAGCTGTCTTTAATTTAAATAAAATGTGGATATGCTGGTTGATCCAGAGTGAGAAATTTCTGTCGAGATCTGTCTTTTGTTGAAACACTCCAGTCTCTAAGCCATTCATTCTGAGGATAAACTACTTTAGTTCCAATTATGGCAGAGAGCACATACAACAATTATGTCAGTAGTTGCTGGGTTCACACAACACAGTGGTGTGTATTATTAGACTCTCTATTGCAAATTATGTACTCTTGACAAGTAGAGACTTTTATTGACTGCCATCCACAGATCAAAATATCTTGAGGAAGTTTAGATGTGAAGCAGTCATCAAAGTAGCTCAGTGCATTTCTTTGTTTGCACAGATGACGTTTTCAGTCAGGAGAGTGTTCTTCTCAGAGACCACAGAGACCTGCAGTTAGGAGGATAATCTTTTAGTGTATGGTGCACAAGCCATTTACTTACTTTCTTATTACATTTTTATACTGGCCAGTAGCCATTTTTTATTTCATGTCTATGTCTCACTTTTATATATTATGGTTTTAATTTTTACTGTTAACCTCTTAGTTGACACCTTTGTTATGGAACAGTAGGGATGTGGGTGGTCCTGTGCTCTAAACCCCTGAGCCTCTTGGGCTTGCCGATCAGAAGGTTGGTGGTTTAAATCCCTGCAATGGGGTGAGCTCTTATTGCTCTGTCCCAGCTCCTGCCAACCTAGCAGTTCGAAAGCACACCAGTGCAAGTAGATAAATAGGTACCTCTGTGGCAGGAAGGTAAATGGCGTTTCTGTGCACTCTGGTTTCCACCACCGTGTTCTGTTGCTCCATAAGCGGTTTAATCATGCTGGCCACATGACCCGGAAAACTTTCTGTGGACAAACTCCGTCTCCCTCTGCTTGAAAGTGAAATGAGCACCACAACCGCATAGTCACCTTTGACTGAACTTAACTGCCCAGGGGTTATTTACTTTTACCTTTTTATTGGGCAGTATATAATTTCCCCCCTAATGTTTTTATTGAACATATACAGTTCAAGAGTAATATAAAAATAAGTAGCCAGAGTGATAAAAAAGTAAAAACGCAACACAGAAAGTAAAGGAGAATACACATTTTCTGTAATTGAATACAAGATGATGTAGAGGGAATGATTAATATGAGCAAGTAGATGGTAGCTTATTGTTTTAAGCTTAGCATCATGTGGAAGAATTAGTTCTCTCCAAAGTGATACCTGAGTAACTGGGGACCTGACAGTTGACTTTCTGTTAACACAACATAAAAACAGAAACCAAATTGATTCAAAACAATCCTGTTTTGAAGTGCTGTGGACCAGTCTATTATGGTAAGTGAGCTTTTCGGAGAGTGCCACAGACCAGATCCTGTCCAACCATCCTTTCTTTCACAACCCTATTTTGCATTTCCAGTGGCGTGCTATCTGTGCCTTCACTATTGCCAGCAATAAAGCAACAAATTCCTTGTGTTACATAGAAAAATGTAACTCACTATCTTTTGACAGTAGTGGGAAACGAGGATCTGGGTTTAGGAGTTGCCTGAAATTGTAGGAAAAAATCATTGTAATGCTTAACATATGTACAGTTCCACCCACAAAGCCCCCAGCACAATGGAAATATATTTGGATTAATACTATGATGTTTCACCAGGATCCAGTGCCAATGAAATACAATATTGAGAACTGCCTTCTTAATTTTAGCAGAAATAGATTTCAGGGGCAGGTGGGTCTACAAACATTCTAAATTGGGATCATCTATTTTTATCCTGAGATCTTCCTATGCATATTTCAATGCCACTATAGACCACATGGACACATAGATGAGAAACTTAAAAGTCTTAGAAGCAGTCCCCTTAAATTCTGAGAAAGGTTGTGTACAAAGATGTTGTTATACAGTTTGAAAACACAGGCTATGGGCCACACCTATGAAGCCCCATAGCAAATGACAAAGAAAAATAGTTTTTTGTAGCCAGTTGCATGGTGGCCCCATAAGCTTGGGCAGTCTGTTAAAATCATTGTTTTTAGTCATCTTCTTGAAATTGCCTTATGAAGATGTATCATGTTGTTTGTCATCTTTTTATGTTGATAGTTTTATGTTGATACGTAGAGTTACGACAATGAAATTCAGTTTGGTAAATTTTGGAGACCATGCTGAAGGAAGAGCACTCTAGTGTGTAGTAGAGTGGAAGACCATTCTAGTGCTAATATCAGTGGCCAAAATCAGTTGGAATGGAGAACCTGCAGTTTTTATCTGGGCTAGACTATGGATTAACAATGTGTGAAAATGGCATATGTGTGGAATCCAGTTGGGGCATCTTTTGCAGTTGCTCCACTGAGACATCAGCTAATGGGCAGAAGGGAAGGAGTGGATTGTTACCAGTTCCGCTTTCTGGGAGCCCCCAGTCTGTTCTTAAGGTTTGGGGGACCCTCAAACAGATTTTGGTGGGCACAGGAGGCTGCAGAGGGGCAAACAGTACTTTGCTGGTTGAGGCATAGATGCAGTTACTGTTAACAAACTTATATTTTGTAATTGGCATAAATGTAAAACCCACTGATGATTAAAAGTCTCTTGTTATTTTATTTATTTAGGCAAGTCGTGTATCACTTATATTTGGGAGGGGGAGATTTCAAACAGTTGCCAGTATTAAAATATTAAAACATAGAGTATAAATAATAAAGTACTGAAAAAATTCACATTACAGTGGTGCCCCGCAAGACGAATGCCTCGCAAGACGGAAAACCCGCAAGACGAAAGGGTTTTCCGTTTGCGAGTTGCTTCGCAAGACAAATTTCCCTATGGGCTTGCTTCGCAAGAAGAAAGCCCATAGGGAAATCTCCGGGGACCTCTTTTAAATGCTGGCGGTGGGGAGCAAAGCCTTCCCCCCCCCCCGGCCTTCAGAAGAGGTCCAGGAAGGCCGGCGGGGGCCGAAAGGCTTTGCTCCCCACCGCCAGCATTTTAAAAGCGGTCCGGGATAGCAGGGAAGCGCTTCCTGCTATCCTGGACAGCTTTTGAAGGCAGGCGGGGGGGGAGCAAAGACTTTCGCCCCCCGCCGGCCTTCAGAAGAGGTCCTGGACCTCTTCTGAAGGCTGGCAGGGGGCGAAAGTCTTTGCTCCCCCCCCCGCCTGCCTTCCCGGGGGCTTTAAAATCGCCCCGGGACAGCGGAGAAGTCCTCCGCTATCCGGGGCGATCTTAAAATGCTGGCGGGGGGCAGCGAAGCTTTCGCTGCCTCCCGCCAGCATTTTAAAAAACCCCGGGACAGCGGAGGACTTCTCCGCTGTCCGGGACGATCTTAAAATGCTGGCGGGTGGCAGCGAAGCCTTCGCTGCCGCCCGCCAGCATTTTTAAAAAAACCGGGACAGCGGAGAAGTCCTCTGCTGTCCCAGGGTTTTTTAAAATGCTGGGGGTGGGAAGAAAAGCCCTTGTCCTCCCCCCCCCCCCAGCCTTCAGAAGAGGTCGGGGGACAGACTGTCCCCAGACCTGGTCTGAAGGCGGTTTCCATAGGAACGCATTGATTGATTTTCAATGCATTCCTATGGGAAACCGTGCTTCGCAAGACAAAAAACTCGCAAGACGAAAAAACTTGCGGAACGAATTAATTTCGTCTTGCGAGGCACCACTGTATAGAACATCACAATTAACAATTAAGTCTGGGCATTGTCTAATATCAGCATAAGCTACAGAAATAACACTGAAAATGCCAAGTTTTAGAACATAGCAGCTAAAGAACTAAACAAAATGACCTCTAAAAATAGCAATAAAATACTACAAATTATAATAAACTACATAATAAAAAGCCCACATTTTAAAATAATATAATTGACAACTAAGCAAAATAAAAAGCAAACTCTTTCCAAACCACCATATGACCAGTCAATCATGTACTTAAACAAACTGATCTAATTAAATTCCTAGCCCCTCCTTTCCAGCGATAAAGACAGCTTAATCTAACTGTAGCAAAAAATTCCACCCACTTCTATTCAAGAGCACCCTTTCATAATCAACGCTCAGAACAAACAGATAAATGCTATAAACCAACATACTCAAACCTCAGTCTTCTAGCATGCCCGCCAGTTAAACTATTCATTCATCGCAACCACTCCTATAATTCAATCTAACATCAACCACCGACTCACATGTCTACACCACGAGACTTTGACCCTCTCCTAAATAAAACTTTCCTGCCAATAATGCCCCCTCACCTCTCACGCAGGGTTACTGGTGGAGATAATCTATCCCCACTATTAGTCTGCAACTCAATGGCCTTTTAAATGTGTTTGTGGGGTGGGAGGGAGGTTAATGGTTTTTTCTTTCTTTGTCTGTTTTATTACATTATGTATTTGTGTTTTTATTTTGTATTTTTGTGCTTTAAACCACCTTGTGATCTTTGGAAGAAGGGCAGTATGATAGATAGATAGATAGATGAGAGAGAGAGAGAGAGAGAGAGAGAGAGAGAGAGAGAGAGAGAGAGAGAGAGAGATATGATAGATATTCATTCTATCTATCTATATCTATCGTCTGTCTGTCTGTGTATCTATCAGCAGCCAAGCAATAACACTTCCCCCTTAAGAATGAATGCCTTGTATAAATACCACCTACTTCCCTCATCTCTCACCTGAAGAACCAAAAACTACTCCAGTATCAGGTTGTCACCCTAAGAAGGTGTAGGAATGAATGTCTTCAGGTTCATATGCAACCTGATGATAAAACCTTATACACCTCTCCCCACAGAAAACGGGAGAAAGCAGTAAAAATACAATATGAGGTGACAGCTTTGTTCTTGTGGTGTACCTGAAGGGTGATTGGTGTTGGCCTGCTGCAGGAGATCTACCGCCCTTGGCAGGTCTGTTCAAAAAGTCCCACTCCCATAAGCAAGGAGTCAGCCTGCTGCTCAGCTGATTGCATTAAGCCAGATAACAAGGCTCTGAATCACAGCCTGCTCACTTGCCCAGGTCTCACCATTGTGTGAGGTGCAACAATGATTCCGCCTGGGGGGAAATTGTGCATAAGGGCCTTCAATGTCCCCTCCCTTCCTTTGCACATACTCACACAGTTTTGCCCAGAATCTAGTAAATTTAATGCTTGAAGAATATTATTGCTACTTCACATTACCTGACCAGTCTATTGACCATTTTATAGAATCACATTTACGTTATGGGAACTTCTAAGTGAGTGGGACAGGACTCTGATAATAGTCTGGAGGAGCTGATTCTCTGAATTCTGTCACATGACATCCATTTCTGATCTGTCCACTTTTGGTTTTTCATGGTTATCAGGTAGCAGAAGTTTTAAGTACAGGAAATAAGACTTGTTAAAAATTGCTACATCTTTCAGTTAAAATCCAAATTCAAGGTCAATATTATAAGGCCTTATTTCTGTACTGTATCATTCTTAATAAAGCCTTTTTAAAAAGTCTGTAATTGGTTCATCGGTGCATTTGGTCAATTGCCTAAGTTGCAAATTAAAATAGATTCTTCGAAATGATTGGCACTCAACAGTGGTGATTATGGGCTGGTATTCTATTCTCCCATTCTGCCTTGTCATATGAAAATTGTACTAGCCTTTCCCTTACTAACCTTAACTAATAGATTTTACATTAGCACAGATATTGCTGTGGTTTACACCTATCATGCTCTGTCAACTAGAGTTGGCTAACCAGCTGTAAATTCTAGTTTTTGATCATACTTAAAACTGCGCAAACTCTCTTTTATTTATTTCAGATATGAAAACCACTGGAAAGGATTAACTCTTCACACAGTGGCTTCATTCTAATGATCATATGTCAGCTTAATGATGTGAACCATGAATTAGCCCTTTGCCTCTCTCTTTGTAGCACAAGCAATTGAGCAATTTGAACCAGTGGTTCCCAAACTTTTTTGTGGCCACCGCTCCTTTGGTTCCATAAACTCATCCTCGGTGCTCCCTGCCCTTTGAAAAGCATTATTCAGAAAAGTGATTTGCATAACCCACTAAGGAATATATCAACAAATAAAATTCAAAACTATAACAGTTAATTGCACATTTATTCAAAATCCACTTAAAACTACTTTATTTAATTCAACAAATTTGATGAATTTGTTCCAGTGATACAAAGTCTTTTCACAGTCTGATAGACATTTACACCTCCAGCACCCCTGTGCCACCACCTTGCCTCTTAGCATAAGGTTGCCAGATTTTTTTTCAATGAATCCAGGGACACTTTTCAACTTCAGTGGATTTTGTATGGGGACTGATTTGTAAATCCGGGGACTGTCCCCGCTGGTAGCCTGATCTTGGCACCTCAGGCAATCCCACCACTCCCAGGGGGTGGTACCAGCCACTCTGGGAACCACTGTTCTAGATTGTTCTAAGGCTGGTAACCATAGTCCCCCAATTTGGACAAAATAGAAAACTATGTTTAACTGAAGGCATCCTGTTTTAATTGTGAGTTGTGCAAAGGAGTGGAGAGCAGTTTGAGTTCCCTGTGCAGGCAAAAGTTTTGTTCCTATCTTGACTTACTAAACCAAAATACAACTGACCAAATTGGGGTGGTGAAGTAAGTTTGATAGCACAGTTTTTCTTGTGTCCTGGAATTGGTTCATGTAAATCTCAGTAGACATGTCTTCATGCCAAGGAGGATATTTATGAGGAAGGGAAAATAATTGTTCTATTGGGATGTTATTCACACACACTGATCTATCTGAACCATGCCAATACGCTGCACAGCTGTTTTAGTGACATAAGGTTTTTTGTTTAAGTAAGGACGTAAATAAGAGCTTCCTTCCTCTTCCATTCATGCTTGTTTTAACTTGATGTGGAACTGTGATTTGGCGAAGAATGATCATGAAGTTGCCATCCCTTGTAAAGCAATCCAGGAAAATGTTTTCATCTGAGATATTCTCTTTACCTAGAGACACTTGATCTACAATATGAAAACAACATGGTTTCGTATTTTCACTTTCAGGGAATTATTTGGGGACTGCTGACTGGGTGGCACCTTGCTGTTCATAATTACCAAAAGGCGTTAAAAATACTAACAAATCCCTAAACGGGGGAATTAAGAGGGTTAGCCCAGTTCATGGTAACACACAGTTTAAATTAATATTCCAGATTGAATTGTTACATTGGCTGCATGTAGCCACATATGTGGCTACCTTTTTGAAGAGCTTTGAGAAGCTTCAGTTGGTTCAGAATATGGCAGCAAGGCTGTTGGTGAATGCTTGCCCATGGGTCTATATTGCACTTACCCTGTACTGATAGTAAATACCTTTAAAAACCCCAAAGCATAGTTGGTTCAGTCAGCCTTCAATGGTTTGTTTGCTGTCTTCTGCTGTTTTAAATACTTCTCTGTTCTTGCAAGGTTTTGCCTCACCAGGCAAATAATGTGTTCTGTGATGAGCTTTGCATTTTAGCTGCTGAGACTGTCTCTATGTTTTTAAAAGGATATCTTAATTGCTGTAAGTACCTCTGATTAATGCATATACATTTGAAGAGTGGGGTATAAATTCTTGAATAAATAAATAAAACAGCTAGACTTGTGACTGGGGGTGGCCAACTGGACCATATATCACTGGTCCTAAAGGATCTACATTGGCTCTCCGTACATTTCCGATCACAGTTCAAAGTGTTGGTGCTGACCTTTAACGCCCTAAACGGCCTCAGCCAGGTATACCTGAAGGAGTATCTCCACCAACAACATAATCTGGTAAAGGAAACAAGTTTAAAGTAAGATGGCAAAGAATGTTAAAGATATTGCAGAAGAAGTATAGAATGTTATATTTAGAATTATCTCCAAATGTAAGTATAAAAGAGAATTCCTTTAAGATGTAGTAGTGTTATTTATGATACACAATGCTGTAGTCAAAATTGGAAATGTGGAAAATCTGGAGTTGATTTCATGCACATGTGATGGAGCTTGTGAAATGGTGAAATAATACTGAGAAAAGATTATTAAAACACTGAAACTGACTCATTATCATTTACCTTTAAACTATTTATTAATACTTCACAGTTATATGAAAACAGACATGCTATCTTAACGGCATATTTTAGGAGGCTGTTTGTTAATAACTACATGAACATTACTGGTCACAAAATGGCATATACTCGCAACTCCTACAGTACAAAAATAGTTTGCTGAATAAACAAAATTGGTAAACTGAGGGAAAGGAGGCAGAAAAAGGAACAGTTTGAAAAATCCTGGTCTCACGTTTGTAAGCAAAAATTTGAAATTGAAGCGTTTGAGACATCACTGCTGAAATGATAGGATAACAACAGGAGGATAGCATGGAGAATGATAACAGTAAATAACGAAATTATGCATTAAATATTATACTATTATATTTATTTCCTTGTGTATTATATATTTGTATTCTAAGTATATATTTGATAAACTTATTTAGAGATGAAATTTACTACAAATGGACAGAGCAATATCTAAGTTTATTTTATGCATTTTAGCAGGGAGCTGTATCACAAAGTTTGAAGTGTAAAATCCCAGTAATAGTTATGTTCCGATTGCCACAAAAGGAGAGGGGCATGGGTATTGAAGCTGAAAACAGGTGGAAAGAGAGGTACAGAATAGAACAGAAAAGTGGCTTCCTTAATGGGATTGGCAAGGTGAAAAACAAGTTTAGTAGTTGCAATGCGGGGGGGGGGGGGGGGAGCTATATCGTTGGGATGGTAGAACACCATTCAGTCCTTACAACTACCTTTTATTAAACAGAACAAAAAATAATTTTATTGGCCGCAAGCTACAAAGTTCAACAATTGCAACCCTGTTATTGCTTAATAATTACCTATGTAATTATGCAGGAAGGATGGTTCACTTAGACTGTTGAAGGTAAGAATTCAAGATTGCAGGTGTTGCCTTCTGGCATCTTGCTGTTTCTACTTGTCTGTCAACTCTGCAACTAACGAACGGATGTGTTTTTGAATCCGCAGATAGCATATGCAGTGCATTTTTTTAGCTCTTTTTGGTATGTCCTAAAGACTTAGACAAAAGCAAACTAATGCTTTTTTCATTTATTTTATGGGCTGTGGCACAATAGTAAGGTTGGCTCAGCAACCCACTACATTACCTTGATGCCTGAAAGTTGCTAGTGAATATGGTTTAGTTTGTAGATGGCAACAGATCTGCTACTGGTATTCCCCTGTCTACCATAGAGCAGAAATAGGGCAGTGTCTGAGGAGAAAAGATGGCAAGGAGAAAAGCAGGACTTTTCCACTCTCTACCTGGCCCAAGGTGGGGCCTTACAGGCCTCATAAGGACTGTTGCTGCAGCTGCTGCCCAGCAAGTACAGTGGTACCTCGGGTTACATATGCTTCAGGTTACATACGCTTTAGGTTACACACTCCACTAACCCAGAAACAGTGCTTCAGGTTAAGAACTTTGCTTCAGGATAAGAACAGAAATTGGGCTCCGGCAGCGGGAGGCCTCATTAGCTAAACTGGTGGTTCAGGTTAAGAACAGTTTCAGGTTAAGAATGGACCTCCGGAACGAATTAAGTACTTAACCCGAGGTACCACTGTACTGGGGTATTTTGGGGAAAGTTTGTTGGGAGTTTTTGCTGTTGTTACTGATATTAACTGGTATTGCTGATACTAACTTTTTGTATCTTTATTTTTATGTGGAAATTGTTCAGTTTGGTTATGAAGTTTTTAATGTGTTTTATTTATTTTTGACTACTTTGCTATGTTTGTAATCATGTCAATCTTTTCATATTGTAAGCCGCCTTGAGCATTTTTTTAACTGTGGAAAGGTAGCATACAAATAAATAATGGGGGGGGATTCATAGGACCATGGAATTGTAGAGTTGGTCCCCGACCCCAAGGGTCATCTAGTCCAACCCCCTGCCATGCAGGAATCTCAACTAAAGCATCATGACAGATGGCCGTTCAGCCTCTGCTTTAAAACCTCCAAAGAATGAGAGGCCACCACCTTCCCAAAGAGTCTGTTCCATTGTTGAGCAGCTCTTACCATCAGAAAGTTCTTCCTGAAGTTTAGTCGGAATCTCCTTTCTTGTAACTTGAAGCCATTGGTTCATGTCCTACCCTCCAGAGCAGGAGAAAACAAGCTTCCTCTATTTTTCCTGTGGCAGCCCTTAGATATTTCAAGATGGCTGTCATACCACCACTCAGTCTCCTTTTTTCCAGGCTAAACATACCAAACTCCCTCATCTGTTCCACATAAGGCCAGACCCTTGATCATCTTGGTTGCGCTCCTCTGCACATGTTCCAGCTTGTCAATGTCCTCAAATTTGTCATGCCCAGAACTGGACACAGTACTCCAAGTGTGGTCTGACCAAGGCAGAATAGAATGGTACTATTACTTCCCTTAATTGGGAGACTGTACTTCTGTTGATGTTGATTTATGGCTGGAACTATTAGTTTAAGACTGGGAAATACATTGCAAGCTCTAGGGGTCTGTGTGCATACTAGCTGAATGCACACAAATTTTGCAGATATGCAAAGAAGAAAATTATATATGCATGTAAACATAATTCAGGAAACAGGTTGTGTCTTGGTTCTAAAAGCAGACAAAGGTGTGAGTGAAAATCATTTGCATTATGCTTCCACAGAAAGGAATGTAGCCAGACTATTCAATATGTGGTTTATGTTGGTCTCCGCAGTGTAGGCAGTAGGAAAAGCTATTAGCTTCCAAAATATGGTAAGACCTGAATCTTTACTTGGAATCCTACCTGTACAAATTCTATTGAACTCAGTTGGGTTTACATTCAGATAACCATGCTAAAGATAGAGCTGTTAGTTTCTCAAGAAGTGCATGTAGAATTGCGAAGTGTTGGTTGTAAAAATGTATTTTCCATGGATTCTCATGTAGGAAATGGCAAAGAAACTGTTCCCGGTCCATAGTTTGACAAAGTGCTTCTGCTGTCTCCTAGGTAAAGGAAGGGTGAAATATGTATTGTTGTTTACTTTTAACTCTGATTGAAGGTTCTTTTTTAAAAAACGAAAGAACTAATCCCAGGTCTTTGGGCCTGTTTGACTTTTAAATATGGTTGGCCGTTGTGCCTAAGCCATGTCTTCACACTTTAATTTCTCTTGACACATTTATTTCTTCCTTGACTTCTTGGCTCTTGCATACCATAGCTTGCCATTATGTCTGAACGGGCAAACTATGGTTTGTACTTGTTCCTTAAACCAGAATTGATTTGCACTTCAGTTTCCCATTCTGGTTTGGAGAACAAGTGCCAAGCTGTAGTTTGCTAGAACCAGGAAGTCACAGAGGGAATTTATATGTGAGAGGAGGAAGAAGCACTGAGTTTTTAGACCCAGTGGTTAAACCAGCCCCTATCTGTGCCTGCCCGTTCTGTGTATTGTGCTGAGTTGTGCAAGCATCATCAGTTAGTATTTTTAGAATATGGTTGTTTACAATTAAATATTTAATTACAGTTAAAGGCTTATAAGAATAGGCACTCTGAGTAATAGTGAAGAGAGCAAAACAGAGCCCAACAGCTCTTGTTATCAGTGCCTGAGCATTTGCTGTTGGGGCTGCCCCTCCACCTACTCAAGGATTTTTGCCCCAGGGGTGATTACTCTCAAGTGGTTGACAAAGCATGATATCTTGGTTGGCCGTTGTTTGGGAACTGCAGTGAAAGGAATGAAGAACACTTCTTACATTTGTTCAAACTTGCCCACTGTGTGCTTGGGTTAGGAAGAAGATAGGGGGTGGGAACTCATGACCCATTAAGCTAAATTCAGCCCACTAGCGATGTACTGTGGCTTATCATGTTTTCTATCACAGACTAGCAGGAAAACCAGGAGATTTTTTGATCTTCTGGTGGTTGGTACACTGTGTTCACTTTGTTGGGTTACAAGTTGTCCAAGCTTTTAGGACAACGTTTAGGATTGGGAAAAGAGTCAATTGAGGCAGCGCTGCCTCCACCCACATGTAAGAGAGAAGGTATGCCTGTGAAGTATCATTGTGTTGCCGAGTTCAAACCATTGTGAATGAATGAAGTGGGAATTCTGGGGAATGTAGCATGGGAGTGAAAATGGGAGGGTGATAGAGCTGGAAGGGACCTTGGAGGCACCTGGGAGAAATTGAGTATGCTTTGAATATGTCAAACTGGGATTGATTTTAGGTGAGTATCTGAACTGGACAAGGGAAAGAGGTCTTGCACTGATAAGTATGGGACCAGGTATTATTGGTGATTAAGTGTTCCTTCCAGTATTAGAAAATCAGGTGAATCTGCTTATAAATGCAACTGAGGAAGGCATGTATCCACCACTCCTTTTTAATGGTTCTTTGTGTTTGTTTTTAAGACTTGTTACAGCCATAGCTCAGCAAAAACTGTTACTGCAACAGTATTTCTTAACTACAGAATTGAATCAGATTGCTGTTGGGTTTAGCTTAGTGGTTATGAACTATAATTATATAGTATGACAACTGTATGCAGGAAAAGATGTTTTTATTGTAGCAGTTTGAAGACTGTGTCCATCTTTGTAAAAAACAAAAACAAACCACAGTTGAAATGCTGATACTGAGTCCTTGTTGAAAGGAATTTGGCAGCTCCTCTGGACTTTTACTGGATAAGTACCCACATTGTACAAACCAACAATGTCTCACATGGCAGAGAATCTAAAAAAACTGAACACTCACATAATTGCCACTTAAATCCTTATATAAAGGATCCATTTAGCAAGAATAAGAGGGTGTTTATTATTGATGGCTTTTTAGAAAGCTCGGTCTTTATAAGCTGGCTTTTTATAGACCAAGGCCATATTATTTTATAGACTTTGCATCTTCTAAAAGATATAATCCCCCCCCCCCATTACAACGATGTCCCAGGAAATCCCATCCAATATTTCAATTTAAGCTGACTGTTTTTAAATAATTTATTTGCAATATATTTCACTTAACTGATTTATTGAACCCCGACAAGAGCAGGCAACCTCCCATCTCATCCGGTCTGTGGAACCACCCACTAACAGTGTCTCAGTCTTATCTGGATTGTGCTTCAGTTTATTGGCTCTCATCCAGTCTATTACTGAGGCAAGACAATGGTTTAGCACATCCACTGCTACGCAAGTAGAGCTGTGTTGTCATCAGTGTATTGCTGTCAATGTACTCCAAACGTCAGATAACCCCACTCAAGTGGTTTCATGTAGATGTTAAACAGCATGGAGGATAAAATTGAACCTTGAGAAACCCCACATCGAAGGCTTCACGAGGCTGAACATCACCCTCTGGAAATGACTATCCAAGTAGGACCAGAACTTCCACAAAGGGGTGTCACCGACTCCTAACTTAGACAGCTGCTCCAGAAGGATACCACAGTTGATGGTATTATAAGCTGCTGAAAGGTAAAGGAGAATGAACAAAAACACACTTCCCCTGTCTCTTTTCTGACAGGTCATCATACAGGGGAGTGGGTGGCTCAGTGGTTTAGACCAACCTTCCGGTCAGCAATCCTAAGAGTCTCATTGGAGACTCTTAGGATTGCTGATTGGAAGGTTGGTGGTTCGAGTCCATGCAACTGAGTGAGCTCCCATTGCTCTGTCCCAGCTTCTGCCAACCTAGCAGTTTGAAAGCACACCAGTGCAAGTAGATAAATAGGTACCACTGTGGTGGGAAGGTAAACGGTGTTTCCATGCGCTCTGGTTTCTGTCACGGTGTTCAGTTGCGCTAGAAACCACATGACCCAGAAAGCTGTCTGTAGACAAACGCTGGCTCCCTTGGCCTGAAGCGAGATGAGTGCTGCAACCCCATAGTCACCTTTGACTGGACTTAACCGTCCAGGGTTCCTTTAACTTTTACCTTATAGGGCAACCAAAGCAGTTTCTGTGCCCAAACAGGGCTTAATTGAATTGGATCAAGAAAATCAGTTTCCTCCAAGAGTGACTGGATCTTATGACATTCCCTTTGAACACAAGGTTCTGCTGCACAATGCCAGGCAAAAAATCATTTACACTGCTAAAACTTCCTGACAATATAAAGAGGATGTTTCAGATATATATACACATACAAACACACACACACAAACAAACCAACAGACATATATATATGTTTCATACTGCCTTCCTGGTGCTAAATTTATCTGCTTTGAAGTAAATCCCGTTTCAGCAGGACATTTCTTTCAAGTAACTGTTCTTCAACTGTTGCAATCAGTCCTTTGTTGCAGAGCGTACGGACATAGCTCATTTTTAATTTTTTCTTCAAGAATTAGATTATGTGGTCTTAACTCAGTGCCTTTTGTGTTCTAAATGTTTATTGTCAGTTTAATACCAAGGTAGCATTTATAATATGATTGTGCTTCTTTATATTCTAGGAATGGTAAAAAGAAAGAGCTAGCAATAGACTGAACGTGGGCAGTGAGGTCTTTATAGTAAGAGAAAGAATAACGTGCAGTGATTTGAGGAGCATTTTCAAATCCGTTTAAGGTCTACTACAGATAAGCAATTTGTTAATCAGTGTTGCTAAATGTTTGGCCTAAGAAGCTTTTGAGTGCTGGTTTGACCAATAAAGCCTTAAACGGCTCAGGACCACAACACCTCAGGGACTGCCTCTCCCCATATAAACTGTCCTGGACTCTGTGTTCATCATCTGAGGCCCTTCTTTATGCGCCTGCTCCATGAGAAGTCTGAAGGGTGGCAACACAAGAACAGGCCTTTTCTGTAGTGGCTTCCGGTTTGTGGAATGCTCTCCCCAGGAAGGTTCGCCTTGCACCTTCATTATTTATAATTTAGACACTAGGCGAAAACATTCTTCTTCCACCAGGCCTTTGGCTGATTAATACCCTACAGCCTTTTAACTATATCTGTGAGAAGGATGGTTATTGTTTTGTGGTATTGGCTTAAATATTTACCTGTGTTTTATCTTTATTGTATTCTGTAAACTGCCATGGGATCTCTTGATGAAGGGTGGTGTATAAATTTAATCAATAAATTAATTTGAGAGCAGCATCCCATATAACAGTTCATCTGTGCTGATGCAACCACTGTCTCTTAAAATGCTGTTGTGGCTGAGTGTAATGTAACTTTCTGAATACAGTGGTTTTCAAATGCCTCCAAAGTTGGAACATTTCGGAACTCAAACGCCGAAAACCCGGAAGTAAGTGCCTCGGTTTTCAAATGCGCCTCGGAAGTCGAACAGGAAACGCGGCTTCCGTTTTGAGTTTTCCGTGTTGAGTCTTGTGCTTTCATTTTTTGAACGTTTTTGAACTCGAACGGACTTCCGGAATGGATTATGTTTGAAAACCAAGGTACCACTGTAGTTAAATTTGAAATGTGCTGCTTTCAATACTTTTGATATTCTGTGTACTATAGTTTTGCAGGCTACGTTCAGAAATATAAATTGAAGAAAGCAAATAATGCTTTCACTTCCACATTTAAATTCTGCTTTTACATGTTCTGACAACAGAGATCCTACTTAATGTTTGAATAGGACCTTGGCAAAGCCAACAGCACTCTCAAATTATGTTTGACAAGCTATGCTTAAGAGGTCAATGTTCAGCTGTTGAGCCCTGGATGTGAAGACTTTTGGATTAAGATTTTAGTATGTCTGAACCTTGATTTTAGAGCTTCAGTTTCGGGGAAAATATTTCACTTCTGACCAGCAGCTGCATATTGCAGGTATAGGTTGTACTCATATGGAAGTTTGCAAAGTACCCAGAGAACTTGTTTTCACATAGCCCATATGGAGCTGATGGAACACTTTACAAAAAAATGCAAGTGTGAAAGCCCCCGACCCCAGAGGCAGCTGCATAGGAAAAAAATATTACTCTGTTCAAACCCTCTCACTAAGATGGATCTCAATAACCTCAGACATGGATTTTTGTTCAAATTTGGCTTACCAAATAGTTTCAGTATTATTTTTTTTAAAAAGGCCTTGAGTCACATTCTGCTCAGCTGCTATTTTTAGCAGCCAGCTTCTTTGAATTAGACTTAGCTGATCGCAAAGAGTACACGCAGAGCAGCCGGGGCTGTGCACACACAGTCCTTCTTTGAAAGCTAAAATCCTGCTCACAACTGCTTAGCGATAAAGTGGGAGGGGAGACGACTGAGTCTAGCTCTCTACTTCTGTCACAAAGAGTGAAGCGGTGGGAACTGAGCTTTCTATTGAAGAGTTTTCTGTGTGCATTCTCAGCTGCAGGTTTGAAAAGAAGAACCACCAATGGTTAGAGCCATAGAAGAACAAGGATATTTGGCTCATTGTCTTGGCCAGCACATATACAGCCCTAGATACTTTAGAGTGTTGGTCAACTGGCTAATTACTTTAAATCACTTTAAATCAAATTTATTAGAACAGAGAGACTTCTAATGACAAAAAAGTGATATTCTAAACAACTGTGAACTAGAAGGTGATGCTGGGGGGGGGGCATTGCTCAACCCCTTTGCAGGTGTCCTTTGGGGGTCTGTTCTTTCCCAAACACACACACAAAGACAGCTGCCAAAGTAGTTGCCTGGAGATCCAGAATATGGATGACACCCAATTTTATCTGTTTTCAATTAGATGCCGATTGCACACACCAATTACAAAAACTGAAATGCAGTTGTGCTATTTAGTATAGTGCTAGAGATCTTCTGGAATACAGTGGTACCTCAGGTTACATACGCTTCAGGTTACATACGCTTCAGGTTGCAGACTCCGCTAACCCAGAAATAGTGCTTCAGGTTAAGAACTTTGCTTCAGGATGAGAACAGAAATCGTGCTCTGGCGGCGCGGTGGCGGCAGGAGGCCCCATTAGCTAAAGTGGTGCTTCAGGTTAAGTACGGACCTCCGGAACGAATTAAGTACTTAACCCGAGGTACCACTGTATATTCCTCTACCAACCCACCCCTTCTCTCATGCACACATACTTGCACTTAAAAAGAGACCTGGGGTTGGCAAGAAAGTGGTGATCTCTTGACATTCAGGTGCAGCCTGTTTTTTGTGTTCTTTTTTTGCCCAGTTTTTCCAGAAGGAAGTCAGCAGGAAGGGAAAGACTGAAATGTTCAGCTCTGTCTTGCCCCTTTCTCCAAAGTGGTATCCAAGATGCAGGCTGACCGCAGGTGGGGGAGGGACAGGCTCCTTGTTTGAAACTGTTTAGGAAGCCTTAAGGCTGAAGTGTTGGCCATGCTTTAAGTAAAACTGCTAGAAGTCTCCCTTACTTGGTTTATTTGGCTGTCCCAGACTATTTGCCTCGTCCTGAACTAATTTCAGTTCTTGTTTATTTACTGGAAAAGCTTCTAGGCTGCCACTTTTTAAAAAAAATACGCCAACTCTTAACATCCTTCATGTTAGGTCAACACTTTGCCCATACCTGAATTCTGGTTGCTGCCTTCTTCTTTACCTAACTTGGCCTCGTTCTAGAAATCTTTTGCTCTTGTACATACGTGGTTCAACCACTTTTCTAATTGTTTTCTACAGCTACTGACCATACTTCCTTCTTTAACCTACAAGGCTTGCCTACTTCGCAGTTATTCACTCAATTGTTCTGCAGTTCAACACTTAAGTAATTTTGATGCAATATCTATGTAACATTCAATCTTCTTTCCCTATTTCATACCAGATTGTTTCTCCAGATAGTAAGTCTGGAGGCACTGGTTTTATTTTTGTATATTGCCCAATGTGCAGGTATTTAACAAATAGTAATCTGGCTAACCTGTGCTATTATAACCTTTTGTATATCTTAAATCTCCAATCTTGTTTTCACTCTCCTTTTTCCAGCCCCCAAGTTCATTTTTACTTAATAGAAAACTTTAAAACAACAACTTGCAATGATTGAGTAGCTAAAATGTCTGCCAAAATGTCTTTAAAAATTACTAAACAGAGTATACTTTAGTCCATGGGCTCAGTGAACTTGAGATTTTCTACTGATGGATTTGTGCATGTTCCACTTCTCACAAATAACATCATGTGTTACCTGAGGAACTTCATATGTGTACCTACTGTATTGGCCCAAACATAAGCCACACTTTTATTCCAAATTCTAACCATGAAAAGCTAAAGTGCAGCTTAAATCCGCGACCTTACAAAAATTGGCTTTTACAATATTGCTGCTGAAACAAACATACAGTAAAACGGATCGGGTATGAGTGCCTGCGGAATTTTAAGGGAGCGGCTTATATTTGGGTTATTCTCTT
Organism: Podarcis melisellensis; assembly: GCF_964234715.1. Taxonomy (NCBI): domain Eukaryota; kingdom Metazoa; phylum Chordata; class Lepidosauria; order Squamata; family Lacertidae; genus Podarcis; species Podarcis melisellensis. The sequence continues at coordinate 125,795,744 of NC_138528.1, read as the reverse complement.
TTTTCTTTTCCACTCTTGAATTTTAAAGGTGCAACTTATTTGCAGGTGTGGCTTATATTCTGTCCAATATGGTATGTGCATTGATTTCTGCTCTCAACATCTGAAACTTAGGAGCTCAGTTATGTCCGAGGTTTGGGATCTTCCCATTTTATTTTATTTTTTGCTGTATGTTGCTGCTTCTTAAGTATTTTTTTAAAAAAATTTCTCATTACACTGAGATAGTTTTGTGTGTTCTTTCTGTTTTAATTAGTCCAGCCTTGAAAGACACAGCTAATGCCCAAAGTATTATCTGTAATTAAGTTTCTTTAAATAAAAGGAAACACACCATCATTTCCACATATGGAAGGCATCCTTTTTGCCCCCCCCCCCTTTTTATAAGGTTCCTTTCAAGTGGCTCAGCACCCCAGCAAATGAACTCCTGTATACTAAATACTCAGGATAGTTATATGCTTATGGTGTTAATTGGGAAGATCACACAAAGCCAACATTGTCACTGATGCAAAAGTTTCTGTAATAGCAATAATATTTACAGATATTTCCCTTTTCTTTTGGGCACTTTAAGAGAAGTGAGGGTTTCAAGATTATTTGCTGTCTGGCAGCGGCTTTGAATGTGAGGGCAAGAAGTTACAGAGGTGCTTTTTCTTCAGACAGGAATCAACACATTTTGGGTAGGTTCGGCAGCAGTCATGGTTTCTTGTGACAAGTCTTGCTTGGCTGGCTGTGTGTGTGCCATAGATGTAAAGTAACAACATCATTTTTCTACCTGCAGCTTGGTATGGGGAATGAGTAATGGGCTGTGTGTTTATGTGTATGGCAACCTTTCCCCTATATCCCTGGACACTGATGGTGTATCATGTGCAAAATATAGTATTTTGAAAGAGCTACTGTCTTCTCCTTGTGTTGCTAGCGGGTTTCAAAAATGTACAGTGGGTGGTACCTCAGGTTAAGTATTTACTGTATTTTTTGCTCTATAAGACTCACTTTTTCCGTCCTAAAAAGTAAGGGGAAATGTGTGTGCGTCTTATGGAGCGAATGCAGGCTGCGCAGCTATCCCAGAAGCCAGAACAGCAAGAGGGATCGCTGCTTTCGCTGCCCAGTGATCCCTCTTGCTGTTCTGGATTCTGGGATTCAGAATATTTTTTTCTTGTTTTCCTCCTCCAAAAACTAGGTGCGTCTTATGGTCTGGTGCGTCTTATAGAGCGAAAAATACGGTAATTTGTTCCGGAGGTCCGTTCTTAACCTGAAACTGTTCTTAACCTGAAGCACCACTTTAGCTAATGGGGCCTCCTGCTGGTGCCGCGCCGCCGGAGCACAATTTCTGTTCTCATCCTGAAGCAAAGTTCTTAACCCAAGGTAATATTTCTGGGTTAGTGGGGTCTGTAACCTGAAGCGTATGTAACCTGAGGTACCACTGTATTATTATTATTATTATTAGTATTATTATTATTATGCAGTGTACCAGAGGCCATGTCCTTGCTGGTTTTCAGAATTAAGTATATGCCACCTCTGACAACATTATTTGTGAATCCCTGACCTTCAGGGAAATGGAACATGGACGGGTGGCTAGGTGTTGTTAGTGCCACAGCTTGTCAGGGGTAGCAGTGTGTTTGCCTGCTTCAGATTTTAAATCTTGTCTAAATGCTCCAGAAAGCGAGAACAAAGGGCTTATTTAGTAATGTTTCCTTTGAGGAAATCTGTACAGCAGTGATATTCATCACTAAACATTATAAGCTGGATTGCCAATATTAACTTGACTATTATCTAAATTTTGGGTGCAGTGTGTTCCCTTTCATGAACACGACACTACTAATTAAGAAGAAGAAACTACTTGCTTGGCTGTAGGAATCTTTCCCACAAGACAATAATCAGACTCTTCTGACAAGAGAGCAGCTGTCTCTTGCTTCAAACAAAATGAAATGCTCACTACAAACACATCCTTCCTCAACTTCCTCTTTTATGCACCAGAAATAGCGCTGTGGTAGCAGGAGGCTTGTAAAATATCAATTTATAGAGGAGTGTTACTAGTGTTGCTCTAGGAAGAACTGCAATTCAAATGCATTAAGGTTTTTTTTTAATTCCATGCCAGCATACTATTAGAGTAATTGTTGCTGGTCTAACAATTCCTTGGATTATTTGGCTGGTGTCCTTGTCCAGGAAATAAAGAATTAAATTATTAAGCTCTTCCTTTTCATCAGTTTGGCAAGCAGTTACATTAGGATTTGGAAGATGCAGGGGTGAATAAAGATTTTACTGTGTGCATTTTTTTTTAACTGTACAGTCTTTAGATGTGCTTCTTGCTCATCTTTCTGCTAACCATTTTAGCAGTTCTGAGATTATCTGTTCACCTACAAATAATCTGCAGAGTAACTGGTCCTTTCAATTTTCCTGAAATCAGTTGATGTTATTTCTAAACTTTCTCATAGGAGAAAGAGAATGTACTGACTGTTACTTTAAATTGGGCAGACCTGAATGAAGGCTAAATTCAAGTGAGTCAAAGTAAACTCCCTCTCTGCTTTAATGTAATACAATGCAATCTTCAGTTTCCAAGGAAAGAACTAGTTCTTGAAGTCAATTCAACAGTGTTTCAGGTTAGCTGTGAATGTTGGCATTGAATTTATAAAATTAGAAAGCCTAGCTGAGAAAGTACACACATTTCTACAAATCAGCTATGTCTAGATTTCCAAATCTGTTTATTTAATATGTCGTAATAGAACTAGTTTTGACATTCCCTATTATTTTGTCAGATTACCTCTTTTTAAAACATGCTCTTAAGATCCGAAGCATCCAAGAACAATTTTGTTTGGGTACAGTCGTACCTTGGTTTTGGCTCCCGAATGCCGCAAACTCAGAATGACTGTTCTGGTTTGCAAACTATTTTTGGAAGTCAAACGTCTGACAGGGCTTCTGCAGCTTCTGAGTGGCTTCAGGAGCTACCTGCAGCCAATCAGAAGCCATGCTTTGGTTTCCGGATGTTTTGGAAGTCAAACGGACCTCCAGAACGGATTCCGTTCAACTTCCAAGATATGACTGTACTTCCAATTAAGTGCATTGGAAGTTGCCCCAATAGTAAAGATTAAAAACACAAATAACAAGAATATAAATAAATTCAGAAACATACTGAGATAATTTCAAAAGCCATATGAGGACAGTATTTTCATTTCAGCCAACCAGAATATTGTCCCCTATTTTTGGAATATGAAAGCATTTTATCTTCCCCAAAATGTGGGCCAGACATTTCATATTCCATCTTCCTAGTAGCAATTGATACGATCTGCATAGTAGCCAACCAAGCCTCATGTGAATGTCTGCCGCCTCTTCTCACGTTCAGTCGTGAGGCTGTGACCAGATGCAGACTCTGTGACTTCACCATGAGCCACCTCTGTTCTGCCTGCTCACCCACCCACCCCACCCACCCGCTGTTTGACATTGGGCTTGAAGAAAGTTTGCATGTTGCTTTGCAGCATTTGGGTTGGCCTAACAAAGGTATTGCCCAGTATGGATTTTGAAATCTTTATTATGACCACTTTTGCTTGAGGTGATGCTAAGATTATGATTTTTCAGTGAAATAAATTGCCCAATACTGTTCTTATCGGACTTCACAGCTTCGTGATGGGGTAGTCTGGGAGGAACACCATAGAGTGGACTAGAGAGGAAACATGAATCTTTGCTGCTTATCCAACCCTTCCTCTCTAGATCATGCACCAACCGCTTTCATTTCTTTCTGATATACACTATCTTAATCAAAAAGTGAGGTCTGTAACAAAACCATGGTTAATTGTTGAGTTGTGGCAACGACAAATGCTATTTCCCATGTAGTGTTAATGGTTTGTTCCACCCAGCATGGCGAGAGGAGGAGATGGAGGCAATTTGAGCAGTGTGGACCAGCATGCTTGCTTGTTCCCAGCAAGGCATAATTTAACTCCGACTTACAGTTATATGTGAACGAGGCCATGGTCGCCCAAATGGCCATGTTTCTCCTTTTTAGTGCTCTATCAAGTCTGCTGTCATTTGTGTTGCAGTGTGTGTGTGTGTGCCTTGTAGTCCTTTTCTCTTGAGTTCTTGCCATATTAACATGGTCAGTGTTTCTAGGATATGTGTATATCTAGCTTATCTGCCAACTTTTTATTCTACTCTTGTGTCATATGATAAAATAACTGTCCTTCCTGTTGGATAGTCACCATAATTCAGTTAAAATCTTTATTGAAAGCAGATGGTAAAAAAAATAAAAATCATTCAGTTATAGCTGGTTCTGTTGTGCCTTTATTTTGTGTAGAGATCATAGAGGATATATGACTCAAGGAGTCTGGACAGTTTCTAATATTTAAACTCTGTGACAGGATGTCTTCCAGGCATTCTCTGTGGCCTATATAAGCAAGATTTCTATGAGCAGAATTCTGCTATTTAGGAGAGTGCATTTCTTATTGAGTGATATTGCACAACTTGTGGTCAGCTTGAATTCCCTGGACTTTTCCAGTGCAAAAATGGTTGCTGGCACTGACTCACAAGAAATGTCAGCTAGATGCATGCTGAGGATCTTAATGGGATTTTTTTTGCCTATTATGAAAGAGTGATTTTGAAACAATGACTTCCTAATCCTACAGTAGAAAGCTATTGCTTCTTTCTCCTGAAAAGAGTACAAACAAGTGTGGTGCTATTATAACGAACTCTGTTGGAAAGCTACCATTATGCCATTTGCTTCAAAGTCAAATACAGGAAGCTTTTATACCTTTTTTTTTTAAACCAAACACTTTGTGATGGAAAGCTTTGCTCTCGGCTGTCTTCTCTACCTGGGTCGGTGCATTTGGTTGATTCTTGATAGACAGGATATTACCACTGTGCTGTTCAGCTGCTAAAGGGTTTATTCTCAACATCAGTGTGCTTCTCTCATAATACTGTGTGATATTTTATATGAAAACGAAACTATTTGCACTGTAAAGCAATGGCCAGTGCTTTAATCAAATTTCTGTTGCACAAGATCTTGTGATGAGCAGGATTATTTTTAGGAGAGCAGAGTTTGTAAGGGAGGCAGCATAATACAGTAATCTCTTCATACATGGGTTACATCAATGAAACAATTTAAATTTCTAAACCCTTGAGCAGTAATTTTAAAAAACCAAAAAAACTGTAGCCATATTTTCAGCTGAGCAAGAACTGAAGAGACAGCAAGATTGGCAGGCATACTGGGTTCATTCAAAATCACATTTGTTATCCTCCAAACATAATTCAAAGAGACTTAACAGTGACCTTGAGTGACTTGATGCTGGTTTGGAGACATCACTCAAACCATAGTTTGGTGGTTCAGATGTCATGACAAACTGGTTTGATGAAACCAGGAAGACGTCTGTTTAGGGACATGAGAGGAAATAAGTGCTTTAGTTTGTGATCGTTTGAATATGTCCAAAGCATTAGGCTGTGACGCAAAAGCCCCCTTTCTGGAATTAAGTTAGCATGTGCTGAATTTTCAAAGTGAACTGCTTCTCTTTGTTACTTGGGTGTAGCAAACAGGGGGGAGGTTCTATTTTTTATGGAAAGAAAATGTTTCGCAATAACAGTTGTGGATTTTTTTTACCAGTTTTTAGTGACCCTCTAATATTTTAAACATAACTGATCGTTGTGGTCATCTACTTATAAAGAAACATTAGGAAGGTTGTTGAGCATGTTTGTTCTGAAATAGCGTCATATAATCTTCAAAACGTTCCCCTTTAAAATGCTGCTTTTTTGTCTTTTTTAGATGGAACAGCTATCAGATGAAGAACTTGACCATGGCGCAGAAGAAGATAGCGATAAAGAAGATCAGGATCTGGACAAGATGTTTGGGGCTTGGCTTGGGGAGTTAGACAAACTTACACAGGTTAAAGTCACTTTATAACACTCTCCTCATTCCACAGTGAAGGAGATCAGCATTTATAGAGTAAAGTATATTGGTCGTTGACTGTATGAGCCATATCAGCAGGGAACGGGTAGCATTTGTAATGTGATAATGGTTCCTCGCTGACACTTAGCAGAGCTGTCTATTGACCTGTCAGATGCACAGCCACTTTTTGCTGTATAATGCAGTAATATTGCTGTGGTCTAAACCACTGAGCCTCTTTGGCTTGCCGATCAGAAGGTTGGCGGTTCAAATCCGTGCAACAGGGTGAGCTCCTGTTTCTCTGTCCCAGCTCCTGCCAACCTAGGAGTTCGAAAGCACACTAGTGCAAGTAGATAAAGAGATACTGCTGTGGCGGGAAGGTAAACTGCGTTTTCGTGCACTTTGGTTTCTGTCATGGTGATCTGTTGTGCCAGAAGCGGTTTAGTAGTGCTGGCTACATGACCCGGAAAGCTGTCTGCAGACAAACGCCGGGTCTCTCGGCCTGAAAGCGAGGTGACCCATAGTCACCTTTGACTGGACTTAACTGTCCAGGGGTCCTTTACCTTTACCTTATTGCCATATGACTAAGGACTTGATGCAGAAGATGGTAGGATTATGTGTTTGAAAAGTTTAAATTTGTTTAGGAAATCTGTGATATTGGAACTCTGTTAAGTTCCTTGCTTGCTTCTGATAAATAGCAGAAAGTGAGGAGCATACAAAAAGACTAAACTAAAATAATGCTTAAAACTAAAATTAAGTTGTTGGGGTTGTTTTAATTGGAATTTATGCATAGAAACACTAATCAGCCTGACTAGTGTTGTTATTTTGCTGAGTTGGTATTGCAGAGATTTTGTTTTTCTCCATCGTCCATGCCATCTAAAATCGGAATGTCTGCAATTGCTGTATGTAATGATAGCTTTAGCAGAACCCAAGATTTGTAAGCATGCAAACATGCTTATAATTTTACAAGTGCATCATTAGTTTTGGGCCGCTGTCATACATCGAATGTCTATATTCCATGCCCATGCAACTTATTATTATTTATTGGATTTAATACCCAGTTGTCCCCCTCAGGTCCCATGGTGGGTCACAGCAATGTAAAATACAACTTTAAAACTAGTTTGATTACAGTCACAAGAATAGGGTGGGTCCTGTAAATATACACTTCATGTGTGAAAGGCCAGGGCAAAGAGTTGAGCATACAACAAAAACTGTATAGTGTAGGTGTCGTGTGCACCTTGGTGGGGAGGGAATTCCACAATGTAGGGGCTGACACAGAATGCCCTGTCCCAAGTCACCAACACCTCAAGCTTCATAGGGCAGTGGAACTATCAAGAGGGTCCCCCCTTTCTGATCTTAAGCAGAGGTGGTCTCTTCAGATATTTGAGGACTAAGTTTGCTATAGTGTTAAACATTAGTGTGAACACCTTCACTTATGCCCAGAAACAGACTGGCAACAAATGCAGCTGTTTTCAAACTGTTATATGAACACTATACAGGCTAAAATGTCTTACAATGCCACATAAAACTGAAATAGTTAAGGCACACAAACAGTTGTGTATTTGGCAAATACTATGGAGTAGATCATAGCGCCATCAAATGCTGGTAACTGTTTTCCTGTTGAACATATGTAAGGGGGGGAAACAAGATTTTAAAATAGCACCAATACAAAAGCAATATATTTGCCCATGTTGGAATATGCTGATTTATGTTTTACACTGTTGTAGCTTATTCTGCCTCCAATTTGTTTTATTTAGAGTCTGGATACAGATAAGCCCATGGAGCCAGTGAAAAGATCCCCTCTTCGCCAGGAGACTAATATTGCCAACTTCTCCTATCGCTTTTCAATGTACAATTTAAATGGTAAGATGCATTATTAAATCATTTTCAGCTGGAGGAGGTGGGGAAATGCTTAAAACTTAGAATTCTTCTAATGACAGAAAACATTGTGTGTATCAGAATGAGACCTGTTTGTAAAGGACACTTAACGTGACTTTTAGTGGGCACAAAATCCATTTGGCTCCTCGCCCCCCCCCCCCACAAAGAATCTTACTATTGAATGAAGTGTTGGACTTGGAATGGATGAACTTGTTAAACATTCCAGTAAAGCTGAATGTTGGAAGATTCAGGACAAACAGAAGAAAGGGCTTCCTTACACACCACACAGTTAAACTCTGGAAGAATTGATGGATGGCTTTGGAAGATGATTGGACAAATTTCTGGAGGAAAAGGCTATCAGTGACTACTAACCATGATGGCTATTTTCTGCCTCCATTGTTGACGGCAACATACCTTTGAATACCAGTTGTTGGGAATTGCAGATGTGGAGAGTGCTGTATTGCTCAGGTTCTACTTTTAAGCTTTCTATAGGCACCCGATTGTCCACTGCGAGAACAGGATGCCAAACTAGATGGGCCTTGGAATCGATTCAACAGGTTCCTCTTGTTTTCTTAAGAAATGCTGACTCTACGGTCCAAACCCTGTTGCAAAATTTATAAAATGCAAATTGTAATGTCACTATAATGAGAGTAAACAGGACAACAGAATGGTACATAAGCTGAAACCTAGAAGATGTAAATCTAAATACAATTTTGAATTACACGTGTCATGTACTACTTTTCTCTTAACGTTTTAACGATTTAAATGCGTTTATTGCAATTTGTTCTGCTTTTAGGCTGTAAATCCTTCCAAGGCAGCTTACAGGAGACATTAAATTATATTTTAAAACCGCAGTAAACAATATTAACAGTTTCAATATAGGGCAAGTTGGTGGTAGAATTGAATGTGTTCTAGGGCACACTCTGTTTAAGGGAGCCAATAGTGAGAGTCAATAGACCCTGCTACTGCCCTATGTTTACACTCTAGAACTGGGTCCTCCAGAGCCTATGCACATGGCCAATAAGGTCAGTGGAAGTTATTCACAACTTCTGAAGTGCACCATATTGACTTTTCCTGCCCTCAAACATGTCCCCGGAACACAGTGCAGACATCCAGTTTCTATACATACATACATACATACAGTGGTACCTCGGGTTAAGTACTTAATTCGTTCCAGAGGTCCGTTCTTAACCTGAAACTGTTCTTAACCTGAGGCACCACTTTAGCGAATGGGGCCTCCCGCTGCCGCTGCGCCACCGGAGCACGATTTCTGTTCTCATCCTGAAGCAAAGTTCTTAACCTGAGGTACTATTTCTGGGTTAGCGGAGTCTGTAACCTGAAGTTTATGTAACCCGAGGCACCAATGTACATAACATACATCATTTTATGTATGCCACCTTTTCATAGTTTAAACCATGCTCAAGGCGGCTTACAACATAAAAAATACATAATTGCAACATAACAAAAGTAAACAATAAAACATTTAGAAATACACAAATAAGTCAATCTGGAAAGGGGAGAAAACTTGAAAATTCCTGCTGTAGACTGACCAAATAAATTAGATATCAGAACAGTGGAATGTTTAACAGAGTATTGTGATAGAATCTGGATCATATTTTTGTCATTCATTGCAGAAGCCTTGAATCAGGGAGAAACTGTGGATCTTGATGCGCTCATGGCAGACCTTTGTTCCATTGAGCAGGAGCTCAGCAGCATCGGGTCACAGTCTGCAAACAGCATGTCAATGAAACGCTTTGCCACAGAAGGAAAAATGGCTCAGAAACCATCTGGTGGTGGACGACTTGCTGCTAAACACAGTAGTATGAAAGGATTGTCCTCTTCGTCATCTAGCCGGGTGACAAAGCCTTCACATGCTATCTTCTCCCTGGATGACATTACAGCACAATTAGAGAAGGCATCTCTGAGTATGGATGAAGCGGCACAGCAACCTATAATGGAAGATAGCAAGCCTATAGTTGCCACCCAGCATAGGAGGACAGCCTCAGCAGGTACTGTGAGTGATGCTGAAGTCCGTTCTATCAGCAATTCCTCCCGTTCCAGCATCACATCTGCAGCCTCCAGTATGGACTCCTTGGACATTGATAAAGTGACAAGACCTCAAGAACTAGATTTGACTCAACAAGGACAGCCAGTTAGTGAGGTACAGTATGATTCATTCTTCACAATTACTCAGGCTTTAAAAATGCAACTCATTAGCCTGCCTCGGTGCCTTTTTGTAAAACATGTTTTAATAAACATCATGCATTGGCAAGAATTACCCATTTTAAATATTTCCTAGAGAAATTTGCTACTTTCCTCTCTTTCTTGAACATCTTCCTTTCACGTTCATGTTCTGCAATGAAGTACTAAGCCATTTGTTTAATTGCTCAGAGGTGATTCCCTGGGCAAAATGAGTCCTTTTTAAACAGCAATCTTATAGCAGCACTGCAGAGGGACTCAGGAGCGGTGGTGGTTTTGCTCGTGATATACCACTGGGTGAAGCCGCCATCGCGGTCTTGGTTGGCCACTATGGGCTAGACCAAGCAGGCCTTTGGTCTGAACCTGCAGGGCTCTTCTGTTCACAAACCATCACCCGTCTGATGCTTCTTGAACTTCAGACAATATAGCATTTTTGCTCCATCTCCTGGGGAAGGCGAATCCTAGTAGTTCAGCTCTACTTTACATAAAACATGGCTTGAAGAAAAACCTAAGAGCCATCAATATCATCTGTAATTAAAGGGACGAGCAAGACAATGACTGACGGGTGAAATGCCATATTTGTTTGTTCCTAATCCGTGAGGCTTTGCAATGAAGCAGTAATAGAAGGAAGGATAAAAACCATTGAGAGGAAATGGCTCAATAAAACATCATTCATACCTGCCTAGAACATCCAGTTTCTTGCTTGCTGAGATGGCAATCATATCTGATCCTTAACATTCTCATAATAGTTTGTAAATGAATTTTGAAGTCTTCCATGTGGTCTTTGACAACTCTATGTAATTATGATAGATAAAAGTACTTGACTGAGGGCATTTGCCTAAAGACCTGTCCCTTTGAAGATGTAGATACAGGCTAAAAAGAAAAGTATGTATTTCAGAGATTTCAAAACTACCGTTAATATCATGTTCCAGAATTAGTCTGAAATAAATACAGAAAGCCATGTTCCGTTAAATTCAGTAGCTGAACATGTTAACTTATCGACACAGTTGAATTTCTCCATGTAACTTTATATAAAGTATTTTGACTTACTCAGAATCTGTCTTCCACTCTTAGATTAGTGATAATTGTCAAGCACTTCAGTTGTGTTTAGAAGTCTGTAGGGGCAGTGACTTTTGGAGTGGAGGAAAGCTTCTCCTGTGTACAAAAATTCGAAATTACTCTTTTTCTTTCTCCAGTAACTTGTGGAAATAAAGAAATATGAGAATGTCTTCCATAAGAACCATTTCCAGAGGGATAGCCATGCCTCTGTATGCATGCAGAAACAACATGGTCTAATAGCAAGACCACAAATATGACATGAGGCTTCATGTACTAGAGTCCTCTTCATCAGGTGCTGAACTCTAGTTCTTGTCCACAAATAATTATGCCATGATATATTTGTTAGTCTTGCCATAACAATCTGCTGTTTTATTTCTATCATATATATTCAGTCTTCTTTAAATGACTTTGAGTCATGGTTAGCCCAGTTTGTTTCTGAGTTCGTCATGGACTGTTGGGAACATACAGCTTACTGAGACTGTTTTGGCAATTTGCTTCGGTAGAACGCGTTTTGAAAATGTTGCTGTTTCGCATTAGATGAAAAGCTGTGTATGCCAGGCCATTCCCTGCTCAAAGCATGGGGATCTACTTCCATTCAGTACTGTCTTCTTCAATATTGGTGCTTTACAGAATTCCATACAACATCATGTATGAGAAAAATCTTGTTAAGGGCACTTCAGGACAGGGTTGAGAACCTTCAACTCTTATCAGTCTAGGCCAGCATGGATGATGGGAATTATGACACCACCACCACCACCCCCAGATTATTTTGGGGCTATAGCTTCCACAGTCACTGCTCCAGGAAGACTAGTCAAGAGATTGGTTGTAGCTTCTCAGAACAAATGCTTGATATGTAGAAGGTCTAGATTTGACCTCATCCTCTCCAGGTAGAGCTGAGAAAGGCTGCTACCTGAAATTTTGGATATCCACAGCCATCATAAGTAGATAGTAGTGAAGTAGATGAATCGGTCTAACTTATATCTTGTGATAGAAAAGGCCCCAGGTGAATTTTTTTCATAATTTTGGCTGAGAGAAATACATTATCCTCCATCAAGAACAAAGCTCCCCTGTTTTGCAGGCCTCTTTTGCCTATTTTGCTCTCCTCTGCTATTCCCTTTTCTTCCTTTGACTCAGAATTCCTCTTGGCTGTTTCCACTTTGTATCACATGATGCAAAGCTCTATTTTATTCCCACCACTGCAAGGTCCCATTAACTTTTAATTGGTAGAGTTCTCCTGTGCCAAAATCCACGCATGCTGCTGGAAATTAGTCTATGCAGATCTGCTTACTTTGCATATTTACTCAATTTGCATGCTGCATTTTGAATCGGATGTTTGAGATTTTGCAGAATTTTTTACTTTTGAGCATGTTGTAGTATGACTTCTATTTGTGGGATAGAGATCAGTAGGCAAGGAAGCATAGATAGAGATAATGTCCTGTCCTTTTTGATGATGCATTTGAAAGGCAGGGTCAAGTAATTTTCAGGGATTCAAATTCCATTTTAATCACCAGTGTTGCAAAAAGACAAACAGTCTTGTCTATGATGAGATCTTCCACTTTGCTATGTTGCTATCAGTGAACTCCAAAAGGCTGGTTTGCAAAAAGGTGTTTCAACCACAGTTGTTAGTTAAAAGTCCTATAAGCACAGAATAAAGTCTGCTTCACAGCATGGTGGTAATTGGCTTGAGAGGAGGCAGTATTCTACCTCTCAAAATACTACATTCTGAATATGCGCAAAGTTTTGAAACTGTGTCTTCATTATTGTTGCTTAGCATCAGCAGTGATTTATTTATTTTGTTAATTTATAATAAACTAGCGGAGAGGAATTTTGATCAGTAACGATCTTGAAATATTAGTTTGGCTCACAGCTTTGTTGGCAGCATAAATACCAGCAGTTTAGCATCTGTTATTTTTGGAACAAAAAGAAAAGAAAAGCTTCACTCTTCTATTGGAACAACTTCAGTGGAAATACTCAAAGTAGCATACCAGTTTGCCATGAGAGTCTTTATATATGCACTACAAATTTCAAATGAAGGAAGTGTTCATCCTAAATGTGTTGTACATAAGTTCCGTCTCAACATTCCTTTCACATAATATGCTACAGCTATAAGATTACTGGAGGAACTCTTATATGGAGGGAAATTGATTTGAATTTCCCTTCCTACTCTCAAGAACAATACAATTTATTTAAAATGTGTGATTTTGTTCATATGTAGATTATGTGTCCCAAATTAAATATGGCTTCCACTACCATTTTAAAAAATGGTTTATGAAGGATGTTGAAGGCAAATGTGATCCATTGGTTCCTTTCCCTTTGGGAGTTGGCTCGTGATTTGCTGCTATTTTTAAAAAGTCAAAAACAGTAGTGAGGTAAACTAAAAGGGAGACGTTTTATATAAGACCTACCACACCTCTTGTATTTGCAGTTTGAGTAGTCAATAGTATATTGCAGAAGATGCATAGTTGCTTTACGGGTTTCTTTTTGTTAAATTCTCTTCCACAGCAGGACACTAGGGCAGCTTTAGGAGGGGTGAAACATTAGAGCCTTCAAAAAATAGCAAATTGCTATTTGATATGCTCCATTATTTTCCTCCACCCCCATTTATATAGGGTATATTGGTTCATAGGCCACAGTCACATACTTAATACGAATAAGCCTCTATGAACCCATTTAAATCCCATGGCTTGCACACTTCCCCTTCCTCCCTCTTCCCTTCTGCATGAGCAGGAGGGGAGGACCTCTGTTGAATTTAGTGTTGCTTTCAAAGAATCTCAGTTTAGCTTTGTAAATGAAGCAGGGATCCTAATTTAAAACACAAACAGCACTCTGTTTCTAAACAGGTTAATTCAAGCCATGGGTTATGAAGCTGGTTTATTTAATTAACTATTACCTGTTTAAAATGAATGCCTGGTTTTAGCATTGCTTATGAACCTGGCCATAACTTGTGGGAGCAAAAAGGCAGAATGGAATATAGCAATACTCAGTCTGGAAACCACCATGGATGCTGCAGAGATTCCTCCCTCCCCCTTATTTATCTGCTCAGAATTGCTCGTTATCAAACTCTCTATAGCTTGACTTGGTAAACAGTATGTGGTTTGAAGGCAAACCCACCATTGTGATGGATATTTCTCAGCTGTTCCATAAGTAGTCAGCAGAATAATTTTAAACAAGTGGTAATCCTTGTGGTGACCTCACAACATTGGTGTTGCTTCAGTTTACCTGGACAGGACAGGGTGAAAGTGAGGTTCTGTCAGTATATTCATCCCCATTCTGGAAAGATGCAGGGACTTCGTTTTCAGGATGGTGTCTCGGTGGCACCGTCCAACCACATCACAGGTACTGCTTTAACCAATTACTTCCACAACATACCTAGAAACTAACAGTTCTTCTCAAAACAGAAATTGCAAATGGAGCATTCTGTGACCGTCAGCTGTAGTAAAATATAAATCGCATAAGAGCAAATCTATTTATTATTTTAAAATTTGTGTCCCATATATCTATATAAAGGTAAAGGGACCCCTAACCATTAGGTCCAGTTGTGGCCAACTCTGGGGTTGTGGCACTCATCTCGTTTTATTGGCCAAGGGAGCCGGCGTACAGCTTCCAGGTCATGTGGCCAGCATGACTAAGCCGCTTCTGGCGAACCAGAGCAGCACACGGAAATGCCGTTTAGCTTCCCACTGGAGCGGTACCTATTAATCTGCTTGCACTTTGACGTGCTTTCGAACTGCTAGGTTGGCAGGAGCAGGGACCGAGCAACAGGAGCTCACCCCATCGCGGGGATTCGAACCGCCAACCTTCTGATTGGCAAGTCCTAGGCTCTGTGGTTTAACCCACAGCGCCACCCGTGTCCCATATATATATATATATATATATATATATATATATATATATATATAATGGCACCCAAATCAGATAAAAACAATATAAAACAAACCTTTAAAAGAAAAGCGGTATTTGAAACAAGCTGGTAAAAAGTGGACCACTCCAGCTAAAAAAAGTCACCTGCAGCAGCAGGTGGAAAACCTGTCTAAATAAAAAGAGTTTTATCCATCATCAGAAAGTCACCAGAAGGTGATTTTCTGGTGTCAGATAACTTATTTTTACAGTGGTGCCTCGCAAGACGAAATTAATCCGTTCCGTGAGGCTCTTCGTATAGCGGTTTTTTCGTCTTGCGAAGCAAGCCCATTGACAGCTTAGCGGATTAGCGCTACAGGTGTCAAGCGGCTTCCAGCGATCAGCTGTTAAGCGGCTTATCAGCGGAACAGCTGATAAGCGGCTTAGCGGCTTAAAAAAAGGAAGAAAAAAGCGAAAAAAACCCGCAGGGGGATGCAAGATTTTTTTCGTCTTGCGAAGCAACCCCATAGGGGAATTCGTTTTACGAAGCACCTCCAAAACGGAAAACCCTTTCGTCTAGCGGGTTTTTCGTCTTGCGAGGCGTTCGTCTTGCGGGGCACCACTGTATTTAGGCAGGTCTTACTCAGAAAGGAGTTACAAAACTAATGTTTGTGCATTTGGGGTAAGCTATTAATTGTTTGCATTTGCTTTTTTTACAAAGCTAGCAAGCTTACAAATAATGGAACTGACAAATGCATCTAAAAGCTAACATGGCTATAAACAATTTAGAATCTGCTGCAGAAGTAGTGTAATACAGTAAAAACATAGAGAAGCTGTAGTTTAAAATATTTGCAAATTAAGTGATACATTCTGATTTTTGATGATGCATTTCTGGTGTAGCCTAATACCAAACAAATTCTTCAACACAGCATTAGAACCCTATGTTCTTTACACTCAGACCTAAATATTTTAATTGAAATTCCCATGTCCAATCCAATGCTATATACACATTTACTCAGAAATAGGTCTCACTGGCTGTGAAGGGACTTACTCCCATTTGGTCTGTAGGATTGCCAACATTTTATCTCAAAACTTGAAAGGTGTTGTAAAAGACAGCACTAGCTTACACCAATGAGATAATAGCTTTCTCCACAATTTGACTACTCTCCTGTTGGTATCAGTCTGTCTTGAGACAATGGAAGCGTTCTCCATTGGAGAGTTACAGTGCCTGCTGTGGCTGTTTTACAGACCAATATGGGAGAGGCGTGTTTTATTGCAGCTGGGTCAGATGAGGGCATCTGATTTCGCTGGGACAGGTGCACCATGGCATTTCTTCTCTCTGTGGTCCTCCCAGCAGTAATTTCTTCTCTGCTCACTGCTGTGGATACACGACCTAACAGTTTCCAGGCAGTGTGTTAATCTGCAAGGAATTCCTACAAGGCAGGGTTTCTGTTTCTAGTCTTCATGTCACATTTGCGAACATCTTTATAACACAAAGTTGGTCTGCCAACTACCGTATTTTTTGCTCTATAAGACTCACTTTTTCCCTCCTAAAAAGTAAGAGGAAATGTGTGTGCGTCTTATGGAGCGAATGCAGACTGCGCAGCTATCACAGAAGCCAGAACAGCAAGAGGGATTGCTGCTTTCACTGCGCAGCGATCCCTCTTGCTGTTCTGGCTTCTGAGATTCAGAATATTTATTTTCTTGTTTTCCTCCTCCAAAAACTAGGTGCGTCTTGTGGTCTGGTGCGTAATCTGTCTCCATCTAGAATGTAACTACAAACTTGTTTATTAGTAAAACAGGAGAAAATACATGCTTATTTTCTCGGAAATGGCTAATCTCACAGGGTCCGCAAAGGTGCTCAGTGTTCAGTATATTTTAATTCATATTGCTGCTCCTTGCCCCTGTCCTGCATGGTAATAAATAGTTCCTTCCACCACCCCTTTCTCCTTTGCCCTTCCCCATCCTCTTCCTCTGACATTTTCACAGCATATTGTTTCTGTGGAACATTCCAGCAAGCAAGCCAGACGACGCATTGACTTTTCTGAAGAAGAGGCTGAATTGGCTCCTGTAAGTTCTTAGTTGGGGTCCTTACCTGTGTGTCTGTGTGTGTTAGTTTCCTCAGTGTACAACGTATGAGAAAATTTTCAGTGCTGATTCCATTACAAGTTGCATTTACAAAGCAGCAGTGTGGAATTTGCAACATTCTACATCCATTTTCAGAATTGCATCATGCTGATTCTTTTTATATATTTGATAAATGTATGCCCTGCCTCATCAAAATTAAACTTGAAAACGAAAAGGAATAAACATTAAAACATTCAAAATAAAGCAGCAAAATAAAGTTACAAACAGCATGAAACCAGCAGGCAACATTAAAAATAAATGTAAATCCTAGACAGCAGCAGGTAAAACATTAAAACTACAGAGGCAGCAGTGAAACAAGGAACTGAACTAAAAGGCCTGGACAAATGAAAACTGGCCCCTAAAACTTCAAAGAGTTAGGTACTGAGCACACAGGTTTAGAGAGAGCATCCACACCCGAGGTGCTGCTCCTGAAAATGGCTTGGGTCTCCTGGTGCCCGACATCAGTAGATGGGACACTTTGAGAAGGGGTCTAGATCAGGCTTCCTCAAACTCAGCCCTCCAGATGTTTTTTGGCCTAAAACTCCCATGATCCCTAGCTAGCAGGACTAGTGGTCAGGGATGATGGGAATTGTAGTCTCAAAACATCTGGAGGGCCGAGGTTGAGGAAGCCTGGTCTAGATGAGAAAGTTCATATTGGTGTAAGCAGTGCTTGAGAAAATCTATAAACCCCCATAAGGTTTTAGGGTACAGTAATACTAGGACTTCTAATCTCAGTTAAATCAACCACACTGATGGTGTGAATCAGAACTACTGTAGTGTTCTGGTTAAAAAATCTATAGAAACTTAGTACAATATCTTTGTCTTAGAATCAAATACATGGGACAAATTTGGACAATAATATCTTAGCCTAATAATAGCTTGAACTTACAAAAAAAACACACCTTTAAAGCTCTGAGTTATATCCCTATCTGCTCTGCGCGAATGTTTTGTAATGCAGGACTAAATAAAAAGAATTGTGTCTTCATTAATTATCAGTTGCACAACATTGCCACCTGCTGCCTAGAATAGGAATAAAATTTATTATCTAAATTTACTGCCTCTATAAATGACTAGAATGCCCACACACACACACACACACACACACACACACTCTAGTTGCATACTAAGATAGAAAGAGATATATGTTTTGGAAAACCTTATTCTCAGCTAGACCAGTGCTTTTTGGATCATCACTCTTGCTGTTGACTATTATACAATACTTTGATGGTTATACGGTCGTTTTACAGATGCATGTAGAAGGAACTTCTTCATAGAAAAGAAAAGCATGTTCTGTTTCAGTATCATCAGAGATACGATAAGAGAATCTCATGGTAGCATAATCTTTTGCATGCCCACTTATGGTTGGGATGGGAAAGCAGGTTGCTAACTGCTATAGCAACGTTGTATACCACTTTGAGAATATATGGGTTGAGGGGCGATTCGAAAATGTAATAAATAATTTCAAACTGGATTTGGAAATTTCTGAATTACACTTGTAACTGTGAAAACTAGAAACTTGCCTTAAGCTATAAGAAGCTGTTCTGTCTTGTGAGTAGGTATTTGCAATTTTATAGAAAGGCTACCTCTTAATGTTAAGTATAAGAGGCTCTGTGTTTTTAATCTGAATTCTGTACCTGTGTTCAGCAACATAATGCACCAGCTACACATACTTAAAATATCATTTGAACCCTTCGACTGAATTTGCTAAGTTCAATAGGCTTTGAGAGTTTTAAACTTAATTTTAACATCTCTGTTGTTCTAGTAGGAAGCCTTACCTTTTAAGGTATATTTTGTTTTCTTGTACAGTATTAAAACCTTACATAAAACCTTGCTTCATAGATTTCCAGTTGTCCATGTATGAATTCCTTTTTGAATGGGGTTCCAGGTCCCCCCAAAAAAGATTATGCAAGAAGACTCTTGTCTCATAGGTGATTATTTTTCTGTGTATTAGAATATCATTCGGTAACATCAACAAAAGGAGAATCCATGTGAAGCAGGGATTCATTGGCCGGGGTATCCATAGTAAAAAATGCTGCATGGTGGTTGGCTGGCATTTCTGTGTGCTTTGTAAATGGATAATATCTATTGTAACAGGATGCTGCTTCTGATAGGACATTGGCAGTCCACACTTTTTATTTATTTATTTAATCAATCAAATCAATCCGTTCGTTGCTTTATCTAGCCCAAAGTAACCTGAAGCAACTTTAAACCAAGCAACCAATACTATAGCATTTGTCTAAAATAATTTGCCCTTCGGGGTAGCAATTTCTAATGAGAATATTTAATTTCAGCACTTGACACCAAGCCACAACCCAGTTTAATATGAGCTATACATAGCGCAAAACAAGCTGGCTTCAATGATTTCTGGCTTGCTTAAGCTAACATAGCTGACCACAGTTATTGGTAGAAATAATACTGCAAGCTGTGATTTTAACTAGAAGTGAATCCTTCTGAACGCCTCCCATCTATGTATGCAGGCTAAACATTCAAAACTCATTTGCCATGCACATTGCACTAAGCTATGGTTTAGTGTGGCTTGTAAAAACAACTATTGCCACTCTTAAGTTGTTTTTCTCCTCATTTCTCTGTCCTTCCTCCCCTCTTGCAATGCTGTAGCTGAATGGGGCCCAGAAACCTAGTGCTAATTGCAGTGGTCTGTGCAGGTGCCTGCCAGTTCTCCAGATGTTGTTGTTTAGTCGTTTAGTCGTGTCCGACTCTTCGTGACCCCATGGACCAGAGCACGCCAGGCACTCCTGTCTTCCACTGCCTCCCGCAGTTTGGTCAGACTCATGTTTGTAGCTTCGAGAACACTGTCCAACCATCTCGTCCTCTGTTGTCCCCTTCTCCATGTGCCCTCCATCTTTCCCAACATCAGGGTCTTTCCAGGGAGTCTTCTCTTCTCATGAGGTGGCCAAAGTCTTGGAGCCTCAGCTTCACAATCTGTCCTTCCAGTGAGCACTCAGGGCTGATTTCCTTAAGAATGGATACGTTTGATCTTCTTGCAGTCCATAGGACTCTCAAGAGTCTCCTCCAGCACCATAATTCAAAAGCATCCATTCTTTGGCGATCAGCCTTCTTGATGGTCCAGCTCTCACTTCCATACATCACTACTGGGAAAACCATGGCTTTAACTATATGGACCTTTGTTGGCAAGGTGATGTCTCTGCTTTTTAAGATGCTGTCTAGGTTTGCCATCACCTTTCTCCCAAGGAGTTCTCCAGATACCCTCACCCTTTTCTTGGTGACGAAGGGACTGTCTTGTTCTAGCCATTCCACGGGTGGATCTACACGGGGGGAGGGGGGACACACTATAAATAAGTCAGAAATTAGATCGTTATAACAAATAAACAAAAAACCTACGGAGAAGCACATATAAAAATTTCCTTCCCTCTGGCACCATCTGGTGTTGCATGTTTACAGCGCATTCAAATCGTTGTTTCTTTCCTAATGTAGCAGAGTCTCAGGTTTCTAGAAGAGCACAGAACACCACAACTCACTCTATCCAAAACATCTTAGCATAGTTAAGAAACCAAATGAAGCCAGAGGTGGTGATATGATTAACAATAGCAAAATCAGAGACTGCACATGATTGAAAAATCATCCTCAAAGTCCTGCAGTGAATACTATGGTTGTAAACAGTTGTAAGACACCTTGAATGGTGCATGGTCACTAGGAGAGTGAGTTAGAATTTTAAATAAAATAGACTTTAGCCTTTGCTCTGTTCTATGAATCAAAATAGTTTGACTAGGTTTATGAAACCGATTTATTTTGTGTGCTCAAACCTCATCTAGGCTTAGCTCAGTGTGTGCCCAGCAGCTACAGCTACTAAATAAATCTGTGGTTTAACTGGACTGACAAAAAACTGCAGCCATGATGGGATCAAAGGATTGTGAGGATGAACTCTGTGTATCTATTGCATTCAGTCACTTTTTACAGAAGAGGAACATCTCACAATTGGTTCTAGGTGAATCCTGCCATAGAGCAGGGACAACCCAAGGACTTGGAAGAGGTTTCCATAATAGTGTGGCATAATAAAGGTGAAAACAGTCAAAACTGGGTGGCGCCTGTAGTCCATTACCACAAAAGTCATTGCTACTGACCTGTTCTTTCTTTAATAAACCTTCGAACGACCAAAGTGTTTTCATGGCTTGCTTTGTTGTAATGCGCCAGTCAGTTGAGAAGTTTGGTGTGTTGAGAAGCACCTGGCAAATGTGTGAAAATGTGTCGCTTTTATATTATTATTAAGCAGCTTTGAATGCGAGAGGAAGTTTTCAACCTGTATTAATATTCTTAATTGGTCAAACAGGATGCACTGATATCAAGAAGCAGTCTACTTGCATAATAGTTAATTCTGTAATACTTTTGTAGAATTGCTAACAAGTAGGGCACACAAAATGAGAATTGGCCACGGATTTTAAAAAAGGAGTTTTGCAAACATGCAAAAAGTATATATCCTGATCACTCACTTGCCTATTTGCAGCTTAAAATACACCTGGAACTATTATTGAAGTGCTTCTGATGTAAAGAGGAAAAGTTGCACCTGTCTGCTGCTAATCATACACTATAAAATTACTGTACTGACTTTCTTTTTGACTTAATTTCTTTCTTTCTTTTCTTTTCTGCACAAGCATTCCTATTTGGACAGGGAAACCTCCCTTCTTCTGAGAAACATTGCAGGAAAGCCTTCTCATTTGCTGACCAAGGTGATACTACTATTTCCCACCTGCATGTGACCATTTCCTGGTAGATAGAATGGCATTCATAGAATGGCATTCCTGGTTGATGTTTGTGTGTGTGAATTTGGACTTTGCTTCCAGTAGCTTGTGGTGGTTGAGAGAATGACTTTTCCTCTGGTTGGAGCAGAGGCACTTCGTTTTAAAATACCTTTGGATGCGGAAGCCTGGAATTATGCAGATGTCCTTTCCTAAAATCAGTCTATTACAAACTAAGATATTTCAAAGGATGCCATCGGAGCAGTAGGGCATGTTAAGATGCTCATTGTCCATGTTGCCAAAAATCAGTTGAAAATGAAAATTTAAGAAAACATCCAAAATATCAAATTCATGTTGTGCTACAATAAAGAACCTGTTTACTTTTGATTTCTCTCTCTCCATAATAACCTTGGAAAGAGCCTTTCTAGTAGCTGACCTCGTCATATTCGATGGGTTCCCTCCACTCCCGAAATTTACAACCTGCACTATTTCCATCCACAGAATAAAATTACTGAAATTAGTACATTTCAGTATAAACTGTTTGCTCCAGTTATGTGCAAACCCAGTTTTTCAATCTTTCAAAAAAAAAAAATTTTTTTTTTGGCGGTGTGGCAAATTAAAGTTTAAAAGGCAGGGAACATGACTGAGAGCCACAAGATAGGAAGTGAACCCAGGCTCCACCCCCTAAAATGTTTTCTATCATTAGCTCTTCATTCTTCTTCTGAAAACCGAATTGACAATTGCAACAGAAAATTGTTTCTTAATTAAAGCCATAAATATACTGTAAACCTCCCTGTGGATAACTCAATCAGTAGAGCATGAAACTCTAAATCTCTGGGTTGTGGGTTCAAGCAAAAGACTGGTTGAGCTAGATGACCATGGTTGTGCCTTCCAACTCTACAGTTCTGTGATTCTGTGATCCTTGGATGAAGGATGGTATATCAATTTAGTAAATAATAATAAAATCAGATGTTATCCAGATTCCATACAAAACTTGTATGTTGAAACTTGTATGGCACATAACCTTCAACTACCGTAGGTTCCTAACAATTGGTTTAAGAAAATGCAAATAAGGCACTGTCATGCTTCTAACCCATTTCCCCATTTTTCATTTCTTTTGTAAATTATTATTACAGTAGAAAACCATAATTCCTGAGCTGCTCCTGATTCCTGTTTATCAGCAGGTGAAGGCTGCTTATGGAAGCCTGATTAAAATCAATTAAGTAGAAAAGCTATAAATAAAATCATGATTGATTAGCTGAAAAACATTTTATTTTAATTCTTCTAGAGCAGCCTTTGCCGAGCTTGAGTCTACAGATGTTGTCTAGTTGCAACCCAACTCACCCTTGACCATTGGCCATGCCAGCTGAGGATAGTGGGGTTTGTAATCCAACAACATAAAGGAACCTATGGCTTGGGAAAGCTGTTCTAGAGTTTTTGATAGGATGTGAGCGATTGCTGTTGGTGATTACATAAAGCTTTGTTGATACTTGCTAGAAAGATAGAAAAACTAAATTGTAGAGAGATCTAGGAATGAATTTGCAAAGTGACATACTCAAAATAATTTGAAGCAACTGGGGAAAAAGAGAACCTCAATAGCTGTGCTGCTTCTTTGATGCTTTCAAATTGAAAGACCTAGATCAGATGTCATGGGAAACCGTAATTTCCTGCCACGTGAACAAGCCATAGCCTAACACACTCTTCTCTTGACTTGTCTTTCACAGGAGCAGGAAGTTGGCAGCTTCTGTTCCCATTTTAAAAATAAGGACAGTTCTCTGTGGCATCCCAACTGTGATTCGTAAGAACCAGTTGGGATGAAACTTCCCCATTTTCAGATCTCTTCCCCATTCTCATTATCCGTAGTTTAAACAAATTGCTGTTCCCTGCATTTGGACAAGAAACTATAGTTGGCTTAAAAACAGGAAGTGAAAGTTTTCAATGTTCTCCTGGCACTCAAAAGGAAGAGGACAAATGCCCAAGGCTTGCTGTGTCTTTATTTACAAATGCGAAAACCATGATTTCTCACTGCTTCTGGAACCAGGCCAAAGTGAGCTTGCGACTCGTTGCAAATTAGCATTGCAAATTAGCACAGAAAACCAAGAAGTGGAAACCACAAATCTATAAATTTTGCTTATGTTTGATATACTCTCTGTGATGGAGACAAGTCCCTGCCATTTGATCTTGCTGGCTAGATGGCAGTTCCAGCAGCGTGGTTTAATCAGTTCTGGTTAGATATGCTATCATCTTATCACAACAGGCAAGAGGTTGGCTGTGACATTCTACAAGAGCCACAGCTCCCAAATAGCCTTAGAGGTATAGCACCACATAAGACCATGTTACGGTAATCTATTCTAGAGGGCACAAAAGCATGAATGATCCATTCCCAACAGGACTCAACTAATGTAGAGTTGCTAAAAGATACTCCTGATCATGGCCGCTGCCTGTTTTAAGGCGACTCTTTAGACTGCTCAGAAGCTGATCCACTTCACCAGAGCTCCTGGCTTCTCCATCAACATTGCATTCTTAAAATTTAGCTTTTGCTTGCAAACAAGCTATAGATAACATTAGCATTCTTGACAATGTGTTACTGCTTATTCGCCCCACCCTTCCAAATTCAGTCTCTGAACTTGCTCCTGTTTGCAATCGCAATTTCAATGTGTAACTAAAGCCAAATTTGTTTGGAATATAATAAACCGTAGGGTGATGAATGATAAGTATTGACGAAATAGTCTTAAAATCTGATGTGTTAATGCTTTATAGTGGAACAAATAGTTTTTCCTGGAGTAATGAAAACTGCCCTCAGGAAATACAGTGCCTGCCCTGGTATATCAACAGATTTAGTACAACATCCTAGGCTAGCTTAGATGTCCAGAATTGGCTGTATAGTTAGTGGATCAGTAAGATAATACTCTTCTCTGCAATGAGGAATTAAATACCATTACCACAATTAGCAAAGATCATTAGCGCACTGTCGCTTTGTAGCAAATTGAACTAGCAGTCCAGAACAAAAGTCATTTTCTGCTACTTCACAATCTCTGGTTTAGAAATCTTTCTTTTTTTAGCCCATGCAACTTAAGTAGTGGCACAGTTTAAAACTGTGTTTTAACAAAACATTTCAATGCTTGTTCTTGCATGCCTATGGAGTAGAAAAAAGAAAGCTCAATGAAAATGTTGATTCACTAAGCTGCTAGTTTGCTGTGGAACCCTCCTATGTTTAAGAAGCATTTTCTCTTTTGAATATATGCCTAGAAGCAATTATTTATGGCATCTATTTTAACAATGTTGTAAATTGAACTATGTTTTTTAAAAAACGTTACCTTCTAGTGATGGAGTTTTAGGTCCTGTGTTTTCTGAGTTGGTAAAATAATAAAGTCATAACTGGCTACCTGTAACCATGTACCCCTAAAGAGTTGGATCTGTTTCAAGAGAAAATACTGTGTGGTATCATCTAAGAGGAAACTTTGGAGCAGCAGAATAGAAGTTAACAGTCAATTCTACAATTGCTTTGTATTGAATATCGGATCTTTTGAATTATCAGCCATTTATAGTTAATGGGGAGTATCCAAAGAATGGCGTAAAGCAGAGCTTTCCAGACTGTGTGTCACGACATGTTAATGTGTCAGTTGCGCTGTGTAGGTATGTCACGCGAATGCTCCCTGTGCTCCTCCCAGGGGTGGAAAGGGGTTTGTTTAACCTCCAGTTTGCTAGTAAAACTGAATTACTGTGTCATGAAATGATGCATGTCTTTAAAAAGTGTGTCACCGACATGCAAAGTTTGGAAAGCTCTGGCATAGAGTTATACCAAGGGGCTTCTGCTAGCCCAGTAGAAGTTTTTATTTTTATTTTTAAGTGCTGGTTCCCTGGACCAGATTAGTCAACCAGGTTCCCTCCAGATGTTGGACTGTGTCTCCCATCATCCCTGATTATTGTCCATGCTGGCTTGGATTGATGAGAGTTGGGATCCAGCAACACATAAGGGGCTCTCTGTGGGCTACCCTTGCCCTACAATCACAGGCTGGTTGTGAACCTTCCCTAAGCTTCACAAGCAGTTTTGGTAGATGAGAAATGAGGCTCAATTCCATTTAGATTCATGGAACAGATTTCATAGTTGCTTTGATTTTGGCACTCTTTAGCACAAGCCGTGCTAATAAAAGAACTTGGAAAGCATCCCTGCATAAGTACTAATTAGACATATATTTACATTGTTCATTCTTGCATCTCAGTGCCTAAGAAATAACTTGGCCAAAGGATAAAAGAGACCTTTTGACATATTTTGGCATCTTTAGTAAGTTTTGGTTTACTAAACTGCAAGCACAATTCTGGAGTTGGAAGTTTTTTTCTTAGCTTAGTTAGGGGAGAATACTGCAAAACTGGGTGCTTTTTAGTAGGGGTGTGCATGGAACCCATTCTTTGGCTTTCATGTATACATTCTAAAGGTAAAGGTAAAGGGACCCCTGACCATTAGTTCCAGTCGTGGCCGACTCGGGTTCGGCGCTCATCTCGCTTTATTGGCCGAGAGAGCCGGCGTACAGATTCCGGGTCATGTGGCCAGCATGACTAAGCCGCTTCTGGCGAACCAGAGCAGCACACGGAAACACTGTTTACCTTCCCATTGGAGTGGTACCTATTTACCTACTTGCACTGCGTGCTTTCGAACTGCTAGGTTGGAGTTCACCCCGTCGCAGGGATTCGAACCGCTGACCTTCTGATCGGCAAGTCCTAGGCTCTGTGGTTTAACCCACAGCGCCACCCGCGTCCCATGTATACAGTCATACCTCGGGTTAAAGACGCTTTAGGTTGAGCGTTTTCAGGTTGTGCCCGTGGCGACCCGGAAGTAACGGAAGGGGTTACTTCTGGGTTTTGCCGCTCGCGCATGCGCAGACGTGGCAAATTGCAACCCGCAGACGCAGGTTGCGTTCTGCTCAGGTTGTGAATGGGGCTCCAGAATGGATCCCGTTCGCAACCAGAGGTACCACTGTATATGCATTTTTTAAAAAAAAAAATCCAATGTGTTTGAATTGCTCTGTGGTCTCTGCACTTCAAACTGTCATGCAAGTTCGAAGCCACTCTGAAATGATGAGATGACGCTCTCCCGTTTTCTGTTCACTGTGAAGGGGGATCTAAAACTGCCAGCAGAGTTCTGAAGATTTCTGGGTTATTGTTCTTCGTTAAGGCAGAGCAATGTACATTTGAACCTTAAAGTTTTTGACTTTTTAAAAATTCTTCCACTACTGTGCTTTAACATTTTAAATAATGTTCACCTAAAGGTCACCTACGGGACCGCCTCTCCTGGTATGCCCCACAGAGAAACTTACGGTCTTCAAATCTTGAAGGTCCCAGGCCACAGAGAAGTTAGGCTGGCCTCAACTAGAGCCAGGGCTTTTTCGGCTGTGGCTCCGATCTGCTGGAACACTCTGTCACAAGAGACCAGGGCCCTGCGGGACTTGACATCTTTTCGCAGGGCCTGCAAGACAGAGCTGTTCCACCAGGCCTTTGGCCAGGGCACAGCCTGACTCCCTCCCTCGGCAATCTTCGCGGAGCTCTGGCCCAATGGCTGCCAGTGGCTTGAATTAATTAATTTTATAATGAATGATTTTAGAGTGTTGTTTATGCTGTACTTTTGTACTGTTTTATTGTTGTTAGCCGCCCTGAGCCCGGCTTCGGCTGGGGAAGGCGGGACGGGATATAAATAAAATTTAATATTATTATTATAAATAATAATAGAGATCTTCAGCACTCTACTGACATGGACAGCTTCGCTTCTTGAAAAGCTAGGTGAACACTCATATATAGAAAAACATAGAGCTAAAAGGGGCAGAAGGGTATGCAAGCCACAGAGTAACTTGAGGCATTGTGGAGGACTTGATCTGACTGGAGTGGGTGTGCTATTTGGCCTGCACACTTGTTAGTGATAATTCTTACACTTTGGTTTTACTTTTACAGTACCTTCTTTCAACACACTTTCCATCTTTCTAAACCATGAAATACAATTCACTGGCCCTAGTAAGCACAAAGCAAGTTTATAGATTTATATTAAAACTGTATCCTACCCTTCCTCCACAAGGAGCCCAGGGCGTAAATTAATTGTATTAATTGAATACAGTTTAAAATAAAATAAAGCATAATTTGAAACAGTAAAAAACTTGTAAAAACAATAAAATAGAATTTGTTTAAAAACCCTACAACAATTTTAAAGAAATTTATGTCTTCAAAAAATTGACAGTATAATTTCCCCCAAAGATCATCTGAGGTGCAGAATGAAGAATTGGAATTTATCCAGATTTAAGAGGCGGTTCAGCATGTGACCTGCTTTCACCCTACCCACCATCTTAATTGACGTGGAGACTTATTTTAGGCAAAAAGTCAGAAGTCATGCCAGCATGTGGGTCCCAAAAGAGGAGCGGTCGCACCAATTTCTGTTTCTTCTCTTTCTCAAATAACGGCAAAGCCCACCAGTCCTCTTATTTGCCACCGACTGTCGATTTGTTTTTAAGGTGGTTGCCGTTCTCTGACCTGTGGGTTGTGCTCAGTGCTGTAAACCAGTTGGGAGGCAGTTTCTGTGGGTGGCATGGCTTGCTGATTGCTAAATGCCGTGTTAACTTTTCTTGTAGCAACTCATTAATAGGATTCAGTAAATTTTCTCAAGATAGAAGGCTTGGTTTTCTTTAATTGCAACTGCTTTTAAAAAACATTGCTCATTGAATGAACTGGGAGATAAAGGCTTGACCCTTCAGCTGGAGCGCTCCTCATTTGAAACTTTTCCCAGCTGTCAGCTGGGTTCCTCAAATCATTTAGCAGATGTGTAGCTGCCTTTTCGAAAGCACAGTTTGGTCTGCTTGTGCAGGTCAGGTGTGCGTACATTTCTACATATGCTGCAAATCGCACAGTGGGCTATAATTCTTATTTGCTAAGAAAAAGTTGCTGCCTGGTCCACCTCATTTCAAGTTTTGTGTGCCTCCTGGCACTCAGTGTAGAATTTGAGCCTCCCTCTATTGGACTGAACTTTCCAATAAGTCCCTTCTCCCAGCAAGCTTTGCATTTGCAGCAGGTGTGTTTTAGTACATATTTTGAGAGGTGGCTTATGGGGCTCTTTTTAATGGAAATTGGAAAATAAGCACAAACTTTTTATAAGTTCTCTCTGTCTTGCCAACACTGCCAACCTTTTATAATTAAGTTGCTAACCTTCAATATTTGCTTCCATTTATAGCCTTGTCTTTTTCTGGGTAAAGCAGCTGGTCCTTCTAATGGCTTATTGCTTGTGTTATTAATAGACAGAAGAAAAGGAGACATGCCAGTCTAATCTAACCATAACAGTCTCTTGAAATAGTTACTGGTTATAAGCTATAACTTGTCTAACTGGGTTTGACTTTCTAGATAGGACGGCCAATAGCTATATAGTTTGAGACCAAATGAATACAACCAATGTGAAACCATGGGTATGTAAGTGAGTTAAGGGAGGACTACAGTTGTTCCCTAGGGACACGGGTGGCGCTGTGGGTTAAGCCACAGAGCCTAGGACTTACAGATCAGAAGGTCGGCAGTTCGAATCCCCGCGACAGGGTGAGCTCCCGTTGCTCGGTCCCTGCTCCTGCCTACCTAGCAGTTCGAAAGCACGTCAGAGTGCAAGTAGATAAATAGGTACCACTCCAGCGGGAAGGTAAACGGTGTTTCCGTGCGCTGCTCTGGTTCGCCAGAAGCGGCTTAGTCATGCTGGCCACATGACCTGGAAACTGTACGCTGGCTCCCTCAGCCAATAAAGCGAGACGAGTGCCGCAACCCCAGAGTCGGCCACGACTGGACCTAATGGTCAGGGGTCCCTTTACCTTTACCTACAGTTGTTCCTGGGTGTTTAAATCACCCCATCACCCCCCCAAAAGGCAACAACATTTAGATGCTTGCAAGAGTTATACTTCAAAAGTTCCACTCCAGTTTTACTTTTCAAGCTGCATGAAACCATCTAAGGAAGGTCCTTACACCAGCTTAATAACCACCTTTGTTTCTTGCCTAAGTGACTATTCAGATAACGTTTCAGGCCTCATTTATTATTGCTGTTATCGTCTTACTTGTCACTTTCATTGAAGATAGTTGTAATGCTGGTGAACCAAGGCCATTGCTGTCAGCAGCTGTTGCCTTTTTCACCGCTCTTTGTAGAACAGACTGAAAATGATGACGCTGAAAGTAGCTACATGTGACTAGGAGAAAATGCATAAACGGAAGAGTTTTCACGGGAGGATGAAATGTGCAGCACAAATGCCGCTGTGTAGAAAAATGTGCAGCTGCTTAGGTCAGGTGAAACCAACTCGAATGGCGCATGTCTTTTTATTAAGAAGGGGACGATGAATTGGTGTTGGTGGTATCTTTCACAGTAGAGAAAAGTAATTTTGAAGCAAGAAAACTCTTTGGATGGAAGAACCATTAAAGAACTTGTAGCTGGGTATTGTTGGAGGGTGTTGCAATAGTAAGAATAGGATAAGAAGCATTAAAAATAACGAAAATACCAGGTGAGAAAAATGGTGAGTTAAGGAAATGACAAATAGTAGTTTGCTTTAAGTGGTTCTGCTAGAGCAGGCACAGGCAAACTCAGCCCTCCAGATGTTTTTGGGACTACAACTCCCATCATCCCTAGCTAACAGGACCAGTGGTCAGGGATGATGGGAATTGTAGTCTCAAACCATCTGGAGGGCTGAGTTTGCCTATGCCGGTACTAGACGTTATCATACTGTTTTAGTTGAGTGATTGTTGCCTCTGGGTAATCAGTATTCAAAAGTTTTTCAGTGGTTTAAGCTTTGCTTAGTGTTGGTTAAACAGACTTTTCTTCTCCCACAGGAGGAACAAGCTGCTAAGCTAAAGGCTGAAAAGATCAGGGTTGCTTTAGAGAAGATTAAAGAAGCACAAGTTAAAAAGGTAAACTATAGTTCTTGCATTATCCAAAGTCAGTCTTGATATATTGTGGAGGTCTGTTTTGAAATATTTGTTCCCTGTTGAGGAATGCATACATATGGCATAAATATTTTCCCGTGGTTGTATTCACATCATGTATTTTTCTAGCGTGATATTCTCATCTGGTGCTGCAGTTTGCATTTGTATCACATCCTAGTTGATTAGTTCTCAAATTCTGAATAGAGTAGTGAAAAGGGGAGTCCCTAAAGATGTCTTAAATTTTAACACATTTTGCAACCAAGTACCATGGATGCAGGTGGCGCTGTGGGTTAAACCACAGAGTCTAGGACTTGCCAATCAGAAGGTCGGCGGTTCGAATCCCTGCGACGGGGTGAGCTTCCATTGCTCAGTCCCTGCTCCTGCCAACCTAGCAGTTTGAAAGCACATCAAAGTGCAAGTAGATAAATAGGTACCGCTCCGGTGGGAAGGTAAACGGCGTTTCCATGCGCTGCTCTGGTTTGCCAGAAGTGCCTTAGTCATGCTGGCCACATGACCCAGAAGTTGTACGCCGGCTCCCTCGGCCAATAAAGCAAGATGAGCGCCGCAACCCCGGAGTCAGTCATGACTGGACCTAATGGTCAGGGGTCCCTTTACCTTTACCATGGTAGTATGTCTACAAATGAAAACTAAATAGGAGCAAGCTAGCTTATTATCTTGTTTTACTGAGAGATAACAGTAACAAAATGCATGTAATTTCATGAATTTTTGACTTGGCGCCTTTCTTAGTTTGCAGTTACTTAACTCGCTCTTGAATTCCACTGAAATCAACAGGAGAATTGGTGTTATTCACAGAATAGCAACTTATTAAGCCAAAAATGTTGGCTAGTTGCAAGGTTAATTCAGATTGCCATTTTATAGCCTTTTAAAGCTAATTGATAACAACATAGGACTAATTAGAAAAACGTCAACATGAACATGTTAGCATTTACTTTTATGTTTTCTACTTCTGCCTGGCTGATTTAACTCTGTCTTCTTCTGTCTACATACAGCTTGTCATTAGAGTCCACATGTCAGATGACAGCTCCAAAACAATGATGGTCGATGAACGACAGACAGTAAGACAAGTGCTGGACAACTTGATGGACAAGTCCCACTGCGGTTTTAGCTTAGACTGGTCTTTGGTAGAAACCATCTCAGAATTACAAATGGGTTAGTAAAACTTGAAATACAGCTTCTTCCTGTCTCTTGCGCCGAGCGGATGCAGAATTTTACCGATACGTAGTCCTGTTTTAGAACTCTTTGCTAACTTGCTCTGTATTCATAATCTCAGGTATTTGAGTTTTCAGTTTCCAAACTATGAGTTTTCAGTATTCCAAACTTAGATCTCGGAGATCTAAGACTTTTAGTGAAGGGCCTGACATTGTACTTTTTGTGATCTCTTATTAAAAACCTATGGAATTACTGGATGTGCTTAATGTGGCTACTCCTCATAATTGCATGTGGAAAATACTATGGCAAAAAGTCAAGTAAACAAACCCAGTTCCATTGCTCTTTCTAAGTCTGTAAACCCCATTTTTGGATTATAAACCCGAGGGCAGGGACTGTCTTACTACTGATTTCGGTAATCCACTTCAGGAGTCCTATTAGCTTAAATAAAATAGGATTACCATCATCGTTTGTTTATATTGCTCACATTTGCATGTCCTGATAAGCAGGATTCCTGGCAAATGGTGACACATATATATCAGATATATTTAACCATGTCATTACTGCTTTTTGTCATGAGTCAGCAAACCATTGCCCCCCCCCCCAAAAAAAAACACCCCACTCCTGTGTTTATAGCTTAGAATATTTATTATGTGATTTGTTTATTACGCAGAGAGAATCTTTGAAGACCATGAAAACTTGGTAGAAAACCTCCTCAACTGGACAAGAGACAGTCAAAATAAACTTATGTTTGTAGAACGTATAGAAAAATATGCACTTTTCAAAAATCCCCAGGTGAGTATATTGCTCCCCCACCCCGCATCTGAGCACCTTTCAGACACTTACTATATTTTAATATATGAAACATAAATTATATACACAATAGCGGAAATATCTCTCTTTAATAAATTTTCTCTGGGACTAAAACCACAGTTCTCTTTGATGGAACTTTAAGCGTTCACTTTTGTAAATCTCTTATTTAACCACTCTGAGGATTGAAATTTATGTTTGTAAAATGAGTGAACAAAAAGCAGAGCCCTGGCAGTCTCCCCAGACTCCAATTTTACCCATTGTCTGTCCTCAGCCACAATGGGAACCATGTGACTTATATGTTTAGTCTTACAATAGAGAGCTATTGGACATTCCCCAGACCCCTTCACTTGCTGGCTTGTATATGAGACCCTTCAAAATTTGGGGTATTCTTGAGCCAAATGCAAACTGGTGTACTTTTTTTTTTTTTGCAATTTATTTATCTGTTGTAAGGAGCATTTGAAATAAACAGAGTTGTTTAAGGAAGGGCGTTTTTTCTCAAACGCTACCAAGTTTCCCCATCCTTTCCCACGCTTTGCCATAAAAGTAACTTTGTTTACATTTATAGATATTTGAATGCAAATGGTGAAAATTATGGTAACGTGTAGGGATTAACAGCATATCAGATAAATCTCTTGTAGCTTAAATGGAGTGGAATGTTAAAAAACATGACTTCAGATTTAGTAAAGTTGATTCGAAGCCCAGCAACCTTTTTTAAAATAAACTGACTCCTTTCTGAGTTTGAGAGTGGTTTTAATAGGTCTGGACATCATCTGCATCCCCCCACAAAAAGAATTTGTTCCTTCATAATGTTGATTTCATGGACCGGTTCTGCTTCAGCCTTCTTCCTAGTGGTTCTGTGGCAAGATAAACAAGAGATATCTCTGCTTTGTCCCATGCTACAGATTGGTTTTGAATCCAAATTGCCTATCTTAATTGTCATAAATATTCCATAGATTCCCCCCGCCCAATATTCCAACAACTTTGATGCCCAATCCCATCCTAATTACTTCAATCAAAGGCTTCATAGATACCTTGCACAAAGATTCCAAGGGAGTAAACGTTTGGTTTTACAGAATTGTATATTTAGCCGAGTCCTGATTGGGTCAGGTATTTGGCAAGCACATGTAGATTCAGTTATCTGGATCGAATCCAGAAGAGAGTGTAAGTACTTTAAATAAAATTTTTAAAAACTTCTCTGGTTTATAGGGGTTTTTTTGTGTATAAACCTGGAGAAGTTATTCTCAGAAACGACGCCGTTATCAGCATAGGGTTATCATGATGATTAAATTTCTGAATTCTAAGTACTTCAGCTGAAGTCTCAATCCCTCTCTTACAGAATTATCTTCTAGGGAAAAGAGAAACCTCTGAAATGGCAGACAGGAACAAGGAAGTACTACTGGAGGTGAGACTTTCCACATTATTGATGTGGTGGCTGTTTTGCTACTGCTGCTATTCATTTATTGCTATGCAAAAAGGGTGAAGAAATCTTAAGTCCTGCCTACAGAGCTCATAGGGACGCGGGTGGCGCTGTGGGTTAAACCACAGAGCCTAGGACTTGCCGATCAGAAGGTCGGCAGTTCGAATCCCCGCGACGGGGTGAGCTCCCATTGCTTGGTCCCTGCTCCTGCCAACCTAGCAGTTCGAAAGCACGTCAAGGTGCAAGTAGATAAATAGGTACCGCTCCAGCGGGAAGGTAAACGGCATTTCCGTGCACTGCTCTGGTGCGCCAGAAGCGGCTTAGTCATGCTGTCCACATGACCCGGAAGCTGTACGTCGGCTCCCTTGGCCAATAAAGTGAGATGAGCGCCGCAACCCCAGAGTCGGCCATGACTGGACCCAATGGTCAGGGGTACCTTTACCTTACAGAGCTCATAATCTAAATCCATTGGTCAAGTCAGTAATGAGTGCCAGGATAGAGCCGAAATAACTGTGCTAATTTACTGTAGAGGACAAAAAGGCTGAAGACTTCAAGGTTAGCTAATGTGTGTTGGAAGAAACATCCCTGTGACTGCAGAATGTTCTCTTCAAATCTATGTTAACTTTCTATTCCAGGAGTGTTTTTGCGGAAGCTCGGTAACGGTGCCAGAAATTGAGGGTGTCTTGTGGCTGAAGGATGATGGCAAAAAATCTTGGAAGAAGCGTTATTTTCTTCTGCGTGCTTCTGGAATCTACTATGTTCCCAAAGGAAAGGCAAAGGTGAATCTTCTGCTTCTAAAACAGAAGACTTGTGCCACTCTCATCTTTTCAAAACCCTGACATCCCAGTTTGTCACTCCCATCGGCTCAAGTTTGCAGCCTGCCAGATAAAATGATACCCCTTCTCTTCCTCTCCCACACTGTTCTGAGGGTTCCGCCCCACTCTCCCAAGCCGATTTCCTGGGGAGGAAAGGGGGGAAGCCCCATTGCACAAGCGGAGGTCCTTGCATAGGGGGCTTCCACTGATGGGGTCGGTTAGATGAGTCCTACCCATAATTCCCAACTCTTCCTCTTCCAAGAAGGAATAAGTAGTAGCAAGCTCTGATAACTGAATCTATTTCAATCTCTGTCAGAAGATACCGTATTTTTCGCTCTATAAGACGCACCAGACCACAAGACGCACCTAGTTTTTGGAGGAGGAAAATAAAAAATAAAAAATTCTGAATCTCAGAAGGCAGAACAGCAAGAGGGATCGCTGCGCAGTGAAAGCAATGATCCCTCTTGCTGTTCTGGCTTCTGGGATAGCTGTGCAGCCTGCATTCGCTCCATAAGACACACACACATTTCCCCTTACTTTTTCGGAGGGAAAAGGGGAGTCTTATAGAGCAAAAAATACGGTCTTTGGTTAACCAAGCCCCATCTTTTACCCATTCCCATGGTGGACTCAGTTTTTGAATGAAAACGCTCCCAATAATGATGAAAATATCTATTTAATATTAATCACCACCTGATAAAGAAATCTTAATGTCCCCTTTCTGGTAATATTTTAACACTCATGCTTTTCTTAATTTCCAGTTGGGTTCCATTAGGATATCACAGTTGAAATATATATATATATTATGTGCTAATTCAATAGTGACTTAGTGTATGTCACGAAGGCATTGTTTTTTACTTTGGAAACACCGGCATTTTAATCTAATTTGAAGTTCTTTTCATAGTTGAGAGATCCTAGAAAATTGTTCCACTTTGATCTTGTTACATTTTCCATTCTGCTGATTATATAGTACTAATGTTTTTATTTCTGTCTTGGGTTAATTTGTTTTATTCTAGTTGCCTACTGAGATTAGTTCCTTGTGTTTACATTAACCTGAAAGTTACACAGGAGGTAACTTTGAAAGAGTTACGGTAAAATGATTTGAGGGTTTCTACATCCATGACCGTATGTGTTTCTTTTTATAGGTCTCTCGGGATCTTGTATGCTTCCTTCAGCTGGACCATGTAAATGTTTACTACGGCCAAGACTATCGGAATAAGTATAAAGCCCCTACAGACTATTGTTTAGTACTTAAAGTAAGTGTTGAGTAGTAGCTGTCAATATGAGAAATGAAAAGGGGAAGGGGAAAAGGCCACAGACTAGTTGTTGGAAAGCTTCGTGTACCTTGTGTGCTGCGTGTTGCCCATTTCTGCATGAAACGCAAAAAAAGGCTTATTTTGTATCAGCCAGTATTGATTTGACACCCTCTCCATCAGATCCTGTTTTCATTTGCCTTTGAGAGAAGGCGGCAAGTTCTTAATCATATTTTGCAGCAGTTTCTGTCAACAGCTTCAGTGAAGACATATGAACCCTGGCATTCAAAGGATGCATTCCTCACTTTTTGCTATTGCAACTGCAAAATCTTTGAACATGACTGTTCTGCTTCCCTAGGAACCTTAATGCTGTAAGGTTAAGGTTGTTATTTTTAAATTCGGTTCACCCTGATGTTTCTCTTACAGCATCCTCAGATTCAGAAGAAATCGCAATATATTAAATATTTGTGTTGTGATGATATCAGAACCCTACATCAGTGGGTAAATGGCATCCGTATCGCTAAGGTATGTTCCAGTTCTCTGCTACTCTCCCAATAGCTGTCGTACCATAAGAGTTGGAAAGTATAAACACAGAATGGCTTTGCTAATGTCCAAACATAGACACTGTTTTTAAGGGCAGGGATTCCAAAAATCGGATTTAAATATATTGTTTTAAAAATTGTTACTAGCATATAACAAAGTATATGATTATATAAAAATGGATTGTTGTAACAATTTAAAGTTATCTGTTTTTATTTACTCTGCTGGTCATCAGAATATGCATTTCCAGGCTGGTATAACACATTAAACCAAAAGTACGTCCAAATTAATAGGTGATGCCCAACTTTAGTCTCCCTTAGATTTGAAATCTGGGTCTACTCTTGAGTATGACCTAGTTGGGTATCACTCAATCTGCATTCTGTGACCATTTATTTTTACGCTGAAGCGTTTCCAGCCTCTTTAATATTTTTATTCCTCCTTTGACAAGTAACCCTCTTCCTAGGAGTCCATGTCATATGGAACTTCGTGCTTGGGATGGCATCTGTGCCTTCTTGATTTTTCCCTATACCCTCATGTGCAAAGCTCTGTAGTTGTCTGGAGAATTGTAACTTGGTGTGTTAGAAGAGTTATTGGCTAGAACTACCAATTTCACCCCATGGCACTTTCCAGATAGTTGTTATTCCATCAGGCGAGCAGCTGTTTCTAGCTTTCAGTGCAGATTGGTAATAAGAAACCAAGACTCCAGCAGGCACCAAACAAAATTTCAGCTAATCTTACAGTGTAGGTTTTGTCAGGAGCAAGCCCACTAGTCTGAAATGAAAGGGATGGGGTTGATAAGCTTGGGATTTGAATCATGTAGTGTTCACATTCCCTGTTCTGTTTTGTTCAGTATGGGAAACAATTGTACGTAAACTATCAAGAAGCCCTGAAAAGGACAGAATCGGCATATGACTGGACATCCCTCTCCAGTTCTAGTATCAAGTCTGGATCCAGTTCATCTAGTTTGCCAGGTAAGCCTCAGTACCATTCTGTTTCTATAAAATGTTTTAAGAAGTTCTGATTCACTGTAAAAACACCCCTTGGGTGACATGAAAACGAGACCTACCATTTAATTCAGAAACATACACCTTTTCAAATGTGAAGAACGTGAACTAAAGAATAATTACATTGAGGCAGTGTTTGTGGGACTCGTTGCCAGAGCATCAAGATGAAAGAGGCTTCTGTTCAGTCCTGTGCACTGTTTTCAGTTGTTAAATGAACAGAGAAAGCATTCGATTCCATTGAGTTTCTTCCAGCTCACTCATGGAGCATAGCTGTCAAGTGTCCCTTATTTGGCGGGACAGTCCCTTATCCCAGTGCCATGTCCCGCTGCTGTCCCTTATTGATGAGGCTTTATTTGGCTGCTGGCTGGTTTTTCTGCCTTTGGCTCAGAGGGGCTCAGAAGTTGAACATACCTGTGCCCGGAAAATCCCTTATTTTGGCTGCTGCTCCCTTATTTTTGAGGCTGCTGGTCCCTTATTTTCAAATCTGTAAGTTGACAGTTATGACATGGAGTCGATTATACATGTGAGAGTGATTCACTCAAATAAACTTGTTTTTGTGGGTTTTGCACATTGATGCCCAATGTGTGTTCTGCATTTCTTTTCGCAGAATCTCAATCCAATCATTCTAATCAATCAGATAGCGGAGTTTCAGATACCCAAACAGGACATGTCCGTTCTCAAAGTATCGTTAGCTCCATCTTCTCAGAGGCCTGGAAACGGGGAACCCAACTGGAAGAGTCCGGCAAAATTAGCGTAAGTATCATACAACAGACAATACTATATTACCGTGATAGGGTATGAATTTCGTCATTGCGTAACATTGGCCTTGCTTGTTATCCATGATTCCTACGTGAGGAAGCAGCCAAGAATTCTCCATTAAATTTGGAGAAATAGCCAAGCCTCATCCATTCTGGGAATATACCATTATGGTAACAGTTGCTTCATGTCGCAGCTTGCTCCCCTATGTTTTATGCTATGTTTTGTTTTGTTTTCCTGTTGCCTCGCAGTCTCATGTGGCAAATGCAAAACCCGGAACAGCTCAGAGCTCCACTGCTGTGATGACTTAAGCAGGGGTAGAGTTAAGGTCAGGGGCCTTGTTTGAACTATTAACCTGGGTGAATGATGCAACCAAAATCATGCAGACTAACTTTTTTCAAGAGATATCTAATATTTAAGCACACTGATTAGTCCACAAGTGCCTGAGCGTTTAGTGCCCTAATTTGACAATGTCATGCACCCCCCCCCACCCCCAATTTATTAATAATCTGACATGGTTCTGGTTTAGCATATATTGCTGGAAAATTCTTCCAGAATGAAGAATCTATAGCTTCATTCTATAGCTTGCTGAATTTCAGATAAGTACTCTTTGCAATGGTATGCATAGCTCTAAAT
The DNA here is from genome assembly GCF_964234715.1 of Podarcis melisellensis. Classification (NCBI taxonomy): domain Eukaryota; kingdom Metazoa; phylum Chordata; class Lepidosauria; order Squamata; family Lacertidae; genus Podarcis; species Podarcis melisellensis. Next base: position 125,756,764 of record NC_138528.1, on the reverse strand, counting down.
TGCAGGAAACCATCGTTTCACAATGCTTCCCTCAAATAATCACATAATGCGGAGGAACGGGCATAAAATATAGGATTGTTCATTTGGTGGTCCATTATCTATTAACAGATGTCACAAAGTAAATCACCTTAATAACTTGACCAGAACTCTTGGTGCCTTCTGTTTGACCCCTTCCTTCCTTCCCCCCCCCCCCGCCCCCCAGTGCAATAATCCCTGCATGCCTTGACTCCCCTTCCTATTCTGTGATATAGTTAGTCGTGATGGTTTTCACTCTGTGTATTGATTATCAGTGCTTGGTCACTTGCATTCCCCTCCCGTCAAATTTGGCCATATATATTTCCACCTTAGGCAGTTGTGAGGGATTTTGCTCTAAAAGCAATGGGAGATCTAGTCTTCCCTAATGCAGTTGCGAACTTTGTGCAGGTCCCTCTGCACATAGTACCAACCCAACCTTCTCTCTCAGTTATACGACACTTTATTCAACTTTTCGTAAATCATAGTAGTTAAGTTTATAGCAGGCACTTGCATAATCATTTCTCTTTTCATATATGTTTGAATTTTATTTTGTTTTTTTTTTGTATTCCCTTTTAGGCTAGAATGGACTCAATAAGTCGACCCTTTACTTCAGTCCCACCAGCCTTGTCTCCGCAGGCCAAAGCGACCCCCCTATATTCAGCTTCACAGCCATCGCCTCCCCTTCCGCCCCCGCCCCCTCCTCCGCCACCCCCTCCTCCACCGCCACCCCCTCCGCCGCCGCCCCTCCCCAGCCAGTCCATGTCATCGGGAGGCGGCTCAGCCACCATCTTTGTGAAGTACAGCACGATAACAAGGCTGCAGAACGCCTCTCAGCATGGGGGGCTTCTCTTCAAGCCCCCCCATATGATGCAGCAACCCCCACCAATCCTGCCACCGGCAAAACCCCAGAACCCAGTGCCCCCTAATGGCGTGGTCCCTCCGCCGCCGCCCCCGCCGCCTCCCCCCACCCCCGGCTCAGCTATGGCGCAGCTCATGAAGCCCGTGCCCTCCATCCCGTCAGTGCCACAATTCACGCCGCCACCCCCTCCTCCCCCTCCTCTCAAAATCCACCAGATTCATCAGAATATTCCTCCGGCGCCAGCCGCGGCCCCTGCCACGCCGCCGCCTCCCCCGCCTATGCCTGCGCCCCCGCCTCCTCAAGCCCCTCCTAAGCCTGCCATGACTCTGCCTACACAGAGCAGCTCAAAAGCCGCCTCGCCTGTCGCGGCACAACCCACGCCCCCTGCCCTGGTTCCTTCAGCGATGAAGAAGCAGCCCAGTTTTGCAACTCCGCAGGTTCCCCTGTCTCCTGTCCCGCTAGGGCCTCTCCCCCCGCCCACTTTGCCCAAGCAGCAGAGCTACTCCGGCAAACTTCCGCCCTCGCCGCAGTCCCCTGTGCCATCGGTGGTGAAGCAAATCGCCAGCCACTTCCCTCCGCCTCCCATGCCGGCTTCAGAGCCTCAGCCTTTAAAGCCCACCCCTCTGAATGTGCCACCGCAGTCTCCTCCAGCAGTCAAAGCCAAGCCGAAATGGCAGCCCACCGCCGTCCCATCTCCCGACTTTCCTCCTCCGCCACCTGAAAGTAGCCTAGCCTTTCCTCCGCCGCCTTCCCCTGCTCCGGCGGTGGTGTCTCCCACGCCGGACAAGGCAGGGGGGGGTTCCCCGGTCAAGAAGTCTACTAAGACCTCCAGCCCAGGAGGAAAGAAGCCGCCACCGACTCCCCAGCGGAACTCCAGCATAAAATCCAACAGCTCAGCGGAGTACCACGAATCAAAGAGACCGTCGGTGGATAGCCTGGTCAGCAAATTTGCACCTCCGCCAGAGCCTTTGGGGTCTCCTGTGAAGGAGACTCCGCTCCCCCCTGCAGCTCCCCCAAAGCCAGGAAAGCTCAATCTCCCTATCGTACTTCAGCAAGCGGGAATTTCCGCAAAGGCACTTGCCACAGGTGCGCCCGGGAAGGGTACCGTGGAAGAGTTTCCTTCCCCTCCGTCGGATTCAGACTTCCCCCCTCCGCCGCCTGAAATCGACCTCCCTCTGCCGCCCATCGAGATTCCCGCCGTGTTTTCGGGCAACACCTCTCCCAAAGTGGCCGTCGTCAACCCTCAGCCCCAGCCCCCATGGTCCAAACAGTCGGGGAAGAAAGCTCCTCCCCCCACCCGCCCCAAGCGCAACGACAGCACCCGGCTCACGCAGGCGGAAATGGCCGAAGCGCAGGCCGCCGCGGCGGCTCCGCAGGCAGCCGTGGCTCCGCAAGTGCCCACCTCGCCCAAGTCTGGCCTTAGCGTTCAGCCCGGGTTCCTGGCCGACCTGAACAGGACTCTGCAGCGCAAGTCCATCACGCGGCACGGCTCCCTCTCCTCGGCTCGGATATCCAGGGCGGAGCCGACGGCCACCATGGATGACATGGCTTTGCCCCCGCCCCCGCCGGAACTTCTCACGGAGAAGCAGAAGAGCAGCAACTTTGGAGGCAGCCACATATCGGGCTATGCAACGTTACGGAGAGGTCCGCCGCCGGCGCCCCCCAAGAGGGATCAAAACACCAAACTCTCTCGAGACTGGTGATAGTAAGTGGCCGCCAGTGAACTCTACGAATGACATGTCTGATACACTTGTGAAGCTCCTTGTCTTAATAGCTGTGTGTGTGTGTGTGTGTGTACACGCATGCATGCACACACAACACACGCGAACAGAAGCTATGGGCGCCTGTTTTGGTTCACAATCACTCCAAAAGATTTCTCTGTTTGCAGTTGGTTTATTGGGGCAAGGGGCGGGCTAACTCTTTTGAGATCCTCCTTACGGATTGGACCAAAATCTTTGAAACACTTCTTTTTCCTGCAATTCAGGAAAACATCTGTTGTCTGTCACGTGAGACATGTTGGTGCATGTATTATAAATGTAGGTATATAATATATTGTGAAGTATTTTGTTGCAATGATAGAGGCTAACCAGAATGTTTTTGTACATCTGTATTTATTTGTTTCAGTCAACCGATATGTATATTACCGGAAATTGGATGGCACATCTTAAAAGAAATGCCCTTTTAAAAATTGAAGATAATAGGAGGCACTTTAATCAGGAAAAAAAACCTATTTTCCCCAGTCGGTGACGGGTATAGGGTACTGACAGATTCTATCGGCGTTCATACACTGTCAGTTGATTGAAAACTCCGAAACAATCTACCAAAACATTCTGGTTGTAATACTACTGAGATTAAATCCATACATAGGAAAGGGGATGTGTTGTATTGTGGGCCTGGAGTTAAATATATTTGGACTTCGAAATACAGACATTCCCTTCTGGAACTGTTAAGGGGAAAGGAAAGGATTTATTTAATCAAAACGCTTAAGAAGACACTGCCCTTTATTACACCTTTCTGCACTTAGGTGTAAGCCCCATGGAACACGGCGGAGACATATTTGTGACTAAATAGGTGTAGGATCCGGCTCCAATCCTGTTCACGCTTACCAGGGAGCAACTTGCAATGAACCAAGTGGGATTTTCTCTGAAGGGATCGTGCTTTTAATTAGAATAAATACACACTCTTCTAATCCATGTTACTCATTTTTATTTAGATATCCGTTTGGCATTTAAGCAGAAATGGTGCATCTGCAAGCTCAGTTCAGAATCATTCTGGGGGTGCCAGTTGTCGTGTGACCACCAATTCGGCTCAGTTCGCAAGCTCCTTGCTCTGGTGCTACTCAGCAGGTTGCCAAGATCCCATCTTGCATACGACCCAAGAGCACCTGCATCTCTTAAGATTAACGCTCAACGCGAGCCGTCTCCCGACGTTCAAAACATGTATCTGTGGAGAAAAGTTGGCCAGCCCTCAGATGTTGGATGGCACGAGGTTCTGGGTTACGGGCAGGGCTGCTGTGAGCGTGTTCAGCCAAGCGCACTTGCAAACCCGCTTCAACCTTCCCGCTTGAAGTGTGGAGAAAATGGGGTTTGCTCACCCAATTGGGCACCCTTCCCCCCACCCATATACTGTATTTTTTGCTCTATAAGACGCACCAGACCACAAGTTTTTGGAGGAGGAAAATAAGAAAAAAAAAATCTGAATCTCAGAAGCCAGAACAGCAAGAGGGATCGCTGCGCAGTGAAAGCAGCGATCCCTCTTGCTGTCCTGGCCTCTGGGATAGCTGTGCAGCCTGCATTCGCTCCATAAGACGCACACACATTTCCCCTTACTTTTTAGGAGGGAAAAAGTGAGTCTTATAGAGCAAAAAATACGGTACATTCTGAATGGCTGAAGAGGGGCACGTGCAAATATGACCCCCGTTTCCGCAACAGCTGGGCGGGCAAGCATTGCTTAAGTGGTTGAAATGCTTCTTCACACACAGGTGACCCCAGGGGGCGGCAGAATGGCTTGTTAATGGACAAAGTGAAAGGGTGATCATAGTGCAATTTCCGTTCGCCTGATTTGATGATGGCATGAGAGCTAAGTCTTGGCTCCCGTCATCTGCAATGCTCTAGTCGAGTCGAAAAACCTCTTCGTCCTAGGAACCTGCACTATCATAAGTTCAGGTAGTGCATTTTGGAATTTAATCAGAACTTTTACCAGGCGAGGAAGTTCTGAAGCAGCAGCCCAGCTCATGCGACACCAGTCTCAATTATTGCTTAACATGAAGGACCAGTGTGCTGGAGAGACCGTGCTTCGCTCTTCCTTTTGCTAGCATGCCAGTGAGGAACCAAACCAGGCGCTGGTTTGCTGTTGTGTGCAAGCCAGCTTTTACGGTTAGGATAGAAGCGAAAAATATGATGGTAGGCTCCTCCTTGGCTAAGCAGCTAGATTTTTGTTGGGAGAGAAACTCCCATTGCTTTGCGTGCAACAGCAAGCAGCCCATGGCTTGTTTCATTGGTAGCATGCTGAACAAATGTGAGTTAGTGCTGTGCACTGTTGAGCCAGGATACCAGCAGCGCATTGCTCATTCCGCTTAAACCATTCAAGTGATGCGCAGGCCCAGGCAGCAAGTATTGCATCTCCTGTGCGATGCAATGCAGATTGTAAAACTTTCTTATTATTGGCTATTACTGAATTGATACGAGTGCAGTGCGTGTGTGTAAGGGGAAGGACAGCGATAATTTGCTCTGAACTTGTGTTTAAAGGGCTTGCCACCTTTTAAACCTCAAAGATTAGCCCATCGTAAGCTTGTCTTAGGTATCAGAAGTTAGTTGCTTCTGGGGCTGAGGTGGCGGTGTTTGCCTTTGTTTTTTTGATTTAAAAAAAGACTGTCATCTGCCTGAGCTCTGTTTGTAGAAAGGTATCCAAATTAGGGTAATTTGGAAGGCTTAACATTTCACCCTAGAAGAAGCTGGAGAAAGTTAAGAGTCATTTTTGCTTTTGGCCTAAAAGGATCTTGAATGCAGAAAGGAATGGTGCTATGTCATCTGATGTTGAATCTGCTTGTTTTCCCTTCCCCAAATGTGTCCTGGACACAGTTTTCCTCTTTTAGAATAGTTTACTTGAGCAATAATATACCATTGTGTGCATTTTTAAAGCACTGCTGTCGGATGGCACTTTTTTTTTGTAACTTTCAAAGTGTTCAGAGTTTCATTTCTTCTATTTTTGTGCTTATAAAGTGTCCTTAACCATTTACATTGCAGCATTTTAGCTTGTCTTACAACAAACGGTGGTTATTTTCTTACTTACAATGCATTTGGTGCTCAACTTTATTCTTTCCGTTGCTGCTCGGACCACTTGCTGGCCTAAAGGGGGGGGGGGAACCCCACCTCATTTGGGAGACGTGAGGAATATGCCAGATTTGTTCCATGTCTAGTAGCAACCTCATAGCCAGGTTCATAAGCTTGCTAAGAAGAGAGTGTGGGATTGCTTTGGGCAGCCAAGTCAGTTAATTCAATCCCTTCCCTGCCCCCTTTTGTTAATTTAGAACCAATGCCTTTGGAGTACTGTTATGTCTCTCCCCAGTTTTAACGAAACGTCTTAAATGCAAACACGGATCAAGATCCACATTGACATTTTCAGAATGTCATGAATTTTTGTGCCCTGGTAAATTAAAGAATGTGCCCCCCACAAGTAAGCAACAGCAGGGGTAAGAAGGTACCATTTTAGCTACCCATTGGTGCCTTCTGAGAAATGGTAATGTAGAACATATTTTCCAGATGTGTTTATGGGCATCCGTCTTGTCTCTGGAGACGATGTAGGAGTGCACTTTTGGGGGTGAACTGTTGGAAGGTTACAGAACCTATGGTGAGACATGTTTTGTTGCAGCCGGGGTAGATGAAGGGGTCTGGTTATGCTCCTGCAGATGGACTGTTGCATTTCTTCTCCCAGTGGTCATTCCTCCTCAGGTCACTGCTATGGACGCAGCATACGGATGTTATACCTTAATGGTATGTGCAGCTTAGAGGAATTTAATGCTGCAATTCTACACACTTACCTCAAATTAAGTCCCACGGAATGCAGCAGGGCTTACTTCCGACATTATGTAGGACTGCACTCTCTCCATGGATCTTTTTTCAAAATCGTGCTCATTCTGAGGTTAGCTAAGCCTGCTAATTGTGTGGTGCTTTGCCATTTTGCCAGCAACTCTATCTGTTAACCGTGCTCCGGGATTTTAAATTGCCTACAGCGGATGCGAAGGGTAAGTTACTGAAACAGAACAGGGCGACACAGCTTAGGCCTCACACGATCTCTTCAAGTTTGTGAAACGAAAAGGGCAAGTTGCATCTTTGCCCTGGATGGTGTCCTAATCTTAGCAGCGGCAACTGTTGTTTCTTCTTGAATGTCTCCCTTAATTTATAAAACTATCTTAAGAACCTGTGGCCCTCCAGATGTTAGGACTACAGGCTGCCTTATCCCAGGCTATTGGCCATCTGTCATGGATGCTTGAGCTGAGATTCCTGCATTGCAGAGTGTTGGGCTAGATGAGCCTTGAGGGGGCGGGATCCCTTACAACTACAATACTATGATGGGAGCCCACCCCCACATGAAAGGCCACAGGTTCCCCACTATTGCTTCAGTCGCTCCTACGGGGTCTTAAATTGAGTTTGCAGGTCTACTGCAATGCTCTGTGTCTAGGCTGCAATTTTCTTTACAAATCTCCTTGGAAGTCGGATGTGGCATGTGGACATTCTTGAAAGTTTGGGAAGGGTTCAAAAACAAGACAGGAATATTCAGTGAGCACAACATGGGCAGACATGTAGATGGAACTCAAAAAGACTTTTCTGAGCAACATCAGCTGAATTCATGCCTATTTAAACTTCAGTGATGCAAATGTTTGTTTTGTTTTTTTTCATTTCTACTTGCATTTCATTTTCTTGTCTGCATTGTTGATTAGCAAATTTCAAATTTGAGAAGAGGTTAGCCACACTGCTTTTGACGACAACCGCTTGGCCTTAAACGCCTTGAGTGTTTAAAGATGTCGATCTCGTTTCATGTTTAAAAACCACTTACAAGTTAAAGAGTACCAAGGATAGATCGGTTCAAAATGCATTTGGACATTTTTAACATAACCCCAACTTTATAATCCCAAGTGTAAAAAGTACATGCTGCTGCTGCTTCTTACACATAGTGAGGTACTTCTGTAGACCCTTTGGCCTGGACAAGAAAAGTATCCTATATTTATTTTTTAACGGTTACCTACTTGAAAAGGTATTGCTTAATCTCGAAAGCTGAAAAGCTTTGTAGGGCCAAATCACACCTTAACTGGAGAATTGGCAACTGTGCTTGTTTCTCTTTGCTAAATAGTTGAGTGCAGGAAAACCAACATTAAGCTCACATCTGCCCCAAGACAGCATATATTGGGGGGGGGGGCGGAGGTTAGAGAAGGGAGGAGACGGAGAGGTCCTCATCCCCACACTGGCAACCTAGCAATTTCGTACTTTTTCTTCTGCTTGCATGCTTCATGTGTAGTTTGGCTTTTAGATGTGCTGGAGCCAATTTAGGCTTGAGTATACCATTATGCCCACTCCCCCCCCAAAAAACCCCCATAACCATAAAGTGAATATTTAAAGCACTACAATCAGTGGCAATCTTGTTCAATGTGTGTAATGTACACATCTGTATGCTGCTTTACTTTGCCCCCTTCCCACCACTAAACCAAATTCAAAATTCAGCTACACATTGCCAACCTGTATATTTAGGACCTATTGGGGGGTGTAGAATTTATGAGCCCGACACTATCAATTGTGAACGCCCTTCTAGTAGATCACATCCTTGCCCAGCAGTGGCGAGAGAGATGCTCTACATGATGGCTTTCAATATATGCAAACTGCAATACTGAACCAGCAAGAAGCTGGTACCAGTTGCTGTGATGATATGGTTCACCGCCTTGGGCTTGGCAGGGCATCTTCGTACGCATGCCCTCAGCAACCAATATTTGGGGTATTCTTTCTACCAAAGAGATAACAGGATAGTCTGTGGAAGTTTTCTCAAAACGCCTATCTACGTCTAGCAGGTTCTGCTGCCTATTTCATCTTTATTACAGGGGCCAATACAAAAATGTTGGGAAACATTGAACTCTTTGGACCAGAATGTGCTTCGCTTTTTAGAGGACGGGGGGTTAAAAGATCTGTGCTGCAGCATCTTAGATTTCTCACAAAGTATGCATTTGAAAATGGGACTGGGTCATTTGTCTGCTTTTTCCTGCTTCACCTACTGTGCGATTGTAAATTGTGGGATATTGAGCTTTGTTTTGCAGACATTGGTAAGCAGTCGATAGTGGTAAGGACTGGTAAGCAGTCCTGATTACGCACCTGTTAAACACCAACATTGCAGCAATTATGTTGTCTGTGCAGATTTGTGCTAAGTGCTTAAATACATTCATATGTTTACTGCTTTACATAAAAAAAATTGCACATTTTATCTTTAGAGTGGGACTGCCTCCCCATCTCCTTTCCCTTTAAGAAAGCAAATCTCATTGAAAGTGGTAATTTACAGTCGAGAAGAGCTTTGTTCTATATAAATACTCTATAAATATGTATAAATATACTTTTTTTAAGCATGGGAGAAAAAAATAAAAAAATGCATTCAATGACAAAGTACTCGGAAATCATTACAATGGAATATGCACAAGTCAATAAAGATATAGTTAAATTTGTCCAGTGTTCTCATGTGACATTTTCTGTTTAAGTTTTATTTAAAAGTAAACTAACTGCAAAAGAAACCTCTAGCTGCAGTCTTGAATCCTTGGGTCTTTATTGCAAAGAAATCCTAGTGGCTTTCTCTTACATGGCTCCTTTGTGTTTGAGTGAAAAAAGTGACCTCCCATCTAGGTAATAAAATATACTTCTTGCTCCACCTTGTGCTTGAAAACATGAACGGTCAAGTGCATGGTATGAAGTGAGACTCCTTGCCCATTTAGCCCAGTATTGTCTGGCAGCAGCCTCAAGGCTTTTCCCAGCACTTTTTAAAACTAGAATGCAGAACTGCCTGCACACAAAACTAACTTGCCTTTGCAAGTACATAGATTAACCTCGGACAGGGGCATGGGGGGCGGGTCACCCCAGGTTCCATCATGGGGGGGCAGTGACAAATTATCAAGGAACAATTACTGCCGTACTAGGGCTGTTCATAAAAAAAACCATTTTTTTGAAAATGCCTGCTCCAAAGGTCTTATCTTACTATACTAGGGCTTATATGAGATTTCATACATATCAGTTAATATCTTGACCCTCCTCCACGAAAATAGCTGTTTACTTGGCCGTTTTCCTGTGTTGTGAAGGCTGAAATTTCAATTCAGTGGAGCACTTCCTGTTCCCAACCCTAACCTTGCGGAAAGCCATCTAATTAGACTTTAATTTGATTTTGACATGTTTTTAGGAGGTAATTATTCTTTGATTTTATACCAATGTATCTGATGTTAGCCACCCTGAGCCTGACTTCGGCAAGGGAGAGCGGGATAGAAATTATTATTATTATTATTATTATTATTATTATTATTATTATTATTATTATTATTATTTTATTTATTTAATATTCCTTTAAGAAAATATGAAATAATGTAAAACCATTTTTGCAGGCAAAAGAAAAAAATCAATGGGGGGGGGGAAGAAATTTTTCGCACTGGGTACCACCTGACCTTCCTACACCTCTGCCCTTGGAGTATATCAATACTTTTTCTCCAAGTATGCCTTGCATCCCTTCGTAAGTCTCTACTGAAACAGAACATTCACCTTTTGAAGAAGATATTACTTATTCAGCAATGTTACTATTCCTCTATACACACCCACGTTTGCTTTTAATTAGGTCGTCATGTACACACATATCATTAGCAGGAATTGGAAGTTTAATGCCATCTTCATTAATAGTGTCTCTCAAAACAAGAGGATATCAGCTTGCTGCTTCACATCAGACCAGAGGAAGAAAATACTGACAATCCCACACTTAAAACAATATCTGAAGAAGTGTGCATGCACACGAAAGCTCATACCAAGAACTAACTTAGTTGGTCTTTAAGGTGCTACTGGAAGGAATTTTTTTTGTTTTAATCCCACACTTGTGAAATTTGGGTAAAGCACAAATTTCAGTACGCGTAGACAAGAGTTTGAGGCAAAAGCATAAAATGCAACAAGTGCCTGGAAATCCCTGCATTCAAGGGCTCATCGCTTCAGTCCATCACCATGCACTGCGCAGGTGGATGAAGGAAAATATCGCATCACAAGACCACAAACCGGCTGCATGCGGAGCATAGATTGACCTAGCTCCCTAAGGTGGTGTCCAAACATAGTGAAGCATTAAAAACACCCACTTAGCTTATCTGAAAATACTCGTATTGGGAGATATGCAGCACCTGTTAGTTAAAGGATTTCAATGCAAGTTTTATACCCACTTTTGGGGACTAACTTTACAGTATCCTAGATCTTACCTTCCACCTTTGAAGCTCCCTCTAAAGTTCTCGGAGCCACTCAAAATTAGGAGTGTCCTTAACACTATTTTTGCGTCCATTGCAGTTTATGATATCCTACATCCTGGTATTATCTGGAACTATTACAAAGAGAGACACAGTTATTCCCGGAACCAACAGGAATTGAATTTAATCTCAGTCCACACAGCAGTTCGATTAAAGCCATATCTGGCAAGGAGGGGACAACCTCAAGACACTTGGAGGGGATTGGAGTGTGCTTTCTTTTTTTATTCAGGACTTGTAACAAGAGGGTTTAGTACACAGCAACAGTTAATTCCAAATACAGTTTAAAAACTCTTAAAAATTTATGCTCCCTCACTCATTGGAAGGTGGTTTAATGGCACACACAGTAAAACATAATTAACAGGGCTTTCTTTAGAATCCTGCACAATTCTCACCATCTATGAGGTCACCACAAGAGCTCAGGAAAAGACACTTGCCACTAGTAGCTCAATGTAAACCAAATTGGAGTTTGTTTCCATTGCGATAGGTTTCAGAAACCTATCCATACATAAGCAATGATAGTTACGTGAGAAAAATAAGCACCTGATCATCGAGATAGCTCATCCATGAGCATTCAGCAAGATCCTAACAGAAACCAGCCTGTGCTTTTTACCCAGTCTCTTAGAATTTGGTACACACAATAGATAGCATCATCGAGAAGAAAAGAATCACTGAACTGCATACAATTTCATTCTCCTGTCCAGCACAAGCTCTGGTCTCAAAATTGTATGCTTGTCTCAAGGCATGCCTGTTTACTGCCTTTAGGAACGGCGCTAGGAAAAAAGACAGGCATATGCCACTCTTCTCAAGAAAGCACGTTAACTACAAACAAAGGTATGGTCAAATGCTGCATACACATAATAGCAGCTGCAGAAGATGGTAAATCTAATACTCGGGTAAAAATGACAGTCCCTCCAAATTTCAGTTGCCTAGGAAAATCTGGCCTTTGGAATAAAAATATCAAGGCGACCTAGATTTAGGCAACATCAGTTAGCTTTATTTTGCGTTTAAATACCGCAACACTCCTCATTTGGAAAAAGTGAGTGTCTTAATACTGCAGGTTTAAGAGTCATGGGTGTTATCCAACTAAGTTTTACTCACAGTAAGCCCACTGAAATTGGTCACACTTGCTTAATTTCAACGGATCCATTTATGAGTAAAACCTACGAGTTGGCTACCACCCCGTTCTCTCTCATTTACAAGGAATCATTTCTCGTGAACAAGGACTATCCCCATCTTCATTTAGGATATGAGCTGTGCACCGTTTTTTAACATCTATGCCTGCCTCGTACGTCTCCCACACACAAAGTTAACACCAGGAGGTTAACCAGCATCACTGAGAAATCACCCCCCAGTTATCAAGTCTTAAAGTCATCATTCCCCTCATTAAGCTTATGACACTTTCCAATACTGCTCTATGTTCAAAGGCTGCCCCAGAAACTACAAATTGGAAGACACCCTATTTCCATTCATACATCATGCTCCATTCAGTTTTAGCACCAAACCTAGCCATGCCCTTGGTTGGTTTTCCCTGGCAGAAGTTGCTCGGGGAAATTTAGAACTAGCCCCCCCCTTCCTATAGGGGCAAGTGTTTACTGTTTGGCTCAAAGCCGAGATCAATGGGGTAACACTGAGAAAAACTGAACATTTAAGGCTTTCGCCCAGCAGAGATTGGAATACACTAGAAGTCAGTTCTACTTACTGAAGATGCCACTTCAAAAATTGAATGACGGCAGCCCAGGTAAGAAATGGTTACTTTAAAGAGAGTAAGTTGGCAACCGTTATCCTCCTTGGGCCGGGGGGAGAGAATCACCCCACACAGCTAGATGATGCGAAAACTCAACAGCTCCCAAGGTTCATTCCACCCCGAAACCTTGTGGAAAGGGACCCATTTACTCAAGATCCTCAGCGATGCTCCAATGATGGGACTCTACCATCAGGCAATGTCCCATTAACGGACAGGCCTGGGTTTCCCCAATATTTGCATGCAAGATTACAGAAGAGAGTCGGAAACAAAGGGACTTTTTAATATCATGACATGATCCAAAATGGTGGGGAAGGGGGGGCAAAGATGGAAAAGCAGGCCATCCGCATGTTCGAGTGACGGCACCGAACCTGAGCGTTAGCAGCACATAGCATCTGCAAACTGGCGGCCAACGTTTCGTGAGCCTCTTACTAAATTCTCTTCTCACCCCCACACCTTCTAAGTATTGCTAATATAGTCCAAGGTAGCAAGACGAAACTCACTTGCAGGTCTTCAGAGCACCACCTGTGCCACGCTTGTGTGCCGTGCAGAGCCGTGGAGTAGGGTCTTTGTCCCTCTTCTCCTTTACATAGCATGTGCGCAAGGCTTCAGGAGCAAAACTAGGGGGGCAGTGGTAGGTTTACACAAAGCAGAGCAGAGGCAGCCCCTGGAAATAACAACCAACTGGAAGCAAAGACTCCAGCAATACATCATTCCTACTCTAGATTGGCAACTCTTCTGGCTTGGAAGGAATTGTTCCTGGTGTTGTGGAAAACGAGATTTTGTCTTTAAGCAGAAAGCCAATGCGAGCGGCAGAAAAAACACACACATCTTGGATCCATTACTTGCATGAGCGGGAGAAGGAAGGCCAAGGGAATGAAAGCCATTTTAAGAAGGAATAAATGATAAGGAGCTTGATACCGGATCACACATAGAACTCTTACACTGTTTGCACTTAAGAGGCTGAAAGTAAATGATCAAATCATCATAACTTTTAACACCTCAATTTGATTTTTGAAAGCAGGACTCTATGGGGAGAAAATGATTTTATTTCCAATTTCCCAGGCCTGTCCCCCCCACCCTCTTTTTCCCGTCCCCCACCCACCCCCTTTTCTTTTCTTTAAAAAAGAAGTAAACATTAAATTAAAAAAGGGAACGTTTAGAGGAAATTACAACCGATAGATGGAGTACCACCTTCACTGACTTGAAATAGCATGCAGTCTATGCAACATTACATACATACAAAGTCTGATTACTTTGGGCTGTGTACATATCATCCCTAAACATTCTACAGAATTCAAAACTGTACAAAATAAAAAAAAGCGTAAAATCCAAGGAATTTCTTTACGTTAGTACTGCAGAATAGAAAGCGTAAGACCAGCAAGAGGCGAGCAATCTGGAAAGACCGTCTGCAGCAGCTTCATGGAAAGTGATCTTGGCCCGGGAGGTTTGTGGGGAACAGCCACAAAAATCAAGTCTTCTAGGGCAACACTTGGCATTGCCCCCTACAGGAGCCGGCAACAATCATCAGAGTCCCTCTCCACACAACCAAGGAAATGCAACCATTAAAAAAAAAACCCCAGTGCAGAGAAGCTCCTTATAAACCAATTCTATAGTGAAAGCACTTTTAAAAGGGGGGGGACCCACTACAGATACAATCTCAGAAGCTTCTCCAAACAACTTGTGCGCGTGAGGAATCTGTCCGGATTGGACCTACACTCAAGGCCAACTTCCCTTGCTCTTAGAAATAAAACCAAGCTCCGGTAGCTGCAACCTCAAAAGCGACAGATTATGATATTTCGGCATCGGAACTGCAGGTCTGCTGTTTGGTCAGCTGTATAATCTAAGATGAACGATATTGTGGCATTTTCCAGAAGAGCTGAGAAGACAGCAACTCTCTTAAGATGTCACGAATCCGGCACTAAGGCAACCTGTTTTTTCTGTGGGGGGAGGGTAGAGCAATGGGGTGAAGTTTAATTGGGGGGTAAGTATTCTCGAGAAGTCAAGGGCCCAGTACCAGACTTAAAGTGCATCAACAACGGGGGAAATTAAGATGAGTCCCCAAACGGGGTGGGGGGTGCTCTCCTCCCCGCAGGAGCAGTTGGAGAAGAAGGAAACTCTAATTCAAGCATCCTCGTTATCCTGCCTCGTTTCCTTTGGCTCTTTGCAACATAGCAGCTACCTTGCAGGTACACAATGTGCTTTGCGCAGAAGGGAAAACAACATTTCTTTCCCCGTTTTTCTTTCCAGCACCTACCGTATTTTTCACTCTATAAGACGCACCAGACCACAAGACGCACCTAGTTTTTGGAGGAGGAAAACAAGAAAAAAAATATTCTGAATCTCAGAAGCCAGAACAGCAAGAGGGATCGCTGCACAGCGAAAGCAGCAATCCCTCTTGCTGTTCTGGCTTCTGGGATAGCTGCGCAGCCTGTATTTGCTCCATAAGACGCACACACGTTTCCCCTTACTTTTTAGGAGGGAAAAAGTGAGTCTTATAGAGCAAAAAATACGGTAGTTCTGTTGCAGGCATTCTGCATCAAAGCCCAGAACAATATCCGAGACTTGCCTCGTCCTGCACAGAATCAGATGAGAGCGCCAAGGGTTTATCGTGTCGAGCTGAGCAAGGGCCTTGAGGAGCACATATGCAGAAGTCTGCATCTCCGTGCCGGTTCTCTGTGTGGCGAGCTGTGGTCTCGGGCCCGTGTGCATCCCCACACACATAGAACATTACACACGCCGATACCGACATATGTGCATGGTTGCATCGCGGCCATAATAGAAGACAACGTCCTCTCATGGTAGACAGAGCATGCACCAATGTAGATATGTAGGAGTCTTATCGTGAGCATTCTGTACAGGAAGTAAAGACTGATCATGCCAGAAATTTGCCCTAATGCTCCAGTGCCTATAGGACTACAGCCCCATAAAGCTTTCACTCCGTCAAACAAGCCAGTCCTAAAAGCCATCCCATTTTAGTGAGGCTAGAGCTGCTTGGAGCACTGATTTTGCGATCTTTGAAGGTGCTCCCCACATAAGCAAACTGTGCAGATGGGAGATACATAAAATCTACGCTAGATTCTTGGTACCGCTTGAATTCTGCTCCTGGCTCGAGCAAAGCATGTTGAAGATTTCCGAGCACACCAGTTGCAGAGGGTAAGCCAAGACAGCCTGCGCAGATAGAGGAACTAGATGCCTGCTGGTCTTTTTTGGAGACATTTTTGCTGGTCTCATGGGCTTTTGGCTAGTTGGTGTTAAGAAAGGCAGGCTAGCATAACATGTGGTTCCAGGTTCATCACTTTTCGGTCACTATTCAAGTGAAGACTCAACAGGTCAGGGAGAGGTGTGGTTGAATTTTGCATATCCATGGTTCGTTTGGGTTGCTGTTATGGGGGTCAGGATTGGGGCTGCGGCATATTGGGGGGAGGGGAGACACATTTTCTTCCACACCACGGTTCCATCAAAAATTACAGGGATTCCTTTCAAGGCTGCTCTCTGTATGAGAGGGAACCTGCCATTGGCGACGGCAGCAACTTCCTTCTGCAACTAACAACTGCTTGGAAAAGGCCATTTTTGAGGGAACCGTGATGTAGGGGGGAAATGGTTGGCTCCCTACTATCCCATGCCTGATCCTGAATAGGGCAACTGCAATGTAACCAAAAGCAAAGGCATTTCAGGTGTCATCAAGTTTGGCCTTAAAACTTAAGAAGCCATTACAGCAGGCTTCTCCTCACATTTAAGAAATTTACCCATCTGAAAGACTGGAAAAAAGGTAGCTCAAGCTCTCTTCCATTTCTAATTTGCCTTCAAAGGAAACCAAAACAGAAGGCAGCCCTCTGGATTCCTAGCAAGATCAGCTAACAGGCCTCGGCCACATTTGTCTGCCTGCCTCCACAAGCCTTTCATGATATGCACTGAAGTCAATTTGTACCATCCGATTTGTATGCATGATGATATTTGAGCCAAACAGCTCTAACTTTTAGCTGAAACTTGTGAATGAGTTCAAACTTCCCCCACCTCTAGAGATATTGAATTCTTCTCTATTCTAATTCCACATACTATAAAACATGAGGTAATTTTAGAAGATTGCAGCCAGCCTTCGGGAGAAGAACCAGGGCTGAAGCCTGATATGTGAAACCACAAGATGTGGCTTATACGTATTTCGAAAGCAGAATCTGGACAATATGTCACTTATCAAGAGAGGAGGGTGCAAACTATTTCCTGGATATTTTTCCAAATAGGGAGGCAGCCCAAATCTTAATTTCAAGCTTCATCTTCCTTCCAACTTTTAAACAACCATTTCACCAAATGAGAGAGGCCTCGCTCGAAGCTTTCAAGGATCTATATAACAGGAGGCCAAGCAGAAAGCTACAACTTCCTGTGTTATCAAAGCAAGAGGAATGTGATTCGAAACCAGCTCCGTGTGCACCTGGATCAGGCTACATGCGCTGAACAGCTGCAGAAGTGTTTTGGGTCAGAGATGCAAGGAACCAACCTGCGATCCAGTTGGTGTGTGAACCCCAAAATGTTTGCCAGTACAATAACGTTCTTCCAATAGTAAGAGAATGAAGAATGGGGACTTGGGGAAAGGCAAAGAAGGAGGGGGGTGGATGGCCTATCGAAGCCAACCCTTCAGCACTGGCATCTGGGATGTCCCAATACCAGGGCTTACATTATTCCTGAGAAAAATCCCATGTCTTGATTGAATGGGTCACAATTTGAGCAACGGATCGGTTAATTGGCAAGTTCATTACATCTCCTATATCTACACCCGAATCGGTCAGCTTATTAAAATACGTCGTTCAGCTCAGCCCAGCCGCTGCTGGCAAATGGAAGAGCCATTTCTCCAAAACAACTCAAATCACTATTTTATAAAATGGTTGGGGGGGGGAGCAAAACAAAAAAATAAAGAGTGGTTTTGTTTACAATGATCCTTCCTTCCTTCAGTTCATTTGACAGGGCCCCCCCAGCCGCTGGAGAAGATCTGGGGAGCCCAACAACTTCATGGCAAGCAAGGTGCAAATCTGCCTCTTGTTGTGGCCGTCTTCACTCTGAGTAATGCATGATGGACTCCACGTAGTTCCCTGGGAAGAGTCCCGTTACTCCATTCATCACCCCTTCATACCAACCATCGTCGTTTTTCTTAATGACGTAGATGATGGCGCCTTCCTGAAAGGAGAGTTCATCTTCCTTGTCTTTAGTGTAGTCATAGATCGCCACAACTAGGAGCAAACAGAAAAAGGAGAGAATAGCAAGATCCCAAGAAAGCAGTTGCCTGAACTGAAGGAAATGCCAAAATCATATTATAGCTTTCATTTGGGCAATCCCTCATTTCCCAAACAGCAGAAATTTCTCGTTAGCAGTAGCCGATTTGAACGTTGTCTTTCTCCCTATTTGCGCAAGAAGTCAGTTCCTCGCCCAAAAGGCCAAAACGTGACTTTAGATGTTTCAGAATATTTTGTGCTCAAATGCTGCAGTTCTAAAAATAAAAATGGGAGAAATTTTGGGCTACTCCACGCCTCTCATTCCAATATACAAAAGACTGAACCAAGTAATTGCTACTACTGAAAAAGAGGAAGCCTATTTAGGGTTTCCAAAATGACCAATGTATAAAACTATTTTGGAAAAAGTCAACACAACATGATGCTCCCCCTCTGGTTTCATATAATAAAAAGGGGATCTTGGTGAGAACAGTCCCCACATAGTAAATTGATGGGTTACGCATCCTTAAAAAATGCTGCTTGCTTTCCTAAAAGTAGCAAAAGGCAGGTCTATCGAGGAATTCTAACTGCTCATTTCCTTTCTCAAACTTGTGCAGTGATGAAATGGAGATGAATTTAGTTTCTGCATATGAGCAAAAAAACAAACAGGCCAGGAAAGATTTGCAAGAGAGAAAGAAAAACCAATTCAGTTCAAAAGGACTGTCCACCTATTGTTTTTCTAGTATATCAGATGCAGAATTTCCAATATCTTTTGGTAGTTCTGCATAGTTCTGTTTTACTACAGCCCACAAATTCAGGTGGCTGAAGACCTTATGGAATTACTTTTTAATCGGCTAAGATTCCCTTTCTTTCTGCATTCTTTCTCACGCACAAAAACTTCTTTCATTTCTTTCCTCTCCAAGGGGAAAAAAGGGGGAATTTGAATTAATGTTAGCTTACAGATGTAATAAGAAATATGAATTAACTTACTAATCAATATGCTTTTTCACGCTGTGATCTGTTATGCGACAGAGCAAAGGATACTAGAGGACAGTCACTCAACAGGCATGGGAAACCTCCAGCCTGAGAGTCAAATTAAGCCTGCCAAGGGTCCTAATTTGGCCTGTGAGGCCATTTTTCCAACAGCCATGCCTTGAAGTCAGGGGTGGAGCAGGCAAGGCTGCAAGGAAATAATGGATCTAGAGTGCAAACCAGATTGTTGCAGTCAGTGCTGAATGCAAGCCAGCTGGGATCAGCCCACTGCAGAGTTCCCCACCAGAACACCTATGTGGAGTTGATCCCTCTGGCTTACCAGCCCTGCTTGAAGGCAGGAATCGTTGCATCTGGGAGCTCCAATCAGACAAGTAAAGCTGATCCCAGCAGGCATGCATTTGGCACTGAGGAGCAAGTGGAGTTCCCAGTGAGTGGGGGAGTTCAGGGTCCAGCCCACCAGCCAGATCCTACTTCCCAGCCCTGTGGTGCAAGTTTGCAAGAATGACAATTGTTAATGGGGAAGATACGGAAAACAGGTTTTTCTTACCAAACTGCAAGATTGTAAAGAGCTGGCTTGCTTATTAAATAAAAAAAGAGTAAACACAGATCCAAGCCATTCCCTGCTTGTATTGGAATCCTGGGGAAACTAGCAAAGTACCGGCTACCAGGATCCAGCACCAGCCGAGAGAGCAGCAGTTGCTTCACAGGGACTGGCCAACGTTGGTTTTGTCTTCCCTCATGCTGAAGGAAGTGGATCGGACTCTGAGACACACCATCAACAGGTAAAATATTAATTTCACGTTGTGCCACCACCGGGCAACATTTTGGATGTAACATCTGAAGGCTCTCAAGGATGGGGCATCGCCAGGAAGGTGCAGTGAGCTGAACTCATGTCAAATGGCTGGAAAAGACTCTTGCCTCAGCTGTTAACTCTACGATTAGGACTTCCAGCAAATGTACCTTTCTCCAAGTAGGTCCTTGGTGCCCACGGTGGATCCTCTTCAGCGTATGGGTCACTGTATTCTACCACAGCGGCTTCTTCCTCCTCATAATCTTCTGGAGGAGGTGGTGGTGGTGGGGATTCATCAAAGACTGGCTCATCTACTGGGGGTGGGGGTGGAGGTGTGTCTGAAACTAGAGGAGCAAAAATCCACACTGCAGTTCCTAGAATTTAAAGGCTATACAGCACATCCAATACATTAAGAGCTTTACAAGTCGTACCCCCCCCCGCCTCTGTCCAGTGTCTGCTTCGATGGGTTGTCCTCCTTTTATAGAAAAGATCCAAGGCAGTGCTTGTAATCACCGATCAAGGTTCAAAGTTCACCTTCCATCGAGTCTGACCCTCAAACACTGGACATCGGGGTAAACAGCAGCTTTTCCACTCTAGGGAAGAGGTAGCTCATCTGTGGTCCTCCAGGTGTCTTTGGGCCATTGCTCCCGTCATCTCTGACAATTAAGCAGGGCTGGAGGACCAGCCCTTTTCTAGAGAGATTCATGTTCCACATTACCTGCTGCTAGCTCTTCCAAATCCAGTCTCAAGAGGCAGTATGTCTCTGAACATCATTTGCTAGGGAACTCAAAAGGGGGGGGAGTGCTATAGCTCTTGCACTCTTCTAGTGGTTTTTTATAGATATCTGGCTGGCCTCAAAATGTTGGACTTGGTGGGTCTTTGGTTGAATTCAGTAGGGCTGTCCTTATGTTCTCAATCCCATATGGTTATGCTGAATGGCAGTTCCTGGTTAAGTCGCTTTTTTTTGCTTTGGGGCGGACTGCATGTGCTTCAGATTGTAAAGCAGGAACTTTGAAGCTCTGAGTTTAATCACTATGTGGACACTGCTGCAGTGGGGGCCAGAAGGTAATCGACCCAATCCCACATGAAAAGTGTTCCGCTTCTGCCTGGCAGAAGACCACAGCGTCAGCCTTTGCAAAATGCACTGTCTTGGCTGCTGACTGGTAGATGCACAAAATTTATGAAACAGTCTATGAACAACCAATCTAAATGTGGAACGTCTGCTAGATGATAAGCAAGTGGGCATTACACGGTTGTCTGTGATCAAGAGACACTGTCATCATCCAAACCTAACGCCTGCAGGTGAGCTTAAGCTTACTAAAATATTTCTACCTGGAAAGGACAATAAAAACACAAACTTACTATTCTCCTGAACTCTGGCCACAAATCCCATGAGTGGTAACTGAGGAGTTACCTGTAGGATAGAGGGAGGCGGCGGCGCAAGAGACACTGCAGAAAAGGAACGACAACAATAAAAAAGCAGGCCTCCGGTTAGAAAAGTTGAACCCAAAACATGAGAGATTGCATGGGCACTGTGGTTTCCTACTCAGTGCAAGGGGAGGAAAAATAGTAACAGGTCAACTTGAACCTAGCTGCCAAGGACAACACTGAAATTTGCTTTAAGCTGTATTAATCATCAGGCTTGTTTCTTAACTTGACATCTTTCTGCAGGGCCTGCAAGACAGAGCTGTTCCACCAGGCCTTTGGCCAAGGCACAGCCTGACCCCCTCCTTTGGTAATCCTCATAGAACTCTAGCCCTATGGTTGCCATTAATATGATTCTGAATTGATTTTAGAATGTATTTCAATTAATTGATTGTGATTTTATGTAAACTGCGTTATTTTTATTGTTGTTAGCCGCTCTGAGCCCGGTTTTGGCTGGGGAGGGAGGGATATAAATAACATTATTATTATTATTATTATTATTATTATTATTATTATTATTATTATTAAGCAGAAATAATTGATGCTTCAGGGATTCATCTCCTGCAGTCTCCACAGAACCAGTCCTGAAACAAGTCCGGCAGAAGCAGAGAAATCCTTGGCTATTAGGAAGACAGTCTGGTGCAGTCAGGGAAAATATTCCCCAACCCACAAGGACCTCCCAGCGCTTCATTTTTACATAGCCTGCATTTGCATTACCAAAGACCAACGTTTACAGCTTCACATTTCTTCATAAAAATTCAAAATCTACAAGCAAATTAGAAAGCAATCTCTTAACCCGGTCTGAGAAAATGTTCAGGATTGGGACTTAGAATAACTTTACTTGCGGTGTTTCTGAGCACACAGAACACTTTCATGAACTGTGTGACCTGGCTGTTTAAAACAGGATTTTAGAAGTGTGCTTATGCGATTAAGCACCATTCTGCATGGCTTTGAGACAGCAGCTGAAACAATTTACTTCCTTCCTTCCACAGAAGTCCATGGGAATCTTTCCCTTCTACGGGTAGGTAAAGTAGCTACACTTGGGGTCACAGTTTAACTGGAAGCAAAACCCAATCCCGGCCCCCAGGTCTTGGCAACTTGAGAGGGCAGAATTTAGATTCCCCCTGCAACTCAATGATGTCAGAGACTCCCATTCTTGTACTCTCTGCTGAGTCGTTCACTGGGTGCTACTCATTTCTAAATGAGAATATTTCAGCACTCACAACTTTTTGAAAATTGAGCTACCTATATACTTGCCCCCTCAGATCATGGTTGCTGCCAATTGCTTCATTTTTAAAATCAAGCTGTCGTGTGCAGCTTGCTTTCTCTTGTACAGAGTGTGTCTGTAACATGGGGAAGTCTATGCAGGAGTGCACTTCATGTACAATGAAAAGAATGAGAACCAGTCTCAAGATCTCCCCCAGCAAACACCACGCCCCTTCTCCCTTGCTGAAGCCCATGTTCTCAAATGCAATTTTCTTCTGATGCTCCCTCAATGAAAAGGTAACAGGCCAATTTTCAAATTGCATTCCTTGCTCCCCTACCCTGCCATTTCCTTCCCTCTTTATGGCACCACAGTAATCTGGTTGTCCTCAGCAGTCCTCTCCCGACAGTGAGTCTTTGTTGGAGGTCCTTTTGCCTCTACCCTGGATGAGGTCCAAGTCCAATGACATATCCCATCTTCATTCGCTAAAACTCTACACTTACAAACCTCTCATTATTTGCGCCACGGGAAAGCCACTCTTTTTGTGAATTTACAATCCAAGCAAGCTACCCTTTAAAATCATAACATTCTGCTTGGCTAAACAGACTGAATGAGAACTACCTAATCTTTATTGGCTATTTGGCATCTTCTGTGGTGTCTCGACAACGAAATGACCGACTAATGAAGGGCCACCCATTTAACAACTCTCACCACAACAAAGGATTCTACAAAACTTGCTGAGCATCCAGAAAACACCTTTGCATAAAAACAAACTGTGATGGGACGATGAGCTGCTTGTGCGTAAAATGCAAGTCCCTCAGAGTTTGATCAGGTTTTCAAACCTCTGCCTGTGACGGAGCCCCTCCAGCATGGCTGCGTCAATCACTAGTAGAATCCGAAAGTGGCTGCTTTCGGAATCTTTTCCAACATAAAAGCTCTTTAACGGAAACACGTCTTCTGGACTCTCGGCGTGACAGTTTCCGGCGAGGTGTGGGTGTCCCTATAGGAGGTCCTGAGACCTCCCCACTGTTTTCGCTGGAAGTGTCTCTGAGCCATCCCTCCGACTCACTTTCCCTTGGAGTTCTTGCTCGCCCTCTACTGGTTCCCTCTTCCGCTGCTACTCCTCTCTCAACCTCAGTGAGCCTTTGCGCCCCCGGCGCTTTAGATGGCAGTTCCCTGACATCCACCTCCCCTCCAGGGCCCCCTTCACCCCCTCCCGTCTCCTCCCCTACTGGCGGTGAGGAGGTAAAACCCCTGAAAGAACCTCCCTCATCTTCCGACGTCGCGAACACTTCCCTCCACTTGTTGCTGTTCCTACTCTCTCGGTAATCTTCGTCATCGGAGTCCACTCCCTCTTCCAACTCCGACTCCGCGAACCCTTCCATTTCCTCTTCCTCATCGGTGGTGCCGAAATACTCCCTCCTAAACCTTGCTATCGGCTGAGGTTTCCTCGGGAACCTTTGGTGGAACGTTTCTGTTAAAACCTCGTCATTGACTTCCTCTGCACTTACCCAGGTGTTTTCTGACTCCGGTTCCCCTTCCCACGCCACCAAATACTCCACCTGATTTCCCTTCCACCTGGAATCGAGGATTTCCGCTACATGGTTGCGGCGTTCCCTCTCTTCCAAGGCTGGTCCCCTGACGTACTCCCCTTCACGTCCCCCCCTGTATGGTGACAGTAACGACCTGTGGAACACTGGGTGCAATTTCATGTGGTTGGGTAATCGGAGTTTGAAAGCTACCGGGTTGACCTGCTGAATGACCTCAAAGGGTCCCAATCTTCTGGGCCTCAATTTCTTACAACCCCCTTTGAACGGCAACCCTTGGGTTGACAACCACACTTGATCCCCCACCCTTATGGTTTCACCTTCCCTTCTGTTCTTGTCTGCCTGCTTCTTATATTGTGCCTTAGCCCTTTCTAAGTTGAGCTGGAGCTGATGATGGATCGCTTCCATCTCTTCTACAAAATGTTCAGCCGCTGGGACGCTCCATCTCTCCCCTCCTTCCCCTGGAAATGCCCTGGGGTGACACCCGTAATTAGCCAAAAAGGGACTCATCCCTGTGGACACATTCTCCGCATTATTGTAGGCAAATTCTGCCAACGCCAACTTTTCGACCCAATCGTTCTCTCTGTCATTGACATAACACCTCAGATATTGTTGAAGAATGCCATTTGCTCTTTCCGCCTGCCCGTTGGTTTCAGGGTGCCGGGCAGTTGAAAAATTGACTTCCACGTGCAGCAAGCTCGTGAGCTTCCTCCAGAACCTGGAAGTAAATTGTTTGCCGCGATCTGAGATCACCCTCAAGGGAGCCCCGTGCAACCTAAAGATGTGTTCTACAAACAACTTCGCTGTTTCTTCCGCTGTGACTGCATGTGAGCATGCTACAAAGTGGCACATCTTAGTTAACAGGTCTACTACTACCATGATGGCTGTTTTCCCCTTGGACTTTGGCAGATCCGTCATAAAATCTATTGATATCGCTTCCCAAGGCCGTTCTGGTGTGGGTAATGGTTCTAATAACCCTGCCGGCGCCCTTCTTTCCCCTTTGGCTCGCTGACATTGGTCACACCCTCTTACATACTCCCTTACATCTTCCCTCACCTTAGGCCACCAAAATTCCCTGGTAACCAACCACATGGTCTTGTGTTGTCCAAAATGTCCCGCCGTGGGGCTATCATGCAACTGCTTGAGTACTCTCCCCCTCAATTCACCTTCGGGTATATACAGTGCCCCTTTGTAATACAATGCCCCATTTCTTTCCTCAAAACCTCCGGGACTCTCGCCCTCCCCCCTGAGACCTCTGAGCTTATCCTGGGCATATTCATCATTTTCCGTTTCCTCTACCAGTTCTCGTTGCCCCACCAGCGCCGCCCCACACACCCAGCGGTCCTCAGGGATGACATGTCTCTCTTCGATCACCCCCTCCCCTTCCCAATACTCTGGTTTGCGTGAGAGCGCGTCCGCCCTGACGTTTTCTGGGCCTGGCACATAACAAATTTCAAAGTTGAATTTGGAGAATTCCTGTGCCCATCTCACTTGTCGTTGGTTGAGCACTCGAGCTGTTCTCCAATACTCTAAATTCTTGTGGTCGGTGCACACTTGCACCTTGTGTTGTGCCCCAATTAATAAATGTCTCCACCTCCGGAATGCTTCGTGAATGGCAAGTAGTTCCCTGTCATACACCGTGTAATTCCTCTCGGATTTATTCAGCTTCCGCGAGAAGAAGGCACACGGTCTCCACTCCGACGCACTCCTCCCCGGTTGAAGAAGGACCGCCCCTACCGCCCGGTCGGATGCATCGGTTTCCACTCTCATGGGTTTTCGTAAATCCACATGCAGAAGTTGTTCTTCCGAGGCGAAAGCCCTTTTCAGTTCTTCAAAGGCTCGATCCGCCTCTACCGTCCAAACAAATTTCTTCTTGCTGCTGAGGCAGTCGGTGATGGGCGCCGTCAAGTGGGCAAAGTTCTTGATGAACTTCCGATAAAAGTTCCCAAACCCCAAGAATCTTTGCACGTCCTTCTTGGTCTTCGGTGTCTTCCATTCCAGTACCGCTTGGACCTTGCCTGGATCCATGGCCAATCCCTTGTCTGACAAGCGGTACCCCAGGAATTCCACCTCCTTGGTATGAAACTGGCACTTCTCCAGTTTCACCCACAGCTGGTTGGCTTGCAGCCTGCCCAACACTTCTCGAACGTCCCTCACATGCTGTTCCTCATCTTCCGAATACACCAACACGTCGTCTAAAAAGGCCACACAATTCTTGTAGAGCAAAGGTCCCAGAACGTGGTTTATAAAAGCTTGAAAACACGCGGAGCCCCCTTGTAGACCGAAGGGCATAACGGGGTATTCAAAGGCTCCCAAAGGGGTAAACATGGTGGTCTTCCATTCATCTCCCTTCCTTATGCGTATCAGATTGTACGCCCCCCGCAGGTCCAGCTTTGTAAAAATCTTTCCCTTCCTTACTCTGGTCAAAATGTCATCAATTCGGGGCATAGGGAAAGCCAGGGGCTCCGACACTGCATTGAGGGCCCTAAAGTCACACACCAGTCTCGGTTTGTCTGTGTTCTTTTTGTCCACAAAAAACACTGGGCTGCCCCCCACCGCTCGGGACTCTCTGATGAACCTCGCTTCAGGTTTTTGTCAATGAACTCCCTCAGCTCCTGCATCTCCCTGTCTGACATGGCGTACAGCTTGCCTACTGGGAGTTGGGCCCTAGGGAGTAGGTTGATTTGACAGTCAAAGGGTCTATGCGGTGGCAGTTTGTCTGCTTCCCTTTCGCTGAATACGTTGCTCAGATCTGCGTATTGCGGGGGCACCTTCCCTTTGTCCATTACTTCCATCCCGGCTAGGGTGACTCTGTCTCCTCCCGAAACCTTCCCCTCCTTGCAGTGTTCTAGGCAATGCGCTGACCCAAAGGAGACCACCCTCTGATGCCAGCCCACTAGCGGATCGTGTAGCGCCAGCCAGCTCATCCCCAAAATGATGGGCGCTCCTCCCAGGATGGCCACATTAAACGCTATCTGTTCGGTGTGCCTTGCCACCCTCATTATCATCGGGACAGTCTGTTGGCTAACTTCTCCCCCCAACAGCTCTCTGCCGTCAATCGTAGTCACCTGCAAGGGGTTACTTAAAGGGATGGTCTGTATCTGATGCTCAGCTGCAAACTCCTTACTCATGAAATTACAGGAGCTGCCTGAATCCAAAAGCGCCTTGATCTTTAGTGGGTGTCCGTTTGGCAGTTCTAGTAACACCTCTATCACTAAAGCGGGTCTGGGAGGTTCCGGCGTGGGCACTTTCACTGCTCTTTGGCCTGGCTGCTGTGCCCCGACGGTGGCAGCCAGGCGTTGGCTTTTACTTGCTCCTTGCCTTCCTCTTCCTTTCCCCCAACAGCTCCTGCCATCCCTTGCCATTCCTTTCTTTGTGGGCAGACTCTGGCAAAGTGCCCTGGCTGTTGGCAGAGATAACATCTCTTGGCGCTCTTTCCCTCCTTCTTCCGCCCTTCACTGGGATTTGAAACTGCGCGCGCCCGCGCTGTTCCAACTTCCATCGGCTCTGCCGGCGGGAAAGGTGGCTCTGGAATGTCTGGAATGCGGAACTCCCTCCAACGGTCTCCTTTCCCTTCCCGCTTTTCCAAAGCCCTCGCCTCCTGGCGCGCTCCTATGGACAGCGCAGATTTGGTTAACTGATCCATAGACTCCGCCCTGGGCCCCCGGGAAAGCTCATCTTTGACGGTTGAAGAAAGCCCCTCTTCGAAAAGCATTTGGATGGGCTCCGCCGATAGGTCCCACCCCAATTTATGAATCAGCATAGTAAATTCAGTCCAGTACTCACGGACAGATCTGCTTCCTTGCTGGCAAGCCATTAACTGCCTTCGCACCACCCCCTGCTCAATATCGCTGGAAAACATCAGGTCCATGGCACGAAAAAACTTCCTCGTGTCCTTTAGGATCTCATTATTCGCTGCCATCAGGGGTCTAACCCAATCCTTCGCCCCGGATTCGAGATGGCCAATCACAAAAGCCACTCGCGATTCCTCGTCGGGGAAGTCATCAAACTGCAAGTTTAGAGCGTATTGCATCTCTGTTCTAAAGGCATGATAGTTCCTGGGATCCCCCCCGAATTTCTGCACCAATCCTGGTACCTTTCTGGCGAGCGGGGTGGTTTTCTCCTTTCCCTTTTCTGCATCCTGAGCCCTCCTCTCCTCAAGCCTCGCCGTTTGCAGCGCCAACTGGATCTCCAACGCCCTGTACCTTTCTTCCAGGCTTGGACCCCCTCCAGCTGCTCCTGCTCCTCCGGTTCCGGCTGGGTTGCTCATGATGCTTCTCCCTGCACAAGCTGGCTTTCGGTGACTTTCGGATTGCTGTGATGGGACGATGAGCTGCTTGTGCGTAAAATGCAAGTCCCTCAGAGTTTGATCAGGTTTTCAAACCTCTGCCTGTGACGGAGCCCCTCCAGCATGGCTGCGTCAATCACTAGTAGAATCCGAAAGTGGCTGCTTTCGGAATCTTTTCCAACATAAAAGCTCTTTAACGGAAACACGTCTTCTGGACTCTCGGCGTGACAGTTTCCGGCGAGGTGTGGGTGTCCCTATAGGAGGTCCTGAGACCTCCCCACTGTTTTCGCTGGAAGTGTCTCTGAGCCATCCCTCCGACTCACTTTCCCTTGGAGTTCTTGCTCGCCCTCTACTGGTTCCCTCTTCCGCTGCTACTCCTCTCTCAACCTCAGTGAGCCTTTGCGCCCCCGGCGCTTTAGATGGCAGTTCCCTGACACAAACCTTCAGAAGTCGGTCTCCCCATAAAAGAGTGAATAATCATAGGTTCTCTCCTTCAGCATGCAAAGAGTCATGCTTATTATTAACACCTTTTCACATTTGTGAGTGTTATGCTTTGTCATATTTAGGGACACTTCTCAGTATGTTTTGAACATACAAAATATTCCATACACAAATGTTCAAGTTCAACAGGTGTGTGCAAACTTCAGACACCGTGCAGGTTATGTGCACTGAGTGAAGATCCATTATTAACATGCATATACCGTATTTTTTCGCTCTATAAGACTCACCAGACCACAAGTTTTTGGAGGAGGAAAACAAGAAAAAAAAATTCTGAATCTCAGAAGCCAGAACAGCAAGAGGGATCGCTGCGCAGTGAAAGCAGCAATTCCTCTTGCTGTTCTGGCTTCTGTGATAGCTGCGCAGCCTGCATTCGCTCCATAAGACACACACACATTTCCCCTTACTTTTTAGGAGGGAAAAAGTGAGTCTTATAGAGCAAAAAATACGGTATATTCTAGACACTTAGGTTCAGTAGACAGGTGTTGGTTTAGGGGTGGAAGAGCCAGACTTATGCCACAACTTAAGTCATGAAGCTCAACCAGTGCGGCTTCTGCCAAGTTACAGGCTCTCAGACTAATCAATTCACAGGCCTATTTGCAGTTGTGCACTTCAGGATTCCATCAACTGATCTCCTATGAAACATTCGCAAACTGACAAGATCCCCATGCTTGCTTCTATGATGTGCAACTGATTCAAGCCAGGTTTCCTTCCAAACACAAGCCATCTCTTTAGCAATCTGGCCACCTAGTGAACTAAGAACTGTGGGGGGGAACAAAATGTTGTCTCAGGGATAACCATGTTAGTCTGTTGCAGAAAACACCGAGGCTTTGGGTATCTTAAAGAATAACCTTTTCATGGCATATGTTTCCACTTCAGATGAATAAAGTGTTATCTCAAGTTACAGGCATATGGTTTGGGCGGGGAATTGGGGGGGGGGGCTTGTAAACAGTGAGGCCAGAGGAAAATAAAATGCAGAAAGTACAAACTGATAAATTACAAAACAGCCACATTTCAAATATAATACTTTATCAAAGAAAACCAACCCCTTCCCCGCAATCAGAGATTAATATTTAGGATTTTAAGGTGAAGGTCAAATTATTCACCATCGCCACATGTGGTTAGATCTTTAAAGGCACCAGAACACTGGCATTTTTGTTGGTGGGTTAGAGTACTGATTTTCACTGTGGTGCATCTTACCTGGGTTCTGGCTATAAAAGGGTCCTCCATTCACCTGGTTTTGAAGGCTGTTCTGCGAAGTGATGGAAGGAGGACGCCTGTACGGCAAAGAGCCCCCTATTGTTGGAGGGGTGTGCCGAGTAGCAGGTCTGTTCATGCTGTAGAACTGAACAGGATGACCTGTTTCGGAAGGGAGAAAAGTGTCAGGGTAAGGACAAAAATGTTGAAGCTGAATCCTGCCTTTTCACATAAAGATTTCTGCTTCATATGAGTGGACTCTCCATGCCCTGACCACAGCAAAAAGACTGAAACTGCTGAATGGGAAAAATAAAAACGTGGCTCCCTTCTACCATTGGATTGAAGACTTATACAAACTCGCAGCATATTAACAACTTGCATATAAATGCAAGCTTTCCATGGACAAATTCAATGATATTTGGAATCCATTCTTACAAATACTGTAATAGGTGAAGATCTGGTGAGGTACAACTTTGTAAAGTATACAATTTTGGGTTCCCCCCTTCACTTTCCCTTCTACACAGGTGCTGTTTCTCTTTTCCTTTTTCTCTCTTTTATTTCGTCTCGCCATGCTTGGTGGACATATATGGTTATGTACAGTGGACAGTCGGGTTGCGAACGTGATCATTGCGGGATGCACATTCGCACCCGCAGCATTCTCAAACTGCAGTGGTGCTCTGTGCACGCGCAGGTTGCGATTCAACGTTTCTGCGCATGCGCGACCGCCAAAACCTGGCAGTAACTCGTTCCGGTACTTCCGGGTTTCAGCGGTCTGCAACCCAAAAAAAAATGCAACCTGAAGCGTCTGTAACCCGAGGTATGACTGTACCATTTAACTTTCAATAAAAAATTAGTATATATATATAGAGATTTCAGCTTTATCTAAAATGACGTTTGAACACAAAGGGTGGAACCCAATGTTGCATAAGTAGACCTTTGGCTCACACACCGGGTCTTCATCTCTCCTACCTCCCTCCTTGCAGTTTCTTGCCCCCCGCCCCGCCCCCACAAAAAAAAATCCCCAAGTCCAATGGGTCCCCCAAACCTCCAGAGCAAATTTGAGGTGTGAAAGAGAGGCTGCAGTGGTAAAGAGAGGAGGGTGAAATTCCACTGCACGACTGGAAGTCTACTCTGCCTGTGAGAAGGCAGCTTTGGAAACAACCCATTGGTGTGTTTTTTCACATGCTTTAAAAACTGCTCATATGATTCAGAGGTTCGGCATTAATACAAAGCCTACAATGTTATGCTTTTGAAAATGAAGCAATTCTGCTGACGTAGCAGGCACATACAACGGGATACCTTAAATTACACTTCAAAGGAAACTTGTTAAGATTAATATGGGGCAGAGCAGAGTGGTAGCATTCTACCCAGCATTTTAAAAAAGGAGGTCTCTGAGCTGATTCTCCATTAGCTCTCAAAGAAGCTGACGTAAACATGAAACAAGTACATAAGCACAGTGTGCTCTGCCTGATTTTCCAGAGTAACTCAACTAAGGTTTAGTTCCTATATGCACGTTCACCACTTGATGACCAACATGTTGGAACGAACCACTGCAGCAGAAACTTTTACATCCATAATACTTTTGAATGGAAAGGGACCACATGTTTAGCAAAACCAAAAAACTGCAAAATAATCAAATAGCAAATATTCATGTAAGAGTTGGCTGTGAGCTGCTCCAAGTTTGAATGGGTTTCACCAGTCACAGAACACCCAACTATGCTGCTCGTTTCAGGGGGTCTCTTGCCCCCTGCCTCAACTTTCAAATCCAAATGCAGTGCCTTGGTTAAGTCTAGAGTACAGCAATATTTTTCCCTAAAAGGTTAATCAATTAAACCTGAAAAATCTATTTTGCTCCTTGTAAATCAGTTGCTCCCCCTAAATATTAAACAGCCTTGCACACTGCCATCACTTAAGATTCACAACCATGATTCCAAGCAATGAGTTTCTGATACAATGTTACCTACAAAATGTTGAACTTGGTTTTTTGAAACAAGCTGCAAATACTGTACTCTTCCGTCTATAAGACACCCCCGTGTATAAGACTTCCCCTATTTTGGGGGACTCAAATTTAAGAAAATGAGGGGAGATGGCGCAGAGTCATTGAGCTTTTTGCAGAGGATTGCTCAGCATTGTTGAGCTTTTTTAAGGGGGAGACTGCCAAAAATAGCTCACCCATATGCATCGCAAAATCTGCCTCCTGACTGTCCCATCGCCGGCAGCAGCTGCAATTCACCCGCCCAACTGCCAAAACGTCAGCCAATCAACACCACCCATTGATGCAGCAACCAATCACACGCACAACAGCCGCTGACAGCTGAGGCAGCAACCAATCAAACGCCCACCCTATACACTACCCATGTATAAGACGACCCCCACTTTTTACCATGATTTCAAAAGAAAAAAACATAAGTCTTATACACGGAAAAGTATGGTAAGTCAATAATGTGCGGTTGTCAGAATAATGCTTGGATCGAAAGAAGCGAGACAGATGGTAGACAAAGGGGCATTTTGAAAACAACGCACAAAGAAACACAGCAAGCCAAACAATTCAGTATAACAAGGTGCTTTCAGCAGCTGAGAAAGATGATGAAAGGATGGAAAACGAAATGCCACGCTTTCCCAATGAAAACCACACAAGCATAGGAAACTCGGTGAATCGGTAGTACTCAACAAAACCAGTCTTAGGCTGCTATTGCATCTTAGGCTGACCTGCCTCAAGAGGAAGAGCCGAAACTCACCTGCGGAAGAAGCAGCAGGGGGAGTTGGAGATGTGAAGCCATCGGCAAGGGGCTGAGCCCCTGCAGCAGCGGCAGCAGCATCTGGGGCGGCAGAGGAGGGGGCAGTTGCAGGAGTGAGAGGAGTGGGAGCAGGGGCAGAAGTAGCAGGGAGGGGAGAAGTGCCAGCAGAACTGGCGGGGGCTACGTGGAAAGAGGAGGAAGAGGAGGAGTTAATAAGGAGTTACGGTTAGCAAGGATTAGAAAAGCTTTTGAGTATTTTGTGCGGAACGTTCCACAAACGCTTAAAACTCTAGCCCCAAAAATGGCAGCAGCAGGGGGGGGAGGAAGGATAGGTAGAATAATGTTTATGTAGGGAAAGGGTTACCCCTTAGGTATGCAGCAAAAACGGGGTGGGGAATGGGAGGAGGATTTCAACTTATCCAATGTAAAACATCGCCTTTCCCCCTGGCAGGACTCAAAGCAGCTTACAGATAATTGCCATTACCAAGGAATCGCCCAAACCCAAGAGGAGCCCCTGCCCCCCCCCCCCGAGATTTACCTGGATACACACTGGGAGGGGACGGAGTAGGGACAGCAATAGGCACTCCCACACTTCCACTTCCGCTGTTCTCTCGACTGCTGCTCCTACTGCTAGGATGGCTCCCTCCACTGCTCCCGCTGCTGCTAAAGAAATTATATAAAAACAAACAAACCACAAAGGCATCCATATTCCATTCCGTGCCAGGCACACACAGATTGCTAAACTTCGCAATTTTGGGGACAAAGAAAGGCGTGCTGCCGGTTTCCCCCCCTACGTCCAAGCTAAAATCAGGGTACATCACTGACGAGTAACAGTTGCCTGCTAGATTATAGGAAATGACTTTCAGGACCCTAGAAATATCAACTCTTAATGGGCAAAGGGCCAATATTAGAAGGAGGTTGGTTTTATCTGCATTGCTTAATACTCCACAAGTAAAAACGCTTAGGCCTAAAATAGTTTTTGGCACGACACCATGAAATCTCACCAACATACCATTACATTTTATGCTGGCCAAGGCTAATCTGTTCTGCAGATCAATTTCCTTAGCGCAGACCTATCTTAGGCCAAGGCCTTTTTCCAGCTTTTACATTACTTCTGCAAATCCACATAAAGGAATTAAATCAGTCATGTTTCCTATCTGTTTCATGTTACCAACATTTTCACAGGCACCAAAGTCTCATCTACAGGTATAGGAATAATAATAATAATAATAATAATAATAATAATAATAATAATGTCTGTTCAGCATGGAATCTCAGGTTTCAGAATTTATTGGGAAGTAACAATAAAGCCTCATGACAGCATCACCCTCATTTGTAGACACCACATTTTAGAAACAGTGCACGACCATGACTGTCTTATGATGGAGAGGCAAATAAATAGAAGTTATAACAAACAAACAAGCAAACAAACAAACAAACAAACAGGATACAGTTCTATTCAAGACTTCATATGCTACAATACACAATTTGGCAAGCAAATTGTGTATCTTTTTTAAAAAAACTCTTCCTAGACAAACAACTTCGCATTATACAACATGTAGCATAGAGAGCATGGTTTCCCTCTAACTCCCAATGGATTTCCCAAGAAATCACATGAATTTATGAAGTTCTAAGTGAAGGGTTGGAGGGAGGAGGGGGGGTTAAAAGCAGATCACTATAAAGCTGTGTTATGTGTCTTAATTATTGTTAATATTTTGTGCAGGAGCAGACTGAATACCTGTAAGTGCGATTCCTCTGATTCACAGAAGCTGTCCTAACAGGGCTCTGTTGCGAGGGAGCCATATTACGGGTAGGGCTAGGTACATAGTCATTTGGTACCACTGGAGGACGCACTGGCTCCAGTGTGCGATAGGGAGAGTGACGCCTACACAAGAAAAACATATGTATGGAAGCAATTTCAGACAATGAAATACACCAAACACCTTTGGGCAAGGCAGTGTAGAACTCCTGCTTACTGTTCATATTGAAAATGCACGGGGCAGGATCCAGTCCACCGCTGGGGCAGCGCCTGTGAAGGATTCCCTTGGGCACAACAGAGCCCAATTTTCCTACTCCCCCTTCACGGCGCACAAGCAGGCGGTGGCAAAAAAGAGAGGTCTTTGCATGCCGCCCATGTCCCCAGCCAGCTCTCCCTCTCCTCTCAAAGTAAGTGACTTCTGCTCTGGTGCATCAGTGACTTGCATTAAGAGGAGAGGGCAGACTGGGGAAGCATGCAGAGAGTTCCTGGTCCAATCGATGGTCTATCATTGTGCCTGCACACTTAGTTGGTCAGAAGAGGAAGAGAGATAACGGGACTCTACTGAGCCTGTAAGAACACTCCACATGCTGGTGCCGTGCTTCTCAGCGGACCTAACTGGGCCCATGAAATTTCTCTGTTCATGTCGTACAGGATAATCAGGGCCATTGCTTTTTCTAGGTACAGCAGTGTAGAGCTACTCTACAAACAAAAGCCCAAAAGGCTCCTGCCAAAAGAAACTATATTCAACCATTATTTCCACCTCCTGGCGATGCTATGAATGTGCTATCTGCCTACAGGGGGGGAGAGAGACAAGACACCTCCAAAGCCCACAATGTCATTTTGAGGCACTAATGAGCCATGAAGCAATAGTAAAAGCGAGAAAGGATTTTTACCTTCCCTTTTTGCACCCTGCCCCCTTTCCAATGCGCGTGAAGTTGTACTTACCCAATCGTTCCTTTCCCTGACATTGGCGGACTGGGTGGCTTCTGGGTGGGTGGCGTGGTACGAGGCAGGCCACCCATTTTCATATTCTGTGTACTAACCTGCATGAGAGGCAATGGGAAGAAAAGCAAACCTCACTGAACTCTTCAGGTCAACGACTGAGAATAAATTAAGAACCCTTTGAGAACTGATCTGCAACATTTAAAAAGCAGGGGAACGTGCAATGATAATAATACAGTGGTACCTCGCAAGACGAAATTAATTCGTTCTGCGAGTTTTTTCGTCTTGCGAATTTTTCGTCTTGCGGAGCACGGATTCCCTGGGTATTAACAGTTTTAAGAAAAAGGAAACAAACTTGCAAGACGTTTTTGTCTTGCGAAGCAAGCCCATAGGGAAATTCGTCTTGCAAAGCAACTCAAAAAACGAAAAACTCTTTCGTCTTGCGAGTTTTTCGTCTTACGAGGCATTCGTCTTGCGAGGTACCACTGTAATAATGTAGAAGCCCCAGTGGCCATGCACCTATGTGCAATTTCTACATACAATAGTTAAGATGTGCTCAAAGGACTCGTGGTTCTATGGCGTGTTTAAGAGTTGTTCTGACTGCATGTGCCTTTAGACCAGTGTTCCCCAACCTTGGGCCTCCAGCTGTTTTTGGACTACAACTCCCATCATCCCTCGCTAGCAAGACCAGTGGTCAAGGATGATTGGAATTGTAGTCCAAAAACAGCTGGAGGCCCAAGGTTCGGGAACACTGCTTTAGACCATCACATTTAACTTCCAATCACCAGCAACAAGGAAAGTGTGCCTATCTCAAGGCAAACTTTGCTTACAGGCTCAAGGCAACATCCTTTCCCTCACTGCATTTCTAGCTATGCAAATCCTGCCCACGTCTGCTCGGAGGTAAGCCCCACGGGGTTCGATGTGGTTTGTTCCCAAGAAAGTAGGTTTAGAACCGCCGCCTAGAAATACAAACGAGATATTTTACTGAAATGTAGGGTATAAATGAAAGACAAATGGGTTTCCAAACTTTAAGTATTATAATACAAACCAGGGGTGGCTCACTTGTGGCCCTCTAGATATTATTTGCCTACGACTCCAGACCACTGGGCTATGCTGGCTAGGACTGATGGGAGTTGTAGTCCAACCACAACTGGAGGGCCACAATATATCCCTGAACTATATAAAACATAAAGTTTAAAAATACATTTGCATTGCATGCGTCCAGGGGACGTGCCTAGGGGTTTGGCAACAGCACGCTGGCTACACATTCTAGCGGTAGCAAATGCAGCTCTGCCACAGCACAACACATGAAGTGTCTCTCAAAAGCACTTAATATATATTTCAGGAAACCACTTACCGTATTTTTTGCTCTATAAGACTCACTTTTTCCCTCCTAAAAAGTAAGGGGAAATGTGTGTGCGTCATATGGAGCGAATGCAGGCTGCGCAGCTATCCTAGAAGCCAGAACAGCAAGAGGGATCCCTGCTTTCGCTGCACAGCGATCCCTCTTGCTGTTCTGGCTTCTGAGATTCAGAATATTTTTTTTCTTGTTTTCCTCCTCCAAAAACTAGATGCGTCTTGTGGTCTGGTGCGTCTTATAGAGCGAAAAATATGGTATTTTTTGTTTGACTGAGTGGTGGGGAACCTGCAGCCCTGCAGGTGTCATTCGATTCCAACTCTCCTCTCACCTGACCAACTAGAGCGTGCTAGCTAGGGTTGATGGGAGTTTGGGCCCAGCAACTTCGGGGTGGGGTAGGGGTAGGCAAGAGGTTGCCAGCCACCAACCTGCAGTGTCTATGAAGCTATTAGATGTGCCTAGGACAGGGAATGAGTTATACGTAACATGAAACCCTTACACCATGTATTACAAAACCACAAGGAGGAATCCTAAAAGCTCAATTTAAGAAATAATCTGGTATCCTCACTTCCCCAGAGGGATGCAAAGACCTGGCCAAGTATTGGTGAATATCTCATTCTGCTGAAAAGAGTCTACTCTGATGTAACAGAAGCCAATGTAGCAGCAGGAATATTGCTGCTTCTGCACTCTTCATCCTTGTCATTCAAGGGCGCTTGTGCTAGTCCCATACAGTCTTTCACAGGCTTCCTCAACCTTGACCCTCCAGATGTTTTGAGACTACAGTTCCCATCATCCCTGACCACTGGCCCTGCTAGCTAAGGATCATGGGAGTTGTAGGCTAAAAACATCTGGAGGGCCGAGGTTGAGGAAGCTGGTCTTTCAGCTTTATAGTTTAAACACTGCAGCCTTTCCCAAATGATTTTTTCCCCCAAAGTATCTATTTGGACACTTTCTATCTGCACTAAGCACTTTCATAAATCAACTTCATATATGAAATGAAGCTTCACTTGCAACACCACCCCAATAAAATATGGCCTTTAAAAAAAAAAATAAGAAGTGACATTTTGTGTATAAAAGAAAGAATATATCACCAAGAGTTATTTCTGTCATAGATCACCTCATTTTTTAAGGATTGGTAGCCATTTTATTTATCTGTTTCATGAGATGCTGATGACAAATTAGATTTACGATACTGCAAATGCAAGGTATGAATAATTTAATGTTTTGTGTTCATCAGCATCATGGTGGGTTGATTTTTTTAAAAAAGAAAAAAATTCACTGCTTGTTTCCGCGTAAATCACAAACATGGGGAAACTAATACTTGTGTTTGTGTATGGAAAGAGCTTGTGTGTGTGTGTGTGTGTGTGTGTGTATGAGCGCGCGCTGCTAGGAAAACTATCTTATCCCTGGACTATGAATATAAAATTTCATATTTTAAAAAGCAACACTTTTATAAGACAGGATCACCCACCACATCGTGGAGCATGAGGTAGAGCATTATGGAAAAGACACCTCAACCTTGAAAGATCTTTCAATCTGGGAAAACTAAGTTTTCAAATTTCAAAACTGGATCCAAAAGTTGTCTGTCCGTCCCCAATAACTGGCCCATATGATTGTTACAGGATTGTTGTATAAATGCAGCTAAATAACATGCCTTCACTTTTTCTTCTGGATAAATTTTCGAGATCACTACACTGCATTTTCTACATACAATATCCAAGATTCACTACTAGGCATGGAAATATTTATCCAGGTTCAATACACACTAAAAGGCAAGCTAGTAAACTGGTTTTCTTAAAAAAAATACCTTATTTTTCCGTCTATAAGATGCTCCCATGTATAAGACGACCCCTATTTTGGGGGCAACAACCA
This sequence comes from Podarcis melisellensis, assembly GCF_964234715.1. Taxonomy (NCBI): domain Eukaryota; kingdom Metazoa; phylum Chordata; class Lepidosauria; order Squamata; family Lacertidae; genus Podarcis; species Podarcis melisellensis. The sequence goes on along the minus strand of NC_138528.1, from coordinate 125,718,326 downwards.
ATCGCCAGTCCACCCTCTGCCCATGTATAAGACACCCACTGATTTTTGACATTATTCGGCGGGGAGGCACCTAGTCTTATACACAGAAAAATATGGTAAACTCCATGATTTTTCTTTTAGGATTGCGTGTGACTCAACCTCTCACAATCACTGGGCTTTTGTCCTCCGCCAGAGGTGCAATGAAAATTTCTGTGACCTTGTGGGCTTTCCACACAAAAATCACAGCATTTAGAACAAGAATTTATCTTAAAATAGGTTGAGAGCTACTTCACATAGTCAAAGTATGCCATTGTCTTTGAAGCAGATATAGTCACTCTGCTACAACAGGAGCCATGATTGGCCACAGATCATCAGCATGTACACATAAAGAGAAAAACTCATGTGGCCACTTTTAGCATGAATGTGAACACTGCAACAAGTTAAGAAGCCTTAAAAAGGCTAATATAGATTACAAAATGTAAGCAGTATCACGTGTGTGTCATTTTAGGATGCAAGTGCGAAGGAAGGAAACCCACCATATTCAATTTCATCTCCGTGGTCACAATCTAGGGAACAATAAGCCCTGTTGTGTTTGGAGCTTCGGTTTTACAGCATAACAGCTCCACAACACACAAAGTGATTTTGACACGAGGATTTTCAAATGCAGCTTGTTAAATGACAATATATTTTAGACTTCTAAGAAAAGAAAAGAAAAAAGTTTCTGTGGGGACGATCAAACCCTTAGCATTGCTGAAAAGGTTTCAGGATTATGGCACATATGCCTGACATTAAAAGAGAAGCAACTTTGATTTTACATGGCTATTTTAGAAGCCAGAAATGACTAAGATGTTTGCCATTTTCATTGCACGGCTTTGATTTAACAGTATCCAGATTGGCAAGAAGCTAGGGGTAAAAGGGGGGGAAAGTCTGTGCAAATGAAAAGATTAAAGAATCAACACCCTCAAGGAGGATGCAAAAAGATGGAATCTTTTACAAAACATACATAGCCCCATTTTCTTGTACTCAGCTCTACTACTTAGTTCAGAAAATTAAGAGCCGACAGAGGTGTAACAAGCAATGAAAGGAAAAATAAGCTACAAAATTGTTTAAGTATCCCAAATATATATGTATTTTCCCGAACTCAATAACTGGAAAGCAGGGGAGAGAAAGAAGAGGTTCTTAATTTATCTTCAGAATGAACTGTGAAGCTTCAACAAACAGAGAACAGTCTTTGTCAATTATACTTTTTTTTATATTTCCCTTGATTAAAATTCAAAACATCATCTCTCCTTCACCCAACTGCTTTAGGAGCTCGCTCGCAATAATTTAATATTGTTCGCATGTCATGCAGAATTATTAAGGAGGAGAGCACTGCTGAAACAATGAAAACAGCATTTCCTCACTAAATGTGTGTGTGGTGTAGGCAGCAGCAAATACAAATTCTTCAGCAATAGGTATCAAAGTGGCCTTCAAGCATACCCTGCAGATTTTAGGTTGGTGTTTTGCATTAGTGTAAACAGTGGGGGTATGGGAGGAACATTTCCAACGGACCCTGCTGCTTCCAGGGTCCGGGACAGAGGGAAAGGGTTCCTTTCCCCACAGCAGCCCCTCTTCTCTCACCCAAGTCAATTACCGTATTTTTTGCTCCATAGGACGCACTGGACCATAAGGCACACCTAGTTTTTAGAGGGGGAAATCAAGAAAAAAAATATTATTTCCCCCCAGCCCCAAAGAGCAGCGTACAGGCTACGCGCAACCTCTCCCTGCCGGAGGGGTTGCACGCGGCTATGGCACAAGCCAAGGCAGCCAGCGAGATGGATCCTGCTCACTGTTTTGGTTTCCTCTTTAGCCCCGCGCAACCTCTCCCTGCTGGGAGAGGCTGGGAGGGGCTAAAAAAGCCATAGCCCCGTGCAGCCTCTCCCTGCCGGAGGGGCTGCGTGCGGCTATCCCTGAAGCCTGGAGAGGAGAGGGGTCTGTGCGCACCGACGCCTCTCACTCTCCAGGCTTCAGCAAAAGCAATGCGAAGCCTTGGAGCGAGGAGGGAGCGCTCCCTCTGCGCTTTGGAGGCTTAGCGTTGCTATCGCTGAAGCCAAGGTGCCTGCATTTGCTCCATAGGACGCACACACATTTCCCCTCAATTTTGGGAGGGGAAAAAGTGCGTCCTATAGAGCGAAAAATACGGTAAGTGGCCAAGCATGAGGAGTAGGAGGGAAATTCTGTACAACTGCTGAGGCTTTCCTACTTCACCCAAAACCATGAACCTGGCAAAGGGAACAAAGGATCTGCGCACAGGGTTGGTTCAACTGCAACACCTGACAAACAATACATATGTGCTCCAGTGCACAAAAAAACCAGCTATATCTGAGAAGCTACTCCCCAGGGGTTGTTAGATCCCACCCCCCAGCTGGCATGGACAGGGTGATGGGAGTTGTAGTTCACAACATCTGCAGGGCATCATATTGACCACCTGGTCAATATGATAGAAGACTTGGATTTTGAGGATTTGAGGAGGCCCAACACTGGAAATGCAGAATGTGTACGCCTCTGCAGTCAGCCTAGTAGTGGAATGTTTTTATTGGTCCATAAATGGAATTAAATAAATATATCAAGGGGAAGTCCCTTTCTGCATTGCACCCCCTTTTGTCAAAATTTATACCAGTTAAGGGCATGGGCACACAAATGGATTTGCCATTTTCAGCTCAAAGATACCGTATTTTTCGCTCTATAAGACGCACCAGACCACAAGACGCACCTAGTTTTTGGAGGAGGAAAACAAGAAAAAAAAATATTCTGAATCTCAGAAGCTAGAACAGGAAGAGGGATCGCTGCGCAGTGAAAGCAGCAATCCCTTTTGCTGTTCTGGCTTCTGGGATAGCTGCGCAGCCTGTATTCACTCCATAAGTCGCACACACATTTCCCCTTACCTTTTAGGAGGGGAAAAGTGAGTCTTATAGTGCAAAAAATACGTTACTTGGAAAATTAAGGTGAGAGTGACATATCTGCTTTGGGGGCTGAGAGCTCCTTACCATGGTCAGTTACATCAGATATATTTTTTTATCACCTTCAATCATTGCCTCACATTTGAATGCTACCCATTCAAGGAGCTCATTCTTAAAAGCACATTCTTAAAAGTATCCTCCATAGACCATTAAACAGCTTCTTAACTACCTTCTGAAGACTGATAGGTTGCTCTTCCTGAAATCTGACTATATTCTTAAAGTAATGCAAGACAACATACTAAGTAGGCATCTAGGAGCCAGGGATAAGGGATCCATTAACGATTCTAGTGTTGGCTGCTTTTTAAACTAGCTGCAGGTACCCGCCAATCACTGACAGAAGATGGCAGATTCCAAGTGTAGATAATCTGGCTAAATTATGGGTTGGTTAATTAATAAGCATGGGTGTTGAAGACACATGTTCCAAGCTGGACTTTAACAGCAATTTCATATGGATAATTCCACTCAGTCTAGCTCAGACTCTTAGTCTCAATGGGTCTGAGCCCCATGTTGGGTAAAAGATTCCTGCACTGTAGGAGGCTGGATTATATTACCCTAGTGGTCCCTTCCAACTGTATGATTCTATGGTAATTCCACTCTTAACAAAACAAAAGGGAGAATTATTCTTCATAGCATTCTTAGAATAACTATGAAAGCCAATGATGAAATGCTATCCTCAGAAAAAGGGGTAAGAAATGCTGCTTGCTTGCTACTTCAAGTTCAGTTCCAACTGAGCACCTACGCTCAAACTCCTAAACTGATGTTGGAAAGCAGTAAACACATATGCAGAAATATTTAAGATGGAGCAATTATGCAATGTTGATCCATTTTTATGAGAAGCTATTTTTTCCCCTATCCTTAAAGAATCTCTCCTCTAAGCTATGAAGCTGCTGGAAATAATTTGAGTATGCAGAGCAAGTTAGGAATAATTTCATTTCCTAAACCCGAGTTTGGCTTAATTCTTCCCCAACACTGTTGTTTCTCATGACACCGGAAAGCATGCTCCACATTTCCAAACTTGAAGAAGGTTGCCTTATGTTAAATTACATTTTAATTATTAGTATAATTAAACATAGTGAACAATCAATTACCTGATCTTTACATTTCTAATTAGTTTCAACCAGATTTCAAAATCTTCCGCTGCTTTTCCAATGGGAGCTACACAATTAGCTCCATGTGCTCAGGGGGATCTGCAATGTGCTTTTCCAAGCTGGCAAGCCAGATAGGTTGCACAACAACTAATTCCTGACATGTCAAGGACTGGAAAGAATATGTTGTTACACTAAAAAACCAGAAACCCACTGGATGCCGGAAACCCTTGAGCACACACAAAAGTAACTGAATTTTAAAAATGTCTTTGGATGCAATTCTAAAAGAGTTGGATCACAGATTAAATACCATCAAGCTTTTCAATCAGATTGATTTCCAATGGAATTTAGGCATGCCCATCTTTTTCTATATTGTAACTTTTGACTGCAAACACCATGATGTTAAGCTCATCTTAATACCGTTCAAAGCTACAAAGTGTGGGGGAATCCATGTAAATAAGGGCAGTCTCACAATATAGTTTACGTTTTTTATTTGAGCATAGCTATTTGTGCCAGTGTACTGACTTGCAATAACAGTCTAATGTAAGTACTATACGTATTTCCTAGCAGGTTTGGCAGTCCCAGAAGTGGGCTGTAAATGGTTAACTGGTAAACATCACTTTTTCATAAAAAGAATCATGCCCCACATTACTTTTGATTTTTCAAGACAGGCAAGCTTGCAAATTCAAGCACTATTCATAAAAGTAATCAAATCACATCATATATAGGATAAAAAGATCATTACACAGGGGGAGATCAGAGGTCACAAATATATATATATATATAAAATCATGAAAATCATCCATTATCCAGATCCTTATGGTCATCATTTTGTTATGCTTTAATAAATGTTTTAAGACCAAAGAATAGTGTTCAAGGCGGTATTCCCTCCCACCCCACCCACCAGAAATTATCACTCTCCCCGAATGTAATAGTCTGAAGAATAAGAATGAAATTCAGCCCTGTCGTTTCTTACCTTAAATCTAAGCAACCACTTAATGCATAAATGAAGCAAATAAAAGAGGTAAGGAAGAAAAGCATTGAAAGGTTAGTTGAAACTTCAGGATATGAAGAGAGAAGGGGGGAAAAGAAAGAAGTTAAGCATTTAGCATCAACAAAATAATGTATCAGTAGATCATAGAAAGAGTGATTAAAGCAGAATATGTAATGGTTTTCGAGATGAAATTTATAAAGCCACTATTATAACCATCTTAAGACACTATTAACTCCAAGGTCAGCACTCAATGTTTCAAACACTATTTCATGAGAGACAACTAAAAGGTAAAGGTAAAGGTACCCCTGCCCGTATGGGCCAGTATTGACAGACTCTAAGGTTGTGCGCTCATCTCACTCTATAGGCCGGGAGCCAGTGCAGCACATGGAATGCCGTTTACCTTCCCGCTATAAAGCGGTCCCTATTTATCTACTTGCACCCGGGGGTGCTTTCGAACTGCTAGGTTGGCAGGCGCTGGGACCTAACGACGGGAGCGCACCCCGCCGCGGGGATTCGAACCGCCGACCACGCGATTGGCAAGTCCTAGGCGCTGAGGTTTTACCCACAGCACCACCCGTGTCCCTGAGAGACAACTAGAGAGCCACTATTAACCCACCCATGAAACAACCTCTGGCAACCAACATCTTATTTCTACATGGACTAAGTTAAAAAAATTATTTAGAGTAATATGAAGCAAATCTTACTACTGCATGTACAAATTTCAACCAATTGAGAAATAATAATTTTCAGGTTTTTTAATTATGTGTGTGGCATATTTCACAACTCCCATTCAATACCAGAGACAATGAGTGTGACCAAACTTTACCCAATATAGATGTTCTCACAAGCCTTCTGCTCTTTAACCTAACATCATTAAAGGAGGTTTCATGGAACTGCAGACACTACTTGATCAAATATACACATTACAACTTTTGATTTATTAAATTAAAACCCAAAAATTTATTTTTTCTCATCAATTTTGCTTGATAAGCCAGTCATGGGTCCAGCTTATGCACTCTATTTGTGAGATGTAGCTAACAAAAAGTAACTTTTGTAAAAGATTTTCATAGACATGGTTTATCATTGCTCTGCAGAACTTTTTTCAAAATAACCTTTAAAACCAGATTGTTCATGAAGCTATTACAAATAATTTATTTGTATTATAATTGTAAAAACCAAGGATTTTTTTAATGTTATGTTTTTACAAAAAATAATAATATGCTGAGCAGCTAATTCAGAGTGGAATTGAACTAAAACCTCTAAATATCAGCATTAGGTTTTATTTGGCTACTTAAAGAGCTCTACAACTGATTACCACATTTTTTAAAGCTTTAATGGTTAAAGATAGTATAACACTGTAACTACTGTCTATGCATTTTTCTTTCTTCTTCAAAAGTTCTTTTATTCAGAATTTCCCTTTCAGATAATACAGTGTGCATGCACTACTTGTCTCCCTGATATTTACACTGCTGAAAAGAGAATGTAACTCCATAAATCAAAGAGACACTATATTTTCTACACTCCAAGGGTAAACATTAGTGTAACTGGTACAGCAATTTCAGCTTTGTAAGAATCTGAAAAGCTTATAGACATGCGTTTTAAAAGGCACTATAGAATAGGTTTCAAATTCATCAATATTTAAGACTAGTACTTGTTCAAAAATTGTGCATTTTCAGAGAAGTTAACTAATTAAAATGACACTTGCCTCCAAGCGAAGAATGTTGGAATATATTTGTGTACTTAAACATTCATTATGGCTTCACTGATGAGATTTATCTCCACTTTTTTGAAATGTAAACAGGCATGTAATGCCTGTAGTTCAGGAGCCATCAAATGAGTAACTAAGGCTGCACTCCTAACTCCACTTACCTGGGGGTAAGCCCCATGGAATTCAAGAGGACTTACTTCTGAGTAGGTATGGTTAGGGTTGCACTACAAATTTATTTCTCTGCAAGCTCAAATAATTCCCAAGGAAATAAAAAAAATGGCATGCCACTATGCCATTATCTTGCTGCAGAGTTCTGACTGAATGGCTGTAAGCCTTGCAAATCATTCGTATTCACATTACTCTTGAGATATGCCTAACGAATTGCAAAAATACCACAGGGAAAGGGTATTTTAGGAAAAGACATGCAAGAATCTGAACAAAATTTGAACATGCAATCAGATGTGTATCTGCACAAAACAAGCAGACAAACTGCACATGTAACTTGATTCACAATTGTTAGCATTGTTAGACTCAGCTACAAGGGCTGTTAGAACTACATGCAGACTGAAGCCTAACTATTATTTTTATTTATTCTCGTGATTTAAAAATTCCAAGTACAGACACACAGGAAGCTAGTCCCTAGATTTTGCAAATCATGCAAATCTGGAAATTGTATTTGATCTTGGAGGCCAATGCCACACACATGGTGACATTATATCTGGGTCATGACAACATCTGGGACATGCAAACAGAAAAGGGAGAGGGACATACCCTGTTGTCACAAAGGTACTGTTTGACAACCAAATCCAAAGGAAGGGAATGGTACCAAATGCTTTCTTTCCCATGTTGAAAGCCTTCTACCCATTTCTCAAAATACAGATCTCACAAGTAGCCAGAAAAGCAGGGAGGCTGGGGTTTTTGTTTTTTAAAGACTGAGATACAGAAGGAATAATAGGAGTTCAGTAAAAAGGACCATGCTGCCGTTTGGAAGAGGGAAGGAGTCCTGCATACAAATCTTTGCATTCTGAAAACATACAGGGAGACTCATAAATCAGAATTATTCCACATTACCACTTACCTTCACCCCATGTCCAATGTCATCTAGGATTGTATAATCAATAGGTTTTCTAATATAGCGAACTGGTCTCTCCAGATTGGCTGGTGCAATGATTTTGTGAGTTCTTGAAGTGTTTTTATTTGTGGTCAAGATGCCAATTTCTCTTCTGGCCACTTTTTCTTTATGTATGTCAACTGTCTGCGAGCATAAAATAATTAAAATATTAGAGATTAATGACCGGTAAAATGAATTTATTTAAGACACATTAAGCAAGCTAGTTGGTGTCATTACTATAACTCTAATTTTCCCCTAAGTTCCAATATAATTTATATTTATTCTCATTTAATATCAGAATTTTTGGTTTATACAGATATACTGTACAGTATTTTCATATTTGCCTAAATGGGATGGGGGAATCTAAAATGCCTGAATTAAGTAGGAATGTTACCATAAAAGCATCCTATTAATGCTATATTCCATATTTTTCTGTGTACAGTATAAGGCTAGGTTTTTGAAACAAAAAATTAGGTTTAAAATTAGGGCTCGTCTTATACATGGGTAGTGCTGAGGGGTGTTTTTCTTAATTGGAGTCCCCAAATATAGGGGGCATCTTATACATGGGGGCATCTTATACACGGAAAAATATGGTAAGTAAGTAAACATAGCAAGACTTAAAAGCTAGCCTCTGATGCTTCTGATGACTGATAGATGGCATATATTGTTGTGGTCATTACCATGCTCACTATAAACATTTCCCCCAAATATCAGCTTTAATTTTCTTGTTAGAAAAAGTAACTTGAGCAGATGTCCTGGCAGAGATGTCATTTCCTGAAACATGAACCACACATACTGCTCATGCCTCAATGTTTGTACAGGAAGAAGTGATAGATCAGCAGCACCAGGCCCTAGGATCCCAGGAGATTCCTTCTGTAAAGCTATCTCCCCTTATGTTATACAAATGGTTACAGTTATGCTGCTACAGTGGTGCCTCGCAAGACGAAAAGAATCGGTTCCGCGATTCTCTTCGTCTAGCGGTTTTTTCGTCTTGCAAAGCAAGCCCATTGACAGCTTAGCGGATTAGCGCTACAGCGGTCTAGCGGCTTTTAGCGATCAGCTGTTAAGCGGCTTATCAGCGGATCAGCTGTTAAGCGGCTTAGCGGCTTAGGAAAAGGGGGGAAGTGGGGGGAAACCGCAGGAACTCGCAAGATTTTTTCGTCTTGCGAAGCAACCCCATAGGGAAATTCGTATTGCGAAGCGCCTCCAAAACAGAAAACCCTTTCGTCTAGCGGGTTTTCCGTCTTGCGAGGCGTTTGTCTTGCGGGGCACCACTGTACCAACAAAGGCCATTCCAAACATTACTAGGAAAGATTCTGCTGAGCAAGCAGACAATTACAACTTTGCTTTGCAACAGGTTGCATTGTGGGAGATGGAGACGAGGGTCTCACCTGGTGATATTCCCTGACCTCATTCTGCAACATGGCATCATGCAAAAAACATGAATGGGGCCTAACCACCAGGATCTCCCTTGAAAAGTTTTTGCTTCCTTGCAGGATCCAATGGATCAACTTTCGCTAGGAGGTCAAATTATACTTGAATGTGGAGAACAATACTGCATGGGAAAGCCACTGGCACAATTGGTCATTTAGGAAACTGGCAAGTCAGATTAGAAAGTGAAGAAAAATAAAGTGCTACTATGCAATTGCCATACATCTTTTAACTGAGCAAAAAAAGAAAAACAATACTGCCTTTATCCAGTCATGTAGAGACTTCTATTTTGATGAACTTATCATAAGAGTCTTTTAAAAGCTCGTTAAAAAACCACCAAGGCAAAGAAATTATTCTCTACAAAAGTGCTATCAAAAATATTTTTTAATGTTTCAATTTTCAAAATCTGCTTTTCAAATATCATTAAAGCTCTATTAGCTTGCTTTAAACTATTAATACATTGCACATTCTAACAAATTTTATAAACATAACTCACCTCTACTAAAATCATACCACTTCAATATTTACAACATTTTGCATGAATGAGTTAATAGTTTTTAGCTGGCCAGAATTATTGTTTTAATTGTTGTTGTTTTTTCAGAGAGTAGGGGTATCCAGAAAACAAAAACAAAACACTCATTCTGAAAACTGGGACCTACAGTGCACAATCACAAATTACATTTAAATCTTTTAACCTTCACCATCTCACAATAATCAGTGTATATTAATGTTACACTGGAAATTTTCATGTAGCCCAGCTAGGAACCTTCATGAGTCATGTCCCATTATGCATATACTGTTTTATAACAGAGACTGTAGAATAGAGAACGGCAAGGTCTGCTCCAATCAAAGCAGAAATTTTCCTATTCAGCGTTAAGCAAGTGGAATTGAGACTTCACAATGAAGTTGTTGTTGTTATTTTTTTAACGCTCCAGGACAAACATTTATCATATTTAAAAAGGAGTAATCGATTTCCTAGCAGAAAGACATTTCATTCTCCATACTACCCTTGCCTGCATTAATAATGCATATCAAAATTACAAATTTTAGAAAGACGATCAAGATTTTAAACTAACAAAAGTCGAGGTAACAGGAGAAAAGGGAAGAAATGCACACCACCTGGATTTTTTCCCAATCTACTAGAATTATTCCCCAAAATGTCTTCATTATAAACACCATTTGAAGGCAAAAAGAAAACAAGTCATCTTACTTTTTAAGAAAGTTTGACCTGCTATTGCAAACTGCAGTAAGGTAGTTTTTCCGGATCATACTGATAAGTCAAATTACCGTATTTTTTGCACCATAACACTCCCTTTTTTCCTCCTAAAAAGTAAGGGGAAATGTCTGTGCGTGTTATGGAGGAAATGCCTACAGGTGGCATGCCTATGGATTTTCCTCCTCTAAAAACTACATGCGTGTTATGGTCGGGCGTGTGTTATAGAGCGAAAAATACAGTATTTTCAAGTTGTATCTGTGGCAACATCTCTATGAGTTTCCTAACCTTCCACCACATGAAGGTTGTACAATTTCATCCTCACAACCACCTTGTGAAGATGTTGATTTGTCCAAGGTCATCAAATGCATTTAGTGGACTGAATTCGGATCCCCCCCCCTATGATCTGGGTCCCATCCTATCCACTGTACCACACTAGGTGCTTGATACAAACTAAGCAAACATAAAGAACAAGTTTTCTCACTTGTGAAATGTGGTTGATTGAAGATTCCATACGCCTAAGCTGGGATGCCTGGATATCCAGCATCTGTAGAACATTGTTGGCCAAGGTGTTGATCAAATAGGCTACACTAGCTAAAGACTGTGTTGTATATGCTTTGGTTTCTTCTAGGGCCCGTTGCTTATCTGTTGACTGAAAGGGAAAAGCAAAATAATCAGAAATGCAACATTTTCATATGAACTACTTTGAGGTAACATGTGACATTCTCTCTCTGAACCCTCCCACACCTTGGGCCAATGCGCAGAGTACATTCATATCTGGCAGCTCCTCTTCCACCCCCACTTCCCGTTCATTTTACAGATTAATGGCATGGAAAAGTCACCCAGAGACCTTGGAGAGAGCAGTATTTACACATAAATGTAAATTGGTGGGTGGGTGTTATCAGGTTGTTGTTTTTATTTTGATTATATACAGTTTCTGGGGGGGCGCAGGGGTACGCATACCACTACTGTACACATTTTGTGAATCTAAATTTGGCCTCATTGAGGGGCAGTATTTCAATATGAGTAGGAAAATGAGAGTACCCCTAAACATTTTTTTTGAAAAAAACACTGATTATATAGATTGTGGTGTTTTATGTTGATCTTGTTCTGTGAACCGCCCTGAGATCTCTGGGTATAGGGCGATATATAGATTCTAACAACAACAACAACTGAGAAAAAAGTTGCCTAGTTTGCTGAGATAATAAACACAAACTTCTCAGTCAACGAGGACAGGTGTACATGCAAGTGTAATCTGTGCACCACCTATCACTCTCTCCAAATACCACAATTCAACCTTTGAAGTATATTTTGGAAATTGTTGTGATGCACTATAGCGGATATCCTGCCCACAACAGGTTTTTTGGTGCCCAAGTCTCTGGAGATATTTCTTGTGCCCTTTTTGGACACATTCATTTATACCCAAATTGACCAATATGAATGAAATACTGCACCCTGGTTTTAGTCTAACATAGATTACCATGACCACTGCAAATATAAATACAGGAAAAGGGGCAGGGAAACCCATCGATTTATCACTCTTACCCTTCCTAACTCAAGTGAACTCCAAAGCGGTTTCTTCCTGAATACCTAAACAGCATTTTCTATACAATATTCACAAGATACTGGCTTCACTTGTACATATGGGAAGCCAAACCAGGCTTCGTGCAAACAAGCAAATAACCAGGTTCCTGGAGGGAAGATTGCGGCTGCTTGAGTGCCTTTCCTTGGCTATGCTGCTGCGTGGTTTGGCTTTTTGTTACATGCAAACCCTGATTAGTGATTGGTTTTTCCCCAGATAAGCTAAAAACAGAAGTCCAGGATCAGATGTGAAGTCAAACCATGTCTTAATGCCATGTAGCACAGCAACCAGGGAACGAGATGAGTACAGTGGCTGTGATCTTCCGCCTGGAAATGCCAATGTTTGCTTGTTTGTAGTCTAAGCCACGGCTTAGCGTTATGTACCATGTAGCGTATTATGTAGCATTATGCTTAGCATTATGCCAGGTCACCCTGTACCAAGTGAAATATTTAACGGATGCCTGATATCCAGTTTGCTGCATCTAACTAAATCTCCCCAATGTCCTGTACAGTGGTACCTCGGGTTACATACGCTTCAGGTTACATACGCTTCAGGTTACAGACTCCGCTAACCCAGAAATAGTGCTTCAGGATGAGAACAGAAATAGTGCTCCAGTGGCGTGGCAGCAGCAAGAGGCCCCATTAGCTAAAGTCGTGCTTCAGGTTAAGAACAGTTTCAGGTTAAGTACGGACCTCCGGAATGAATTAAGTACTTAACCCCAGGTACCCCTGTATTCAAATCAAGCAACAATTCATAGACTGAATAAAACATACAAAGTGTATAGTTCACGGGGCTGAGGCTGCTAAGAGCTGAAGTCCAAGAGCATCTGAAGTGTCACATATCCCCCTATATAGCTGGCAGGAGAACATCCTCCTCTTTGTACTATGTATCTCATGACTAGCCATGTGCCTCATGACATGGTTTGTTCTGCTTCAAGTAACAGAAAAGAAAATATGAGGGAAAAGAAGCTGTGAGCTATTCAAAACTTAACTTAAGGGAACACCAGCTAAGAAATACATAATCTTCAAAACTTGCAAAGGTTACATCCTCCCTTCCCGTATCTATTATTCCAACCAGTGCCAAGTGAATGCAGTCAATAAATCAGCACTCCGTTTTTAGCAAAAGCAGCATTTCTAGAGTCAACGGCAAGCCAAACGTGTAGTCATCTTTCAACTCAAAGCTAGTAATTTGCTTTTTAAAGTAACCAGTGAAATCAGTTTTGGCAACAGCAGAAATATGATTCAGCGTGAAAACAGTCAGAGTCCATTTGGATGAAAACAGAAAAAATGACCATCTGGTTATCTGTTTCTAAAGCACCAAGTTCATCAGATGCAACTGAAACTCTATTCTGCAACTATCTTTATAGCAGGCATTTTTTTTGAGGGGCTACAGCCCATTTTCCTTAATGCCCCTGCTTTAACCCGTTAACTTTGTCGAAGTGAGGCAAATAATTGCAACCCCATCTCTCTACAATTTTGCTATTGCTTATCAACAGATCCTTTAATGCGCTAGCATATTTTATGGTTGACAAGGCTTAGGATTGTTTCATGGCCCTAGCCTCATTTTGGAACAGTGAAATGTGGGGGGCTATTGATGCAATCATTCCTGCTACGTGTCCTCTCCAGTGCTGCAAAGCAACTTGTTCCCAGAGAAGCCAGAAGCTATAAAGCACCATGGAACAAGTTTTATTGCAAAGATGACCGAAAGCACTTACAAACACATGGTCATGCCTATAACAAGGTGACGAAAGCAACTAATACTGTTCACTTTGCTTGGACATGTAAAAGGGTAAAAGAGCATGGGGAAATGATTCATAATGAAATGAAAAAAATGTTTGAAATTACTTCCCCACCCCCACCCCAAAAAACAGAGTCCTTTCTGTTGGGGATAACTCAGACTGAAATTCCCAGGTGTCAGAAAAGGTGATTTATGCATGCAACAACTGTGGCCCATGTTTTGTTAGTACCCAAATGGAAAATGAGCAAGGTCCCAACCAAAAAAGCTTGGCAACTTAAGTTGACAGAATATGCACAACTTGCAGACTTAACATATAGAATAAGAGAACAAGAAGAACATATGTTTAAAGAAGATTGGAAAATGTTTATTGAATACAGTATATGGAAAATAATTGTGTGCAGCTGAAAACGCTGGCAGCACTAAGATAAATTCAACAGTGTAAATAAGTTTTGATGGATGTAATAATGGAAAATCGATTGGTATAGTTTTTTTGTATAAAATATTCAGGGATAAAAGAAATGCTAAATGAACCATGGAAAGAGAAGAAGGGAAGTCACTGATATCTTAAGGATGTAAAATGTTTATCTGAAATTGTAAACAAAAAATTAATAAAAATTGTATTTAAAAAGTGTTCATTTTGCCAGCTCCAGAGCGTTCTCAGATAACCATACAGCAGCATTGTTCCAGTTTTGCCTACTGCAATCACAGATTCATGTTCCAGCACAGTTGGGGGGTGGGGGCACTGGGAAACCCTGTGGGTACCAGAGACTTACATGCACATATATGCCTGCAAGCACAACACTGGTGACCCCTGGCTTAGGAGTGGTGGTGATACACTGCTACATTTTGTTTCCTCCAACACCAGAATGTGTGCCCCATGCCAACAGGTTTGGAACCACTCTCAAAATGAAAGTTTCTCCATACCAAGATATATAACATTTAAACATGGACTCACCAGAGGGAGCAAAAATAAATGCCATGCCCTCATAAATGAAGTGCCATGTCTGTGGCCTTGTAAGCTCTCTGAGCCATGTTGACAGTTTGAACAAATTTCTCCCCTCCTTCGAGGATCAGAGGAAAGGCTGGAAAATCTGACTCACTGGCGCCCAAAATACAACAGCCACACAATGCAGCTCAGCCTCCTAACTTGTACGTCTGTCAGAGCCTAGACACCGGGCCTGGAATGTTTAGCAGAGGTTGGGGCTAAGGTAGTAGTTCACCCACAATTCACTCATCTGCAATAAATTTAATGTGTAACGGAGACTCCACACCTCACAGTTATATGTCATTTTCACTTTAGGCCTGTAGCGGTGATTATAAGGGTGAAATCTGCCACACTACCACTGAAGATCAGAGACTATAACCCTATAGGGAAACTGCCCTATAGCTCTGGTTTTGTGGCAAGGTAACATCAATTCATCCCACTTCAAAACACAGCTTCACCTCCACTATAGCACAACAGAGATCTACAGAGAGAGAGGGCTGGATTGGACGAAGTAAGCATTCATGAATGGGTGTACTAAAGGAGCAGGTAAAGGTAAAGGGACCCCTGACCATTAGGTCCAGTCGTGACCGACTCTGGGGTTGCGACGCTCATCTCGCTTTATTGGCCGAGGGAGCCGTTGTACAGCTTCTGGGTCATGTGGCCAGCATGAAAAAGCTGTTTCTAGCGAACCAGAGCAGTGCACGGAAATGCCGTTTACCTTCCTGCCGGAGCGGTACCTATTTATCTACTTGCACTTTGACGTGCTTTCGAACTGCTAGGTTGGCAGCAGTCCTAGGCTCTGTGGTTTAACCCACAGCGCCACCCGCGTGCCATTAAGAACTATTGTAACAAGTCAGCACTTCAGAGCACTCATTAAAAAAACCTGAATGAATTAGAGAAAAGTATGGGCAATGTGAATGTCATGCAATAAAATACCTAGTTTCACTGTGTGCATGATTGACTGAAGCTTACACAGTATTTTTAAAATAAATAAATTAAAGGTTCTAAATGGTTCTGCCTTTTATGCAGAAAGCAGTAACAGGCAATAACTGTTCTTACATCAGGAAAGGTTAAAAGCAGTTGATAGTCATGCCGGATTTGATTTTATTATATACTTTACATGTAGGCTTCTTCAACACTTCTAATTTATTTATAAGAATCACTGTTAGGCCACCTTTTAGTGCATGCAACATCTCCTTAATTTTCCCAGCTCCTCAATGCTTTTTCCACATAACCCTCACATACTGCAACCCCTTCTGTCTCAACACTCGCCATTCTCTTGGGACCCTTCAATCACTACCTATTATCATGACTCATCTGCCCATCCCATTCCTGATCTCTGGGTTTCTCCACTTTCTACATTCTCATTCAAGTCAACTATTCACTACCATGCTTCTGTCTCTTTTTCTGAAAAGCTCCTAAAAACCTATGTGACTTTTCCCCGGGCAAACTGACCTTTATTTCCCTTAAAGAAACTGCACTATTTGCCAAACATCAACTCACCCAAGAGTGTACAAAAGTTGTCCTAAACTTTAAGATGGGCAAGGATCAATCCAACAGAAACCTTTAGCAACTGAATTTTCTGTTCTTACTAATAGGACTACAAACAGAAACTGTCTAGCATAGAATTTAAGAATAAAAGCAGGTCAAATTCTGACAAGTACGATTTTACATTCTTCCATGCTTGGAAACAATTTGTTCTTAAATTGTCCACTGAGGTATTTTAATCCGTGTTTACAAGTTTTTCTCTGTGTGAACAAAGACAGCTCCAGTTCAATGAAATAGCTGCACAATGAAGCCTTTTCTTTAGATAGGGATTTGTTTTACTAATAGCACCACCACTCTATTTGTGACACTAGACAAAAATGCCTCAGCCAAAAACCCATGAAATGCCATGGTATGTTAGCATCAAAGTGTATCTGCAGCATTGCAAATAAGATTTGAGGCAATGCTCACCCATCACCCATCCCACTTGCCTAAGTTGCAACCCCTCATCCTTCTCTTCTTCCCCTTGCATCTTTCACAAGAATGAAGTGAGTGCAGCCAAACTGTCAAGGCACTTCATAGTGCCTAAGCCCTTACCCCTTTAGGCCTGAGAAGGCATGGAAAGCTACATGCAACAGTTGACCTGCCTGGCTCTCTCTGTTTTCCAGGTAAAGGCTAGAATGCTCAAGAGAGATCCAGAAAGAGACCTGAATGTCTTACCAAAAAAGCTTGGCATTTAACTATGCTAAAAGCGTATTTGGCTATTTTGAAAAAATCAATTTACAGTACTATTTTGAGCTGCCCCCCCCCTTTGTGCTTCTGGGTGTCTAATGCCGCTCTTTTCCACTTCCCCCCACTGCAGTTTGCCTCCACCATGCTGCCTAAGGACCATCCAGGTGGCATTTGGAGGAGCAGTTTGGCAGCCTTCAAACCTGGTGCTGTCAAGACAACTTTCTTCCTTCAACTCTTAAGTAAGGTGGCTAACCACAAATGAAGTACAGGTTTCAGCTTTCAAAACCTACAGTTTGTCTGGCCTTCCCACAGCTCTTGCCACCAGTCTTTCATGTTGGACTTAAAAATGGGAGGTAGTGAAAAAGGATACAAATGCAATGAATGGATGAATGAATACTGTACAAGTAAAGTCTCTTGGTGGTACATTTTTATGATTTAAAGCAAGGCAGCTCGCCATCTTGGCAGCCTGGTCAACTAGTTCATTGCCCTTGATGCCAACACACCTGGGTATCGAACAAAACCTGAAAGTGGGGGGACTGTAGCGCCCCCAACTACTAAAGAACAAAAATAATAAATAAGGTAATGACTTTAAGACCATCAATGGACTGTTAGAGTCAGTATACAATGCTGTTTTATTCCAACCAAAAATTCTTAATGCAGTCGGCATTGCTGACAGCTCTAATGGCCACATTCTCAGGGGGAAAAGGCCATGGATACAGAGGACATGATGGACTGGGAAAAGGATTCACCTATAGAACCAGTCTTTGACATACATGCCTTTGCAGGAGGGTTACATTATGCCACAGCCTTTAGTGCCTGGAAAAGGCACATAGCCGTCCTCAGACTCCAGTAACTTCAGCTCAGAGGCCACAAAAGAACCCCGGCCTCCTCTACATTCCTTTAAGAACAGAGGCTCCACTCATCATGAGCGGAGCTAGCTACTTAGAGGAATGTGCATTCCCATTTAAGGTTCAGTTGCTGGTGTTAAAACAACATTTAAGTTTGCCTTGTTTGGCTTCCTGCCTAGGTGCCACGAGGAGCTATCTAGGGTGCTACCCAGCTTGCTTGCATTTCAACCTAAACCTCTGTTTTGCCTAACTTTACTTCCCTAGATCCCTCCTTCCTTTATATGACCATGTCTTGCTGGCACCTGACTTGTGCTAGACCTTTGCTTACTTGACCTGGGACTAGCAGTACATGACCCTGGATCCCTGGAATTTGTGCTTAGCATACACCCTAGGTCTAGCTACATCCTCATCCCCCAGGCGGGAACCCTGCTTAGGACAGAACAGCAGGGGAAGTCAATATAGTGCCCTATAGATATTGTTTAGAGTATAAACTCCCATCCCATCATCACTGACTATGCTGGCTGGGTCTGATGGGAGATATAGTCCAACAACATATGGAGAGCATAACATTGACTATAGAAGTTTCTGCAGAGAAAATAAGACTCAAATGAGAGCAGAAGCCACATGTTTGCAGGACCTGGGAAAAATGACTGCACAAATCTCTTTGAAGTGAGCAGTGTTCACAATACAACCAATGATAGCAGACAGGTGTAATCTCAGCCAAGTAGATGGTTTATCCCAAGCAGCCATCTGGTCTAGGGGGATGGGGACAGGACTGCTGAAAAAATATTATTAAGCAATAGTTGGAATTGTTGCAGAAGAATCTGAGTCTGAATGCAAAGGTTGTAATGGGAGAACTCTGGGTGGGGAAAATAATAATAATATATTATTATTATTATTATTATTATTATTATTATTATTATTATTATTATTCCCCACCAATCATTAAAAAATTCCCAATACAGGGTTGCCTTCAGATGTCTTCTAAAGTCAGATAGTTGTTTATTTCCTTGACATCTGATGGGAGGGTGTTCCGCAGGGCAGGCACTGCTACCGAGAAGGCCCTCTTCCTGGTTCCCTGTAACCTCACCTCTCACAGTGAGGGAACTGCCAGGGAACCCTCAGAGCTGGGCCTCAGTGTCCGGGCTGAACGATGGGGGTGTCCCCTGCTGGGACACAAACACACAATCCTAAGTGGGACAAATCAGGCTGCGACCACAGCTTAGTTGCACATCATAGAGAGTGGGAGACAGGTGTACAATACAAACTCAACAGGGATTTGAATTCTTCTACAGAGACCACATATATACCCAATGGTGAACAGGGTATGATATTCTTCAGAGCAGATGGTCTTCCAGAAAGAGAGAGGAGAAGAGACAGCTAGTGCCTTTTTATGACTAGAAGAAATTCAAACTCATCTTATGTCATGCAGACAAATTTCACTTGCCACAGGCATCCAAGCACTTAGCTATTTACAAGTCTGCTCTAGCAAATTAAGACTCTCTCCAGATTAATACTCTTTCCTTTGCAAAATTCTAGTAGCACAACTAACTTACATCATCTAAAGTAACACATGTGTGAATTAAGAAAGTAATTTTCAGTTTAATAGTCTAGGGATATCAGATGTTAAGAGGCACCAAAAAACATGGTGTTGTGACTTAAAATTATTATTATTAATTGATTTTATATACCGCCCTATACCCGAAGGTCTCAGGGCGGTTCACAGAACAAAATCAAAATATATAATCAAAATAAAAACAACCCAATAACCCCCGTCCTAAAGAGAGGGGGAAACCATACTTCAGCACCTATATTTTTTTAGGAACAAATCAACTTGTCTACAAATTCTATCACACATATTCTACAATGTTGCTGGAATATTCCTCTCCCACTGCTAGATTTGCAGAGGTAATGGAAACACTCTTGTCTGACAAACTTTTATGTAACCGCAAGTTTTAATTACGGCATATTAGGGGAAAGAGAAGTCTTTAACCATGACAGAATTCAACTAGGAAACATCAAACACATATGCTTTAACATTGTTTTAAAAGATCCCTCATAGTAATGAAGACAAAGTATGAAATCAGCAAACCACCAGCACTTATTTCAAGTTTCTGTGCAAACCACAACAGAAACCATTTTTATTATACTCCTATTTGGAGTGCTTATGTTAAGGCAGCGCCGGACAAATGGAAGTTCAATTCCTCTTCAATGTCTTATCAATGACTAGGACAACCCAAACGTGAAGCTCTACATCAGGGGTCAGCAAACGTTTTCAACAGGGGGCCAGTCCACTGTCCCTCAGACCCTGTGGGGGGCTAGACTATATTTTTGGGGTGGAAATAAATGAACGAATTCCTATGCTCCGCAAATAACCCAGAGATGCATTTTAAATAAAAGCACACATTCTACTTGTGTAAAAACACCAGGCAGGCCCCACAAATAACCCAGAGATGCATTTTCTACTTGACATTTCTACTCATGTCAAAATACGCTAATTCCCGTACTGTCCACGGACTAGGTTTAGAAGGCGATTGGGCCGGATCCGGCCCCCAGGCCTTAAGTTTGCCTACCCATGCTCTACATAATGGTTTATATTTATAACAATATGCTTTTGTTGCAGTATCCAAGGCCCAAATAATTAGTCAACACTAAGAGATTGCTATAGAGAACTAGCCTCTGAACAACCAAATACTGTCTCCTTAAAAACTTCCACTAATACCTAGTTTACAGGCTGTGTTGACAATTAAGTCCATTCATCTACTGGCTACCTACTTTTTAAGCGTTTTAGATCTTTGGCCAATCAGGCTCAATTAATTTTCATCTACAGTATTGTTATTTATTAGGCATTGTATTGTTATTTTAACTGTATTTTTTCTGTTATTTTATACATATATTCAATAAGGATGCTAGGCTCTACATTTTCAACTAAACTGTACTGACTTTTGAAGAACATTTGAGTTTGTCAGATAACTCTAATCTAGGCACAGGCTGCAACTAAATATTCACCACAGTGGTGAGCCACTTCCTGTTTAAAAACCAAAAGAAATTAGCCACAGAGATTAACATGTGTTGTAGGCACAACTCCTACAACATAAGCAAATGAATAGAATTCAGAGTACTGATACTCCAAATAATAAGTTAGTATCTGAACAATTCTTTTTGAAATAGTATTGTCATAAATCAGTATTAAACAGCTGTGCAAAACACCTATATAGTAGCATAATTTGAGAACCAACAGCAGCCAAAAGAGACAGTCAAATACATTTATTCATATGAAATATAAATATCAGCACCAATAGAGATAGACTCCTACCCTGTTCATTCCATTTTCAAATGCAAAAAGGCAAATTTACTGTAATTTGATGTTTAGAAGCCTGCTAAGCATTCTGGGTTAATTTAAAAATGGATAGTAAAAAATCAGGATGCAAAGCAAGAGCATAGGTTAAGTTGCAGTTATTTTTGTAGCAATGTGGATTTATATCCCATTGTCATATATTCATATTTTATCTTAAAAGTTTATCATCTTCTATAATTAGAAGTCAGAAATTCTACTTATCTTGCTTGATGAAAGACTAACAGATGATGGAAATTTCTGTCAAGTATGCAGAATCTATTACTTCCAATAAATCAAATTTACTAAATTGGAGATTACATCATGTACACAAGGGGCATGGCAAGAGATTATTTTAGCTGTTCTTGCCAAAGCTACTATCCTAACATAAGAACATAGGAAGAGCATAGTGTATCAAGCCAGTGGTAGATCCAGTTCAGAATCCTGTACACAAGCAAGAGCTGAGTTCAACAGCACTCTATCCATTTGTGATTTCCAAAAACTGGCATTTGGCACATTCTGCCCGAGACAGTTCAGGCAATAGTCTTATTTAGACTATTATTATTTAGACTGTTTCCTGAGAAACTATTGAATTTAGTAGAATTAGTAGAATAAATATTTGTTTCTTGACTTCTAAACTGTGCTTTAATTGGTAAATTCATTGGTAAATTCATGTCTTGCTCAAGAATAGGTTGCTAACCATAAGTATAAACTATCCTGAAACCTCAATAGTATAAGCTTAATATTTAAAGTCAATTCATGAACAGTACCTGAAAGCAGGCTACTAGTTTAAGTTTAGATATACAGTCGTGCCCTGGTTCGTGAACGCCTTGCAAGTCGAATGTTTTGGCTCCCAAACGCCACAAACTCAGAAGTGAGTGTTCCGGTTTGCGAATGTTTTTTGGAACCCGAATGTCCAATGCAACTTCCGCGGTTTCCGAACATTTTGGAAGTCGAATGGACTTCCGGAACAGATTCCGTTCAACTTCCAAGGTACCACTGTATGTCACTTCTCCACAGGATTTTGTGCCCATGATGGCTATGCTGTTTCTACCTCCACTGTTGGAGGCAGTATACCAGTTGCTGGGAATCGCAAATGGGTAGAGTGGTGTTGCACTCACGGTTTGCTTTTGGCCTTCCCATTGCCATTGGGCTGGCAACTGTGAGAACAGGATGCTAGGCCCAGCAGACTCTTCCTATGCTCAAAGTATCTCCCAACCATCAGCTAATTATCAAAATATTTGAAAAAAAGTTGCAAAACCTTTCAATAATGTCAAACAAAACAAATGTAATTCAACAAACATATGATAAGTTCATTAAGTTCATTAATACATAAAGCAAAACCAAAGTTAAGCAACAAAAACTAAATTAAATTAAAATGTGAGCCATGCTCAGCTTGCTGTATTCCAAGGGGCTCAGCAGCCTGGCTTAAACACAGTTCAGAGAAAGCTGGGTCTTCCCACAAGACTAGGTGGTTCATAGGTGGCTCCAAACTCACTCCTCCAAAAGAGGCAGACAACAGCACATGGGAAGTTCTGCGGAGGGTAATGATACTTTCCTGAGCCTCCCAGCTAGTGCTGGTCTTTCCTCATGCCAGAAACAATGAGGAAATATGTACTGTCTCCTCCACAATGTTACCATCTATATAAAGCCAATCACATTTCATTTGTACTATGCTAAACCAAGCCTGTGTGTGTGTGTGTGCTTCAGTGAAAAGGGCATCCTGACAAGTCAAGCAGCCTTGGGTCATAGACTGCATATCCCTTGTGCCTTTTTAGACAATGCCAATGTAGTCTAGCCCCTAAAAAAATGAAATCAGTCCCCTGATTCAGTTTATTCATAAAGAACAGATTCAAGTGTCTAGATGTCCAATATTATCAATTTAATACATCGCAAATAAACTGTAGTACTTAAATTTAGATTTTAATCTAAGTACTGCCTCAAAAAATTGCACATCACGGTATTTTCTATGTATGTATTTCACACACTCAGCAATTTCATATGTCAGTTGGAATATGTTTAGTCTAGGTGTGCACAGTGATTTTTACTGCACACAAATCTTTGACATTAGCAAGTTTGTTTGCTTGTTTTTAAAAAGCAGGAACATTAGTTTTGAAGTATCCCAATTAGACCATTAATGCCTTTTAAATCTGTCCAGTATGTGCTTAAAGCATTAGATGCTTGAAGTGTTTACATGTCTTAAATCCATTTCAATCTGATTTTTCCTCCTGTATCCTTAAATCTCTTTAATGATAATGTTTCCCCACCCTTTTCCAGGGCTGTTTCTCACAAGATGACATTTCCTAGATAGAAGTCTCTTCTATAGAACTGTGTGAATAATTCATCCGGTGTGAAATAGTCACATTTGTAATCTCACAAGGTGCAAATGTGGTAGGCAACTAACAAATACAGCTTGCCACCAACCTCTACCCAGAAGAAATAAAGACACATGTGTTTGTCACATATAACAAAGTACATGAGGAAGTCACACAATTGTCTGCATGGAAGGAATTTCTACTTATGTGGTTTCTGTCTAGATTCTAGGGCAGCATATCATCAAGCTTTCTGCTCATCCCTTATAACCCTTACTTTAGACCAGAGATAAAGAACCTGTGACCCTCCAGATATTGTTAGAGTCCATCAACACATGGAGGGCCACAGGTTCCTCATCTCTGTTTTAGACTTTTCCAATACAGTGGTACCTCCAGTTACGAACTTAATTCGTTCCAGAGGTCCGTTTGTAACCCGAATCCGTTCTTAACATGAGGCACACTTTCGCTAATGGCGCCTCATGCTGCTGCTGCGCCAGCAGCAAGCGACTTCCGCCCGCATCCCGGGGCAAAGTTCGCAATCGGAAGTATGTACTTCCAGGTTAGCAGAGCTCGTAACCCAAAGCATTCGTAAGGAGGGCGGTACGTAACACGAGGTTCCACTGTATAGAAATCACAAGGACATCGTAACTCAAATATTGCCAGCAGTAAAGAGAGCCCAAATTCCTGAGAAATCCCCAGCCTTAACCACTGTGATAACTTTGGTCATCTCCAGTGCTTTTTTCAGGGGGAACTCACAGGAACTCAGTTCTGGTACCTCTCATGTGAGTTCCAGCACCTCTCAGGCGGGAGCCATTGCCATTCTAAGAGAAAAAGGGAGACATTCGTGGTAAATTCCAGCACCTCCTTATCTAGTAAAAGAGCACTGGTTGTCTCAATGCAAAAAAGATGGTGAATATTACAGTTTTCTCTTGGTTTCTGTAGCATCACTGTGTTACGAGTCATCTCATCAATACTACTTTGAGTTATTTATTCTGTTTTATAGATTTAGAACTTATATACCCCCCTATTGCTCTTGATTGCAATCCTTTTCCTTTCCTAAAGGAATTCATTCGACAGGCAAGGTTAGACCTGTTCCCCTCTGTAATACTGAGTCAGCTATCTCTGCAGATGGCCAGAGACAATAAAGCGCTGGAAAAAAGCAGTCTTGCCCAGCAGGAGAAGACATTTCATCCCAAAGCATCCTTAACTGGGAGAATCTCTCAAATTACTAAATTTTCTTGTGCAGTAGTAATGTGGCATGCTCTGACCTCAAGGAATGAACAAACAGAAGTACTTATTAATTCAAAACTATCAGATCTTCCTTAGTAAAACCACTATTTCAGGAGGACTACGGTAGCTCCCAAATACCAAGTGCAGCCCTGTTGCATTCCAAGAATCAGTTCTCCCACCAACATACTGTATTCCTTTTTAACTTGTGTGGCAAAGTAACAACTTCCAACCCATCATACAGGAAAGAGAACAAATAAAAAAGGCATTGTAAGTGCTGAGACTTCCCTTCCCTCACACAGAGTTTATATATAACCAAATGGCAGAGTACAAAAATCACACTGTTTATTTCAGGAAAACACTATGCTCTTGTCAGATTACCAACATGCAAGTGTAGTTACATTGTTTGGCATTCAGCTATGAAGGTAATCATGAAGATTAAAAGTTGCACTTCTTTCCCAGCATAGCTTAAAAAATAAAAATCTTTATTTAGGTAAGAAGATAATAAGCCAGCTGCTTGTATCTTATGTTGCAGAGGATGTCCTCAAATGCATTTATCCCCTTCAAAGAAATGTGTGAGGGAGAGAGAAAATAAGTACAGTCGTACCTTGGATCTCAAACACCTTGGCTCCCAAACAAATCGGCTCCTGAACGATCGAAACCCAGAAGTGAGTGTTCCGGTTTTCAAACGATTTTTGGAAGCTGAACATCTGGTGCAGCTTCCGCGGCTTCCTGCAGCCAATCAGAAGCTTTGGTTTCCAAACATTTCGGAAGTTGAATGGACTTCTGGAACAGATTGCATTTGACTTCCAAGGTACAACTGTATGTATGAATGTACATTAATGGCCCTGTACATCATGCCCACTAGCATCCTCGACCCTCCCACTGCCTAGGGTTCACCTACCTCAGAGGAAACACACACACACACACACACACCCTGCTTTATGAAACCTACTTTTCCCCAACCCCTACAAACAGCTGTGTTTGAGATCTCATGAGGAAACATGAGTAGGGTTAAGTTAAGCCATACATAAATATTGTTGGCTGACTGAGTGTACACAGCCCTTCACAATATTTTTCCCTGAAAATCCAGGGATAGTCATGAGTGATTGATTGTACAGTGAAAAGGGAAACATGCAAATGCATCCAACTAAGTTTTACTCAGTCAGTAGACTTATTGACATTGAAAGCCACTAGAGCCAATAGAGCAGATCCTCTTGAAATTGGCTTTCCCCCCCCCCCAGGTCCCCCACCCAGTACAGATCACATTTGTTTCCATTGGCTTCCATGGTGAAAATAAGAATTCAAGAGAATTTTTAATTCTACTGCATCTGACTTTTACCCAAACTCTAAGGAAAACAGAGAAAGAGTTTGCACATGTAAACTGATTGATACATGGGGGTAAGAAGCAACCAAAAGTGTGGTGTCCCCAGCAGTCTTTCAAAATTGCAAACATACCTACAAATGCAAGAAAGACAGCAACACTTGTGCTAAACTATGACTTAGAATAACGTCCAAATACAGTGGATGCTCAGGTTGCAAATGTGATACGTGCAGGAGGCACGTTCACAACCTGCAGCGCCGCGTCTGCGCACACGCGGGTCGCGATTTGGCGCTTCTGCGCATGCACAAGCACCAAAACCCAGAAGTAACCCGTTCCAGTACTTCCAGGTTCGGCACGGTGCACAACCCGAAAACACGCAACCTAAAGCGTCTGTAGCCCGAGGTATGACTGTATGGCCTATGACTGTATAAAAAAAGTAGATTCTGAACTGTAACCATTTACAAAGTAAGGTTCTGGGATAAATTCTGATACACTAACTTCAATACTGAACACTCAACACCTGCATGTTTATACATATTTTGTCAAGAAATCATAAAATATTCTTGTAAAGAAGCTGGTAAAATGTGGTCTTGACTATGCTACCACTCAGTGGATTTGTAACTGGCTGACTGACTGAACCCAAAGGGTGCTCATCAATGGTTCCTCTTCATCCTGGAGAAGAGTGACTAGTGGGGTGCCACAGGGTTCTGCCTTGGGCCCGGTCTTATTCAACATCTTTATCAACGACTTGGATGATGGACTCAAGGGCATCCTGATCAAATTTGCAGATGACACCAAACTGGGAGGGGTGGCTAACACCCCAGAGGACAGGATCACACTTCAAAACGACCTTGACAGATTAGAGAACTGGGCCAAAACAAACAAGATGAATTTTAACAGGGAGAAATGTAAAGTATTGCACTTGGGCAAAAAAAATGAGAGGCACAAATACAAGATGGGTGACATCTGGCTTGAGAGCAGTACATGTGAAAAGGATCTAGGAGTCTTGGTTGACCACAAACTTGACATGAGCCAACAGTGTGACGCGGCACCTAAAAAAGCCAATGCAATTCTGGGCTGCATCAATAGGAGTATAGCATCTAGATCAAGGGAAGTAATAGTGCCACTGTATTCTGCTCTGGTCAGACCTCACCTGGAGTACTGTGTCCAGTTCTGGGCACCACAGTTCAAGAAGGACACTGACAAACTGGAACGTGTCCAGAGGAGGGCAACCAAAATGGTCAAAGGCCTGGAAACGATGCCTTATGAGGAACGGCTAAGGGAGCTGGGCATGTTTAGCCTGGAGAAGAGGAGGTGAAGGGGTGATATGATAGCCATGTTCAAATATATAAAAGGATGTCACATAGAGGAGGGAGAAAGGTTGTTTTCTGCTGCTCCAGAGAAGCAGACACGGAGGAATGGATCCAAACTACAAGAAAGAAGATTCCACCTAAACATTAGGAAGAACTTCCTGACAGTAAGAGCTGTTCGACAGTGGAATTTGCTGCCAAGGAGTGTGGTGGAGTCTCCTTCTTTGGAGGTCTTTAAGCAGAGGCTTGACAAGCATATGTCAGAAGTGCTCTGATGGTGTTTCCTGCTTGGCAGGGGGTTGGACTCCATGGCCCTTGTGGTCTCTTCCAACTCTATGATTCTATGAAGTGAGAAACATTTGCTACTTTTCAGTGTAGTACTATCCACAATGTCATTTTCAGAATTCTAGTACCCCATATATATTTAGCAAGAATCCTCTGTAGTTACAGCCTCTTCTTATATTTGCATTTTGCAAATCGCTGGCTCATACAAGCTGCCTTCACATCCCACTCACTACTTCACCTATCTGTGTTAGGCTGCTTCTTTATAATATTCTGTAAAAATACATGCATTGCACTTCAGATGTGAAGGGTGCACACATGTATAAATCACCCCCTTTTCCTTTAAAAATATGCATGAGTAGAGCAGAAAAGACCATGTTTCTACTTGCATATGTTGCAAATGAAAAAGCAGTGCATGTGTACACTTATGTGGGAGTATAAAATGTCATTTAGAAGCAGCAGTCTCAATTCAGCACATACATTAACTCTTCAAAAATTGGTGCAAGTGCTGAAGATCCTTTCAGTACTCACTCAGGCTACAAATACCATGCATACTTACCTAAAAGTAATCCCCACTAAACACCGTGATCCTTACTTCAGAGTAAACACGCAGAGAATTAAGCCACATATCTGAGAACAGTTTGCACAACAGAGGGAATCTGTTCCAAATTAAACTGGAATCTAATTTCTCCATCTGTAAATTCCGTTTTTTGCTTAATTAAGTTGCACTCAAAACAATATACATGGGCTAAAGACACATTCAGGTTATTTTAGTCTTGCTTTCTTTAAAAAATCAGGCCCATATCACAGCAAAAACTATGGCTGCAAAGTGGGGTTTTTAAGTGATTTTGAAATTCTCATTTTCCCAGTAATTCCTGGGAGGAAACCTAGTTTTCAGTGGTCCAGCCATACCTTGTTTTCCACTGGAAACTGCCATCCTGAGGTTTTATTCTGAAAACGTGAAGATTCTGAGTTGTTTTCCAACTTCACAGTGACCCAGTTCAAATGTAACGCTAAGCCAAACTATAGGTTAGCCCAAATGTGCAGGGATGTGGAGTCATGGAGATGAGATTGCAGCCGCTTTGTTCCTTCTTCAGTCCTGTTGCTACTGTGCCGCTATAGGGTAAGCTATGGTTGGACTTAATCGAGTGTTATCAGAATTTGGGCTTGAGATTTATTTCACTCCACAAGCAGTAGCCAAGGTTTGTTCTTTGTTTACAGCTTGTGGTTGGTTTGAAGAAAGCAAAGCATGACCCTGGGTTTGGACAACATAAATCAAATCATGGCTTAGCTTGAAGTAGCAGGAGTATCACAATCTTTTATCCATGTTTTGGCTTAGAATTACATGTGAACTGAGCAAGATCTATCTTCCACTCTGGTCCTTATTAGTTACCCACCTTACATCATGTAATATAACAATTAAGTATCAAAAATCTGACAGAAAAATATCTGTTACCAGAACTATATGGAGAGAAAGCTTTAATCTGCACAGTTGGCTAAAATTTCTATCATTATATCAGACTCTATGTTCCTCTGCAAACAATACTTCTTTAACCTTCTGCAAGCCTCAGTAAAATTCTCCAAGGCTATGATATCAGGGGGCGATGATAATTGCTCTCGCCACATCACACCACCTTTTCAGCAAAGCCTGATCAGAAATTCAATCATCTCCAGGTCAAATGCCAGAATATTTTCCATCGTTATTATTAAAACTAAAAGCAAAAAATCCTGCAAGCCTGCCCGTTCCCACCATGATGCAACATGGCAAAAAAGATCTCATTCATCCTGTGCTATAAAAGAAAAACTTTTGCTTAGTTCAGACCATTAGCTATTACGCATAAAGCACACCATGGTGAAACCATGGTACATGCACCAAGGCAGATCAACTACAAAAGCTCTCTGAACACACAAAGATAACCCAATTAATAGGTCTGGTCATTCAAATAATGTAAATGAATCAATGCATATTCTCATTGTGGCATTGTAAATGCTCCACCCTTCCCTTGTTCTTCAAATAATACAGTTAGAAGATACAGAGAAACATTCTATAAATGTATTTTACTGTTTCTTGGTCTCTCCTCGAGAACTTGCTATACTTACATCATGGATACACTTATAAGGAACAAATTCCAAGATTTCACAACCCTTACATGCCCCAAGCTATGTTATTTTTCAAATCAAAAACAGGTTGCAGAATTCACTTGTTGTAAAGTGACCTGACTATGCCGAGAGAAAATAATTTTGTCTTTCTTTTCTTTGACCATTCCTCTACATAAAGACCAGAAAGCTTAGATTCATTAGAACGAGTTGGAAGGCAATGCAGACTTCAATAATAAGATAATAGGTACGTGAATAAAACCTAGGCATGTACTGAAGCAACAGATGGAGTTTCACAATGCCCACTTGAAGCAAAATCGCCTGCATTCAGTTGTTATCTATATCCAATTTCCCTTTTAATCAGCAATGCATGGAAGACAAGCTGTCATTGTGCCACTATTTATCATTATGCCATTATTTATATTTGGAACTTACACATATACACCCATCCCTGTGCCTTTGGAGATCTACTACTCATTTCCCTTGTCTCTCCTCAGCATCTTTTCACTATGCAGTCATTGACATGGCAGCTTCATTGAAAAATCTTTGAAAGACAAAATGCCAGTCAGCAGGCAGAGAGCTGCTGAATTGTATCAATGTGACATTTTAATGACACTGCATACCATGCAATAATATGAGAATTAACTGTATCACCTCTCTCCCGCAAGTGTGCATGAAAGGCTGGTGTGGCAAGGATGCAATACTGTACATGCAACCTCAGCTAGGCCAACTGCCTGTTTGAATATTCAAGTATAATTTCAGCACGCAGCATATTTATTCAGAAGGCAACTCGGTTGGTTTTTTCCTTCTCCCCAAGACACAGCAGAAATACCAAAATGCTAACCCACCCAGATGCAAGTAACCTCAACTACCACATCACAGGAGGAGCCCTGAAGATGCAGCTTAACACCATCACCTCCAGAACAATGTTGCCCGCTGAATATTTCAGCAGTAACGGACAGTCTGGTGGCTTGGGAGTCTGAATTACAAGATCAACTAATATCCTCTTATTCCGAGCATACTGTGATATTCTTAGCGGCGGCGGCGAAGGAGGGAAGAAGGCAGTCCTTTATGAATGCACATCTGGCCACCACCTATCTAGATGGAGCGACACATTGTAAGGGGGAAAGGTCTGTTCTCAAATCATTTCACAGCAGCATCTGCCAAGAATCGTGTGCGCATTCACACACACACACTTAACAAGCGCAGCATGAGCACAAATCACTCCACACAACGCTGCGGAACGAGAAGCGTTTCCTCGAGGCTCTTAATCCCACGGTCGTGGGTTCGAGCCCCACGTTGGGCAAAGGATTCCTGCGCTGCGGGGGGCTGGGGGTGGGTGGGCTAGATGACCCTCGTGGTCCCTTCCAGATCTACGATCCGAAGGATCCCACGGCTTCTGCGATCCGCGAGCAGCAGAGCAGGGTCACCGGGAGGGCAAAAAAAGGGAACCCGTCCCCATGTATTATTATTATTGTGAACCGCACCGAGATTTTTTTATGATGGGCGGGATAGAAATCTAATAAATAAAAACATTCACACCCCGCCCATCTGGCTGGGTCCCCCCCCCAAAAAAAAAATGTCCACGGGCTTGCTCCACTGTTGTTTAAAAACACACACACACCAAACGCGGGGCTGAGCCCGCGAAAGCAAGCATCTCTCCCAGCGCCCAAGATATGCCGAGGCGGCCTCTTGCGCGGACATCCCGCCGCAACACGCGTGTCGCCCTTTCCCACGACCGCCCAACCCCCACCCTCCCGGTTCCAGGCCTCCAGAAGCACGAAACGGATGACGCCCCGAGATTTCCCCTCAGCAAGGGGCGGCGGGGTGGGGTTTTTTTGGGGGGGGGAGACCAGACCCGGTTGGGGGAAAGGCGCGCCCCCCACCCTCACACATAACGCCGTACCTGTATGTAGTTGGTCTCGCAGTACTCGGCGACCCGCTCGAGGTTGGTGTAGCTGTCGAAGAGGGCCCGGCGCCCCCCGGGGATCTCCTCCTCCAGCAGCATCTGCAGCTCCGCCATCTTCACATGCTCGCGCGCTCCGTCCCGCCCCTCTTCCCTCGCCTCCCCCCCCCCTCAACCCCGCGCCTCAGCCGCGGGGACGGACAGCCGCCCCCTCCCCTCTCTTCTCCACCTCACACCCCCCCGCCCCACACACACACCCTAGCGCCGGACGCCCCCGGCCGCGGCGCCTCACGCTCTTTCCCCTCGCCGTGAGAGAAACACCCACCGGCCAGGCGTCGGCGGAGGCGCGGCGCAACCGGCCAACAGCGGCGGACGCCACTGCGCAGGCGCCGGGGGCTTCCACAACGGCTGCTCCTCCTCCTCCCCCCCTCGTTCGCGCGCGCTCTCCCTCGCTCACGCGCCCCGCTTCCCTCACACGCAAACCCCGCCTTCCGCGGTCTCCCGGCGCTGCTGCCGCCGCCGTTCGGGCCGCTTCCGGTGTCCCCGTGTGCCCCGCCCCCCTCTCACGTCATGGCGGCCTGTGGGGAGAAAGGCTTGGCGGGTGAGGGGGGGGGAGTGGAGTGAGGGATGCGATGGGGTGTCTCCTATGCCAAACCACACATCCCCTTGTGTGGGGAGAAAGGAATAGTGGTGGCTGGAGAGGAGGTGAACTGGATGCCACAATTCCATCTGCTGGGTGGAGTGAGGGAGCTCATCCAATCTCCCCCCCAAAAAAATTATTATTATTATTATTATTATTATTATTCAGTCTCCATATCTGTTTTTCACAACATTCCATTTTCTTTTGTTACAGAAACGCTGAGGTCTCAAATAGAGAATAAATGTTGATTATTGCACAAGGCAAATGTTGTTGTTTAGTTGTGTCCAACTCTTCGTGACCCCGTGGACCAGAGCACGCCAGGCACTTCTGTCTTCCACTGCCTCCCGCAGTTTGGTCAAACGCATGCTGGTAGCTTCAAGAACACTGTCCAACCATATCGTCCTCTGTCGTCCCCTTCTCCTTGTGCCCTCCATCTTTCCCAGCATCAGGGTCTTTTCCAGGGAGTCTTCTCTTCTCATGAGGAGGCCAAAGTATTGGAGTCTCAGCTTCAGGATCTGTCCTTCCAGTGAGCACTCAGGGCTGATTTCCTTCAGAATGGATCGGTTTGTTCTTCTTGCAGTCCATGGGACTCTCCGGCACCAAAATTCAAAAGCATCAATTCTTCGGTGATCAGCCTTCTTTATGGTCCAGCTCTCACTTCCATACATCACGACTGGGAAAACCATAGCTTTAACTATACGGACCTTTGTTGGCAAGGTGATGTCTCTGCTTTTTAAGATGCTGTCTAGGTTTGTCACTGCTTTTCTCCCAAGAAGTCTTTTAATTTCAT
This sequence comes from Podarcis melisellensis, assembly GCF_964234715.1. Taxonomy (NCBI): domain Eukaryota; kingdom Metazoa; phylum Chordata; class Lepidosauria; order Squamata; family Lacertidae; genus Podarcis; species Podarcis melisellensis. Next base: position 125,685,215 of record NC_138528.1, on the reverse strand, counting down.
GGCTGCTGTCACCATCTGCAGTGATCGTGGAGCCCAAGAAAGTAAAATCTCTCACTGCCTCCATTTCTTCCCCTTCTATTTCCCAGGAGGTGATGGGACCAGTGGCCATGATCTTCGTTTTTTTGATGTTGAGCTTCAGACCATATTTTGAGCTCGCCTCTTTCACCCTCATTAAAAGGTTCTTTAATTCCTCCTCACTTTCTGCCATCAAGGTTGTGTCATCTGCATATCTGAGGTTGTTGATATTTCTTCCGGCAATCTTAATTCCGGCTTGGGATTCATCCAGCCCAGCCTTTCGCATGATGAATTCTGCATATAAGTTAAATAAGCAGGAAGACAATATACAGCCTTGCCGTACTCCTTTCCCAATTTTGAACCAATCAGTTGTTCCATATCCAGTTCTAACTGTAGCTTCTTGTCCCACATAGAGATTTCACAGGAGACAGATGAGGTGATCAGGCACTCCCATTTCTTTAAGAACTTGCCATAGTTTGCTGTGGTCGACACAGTCAAAGGCTTTTGCATAGTCAATGAAGCAGAAGTAGATGTCCTTCTGGGACTACAAATACACATACGTTAGTACAGTCATACCTCAGGTTGAATGTGCTTCAGGTTGAGCACTTTCGGGTTGTGCTCCATGGCAACCTGGAAGTAACGGAGGGTGTTACCTCCAGGTTTCGCCGCTCGCGTATGTGCAGACGCTCAAAATGACGTCACACGCATGTGCGGAAGCGGCGAAACGCGACTCGCGCATGCGCAGAAGCGCCGTCGTGTCTTACGTTCCATTCAGGATGCGGACGGGGCTCTGGAACAGATCCCGTTCGCATCCCGAGGTACCACCGTATATAAACCACATGGCTAACATAGCACAGGAGAGCAATCCAAAAGTTTTGACCTATGAAGCCGTAAACGGCTCCAGACCGCAATACCTCAAGGGCAATACCTCTTTCCATAGGAACCTACCCAGACCCTGAGATCATCATCTGAGGCGCTTCTTCATGTACCTCCTGAAGAGGTCCAGAGGGTGGCAACACGAGAACAGGGCCTTCTTCAGTGGCTCCCCATTTGTGGAATGCTCCCCCAGGGAAGTTCGCCTGGCACCTTCATTATACACCTTTAGGCGTCAGGCAAAAGCGTTCCTTTTTAACCAGGTCTTTGGTTGATTTGATTGACATCCTATGCCCTTTTAAAATGGTTATTGGGTTGCTGTTTTTATTTTGATTATACATTTTGTAGTTTTATATTTTGATTTTGTTCTGTGAACCACCCTGAGGGCAGTATATTATTGTTATTATTATTAATAATAATAATAAAGCCATCTTGGCTCTCCTAAAGACTCTCAATATTTCCTCTGCCTCCTTAATCCCCCTTGCCTGAGAACAGGTAGGCAGATAGCAATTAAGGGAAGTTTTTGAAGGGATTCCTCTCCTATATCTATATCCAGATGCTCTGCATTGAGGGATGTCCGATGGTCATCCTGATGGTCTTATCAAATGCTAATGTATTGTGTAAACTGTGTCTGGAACTTTGTGAAACGTGCTAAATCTTCAGGAACATCACACCTTGGCCTGCCTGAGCCACAGTAACCCCAGCTTGTGTGTGATGTAATTTCTGACCGTTTGTAGAGGGGGTGTCCCTCTTCTCCACGCCAAAATGCAAACCCTGAAAAGAGATGATTCTTCTGGGTTCTGGGGTCTCTCTTGCCTCCTTGCTAGGAGGGGAGGGAACTCTGTCGCAACAGAAAAATAAAGATCTGCCTTGCTTTCACTGCATCCTGCCCCCATCCCTTCATCTCTGCTGATTCTGGACTTAGGGGACTCAGTTCCTTCGGGAGTTGGGCAGCAAAAGCCAACCACCCTCTTGCTGTTCTGGCTTCTGGGATAGCTGCGCAGCCTGCATTCGCTCCATAAGACGCGCACACATTTCCCCTTACTTTTTAGGAGGGAAAAAGTGAGTCTTATAGAGCAAAAAATACAGTATTTATTGAATTTTTATACCGTCCTATAGCCGGATGTCTCGAGGCAGTTCACAGAACAAAATCAAAATATAGAGCTGTGATATACCTAATCAAAATAAGAACGATAACCCAATAACATTCCCCACAAAAAAGAACCACATTTTAAAAGAGCATATGTGTTGCAAATGAGGCTATTTTTCTTTTTCACCCTTGGCACACGGCCTTGAACCAGCACATAGCCTTCTGGAACCCAATCTATTGTTTAATGGGTCATTTACTTACGTGCTGTTGTTGTTTTTCAAAAATGCATCTATAAGCCATCCTAATTTGAGAATTGTACATAGTACCAGAGAATTTTAGAGGGACCACGAGGGTCCTCTAGTCCAACCCCCTGGAGTGCAGGAATCTTTTGCCCAACATGAGGCTCAAACCAACAACCCTGAGATTAAGAGTCTCGTGCTCTACCGACTGAGCTTTTTTATTTTTAAAAGGGGAAACCCACAACATTTATGGCTGGGTAAAAGAATTATTGCAGGATAAATGTTGGGGGACCAAATGTGTGGCAAGTCTTGCCTGGAACTAGGCTCCAATCCACAAAAAGCTTGTGCCGTAATAAATCTGTTAAAATTCACAGTATTTATTGTTTCTTGCAACAGACTAATGCGGCTACCCCTCTGGAATCTTGACTGGAAAGATCGCTTCAGCTATTATTTCCAATAAACATATATTCACCAGCCCCAATGTGCTAGGTGCTGCGCCTGGGCTTCTTACCAATTTCTGAAGGGAGACTAGGATTCTTGCAAAAGACTGCTAGACTTGGCCGGCCTTTGTTCTGATCCAGAACAGCACTTTTCTTGTTCTTAAACGAGGGTGCTCTTGGGAATACATAACATAGATTTTGCCTTAACTGAGCACACAGTCTTGCTTTGTTAATTTAAAACATGTCTGTGGATCACAAGGGCTCTATTAATAAGGTAGACCACACAAGACTGAAGTCAGCCCGTCCCTCCTATACGAAAGGTAATCTTATGCATACTTACTTAGAAGCAAGCCCCACTGGGGAGAGTGGGAATCAAAGCTTTTAATTTATTTTTATTTTTATAATGTGTTACGTTCCATGGGTAGCTAACAGAGTTGTAACCCTCTCGTTAAAATCAACAGGACTTCACCATGCTTAACTTTGGCTAGATCACGCCCAATGTTTGAAAACCTTTGCACAGTGGAGGCTTAAAAAATAATCATAAAATTGACTAGAATATAAATTGATGTAGCTACTGTTGAGAGAAGTTAAAACAAGAATTGTGAAATACCTATTACTGTCACAAAGATAAATGACATTTGGAATACTGATGATCTCTTTGTAAAAATACGTATGCAGAGAAATAGCATCCCGCTAAATAACTCCTCTCATATTACACATTCACCTTCCTGGATTATAATTTCCGTCATTAAACCTATTGAAAGCCACAACAAGGCCAAACTCCCTGTTTAGAGTTTAGAAAAACAAATGCATCTTTTTCCTCTGGAGAGACGTTAACAAGCAGAGTTCCTTAATGCTGCATATATTTCCAGAATGCTTTTGTATTTTGTCGTTATTTGCCACGTGAAATAGTGGATAAATAATATTCCCCAATCTCCTAAATTGTAGCCTGTCAAAACATGAGATATCCAATACCTGAAAACGAACATCATTGGGAGGGAAATAGTAGCATTAAATTCAGCTGATACACCTGAGTTCAAATTGTGTATCCACTGGATCCCTAAATGATTATTAGGATTTATCAATGTTGCATAAATTATACATGCATGGTCCACTAAGTGCAAGGTATTTCCACCATTCTGGAATAAATGAGATTTTACCGTTCTGTTTATACCTGTCTTAGAAAAGATTAATTACCGGTTCTCGTGAAAGTTATATCCAATTCCACCAAGTATTTATAAGACAATAAAGAACTAGGAAGGACAAAATTGGATGCCATTTTCCAGCATTCAGCTGTGAATTTATAGCCGTCAAAGCTGTATTGCAGCAGAGCAACACCCTTGTGAAAATTTCATTTCGGTATGTTAAGTCGAGAATCAATTACATAGGAAAAGGTGCAGTTTTCAAGTGCCTCTTTGTGGAACAGTCTTCTTGTTCTAAATTAAACTGCTCAGAGATAAGGAAGCATCCAGATGGCTTCCTCTGTGGCTGGTTTAGCACTGTAGCGCTAAATCAGAAAAAAAGGGGAAAGGCATTTCAAGAAAGAGGTGCCAACTAACACAAGCATTTTGCGTTCTTTTGTCAAACTCTTTCGCACTTATTCTTTTGGACTGAGGAGCCAAACTTGGTAGTTTGCCACTCCTTAGTCTGCCGTTTGGACTACCAGGTATCAAACTTTTGTTGGCACAGTGAACAGCACACCTGACAATTGAAAAGAAAAACCCTTTATCTGCAGTACACACATACAGTGGTACCTCTGGTTACGTACTTAATTCGTTCCGGAGGTCCGTACTTAACCTGAAACTGCTCTTAACCTGAAGCACCACTTAACTAATGGGGCCTCACACTGCTCCCGCGCCGCCGGAGCACAATTTCTGTTCTCATCCTGAAGCAAAGTTCTTAACCTGAAGCACTATTTCTGGGTTAGCGGAGTCTGTAACCTGAAGCGTATGTAACCTGAAGTGTATGTAACTCGAGGTACCACAGTACATCATTTAGTGATAAGTTATGAACAAGTTCCCCTCGGTTTGATTCATAATCACTTCATTATTTACAAGCTTTGTCTGCCATCTTTCAGAAAAATCTCATCTGTTTTCCAAGAGTGCCCCCACCACACGAACACACATTTTTCGATTGTTTCCCCTCCTTTAATCTGCCCTAGACAGCTACTTGGAAGAAGGCTCCCCCTACCCAAAATGCACCCAGGAGCCAATAAATGTTTTACGTGTGAATGGAGAAACACTAATCACATAAAACATTTGGAAGAAATGGGTCGAAAAGAGATGCTCTTTTGAAAACAAAAAGCTGCCTAGGCAGGTGATCCGATCATATGGTTCACAGGAAACAAGACGGATTTCATTGAGCGTTAAGAGGCCAAACAATATTGACACGTTCACCTACAAAGTGTGGGGTCTAGTCTGCACCGAATCACGGAGCAGAACGTTTGGGAGAAACGATGCTTCAGTTATATTGCACCTGCGCATTACGGGATGGTCAGGCAATTATTACAAATTTACTAATATTACTCATTGGGACTTGGAGCATTTTCACCACCGGAGAATGGTAGGAGCTAAAGAACTGCAAGTTGCTAAAGTAAGGAGAATGCTCTGTCACAGGTTACTAAACCATCCTCAGACGACTTGTAGGGAACAATGAATTACCATATTTTTCGCTCTATAAGACGCACCAGACCACAGGACACACCTAGTTTTTGGAGGAGGAAAACAAGAAAAAAATATATTCTGAATCTCAGTAGGCAGAACAGCAAGAGGGATCGCTGCGCAGTGAAAGCAGCAATCCCTCTTGCTGTTCTGGCTTCTGGGATAGCTGCACAGCCTGCATTCACTCCATAAGACGCACACACATTTTAGGAGGGGAAAAGTGAGTCTTATAGAGCAAAAAATGCGGTACAACAGGTAAACCACTTTGCTCCATGTCTGAAAGCATCCCAGTTAGTGTTTCCCCATGTCGCATTCTGATGCTCCAACTTGCCAGGCTTAGTGCGTCCCTCGTACACTAGTCTTGCTAGGGAGTTTCCCCAAAATATTGGATCTGCCGCCCCCTGTGAGCAGTTTAATTAGGACTTTGGGTTCAACGGCTTGATTATTGCTAAGGTTACCTGCAAGCCCTGTTCCTTGGATTGATTGCTGGTCATTGCTGCTAGGTAAAAGCATGCATTGCTATTTTCCGTCACATTGTCCTGCCTCCTTAGGCTTCTGTGTTAGGGATTTGCGTGCAGGGAGAGGTCCAGCTGATGTGTAGCACCTCCCTAACAGATCTGGACTGCGTTGGTGAAATATGCAAACAACAAAAGTGATTACCCAATTGTGTCTACTTTTGAAGGAATGGGTTTCCCAAATCTAAAACCTGACTGTGCGGTCAGTCTGAAACGGGGCCCAAAATCCCTGTTTCTCCTTCTCCAAGGGTGCATTAGCTAAAAACCATTAACTTGAGCTCATGTATAACAGGAACCCAGCTGTACAAACATAACCGTCTCCCTTATCAGTCCATGAAGGCTGGTAATGACGGATGGCCTTGTCAGTTCCGAGTGGAGCAGGGATGGCACATCTTATCTTACATCCTGACCACACTGATGCACAGACCTTGTCAGCCCCCATGCCCGGGAACAGCGCCAGGAGTGCTCTTAGAGTTGGTGACCTTCTTACCCCAAGATAAGGAATACAGGAACAGGAACATCCTTTTATGGTCAAGAGTACCAGAACAGGAACATCTGTTTATAGTCATGGATGTCAATTTACGTGTATAAGCTGACGTGTCTGGATTCCTGGGGAAGGGGGGAGAGGGTGCCTGGAGGATATATATACTGTATGCAATTCTATTGCTTTTGTGCTTGGTGTGAACTGATTCACGCAGTGCCTTCTGCTATCCAGAGAGCAGAATAAACTCTTTCTCTGAACCAAACCTCGGTGTCATTTGACTTCCTTCCTCCCGTCCGGGAGCAACGCTCACCCAACCAATCGGTAAAGTCTAATAAGGCTACATTTCGGCTTTCACTGAGGTGGCAAACCTGTGTCTGAGACTGTAGGTGTGACTTTGAGCTACCATGAATGATTGAATGCTGCTTCTTTCAATAAGGTCCCCCTCAAAGAAACCTAGATGTCAGGGATAATGGTTCTGGCTTAGCTTTCTCCCTGACATGCTAGTTTTCTGTGAGCAGGGGTTTATTTTTGCAAGAAGGAATATTCAGTTATGTGCCCATTGTCATCCGAAGCTCTATAACCCAGAGCAGATTAACCACCTCACTGAGAACTCAGTTTCCTCAGAAATCTCAGGCAAATCACTCATCACCTCTACAACTTTTCTTTGATTAGGCTACCCCAAAGCCAGAATGTTGGAAGAATTCTTTCCCGTTCATCCCTCTGCCATATTTGCATCATTTCACACATGTGAATTATTTCTATAGGAGATGAACTCTTTAAAAATTGAGCATTTATATCGTTGTTGTTCGTTACAATCTTTCATTGAGATGCATTCAGAGCATTTGTAGGGGGATTAATATATTTGGCTGTATAGGGAGGCTGAAAATGGTTATAAACTAAAAATATTTCTGGAACACTACAGTGTGTAAAAGTTCCATTAACCCCAGTTCCAACGGCGCAAACAGCTTCATCACAATATGAAACAAGTGGCCACAGTACTGGAGGCAGTGGCAGGCAGCTCAGTCCATAGACGTGTGGTTTCCAAATACTTCTATTGATTTAGGAAATGTTTCTAAGGAATACTAGCCTTAGATTAAGCCATAAAGATTAATGTAGATTAAATTAACCCATGATCCACCAGATATTGGTGGATTTCAAAGCCCACCAGCCCCAGCCAACCTGGCCAGGGTTCAGAGACAGGGAGAGGTAAATTTCACACATTATCCAAACAGCCAAACATTCCCTCTCTGTGCCATAAAGGAGAGGCTTATATAAAAGGTGTTAACCATGACAGCTATGGGACGCGGGTGGCGCTGTGAGTTAAACCACAGAGCATAGGACTTGCCGATCAGAAGGTTGGTGGTTCGAATCCCCGCGACGGGGTGAGCTCCCGTTGCTCGGTCCCTGCTCCTGCCAACCCAGCAGTTCGAAAGCACGTCAAAGTGCAAGTAGATAAATAGGTACCGCTTCGGCGGGAAGGTAAACGGCGTTTTCGTGCGCTGCTCTGGTTCGCCAGAAGCGGCTTAGTCATGCTGGCCACATGACCCAGAAGCTGTACACCGGCTCCTTCGGCCAATAAAGCAAGATGAGCGCTGCAACCCCAGAGTCGTTCGTGACTGGATCTAATGGTCAGGGGTCCCTTTACCTTTTAACCATGACAGCTACATCTTCATTCTTTGCTTGTGAGCATTCTCCCATAGCTTTATATACCACTCAAAACCAAGATAGTACGTAAGCGGCTTACAAAATAACCACATACCATATGAATGTCCTAACAAGTCATGAAATGGGGGAATTGCGATGCAATGCAATATAGAATGTTAAGGTTTCTCCAAAGCCAAAATGTAGAAGTGCGTTTTGAAAACATCTTAGAAAGTCAGGGTTCCCTTCCCTCTTCCTCCCTACCTCTTGCCAAGGCACATTAGCCTGACTTCCAAATTCATCTGGTTTGAAACAGAATGTTGGGTTAGTTGGACCGTAGTTTGATCCAGCAAGACTTAAACTCTTAAAAACTCCACCTCAATCGCTATCTTCCCTTGTGTGTTTTCACCTCACATCCCAGGGCAATTTCAAGATGTTTGGAAAGTAACCACGGAGACAGCACAAAATACAAGGACTGCTGCATCGATGTGTTTGGCTTCCTCTGAATCCCCTTGAATTATCTCAGTCTTAAAGAATGAACCATTTGTATGTCACGTACCTCCAGACACGGGACAATCCTTGATGTATTTCAGAGCCAAGGAAACAAATGTTTATAAAGAAGAGTCTTTCTCTTTGTCCCTGCTCTGTAAGTTTTTCCACCTGAGATTCTCCATGCTTGTAAAAAGTTTCATGATCCAAACTCTTAGGATAATAGAAAAGACATCTGCAATCTAAGCTGTTTGCTAATCCTGTTTATTTTATCTTTTCTTTTTTACTGAGTTAAGACTCCATAAACCTTATTTATATTTTATAAGTCACTTTGTTCGACATAGCTATGCAGGGATAATTAAATAATTCATACTCTGCTAGGGATACATAGATTTACATTTAATGTGGACAACTGTCATCTAGATTGTGATACTTGATTTTCTTAGATTTAAGAATCAATATAAAAGGCGTTCATCTCATTCCAGTGGCGTAGCGTGGGGGGGGTGCAGGGGGGCCCGCCCGCACCGGGCGCAACATCTGGGGGTTAGGGTTAGGGGGCGCAAATCCACGGGTTAATGGGCGCAAATTACTTGCCTTGCCCCGGGTGCTGATAACCCACGCTATGCCACTGTCTCATTCCTTCCAGCTGTGTGCCTACTTGTGCAGCCTAAGCATGATTACTCAGAAATGAGTAAGTACTTCTGAGTTCAATGGAGCTTACCCCATAGTAAGGGTGCTTTAGATTTTCAGCCTTTTGCACCATTCCCCCATGTGTTTGTCATCAATTAGTGCATCCTTTATTGGTCTGCTTGTGGGACATAAAAGGAGTTTCCATTAAAGAGCTGAAGGAATGGGTTTCCCCAAACCCAAAACTGACTGTGCAGGCGGTTTTAAACTGCACCAAAATCCCTATTTCCCCTTCGCTAAAATGCATAAACTTGAGCCGTTGAGCAAATGCTTAACAAGAACACAGCTCTCTCCTTTATCAGTCACGGCAAGGGATGACCCTGGCTCTCTCTAGGGGAACAGAGAAAACACGTCAGTACCTTATCTTATGTGCCGACCACAAAAGACGCACAGACTGATGTCCGGGAAAAACGCCAGAAGCGTGTTCCCGGAGACCATGACCTCTTCCTCCCAGATAAGAGTAGGAAGGAATATCCTTTTATGATCAGAAGTATAGGAAGGAAGATCCTTTTATGGTTGAGAATACCAGAGCAGGAACATATGTGATGTCAACCTGCGTACATAGGCTGACGTGGTTGGATTCCTAGGGGAGGAGGGAGAGGGTGCCTGGAGGATATATATACTGCATGAAACTTCTCATTTCTTTGGACTTGCTGTGGACTGACCACGCAAGTGCCTTCTGCTATCCGGAGAGCAGAATAAACTCTTTCTTTGAATCAACCTCGGTGTCATTTGACTTCCTTCCTCCTGTCCCGGAGCAATGCAGACCCAATCAGTGAACTCCAATAAGGCTACAGAGAAACTCACCGTCACATTATCTGAACAGACATGAAGAACATCAAGTCACATGAAGAGGCTGCCTCAGATTTGCTAGGCAGGAGGCAAGACCTTCTGTTTGCCATGTCAAACCGCATGTTGAAGCCTTCCAACTAATCCTTCACTCAGCAAATTTCTTTTTGATATTCTTATAAATAATTCTTCCATTTCTAGAACTGCCGTAGAAGATCATCTTGAAAGGAAGAAGCACAAGGAGAGATAAACTTGTCTTTTCTTCCTCCAGGAAACATCTTTTTGTTCTTACTTGGGGCCCCTACAGATGGGTTTTGTTTTTTGCCGACTGCAACATGTCGTTGACCCAAGAAGAGCGCAGTAGTGGTGAATTCATGCTGGACATCATCCCAACTTATCAGCAGTTCTGCATTGCTTCTCCAATGTGCTTGCATTATTTCCAGCTGGTGGGTCCTTCTTAAACAATAGTACAAGGAAAGTGGGATCAAAAAACCACCCAGAACGTTATGTTGAAATCCTGTAACTTTTTACACTACAGTGGTACCTCGGGTTAAGAACTTAGTTCATTCTGGAGGTCCGTTCTTAACCTGAAACTGTTCTTAACATAAGTACCACTTTAGCTAATGGGGCTGCGGCGCCACCGCCACACAATTTCTGTTCTCATCATGAAGCAAAGTTCTTAACCCGAGGTACTACTTCTGAGTTAACGGAGTCTGTAACCTGAAGCGTCTGTAACCTGAAGCGTGTGTAACCCGAGGTACCACTGTACGTATGTTCTGGGTCGTGCATTGATTGGGAACAGTATGGCTGCCCTGAAACCTTTGCTTTTAGCCCAATTAACCAAGAAGGCACAATAAAAAAGGATGCCTAGATGGTCCCTTTCATTATAGAGAGGTTCCCTTTATAAAGACAAACTGCATCATATCTCCTCTCAAAAGTACTTTTCATGTAGGATGTGTGTCACTTTCAAATTGGCCAAGAGATGTGGATACAAGCCCAGAAATATGAGTGCACAAAAAAGTTTGATCTTGCCGGGGCTTCACCCAGACCCGAGAATGTCAATGGCTTCATTCATATTTCAGCAACCCTTCTGCAAGAACCCCGCGCCCAAGCAGTTGCCAAGATGTCAAGGAAATTTCATGCTCAATAAATGCTTGCAGACAAACCTTTGAAAATCTGGCAAACCTAGGTGTGAGAACAGGAAAAGAATGGCGCTGTAGCTCTTACATTATTCATTCTCGATTTAAACACAATCTGGGACACTTTGGCCAACTTCTCCTGCAGAGAGCTTATTATATGGTGTTCTCACAAAACAGATCTTTCTGGTATGACGATGTTGCTCCAGAGCACTAAAATGTGTCCAAGTGATACTTTGGGTTGCAGTTAAGGGGAGCTCACCTTAATTATCTCTTGGATAGCCCATCTCCCAGTACGTTTCCGAGCACAATTCAAAGTGTTGGTGCTGACCTTTAAAGTCCTAAACAGCTTCAGTCCTGTGTACCTGAAGGAGCGTCTCCACGCCCATCGTTCAGCCCGGACACTGAGATCCAGCGCCAAGGGCCTTCTGGCAGTTCCCTCATTGCGAGAAGTAAGATTACAGGGAACCAGGCAGAGGGCCTTCTTGGTAGTGGCGCCCGCCCTGTGGAACACCCTCCCAGCAGATGTCAAGGCATATTTTACTTTTAAAAGACAACTGAAGGCAGCCCTCTTTAGTGGTTTTTAATGTCTAATGCTGTATTGTTTTTAATATTTTAATATTCAGTTGGAAGCCGCCCAGAGTGGCTGGGGAAACCCAGCCAGATGGGCGGGGTATAAATAAATTATTATTATTATTATTAGATGTGGTAGGGTTAAAAGTTTTTGGCAAGGCTCCTCCTACTTGAGAAGGTGGTTTATGTTGGTTTGATTTTTTAATTTTTATTTGCATTTTCAAAAACAGGAACAGAGAGTATATTTAACCCCCTCCCCTCCCCCTTCCCACTTACAACTTCATACCAAATACAGCATGTATACATATACCATATGACTTCCCTTCCACACTTTTCCTGGTTCCTTTGCTTTTCTACAACTACGCATAATCCACATCTTTTTAATCATCCAATTTGTTACCTATTAAATACCCTATTTCAACTCTGCTGGATTTATTCGGGACCTGCTAAGCTATGTACAGCCATGCCTTGGAAGTCAAACGGAATCCGTTCCAGAAGTGTGTTCGACTTCCAAAACGTTTGGAAACCAAGGCGCAGCTTCTGATTGGCTGCATGAAGCTGCAGAAGCCCCATCAGACATTTGGCTTCCAAAAATAGTTTGTAAACTGGAACAGTCACTTCTGGGTTTGCAGCGTTTGGGAGCCAAAACGTTCGACTTGCAAGACCAGGGGTAGGCAAACTAAGGCCCGTGGACCACATACGGCCCAACTACCTTCTCAGTCCAGCCCGCAGACAGTCTGGGAATCAGCGTGTTTTTACATGAGTAGAATGTGTCCTTTTATTTAAAATGCATCTGTGGGTTATTTGTGGGGCATAGGAATCCGTTCATTTTTTTTCTCTTCAAAATATAGTCTGGCCCACCACATGGTCTGAGGGACGGTGGACCAGCCCACGGCTGAAAAAGGTTGCTGACCCCTGTGCAAGACATTCGGGATCCAAGGTACGACTGTATTTGTCTATACTGGTTCTTGAAATAGTCAATAAATATTTTCTATTCCTCCTCCTATTCCTTATCTTCGTTTTCTCTTATCCTGTTTGTCAGACCAGCCAGTTCAGCATATTCAAACATTTTACACTGCCATTCTTTCTTAAGTGGGTACTAGACTTGTTCTCTACCTTTCTGCCAATAAGGTTCTAGCTTTGGTGGTGGTGTATAGTAATAAACGCTTTTGTTTTGGGGGGACATCTGTTGTTACCATTCCCAAGAGGAAAATCTCAGGTGTTTTGGGGAAAGTTTTTTACCTATCTTTTTAAATTCATTATATATAGTTTCCCAATATTCCTTAATCATTTTCCAGGACCACCATGTGTGAATAAAAGATCCCTCAATTTCAGCAGTGGGCAGATTGGTGCCACCAATTTTACGTTTCCACTGTGGTCCAGAGGGATACTGTACCGGGGCCACCCAGGGCTGGGTTAACCTTTAAGCAAAATAAGCATGTGCTTAAGGTGGGTGTTATGTACTGAATTGAATAGGATCCAAAATGCAGCAGTCTGATTGGTCCTAGAACAATGCAGCAGTATGATTGGTCCGCAGGAGCCACCCAATCCAGCTCCAGGTGGAAGTGAATCCACAACCTGATTGGCCTACAGGAGATTTCATGCTCTTTATTCAGCTCATAGTGGTGAGGAGGAATGGAAGTTTCCCCACAATATCTGCTTTATATACATTATTTACACAATGGGCCCCATGTGATTGGCTAATTCCGGGATTCACCTGTAGGCCAATCAGGTTGTGGATTCACTTCCACCTGGAGCTGGATTGGGTGGCTCCTGCGGACCAACCATACTGCTGCATTGTTCTAGGACCAATCAGACTGCTGCATTCTGAATCCTATTGTTCTAGGACCAATCAGACTGCTGCATTTTGGATCGTATTCAACTCAGTACATAACAGTGGGCTTCTACAAGTCGAGACACAGGGATAACAGCAAGAGACCTTATTGAGCTAATGTAACGGAACAACAGGGGCAGAGCAACTGCTTATATATATTTCTGAAGGCCTGGTCCACTCCCACTCTCAACATGATTGGTTGCGAATCGTAACTCAGAGCTGAAGAGCCAATGCCGGTAGCCCAAACCCTGATAATGCTACATGATTGGATGTCATGTATTGAGCCAGAACGCAGGAGCTTAGACTCCTTAGCCCAGACTGGAGCTCAGCCAACCACAGACCACTGAATGCATAACAAGGGCAGTGGTTTTCAACCAGCGTGCCATGGCACCCTGGGGTGCCTTGAAGGATGGTCGGGGTGCAACACTGGCCTCTGTCCCTCTTTCCTTCCCTCCCTCCTCTAATACCCTCTTGCGTCTCTGCCTCCCAAAGGCTTGTTGCAGCAGCCCTGGCTATAAGCGTCGCAGGCGAATGGTGCCCCTGGGGCTGGCCAGGGGGTGTTTCCCAGGCTCCTGTGGGGCAGTGTGAAGAGGCACCTGTCTTTGGGGCAGGGGGGCAGCTCAGAGATCGGGGGGGGGGCAACAGCGGCTGCCCAGAAGACCCAAGGAGAGGGGAGAGGAGAGGAGGTTGAAGGAACACTCCATAAGCGAAGGTGTTTGAAAAAGGGTGAGAGGCTGCCAGCTCTGCAGGCAAGGGGGGGGACCTAACTGGGCTCCTGAGACCCACAGGGGTGCTGCAGAAAGAATGCAGTTGGTCAAGGTATTTAAATATACCTTCCTGAAGAAACCAGAGGCCTTTCTCCTGGGCATGGTCGGCCAATTGGTGCCACAGAAGGATAGAACATTCTTTATGTATGCTGCAACATCAGCAAGAATACTCATCGCAAAGTATTGGAAGACACAAGATCTACCCACCTTGGAAGAATGGCAAATGAAGGTGATCGACTATATGGGACTGGCAGAAATGACTAGCAGAATGCGAGACCAGGGAAGAGAGACGGCGGAAGAAGATTGGAAGAAATTTAAGGATTATCTTGGGAAATATTGCAAAATTAATGAATGTTAGAATGATGTTGGTTTAGAAAATTAAGGGGTTTTTCAGCTGTAATGATTAAGTAAAAAGAAAAGAAAGGTTGAAAATTAAAAGAAAATTAAGGGAGAGGATTTGCTGAATTAACAATTAGAAATTGGAATACAAAAAGGGTAGGTATGAGGAGGTCGGGGAAGTAAGTTATAAGAAAATAAGGGAATGAAACTTTACTTGTTTTTAAATAGTTTATAGTTTTGTACTTTGTTTTTTTATTTTTTGTGTTTGTGTTTTGCTTTTATTTTATTTTATTTGTATAATTTTTGAAATCTCAATAAATATCTTTAAAAGAAAGAAAGAAAGAAAGAAAGAAAGAAAGAAAGAAAGAAAGAATGCAGTTGGTCAAGGGAGTCGCAGACTCAAAAAGGTTGAGAACCTCTGACAAAGGCATCAAGGGAAGCACCAGTTCCCAGCATTCTTGGGGTGGCAGGAATGTGCTTTGAAGGTTTGAAGGCGAGAGCCAGTGTGGTGTAGTGGTTGAGAGCGGTAGTCTTGTAATCTGGGGAACCGGGTTCTCGTCTCCGCTCCTCCACATGCAGCTGCTGGGTGACCTTGGGCCAGTCACACTTCTTTGAAGTCTCTCAGCCCCACTCACCTCACAGAGTGTTTGTTGTGGGGGAGGAAGGGAAAGGAGAATGTTAGCCGCTTTGAGACTCCTTAAAGGGAGTGAAAGGCGGGATATCAAATCCAAACTCTTCTTCTCTTCTTCTTCTTCTTAGTGTCCTAGTCACTGGTAGACTTCAGGTTCATGGGCCTAGGATCCTGACCTTTGGGCACCAATGGCTAAGTCTGCGCCTCTCCTTTTGCAGGTCTCTGTGCATTCCAACTGCAAGGCTCCAAAGCCTTCATTCATTTGAATTTAAATCTGAAAATCCCTCTTGCCATGACAGTGACAAGAGTGGTCTCCTTATAAACAATGTCCTGGCTACTCGTAATGATGAAATATATCGCTTGATTCCAGAAGGCTGTAATTGGAATTCCATTTAATTTCACTAATTCCAACAAATTAGTCCCCTTCTGTCAGATTAAATGATATTCTAAAAGTGGAGAAAATCTTAACTCTCTCAGTCTTCATTATCATAATAAACACCTCCTTTGGGAGAGCATTTACCCATTATTAGAATGTTTTGTGCATAACAGAGATGTATGATCAGGAGGGGGAGGGAACGTGATTTTAAAATAGCCCTAGTAAGACCCATTAGAAACCAAGGAATTTATCAATGGCTGATTCGAATAATATTAGTGTGTATTCTGTGAGTGTGTGTGCAGAGAGAAAGAGAAAACACAATAGATTTAAAAGGTTCATTTTGAGCTTCCCTCTGTGAAGCAATTTGACTATGTCCTCTGAAGTACGAAGCATATTTTTACAGAAACTCCATCCATTTTTTCCCTTTTCATTACTATTTTTCAGCAGAATGCGTAGACTGAAAGGATTCTAGAGGCTGCCTCTTTAGGTACAACCATGACTCACTGGTGCATTCTGCCCAAGACAATGTATTTCTCTCCTATGGAGATAAATAAAAAGCTTTTCTCTGCCAAAGACAAGAAGACTCACTAGAAGACAAGCAAAAGGGTGGGGTTTTTTTCTTCCAATAGCATGACCTCATAAGACATGAGGTATGGGACAGGCAGACAATCCCGAAGGCTTGAAGAGCAAAAGCCTTAGTGATTTCACAGCAGCAGCTAATGAGGATCTGACACAGGGATTAGATTTTAAATGGTGTTAAAAATCACTCTTAAACAACTGGGAAAACAGCCCTTTGTTTTTTCTGAAATCCCTCCCCTAAAGATGCTCCTATCATCATAAGGAGGAGGTGATACTAGACCAGGACAGTCGGCCCTCGGGATATTTTTTCTGGCCCCTGGCAACAATTGATGCTCCCATTCCCGGCAGCCCTTAAGCTGCCTTCCTAAAGGCACTGGGCTTTGGGAAGGAGGCATAGGGGCTCTGGCAGGGTCCTAGAGCCCTCCAACTTCCTTCCCAAAGTCTAATTAGCCGTTTCCCAGCTTTGGGAAGAAGGTGGGAAGGTTCTCGGACGTGCCAGAGCTTTGCACCTCCTTTCCAAAGCCCAGTGCCTCACTTTGTCAGCTTTGGGAAAGTAGTGCGAGGGCTGGGGGAGGCATCAAATTTTGGCCTTGCCTCCCCACCCCACACAACAAGGCACTGTGTAACCCACAGGTTCCATGTCAAAGTACTCTTGTGTCCCATTTGGTATGAAAAGTTGGACCGCCCTGCCCCAGACAGATTAATGAGTGATTAATGGGATTTGTTGGCAGTCCACTTCGGGGTATATATGTTTGAAGCTGGAGCTTTGGTCGCAATAGAATGCTTTACATTTTTAGTTGTAACTCTTAACTTATGCCAGTAAAGGCTAGTTACATCAGTAAAATCATAAAATCATACAAATACATTGATAACCCAAACACATACAATATATGAAAAACTAGATAACCACCATTGAATAAATCAGTCAACTTTAGATTTAGCGTTAAAGATCTCGGCTAAGTACCCTGAAATAATCTTGGTAGTTTCAGAAGTATCATCCCTCAACAAATACTGGATTACAAACTCTTTGCAAATCAATGTTTTTGAGCTGTAAGGGAGTCACTAGGAGATCTCTGCGATGGGAGTGGAGAAGAGAACAATCCAAAATTATGTGATGTATTGTATCTGGTGTTTTCTTATTACAGGAACAGAATCTGTTCTGGAAGGGGATTTTTTGAAACCTTCCAAACAGTACAGATGAGGAGGGTGCATTTAGACGAGCTAGCATAAAAGCTCTACGATGCGATGGAGTTTCTAAATTATAAAAGTAATTAGGCTCCATGGTGGAGCTGCAATCCTAAGTAAGCAGATGAACATACAAAAGGCTGGGAGGGGTAGAGTTTGTGGATTTCATGATCTAGCAGCCTCTGCTTGATGAGAGAGAAGATTTGTAAGTCATCCAATAGAAGAAGGATTGCAATCCCTATTTGCCTGAGTTTCAGGGTAATATCAGAAAACCATGTAGAATTATGTATACCTCTCAATAAAGAAGTTATAGTAGTAAGCTTTCTGGGTCTGTATTAAAACGAATTTTTAGCCAGTAATTTTAGTTGCTGGAACAGCAGTGACAAACCTAGACAGCATCTTAAAAAGCAGAGACATCACCTTGCCAACAAAGGTCCGTATAGTAAAAGCTGTGGTTTTCCCAGTAGTGATGTATGGAAGTGAGAGCTGGACCACAAAGAAGGCTGATCGCCAAAGAATTGATGCTTTTGAATTATGGTGCTGGAGGAGACTCTTGAGAGTCCCATGAAGATCAAACCTATCCATTCTGAAGGAAATCAGCCCTGAGTGCTCACTGGAAGGACAGATCCTGAAGTTGAGTCTCCAATACTTTGGCCACCTCATGAGAAGAGAAGACTCCCTGGAAAAGAAAAGATGAGATGGTTGGACTGTGTTCTCAAAGCTACCAGCATGAGTTTGACCAAACTGCGGGAGGCAGTGGAAGACAGGAGTGCCTGGCATGCTCTGGTCCATGGGGTCATGAAGAGTCGGACATGACTAAACAACTAAACAACATATCTTAGGTGATATCCACGGTCCTCGGTTGCAAAGATTTGGCTGGGTCCTTCCCATGGGAGATAACAGAGCCTCTCCTTAGGCAGATTCTGCTTCACTCGTTCCTGACTTCCGAACCCTGATGGTACGGTTGCATAAATACACTGGCATTGTTTGAGTGCAGCCAGAGAAGGAGAATTCACCCCAGAACTGCACCCCAGGGAAGGTTCTGATGAGATTGCTTTTGCGGCACTGTATTAGCTATGAGGGCATCAATTCAGGAGTGTTTCCGTATTAGAATAATTGAAAGGCACATTCGACCTGATGTAAGTGAATAATAGGCCCTCGTGATTATAACAGTGCATTTCTAGTGAAATCAGCTGAGCATCTTCACCTCCTTGCCACAATTCGTGGCGCTTCAACCCTGCGTGGCTTTTGGCCAACTCTCTGCAAAACGATAAAGCTGTCTGTGGTTGCCAGCAATGACATAACCACAGCTGCATATTGCAATTCAGCCTTTGCTACTTGCCTAGAAAAACTACCTAGGTAGAACCTGGAGCTTAATAACCAGGCAGGGTTGGGATGTCTCCCGGAGGTAAAGGCAGAAGGTGCTGACCTGGAAATGAGAGTACTTGTGAAGGAGATCTAATCAGAGTGGGAAGGAATTAATACTGAAGTTATCCAGGCTACCTGTTTCTGTTTCAAAGAAGGGCTGGGGAGCCTACGGCCCTCTGGACTCCCAACGCCCATAAACCAGTGATCAGGGGAGATGGGATTTGTGGTCCAGTATCACAGTATCCTTGGTCTATAGGGTGACAAAAGCCATTATTTGATAATCCAGTAAGAAGTAAGCAGCACATAAGCGGCACACAAAACACTACAAAACCATTCTACATTCTAAATCTTATATTAATAATCCAAAAATTGAGAGAACAAGATACACGATCTACTACAGAAGCCACAAACAGAAAACTCATTCAAGAGGGACAATTGAAAAACTATTGTGATCCAGGCAAATACAAGTTCCACTATATCATTTCTTAATTCAACTATTGGACATTGTTTTTGAAAACAATTTCTTCCGATACAAAAATGATTTTTATGTCCAAATTAAGGGTGTTGCCATGGGTGCAGCCCTTGCCCCATCTGTGGGTAACATCCACATGATTGACTTTGAGAATAATTGGGTTTTTTCCAGAATCTAACTTACTTACTTCTTACTGGTCTACTACGTGAATTGGCAGCACAGGTTCATTTCTTCATTATTTGATAATCAGCATACAGAATTACAAAGTCTGCCCAATGCCCGTGCAACCTTAACCGTATCTCTTGGTCTTTTAAAAAATACCCTGTTTAGGAAAGCGATCTCTTTGGCAACAGTACGTCCATGAATTTTTTAGTGACACCTCTTGTATTAGGCTGCGCATATATCCAGTGCCTCAGTCATAACAGTGACTGCTCAAGTTCCTTTGCATTTTGCGAGCTGTGCTTGCAGATCCTCTTTCTTCTCCTGCATGCAAATCAAAAAGCATGGTGACAGCACACAAACTCCATCTCCAGTTATTGTCGTCTGGCTTTGACATTGGAAGCACGAAAACATTTGGATGATGAGTCATCGGAGAGAAAGCCGCTGCCCTCCTCCCATGTGATACGTTTCACTCTTTTTCCATAAGGCAGCCCAACTTTAGATCTGTCAACGTTGCTGCCACGCAGTTATTTCGCAAGAGCAGAGGGGTCTGCTAAGGCCTGGCAGAAACGTCAGCTCAGAGAGGTCTGGACGGAGAACAGAGATCGGAAGTCACTTTAGCAGATGGTGTCTTGCAAAAGCTAGACCCTTAGGACATACTCACATGACATCGGTCTTGGCTGCTAGACAAGCGCAATGTTCCATACAGCGGTCTGTGGTTTTTTTCTGATCGGTATGTGAAATGATAATTCACTGCATTGGGGTCTCAGCTGAAAATCAGTGTGGCCAAGCCGCAGTTCCTCTCTGCTGGGTGATTCAAGAGAATGTGATTATTTAGCATAATCATCAATATCTCTGGATCAGAGGTGGAGAATCTGTGGTTCTTCAGACATTCCTGAACTTCAGCTCCCATTGTAGGTCCTCATCC
Source organism: Podarcis melisellensis (assembly GCF_964234715.1). NCBI lineage: Eukaryota > Metazoa > Chordata > Lepidosauria > Squamata > Lacertidae > Podarcis > Podarcis melisellensis. The sequence goes on along the minus strand of NC_138528.1, from coordinate 125,664,946 downwards.
CCACACCCAATATAGACAATGTACTGGTTTGGTTTGGGTCTACGTGCTTTGTTGTTGTTTAGTCGTTTAGCCATGTCCGACTCTTCGTGACCCCCTGGACCAGAGCATGCCAGGCCCTCCTGTCTTCCACTGCCTCCCGCAGTTTGGTCAAACTCATGCTGGTAGCTTCGAGAACACTATCCAACCATCTCGTCCTCTGTTGTCCCCTTCTCCTTGTGCCCTCCATCTTTCCCAACATCAGGGTCTTTTCCAGGGAGTCTTCTCTTCTCATGAGGTGGCCAAAGTATTGGAGCCTCAGCTTCAGGATCTGTCCTTCCAGTGAGCACTCAAGGCTGATTTCCTTCAGAATGGATAGGTTTGATCTTGCAGTCCATGGGACTCTCAAGAGTCTCCTCCAGCACCATAATTCAAAATCATTAATTCTTCAGCGATCAGCCTTCTTTGTGGTCCAGCTCTCATTTCCATATAGCACTACTGGGAAAACCATAGCTTTAACTATACAGACCTTTGTTGATAAGGTGATGTCTCTGCTTTTTAAGATGCTGTCTAGGTTGGGTGTGCAATCCTATACTCAAGATCTGCTGGCTGAGGCAATAGGATTCACAATACTGGTGGAACTCCAGATATACTGCCATGACAGATAGACCGGCGAAACCCTCTGCGGGCCAAGCCATCCCACTAACAAAAAGGGGAATGACTAAAACAAGGAGAAGTTGTGAGCTGTGCAGGGGAGGAACACAAAACATCACCTCTCTATGTTATACCCCTTCAATGAGGGCTTTTCCTGCTTTCTCGAACTAAGTCTACAGCTTAAGGTAAAGGTAAAGGGACCCCTGACCATTAGGTCCAGTCGTGAATGACTCTGGGGTTGCGGCACTCATCTTGCTTTATTGGCCAAGGGAGCCGGCGTACAGCTTCCGGGTCATGTGGCCAGCATAACTAAGCCACTTCTGGCAAAACAGAGCAGCGCACAGAAATGCCTTTTACCTTCCCGCCGGAGTGGTACCTATTTATCTACTTGCACTTTGACGTGCTTTCAAACTGCTAGGTTGGCAGGAGCAGGGACTGAGCAACGGGAGCTCACCCCGTCACGGGGATTTGAACCGTCGACCTTCTGATCGGCAAGTCCTAGGCTCTATGGTTTAACCCACAGCACCACCTGCGTCCCAGTCTACAGCTTAGGAGGGCAGCTAATGGCAATGATCATCCTGCTTGTTGTGGCTGAATGGTTAGGGAACTGTTCTGCAGAGCACACTGTGCGGGTTCAAGTCCCAAGAATCTTTATCACCAAATAACGTTGGTTTTTTTCCTAAACTCCCACATCTTGAGAGTTTTGGAAAATCACTCCAGGAACCCCCACTGAAGTCTACTCACTCCCTTCCCCTTCTGCAATTGCCTTCACCCAGGAGAATCCTATAATGGAGACCTTAATTATTTGCGTTACTTTCCAGGTACCTGTGACTCATTCCTAATCAGCTTCAGCCTCCTTTAACTCGGTTCTTGGTTTAATTTAAATCCCCTTTGAAGTCTTTAGTTCCCGCTTCTTCTCATTTCTAGTCTCTTACTAACACAAGAACGTGGGCATGCCGGAATGACATGCTAACATGGAGGCATGTCAGTTCTGCAACCCAGAGAAAACAACATTGTGCAGCATAAAATGCATGCCAGATCAATGTTTTGCAGAGTACTAAAGGCGGGATGAGTACCGTATTTTTCGCTCTATAAGACACACCAGACCATAAGACGCACCTAGTTTTTGGAGGAGGAAAACAAGAAAAAAATAAATCTGAATCTCAGAGCCAGAACAGCAAGAGGGATCCTCTGCGCAGCGAAAGCAGCGATCCCGCTTGCTGTTCTGGTTTCTGGGATAGCTGCGCAGTCTGCACTCGCTCCATAAGACGCACACACATTTCCCCTTACTTTTTAGGAGGGGAAAAGTGAGTCTTATAGAGCAAAAAATATGGTATTCAAGGTAGTATCATTTCTCAGATTGTGCACCTAATCCCTTGCTGTCCCTTACCTGCTGGCTGGCATGAGTTGGAAGTCCAGCTTCTAGAGAGCTACAGGTTCCCTACTTTGCCTTACCTTCTATTTATTGTCCCTGAGGGGAATGTGGGAAGGCAATTTTACCAAGGACGAAGTGCAGCACAAATAAAACCATCGCATGCTCCACAGATGACAATGCTTCTGTTAGAAACTATTGTCTGTTTCCAAACCAAAAGTGAATCTGTGTGAATTGCATGTTTTGCTCTGGCTGCAAATGTGATCAGGTCTTTCTTCTTCAGGGTATTTTTATTTTATTATTTATTAATTATTTATTATTATTATTATTATTATTATTATTATTATTATTATTATTATGTCTTGCCAAAGATCTTGGGGAAGTAGGGCGATGGTTTGTCATTCAGGGATACAAAACCTAAGCACAGTTTGATAAGAGTATATAATAAATGAATAAATGTGTCAATTAAGTTAATTTGGAATATGCAGAAAATACAAAAAATATATTTAAGGAACTGCAGAAAAAGGGGGGAAGGAAGTCGAGTTTCGGAATGTTAAAATGATTGTAAAATTATTGAAATGTATAAAAATGAAAATCATAAACAAACAAACCTACAATTTTCAGGGTTGGTTGGTTGGATAAACAAACCAACAAACACACTTCTCCTTTATAATAATGAGGGCTAGAAACTTTTCTCTCTTTAAGCTCTGCAGAGCCTGAATCCCTCCCAGACCCTACATCAGAGATTCAAATTCTGCAGCTCGCACCAGAGAGATTTCTAAACGTTTGCATATAATAATTGCTTTTGTAAGGAGTTGCCAAGTGTACAGCTTTGTTGAATGGGGAGTAACTTGGAATAGCTCCCTTGGAATTTGAACTCTAATTATATTACCTGACCTGCAGCGTGTGCACATTCTCAGAGGGCTATTTATTTATTTTATACCAGCCTGTTTCTTGTCAGTACTTAACAGCATTTTTAAACAAAAGATTAATTGAGGCACTTGCTAGCTGCTCTCAGCACAGGAGAAGAGACGCTAATTCGGAACCGTTACCCAGGTAGACACTTAGCGGACAAAGAGCTTATTTAGGGGAACAGTATCACAACAAAGCAAAACAAAACCCTGCACCCACCCAGTGTACCACCTTGAAGAGATGCATTAGGGATATTCATGCAATTTATAAATTCTGCAGTTGCCAGTCTCCCTCGCTTGCTGTTCTTACAACAAAACCCCTTCTAGTCTAAAATGTTAACAGAGCTCCTTGAATTTAGCAGCGTTCCTTTTTACAAGATGCCAGCAACAGGAACTTTCCTCCTCCTCCTCCTCCTCTACAGAAAGCAGCCGCTATTTCTCACCAATTTCCATCAGCCATTTGTATGATCTAAATTCTCTGCCCACATGAGCAAACTGGAGTGAGTCACATCCATGAAGGACTTGGCCCAACCCGTTTTTGCAACAGCAAAAGTCATATTCCTATTTCAGAATGCGATACTTCTCAGCTCGAGGGGAAACATGGAACGGAGAAGGCAGCAGCTGGGTGGTAGTTCCCCCTCAACACAGAGTTTGTTTAGAAAACCATCCTGTTCCTATATAATTTAGTGTAATTAAAGCACTCCATTTATAAAAGGCACAAAGATCTACAGAAAGCTCTGGTCCATCCACCTTGCATTTGCAGGAGTCGTTTCTGCTCTTCTTATCTGGCAGGATTCCTAATAAGTCTTTTAAACATATGCACATCATCCGGGGACATTCTCCCCATCGCTGCCTCGCTCCTTGCTCTCTACTACTACTACTACTACTAATAATAATAATAATAATAATTTATTATTTATATCCTGCCCATCTGGCTGGGCTTCCCCAGCCACTCTGGGCAGCTTCCAAAAAAAAATATTAAAATACTGCAATACATCAAACATTAAAAGCTTCCCTAAACAGGGCTGCCTTCAGATGTCTTCTAAAAGTCTGGTACTTGTTGTTCTCTTTTACATCTGGTGGGAGGTCATTCTGCAGGGGGGGCGCCACTACCGAGAAGGCCCTCTGCCTGGTTCCCTGTAACTTGGCTTCTTGCAGTGAGGGAACTGCCAGAAGGCCCTCGGTGCTGGACCTCAGTGTCCGGGTAGAACGATGGGGGTGGAGATGTTCCTTCAGATATATTGGACCAAGGCTGTTTAGGGCTTTAAAGGTCAACACCAACACTTTGAATTGTGCTCAGAAACGTACTGGGAGCCAGTGTAGGTCTTTCAAGACCGGTGTTATATGGTCTCGGCGGCCGCTCCCAGTCACCAGTCTAGCTGCCACGTTCTGGATTAGTTGTAGTTTCTGGGTCACCTTCAAAAGTCGTCCCATGTAGAGCGCATTGCAGTAGTCCAAGCGGGAGATAACCAGAGCATGCACCACTCTGGCAAGGCAGTCCGCAGGCAGGTAGGGTCTCAGCCTACATACCAGATGGAGCTGGTAAACAGCTGCCCTGGACACAGATTTCACCTGTGCCTCCATGGACAGCTGTGAGTCCAAAATGACTCCCAGACTGCACACTTGGTCCTTCAGGGGCACAGTTACCCCATTCAGGACCAGGGAATCCTCCACACCTGCCCGCCTCCTGTCCCCCAGAAACAGTACTTCTGTCTTGTCAGGATTCAACCTCAATCTGTTAGCCGCCATCCATCCTCCAACCGCCTCCAGACACTCACACAGGACCTTCACCGCCTTCACTGGTTCTGATTTAAAAGAGAGGTAGAGCTGGGTATCATCCGCATACTGATGAACACCCAGCCCAAACTCCCTGATGATCTCTCCCAGCGGCTGCATGTAGATGTTGAAAAGCATAGGGGAGAGGACAGAACCCTGAGGCACCCCACAAGTGAGAGCCCAGGGGTCTGAACACTCATCCCCCCCCCACCACTTTCTGAACACTGCCCAGGAGGATTTCTGCCTGTCGACTAGGTGCATTTCTGCCTGTCGCCATATAGCTGCTCAAGTTTTGGGAGCTTTTGTCGGGGGAAAAGAAAAGGAAAGAAAAAACGGGGCAGACATCAGCTCTTCAGTGCTGCTTTTAAAGTGCCATCACTGGCTTTAGAATATTCTAAAGTAAGTATCGCATCGCTATAACCTTAGCGACGTTAGTGACTGTTCAGATAATAAGGGCTTATTATATTGTACTTGAAGCATAATCAAAACTCAGGCACTGGAAGATCCCTGCATTGGAAGCAAGCGTTTGTTACTGAGAAGCAGCCCCAGAGATTGTTGATGTTCAATTAACTGCATTAGATGTGCCGTCCAGAGAGGTTGGCCTTGGCTGATTTAGGAAGCTGACACATGAAGCGAAGGAAGAGGGGCAGGCGGCCTATTCTAACAATAGATTTAAAAACTTGTATCCAGAAGCGTACAGGAGGTCAGCATATTATTTTACTCCCTGCGTTAATCAACCAGCACTAATCTGCACTAACAGCAGCCTCTGAACTAGGAATGCATGCAAGTCACACTATACAAATGCTTGTTGTACGGAAATTCATTTATCCAAACACAATGAATTAATACCCAACCCTTGCTTTACACACCACAGATTCAGATTTCCAAACAACTGGACCTGCGTGTGGTACTGTAAACTAAGAATAAGCCTTAAACGAACCTTGCCTTTTGTGTTTTTCTGCTCTGGAGCAGCTAGTTTGCTATAAACCGTGGTGGGAGACAGGAAGTGGGGAGGAAAGGGAGGTAGACTGGATAAATAGGAGAGCGTTTTTCCCTTTGTTGCTTGTGACTCTTGAGTGCTGTGCCTTTTTCTTACTTGCAAGTCAGATCTGCTCGCATGGTCTAGGGGCAGGATCCAGGGCAGGTGCCGTAAGAAGAACTGGCGGGCACATTGGTGTGGCATTCTTGGAAGCCATACTGGTGACTTGACATGAGCCAACAGTGTGACGCGGCAGCTAAAAAAGCCAATGCAATTCTGGGCTGCATCAATAGGAGTATAGCATCTAGATCAAGGGAAGTAATAGTGCCACTGTATTCTGCTCTGGTCAGACCTCACCTGGAGTACTGTGTCCAGTTCTGGGCACCACAGTTCAAGAAGGACACTGACAAACTGGAACGTGTCCAGAGGAGGGCAACCAAAATGGTCAAAGGCCTGGAAACGATGCCTTATGAGGAACGGCTAAGGGAGCTGGGCATGTTTAGCCTGGAGAAGAGGAGGTTAAGGGGTGATATGATAGCCATGTTCAAATATATAAAAGGATGTCACATAGAGGAGGGAGAAAGGTTGTTTTCTGCTGCTCCAGAGAAGCGGACACGGAGCAATGGATCCAAACTACAAGAAAGAAGATTCCACTTAAACATTAGGAAGAACTTCCTGACAGTAAGAGCTGTTCGACAGTGGAATTTGCTGCCAAGGAGTGTGGTGGAGTCTCCTTCTTTGGAGGTCTTTAAGCAGAGGCTTGACAACCATATGTCAGGAGTGCTCTGGTGGTGTTTCCTGCTTGGCAGGGGGTTGGACTCGATGGCCCTTGCGGTCTCTTCCAACTCTATGATTCTATGATTCTAATAGGACTTGGGGATGGAAGGACTGTACAAAGGTGGGATTTGAGGCGGGATTAGATGTAAGTGTGAAACCCCCCATTGCCTTGTCCCCATTTCCAAGGAGCTTCACGTTCATTATAACATCTTCCACTTTCTCCCGTGCATGGCAAAACGTTGCCTTCTTCCCAGAGTGAACCAGCCCCACCTCTCTCCAAATATCCAATGGTTTTGGTCTGAACACCTGCATTGAGAACTGGCTGGTGGCAGGATCCTGTTATGATCAAACTTTGAGGGATATTGATCCACTGTTAAAGTCCTCCATTTTTCATCGTTAATTGGAAAAGCAAGCCAAGGTGAATGTTGGAAGGACAGATAAAAGGAAGCAGTTCAGTTATTGTTCAGTTATTGTCTTGTTGAGTTATTGCATGCTACTGGTTTCTCCATAGCAAGAAAAACTACTTTAGAAATATACATCCATGAGAGACTTGTTTATTCCCAAATGCTCAGTAATGTGAATTTTGGAGGCAGGCTGCCAGATCGCCAGCAATGCTTACTGGGGATCAATGCAGTATCTGGGGGTTCATTTCTGGATCTGAGATTGGAAAGGACAGATGGTTCTCATACAAATAGAAAGAATAATTTGGGACTCCACCATGTTGAGAACATTAATAATAAATAATAATAATAATAATAATAATAATAATAATAATAATAATAATAATTTATTATTTATACCCCGCCCATCTGGCTGAGCCTCCGCAGCCACTCTGGGCGGCTCTCAATCAAGTGTTAAAAACAATACAGCATTAAATATTAAAAACCTCCCTGAACAGGGCCCCCTTCAGATGTCTTTTGAAGATAGGATAGCTGCTTATTTCCTTCACATCTGAAGGGAGGGTGTTCCACAGGGTGGGCGCCACTACCGAGAAGGCCCTCTGCCTGGTTCCCTGTAACCTCACTTCTCGCAATGAGGGAACTGCCAGAAGGCCCTCGGCGCTGGATCTCAGTGTCCGGGCTGAACGATGGGGGTGGAGACGCTCCTTCAGGTATAAGGACCGAGGCTGTTTAGGGCTTTAAAGGTCAGCACCAACACTTTGAATTGTGCTTGGAAACGTACTGGGAGCCAATGCAGATCTCTCAGGACCGGTGTTATGTGGTCCTAGCGGCCACTCCCAGTCACCAGTCTAGCTTCCGCATTCTGGATTAATTGCAGTTTCCGGGTCACCTTCAAAGGTAGCCCCACGTAGAGCGCATTGCAGTAGTCCAAGCGGGAGATAACTAGAGCATGCACCACTCTGCACCACTTCACTGAAAATGTAATATGTGTCAGTTCACGATAGTCAACCGAACTATCCCATTAGCAAAAATGATTGGGAGGGGTGGCTAACACCCCAGAGGACAGGATCACACTTCAAAACGACCTTGACAGATTAGAGAACTGGGCCAAAACAAACAAGATGAATTTTAACAGGGAGAAATGAAAAGTATTGCACTTGGGCAAAAAAAATGAGAGGCACAAATACAAGATGGGTGACACCTGGCTTGAGAGCAGTACATGTGAAAGGGTTCTAGGAGTCTTGGTTGACCACAAACTTGACATGAGCCAACAGTGTGACGCGGCAGCTAAAAAAGCCAATGCAATTCTGGGCTGCATCAATAGGAGTATAGCATCTAGATCAAGGGAAGTAATAGTGCCACTGTATTCTGCTCTGGTCAGACCTCACCTGGAGTACTGTGTCCAGTTCTGGGCACCACAGTTCAGGAAGGACACTGACAAACTGGAACGTGTCCAGAGGAGGGCAACCAAAATGGTCAAAGGCCTGAAAACGATGCCTTATGAGGAGCTGGGCATGTTTAGCCTGGAGAAGAGGAGGTTAAGGGGTGATATGATAGCCATGTTCAAATATATAAAAGGATGTCACATAGAGGAGGGAGAAAGGTTGTTTTCTGCTGCTCCAGAGAAGCGGACACGGAGCAATGGTTCCAAACTACAAGAAAAAAGATTCCACCTAAACATTAGGAAGAACTTCCTGACAGTAAGAGCTGTTCGACAGTGGAATTTGCTGCCAAGGAGTGTGGTGGAGTCTCCTTCTTTGGAGGTCTTTAAGCAGAGGCTAGACAACCATATGTCAGAAGTGCTCTGATGGTGTTTCCTGCTTGGCAGGGGGTTGGACTCGATGGCCCTTGTGGTCTCTTCCAACTCTATGATTCTATGATTCTATGATTCTATGAACTGCTACAGTACCCCTGATAAGGTTGTTTCAGCTCTTTAATCCAATGGGGTAATATGACCACCTTCCAGATTCTAATTATTACCATAGTGTGCCATTTTGCCAAGTGATCCCATTACTTGGGACCACTGAACTAATGTAAAGTATCATTATTGTACAGCACAGTCTTCTTGTGAATATGGCTCTGCAGCAGGGGTAAGCTAACACCCAAAAGAGACATGATATGGACATTTTGGGAGCTTTACTTAACGGAACCCTTGTTAATTATGCTAACAGAAGTCAAAACTGTGTGAAAGCAAAGTGTCACCCAGTGCAGCACATTTTTTCAATTAGGTGTAAATGGGCCACATTCTATACAGTCTTCCTTTTTCTGAATGCAAGGTGTGGAAGGCAGGGAGCAGAATCTAGTGTTGCAGAAGTTGATTCATATTTTTGCAGAGCTTGGAATGGGGAATGAATGCTAATAAATGCTGAAGTGAGCCGGCAGCTTTCCCAGAGGTTCTGTGCAGAGGCAATCCATTTATCCCTTGTTTGAAGCCTCTATCCTTTTGCATCCATTATCGTCACATGAGGCGACAGTGCAAGACCCAAGGAGATAGATAGAGATATATATATATATCAAAAAATATGTCTCTCCTTGACATCTTTGGGGGCTGAAACCTACTGAGTACAAACCGACGCCGACGCCTCTCTTGTTGCTTGGATATGCTAGAATTCTTGGATGGCTGGCTATTCAGCTGTAATTCGGATCACAGCAGGGAAGAAGCCACTGTGCTGCAGCTGAAAAGCTTAAATTGCCTTAAAGGATTATCTGGAACAAACAAGATAAATGTAATCAGTCCCTTACATCTGACTAAACTCCTGCACGAGAAAAAATGATCCACTGTTCAGATCAAGGAAGTACAAATCTGCCGTTGACAGTACGCTTCCGTTGGAGGGTCTCGTGGCTTCGTCTCAGTTAGAGGCGTTGGTTTAGGAACCCATTGCTGTAGATCTGGCAAATTGGGAGAAGAAGAAATATGATACAAATGTCTGGTTCTATCACATTTATGACGGCAAGCTGTCTTTCCTAAATTAAACGAAGCAGCAATTCCCTAGAAGGGCAGCACCTTTTCGCTTCTGTCCTCTTAATTCATTGGAGATGGTGGCAGCTGGATAATCAGTGGACTAGAATTGTAGAGTTCGAAGGGACCCCAAAAATCATCTAATTCAACCCCTGTAATGCAGGAATACGGGGTTGAACCTGCAACCTTGGTGTCATCAGCACCATTCTTTAACCCAACTGAGCTATCCATGTAGCTATGCTGTTCTTGAGCAGCCCCAATGTTGTTGTTTAGTCATTTAGTCGTATCCGACTCTTCGTGACCCCATGGACCAGAGCACAGCAGTCACTCCTGTCTTCCACTGCCTCCCGCAGTTTGGTCAAACTCATGCTGGTAGCTTCGAGAACACTATCCAACCATTTCATCCTCTGTCGTCCCTTTCTCCTTGTGCCCTCCATCTTTCCCAACATCAGGGTCTTTTCCAGGGAGTCTTCTCTTCTCATGAGGTGGCCAAAGTATTGGAGCCTCAGCTTCAGGATCTGTCCTTCCAGTGAGCACTCAGGGCTGATTTCCTTCAGAATGGCTAGGTTTGATATTCTTGCAGTCCATGGGACTCTCAAGAGTCTCCTCCAGCACCATAATTCAAAAGCATCAATTCTTCGGCGATCAGCCTTCTTTATGGTCCAGCTCTCACTTCCCCAATAGATGCGTGCAACTTTCATATGCAAGGCCAACTGATAGTTAAAAACCAAGTCGGACTGGCAGATAAGCCCGGAAGCGTATAGGGTGTGTGTAGAGAGAGAGAGGCTGTCGTGTGGTTGTGTAGTGTTAACACAAATGAATGCAGTCCTCTATAGGATATTTCACCAGTTCCAGTACATTAATGTTATTCCTTTCCATAATTTGGGTAGCTTTTACTCGCGCCTTCTAAGAGAAACATGTGATGGGTGTCAACTGAGCACTGAGCACAAACAAGTTGTCTGTTTGCTCAAGGAACCCTGAGCTTTGCCAAAGAACAGAGAAATGTTTTAAAATATAACATCTAAGAGGGCAAATTGCCCCAAAAACATCCCAGAGAGGACTGGGTTTACTTAGGAGGCACAGAATGTCGACAGTCATTTGGGGGGGGGGGGAATGGAAAACTGGGCAAAAGATTGTCTGCTTGGCAATGGTAGGCAATAGTACATTGCAACATTTTGTTGCAGTTTCCCTCTCATCTAATACGGTACAGAGCTTTTGAATGTCCCATTGTTATTTCACTAGGACAGATGAAATAGCTTTGTGTGCCACCACATTTATTCATATTTCCCCATTTTATTTTCTGGTCTGATTCCTCACGCTACATTGTAGGTCACTCTTGGAACCCTTTCCTATGATCGCTTCAGTTCATAAGACATCCCTCAAGTCGGGCATACATTTCCCACTCCCTTTTTAAACAAGAGGAACACAGTCATTCCAAAGGGAATGTAACATGCAAGGCTTTAAGAAATCCTGCACTGACAACACATGTCAGCAGTCCTTGGTTGTTGTTTTTTGCCAGGTATATGCTCAAGTTCAAAATTAAATCCCAGTAACAACCAATACCAGTTTTGTAACTGTGTTTGCATAGGCCCAATGCAATGATTGGGCATGGTTTCTAACCGCATCAGTGCCAGGTAATCAGGGGCAGATGAAGGTGATGGACTTTATGGAGCTGGCTGATCTCACTGGGAGAATCCGCGACCTGAAAGAAGAGGAATATCAAGAAGATTGGAAGAAATTTAAAGATTATTTGAACAAATATTGTAACATTAAAGATTAGTAATTACTTGAAAGAACCAAATAGGCCTAGGATTAAATTAGGATTAAATAAATAAATGAGAAATAGAAAGATAAGAAAAGTTAAGAAATTTGATTATAACCGGAATATTGTTGTTTGAATAATGATATTGGAAAACCGCTACGTTCATTTACAAGGAAATTCAGATGGAAGAGATTAGAGGAAGTCAAGTAAAATGTTTATGAAGTTGGAAGTTTAACTAATTAATTATTTTTTATTGTATATGTGTTTGTGGTTGTATCTTTGGTTATTATTTGTTATATTTGTTTTTTATGTTTTTTATTTTTATTTTTCTTATTTTGGTTTTATTGATTTTATAGTATGTAATGTGTTTGTATGAAATTCAATAAATATTATGGGGGGGGGGGGAATACCAGGTGATCAGTAAGGTATGTGATTTCCTGCCCCAATGTTCTTTGCTGTTCCCAACCTTTGTGATTGCTCCCAGTTTGTAGAAGTTGTTTAGCAAAACCTTTCCTCTTACTAGTGTTTCTGTGTCCCGCAGTGCAACCTCGGGATAAGTGAGTGCATTCTCCATAAAGGACAGTTAAGACTATATTTCCTTTCAAAATGGGCATGACCAGTGCATTTTAGTATGGCTGCTTAATCTTGTAGCTTTCTTTTTCTTGTTTATGTATTAACTGGTGTTTGCTAGTATTCTATCCTGGATGCGGGTGGCAGTGTGGTCTAAACCACCAAGCCTCTTGGGCTTGCTGATCAGAAGGTTGGCAGTTTGAATCTGTCCCAGCTCCTGCCAACCTAGCAGTTCGAAAGTACACCAGTGCAAGTAGATAAATAGGTACCGCTGTGGCAGGAAGGTACACAGTGTTTCCGTGCGCTCTGGTTGCCATCACGGTGTCCCGTTGCGCCAGAAGTGGTTTAGTCATGCTGGCCATATGACCCAGAAAGCTGTCTGTGGACAAATGCTAGCTCCCTCAGCCTGAAGCGAGATGAGATCCGCAACCCCATAGGCACCTTTGACTGGACCTAACCGTCCAGGGGTCCTTTACCTTTTTTACCTATCCTGGAGTAAAGTAAAGGTAAAGGGACCCCTGACCATTATGTCCAGTCGTGGCCGACTTTGGGGTTCCGGCGCTCATCTCGCTTTATTGGCCGAGGGAGCCGGCGTACAGCTTCCGGGTCATGTGGCCAGCATGACTAAGCCGCTTCTGGCAAAGCAGAGCAGCAGCAGAAGAAGAGTTTGGATTTGATATCCCGCCTTTCACTCCCTTTAAGGAGTCTCAAAGCGGCTAACATTCTCCTTTTCCCTCCTCCCCCACAACAAACACTCTGTGAGGTGAGTGAGGCTGAGAGACTTCAGAAAAGTGTGACTAGCCCAAGGTCACCCAGCAGCTGCATGTGGAGGAGTGGAGACGCAAATCCGGTTCCCTAGATTACGAGACTACCACTCTTAACCACTACACCACATTGGCAGCGCACAGAAACACCGTTTACCTTCCCGCCGGAGCGGTACCTATTTATCTACTTGCACCTTGACGTGCTTTCAAACTTCTAGGTTGGCAGGAGCAGGGACTGAGCAACGGGAGCTCACCCCGTCACGGGGATTTGAACCACCGACCTTCTGATTGGCAAGTCCTAGGCTCTGTGGTTTAACCCACAGCGCTACCCTGGAGTAGTTGCCACTAAATTAAAGAGAACTTCATTCTGAGTAGACATGGTTAGGATTGCAGCCTTTGTCTTTTTTCCTTTTCCTTTTTAATGGCTGCTTTTATTCTGTTGTGTTTTAAGTGCCACCATTTATAACTTTCTTTACTCTGGAATGTACGGATCTAATCAATTTTATTATTGTTGCATGCCATCCAGAGAACCGCTGTTATGGGGTTACGAAGAAACAGAATGAATACCTAAAACAGAATATATCAAATACACAAAGCCCAGAGTATGGGAAATGGTTTGGCAGGAACCTTTTCACACAGGGTAAATAACAACAATGAACTTCTAGTCCTGACACTTTCCTATCTAGGCTTAAGAAAAAAATATGAATGTGAACTTGTGTTTCCAGGATGCATTGGCCCACATTACCTGGCTTCTATTGGTGGTTGATCACCCTTCCCTTTGCTGTAGCTCACATGAAGAAATGGATCAATATTACCCTTGCTGCAATCTGTGCTTCATCGTTGACTTGAGAGGTGTCAGTTTAAATTCTCTTTCTTGGTTAATTAGAAGTCAGGCAGCAGAGCAGGACTGGAACAGGGTCTTGCATCTCTAGGTTTTTAACAGAAGGGACCAGCTTGGATTCTGTAGGAGAGGGGAAACAAGACATAAGGAAGGGAACGCCAACTGTTACTGTTATTAGGAATCTGATCTTTGCCGAGACATGAATGAAGATACTTCTAATTCAATAGCAGTTCTAATGCCCTTAAGATGGAACCCAAATTTGGCAATAAAGCTGTTTGCCTCCAATAAATTATTAGCACAGTTGCACAGCAAAGCCATTTTAAGGCCATGACTTCTTACCAAATGGCTGTCTATGTTTGTTCGTTTTTAACAGGGGCACTTGAACCTTCTCCAAAAACTCCTCCAGACATGGCTTGTTGTTGTTTAGTCGTTTAGTCGTGTCCAACTCTTCGTGACCCCATGGACCAGAGCACGCCATGCACTCCTGTCTTCCACAGCCTCCCGCAGTTTGGTCAAACTCATGCTGGTAGCTTCAAGAACACTATCCAACCATCTCGTCCTCTGTTGTCCCCTTCTCTTTGTGCCCTCCATCTTTCCCAACATCAGGGTCTTTCCCAGGGAGTCTTCTCTTCTCATGAGGTGGCCAAAGTATTGGAGCCTCAGCTTCAGGATCTGTCCTTCCAGTGAGCACTCAGGGCTGATTTCCTTAAGAATGGATGGGTTTGATCTTCTTGCAGTCCATGGGACTCTCAAGAGTCTTCTCCAGCACCATAATTCAAAAGCATCCATTCTTCGGCGATTAGCCTTCTTTATGGTCCAGCTGTCACTTCCATACATCACTACTGGGGAAACCATAGCTTTAACTATACGGACCTTTGTTGGCAAGGTGATGTCTCTGCTTGTCTGCAGCCAAATACACCTCACTATGTCATGCAAGGTAATCTGCGTACTTTTCTTACTTCAGTCTTAAGGGCTGCCTTCTTCTGCTCTCTGTCCTTTGTGGTAAGCTCTGCTGAAGCTAGGATGGAAGTAGGTAGACCCTCCATGTGTCCCTGTTTTCCAGGGACAGTCCCGGATTTACAGAAGATGTCCCAGTTTCTGATTTTATCCCAGAAGGTCCCACTTTTCGTTAGGACATCCCTTTTTCATTGGAGAAATGTTGGAGGGTATGGAGTTACGTGACCCCTGAGCCAAGGAGATAAGTAACTATACAACCTTTAGAAGACATCTGAAGGCAGCTCTGTGTAGGAAAGTTTTTTCCATGTTTAATTTTTTAAATGTTTTTACATATGTTGGAAGCCTCTCAGAGTGACTGGGGCAACCCAGTCAGATGGACAGGGTATAACAACAACAACAACAACAACAACAACAACAACTTCCCGCCACAGCAGTACCTATTTATCTACTTCCACTGGTGTGCTTTCGAACTGCTAGGTTGGCAGGATCTGGGACAAAGCAATGGGAGCTCACCCCGTCACACGAATTCGAACCGCCGACCTGGAGGAGAAGAGGAGGTTAAGGGGTGATATGATAGCCATGTTCAAATATATAAAAGGATGTCACATAGAGGAGGGAGAAAGGTTGTTTTCTGTTGCTCCAGAGAAGCGGACACGGAGCAATGGATCCAAACTACAAGAAAGACGATTCCACCTAAACATTAGGAAGAACTTCCTGACAGTAAGAGCTGTTTGACAGTGGAATTTGCTGCCAAGGAGTGTGGTGGAGTCTCCTTCTTTGGAGGTCTTTAAGCAGAGGCTTGACAACCATATGTCAGGAGTGCTCTGGTGGTGTTTCCTGCTTGGCAGGGGGTTGGACTCGATGGCCCTTGTGGTCTCTTCCAACTCTATGATTCTATGATTCTATGACCTTCCGATCAGCAAGCCCAAGAGGCTCAGTGGTTTAGACCACAGCACCACCTGCTCCCTTTATTGCATCTGAATTATGTCGTGGCCAACATTGGTTTCTGAGACCTCCAGATATAGGGCGATATATAAATTCAATTAATCAACCAACCAACCAATAATAAGGCTATCAGTGCTGTGCTACTTACAGGAACAGAGGCAGTATTTTGTGGGAGAACAGCAAGAGAAGGCTGTGAGGACATGCTTTGGGGCTTCTCAAAAGCGTTTGGATCTCTACTGTGGAAGACAGGATGTGGAACTGCAAAGGCCTTTGGTCAGATCCAGCAGGGCTCCTTCTATTGTTTCATGATAATAGCTTGGTCTTAGCGTGCTCTGTTGAGTTGCCTTGAGGATCCCATTGGAGACATGCCAGGGTACAAATTTAAACAGAGAGGAAACCAGGAGGAAATTTATACAGGGAGGAAATTAAATGTTGATATGGGGTGGGAAACATGTGGCCCTCAGACGTGGCTGGACTACAACTCCCATCATCCCTGGCCTTTGGTCATGCTTGCTGGGGCTGATGGGAGTTATAGTTCAACAGCATCCGGCTGTCCATCACCATTTGGAGGGTCACAGGCCCCCCACCCATTTCAATACTAACCCTGACAGGTACGGCAAGAGAATGACTCCTTACAAATAGCATTTAAATAGCGTTCTGTCTTATTAAGTGGCATACAATTAATTCCCAGACAGGAAGGAAGCTCTGTCAGAAACTCTGGGACAAGATAAATGGAGAAATGACAGCCTCTGCTTTACCTCAAAGCTTTGTTTTAATAAGAGGGCAACATTGCACCCCTTCATTTCAGATGGAGGGGGATGCTCTTTCGAGAGCTGTGAGGAGAAATTTCAACAGCAGCAATTCAAAGGAAGAGACAAATGTGTTTGGAATGCTTACACTGAGATAGATTTAAAAATATGTGTCTTCAAGCAACTATTGCCATGGTAACACTTATCTTTTATCCCTTTCCCACACCCTGCTCCGTATGAGTAAGAAGTGTTTTGTCTTTCTCTTTGTGGTGGTTCCTAATCCAGCCTTTCTCCCATCTGACACCTCAACATCTGACGCCTTGCGGTTTTAATCTAAAAAATGAATTTTGGAGCTGCCACATGGTCAGCTGGTGATTCTTCTTGTCTCCTTTATGTCAGGTCAGGGGCGATTTAAAGCTAAGTTATCATATATGCTGTCCTCGCTGCGTCTTATTTCTTCAGCACTTTCCAGTGGGCAAAGTCTTGTTCTGCAACTATTTTTAAAACTGCCACTTTGAGATCAGAGTGGGATATACTGTATGCAGGCACAAGCTCTACAAACTCAGAGAATTGGAAGTGAACGCTGGTGATCAGCAATGAGGTTGGGCAATGCTGCAAATTGTGTTTCCATACTGTAAGAAGTGGGTCCTAAGGCCCTTAAAATACAATCTGAACAAAGCAAGGTTTACAGCCTATCACGACTGCCTAATTTGTCCCTCCTCTGTTGATATTTCCCACTACCCTTATTTCAGCGCCCCTTACCCTTATTTATTAGGGACGCGGGTGGCGCTGTGGGTTAAACCACAGAGCCTAGGACTTGGCAATCAGAAGGTTGGCGGTTCGAATCCCCGTGATGGGGTGAGCTCCCGTTGCTTGGTCCCTGCTCCTGCCAACCTAGCAGTTCGAAAGCACGTCAAAGTACAAGTAGATAAATAGGTACCACTCCAGCGGGAAGGTAAACGGCATTTCCGTGTGCTGCTCTGGTTCGCCAGAAGCGGCTTAGTCATGCTGGCCACATGACCCGGAAGCTGTACGCCGGCTCCCTCGGCCAATAAAGCAAGATGAGCGCCGCAACCCCAGAGTCGACCATGACTGGAACTAATGGTCAGGGGTCCCTTTACCTTTACCCTTATTTATTATTTCCCTTATTTGATCCTATGCAGTTACTTACTGAGCCAAGCCAAACACCACATCCCAGCCCACAAGCTCTAAACATCTCTAGTTTTCAGGTGCGAATCGATCTGAACTGCTGACATTTATCTAAAATGCTGCATTTGTGTTTTATGTGAAAAAACAACATCCTCATTTCTCACACATACTAAACACCTTCCATTCGCCAATGCTTTTCCTTGGTCTTCTAGGCCCAAATCCAGATTGATCTGGTGGAGTAGCCGCACCAGCAAAGATCCACAATGTTTTCCTGATTCTGTATTATTGCCTTAGGATGCTCCTGAGCCTCAGGGCCCGTCCACTCCGCAGCTTAATGCAGATTGTGAAACTCTTGTGAGTCCTTCAATTCCTCTCCCCATCCATTCAGCGTTCTGCTAAAACTACTGCTATCCTGCAATTTCTCCATCCTAAATATGGAGTTCCCCTATGCCAGGGATGTCCAGCTCCCAAGAACCTGCAATCTACTCCCAGAAGAAAGAACTAGCAGTGATCTACCCATTTTAGCGGGGGGCGACCCTAAGTTGTTGAGCTTTTTTTAGAGGGTGCAAGCCATAGTTGTTGTTGAGTTTTTTTTGATGGGGCCAAAGTTGTTCAGCTTTTTTGGGGGGGGCATAGTTCTGCTGCTTTTTGCCAGGGAACACTCCATACAACACTGCCCAGGTATTACTGTATTTTTCGCTCTATAGGACGCACCAGACCATAGGAGGGGGAGAACAGGGGGGGAATCCATAGGACGCACCCACATTTCCCCTTAATTTTTGGAGGGGGGAAAGTGCATCCTATAGAGTGAAAAATACAGTAACCCCGCCAGCGATAACTCCATCTTCCATTTTTGCAATCATTTGTGGGGTTATCAACCGCTATCATCCGGGGATCGACCTGTCGATGGCGGTTAACCGATTTGATATCCCTGCCCTATGCAATCAATGCAGCAATCCTATCTGGATTTTCCAAGCATAGGAAACCTCTGGATTTAGGAAACAGGTGGTGTGGGAAAGCCACCGTAGTTCGTGTGCGGCTCTATTTCCTAGCACCATTACAGTCCGCGATGGTGCCAGCAGTTAAAAATCCCCAAGCGAGTTTTGCAAAGAACCCTCCTGCCTTGCCGATTTAAAAAAAGGCGACAAGAAACAGTGCGTTTTGGCAGCGCAGAGGAGGCGAACGTACAGATTTTGAGTAGGAACGGATTGCCTAATTATTTATAGTTCAGTGCATTTGTAGGCCAGTGCCTCTTCCCCTCAAAAAAGAGAGATTTATCTTTTTTAAAAAGGAATTTACATAGAATAGAACGCTATATAATCAAGCTCATCATCAGTCTTAGCCCACACATTTTTCGTTGTTGCAAACTGGTGTTAGGAGGGTGAGATCTGAAGCAAGCAAGTTGTGTGCTGGAAGTGTCTGCTGTGTAAGAGTAGCTAAATTGCAGCTAGGAAGGTGACATCATGTGCAATGCTGACTCTTTCCTTGATACCGAAGCTATGTCCAGCAAGATGAGCAGGGTATAAATAATAGCATCATCATCATTATTATTACTACTACTACTATTATTAAAAGGTAAAGGCACCCCTGACCATTAGGTCCAGTCATGGCCAACTCTGGGGTTGCAGCGCTCATCTCATTTTATTGTCCGAAGGAGCTGGCGTACAGCTTCCAGGTCATGTGGCCAGCATGACTAAGCCGCTTTTGGCGAACCAGAGCATCGCACGGAAACATCGTTTACCTTCCCGCCAGAGCGGTACCTATTTATCTACTTGCACTTTGACGTGCTTTCGAACTGCTAGGTTGGCAGGAACAGGGACTGAGCAACGGGAGCTCACCCCAACGCGGGGATTCGAACCGCTGACCTTCTGGTCAGCAAGTTCCAAGCTCTGTGGTTTAACCCACAGCACCATAATCATTATTATTCGTTGTTAAAATATTCAAGAAGCTTTGACTTGCAGAACATAGCTAAAGAATAATATATGCAAAGTACAGTCGTACCTCGGTTGACGAATGCCTTGAGACTCAAAACATTTTGGCTTCCAAACGCCGCAAACCTGGAAGTGCGTGCTCCGGTTTGCAAACATTCTTTGGAACCTGAACATCCGACGCAGCTTCCATTGACTGCAGGAGCTATGGTTTCTTTGGACAGAAATTCCCAGTGTTATTGACTGTTAGGCTTGCCCGTACAGCCAGATCAATTTTTAAAATAATGAGCATGCTGCAATTGTGGTTGGTATTCAGCCGGCGGAGAAAATGGATGCTTACCTTGCTAAGCAAACTATTAGTCATAAATTTTAGAAACACTCCACACGGTGCCATAATAAATTAAATGCTGCAGCTCTGGAGAGACACTTTGGATTTACACCTTCAATTTCTATCAGAAAACCTGGCATATTGCCAGTGGCTTGCAGAGTTGGGTGGTTGTTCTGCAATGGTGTCTTAAACACCTGCAAGAATGCTGAACATGCATGTTTTACCTGTGCACCTGCAGTATTAATTTCCCTTTTAAAGTATGACTAAAGTATAAGTTGCCAGTGTTTTGCAGGTCTCCACTCCCGTGTCTTCCGCTCAGCCAAAGAGACTGGCAGGTGGCAGAATGGCCGTGTGCCCAACATTAGAGAGGGCAGTCCTCTATTTGAAGGTGACATCTCTCTGAATAGCTGTCTGGTCCACATCTGGTTTAAGGATAAAAGAACCTGTCAACGTTTTAAGCTTAGTGGTAGCGTCGACTTGAGCTCCGCATCAGTTGATGCGGTTTTTATTATTTTTATCAGTCTTTTATTAGCTTTCATCAGCCGCAGTATATTATCCCTGTCATTTGGCAGCTATTATATTCACAAAGCTTGAGTTAAGGGCTTGAGTTAAAAGTCTTAGAGAAAGTATCGGAGAAAGCCTTAATTAGCTCCAGCTCAACTAAACCTACCAACTACTTATCAGTAGCTAACAGGACCAGTGGTCAGGGATGACGGGAGTTGTAGTCCCAAAACATCTGGAGGGCCGAGTTTGCCTATGCCTGGACTAGTCCTTCCCCTGCCCACCCCTCTAATATTCTTAAGAGGGTCTCTTCTCCAGTCTTCAGAGAGTAGCTGGAAGAGGGGAGGCAGAAAATACCAGTAGTCCTCCTTTCCTTCCACTCAACAGTTTAATCTGAAATCTTAGGTGCAGTACCGTGCCCAGAGCTCAGAAAACTGCTCGCGCTCATGAAATTCCCTGTCACAAAATGCGACTAGAGCAATGTGAGTTTCGAACCTGATGAAGGAGCGGTTCCAGTTAATCCTGCGATTCTCCACCCTATGCTCAACCTGTAAAGAAAGCCATGTTAAAAACAACCACAGGCTTCCCCAGCAATCAAACTATGTCAAAGCATACTTTATTTAAGGGAAGAATGAAGTTAGAAAGGAAGCAGGAGAACAGCACACCCAAACAAGTCCGGGATCAAGTAATGCGAAAATAAGTTCTTAATTCCTATCTGCGGTGGAATTCAAAGAATGCACACTCTAGTCTCACCTTATAAACCACGCTCACTGAAATGTTGGGCAAAGCACGACCCATTCTGCAACTCACATGCAAAACGCGGGAGACGCACAGAGCTCTGCATGCCTAAAATTGAAGACATCGAAACTCTTCCGCATGTGCTCTCTGCATAATCCAATCACGGGTGCAGAGCCTCCATGTCTGCAAGATGTTCTCGCACTTTCTGCCGCATGCATGGGAGACAGCAGGCCATACCCTACTTCAGGTGTTGCAAATGCGGATAGGAAGCTGAGAAAATGCTTACTGGCGCTCAAGATTCCCGGCATTCTCTCACAAGCCCTGGAAAGTCTTTTGCACCCTTGGCGGTTGCGTTTGGGCCATTTTGTAAAAGTAGGTCATCTGCTTCCTGCTTTTCGGAGGATAAACAGGCATCTTGTGGCATTCAAAAGGTTTAAAGTACCCGGCCACGAAGTTGCGGCAAGCAGCATTAAGGCATTTCCATCGTCCATCGCCTGGTTCTTCCAAAGTTGCACAGTGTTGATGTCGAGAAACAAGTTTATCGTGCTGCTCAGGGATCAAGTCAAACGCTCACCTCAAAATCTTTAGAGATTCCGGCTTCTGGAAAGGGTTTGATTCACCCCGGTACAGATGGCAACAATTTTGCATGGGAGATCCATTCCCAGCCCCGTTCCGGGGCCCAAAGGACCCACACTCTGGGAATTGTGCATCAATTGGGGACATGCCTAAAATGGTTGTTGCCTGTAGGTGTCATACAAAAGTATAGGGAACCCCTAGGCGAAGCGCAGGGAGGTGGGGAATTCAAGTAAGGTTAAGCCTAAACAATGGTTTGTAGGACAATCCAGAGGACTCTTTCAAGCATTAAGTAGAAACCTCGGCAAGGGAAAGAAAAAATAAAAATAAAAATCCGGGACTGCTAACCGGTCACAAGCCTTTAAACTTAGTGTACTAATTTTGCTGACTATTTTTAATTGCCTATTTTTCATTGAAGCTGATTGCAAGGGTAGAAGAATTGCAGTTTAAAAAGTTAGCAGGAAGAGGAACTCCGATTAAAAAAAATAAAGGCACCTGGGCCTGAAAACAATTTGGAACATTGTACAGTCATACAACAAAGAATTGATGCTTTTGAATTATGGTGCTGGAGGAGACTCTTGAGAGTCCCATGGACTGCAAGAAGATCAAACCTATCCATTCTGAAGGAAATCAGCCCTGAGTGCTCACTGGAAGGACAAATCCTGAAGCTGAGGCTCCAATACTTTGGCCACCTCATGAGAAGAGAAGACTCCCTGGAAAAGACCCTGATGTTGGGAAAGATGGAGGGCACAAGGAGAAGGGGACGACAGAGGACGAGATGGTTGGACAGTGTTCTCAAAGCTACCAGCATGAGTTTGACCAAACTGCGGGAGGCAGTGGAAGACAGGAGTGCCTGGCATGCTCTGGTCCAGGGGGTTACGAAGAGTCAGACACGACTAAACGACTAAACAACAACACAGTCATAACTCGTGATAAATACGCTTCAGATTGAGTGCTTTCGGGTTGCACTCCGTGGTTGCGCGTTACTTCTGGGTTTCGCTGCTCGCGCATGCGCTGACAGTCAAAATGACGTCACGCGCATTCGCGGAAGCGGCAAAACGTGGCACACACAGACACGCTGTCGGGTCTTACGTTCTGTTCGGGATGCAAACGGCTCCGGAACGGATCCCTTTCGCATCCCGAGGTACCGCTGTATATAAAATGGGTTGATGATAATGCATAACAGAGATTCATTTTGATCGGAGCTACTTTTAAAAACAAAACACTGCATTGGTAGCGCAGCTGGTTTGACCCCTCAAACCTGTATGGCAGAAAGGCAGCTCTTCCCAGAGGTCTCCATTGAAAAAATAAAAATGCAACCTCCTTAGGTGTGTTCTTCTGGATTAATTCAGTTCAGAACTACTCCTGAAGAAAGAGAGAATTCATCAATACAATCGCTGTGCATCATTCCTGAACCTGATCACTTCCAATCCAGTTTAAGTCAGTTGCGGCCAAGTCCCATTGAGTGCAATGGGGTGTCTCCAACTTACAATGAATGTGTTCCATTGCTTTCAATGGGGATTAGTCGCAAATGACTTAAAACTGGATTTGAGCCTAGACTAGGCATACAAATGAGAAGCTGTAACTAACTAATCTGCTTCTGCATGTGCTCTTGAATATTCGCCCACAGATTTATTCAATTCTGTTTCAAAACTTGTTTCTCCAATACAGCTCATGGAGAAGTAAGGACAATGGTAGGGTTTTACGATGTTATACTTATTGAAAACGGACTTCTGGCCTCCAAGCTGACCTTCTTAACAGCCAGTCTTTTGTAGCTAAGTCGAGGCTTAATTTAAGGCTAGAACTCATCAAACATTACACCAAAAATTGTGTTTTCCCATGCAACGACACAGTCCTGAAAAAGTGGTTTTGTAAGAATAAAACGTGTTCCTTCATATATAAAAACAGGTTTGCCAAAACTTCCTGGCCAGAGTGCCTTACCTCAACCTGCCTATACACACATTGGGTGTGTACAGCATCTACAACAGAATGTGCGCCTATTTTGCAACTCTAATTATTCCAGCTTTCGGTGGTGGAAGCTTAGTCTGCAATACATCTATTCTATAAAATTATCCTCTTCTGTCAATCCTTCAGATTATATTACAGTTTTGTTAGAGGCAACCTGATTATCTTCAGTGTTTCAGTTGCCATGTTTCAAAAAGTGAAAATCCGGACACAAAAGTGGTTGTCGGGCAAAGTCGTTGAGCTGTTTTTTTAGTTTTGCCAAAAGTTGTTGAGCTTTTATTGTGAAATAAAAAGAAGTTTTTGAACTGTTTTTAAGGAAATTCGCCAAAATCTAGACTTCCGACATGGATTGCCATACGCCCGGATTTCCCCGGACATGTCAGCGATTTTCACCCAGATGCTGTTTCTGACTGCCATATTCTGGTTAAATTCTGGACATACAGCAGCCCTAGCTTAGGCCATTTTCATAAAGAAGAGGGAAAGTATTTTAGGCCAAGAATGCCGAAAAATTATTACAGTGAGATAACGGAAGACGGCAGATGGCACTAATAGGATTCTTCTCTTGAAATAAAACTCCACGGCTCGCCTCAGTTTCTCTTGGATATAGTTATCCAGGCTTCCTCCTTTGGCGAGGTGACCAGCTCATATCTGGTATCCACGACTTGACCTTCTACAGAACGCAAGTGGAGTTTCCTCACGATCACAGTCAGCAGGATTGTAGCTACCGTGTAGGCAAACCTGTGTAACCAGAGGGGAGGAGAAGGCAAATAATAATAATAGTAATAATAATAATAATTTATTACTTATACCCCAGCCACTCTGGGCGGCTTCCAGGAAATATTAAAATACTGTGATACATCAAACATTAAAAGCCTCCCTAAACAGGGCTGCCTTCAGATGTCTTCTAAAAGTCTGGTAGTTGTTGTTCTCTTTGACGTCTGGTAAGAGGGCGTTCCACAGGGCGGGCGCCACTACCGAGAAGGCCCTCTGCCTGGTTCCCTGTAACCTGGCTTCTCGCAGTGAGGGAACCGCCAGAAGGCCCACGGAGCTGGACCTCAGTGAAGAAAAAGTCAGAGCTTTGGATCCTCCAAAATGCCCTCCTAAGGGAGGGCAGGGAATGCCCCCAAATGGATTTGGGGCAATTCCCCTCCTCTCCCTGTGTCCCATCCTGCAATGTTCAGGAGGTACCTGTCAGTTTGCATTTCTTAGAACAGAAAGTATTGATCTGATGTGTAGAGATCTTTCCTATTCTAATTAATTCCAGAGGGTTCCGGAAGCTTCTCTGTGTGAAAGAAGGAAGCAGAAGGTTACTGATGTTTGGGTAATTCCTTCAGAGAAGCTGAGTACAGCCATACCTCAGGCTGAAGTAGCTTCGGGATAAGTATTTTCGGGTTGCGCGCTGCGGCGACCCGGAAGTAACGGAGTGCATTACTTCCAGGTTTTACCGCTCGCGCATGTGCAGACGGTCAAAATAACGTCACGCGCATGCGCGGAAGCAGCAACACGAGCAGGCGCGGGTTGCGTTCGCTTCTGAATGCGAATGGGGCTCCGGAACGGATCCCGTTTGCATCCAGAGGTACCACTGTGCAGCTGGTTTAAACTGGTTCTGTTATCTCTTCTGTCAAGGTCATGCTGGCGATAAAAATAGGCCGGAAGGAGCCTGGGTTTCACTTTCTCTTTCTATCTCGCTTCCTTCTGGTGTGGTGTTCTGTACATAGTATGCTTAGCGTTGAGTTTTAGACTTATATTATACGTTATTGTAAGTTTAAGTTAGGTCTGCTGCAACTGGATTTCTATGTATTGAATTCGTGACCATTATGCTCATTTGCCTTCAGTAGCAGTAAAGCTCTGTTGGATGAAATATTAATTGCCTTTTTTTTGCAGGGAGGGCCCAGTCAGTCCGGAGGCGAGGGGGAGAGTAAGAAAGAGGAGTGGATGGAAAAATTCCCTTCCATCTTATCTCTAGGATCAAAGCAAGAACGGGCAATGGAGGAATTAACACAATCCATTAGGCAGAATGACCTAGAGAAAATGCTACCCAAAAGGCTCCCCCCTCTCTCTTTCTTGCTGCCTCATTCCTCACAGAAACAGAGATGCTCTGTTCTTGCTCCCCCCCCAAATAAAAAAATATGCTCACCTCAGTTCAGGGCATTCCTGGCTCCCTGAGAAACCCAGAAGGGAGAAGTTTTTCATGGCAGAGTCGTCACTGAATCTATCTGGATCAAATCTACAAGAGAAAGAAGAAATTAATAATAATAATAATAATAATAATAATAATAATAATAATAATAATAATTGTTACTTATACCCTGCCCTCCAACATTAAAATATTGAAACATTAAAATATTAAAATTCAGCCTCATCACAGAAGGAGAAAGGAAAACGAAAGAGGGGAGGGAATCCAACTGATTCTAAGCCAAAGGCCAGGCGGAACAACTCTGTCTTACAGGCCCTGCGGAAAGAAATCAGATCCTGCAGGGCCCTAGTCTCATGAGGCAGAGCGTTCCACCAGGCCGGAGCCAGTGTTGAAAAGGCCCTGGCTCTGGTTGAAGCTAACCTGACTTCCTTAGGGCTCGGGACCATTAGGGTGTTGCTATTTATGGACCTTGAGGCTCTCCGTGCGGCAGACCGGGAGAGGCGGTCCCATAGGTACGAGGGTCCTGGGCCGTGAAGGGCTTTAAAGGTCAAAAGCAGCACCTTAAACCTGACCCTGTACTCCACCAGGAGCCAGTGCAGCTGGAAAAGCACTGGCAGAAACCCTGTGAGGAGCCTCGCTGCTGCATTATGCACCCGCTGGAGTTTCTGGGACAGCTTCAAGGGCAGCCCCGCGTAGAGCGAATTACAGTAGTCAAGCCTGGAGGTGACCGTCGCATGGATCACTGTGGACAGGTTGGGGAAACCTCCCTGACCCCAAAAACTAGGTCTGCAAGAATGCCATTATAAGGCAGCCAGAAAGTACATCAGTACAAAATACACAGGGCCTCAGTGTCTGTGTGCCTGAACCCTTTTCTCGCTCGATTCTGTACTGCTTGCTCAAAAGCCCTGCAATCTAATTTCTCTGCTCTCCTTCCTTCTTTCCTTGCAGCCTGCCAGCCAGCCTGCACAAAGCTACCTCCCAATTTTCCCCCAAGCCAGTCAGGCTGTGAACAAGTACCTTTGCAGAAGCTGACGATTCATTAGAATGAAAAGCTTGTTTCACCATCAGGTCAGTGGGTTTTTAAAAGCAATTATACAGCCCAATCTAAATTAACGTTAAGATTGCTATCATCAAGAGACTGACAAGGCGGTAAGATGATGCCAGGCGTTAAATAATTTGGTATTTGAATGACTGGTATTAGTAATTGTATTATAATTTGGTATTGTTATAGTGAGGCCGTTATTGGATGGTAATTGAAAATTATGATGATGCCAGGCTGTTTATTTCCAAAGCTAAAAGGGGAAAGAGCATTCACGGCAGAAAATAATATTGAGTAGAGGCTGTGTTGCAGAACATGTGCTCTTTTGAATGCATGGTATTTCGCTGGGTGTGAAAAGAATTATTTACTTTTTTATTCTTCAAACCTTCAGCTGTTTGAGTGTCGCACCCTTTTCTTAAAAGCCAGTTGGGATTTGCGAGAAGATGGGAGTTGTAGTTCAGCAACATGCAATGGCGATAGCTCAGTAGGTAGAGCATGAAATTGTTTATTTCAGGGTCGCAGGTTCGCGTACCACACTGGTCAAAAAAGTGTCGCGTGGCAGAGGGTTGGGCTGGAGAACCCTGGTGATCCCTTCCAAGCTTGTGGGTCTACGAACATCTGGAGGGCCACAGGTTCTCCACAGGGAATTTAGAAAGCAAGCAGAGAATCACTTTGCACAGGTCACACCTATGCATGCACACAAACACACAACCCATTCTCCCTCCGCTGCTCACATTGCCCTAAAGACAAGTGTTTTATGAGGAATGTGTCTGTTTCCACATCAATTGCAGACCACTGAAGAGCCTAAGGCAGAAAATCCAGACAGCATTTCCGTGGTTGACAATTTTGTTTAGTCGTAGATCTCACAGGCTGCGGACTTTTTAACAATACAGTCGTACCTTGGTTGTCGAACGGAATACGTTCCGGAAGTCCGTTCAACATTTGAAAACATTTGAAAACCAAGGCACAGCTTCTGTTTTTTTTAAAAAAATAATATTTATTAAAGTTTCAAAAAATTACAAAAAGAAAAGGAAAAGGAAAACAGAAAATACACAGTACAGAGAAAAATAAAAAGAATTAAAAACAAATCAATCTTTCCATGTCTTGTCTTTCATTTACTTGTTTCCCTGACCTCCTCACACCTCCCTTTTTTGTATTCTAGTTCAATTAGTGACTTCAGCAAATCCTTTCCATTTTTGCTTTTATCTTAATAATTTATCTTAATATATTGTAACTTTACATTCTCACCTATTCATAGTCCAATTTTACTTAATTCAAAAATATGGAACGCTTCACGAATTTGCGTGTCATCCTTGCGCAAGGGCCATGCTAATCTTCTCTGTATCATTCCAATTTTAGTATATGTGCTGCCGAAGCGAGCACACCAAGGCACAGCTTCTGATTGGCTGCGGGAGCTTCCTGCACTCAGTTGGAAGCTGTGGAAGCTACGTCGGACATTCGGCTTCCAAAAACAGCTTGCAAACCAGAACATTCACTTCCGGGTTTGCGGCATTCAGGAGCGTTTGAAAACCAAGGTACGCCTGTACAGTCCTACCTCTTGTTACGTTAGGTTCAGGTTACGTTCTTTCAGGATACGTACCGCGACGACCCGAAAATAATGGAACTGGTTGCTTCCAGGTTTCGCTGCATGCGCAGACGCTCAAAATGACATCACACGCATGTGCAGAAGCGGCGAATCACGTCCTGCGTTGCGCTCTGTTCAGGTTGTGAACGGGACTCCGGAACGGATCCTGTTCGCAACCAGAGGTACCACTGTACTCCCAATATCCAACACCTAGCCATTTTTTTTACTTTTCACCCTTCCCTGGCCCCAAGAGAAGAGTATGGCAGCCATTTTGTAAGAGGGACAACAGCACTTGCACTTCTTCCTGTGGAACTCCTGGAGACTATATCAGCACCTACGATTCTTATTGGCTGTGTTGCTCCTCTGTTTCCTTTTTCCAAGAAGAAAGCTATGGCTGCCGGAAAGAGAAGAGGGGCCCTTGGACTGAATTTATTTCTTTAGATTAAGCCCTACTGTGTTTCTGCCCTGAACTGAAATCAGGAAGCAACCCCAGAGCCACGGTGCCCAAACTATTAAAAGTTGCCATCTGGAGGCCAAAGGGAGCTAGAGCAGTTCCTGTTATGCTGAAGAAGTCAAAATCTGAAGCCAAGAATCCATAAAAATGAGCCTGGAAATAATGAGGTAGAACCTCCATTTCCTTAAAAACAAAAACCCATGATTGATGTTTCCTCCTCCAAACCACAGTTTTCATTATGAATTGCAATTGCAACATCTCCTCACAGCGACCTGTTTTTAAAAAGAAAATCCTGCACGCAGCATTTGCCACAGAAGGTCATGAACGTTCAGAAAAGGAAGTTATCGATTTTTTAAAAAATGCCACCAAAAGCATTTTGCAAGAACACATTTGCAAAGCCCTGAGTTTGAAAGCAAGGGTGCAAATCCGTCTTAACAAAAGGGGCTTTTTGCCTCACCCATGATGTTTAATTAGGTTCAAAAAAATATAGAACTGAACTGTACGTTCAGAACCATCTTCTGGGACTGTATGGAGGGGGGGGATGTTTGGTTTTCTAAAACCTCCCGTCTGTTAAAAAAGGAAGGCATCAAGGAGAGGTCTAACGCAATACAGCTGTAAGCTATTTCCAGAGCATCAAGTATATGGCAAGAGGCTATTTCACCTCTTGCAATCCCATACAAGCAGCACAACAGACCAGTTGTCAGTTCATTTCCCTCCGGGCCCAATTCAAGGTGTTCACATTACTGTTTAAAGTCCTAAATGACTTAGGCTCCGAATACCTGAAAGACTGCCTCGTTCCCTACAGACGACAGATAAACCTGTAACAGGAATTTTTTAATGTCTTAATATTTTACCATTTTTTATGTAAGCTGCCCAGAGTGGCTGGGAAAACCCAGCCAGATGGGCAGGGTATAAATAATAAATTTATTTATTTATTTATTTATTTATTTATTTATTTATTATTTTACATATTCCCTTGGCTGCTATGACTAAGTTGATTAGAGCGTGGTGCCGATAATGCCAAGGCTGCAGGTTCAATCCCTGCATGGGACAACTGCATATTCCTACATTGAAGGCAGGAAATATTTGCCCAGTATGGGTCTCAAACCTACAACCCGGAGATTAAGAGTCTCGTTCTCTACCAACTGAGCTATCCTGGGAAGCCAGGTCAAGAGAAGACTTCTTTTTCCACATGCTATTTTTCCATGCGCAGGGCTTTAAAACAAAACAACAACAAACAAACACTGGGGAGAATTCCAACATGCAATCCTCCCCCTTGCCTCTAAAATAGTACAGTGGTACCTCTGGATGCGAACGGGATCCATTCCGGAGCCCCATTCACATCGAGAAGTGAACACAACCCGCGTCCGTGCATCTGCACATGCTCGGGTCCTGATTTGCTGCTTCTGCGCAGGCACGTGACGTCATTTTGACCGTCTGCGCATGTGCGAGAGGCGAAACCCGGAAGTAACGCGCTCCGTTACTTCCGGGTCGCCGCAGCCCGCAACCCGAAAATACTTATCCTGAAGCTACTTCGACCCAAAGTATGATTGTACAATATACCTGAAGGGAAGACAGAAGTGCCTGGCATGCTCTGGTCCATGGGGTCACAAAGAGTCAGACACGACTAAACAACAACATACCTGAAGGAGCGTCTCCACCCCCACCGTTCAGCCCGGTCACTGAGGTCCAGCTCCAAGGGCCTTCTGGCGGTTCTCTAACTGTGAGAAGCGAAGTTACAGGGAACCAGGCAGAGGGCCTTCTTGGTAGTGGCGCCCTCCCTGTGGAACGCCCTCCCTTCAGATGTCAAGGAAATAAACAACTGACTTTTAGAAGACATCTGAAGGCAGCCCTGTTTAGGGAAGCTTTTAATATTTGATGAATTATGGTATTTTAATATTTTGCTGGAGGCCACCTAGAGTGGCTGGGGAAACCCAGCCAGATGGGCGGGGGATGTATGTATGTAAGTAAGATAAAGGGACACCTGACCATTAGGTCCAGTCGTGACCGACTCTGGGGTTGCGGCACTCATCTCGCTTTATTGGCTGAGGGAGCCGGCGTACAGCTTCCGGGTCATGTGGCCAGCATGACTAAGCCGCTTCTGGCGAACCAGAGCAGCGCACAGAAACACCGTTTACCTTCCCACCGGAGCGGTACCTATTTATCTACTTGCACTTTGACATGCTTTTGAACTGCTAGGTGGGCAGGAGCTGGGACCGAGCAAAGGGAGATCACCCCGTCGTGGGGATTCGAACCGCCAACCTTTTGGTCGGCAAGCCCTAGACTCTGAGTTTAACCCACAGCACCACCCGCGTCCGTATGTATGTATGTATAAAAAAATTATTATTATTATTACAGCCCAACCATCCATTTAGAAACACATGGCAAAAAAAGGGGAAAGACAGAAACAGATAAAGTTACTTGTGTCTCCATACTTATAGGGCAACGGCCAAGTCGAGCTGTCATGTAACACCACACCGAGCGCATACAGCACGAGAGTCTGAAACGAAATGAAAAATGCATCACTTTAGTCAGGTCAGATGACACACCACATTTGCCGCACACAAACGGCGCACCCTAGCAGACCACTGCTAGGGGAGTATTTTGCTAGCGAAAGCAGACATCTGCTCGGAGGCCAGCAATAAGACACTGCTATTATTGGGGGTGGGGTGGGGGGTGGAATGTATTTCAAATGAAGGAATGCAAAACACCAAAAATACCCAGGCCCGGCAGGCTTCATTTTGTTTTACGGATGGAAATTAAGATAGAAACTACTAGGCAAGCTGATTAAAACAAGACTGATGGAAGACGTCTTATTCTAGTTTGTCTTTCAGATTGGCTCATTTGAGCCTTCCCTTCGGATGCGAGGAATGCTTTGAAGCTCTCTGCTACAGCAGACATCAGGATGCAATCCTGAGCACGCTTGCCTAGAGAAAAGTGGGGTTTGGCTCTAAGCAAGCACAGCTTGGGGGAGGGGGTCAGGATGAGGGAGGATGTGAATGTACCATTTAAATCAGGGGTCAGCAACCTTTTTCAGTCGCGGGCCGGTCCAGCGTCCCTCAGACCATGTGGTGGGCCAGACTATATATTTTTTTTGGGGGGGGGGGAAATGAACGAATTCCTATGCCCCACAAATAACCCTGAGATGCATGTTAAATAAAAGCATACATTCTACTCATGTAAAAACACCAGGCAGGCCCCACAAATAACCCAGAGATGCATCTTAAATAAAAGGACACATTCTACTCATGTAAAAACACGCTGATTCCTGGACCGTCCGCAGACTGGATTGAGAAGGCGATTGGGCCGCATCCGGCCCCCAGGCCTTAGGTTGCCTACCCCTGATTTAAATGAAGCTAGTAACCCATAGCTTGGGTGATACAGGAAGCCAAGGTTACTTAGTAGATTTTCTTTTTAATCGTGGTTTACACGAAGGGTCTTCAGACGTGGGGAAAAGTCTCGGTGATCTGATAGTCTGGGTTACTGGAAAAAGAAGGCCCTGGTTTCTTAACCTTATGCATAAACCTCTACCTAAGCATTCTTATAGTAACAACAAAATATTAGCTTTCATCCATAGGAAAGGGAGACTTTAAAAAAAACTTTAAAAATTTTTTTTATTAAGTCTTATAGAGGAAAAATACAAAACTTAGTATCTTTCCCCTTTTTTGAACCAAACTAAGACTTTGATCTAGATACAATAAAAACATAAAAGGGGGGGGGGGGAGAGAAATAGAGAGAGAGAGAAAGAAAGAAAGAAAGAAAGAAAGAAAGAAAGAGGGAGGTTAAAAGAGAAAGATCGAAAAATAAGATTCAGAAAGTAAAGAACTTCTGATTCTTCCTATGTCTGCTATATAAAAACAATATTCGCTTCATCCAATCCAATATAAAGGTAAAGGTAAAGGGACCCCTGACCATTAGGTCCAGTCGTGGCCGACTCTGGGGTTGTGGCACTCATCTCGCTTTACTGGCCGAGGGAGCCGGCGTACAGCTTCCGGGTCATGTGGCCAGCAGGACTAAGCCACTTCTGGGGAACCAGAGCAGCACATGAACCAGAGCAGCCGGAGCGGTACCTATTTATCTACTTGCACTTCAATGTGCTTTCAAACTGCTAGGTTGGCAGGAGCTGGGACCAAGCAACGGAAGCTCACCCCGTCGCGGGGATTCGAACCGCCGACCTTCTGATCAGCGAGTCCTAGGTTCTGTGGTTTAACCCACAGCGCCACCCGCACCCCTAATCCAATCTAATACCCAACAAATCCACTTTCTATGAGCAAACATTATTTCCAGTCCTCAAATCTAAATATCATTATTTCTTTTTCATGGAAAAGTCTCTGAGAGGTTTCCAACCTCTGATTTTTCTCTGATTAAAGGAAAGGGAGGCTATGAGCGCTGGCTTCCAGTCCTACCTCTTTGGGAATAATATGCTGGTCAACGCTGCCCTCCAGCTCTTGCAGCCGAGCCGCAATTGGTGTCAGTTTTGATGTCCTCACCGTCTCACACAGAACCTGCCGGCAATATCTGCAAACAGAGAAACCCATTGCAAGCCTTTCGCTTGAAGCAAGAAAAAGGCGGCAACAACAATGAAAACCCCATCGGACATACTTCTTCAGACTCCTGAGGCAGGCTTCTTAGATTCTGTAAGGGCAAGAATCAAAACCGAGGGCTTCACGTTAAGTTACAGCGCAACTTGTAGCAGGATCAATCCATTAGCGTACAAATTGCATTTCGACTGGCCAGAACGCAGGCACAAAACATTCCCAAATTGCTAACCGTGCTTTGAAGAAAAGAAGCACAGATTCTGCTGTGGGGCTCACGTACTCCATGCCTCCTGAGTCTTTCAGTTCCACCTCTGGTCCATGGATTTGCTTAAAAATCAGGGCATAATGTTACAAGATTACCTCGTAACCAGGGTTTGCAAACCCACTTCAGTTCTGGTTTGCGCTGACCATGGTTATATGGTCTCGGTCCAGTATATCTAAAGGAGCGTCTCCACCCCCAACGTTCTACCCGGACACTGAGGTCCAGCACTGAGGGCCTTCTGGCAGTTCCCTCACTGCGAGAAGCCAAGTTACAGGGAACCAGGCAGAGGGCCTTCTCGGTAGTGGCGCCTTCCCTGTGGAATACCCTCCCACCAGACATCAAAGAGAACAACAACTACCAGACTTTTAGAAGACATCTGAAGGCAGCCCTGTTTAGGGTAGCTTTTAATGTTTCATGTATTACAGTATTTTACTGTTTTTTGGAAGCCGCCCAGAGTGGCTGGGGAAGCCCAGCCAGATGGGCGGAGTATAAATAATAAATTATTATTATTATTAGTGTATCTGGACTTAAACAAAACATAGAAAGGAGGAGGGAAACTGGTGTAAGGGAGAGTAACAGGAGGAGTGCAAGGTCAGTCTGGATGACCGGTTTCTTGAGCATTCATCCTGATTTGTTTGCATAAAACTCGTGGGGAGGTTGTAAGGCCTCCATTCAGATTTGTTTGCAGAGAGGCTATAGGATGACATTGCATCAAGCCAACTGCAATCCAAATTCGCCCGGGACTTTTCCTATCACTTTCCTTACTGCAAGAAGTCAGATGTTTACTTGGAAGTAGGTATGCTGCACATTCAACTAACAGATTTGAAAATAAGAGACCAGCAGCCAAAATGAGGGATTTTAGTCAACCAGCTTCTTTCCTTTTCCCCATAACAGTCAATCGAAGGAGCCTCCAAAACAAATCCAAAACGCCCCCTTCCACGAGATCGCCGCCCGCCATTGTACTCAACCAGCTCCTTTCCTTTCCCCCCACCATGTGCCCCCGCTCCAGACAGGCCTTTTCTCCAGCAAGGGTGAGTGCGTTGATGACGTATCCATCTGATTCCGAGCACATCCATCTGATTCTGAGCCCCTGATTCTGAGCAGAAAGCCCAGCCAGCAGCCAAACGAAGCCTCAAGCGGTGGTTCCCACAGCGCAGCAACCCGGCAAAGGGGATGCAGCAAGGAAAACCACCATCACCTCTCCGCTGGGAAGTGCTAAGCAAAGGCGAGTCCCTAGGCAATGCGGCCGATTTGATCAGCACAAGGCACGCAAGCTCCACCCCCCAGTTGTTCTTAGACTCCTTATTGGGTGAGCAACGCAGCCAAGCAACACAGTTGGAGCCTCCCTCCTCCCTGGCCAGCAGGGAGGGAGGGAGAGAAGAAGAAGAAGAAGAGAAGAGTTTGGATTTGATATCCCACCTTTCACTCCCCTTCAGGAGTCTCAAAGCGGCTAACAATCTCCTTTCCCTTCCTCCCCCACAACAAACACTCTGTGAGGTGAGTGGGGCTGAGAGACTTCAAAGAAGTGTGACTGGCCCAAGGTCACCCAGCAGCTGCATGTGGAGGAGTGGAGATACGAACCCGGTTCCCCAGATTACATGACTACCGCTCTTAACCACTACACCACACTGGCTCTCAGGAGCTGCTTCCTTTGAAACCCGGGAAATTTATGGGATATCATCAATCTGGGACAGCAGCGGGACACGGCGCTGGGATAAGGGAGTTTCCCACCAAATAAGGGACGGTTGACAGCTATGCTGCTGCACACAAGCACCAATTCGTCTTTAACTGCACAAGCTGTATTTGCCTGCGTAAGATTCCTACATGCCAAATCGTAACAGTGTGGAAGAGGTCCAGGGGTGTGCTCTCAAAACTGGTTCGGTTATCAGGAGAGTTGTAGCTGTTGAGTCCCAAGCACAGCCCTAAAACACACACAAAACCAAGTGAATACCTGAGTTGCTCAATTTTCACAGGTGTAACTGGACCTTTTCCAAGAATTTGGTCCATCTCCTTGTAAAGCTTCTCCTGAATTTCTTTTGAGGTAGTCAAGAAATAAAGTGCCCAAGTGCACACTGTTATAAAAAAGAGAAAAAGATGAGAGGATATGTTAAGTCAGCAATTTCTTCCTTTCGATTTACAGTTCCTGTACAGTAGCTAAAAAAAAAAGCAAAACCGCAGAATGTAAAGATCAGATCATACGAAGCAGTGCTACCCACAAAGAGGAAACAGCTGTTCTGGGGAAATGAAAATATATGCTTGCAAAAACCAGAAGGACATTTCAAAAGGCTAAAGAGTTCTTTTGAAGTAAGGCTGCTACTTAGCAATTATGAAGTGCTTTCTCCTAAGTGCGCCACATGTAAGATTCAGCCAGCGCTATAACCACCCTGTAAAGTAGACAATTATTATTGTTATTCCCACATTGCAGGTGGAGGCTGGGGAGAGAGTAGCTTGCTGAAAGCTATCCAGTGAGTTTAAAGCAGAGCCCAGATTTAGATGACAGACTTCTAGCTCATAGCCTCTATGCTAGAATAGCTTTTGAAGGAGTTAGAAATCTCTAGAGCAGGGATATGGATCATTCCCACGGGCTGGCCATTTCGACAGGCGGGTGGGAGACTGCCTACCTGTCAATCAACTGACATCGCTATGGTGTCAGGCAACCAATTTTTCCTTTGCAGCATGGCAAACAGCGCCGGGTGGGGGGGACCCAAGCCCGTCAGTTGCACCACGCTTTAGGTTCCGTTTTGTGTACTTACACTTAGCTGTGATTATGGACCCTGCCAGCGAGAATATCATTGTGTCTTCCAAAATCTAGGAAACAAAGTCTGGTTCAGGGAGAACGAATCAGTACATGGTAAAAATTGTCACTATCCCATCCAAAATCTTGGCTGAGGGGACAAATAATAAAATAGCAGGATCTGAGTAATTGCTCTAGTTATTAATAGTCTAAATAAGAAGTTTGTTTAGAATATATAAAAAATAACAATATTAGGACCTGGAATTAATTCTATACTTGCTAATTACAGATATAGTAGGAAAAACTTGGGAACAGAAGGAATGACTTATCTTCCATAGCCCCTTTACAGATGTTCTGAGTAGAAAAAATGTGCAACGTCACACAAACATTCAAAAACCTACACAGACAAACAAAGAGCCCTCATATTTGTCCACCACTGTGGTACCCTGGTTCTCAAACGCTGAAAACCTAGAAGTAAGTGTTCTGGTTTTTGAACGTTTTTCAGAAGCTGAACGTCCATTGCGGCTGTCTGCTATTGCTTCCGGGGTGCCTGCACCAATCAGAAGCTGCGCCTTGGTTTTTGAACATTTCGGAAGTCAAATGGACTTCCGGAACTGATTAAGGTTGGCGCTTTTGTTTTTGCTATTTATTTTGTGTTTTTGAGGCTTTTCCGGTTAATTTGTTTTTGTGACTGTGTGGAACCCAGTTCAGCTACTGACTGATTGATTGTGTGACCGCGGAAATGGATAAAAGCCCCCCATCCAAAAAATGACTATCATCACTGCAGGTAAGGGGAAAAAATTAATTTTTATCATCTACAATACTGTCTTATTTATTTTATAGTACAGTACATTGATTATTGCTTTCATTTTATGGATCAATTATTTTGTTAGATAGTAAAATTGCTGTTAAATTGCTGTTTTAGGGGCTGTTTTTTAAAGTCTGGAACGGATTAATCCATTTTGCATTACTTTCTATGGGAAAGCGCGCCCTGGTTTTGGAACGGACTTCTGGAATGGATTAAGTTTGAGAACCAAGGTACCACTGTACCAGCAATGGTGCTCAACTGCTGTGGTGGTCAAATGGCTAATGAGCTGCTCTGTGGAGCGAGTGTCGTACATTTGAGTCACAGTGTCACCCTCTCTTTTGCTCCCGACATGAGTGGCTTTTCAAACTCGCCATGCAAACTGGCAAGGGGGCCCCAATCCTGCCCCCTTCCCCTGAGCAGGGTTTGAACTGCCATCTCCTGTTTCCCAACTCTGGGCCACTCAAGTTGGTGTCATGAATGTATGCCTTGTTAAAGCTCCCAGACTGATGCCCAAAAGGTCTCTCTCCCTTTGGATGAGCAATGACCTTGCCAAGGAACATGCTCACTCAACTTGAGTTGGCGGTTCCCTCCAGGGAGAAGTCACGCTTGGAACAGAAGGTGCTTCTGACTCATTCAGGAGGACGCATCATAGCAGCGGCCTTTAAATGCCTGCTGCTCAAGGAATCCAAAATGGCGGCCTGTGGTTCAAACATGGAACCTGAAAGACTTGGACCAGCATGCCTTGCAAACCGCAGGCTAGCCGCTCCCCCACAAAGGTCAGTGCTACATGGAGCCATGTTAAGCAGAAATAGCTGCTTCAAACGTTTCTCTTGGGACGAAAGCAAAGAGAGCAATCAAATAGAAATCTATATACCGTATTTTTTGCTCCATAGGATGCACCGGACCATAGGGCGCACCTAGTTTTTAGAGGGGGAAATGAAGAAAAAAAATCTTATTTCCCCCCCAGCCCCAAAGAGCAGCGTACAGGCTGTGCGCAACCCCTCCGGCAGGGAGAGGCTGCGCGCGGCTATCCCTGAAGCCTTCGGAGCGCAGCGCAAGTTCCTGCGGTGTTCTGGAGGCTTCAGGTTCCTTTTGCTGAAGCCAGGAGAGCAAGACTCTCCTGGCTTCAGAGTAAGGAACCTGAAGCCTCCAGAACACCGCGGGAACTCGCGCTGTGCTCCGAAGGCTTAAGGGGGCTATCCCTGAAGCCTGGAGAGTGAGAGGGGTCGGTGCGCACCGACGCCTCTCGCTCTCCAGGCTTCAGCGAAAGCAACGTGAAGCCTCCGGAACGCGGAGGGAGCGCTCCCTCTGCGCTTCGGAGGCTTCGTGTTGCTATCGCTGAAGCCAAGGATCCTGCATTCACTCCATAGGATGAACACACATTTCCCCTTAATTTCTGGAGGTGAAAAAGTGCATCTTATAGAGCGAAAAATATGGTATTTAAAGCTTCAAGGTTGCAAAAGGAGAAAACCCTCCCCCGCCCCTCTCTCTTCCTCTCTCGGATGAAGATTAAAATCGGGAGAAACAATGCAGGCAATTAAATTAATCAAGCCCAGCAGAATGCAATTACCAGCGGGTCTAGCGGGACTTCCATTAATGGTTAATTACAGCACAGATGTAGATACCTGCTTGTCGCTCAGCTTCCCCTGCAGTAAAGAGTCTATGAAGATGTCTCGGCTGAGATTCTTCCCCTGTCGCTCTTTTATGACTTTCTTCAAGACCAACTCCATATCCACCAGAGCTTCAGGCACAGGAAAACAAAACGGTTCTTTCATTAGCCGGCACAGGACATTGTCTCAGAGA
This sequence comes from Podarcis melisellensis, assembly GCF_964234715.1. Lineage (NCBI taxonomy): Eukaryota > Metazoa > Chordata > Lepidosauria > Squamata > Lacertidae > Podarcis > Podarcis melisellensis. The sequence continues at coordinate 125,626,011 of NC_138528.1, read as the reverse complement.
TCCCTTGACACCACCCTGCCAAGCGGCTTGCAGTCCGCTCCTTTGTGAGGGCTGCTTCATGAATTACAGATCAGGCGTGGGGAACCTTTGGACCTCCAGATGTTGAAGAAAGACAACTCCCATCATTCCTGGCCATTCCCTGGTGCTGATGGGAGTTGGAGCTCAGGAGAATCCTAAGGACCAACGGTTCCCGCAACCGCTGTAGATTAAATCAGCAGCTTGAAAGCAGCTCTGCAGATCTCTTTCTCCAAAGCCCTCTGCACTGTGGAACGGCACCTACTGCCTCCAAACCATCTTCTCAAAGGGGAGCCTATAGAGCCATATGCATGTATATGGAGGGTGGGAAATGCGCCAGGGTGGTGTAGTGGTTAAGAGCAATAGACCCGTAATCTGGGGAACCGGGTTCGCGTCTCCGCTCCTCCACATGCAGTTGCTGGGTGACCTTGGGCTAGTCACACTTCTCTGAAGTCTCTCAGCCTCACTCACCTCACAGAGTGTTTGTTGTGGGGGAGGAAGGGAAAGGGGAATGTGAGCCGCTTTGAGACTCCTTCGGGTAGTGATAAAGCGGGATATCAAATCCAAACTCTTCTTCTTCTTTGCAGAACAAAAGTCTCAGCTTAAAGGTAAAGGTAAAGGGACCCCTGACCATTAGGTCCAGTCATGGCCAACTGGGGTTGCGGCGCTCATCTTGCTTTACTGGCCGAGGGAGCCAGCGTACAGCTTCTGGGTCATGTGGACAGCATGACTAAGCCGCTTCTGGTGAACCAGAACAGCGCACGGAAATGCCATTTACCTTCCCGCTGGAGTGGTACCTATTTATCTACTTGCACTTTGACTTGCTTTCGAACTGCTAGGTGGGCAGGAGCAGGGACCGAGCAACGGGAGCTCACCCTGTCATAGGGATTCAAACCGCCAATCTTCTGATCGGAAGTCCTGGGCTTGGTGGTTTAACCCACAGCACCACCCACATCCCTCAAGTCTCAGCTTACCAAAGACTTATTAGATACAAATATAAAAGTATTCTAAAAAATGTACAAACTGTTGTTGGAGTGGGAAACTAAAGAGGAATCTGTGAAATCGAGCATGATTAAGCGGGCACAAGACGCGGGTCACTATACTGATTATGAATTATGGGGAAAGCTGTGGCAAATAAATATGAATTTTATGGTATGTGATGCGATGAAAGAAAAGAGGAAAATGGCCCACAGATGGTATTCAGCACCCACCAGATTGGTGAAAATGTCTAAAAAAGAAAAAAGGTGTATGCTGAAAGTGTAATGAAAATGAGGGATCTTTTCCCCCCTCATGTGGTGGTCTTGTAAAATAATTAAGGAATATTGGGAAACTATATATAATGAATTAAAAAAAGATACTTAAAAAAAGTATCTCCTGCCAACCTAGCAGTTCTAAAGCACCTCAAAGTGCAGGTAGATAAATAGGTACCACTCCGGCGGGAAGGTAAACGGCGCTACTCTGGTTTGCCTGAAGTGGCTTAGTCATGCTGGCCACATGACCTGGAAGCTGTACGCTGGCTCCCTCAGCCAATAAAGTGAAATGAGCGCCGCAACCCCAGAGTCGGCCATGACTGGACCTAACGGTCAGGGGTCCCTTTACCCTTTACTTTTATAGACAAATACATAGCTTAGCAGGTCTTGATCCAGCAAACTTGAAATAGACAGAGTATTTAATAGATAACAAACTAGATGATTTAAAAGGTGTGGATTACACAGAGCAGTAGAAAAGCAAAGGAACCAGGAAAAGGGTGGAAGGGAAGTCATATAGTATATGTATACATGCTGTATTTGGTACGAAGTTGTAAGTGGGACGGAGGGGAGGGGTTAAATATGCTCCCTGGTTTTTTAAAAATGCAATTTATTTTAAAAAAATATAGCACGGACAAGCTGGAGGAGGGAAAGAAGCATTTCTTACACCCCCAAGCAAATGAGGTATAAATCTGTAATTGTCTTTCTATCCTTCCTCCCATACAAGGTAGTTGAATACTGAGCCACAACATTCCTAAAGTTACAAACCACTCCAAGTCTAAGTACAGTATTTTTAGCCACCATCCATCTTGAACTCTGAAGAGGTGGAATCTGAGCTAAGCACATCCCTTCGCATGTAGCTCCCCTTTGGAGCAGAGAGCGCATTGTCAAGAGATCTCAGCATCACTTTCTCGGCACATAAATGCAGACGTGGTTTATTGTTTACTGTGCCCTTTTGAAAAATGTGTGTGTGAGAGAGAGAATAATAATAATAGCTACCAGGGATCCTGTTGCTAGACTAACGCTCCCATCATCCCTGATGGCAGGCCATGCTATCGGGGGTTTATAGAAGTTGGGGGTTCAACAACATACAGTCAGTCGTACCTTGGTTCTCAAACACACCGTATTTTTTGCTCTATAAGACTCGCTTTTTCCCTCCTAAAAAGTAAGGGGAAATGTGTGTGCGTCCTATGGAGCGAATGCAGGCTGCGCAGCTATCCCAGAAGCCAGAACAGCAAGAGGGATCCCTGCTTTCACTGCGCAGCAATCCCTCTTGCTGTTCTGGCTTCTGAGATTCAGAATATTTTTTTCTTATTTTCCTCCTCCAAAAACTAGGTGCGTCTTGTGGTCTGGTGCGTCTTATAGAGCGAAAAATACGGTAATCTGTTCCGGAAGTCCGTTCGACTTCCGAAATGTTCGAAAACCAAGGCGCGGCTTCCGATTTGCTGCTGGAGCTTCCTGCACTCAAGCCAAAGCCACGTTGAACATCCAGCTTCCGAAAAACGTTCAAAAACCAGAACACTTCCGGGTTTTCAGCGTTTGGGAGCCAAAGCATGGGAGTACCAAGGCATTCGAGAACCAAGATATGACTGTATTGTGGGTCACCAGTTAGCTGCTCTTGGACTAAACCAATAACCAGAGTCTCTCCCCTGCCTACAAACACGAAAAGTATTGCACAAAATGTGCCCAGTTTATTTTAAAGTGTAAAGGCCTTTGGCTATGTGCAATCCACTTAATGGGCCCACCGATTTGGGGAGTGGGGAGATGAATGAAGAGAGGGATTCTGGGACAGCGAACTGGTTCAAGAACCACATGTTCTTAGCTGTGTGTAGTTCACCTCGGTAAGACAGACGATCTGATGTAATAGCTGCATTGGACAACACGCTGCCTGCAAAGGACAGCACAAAGTATTTGAAAATTTACGTCCTGCCTTATTCAATTTGCCAGAGGCTGTAGATTGCTGGAGCAATACCTCCTTGGCTCCTGGAAGTTCTGCTTAAAACCAAACTACCCTTAACCTCACATTTCTAAGCCTCTCTCTGCAGTGGCAGAGATGAGGTTTTTTTTTCTTGTGAAAACAGTTAAAAGAGAACCAAATCCAGGGCAATGGTCTGAAGACATTCTGATTTGAAGGCCTATTGATTTGAAGACATTCTGGGCAAATCCTGTGAAATAGGCAAGCATACCTCGACGATTGAAGACTGGAGGATGACGTTAATGGACTATGCAGAACTAGATAAACTAACAGGAAGGATTCGAAACCGGCGGGACCAGAAATTCACGGAAGACTGGAGCAAATTTACGGACCATTTGAAAAGTACTTGTGAAGATCAGACGACGTTTGTAGGTTTGCAAGAAGTTTTGTGAGGTGTATTATTGGAAGTATAGCAAAAATGGAGAAGGGGGAGGATGATTTGTTAAGAGATGTAAAGGCAATTAAGAAATGCATAAGAAGTGGTTAAAACGGTGGATCATCAGAGGTGCTCATGGAAGTCTAAAAAGATTGTATAAGTGATAGGTTTTGTGGTACATTTTAGAATTTATATGTTAAAATCAATAAAAAATATTTTTTTTTAAAAAAAAAGAAATAGGCAAGCATACCTAATTCATCCACACACACAAAAAGAAAATGGATTTTGCAGCCTGCATGCGATAGTCGCATCCACACCTGGCAGGGCTAATACACGGACGCCAAGAATAAACTCACCGTCTTCATACAGCTTTTTCCGAGTTGTGCTTCTGTCAAGGGACCCATCCAAGAAACCCTTTCCAATTTCTGACCAGATCTGAAACAAGTGCAGAGGAATCGCATTATCTTTCCAAGTCTTATTAAGCATCTTGTCTTAAATCAGTCTCCCCGGAAAAATAAAAATTAGGGCCTTAGTTCTATACAGTGGTACCTCTGGTTAAGAACTTAATTCGTTCTGGAGGTCCGCTCTTAACCTGAAACTGTTCTTAACCTGAAGCACCACTTTAACTAATGGGGCCTCCAGCTGCCGCCGTGCCGCCAGAGCATGATTTCTGTTCTCATCCTGAAGCAAAGTTCTTAATCCGAGGTACTATTTCTGGGTTAGCAGAGTCTGTAACCTGAAGCGTCTGTAACCAGAAGCGTCTGTAACCTGAGGTATCACTGTAATTGTAATAAGAGACTGGCTCTCATTGGCCCGAATCCTAAAACAAAACGTAAGGAATTTCACTGAATAAAAGGTTTCCACCTTCTTCCCAACCACATGGTTCAGCAAGAGCTCCTCATTTCCTTTAGCTATTGTTTCTGGGGTGGGGGGGGGTGTGCCTTTTTTGCAGGTAACTGCGGGTTACCTGCAAAAAAAAAGAGCCAGTGTGGTGTAGTGGTTAAGAGCGGTAGACTCGTAATCTGGTGAACAGGGTTCGCTTCCCCGCTCCTCCACATGCAGCTGCTGGGTGACCTTGGGCTAGTCACACTTCTCTGAAGTCTCTCAGCCCCACTCACCTCACAGAGTGTTTGTTATGGGGGAGGAAGGGAAAGGAGAATGTGAGCCGCTTTGAGACTCCTTTGGGTAGTGATAAAGCGGGATATAAAATCCAAACTCTTCTTCTTCTTTGCAGAACAAAAGTCTCAGCTTAAAGGGAAAGGGAAAGGGACCCCTGACCATTAGGTCCAGTCATGGCCGACTGGGGTTGCGGCGCTCATCTTGCTTTACTGGCTGAGGGAGCTGGCGTACAGCTTCCGGGTCCTGTGGCCAGCATGACTAAGCCGCTTCTGGCGAACCAGAGCAGCGCACGGAAATGCCGTTTACCTTCCCGCCAGAGCAGTACCTATTTATCTACTTGCACTTTGACTTGCTTTCGAACTGCTAGGTGGGCAGGAGCAGGGACCGAGCAATGGGAGCTCACCCTGTCATAGGGATTCAAACCGCCAATTTTCTGATCGGCAAGTCCTAGGCCTGGTGGTTTAACCCACAGCGCTAGACTTCTTTGAAGTCTCTCAGCCCCACTCACCTCACAGAGTGTTTGTTGTGGGGGAGGAAGGGGAAAGGAGATTGTTAGCCGCTTTGAGACTCCTTCGGGTAGTGATAAAGCGGGATATCAAAACCACACTCCTCCTCTTCTTCTTTGGGTGGGAAACTTTTCTTCCATGAACTTCCTTAAGTCAACTGACCTTAGGATCCAAGCCAACATGCCTTAGGTGTAGATTGACGACTACTGCATTAGAGCGGTATTTTCAAGGAGGAAGGCTTACGCAGCAGTTACTGGCACAGCTGAAGGTAAGGCTCCATTAATAGAAAGTGGGCAGATTAATCCCTCGGGATAAATCACACCAAATGATCCAAAAGAGCGCTGCTGAAACAGAGCCAGGATGCTCCTTCCAACAAATGATCGGCTACAAAACTCAGCAATACAGGACTTGGGGCCATGGCAACAGAAATTACAACTACGGTGGTACCTTGGTTTTCAAACACCTTGGGACTCAAACACTGCAAACCTGGAAGTAAGTGTTCCGGTGTGCGAGTGTTTCTCAGAAGCCAAATGTGCTCCGTTTTGAGTGTTACGCTTCTGATTTGAGAGCCATACTTCTGTTTTGAGTTTTACGCTGAGGTCTGTCTTTGTTATTTATTTTGCGTTTTTGTTAAGTTGTGGGTGAAGATATCAGACAACACAGCGATTCTTCAAACAGCTCTTGTTTATTCACAGGCCAGAACAGAACTGAACTGAAGGATTCAGCCAGCCTGCTTATATAGAGCTCCACTAGAATGCAACAGTAACCATTTTCTGTAACTATCCAATCACTGAACATCACTTTCAATCCCTTATTTGCATATGTGGACCTGAGTGAAAACTATCTACAGTATCCCCCTGCTGGCCCAGGGTGAGAACTTCAGTACATAACAGTTTTTGTGTCTCTTTTTTTGTTTTTGTGACTCTGTGGAACCCAGTTCAGCTACTGATTGATTGATTGTGTGACTGCAGTTCATTGTTTATTGCTTTCATTTTATCGATCAATGGTCTCATTAGATAGTAAAATTCATGTTACATTGCTGTTTTAGGGGTTGCATTTAAAAGTCTGGAACAGATTAATCCATTTTGCATTACTTTCTATGGGAAAGCGCACCTTGGTTTTGGAACGCTTTGGTTTTGGAACGGATTTCCAGAACGGATTAAGTTTGAGAACCAAGGTACTTGTGAAATTATATTTATTTATGAGCAAAAGGCATAATCAGATCCATGGCAACGAGAACGTCAGGGTGCAAAAAGGTCATTTTCAAATCCATGCTCGCTTAGGAAGCTGGCTGAGTGGCTATGGGCAAATGTCTGCACGAGGGGTTCACCGTTTCGTTTCGTCAAAGTTGGCAGTGGGCAGAAATCTGCCCCTCCTCTCCACGCAAGCCTACCGCTCTGGACACCTTGGGCATCAAAAACATCAGTCCCCATCTTTCCTCTGGAGTTGGAGGCAAAGGCTGGGGCTCGGTTTGGTGTCACACAGCCTTGCAAGACCAAGAAAAGGTCCGCCACAGCCTGCATCTCTAGCTTGCAGCTGGTGGGAGCATTGCCGGATTTACGTATAAGCTGAAGACGCTATAGCTTAGGGCCCCACTCTCTTGGACCCCCCAAAAAAATTTAAGGGGAAAAAACTGGATGTACATTTCCAAAATATAAGATAAAAAACAAGAACAGTGTTTTGTGTTGTGTAGGCTCCTATGATGTAAGTAATGGACCCCGCCTGCTAGCCTGCTCCCTAAAATATCACTGGTTTCCTCATTTCTATATATAGGGTGCCTACATTCTGCCATTTATAATTATTAGTAGTTTGCATCATATAAAGGTAAATGTAAAGGGACCCCTGACCATTAGGTCCAGTCGTGGACGACTCTGGGGTTGCGGCGCTCATCTCGCTTTATTGGCCAAGGGAGCCGGCGTAAAGCTTCCGGGTCACGTGGCCAGCATGACTGAGCTGAGCCACTTCTGGCTAACCAGAGCAGTGCACGGAAACGCCGTTTACCTTCCTGCCAGAGCGGTCCCTATTTATCTACTTGCACTTTGACGTGCTTTCAGACTGCTAGGTTGGCAGCAGCAGGGACTGAGCAACGGGAGCTCACCCCGTCGCGGGGATTCGAACCGCCGACCTAATAATCAGCAAGTCCTAGGCTCTGTGGTTTAACCCACAGCGCCACCCGCGTCTGAACAGAGGATTACTTGTGAGTAAACATTTTATACTTTACAGAAGACTGTGTAGAATCTATTTTAGGAGGGATTGAACAGGGAAAATACCAGGAAATATTTACAGAGACTCTAATGAGTCTGAGCAAGCTATCTGCTGCGCGTGTGTTTAAAAAAGGGGGAATGTTAACTCTGCCGATTTTGTTGAACTTGTAAAGGATATCTTAGACAATATATCCTCCCCCACATCCCTAAACATTCCCACAGGAGGGCCACAGGTCTTTAACACCTCTGCTAAGTCCCTTAAATGCTGGAACAACTGCAGGGACAATATTCACTCACATCCCAGCCCCAGACTAGAGAGGAAGACTGGGGTTCCTATTGCCACCCTTGCCAGAGGGCAGTTAAAACCCACCCCATACAGAATCTCCAGAATCCTAGCCGCTCTCACAGGTTTGTTGTAGTCAAGATAATACTCCACCCCAGTGACTTCCCTGGAAAGGAGCAATGGTTAGAGCCACTCTGGAGAGCGACACGGCATTCTCTGAGCTGTCTGCTAACAGAGGAACGAATTTATGAAGCTGATTGCTGTGGAATTCTCCCAGCCAAACCCACTGAAGTCCCGTCAAGGGAAACCCAAGCAAACACTCCACTATAGGCAGAGGCAAACTCGGCCCTCCAGATGTTTTGGGACTACAACTCCCATCATCCCTAGCTAACAGGACCAGTGGTCAGGGATGATGGGAATTGTAGTCTCAAAACATCTGAAGGGTCGAGTTTGCCTATGCCGGCTCCAATAATTCCCAGAGATTAATTCTGCAAGAGAGATTGTGCCTAAACCAGGATGGATTTGATTTAAATTACAATTTAAATCACTAGTCAATAGGACTTGAATTAAATCTTTTTTTAACAAAAAGACTCATTCTTGCTGGTATCATCAGCAAGAATACAATCAGATGAAGGTTTCATTTTTGGAATAATAAAGTTTCAGAGTAGTTTTTACAGTTATATAAAAAATTACTGATTTGGTTATACTTTTAGAAATACATAGTTATGAAACAAATAAGTTAATTGTTTATATTTGGACAACTTTCCTGCTGTACTTAATTGGAAGGAGAAGAGCAATCATTTCCTTAATAACAATTTAAACTATTTATTTAACTAAAACAATAACATTATAGCATATAATGATGTGGTTTTTTAAAAAAAGAACTTAGACTGAGTTTTAGCAAACATGAAAAACTTTAAACAAATCCTTATTTCCTGATGAATAGCCTTTGGACTATAACATAACTTAAACAGAAAGCTATCTTTAGAAAGATATTTCCTCCAAAAGCATTTTATTTTAAAAATCCAATTTGAATTTTTTTTTAATCTGATTTTTATTTTATTTTTAATCAACAATTTTTATCCACTCTGGCCTAAACTGTTTTAGGCTAAATGTGCCCGGGAATCAAAAAGTGCAGGGATTGCAAGAAGCAAGAACTGGAGAAATAACATTTCTTTCTCTCCCCTTTCAGATGCTTACCGCATCGTGGTTCTTACGGAACCGGATCACTTCCTGGTCATCCTCGAACCTGCCGCCCATTGCGGCTTGAGTGACGGCCTTCATCGAAAAGCCAAGCATGTGCTGACTGAGGGGCACATGTTGAGATTCGGGGAAGGACAGCCATTTTGCAAGGAGCTCTTCGGACAGCTTGAAGAAAAGAAGAGAGATCCTGTGTCAAACCCATTGCTTTGAGTTACTTCAAGAACGAACTAAGGTAAAGGAAGCATTTGTTATTTGTCTTGTCCCGACGGCTATCGATATTTCATTTCGCTTTTATTTTTTTAGACCGCCTTTCTATATTATGATATGCAAGGCAGTTTGCAAGCTGAAGAAACAATGAAGATCGCACCCCTTCTAACAATCTGATCCAATACAAAAATGCCACAGTATACCGTATTTTTCGCTCCATAAGACGCACTTTTTTCTTCCTAAAAAGTAAGGGGAAATGTCTATGCGTCTTATGGAGTGGCTGCGTAGTCCTTGGAGCCAAATTGCCCTGGGGCAAAAAGCAGATCATGCTTCTTCTTTTTTTGAAAGAGGGAAGTGGGTGTTGAAACAAAGCCGCTGGTCGTTTGCTGGGAGAGAGATAAGGGATGCTAGAGATAAAAGAGGCTGCCTGGGAGGGGGGGGGTTAAAGACATCAAACTTGCAAAGGGGGGAAACAGGAAGACTAAAGTAACAAGGAGAGAAATTAGAAGAAAAGGAGGAGCAAAAAACTGCTCCAGCTAAGGAAAGGACACTAAGGCAAACAAGAGGGAAGGGAGTGTTGAAAGGAAACAGCTGATCAGTGGGATCGGAAGAGAGATAAGGGATGCTAGCAGAGGCTGTCTGCGAGGGGGGAGGTAAAAGCCCACGGATCCTCAGGATTTTTACATTGGGTCACCCCAAATTCACCATCAAATCACATAGCATGTCCATGGCTACAGCCTGCACCAAAAAAATCACACACCCACTGTTGCGTGGGGTTGCAATGGTGCAAAAACGTGGTTACAGAGCACGGATCCACATGGATCCTCGGGATTTTTGCGTTGGGTCACCCCAAATTCACTATCAAATCACATGTCAGTGGCCACAGCATGAACCACAAAAATGATACATCCACTGTTTCATTCAGAATATTTTTTTCTTGTTTTTCTCCTCTTAAAAAAAACCAAGAACAGTGTTTTGTGTTGTGTAGGCTCCTATGATGTAAGTAATGGACCCCGCCTGCTAGCCTGCTCCCTAAAATATCACTGGTTTGCTTGTTTCTATATATAGGGTGCCCACATTCTGCTATTTATAATTATTAGTAGTTTGCATCATATAAAGGTAAAGGTGAAGGGACCCCTGACCATTAGGTCCAGTTGCAGACGACTCTGGGGTTGTGGTGCTCATCTCGCTTTATTGGCCAAGGGAGCCGGCGTACAGCTTCCGGGTCATTTCGCGAGCATGACTAAGCTGCTTCTGGCGAACCAGAGCAGCACACGGAAATGCCATTTACCTTCCCGCCAGAGTGGTACCTATTTATCTACTTGCACTTTGACGTGCTTTCGAACTGCTAGGTTGGCAGGAGCAGGGACTGAGCAACGGGAGCTCACCCCGTCGTGGGAATTCGAACCACCAACCTTCTGATCGGCAAGTCCTAGGCTCTGTGGTTTAACCCACAGCACCACCCACGTCATTAAAAAAGACCTGCACGTCCCCAAAGACAAGAGTATAAAGCTGCTCTCTCTAAGAAAGAAGTCCATGTGGATTCCAACTCACCTGGGAGCTTCCACATCTCAGAGCACAGATGGGACTCTGGGCCAAGACAATGCTTTGCAAAGTTTAAAGAATGTAAGATGGAAGTAAACGGGCAAGATTTAACTGGGGAGGAAGCAAGCAGATTTCTGCATGCTAATGATGAAAGATTTAGCAACAGCAATATTAGGAAAAGCAGAGACATCACCTTGCCAACAAAGGCCCATATAGTCAAAGCTATGGTTTTCCCAGGAGTGATGTATGGAAGTGAGAGCTGGACCATAAAGAAGGCTGATCACCGAAGAATTGATGCTTTTGAATTATGGTGCTGGAGGAGACTCTTGAGAGTCCCATGGACTGCAAGAAGATCAAACCTCTCCATTCTGAAGGAAATCAGCCCTGAGTGCTCACTGGAAGGACGGATCCTGAAGCTGAGGCTCCAATACTTTGGCCACCTCATGAGAAGAGAAGACTCCCTGGAAAAGACCCTGATGTTGGGAAAGATGGAGGGCACAAGGGGACGACAGAGGACGAGATGGTTGGACAGTGTTCTTGAAGCTACAAACATGAGTTTGACCAAACTGTGGGAGGCAGTGGAAGACAGGAGTGCCTGGTGTGCTCTGGTCCATGGGGTCACAAAGAGTCAGACACGACTAAACGACTAAACAACAACAACAACCCAAATAACTTGGCATCTCATTGCGTCCACCACCTTGCCGGTGCCTCAAAAGGGACTTGCCTTGCTCAGACCACCCACATTGCTACCAAACAACGCACTGAGCCCCCAAGACTAGGCGATTCACCTTCTGAATGGCTGAGAAGTTGCTCTGTAGACACTTGGTTACTCCATTTTCATAGAGCTTCTTCCTCAAGCAGGTCTCGCCAGCATCTCCGCCGAGGCCAGACTGGTACCGCAACAAGGACTTCAGCATCGTTTCAAAGGGATCCGCTAGGCAGAGGGAGAGAAAATCCAAAATCGAACAGAAATCCCTGCAACGTCCCCAAAAAGAGCAATATTCAGTGACATATAGGCCTGTCAAAACATTTAACGGGGAGCAGTTTCTACTTCTCTCGCTTCCTTGCCAAAAAAATACCAGGGCAGAGTTGGTATCTACCAATGCTCCTCATACAGCAGATTGCGGTGGCCGACGCGGTGCCCTTAATATGTTGCTAAACTACAACTCCCACCATCCCTCTCCAATGGCCATGGGCGTAGCCAAGGGGAGGGCAGGGAGGGGCAGCTGCCACCCCCCAAATCAATAAAAAACAATAAAAATACATAGCTAACTGAAGTTCTGCAAAATGCTGGCTACACCCATGCCAAAGGCCATGCTGTTTAGGGCTGATGGGAAAACCCCCACATTAGCTACCCCTGGAATAGATTTACGGATGACTAATCTTTCCTGCTGGGATGCAGGTGGCGCTGTGGGTTAAACCGCAGAGCCTAGGACTTGCCGATCAGAGGTCAGTAGTTCAAATCCCCGCGACGGGGTGAGCTCCCGTTGCTCGGTCCCTGCTCCTGCCAACCTAGCAGTTCGAAAGCACGTCAAAGTGCAAGTAGATAAATAGGTACCACTCCGGCGGTAAGGTAAACGCCGTTTCCGTGCGTTGCTCTGGTTCGCCAGAAGCGGCTTAGTCCTGCTGGCCACATGACCCGGAAGCTGTACGCCGGCTCCCTCGGCCAATAAAGCGAGATGAGCGCTGCAACCCCAGAGTCGGCCACGACTGGACCTAATGGTCAGGGGTCCCTTTACCTTTTTAACCTTTCCTGCGACAAGGTGCCTTCCATACAATTCTAGCCCTGCCCTCCATTTTAGTTTCCGAGACACACTTTGACAAGACCACCAAGGCGGTCCTCTTTGAAAGAGTTTTTTTCAATCATGGGAGATAAATTAGAAGCCAGCAGAGCAGTTAGGAACGCTGCGGCAGAATCCACTTATTATGCAAGCCACCTTGCTGGCCGGCAGTATCTCCTGCCCAGCACTGCCAAAAACTCCAAGCCATCTGCCGTTCAATTCAATTAGCAAAAACGCAGCTGGCACTCTCCACAGAGACCCCTCCTTGCCATATTCCAGGGTTTTTACCACATGTAAAAGGCACCTCCGCATTATTACGACCGTGGTGGGAAACACCAGAAGAAACGCACCATAAATATCTCTTCAAAAATCAAATCCTAAATGCACAAGAGTCTGTTTGCGATTCCCTTTCGAGTTCTGTCCACGCCGGCTCAGCCTTGCCGACACGGAACCCCCCCCCTGATCATTTTACTGATGCCCAGACTGGGCACCCACCCTCTGCCATGTTCTGAAGAGGAAAAGTGCAAAAAGCTTCTGTTTGCAAGCAAGCATGGCGTCTGATGTAGGTGCCTTTTCTCCCCATTCATGCGGAAAGAGGCACGCCCCCAGCCATTTTGTGGCCCGGTATCTTTTTCCGTCCTTTTAGATGTAGCAGCCATTTGGCGTTACGCCACATGGCAGCCATTTTGTTAACGGTGCCCATGGCACTCTCTCCAAATTTGAAGCAGGCCCCCTGTTGTCGTCAGGTATTTTGTGTTTTCACCTTGTGTTTTTAGGTCACAAACCTTCCTGCAGTCTTCATATGAAGGCCGGTATGCAAATTTAATAAATAACAACAACCACCGTAACTATGGGGGCGCTTGTCAGAAATCCACATTGCAGTATGTGGAAAGCTGTTCTTAAGGAGCGTAAAACAATTTCTGTTTGAACCAATTGTATTACTTTTGACTGAAAAAGCATAAAAGCAAAAACAAAACAAAGTAGGCTCAAAGAGGAACATTTCGTGTTATGTCACAAATTGCTTGTAATTCTTGTGTCTTCAAATATCCAGTCTCGCTTGCATAGCCATTCTTAATTATAGTTATTATTATTACAGTGGTACCTCGGGTTAAGCACTTAATTCGTTCCAGAGGTCTGTACTTAACCTGAAACTGTTCTTAACCTGAAGCACCACTTTAGCTAATGGGGCCTCCCGCTGCCGCTGCGCCACCAGAGCACAATTTCTGTTCTCATCCTGAAGCAAAGTTCTTAACCTGAGGTAATATTTCTGGGTTAGCGGAGTCTGTAACCTGAAACGTATGTAACCTGAAGCGTATGTAACCCGAGCTACCACTGTATTTATTGAATTTATACCCGGAGGTCTCGGGGCAGTTATAGTGCCATGCAATCCACATCTAACTTATTTTCCTTTCATACCCCTGTGAGGGGCAAGAATAGCACCAAGGTCACCTCTCGGTGGGCGTCCTGGCTGGGCAAGGACTGAACACGCCACCCCAACCCATGCCTTTCCGCACTCAATTTCTTGCATTAGATTTCACAGCTCCTAATTTTATCCTCACAAGGATCCTGTGAGGTAGGTTAGGCAGAAGAGGCGTCCATTGGTCCAAGGTCATCCAATGAGCTTCACGGTGGCTTGAACACCACACCACTCGGCTGTGCCAAATCCAGCAGGATATTATGGATTCGCAGAAGCCGCCTCGGCTTCTGTTTGACGTCCGTGATGCCCTGCTTTTGATGCCTCTGGCGTTTCCCTCCCTGCCAGAGATGTGAAGCTACAGGAAACTGGGCACGGGGCCTTCTTGGTAGTGGCGCCCTCCCTGAAGAACACCCTCCCATCAGATGTCAAGGAGATAAACAACTATTTGACTTTTACAAGACATCTGAAGGCAGCCCTGTTCAGGGAAGCTTTTTAATGGCTGGTGCTTTACTGCAGGGGTAGGCAACCTAAGGCCCGTGGGCCGGATGCGGCCCATTCGCCTTTTCAATCCAGCCAGCGTATGGTCCGGGAATCAGCGTGTTTTTACATGAGTAGCATGTGTGCTTTTATTTAAAACGCATCTCTGAGTTATTTATGGGGCACAGGAATTCGTTCATTCCCCCCCCAAAAAAAATATAGTCCGGCCCACCACATGCTCTGAGGGACGGTGAATCGGCCCACGGCTGAAAAAGGTTGCTGACCCCTGCTTTACTGTGTTTTTAATATTTTGCTGAGAGCCGCCCAGCATGGCTGGGGCAATCCAGTCAGAAGAGTGACATAATAATAATAATAATAATAATAATAATAATAATAATAATAATAGGCAGAAGCCCGGGGATCCATGCAGCGGCATGAGCAAAAGTGCCCCCAAATGCCACACAGCAAGTTTAATACTTTTTTTAAAAAAGTTAACACAGTACAGTGGTACCTCGGGTTGCATACGCTTCAGGTTACAGACTCCACTAACCCAGAAATAGTGCTTCAGGTTAAGAACTTTGCTTCAGGATGAGAACAGAAATCGTGCTCTGGCAGCGCGGCGGCAGCAGGAGGCCCCATTAGCTAAAGTGGTGCTTCAGGTCAAGAACAGTTTCAGGTTAAGAACAGACCTCCGGAACGAATTAAGTACTTAACCCGAGGTACCACTGTAATACATATGACCGTCCAAAGATCCCTTAAGGCCATGAAGTCGACGGCTTTGGTTAGGCGTTGGGTGTCCAGCTGTCCAGAAACCATTTTTAAGTGTTACTAAACACGTGCCTAATAATGAGTAAATAAACAAAAAAATCGCCTCCAAACTATCTCTTTGGCAAACAGGCTTGGCCAAGGAACCCCCTAACCTTCATTTGCACTTGAAAGGAAAAGGTGTGAGCAGAGACTTAGTTAAATACCACGCTCCTCTAAGGCAAGGAGCATTTCAAAAAGCATCAGGAGAAATTTAAATAGTTGTCAGAGTCAAGTAAACTGCAGCCTCTGGGTCAAACATCTCTTCTCAACGTTGCCCCACCAAATTTCAGCAGGGAAGACTGGAGTAAGTTTTGAGCATCTCCCTCTCTCACACACGCAGAGATCACTGGCGGCTTTGAGTTCTTGCACTATGAAACGGGCCGCCACTCTCAAAAGCTTAAAGGTAAAGGACCCCTGACAGTTAAATCCAGTCGCGAACGACTCTGGGGTTGCAGCGCTCATCTCGCTTTACTGGCCGAGGGAGCCGACGTTTGTCCGCAAACAGTTTTTCTGGGTTATGTGGCCAGCATGACTGAGCTGCTTCTGGCGAAACCAGAGCAGCACACGGAAATGCCATTTACCTTCCGCCGGAGCGGTACCTATTTATCTACTTGCACTGGTGTGCTTTCAAACTGCTAGGTTGGCAGGAGCTGGGACCGAACAACGGGAGCTCGCCCCGTCGCGGGGATTCGAACCGCTGACCTTCTGATCGGCAAGCCCAAGGCTCAGTGGTTTAGACCACAGCGCCACCCATGTCCCGCCTCAAAAGCTTATCCCACAATGAATGCGGTCATTTCTACGGTTCAAACCCAACTCGTATTTTTGTAAACACCAGGAAGGAGGAGAACTCACACGTCTTGTTGGGGTTGATGTGCTGCTTGAGGAGATCCATGGACCCGAGACTAATCACAAGACGCCGTCCAAACCAGAAAGAGACGACAGGGCCGTATTTCTCATGGAGATTCACCTGGAACTCATGCAAGCTACCGCTAGCGATGATATCTGGGAGGTTTCCATCTCTGGAACGAAGAAAGGACATGAGATGACCGCCAGGTGGTAGGACAACTAAATTTTACTCCACTGAAATTAATGAACAGCTTGGCTGATTACTTTCAGTTGAATATCACCCATACAATTTGCCATCAAAATTCTGAACATGCAAAGATATAGAGGGGTCCCATTAGAACCCTCCACTGCCCAAGTTGGCATTATTGTCTGTGCCACAGACACCTTTGCTATGGCAGACATGTTGCAGTTGGTGACACACCTATGGCACTTGAAGACCTGCTGGAGTTCCCTGTGCTCCATGCAGAGATCTTCACTTCTGAATACTCCTGGTGGAGCCACTGGACACAGCAAGAAGTATATGCTTTGCTGCCAATGGGGTGCCCAGGGATGTGACAGCCCTCACGAACCCTTGGGCAAGAGTAGTAGTAGTAGTAATAATAATGATAATAATAATTTA
Organism: Podarcis melisellensis; assembly: GCF_964234715.1. NCBI lineage: Eukaryota > Metazoa > Chordata > Lepidosauria > Squamata > Lacertidae > Podarcis > Podarcis melisellensis. Next base: position 125,609,384 of record NC_138528.1, on the reverse strand, counting down.
TTTATACCCTGTCCATCTGGCTGTGTTTCCCCAGCCACTCTGGGCAGCTCCCAACAGAATATTAAAAATACAATTAAAAAATCAGACATTAAAAACTTCCCTAAACAGGGCTGCCTTCAGATGTCTTCTAAAAGTCAGGTGTTTGTTTCTTTCCTTGACATCTGATGGGAGGCTGTTCCACTACCGAGAAGGCCGTCTGCCTGGTTCCCTGTAACTTGGTTTCTCGCAATGAGGGAACTGCCAGAATGCCCTTGGCGCTGAACGATGGGGGTGGAGACGCTCCTTCAGATATACTGGACCGAGGCCGGTTAGGGCTTTAAAGGTCAGCACCAACACTTTGAATTGTGATCGGAAATGTACTGGGAGCCAATGTAGGTATTTCAGGACCGGTATTATATGGTCCTGGCGGCTGCTCCCAGTCACCAGTCTAGCTGCCGCATTCTGGATTGATTGTAGTTTCCAGGTCACCTTCAAAGGTAGCCCCACGTAGAGCACATTGCAGTAGTCATAACCTGAGCATGCACCACTCTGGCAAGACAGTCTGCAGGCAGGTAGGGTCTCAGCCTGTGTACCAGGTGGAGCTGGTAGACAGCTGCCCTGGACACAGAATTGACCTGCAGCTCTGTGTTCAGCTGTGAGTCCAAAATGACTCCCAGGCTGTGCACCTGGTCCTTCAGCGGCACAGGAAACCCATAGGAACTTTCCCTATCAGCAGCTCTGTAGGAGTGCAAATATCCAGAGTGTGGGGTCAGGTGGGATTACTATGAGGAATTATAAAAAATGCATCAAGCCATTGTGTCCACGATGAATGCATTGTGTTGACTGGGTTTGATACATTGACAGTAATTTCTGACCAAATCCCACAACCCTCTGCATCTCTGGCCATTTCCTCTACTGCCCATTTCTCTTGCTTGACAAGTCAGGTACACACTTAGACAGGCAGGCGTCCTGGGTCATCAAAGAGAGTGGGCAGTTTCTTTGATGTAGCTTTTCTGATATGTTAATCTTAGGATGCTAATCTTAGGGCCAGGAAACAGATCTCACCTGAAGGTGATAATGATCGCTCTCTTTCTGGCCATCCTTCTTATCATGTGTATTGATTGTTTATGACCTCCAGGGTTGCTGAATGTACTCCTTTGTAGTTTTCATTCATTTACTCCAAAAGTATACATGCTTAACTAGTGTTTGTAGTTTAACTTTGTCCCCACGTGGGGTTTGTTGAAATGCTCAGAAGAAATCTGATTGGTTCTTACGAACTCTCTGTAAAAAGCTCTTTCGTGAATAAAACGACCTGGGCCAGGGGCTGGAGACAGAGATTATTATACGCACCCTTCCCAGAGTCTTGCTGGTTCAAGCCTCTGTGTGTATTCTTATTAATCAGATTTCAATCCTTCCTTTACTTTGGGAACGCCTCACAGCTCCCAAGAAAGATCAGAACATACCCCATTCGTGCATGAAAATATTAATCCTCAGTGCATGGAGAGGAAAAGATTCACGCCCTTGATCAAGCGTGGAGAATCTGCAGCTTGTCAAGTTTTACTGGACTCCAACTCCCATCAGCCTTGATCAGCTGATCAAGTTGCAGCACAACAACATCTGGAGACACGATTTCCCGTCGTAGCCCCAATCAAACACGTAAGAAGCTACTTACTTTTCATCTGTCGGAGTCATCCCTGGGATACCTGAAGCCTGTCTGGAAGACTAAGGAAGGAAAGGAGCAATAATCATAACCACAATCCACGGTTGATGGAATTCAGCCACGTAAATGGAGGCTCGAATGGAACCTCACGATTATGCGCTGCACATTAGTACACATGTACTAAGCGAGACCATTATAAAGCAACAGTGGATATCTAAAAGTATTTTCCGCCTCCCCAAGTTTGAAATGCTCAAAGGGCAGAAAGATAGATCAACTCAAGATATCAAACGGCAGCACATCCACAGGGGTTTGAGGCAGCAGTCTTTCCTGACCCGACAATGAAAAAAGCGGGACCCTTTGTATGTGAAACGTGATCCGAGTTCGAATCAGGACAACCCCTGCCCGTCGGAGTAGCACTGGCTTGCTAGGAAGATGGTGGGCTCCTCTGCGAAGGGCTGTGATCCTCAACACACTCGCGAGGGAGGAGTCCCCCTTGCATCCAACCTCTGAATAAACAACTATTAAGACCGTATTGTCAGCCAGCAAACTTGCGTACCTGTACTAAGTGGAAAGCCCCACCGACTTCAGCGAGGGCCTTACTCCCGTTAAACGTGCAGAACATCAGGTCGCACATCGGCAGCCATGGCTCATAGCCAAGGATAAACTACCCGGACACTGAGGTCCAGCGCCCAGGGCCTTCTGGCGGTTCCCTCCCTGCGAGAAGCCAAGTTACAGGGAACCAGGCAGAGGGCCTCCTTGGTGGTGGCGCCCGCCCTGTGGAACGCCCTTCCATCTGATGTCAAGGAAATAAGCAGCTATCTGACTTTTAGAAGACATCTGAAGGCAGCCCTGTTTAGGGAAGCTTTTAATATTTAACAAACTACGGTATTTTAATACTTTGTTGGAAGCCACCCAGAGTGGCTGGGGAAACCCAGCCAGATGGGCGGGGTATAAATACATTATTATTATTATTATTATTATTATTATTATTATTATTATTATTATTATCATCATCATCATCATCATCATCTACTGGAAAGTTGCTCCTGAAGTTTCACCCCCTCCTCCTCGAAAAGACCACCTTGCTTTCATCTCCTGTGGTTTTTGCCCTGCTCAGCTGCACATGTACACACTACGCCAAAATTTCGAATCCATGTCTGTTTTTTAGGGACTACAACTCCCATCATCCTTAGCAAGCTGTGACAGCGGTCAGGGACGATGGGAACTGTAGTCCCCACTTTGCAAAAATGCCTTTAAAGCGTATTGGAGGCGCGTCCCCTCCCTCAAAGGATTCTGGGTCCTGTAGTCTGTTCAGAGTTGGGGTCAAGTTATAGCTGTCAACTTTCAGATTTGAAAATAAGGGATCAGCAGCCTCGCCTGTCTATAGGATATCTAACAATCCGGGATAGCAGCGGGAAACAGCGCTGGAATAAGGGAATTCCCCGCAAAAAAAATGGGAAGGTTGACAGCTATGGGTCAAGTGCTGCGGCAGAATCGTTGGAGGGGAAGAACTTCGGACTTACTTCCGAGTAGCCCAACTCCCTGCAATGCAGGAATGTCCGCTAGAGTAATATCTGCTTGTGCTGTTTCCGAGCACAATTCAAAGTGTTGGTGCTGACCTTTAAAGCCCTAAACAGCCTCGGTCCAGTATACCTGAAGGAGCGTCTCCACCCCCATTGTTCAGTCCGGACACTGAGATCCAGCGCCGACGGCCTTCTGGCGGTTCCCTCATTGCGAGAAGCCAAGTTACAGGGAACCAGGCAGAGGGCCTCCTTGGTGGTGGCACCCACCCTGTGGAACACCCTCCCGTCAGATGTCAAAGAGAAAAATATCAATGGGGTGACAGATGTCGCAGCCAGATCGCCCTCACATCCAAACTTTTAGAAGACATCTGACGGCAGCCCTGTTTAGGGAAGTTTTTAATATTTAATGCTGTACTGGTTTTAACACTTGATTGGGAGACGCCCAGAGTGGCTGGGGAAACTCAGCCAGATGGGCGGGGCATAAATTAATAATAATAATAATAATAATAATAATAATAATAATAATAATAATAATGCTTTAAAAAACACACACCTTACTTCTGGTGCAGGCTCGCCCGGAACTAAGTGCCACTAACTAAACCCAACGGCGGGACTCCCTCCCCAGTAAAGCCATTAGCGCTGCGGGGGACGCGCCGCCCGCTTCCGCGCGGCCACTTTCTCCCGGCGCCCCAAGATTCTAGAACCCCTTTGATCTCCCCTTTGATCTCCCGGCGCGCGCGCGGCGCAGCCTTTACCGGGTAGAGGTAAAGCACGGCTCCCACCAGGACCAGCAGGAAAGTGACGGCGAAGATGGCGAAGTCCAGCATGGCAGCAACCCTTCCTCGCCCGACTTTGGGTGGCAGCAGGGCGGAGATCCGAGCAACGGGAGAGGCGAGAGCAATCGAGCTATCGGCTGTGCGAGGAAGGCGGGGAGGGGGGCGGGACTTTCCCTTGAAACGCGCGTGCACCCGGCTGATGGAGGTCCAGTCCCAGCTGCGCCCAAGGGTGCGTTTGCAGCGCCTCTCCGCGCGCAGCCGCTGGTCTGGCGTCCTGACGCTTTCCGGGAAGAAAAGCGGTGCATTTGCACTGTTTTGCACTCTTTGCACTTTTTTGCACTGTTGCTTCCCCCCCCCCCTCCCTTAGGCTTTGGGTTACAAAGCATTCCTGAAGCCCTTGATCCCGTCGAAGCCGCATGGACAGCTGAAGCAAAATTCATTGGTAAATATTGGTCAATATCCATTTTCCTACGCAGGTTGCTCCGCTGCCCTCCGGTACAAAAAGTCTTGCGGCGGCTGCTTATGAACTAGAGCTTTGTGTAATATTTTTATTAAATTTTCTGTTTTACAGTTTCAGATAGACCTTTTGCATCCTTGAGATAGCAGTGACTTCCCTTCTTCTCTTTCCATGGTTCGTTTTGCATATCTTGTATCCCTGCATGTTTTACAAAAACTATACCAATCGGTTTTCCATTATTAAAGGTAAAGGGACCCCTAACCATTAGATCCAGGTGTGGCCGACTCTGGGGTTGCGGCGCTCATCTCGCTTTATTGGCCGAGGGAGCCGGCGTACAGCTTCCGGGTCATGTGGCCAGCATGACTAAGCCACTTCTGGCGAACCAGAGCAGCGCACGGAAATGCTGTTTACCTTCCCGCCAGAGTGGTACCTATTTATCTACTTGCACTTTGACATGCTTTCGAACTGCTAGGTTGGCAGGAGCAGGGACCAAACAATGGGAGCTCACCTCGTCGCGGGGATTCGAACCACCAACCTTCTGATTGGCAAGCCCAAGAGGCTCAGTGGTTTAGACCACAGCGCCACCCGCTGACAGAAAACTGGAATAAATGTTTATCTCTAAACTATGGTTGCTTGTTACGTTTGGAAACTCAAACCCTCTTTGGGTTCTCATCTGCAGCACCACAAACCAGAGTTTGGTATGTCCAAACAGAACAGGTATGAGGCTCTTCAGTGATAATATTAGTGAAATAAATAGCTCGCTTGATTTATGAACAGGATTGTCCACTTTTTAAAACGTGTTAATACCATCTGCCTGGGAACTGAGGTGCTCTAAAGAACAAGTGCAGCTCGCTTCTGTCAGGTAACAGAAATTCACACATTTTTAAACGGTTGTTGCATTTGAGCATAAATAGGTTTATGTTTTTTATTATTAAAGATTTTCTTGTTTTACAGAAGTAAGTGTAATTCCTCGTATTTTTTCCATGTAACATTTTTACAAATCCGTTTCATTTGTTGAGACATTAAGGGGAGAAGAAAAAAAAGGGGAGGTGGAGGGAGGGAAGATGGGTGGGGGTGGGGTTGGGTGGCGATGTTTCTATTATGCTTAATGTATGTAGGTTTTGGTGTCAGCGTTGCTTGTGCTGTTCACTTGTGTTCCTTTGGTGGTGAAAGAGGTTGGGGTTGGCCTAGGATGTGGTTGTTTGTTTGTGGTTGGCTGTGGCGGTCTTTGTTTTTGTGTGTAAGTGGGGTGGGTGGGTGTTTTGGATCAGGTTAGCCATATTGATTTGTATGCTGTTGGTGGATTATTGTCATTGTCTTGTTGGGCTGTGTATGTGATAAAGGGGAGCCATACCGGGGTAAAGGTGTCGTCTCCTGTTTGTCCCCGTGTCAGTTTCAGTTTATTGGTTAATTTTTCTAGTAGGGCTGTTCCCCATACTATTACTCCTGATAGGTCTCTCCAGTGTCTGGTTATGGTGTTTCTGGCTGCTGAAAGTAGGTGGGTTATGAGTTCTTTGTGGTGTAAATGGGAATTGTTGTCTTGGAAGATGTTTAGTAGGGCCAATTCTGGGGTGATGTCTAATACTTGCTTAGTTATTTTACATATTTCGTGTATGGCTGTTGTCCAGAATAGTTGGATTTTGGGACACTCCCACCACATGTGAAGGTATGTGCCTGTGGAGGTGCACCCTCTCCAGCATTTTGGTGAGGTTCCTGGGCGTATTCATGAGGAGTTCTGGGCTGAAAACCTGCTTATACCATGGCATTCAGCTTTTGGGGGGATGCAGGTTCCTCCATTCAGAAAATGTTCCCAGTGTCCTGGCCAGGCCTGCATGTTTTGAGATGCTCAAATGCCTGCTGGAACGGCTTCTTGCCCCCCAAGCAATCCGTGACGGGCATAGTGAGTCTTGAATAGGCCAGCACAAACTTGCGGTAGTAGTGGTGATTCCCGCCTCCCCCCCCCCCCCTTTGAGTCTCAGAGGTGCACAAAACTCAAAAAGCCTCATCTTGAGGAATATGAATAGATTGAATGTGTGGTGTTAATATGCCTTGAAAAATAAACAAATGTTTAATATTTGGAATATTTTGTTTGCCAGGTTCAAAAATACATTTGCAGTATAGTACAAAGTTCATAGTTGCTAGGTGATTCTTTTTTTGTATCACTATTGCAGGAAACTCAGGAGAAAAGGATCCCGCAGTACCATGGAGAACCCAACACACCTCCTGTTTTGGTGAGTAGTATGTTTTCAGTCCCATCACCTCCTGGCAAATAGAAGGGGAAGAAATGGAGAAATGGAGGCAGTGAGAGATTTTACTTTCTTGGGCTCCATGATCACTGCAGATGGTGACAGCAGCCACGAAATTAAAAGACTCCTGCTTCTTGGGAGAAAAACAATGACAAACCTAGACAGCATCTTAAAAAGCAGAGACATCACCTTGCCAACAAAGATCTGTATAGTTAAAGCTATGCTTTTCCCAGTAGTGATGTATGGAAGTGAGAGCTGGACCATAAAGAAGGCTGATCGCCGAAGAATTGATGCTTTTGAATTATGGTGCTGGAGGAGACTCTTGAGAGTCCCATGGACTGCAAGAAGATCAACCCTCTCCATTCTTAAGGAAATCAGCCCCGAGTGCTCACTGGAAGGACAGATCCTGAAGCTGAGGCTGCAATACTTTGGCCACCTCATGAGAAGAGAAGACTCCCTGGAAAAGACCCTGATGTTGGGAAAGATGGAGGGCACAAGGAGAAGGGGACGACAGAGGACGAGATGGTTGGACAGTGTTCTCGAAGCTACCAGCATGAGTTTGACCAAACTGCGTTAGGCAGTGGAAGACAGGAGTGCCTGGCGTGCTCTGGTCCAGGGGGTCACGAAGAGTCAGACATGACTAAACAACAACAACAATAAGAACATGTTTTCAGTCTGGAAGCTATTTCTCCCTCGGTCCAGTTGACTGTTCTTAATAGTTCCCTTAAAATGTACCACAAAGCATATAGATCAGGGGTAGGCAACCTAAGGCCTTCTAAATCCAGCCTGCATACGGTCCGGGAATCCGCGTGTTTTTACATGAGTAGAATGTTTGCTTTTATTTAAAATGCATCTCTGGGTTATTTGTGGGGCATAGGAATTCGTCATTTTCCCCCCCCAAAATATAGTCTGGCCCCCCACAAAGTCTGAGGGCAGTGGACAGGCCCCCCCGCTGAAAAAGGTTCCTGACTCCTGATATAGATCATTTGAAATGCACATGCTAGGTATGCAATGTTTGTAATTGTGGTAAAATTGCCCTTTGTACCCATAGACAGAGGTGGAGAAAATATAAAATGTTGAATGAACAGGTGATAGCAGCCACCTGCTGAGCTCAGACCTGGGCGAGAGAAGCTGTCCTGTACTTTGATGAACGGGGGTGGGGTGGAGAGTTAGTGTGTGTGGCACCCCTACTTTAACCATTCACTTTGTTCGTTGCCTCTAAAGGGTTTACGTGAAGGATCACTGCTGATTGTAGGAGGAGGCAAAAGTTACTTTGCGAGGGGAAGCTGGGTCTTGACTATTGGGGAGGCAAAAATCTCACCCTTTTCAAGCTCCATGAAAGTGGTGTTTGTATTCTATGGCCAAATTCTTACATAGATCAGTTCCAGTTTTGTTTTTTTTAAAGGGAGCAGCTACCATCTTGCAACCCTTCCTCCTTGTAGTCTGCCTTGGCGTCTTCTCAGACACGCCATGTTTGGACGATGCCATTGTGACTGCCCTGAGGGTCTAAGTTCCTGATCTCTCAGCGCAAATGTTTCTCAAACTTGCCTTGCCTTGCCCCCCATGCATCCAATAATTGGGGGGTGATGTTACCACCCATTCCGTGGTTGCATCTTAGATCTTAAAGCTGTTTTCTCCTGCTCTGCTCTTACTGCCTTTGCATCCATAGAGGTGCGGTACTTAAGGAAGACTTAGTTGCCCTAATTGTGGGGAGGCAAGCACTTGCACCGTGAGATAATCTCACCAACGATCATTAACCCTGGGAATTTTTTAAATAAAAAAGATAGGACAAAAATCTCTACCTGGAGATTTTGTACAACACAGAAACACCGCTTACCTTCCTGCTGCAGTGGTACCTATTTATCTACTTGCGCTGGCATGCTTTCAAACTGCTAGGTTGGCAGGAGCTGGGACAGAGCAATGGGAGCTCACTCCGTCGCGGGGATTCGAATGCATCATGTAAATCAGGGTTCGGCAACCTAAGGCCCATAGGCCAGAAGCATCCCATGGGGGTCGTTTAGCCAGCCCATGGACCCCCACCGCCCGCTCGGTTGGCTCCCATGAGGTGCGCTAAACCAGCACAGAGCAGAGCAGGGACCACTTTCTGTGACGCTGGCTAGCTTCCCATTGGCTGCAGGAAGCTCCTACAGCCAATGGGAAGCTGCGCATGCCTCCTCTGCACAGGAAGGAGCGCCAGAAATAGCGTTTGAGCATGCATGTGCACGCATTCCAGCGCACTGCACCACCTGCGGGACTGTGAACCAGCCCAAGCCACTGATGTACCGTATTTTACGCTCTATAAGACGCACCAGACCACAAGACGCACCTAGTTTTTGGAGGAGGAAAACAAGAAAAAAAAAATTCTGAATCTCAGAAGCCAGAACAGCAAGAGGGATCGCTGTGCAGCGAAAGCAGCAATCCCTTTTGCTGTTCTGGCTTCTGGGATAGCTGCGCAGCCTGCATTCACTCCATAAGACGCACACACATTTCCCTTACTTTTTAGGAGGGAAAAAGTGAGTCTTATAGAGCAAAAAAATACGGTAAACAAAAGCTTGCTGTTGGCATCTTTCATTGTATCATGAGACTTTGCATGATGGGCATAGCAGCCATGGATATAAAGGTAAATGACCCCTGGACGGTAAAGTCCAGTCAAAGGCGACAATGGACTTTCAGGCCGAGGGAACCGGTGTATGTCCAAAGACAGCTTTCTGGGTCATGTGGTGAAGCATGACTAAACCGCTTCAGGCGCAATGGCACACTGTGCCATTACACACAGAAACGCCGTTTACCTTCCTTCCACAGTGGTACCTATTTATCTACTTGCTCTGGCGTGCTTTCGAACTGCTAGGTTGCCGGGGGCTGGGACCGAGCAACGGGAGCTCACCCTGTCGCGGGGATTCGAACCGCCAACCTTCTGATCAGCAAGCCCAAGAGGTACAGCAGTTTAGACCACAGCGCCACCTATATGACTACAGCTCACATTGGGTGTTGTGTGTTCTTTGGAGCCGAGCCTCAAATCATTCTCCACCAGCATGTAACCAGCGAATTCACATTTGAGGGCTTAAAACTAGAACTGGATAGAGAACCAGTAGTGTCCTCTAAGAAAAACGTTCAGTCTTAACAGTTATGTACATTAGTAACTTCAAGTTTGCCTTGTTCTTCCTTTGGTGCAGAGGGAACACCCCCAAGGACTATGACCCTGGAGCGGGCTTCAGTTTCCTGGTGACAGCGAGTCCAGGTAAGCTGTAACGTCAATTGAAGAGAAGTCAACTTCCAGGCAGACTCTTGCTTAGCAGAAAAAGAATGGCCTTATCTGGGATGGGGGGAAAAACCCAGAAGCCACTGGTGCATGCTGGCAAGTTAATGCTTCCCACAGTGCAACTCTATACTATCTTAGATAGTCTGGCTTCTTTAGCCTATACTATCCTCCACCAGGGCCAGGGCTTTTTCAGTGATGGCTCCGACCTGGTGGAATGCTCTGTCCCACAAGACTAGGGCCCTGCAGGACTTGATCTCCTTCCGCAGGGCCTGTAAGACAGAGCTATTCCGCCTGGCCTTCAATTTGAATTAGCCTGATCTTCTGTTCCCTTTCCCCTTTCCTCTTCTATGAAGAAACCCTTCTGGGACCCCACATTTAAACTCTTCCCTGGTCTCCTTGCTGGCCCTAGTAGGACCAACTTGGCCAGTTAGCCCTGGTGATCATTTGATGTTTACTGACTAGGGTTCACCCCCATGACCCCCGAATTTTTGAATTTTATTGACATTGATAGTGCATTTATGTTGTATTTTATGCTGTTTTTAAGTCACATTTTAATCAATGTTTTATATTTGCTGTTAGCTGCCTTGAGCCCGGTTTTTAAACCAGGAAGGGCGGGGTATAAATAAAATTTATTATTATTATTGTTATTATTAAATATAGTTGTGCATTCTTTCACAGCAACTCTCTAATTCTCACATGCTTCCCCCTCACCCACTAGCAGCTATTTTGGCTCGAGGAAATGTTCCCATAGCAGAAGTTATAGTTTCTGCGTAGGCTGCAGCTCAGCCAGGGCCGAAAATCTTTTTTTTCCAGGCATGTATCGGAACACACAAGGGCTAAAAGTGTGGGAGTGTGCAAGCCACGCATAGATTCGTATCAGATGTGAAGGTATCCTTGGGGTTGGACAGGACACTTCCAGCTGTGTTTGTGAGTTATCGTCTGCCATCCCTGCTGAACAACAGATTGGCTAAAGAGAATTGTTTGCACAGCCCCTGTTTGCATGTGGAGCAAACCTTGCAGTCCAGCCGAGGTGCCCATGCAGATGTTTGAATGCAGGCACAGTGCTTTGGGGCGACGAAAAAGGAGAGAGGCTAAACACACGTCCAATTTTATTTAATTGGCTGCAGACCCATTATATACAAACCTAATTTGACAATCAATTTTATGTACAAGTTGAGCAAGCCTTTTAAAAAGGGTTAAATTACAAATCTGTAAATCTTACAAAGTGCAAATTTTAGAACATTTCCCACCATGCTGTACATCAGTTCCGTGTTAGCCAATATACATACATACAGACTTAAAATTATTAAACCTTACCGTCAAAAACACAGTGTATTATTTAACCTTAGAAGCACCCCCCCCAAAATAAAGAGGAAAGGTATTGCACAGACTAACAGAAATATTTGCTGTTGTTACACGAGGACTAGTTGAACCTAAATATATCAAAAACACGTCCACCCAAAATCTGAAGGCATTTTTTGGCATTAAAAACCCATTTGTAATCACAATTGCACTATCAGAATAATCAGTATGCGATTATCATTTGCCTGTATATATACATAAGGCTTAGTGTCCTGTTTCTATTTTAATTGTGGTGTTTTAAGCAAATGCAGAGGCACGTGGTAAATGAATTTTTGTTTTCTGTTTAGAAAAATCGGTTTTAATTTTAAATAGCAGCACAATTTCCAGGGCAGGTTTCTAATTAGCAAAGCTGGGATATTCAAAATGGCCATTGAGCAGCACAAGAACATTCTCAGTGTTCTTTTTCCTTGTAGCATTGCAGTGGGGAAGAACATGCATGTCTGTAGCCAAGCAAGAGGGGATTGGGGAAAGCCAACAACAAAATGGCCCTGCCCCTCTCGTGTCAACAATGACCATTACTTTCCCTACATGCTCTTGCACGGTGCTGCCAGATTTCGGGGAAATGCCATTTTTGCTGCTTTCAAAGCTCTGTTTGGTGTTCTCAAAGTGAAGACTTTTCGTTAACATGCTACGAAGTGGCACGAGGAACCTGAATGCTTCTGTACAGGAGTTTACAGAGAGGCCAGCAAAGCATTTGGTTTCCTGCTATGACCCATGCCGCTGGGGTAGCACATGGCCCAGACCTGGCAGTTACAGTGCAGGTGGGGAACCTGAAATCGCACACCCGTCATGTAACCCTAAGCCAAACCATGACTACAAGAGATGTTGAAATGGCAGTATTCTCCATAAGAAGAGCAGCTGCTTCTTCTCCTAAGGGTAGTACTGCCCTACCCTTAAGCTAAGCCAGACATACACAAACTCGGCCCTCCAGATGTTTGGGGGACTACAAATCCCATCATCCCTGACCACTGGTCCTGTTAGCTAGGGATCATGGGAGTTGTAGTCCCAAAACATCTAGAGGGCCAATTCTGCCTATGCCTGAGCTAAGCCATGGTTTGGCTTAGCATTACTTCTGAAACCAGGCTTCCATTCTCCGTGAAAGGGCTATGGAGGGAAGTTCTACACAGATCGAAGACGAATAAGTTTCCATGTGCCCAATATTTCCATTGACACACAACAGTGACCTGGTCTGATGGCAATGCACCCAACGACATTGTGAGGCCCCCATGTTGGCTTTCCTTGATTATTTTCTTCAAAAGTCAGAAGACTCATAAGTTACTCAGAGTTTTGCTGGGAGGCCTTCCAAATATCGCTGGAGAAAGAATAAGCATGCGAACAGTTCCCACAATTTCTCTAGTTTGCTCCCCTGAATTAGTCTTTGTTTACCAGCCGGACATTTCTTTACAGTTATTTTTTTTAAAAAAAATCCAAAATAACCATCAACATAATGCCCCCAAGCAATACACTGTAGAAACCTACCCGTAACCGCATAATTACATCACCTAGTTTTTTGAATTAGAAAAAGAAAAGGTGACTCATTCCAGAATATTCATCAATACTCCTTCACTTTTAAATCTTAATGAACCAGTTTCACATTCATAAATGTTTCAACACTTCCAGATTATCTTTGGTATTGCTACAATAACGACTGCTTTCATTTTAACTTGCTCCCACATTGTATAAGCACATTCTCAATTTCAGCCGTGTGTGAAAATTGCTTTAATCCCTGAAATCCCAGTTGATCCCTATAATAAGCAGTAAAGTTATTTCCAATCAGAATTTCTACACACCCGAGCCAGATTTATTAAAACAAACCCACTAAATACTTTTTTTTAAACAACCTTTCTTAAAGAGCACAAAACAAGAGCATTGATGCTTTAAATAAATAAATCAGAAGACATGGGAAACCTGTGGCCTGCAGAGATGTTGCTGGACTAAAAACTCCTATCATCCTGGATCTTTGGCCGTGCTGACTGGGGTTGGGAGTTGAACAAAATCTGGCAGGCCAAAGGCTCTTCATCCCGGAAATAAATTACCCAATTTCCAAAGACATCTGCACAAAAGTCAAGGAATAAACTGAAAATTGCTTATATTTCTCATGTAGTTCAACATCTTTCCAGCTTGGAAAGAAATTTGAGCAAAGTGATCCACTCACTTCAACCAGTTTTGCACAAAGTCCATTAGAGCGTGATAATAAAATAACAACTTATTGACCGGTTCCATAAAAGACCATGTTTTAAACGATACTCTTCCAACAAGCGAGTGAGCAAAGCCCTACAACATCATCATCACCATCAACAACAACGTAAGACTTTGCCCTGGAGGTCAAAATTTCCCCATGCAAATTCAGGTCGAAAACCAAGGCCTCTGGCTTTAACCATCAAAGGACGCTCTGGAATCCCAAGCAAACAGATCCTTCAGTTCGCACCCAAAACTATGGCGCTCCATGCGTAGGAAACCGTGGCTCCCACGTCGTCCAAAGAAATAACGAAAACGCAGGTAGCGCTTAGATTCTCCCATTTACTCCTGCTGTATCTGAAATGTCCTTCGAAAAAGACACAGCCCTGTGCACAACCATCTCTTCCCCATTACCAAAGGATCGGCAACAATAGCCCATCACTCATCACTTTTTGGAGTGTGCAGGTGGGTTTCAGCCATGCACAACTCCCTGCTGCTGGAGACAGCATCTCTGAACACCACACTAAGCACTGTTTGCATGTGCTGGACCTGGAACTGCCATCCCTTTGTGTAAAAATCTGCTATGGTTCCAAAAGTACTGGAATTGCTAGATCAGGCGCCTAGATATCGCACGTTTTCTTTTCAGAATGACCCTACCTCTCAATTTTAATTTCCAGCAGCATGTAATAGTTCAGAGTAGCAGGCCTGCTCCCCGCGTCTCCCAGGTCCACATTCGTTTTTAACGTACTGACAATCCAACGCATGACATCAAAACTGGACGATGGAAGCACGTCCAGAAGAACAGTTCCCAGCTTCTCAATACAATTCTGACGTCAATTGCAGAATTCAACTGAAGGGCGCAAGGAAAACTCTCCCCACCCCACAAGCTGAGTCTGAATAATTTTCATTTTTAGATTTCTGGAACTATGGAACCTTTGGAGGGGAAAGAAGGAAGTGTGTTTGTCTATAACGGACAGGAAATTTAGAGGCATTGGTTAAGATCCAAAAGACTGCCCATGTCCTGCTCAGGTATTAAATTGGATCTTCTGTTTCTTTTTTGGGCAACACTCCTTGCTCTCTCATGGCCAATTTTAAAACAACAAGCTAGTTCACAGAATGGGGCAGCAACAAACTAGCTATGCACATACCCATTTGCTTGTGCACGAGTAAATGAATTTACTGGATCACAACCTATATAAATATATATTATGTTACAGTCAATGTCAACGGTTTGGTGGTGACGACAATCACATAACCCGGACAAATTTGGCAAGTGTTCAAAAGCTTTTATACCAGTGAATGCTGACCTCAGAATATGTGTCAGCATTCACCGGCATGTATGCAAAAGGCTTATAGAAATCAATTTTTCAGATATTCAGCGAACTTACCCATGATTGCCATCATTAACCTGCGAATGTCAGTTAAGTGTCAAACACACACATATATGTACAAACATGTTACACACAAATATACACATATAAACATATGAATGCATACATATCTCTCACAAACAATTGATTTGCTTAAATAATGTCGAATCAGCTTATTTCGCCCAATTCTAACATAATAACACAATTCCAAAAATGACAGGTGCTATGGGCTTATTCCCCATATCTGCTGTGGAAACTGTGCTGTTGCTTCAAACGTAACTGAGCAAGTTGAAAGATACGATTGGAAAATAATCAGATGATTAAATAGAATTCCCCAAGAGGAGGCAGGAGCAGAAATCACATGGAATCTTGCGTGTTATATTCAGTCTCTCCTGATGAAATCTGGCTGATGCGTTTGCTTGAACCCCACAACTTTCGAGACAGCTGTCCCACACGCATCTGTTTCGGGTAATTGAGAGAAACAAAAAGGGGAGGGAGCGGATAAGGGGAATAAATTAAATAAAAACTTCAGGAGATTCTGGAAAAGCACAGACAGCACAAGATATAGCTCCTGCGAACACACACACACACAAAACAAAACATAATGGGCAATTTATTCCTAAAATAATTCAGCGCTTGGACAATTTTAGGGCACACAAATAAGCAAAGCAACATGGATGTCTGTCTTGTGCTTTCTGACTGTTATGGGGCCTTCATGTCAAGTGGTTTTATAAGAACTCTGGCCTTCCTTTAAAATGAGAGAAAAAATGGAATTTAGATCTCTGGCTTTGTGGTGTTGGTTGTTGGTTTGGTGTTTTTAATAAACACAGTTTTTAAAAGTCCAGTGTAAGAGAAGAAAATCAGTTTTAAGTTTTTGCTAGGGAATAAGTCTCATGGAACACAATGGGGCTCACTTTCATTCCAAACAAGCAGAGGACAGAAATGCAGCTAGCAAAATGCTACGCTTTAGCAGGAAAATTGCTTGACAATGAATCAGAAGGAAGACGATTCTGCACAGCAGCAGCAAAAATAAGATCATTCATTGCACCAAATCTGTACACATTTAAATTGCTCAGGTGAAATAATTAGTGCAAGAATCACTATTAAAAAAACCATGTAAGGTATATTGACATAAATACATAAAAGTTAAAGCCTATGCTGACATATGTATGGCCCAATCATGCTGGTGAGGTTAAAGGCAGATCAATATCTGTGGTCTCAACAGCACACACTAGACTGGAATCAGATATGCCCTTCTGCAAACAGTTTTATCCCTTCACCGTTTGCAGGACAGGCTAAGATCCTGCAGAGATTTCCAGTCATGGAAGCAACTTTTGCTAATCCCTCCAAGCCCCCTCCAGTGTTCTGCCTTCCAGAGCAGCTTTTCGTGTGGCCCAGCGATTACCTAATCAATACAATATAACATAAGGAATACTTCTAGTGCAATGTTTGGTTGCCTTTGACTTCAGCACACCAATGGCTCAGGCACAGGTTTAAGTGTGGACCAGAGGCAAGCGGTGTAAAACATTTCAGAAATCTGTGGAGTGCTCAAACTGTGTGACGCTTGAGATAGGAAAAAAAAACCTGCAGAGCTTTTTTCACATGATCTTCAGGAATCAATCGGAGATAGTTATCAGTTACTTCCTAGCATCTTCTGGAGATGTTAGTCCAGAGGTTTGCTTGACTTAGGAATGCCCTATTAGGCATCACTGTGAAATGAGAAGGAATTCTCTCAAACTCGATGCAATGTGGCATTCTCCACTGGTCCACAAAGCTTATGTCAGCATCTTTCCTCAATGGCACCGAAATACTTTGGTGCAGTTGTGTTAAAAAAAAAAAAAGTTTGGTAAGACCCTGTTTTTGTGCAGGAATGCTATACAAGTGATACTTGCATACAGCAGCTTAAGAACCATCACAGAACAAAACAGCAGCATTTGCCCTTTTCTTAACTCTAACGGGCAAGGATAAGGTGGTGCTTATAACTATAGCTTTCAAGATCAAACCCACATGCAGTAAAGCAAAAACAAAGAAAAATCCACAGGAGTTCATCCTTGTCTGTTCAGCGTTCTTCCGAAATCAAATTCCGTAACTTGCAAACAGGAATGGTGCATTAGTGTTTAGAATGAAATGTTATACGGCAGGCAGCAATGTGCAAGTTCAGTTCAGATGGTTTCCCGATCTGGCAAGCAGCAGAAAGTTGTAATCTCAGCTATGGTAAAACCTCTATATTAGTCCAGATACACGCCTGATTCTGCCCCAGCTCCCCAATGTGTTGTTCCCTTCTAGGCTCTCGTTTCCAGCAG
Organism: Podarcis melisellensis; assembly: GCF_964234715.1. NCBI lineage: Eukaryota > Metazoa > Chordata > Lepidosauria > Squamata > Lacertidae > Podarcis > Podarcis melisellensis. Next base: position 125,592,271 of record NC_138528.1, on the reverse strand, counting down.
AAGACCTTTTGGAAAGAAACGGCAAGAACATCTCGAAAACTATTTCTTCCCCGCGGAAAGCTCAAGCTTGCTCGGACGTTTGCCCTGCCAGAGAGGCGATCGTTTGCCCAGCTTGAAAGCAGAAATAAGAGAGCTGCCCACCGTTCGGTAGATAAAGTTCCTGAGGGTAGGTTTTACCTCTGCCGGTTTCCCGACGCCGATGATGATCAACTTGCCGTCCTCGAGGCCCACCAGAATATGGCTGGACTCTTTGGTCACAGAGACACAGCGTATCGGCAGCCGCATGGCCAACGGGGAGGTGCTGGGGCTGAGGCTGAAATAAATGGAAACAGAACAGCCTGGTTAGCAACCCCTAGAAATGCGCCAAAGGTTTATTTTAGACGAGGATGTCTGGATACAGGGAGAATATTGACATTGACTGGTAGGCCTTATGGTTGTGGGAGGTCCAACGTCAGAAAGGACGAAGATGGTTTCAAAGCGGGGGACGGGGGGACGGACTTTTTGACATATATTTGCATATCTGTCACATATTTGAATATGTGACAACAGCAACTAGAACTCTATACACACTGAAATGGCAAGAAGAGAAGCTTTCCTTTTGGGAATTATAGGGATAAAGGTAAAGGGACCCCTGACCATTAGGTCCAGTTGTGACCGACTCTGGGGTTGCGGCGCTCATCTAGCTTTATTGGCCGAGGGAGCCGGCGTACATCTTCCGGGTCATGTGGCCAGCATGACTAAGCTGCTTCTGGCGAACCAGAGCAGTGCACGGAAATGCCATTTACCTTCCCGCCAGCAAATAGTAAGAAAACCCTTAATTTATTTCGGCGGCCCCGAGGGCTGGGGTTGTGGCTAAGCAAACGTCAACAGTTGGTTCACGTTTAAACTTTTAAGTCGAGAACCAAGGGCAGTTGGCAGCCCCAGCCATGGAAGCAGCTTCAGTTGAAGTACCGTATTTTTCGCTCTATAAGACGCACCAGACCACAAGACGCACCTAGTTTTTGGAGGAGGAAAACAAGAAAAAAATAATTCTGAATCTCAGAAGCCAGAACAGCGAAAGCAGCAATCCCTCTTGCTGTTCTGGCTTCTAGGATAGCTGTGCAGCCTGCATTCGCTCCATAAGACGCACACACATTTTTCCATCCTTTTTGGGGGGGGGTGAGTCTTATAGAGCAAAAAATACGGTACTTCCTGCACCTCCCAACCGTTCTCGTTACCTGTGGAGATCTCGTATGGATAGAAATCCCTGTAGGCTCCCCATGACAATATATTCCCCAGCCAGGCACAGATCCGACACGTCCTCTTTCAGGCTCTCGGAGCCCAAATACCTTCCATTCACAGAATAGAGATGTAGTGCATTTTTATCCTGAGAAAAACAAAGCAGAACTGATTGCAGGAGACTGCATAATGAAGGCATTTCTTCAGAACAGAGGCAGAGAGACAGAGAGGAAGCTCCTGCAGCCAACCAGAAGCCGTGGAAGCCCCATCAGACATTTGGGTTCCAAAAGAACGTTCGCAAACTGGAACAATCATTCCGGCGTTCGGGAGCCAAAACGTCCGAATTCCAGCGCATTTGACAACCAAGGTATGACTATATTATTTAATCCAAAGGTATCAGGATGGTTCACAATACAGTCATACCTCGGGTTGAAGTAGCTTTGGGATGAATATTTTCAGGTTGCGCTCCGCGGCGACCCAGAAGTAATGGAGCGCGTTACTTCTGGGTTTCGCCGCTCGCGCATGCGCTCAAAATGATGTCACGCACATGCGCGGAAGCAGCGAAACGCGATCCGCGCTTGCGCAGACACGCAATCGTGTGTTACGTTTACTTCGGGATGCGAACAGGGATCTGGAACAGATCCCGTTCGTATCCAGAGGTATCACTGTATAAAAATAGGTTAGGAGGGGGCAAGCTGGGGGGGTAAGAATTGGCCTAAGAGTGCCCAGTTGACTTAAGAAGTACCACTGATTCCCTCTCCAAACCCCACCCTAGCCTGGAAGCAAAATAAAACAAGACACATGCTTCTAGGCCTTTGTGAGTCTGGTTGTCCCCATACCTTGAGAGTTGTCTTTCCTTCTACACTGGTGTGGACGACTATATGTCCTTCCCAGGAGACAGCAAGATTTGGGACAGTGAGCGAGAGAGCTCTCTCGCAGGGCGGCCGCAGGGTCTTCACATACTGACCTTTCCGAATCGTATGCACAATCACAGTGCCGTCCTGTTCAGAAGGGAGAAAGAAAAAGCCACGCATTCAAAAAGTGTTCTAAGACGTTAACAGCAGCAACAACAATTTATTTATACCCCGCCCATCCGGCTGGGTTTCCTCAACCACTCTGGGCAGCTCCCAACAGAATATTAAAAGCACAGTAAAATGTCAAACATTAAAAACTTCCCTAAATAGGACTGCCTTCAGATGTCTTCTAAAAGTCAGATAGTTGTTTATTTCCTTAACATCAGGGCGTTCCACAGGGCGGGCGCCACTACCGAGAAGGCCCTCTGCCTGGTTCCTTGTAACCTCACTTCTCGCAGGGAGGGAATTGCCAGAAGGCCCTCAGAGCTGGACCTCAGCGTCTGGGCTGAACGATTGGGGTGGAGACGCTCCTTCAAGTTTCAACGTATTTTTTTTAGCATATGTGGAACCATGTGAAGCATTCTGCATGACAGCAGTACAGGCAGGGGTGTTTTAAAACTCAGTTTAAAACAGGGGTGTTTTGAACTGAGAATCCCAGTGATGAGAAACAGAGCGACACACACAAAAAAGACACACAGGGGAGGCAGTGTAGGATGGTCCAATAATGGGGTACAGCCCCACCATCCTTACCATTCCCCTGCCCTCCTGCCTGCCTTATAACCGGTCCAGGGGGCGGCATCCTTTCTCAGCAGTCTCAGCCCTTGTAGAACACATCAGGGTGCAAGATGGGGACAAAATCAGCATCAGTTGCCTTTGCCCATCTTCTGCTCTGGCTCTGCCTGTACAGTATCAATTAATTAATTGCTTGGCTTATCATTTGACAGGTTTGGGGCCGTTTTGGGTTTTCCCTGATCTGCAATGTGTGTGCATGTTTTTAATTCTATATTTTTATTTTGTCAGATACACTGGGTTTCCTTCTCCACCCTTCACTTTAAAAGAAAGGAGGAGGAGAAGGAACGATTTTGGAAATAAATATGAAAGCATAAGCAAAAAACAAAATCCTAAGACCCAATGCCAAGGACGTCACATACATATAAATATAAATAATATAAATATAAATATATACACACAAACATATTGCTATTTAAAAAATTCATTTAATCAACTTTAAAATATCAGTGACTTCCCTTCTTCTCTTTCCATGGTTCATTTCGCATAACATAAATCCCTGCATATTTTACATAAACTAAACCATTCAGCATTCCATTATTACGTCCATCAAAACTTATTTACACTGTTTGAATTTATCTCAATGCTGCCAACGTTTCCAAACGTACACCATTTCCCCCCATATACTCAATAAATATTTCCCAATCTTCTTTAAACGTCCCTTCCCTTTAAAGAAGGACGTCACATTTTGAACATGCAATGGTACAATCCTGTACATATGTAGAGTTAAGTCTGTGTTCATTGGTACTTATTCCCAGATTAAGTCTGCCTAGCAGCAGTGCGGCCTAAAAACACAACTCGCGAGCGTAAATGCAAGGGGTAACTACGAAGCACATGAACGAGGTCGCTCAAGACTTGAGAATTAAATCACGGGGTGGTTATTTGCTTTCAGTGTAGTTGGGGAAAAAGCAAGCAAACTCACCCTGCCCCCTGACACAGCCATGTCCAGTTCTGTACTGATGCCAACACAAGAAACCTCATTGGTGTGCCCATACAGAATCTGCAACGGTTTAGATGCCAGGCCTACAGGCACACCTCCCTGGTGTAGATAACAATAATAAATATTTTAACCATACAGAAGGCCCTTTCAATGCGCTAAGATGCAACTAACGAAGCAATTTCTCACAAAATCAATGTACAGAAAATGATTGCAACATATAATCCTGGTAAGAGTCGTGTTTTGAATCAGACTACTGCTGGTATATACAGTGGAACCTCTATTTGCGACCATAATCCGTTCCAGAGGTCCGTCCGGAGGTCGAAACAGGTCGCTGGGAGAGGCGCCGTTGTGCGCATGTGGGAACGGCGACCACCGCTCCTGCGCATGCGCGAACGGCAGCCCACCCACAGGTTACTTCCAGGTTTGCCGTGGCCGCGACTTGGAACAACAATAAGAAGAGGCGATGGTAAATAGAGGTTCAATTGTATTCACAAAATGCAAGTCCAGGCAGATTTGAATACACAGCCACAGACCCGTGTAATACCATACACACCAAAATACCTTGGAAAGTTTTTTATCCAATGCTAATAATAATAATAATAATAATAATAATAATAATAATAATAATAAATTATTTATATCCCGCCCTTCCACAGCCAAAGCGGCTAACAACAATAAAATAATACAACATTCTAAAATCATTTCATTATAAAATTAATTCAAATCAAATTAATGGCAACCATTGGGCTAGAGTTCTGTGAGGATTGCCAGAGGAGGGGATCAGACTGTGCCTTGGCCAAAGGCCTGGTGGAACAGCTCTGTCTTGCAGGCCTTGCGGAAAGATGTCAAGTCCTACAGGGCCCTAGTCTCTTGTGACAGAGCGTTCCACCAGATCGGAGCCACAGCCGAAAAAGCCCTGGCTCTGGTTGAGGCCAGCCTAACCTCCCTGTGGCCCGGGACCTCCAAGATGTTTTTGTTTGAAGACCGTAGGTTCCTCTGTGGGACATACCAGGAGAGGCGGTCCCGTAGGTACGAGGGTCCTAGGCCGTATAGGGCTTTAAAGGTTAAAACCAGCACCTTAAACCTGATCCTGTACTCCACTGGGAGCCAGTGCAGCTGGTATAGCACCGGGTGAATGTGATCTCGCAGCGAGGACCCCGTAAGGAGTCTTGCTGCGGCATTCTGCACCCGCTGGAGTTTCTGAGTCAGTCTCAAGGGCAGCCCCACATAGAGTGAGTTACAATAAAAACAGTGTGGTTTTGCCCTTAGGCCCGAGGGAATCACTCATTTCTCTGTGAAAAGGTGATTTAAAATAAAATAAAATAGATCATCATTTTAAAAAATCAACACAGCCTTGTGAAGCAGCTACCACACTCCTAAAAAAGCTGGAGTACTCAGAACGGGGTAAACTATTTTAAAGTGGGGTTTTACTGATATTAGTAAATATCAGTAAAACTACGACTCCACGGTATAAACGATGTGTTGTTTTCTGTGATGGTTTCTCTATCGACTTCCTTGAGGCTGGAGGAAGAAGGGAATACAGTGGTGCCCCGCAAGACGAATGCCTCGCAAGACGGAAAACCCGCTAGACGAAACGGTTTTCTGTTTTGGAGGTGCTTCGCAAAACGAATTTCCTATGGGCTTGCTTCGCAAGACGAAAATGTCTTGCGAGTTCCTGCGGGTTTTTTCCCCTCCCCCCCCCTTTTCCCCAAGCCGCTAAGCTGCTTAACAGCTGATCCGCTAAGCCGCTTATCAGCTGATCCACTAAGCCCGCTAATAGCGCTAATCCGCTAATGGGATTGCTTCGCAAGACAAAAAAAACGCAAGATGAAGAGACTCGCGGAACGGATTCTTTTCGTCTTGCGAGGCACCACTGTATCGGAATCTTGAATAGAAATAAACGAAGGAACTGTGAGTCGTGCTCTTTAAGGGATCCTTCAGACCCAATTCGAAATATAGGGCAGCAGGCAACATTTTGTCACATTTAAAACTGCTTGTTCCTTGGCACCTTAACATGAGCTTTCAAGCACCAGAGCCTACTTTGTCAGCCGTTATCCCAATGGCTTGCTGGCACACATCCATCGCAGATCCCCAAGTTGCTCCTATACATTTCACACATTTTTCCATAATTCAGCAACCACAGAAAGCATGAGTTGGCTCTTAAGACGATTACACCTCAAGGTCACAACACTTCTCCACCCGCCCCCCTTGCTGCTTCCCAACCCATTGCTGGTTGCCGAAGCTAACTTACCTGCTGAAGAACTTGCCATATCATACAAGTGGTGTCCCTCGAGCCCGAAATTAAATGGATTCCGCAGAAATCCATAGCCAGGCACGTCACTATATCTGAACAGAGAAGGACAGCGATTAGCTGAGGACGGCAAGATACGTTCCCAATTTTCAAAATGCAATTTAAAAGGGACTGCGGTGTGCCAGCTTCTACAAAAACATGTGCGTGGTTCTACGCTGCAAAGCAGCCAGCTGGAAGAATGGTTTAGCGGCAAGTGAAGGGTGTCAGCCAGACTCTAAATAAGAATGGATGTGCCTATCCGAGAAAATGAGGATAATCAGGAATGGAAATGATGATGGAACAGGAGTGGGAAACCTGACTGTATTAATATCATTGTATTGTATTAAATTGTATTACTGTATTTTTCGCTCTATAAGACACACCAGACCGCAAGACGCACCTAGTTTTTGGAGGAGGAAAACAAGAAAAAAAATATTCTGAATCTCAGAAGCCAGAACAGCAAGAGGGATTGCTGCACAATGAAAGCAGCGATCCCTTTTGCTGCACAGCCTGCATTCGCTCCATAAGACGCGCACACATTTCCCCTTACTTTTTAGGAGGGAAAAAGTGAGTCTTATAGAGCAAATAATACGGTTATTTAATTTGGTTTGAGTTGATTTGTAATAATTTGGAAAATCAATAAAAATAAATTAGGCAGGGGGGAGAGAAGACAGGGAGACCAATGCCTTGGTGGGTTACCTGGGCTCCAAATCATCCAATGAGATTAGCAGGATCACTTTGGGAAGCAGAAGTACTATTGCACCGAAGCAGCAGAGATAGCTCTAATTCTCTGCGCCGGGGGGAGGGGGGAATCCATTCCATAAGGGGCTTCCTTTTGCATTTCTAGTTTGTGCACGACTGTTGCTAATTGATCAAAGCAACATACTGAAGTACCCATCTCTCCCTCTCATAGCTGTCAACCGTCCCTTATTTGGCGGGAAACTCCCTTATCCCAGCGCCGTGTCCCGCTGCTGTCCCTTATTGATGATGTCCCTTAAATTTCCCGGGTTTCAAAGGAAGCAGCTCCTCTCCCTCCCTCCCTGCTGACCAGGGAGGAGGGAGGCTCCAACTGTGTTGCTTGGCTGCATTGCTCACCCAATAAGGAGCCTTTGCTCAGCGCTTCCCAGTGGAGAGGTGATGGTGGTTTTCCTCGCTGCATCCCCTTTGCCGGGTTGCTGCGCTGTGGGAACCACCGCTTGAGGCTTCGTTTGGCTGCTGGCTGGGCTTTCTGCCTTTGGCTCAGAGGGGCTCAGAACTTGAACATATCTGTGCTCTGAAAACCCCTTATTTTGGCTGCTGATCCCTTACTTCCGAGGCTGCTGGCCCCTTATTTTCAAATCTGTAAGTTGACAGCTATGCTCCCTCTCCCATTCCCCGTTATCAGAAATGACTTACCCATGTGCCTAATGTGCTGTGCCATCAATTTCCCCTTCGTGAGTGACGTCACTCTGATGCTGTTGTCCCAATGGCCTCCACTAAATAGCAGCTTTGCATCGTGAGATGCTACAAACAACTTGGGTGTAATCTCCAGTCCTGGCGCAAAAGGACCACTCACGCTTCGTTGTGTTCTGCAAACAATTGGTTACGTTAAGGTCTGCGTTGCCTCCTCAAAGGCATTGATTTCCGCTACCTACAATGCTCAGCTCAAATAACATAATTTCAAGATAAATATGAGTTCATTAAACTCACCCGCACAAATACAGAAAACGAAATAAAGCTATGCAAAGGACAGGGAAGCAATTTGTAATTTATCGAAATTCCCAAAGCTCATTTCCTATATTTAATCTCAGCAATGAGCATTATTATTCTCATACTAGCTAAAGGCCTTTTACTATGGCAGGTCGCAAGGTGTGACTCTCTTATCAAAGTGACTAAGATAAAGGTGACCATGAAGAGCTGGCCATAGTTTGCTGGCTCAGACAAAATGGAAACTGTGGTTTGCCTCAAACCATGACTGGGAGTGGGAAGAATAACAGAAGGTGTGGTCCCAAGGCTTCTCGTTGCTTATCCACATGGCTTGGCAATATGTCTGAACCACTCAAATACATTCAAAGCTGGCGAGTTTCACAGCTGAGTAGAGGCTCTGAGACATTATGGTCCATGTTCTAACTACTGCATGACACCAGCTTTTAATACACATTTTTTCCCTCTGTACAGTGGTACCTCGGGTTACATACGCTTCAGGTTACATGCGCTTCAGGTTACATACGCTTCAGGTTACATGCGCTTCAGGTTACATATGCTTCAGGTTACAGACTCTGCTAACCCATAAATAGTTCTTCAGGTTAAGAACTTTGCTTCAGGATGAGAACAGAAATCGGGCGGTGGCGGCACGGCGGCAGCAGGAGGCCCCATTAGCTAAAGTGGTGCTTTAGGTTAAGAACAATTTCAGGTTAAGTACGGACCTCCGGAACGAAAGTACTTAACCCAAGGTACCACTGTACCTACATCTGTGTTGTTTACAACCAAGGATAACACTTCAGACGTCTGACGAAAGTCCTCCTGAATCATGGCACGATAAAGACCAGAAAATGATCTTTATTCTGATTTTACTCACTTGGGATTTGTCACAGTTTGATCTCTCAGAAAAGTGAAATAGTTGGAGATATTTCTGTCATAAGGCAGCCACCCATGAGTTCCAATGACGCAGTTCTGACTTACGGTTACCTTCAGAAGAACGTGCATTGGGAGAAAACAGAGAAATGATCAACGATTAAAGCAGTGCGTCTAACTAGCTACATTTATACAACGATCAATATCAAGGAGGAGAACAGCTGATTTTCCTTCTCTTCTCCCCTCCCCCCCACTTCCCCCTTTGTTTAGATTGTAGTAGTGGTAGCAGTAATAATAATGATGATGATAATGAATAATAATAATAATAATAGGGAAGAGATGCATCTTTACTGCCATTTACTAGGCACTGTAATAATAATCTCATCTACGTGAAGAGAGTGAAAGTGCTTCAGACCAGGACAAAATGAGCTCAGTTGAAAGAACACTCCATGTTTGTGGTTTTTCACAGTTATATAGGGCAACAGCATCAATATTATTATTATTATTATTATTATTATTATTATTATTATTATTAATTATATACCGCCCTATACCTGGGGGGTCTCAAGATAAAATCAAGATATAAAACCACAAAATACATAATAAAAATAAAACAACAACCCAACAGCCCCCCCCCATAAAAAAACACACTCTAAAAGGGCATAGGATGTCAATCAGATCAAGCAAAGGCCTGGTTAAAAAGAAACGTTTTTGCCTGGCACCTAAAAGTATATAATGAAGGCGCCAGGCGAACATCCCTGGGGAGAGCATTCCACAGATGAGGAGCCACTGCAGAGAAGGCCCTGTTCTCGTGTTGCCACCCTCCGAACCTCTCGAGGAGGAGGCACACATAGAAGGGCCTCGGAAGATGATCTCAGGGTCCAGGTAGGTTCGTATGGGAAGAAGATGTTCTTGAGGTATTGCGGTCCTGAGCCGTTTAAGGCTTAACATCATACAAATCACTATCAAACTCAGTTGACAATCCCAAACAACAACAGCAGCACTCTACTCACCAAAATCTCTGGGCTCCCTTGTGACATGAAAGAACGTGACTGATTCCTGGGGACAATGGACTTAACAATAGGTATCCCATCGCTGATCCCCTAAGAGAGAGGAGTGGGTGGGTGGAAAAAAATAATAATTTCAGTTGGCAACCGTTGGATGACATTGGGCAGATAGTATTTGGCAAGAATCCCCCTGATATCAACAAGTTGTGCAAATCCTTTTGGTACAGCAGTCTCCAACATTTTTAGAGCAAGGGTCAAACTTTATCCCAATCATGCAATTGGGGATCCACACCCTCATTCTCCTCCCCCTTCCGCTTGTAGGGCTGCTGTTGAGATCCACTTCGGGTCAGACTGCATCCCAGTAATGGCTGGGACGGGAAATCGCCTGCCCTGCAGATACTGCTGGACTACAACTCCCATCATCGCTGACCAATGGGGTCATGCTGGCTGGAGCTGATGGGAGTTGGGAGTCCGGCTGCAGGTTTCTGACCCACCAGTCAAAAACCAGCTTCTTGGGCTCATGTACTCTAAAGGCACAGGGCAAGAAAGTGTAGGAAAGGTATGCTCCTCAGCAATGTTATTCTCCTTGCCACTCCATACCAAATATGTGCATATGAGATAAGGACTGAGTTGGCGATCACTCGTAGCCGAGTAAGATTGTCTTCCATGAACACGGTTTTAACCAGGCATAGGCAAACTCGGCCCTCCAGATGTTTTGAGACTACATTTCCCATCATCCCTGACCACTGGTCCTGTTAGCTAGGGATGATGGGAATTGTAGTCCCAAAACATCTGGAGGGCCGAGTTTGCTATGCCTGGTTTTAACAGTGAGTCCGTAAGTGACTGTGGAGGCCAATTCTGGATCCACGTGTCCTTCCACAGTGGGGACATAGGTTTCCAGGCGGGATTTGATCACGGTGAGGGTTTGCCAAGCGTGCCTTCCTCTTCACACGTTTCTAACTCTCATCCGGAGTTTGAGTGTCTTCAAAGCCCATGACACCTTTGGTAAAGGCTGTTCTCCAACGGGAGAGCTCACAGGCCAGTGTTTCCCAGTTCTCTGTGTTTATACTACATTTTTCTTTAGATTTGCCTTGAGAGTGTCTTTAAATCTTTTGTTGACCACCAGCATTACGCTTTCCATTTTTAAGTTTGGAATAGAGTACCGTATTTTTCACCCTACAAGACGCACTTTTTCCCCTCCAAAAATGAAGGGGAAATGTGTGTGTGTCCTATGGGGCGAATGCAGGCCTTCGCTGAAGCTTGGAGAGCGAGAGGGGTCGGTGCGCACCGACCCCTCTCCCTCTCCAGGCTTCAGGAAGCTCTGCGCAAGCCGAGGGAGCCGGCGGGAGTCCCCCCCGGGCTCCCACGGCTTGTGCAGAGCTGCCTGCACTCCGAAGCCCCGGCGCGCTGAGCAGTCGCGCCAGGGCTTCGGGTAGCTCTGCGCAAGCCGTGGGAGGGCTCCCCCGGCTTGCGCAGAGCTGCCTGTTCTGGGGTCGGGGGAAGCTCGGGCTTCCCCCGCCCCGGCCTCATGCCTTGGGGGGGGGGATTTTTTTTCTTTTTCCCCCCTCAAAAAAATTAGGTGCGCCTTATGGGCCGGTGTGCCCTATGGGGCGCAAAATACAGTAGTTGCTTTGGAAGACGGTCACCAGGCATCCGAACAACATGACAAGTCTCAGGGAAATGATGTTGAATAACCATTGCACTGTTAATCGCCTTGCAAGAAGGCATGGTGGGTGAAGAAAGGTCAGGACTAACACTCATTGATTTTGTGGAACAGTGCCAGGGCCCCAAGCCAATCTTATAAGAGACCAGCCCTAGCCTTTTGAATACATTGCTTGCACCACAGATAGGTAACCTAAGCCTTGCAACGAACAAGAAAGGCAGAGTGGCTGCAGATATTGGCCTAGCTAGAAAGAACCTCGTTGTTTTCAAGCCGACTCTCTCTAAATTCATGTTTATGCAATGTTGTCAAGATGTTACCTCAATGAAGAATGACTTCAATTCAGGGAGATGTTGGAACAGGTGAAATGCGGCATTTTCATTTCTGGTCTGCTTCAGCACCACTTCCGCCGCAGACAGCCTCGCAGGATGCGGCTCCTGGGGAAAAAACATTAATAGCAGGGAAAGTCGCAATTGTGGAAGCCTTCTTCACACCTGGCAACGAAGTCACTAGGAATTTAGGCATGCCTAACCACGCACAATTATTGGGCAAGCACATTTTGCAAGGAGCCTAGGAGAATAACTTAGTAAATCCAGTACAATGATGGCAGGATGAAACATATACACCCACACGGGCTCTCTAGCCAAATTTAAGTTTTCAACTCTGCATATTTATTTGTTTTTCTACATTTACAGTCCACATTTCTCCCGCCGTGGAACTCAAGGCGGTGACCGTGTGGTTCCCAGGCACTGACCAGAGCTAAAGGTAAAGGTAAAGGGACCCCTGACCTTTAGGTCCAGTCGTGACCGACTCTGGGGTTGCAGCGCTCATCTCGCTTTATTGGCCGAGGGAGCCGGCGTACAGCTTCCGGGTCATGTGGCCAGCATGTGGTTCTGACGAACCAGAGCAGAGCATGGAAACGCTGTTTACCTTCCCGCCGGAGCGGTACCTATTGATCTACTTGCACTTTGATGTGCTTTCGAACTGCTAGGTTGGCAGGAGCAGGGACCGAGCAACGGGAGCTCACCCCGTCACAGGGATTCGAACTGCCGACCTTCTGATTGGCAAGTCCTAGGCTCTGTGGATTAACCCACAGCGCCACCTGCATCCCTGACCAGAGCTAGACCAACTTAATTTCAACAAGACTCAAAGGCCTTGTGTGCCTTTGGACTACACACACACCCCAGAAACAATATATTCTTCCCCTCTCTTCCCCTCCACCCACAGCATATGCAAAAGGAGTGTTTCAGTGCAGGAAGTAGACTGGATAGCAAACTTGTGTTCTCTATTGGCGCCAAAGGACTTACCTTGAGTAGCTGACAAGGTGTTTGTCCAAAATTATTAATCATCCCCTCTAAAGCTTTCCTTTCTTTCTCGTCGGTCAAGGCATCAAGATCAACAGCTCCTGGGATGACAGTAAACAAATCAGCACAGCACACCCCATTCATTTAATTACATAATTTAGGCACAAGGTATTTCACCTAATTTATCTGTTACTGGGAGGCATGTAGTTGCTGCCTCCTTTGCAACTGTTCCCACGATGCTCCTTCGTTAAAGGATGGAGACCTTTGTATTAAAGGTTACCGCCCACACATTTCTGCGCTTTTCTTTTTCTGTGGTGGCACCCCAGTAAAACCACTTCTTACTGTTTATAGTTTTTCCTTGGAGGCAGAGGACAAGAACAGGAGTCATACTCAAATTCTCCAGTCAAGAGCTTCTTTAATGCTTGACTGGTTGCACAAGGGTCATTCCGCATCAAATCAATGCAAAAAACAAGGGTTTCGCCACCCACCGTCTCGGATTTTGATGAAACTTGGTGTGCACCCTTCCCTTATGGTTGAAAGAAACCCAACCCTTACATTTCCCCCATCTATCTCAAACAGTTTTAGTTTTATAGCACTTCAAGGTTTCATGAAATCTGTGTTTCTGTCCCTCTTGAGATCCTCAGCCTTGTGTGTGTTTTATATTTTTTCTCCATAACCAATGATAAGATCTCTTTGAAATTTTACACAGAGCTCAATAACATGATGAGGATTTCAGGGAAAAATACACAAACACTCAAAAGATTTTATAAATGCCTAAAAAAAATGTACAAATGTAGTTTTTTTGGTGGAAAATGAGGTTTAGAAAACCTAAATTTTCAGTTGGAGGGCATGATGGAATCAAAAGTTTTTGATGGTGAAAATTATTGCAAAGACATGCTCTTTCTCAACAAAGAATAAAATTTATGGGTCTCTTATGTCTTCTCAAGAGGAACAGAAACACAGTTTTCACAAAACTTTGAAGTGCTATAAAATTAAAACCGTTTGAGACAGAGGTGAAAAATTTAAGGGGGTTTCTTTCAACCATAAGGGAAGGGTGTACACCAGGTTTCATCAAAATCCGAGATGGTGGGTGGCATGACCACGTTGGAACTGACGTGGGATGACCCACAATCATTTCTGTTACTTTTATATACAAGCTATTTGCATTCCTTCTTTATCTCTCCAGCACAGTATAATCTCAGTCCAGTAATTGACAATCCTGACACAGCAAAACCCACAATATCAGCAGCACATGTTCCAACCTTAGTTCCAACCTTCTTAGTTCCAACCTTATTGTCAGTGTGCGTGCTGACAGCATGTGTGCGCACATGTGCTTTCCTTGTGCGGAAATTGCAGCCTGCAACTTTCTCCCTTTATTTTCACCTCCAGCTGACACCAGACAAGCCGAGAATGCCACTCCTACACACTAAAGAAAATTCTGGAACCCTCTTTAAAGCTTCCAGGAACTTTTATCTGTTTTTTAAAGAACATTTTCCTAACACTTTGCCTCCCCCCACCCTACTCTACCACGATGTTGCGGCTCAATGGGAATTAGCCATAGAATGCTATGAGGCAGAAATCAGCAAGGTGCAATAATTTTGCCATGTAAATCACATTTAACTCCTTCCCACACGATACAATGATTTAAGAGTAGCAGAAGGCTGATCGCCGAAGAATGGATGCTTTTGAATTATGGTGCTGGAGGAGACTCTTGAGAGTCCCATGGACTGCAAGAAGATCAACCCTCTCCATTCTGAAGGAAATCAGCCCTGAGTGCTCACTGGAAGGGCAGATCGTGAAGCTGAGGCTCCAATACTTTGGCCACCTCATGAGAAGAGAAGACTCCCTGGGAAAGACCCTGATGTTGGGAAAGATGGAGGGCACAAGGAGAAGGGGACGACAGAGGACGAGATGGTTGGGCAGTGTTCTTGAAGCTACCAGCATGAGTTTGACCAAACTGCGGGAGGCAGTGGAAGACAGGAGTGCCTGGCGTGTTCAGGTCCATGAGGTTATGAAGAGTCACACACGGCTAAACGACTAAACAAGAAAAACATAGCTTGGTACCTTCGTAAGTACAGTAATAGAACACATTCAGGGCCTCCACCGCAGCTGGTCCTCTCTGTTTGTAGCCAAAAATGAGATCTATCCACTCGTGGAGATGAGCAGAGACGTACTCCGACTCCTAGGACAGACCGAGAGAACGGGTTTCAGCATTCACAGGAAAAGTGGCGGTGGAGGCCGCTGCAAAGTATTGTACAGTGGTGCCTCGCAAGACGAAATTAATTCGTCTAGCGAATTTTTCGTCTAGCGAATTTTTTGTCTTGCGAAGCACGAAATCCCATAGGAATGCATTGAAAATCAATTAATGCGTTCCTATGGTCAAAAAAAGTCCAAACAAAGCCAAATTTGGTACAACAAGAGTTTATTAAGTGCTCTTTAAAGTCACACATACTGTAAAGAGCATTTCAAAATTCAAACCCAGAATTTTTTTTAAAAAAACAGCAGAGTGGCCCAATGGTCACAGAAAATCATAAAAATGCAGGGGGAAAAACACAAGCTTCCAGATTCTTGCAAACCCCTACCCAACTGTTCCCCCAGCCACCCAGCACACAGAAATTCAAATCCAGAATTTTTTTAAAAAAACAGCAGAGTGGCCCAATGGTCACAGAAAATCATAAAAATGCAGGGGAAAAAACCACAAGCTTCCAGATTCTTGCAAACCCCTCCCCAACTGTTGCCCCAGCCACTCAGCACACAGAAATTCAAATCCAGAAGTTTATTAAGTGCTCTTTAAAGTCACACATACTGTAAAGAGCATTTCAAAATTCAAACCCAGATTTTTTTTTAAAAAAACAGCAGAGTGGCCCAATGGTCACAGAAAATCATAAAAATGCAGGAAAAAAACACACAAGCTTCCAGATTCTTGCAAACCCCTCCCCAACACCAAGTCCTTGAATTCCAAACACCCCAACCCAAAATCCACACCCCCCCCCAAAGTTTTAAAAGCTTAACTTACCAAATGGCTGCAAAAGAAGTTTTGGAAAAGCTTCAAAACTCACCAAAGTCTTTAAAAACCTCAAAAAAGGCTACTATGTACATTGTGTTCTATGAGTTGCTCCTCAAAGTCAAGTCGCAACTGTATTAATGGTGCTAAGAAAAAGGAAACAAACTTGCAAGACGTTTTCGTCTTGCGAAGCAAGCCCATAGGGAAATTCGTCTTGCGAAGTAGCTCAAAAAACGGAAAACCCTTTCGTTTAGCGAGTTTTTCGTCTTGCGAGGCATTCGTCTTGCGGGGCACCACTGTACATGCAAATCAAAAGGCAGCAACAAAATGTACAGCTTAAGCCTTGTGGGCAGCATGTGCTATGTGCATTTTCGATACTCCACTGAGCCCAGAGGGCAATCAATAGCTCACCAAAGCTTTCCTGTGTTTAAAAATGAAGTCCTCTGGTGACTGGGCCCATTTCGGGAGAAGAACATCATTCACGAGTTCTTTCGAGATCTGCAGCTGACCCAAGCTGAAATCTGCAGAGCCGCAATTAAGACAATTAGGTTGCTGTTCAACCATGAAAAACAAACAACAAAACAACAACAGCTTATTATTTATACCAAGCCCATCTGGCTGGGTTTCCCCAGCCACTCTGGGCGGCTTCCAACTGAATATTAAAAACAATACAGCATCAAACATTAAAAACTTCCCTAAACAGGGCCGCCTTCAGTTGTCTTTTAAAAGTAAAATAGTTGCTTATTGCCTTGACATCTGCTGGGAGGGCATTCCACAGGGCAGGCACCACTACCGAGAAGGCCCTCTGCCTGGTTCCCTGTAACTTGGCTTCTCGCAGCAAGGATACCACCAGAAGGCCCTCAGCGCTGGACCTCAGTGTCTGGGCAGAACGATGGAGGTGGAGACACTCCTTCAGGTATACAGGACTGAGGCCGTTTAGGGCTTTAAAGGTCAGTACCAACACTTTGAATTGTGCTCGGAAACGGTAAATGAAGTATTTATCAGGAGTTTTTAAAAGTCCATATGGAAGGGAGGTGAGAGAACAAAAAAAAAAATGCTGCGTAAGTAAATGATTACTTTGCCACAGAAATGTATTTCAGAAACAGTTATACAACAGAATATATCAGGAATGAGGAACCTGGGAGCTGGAGTCCCAACAACATCTGTGAGGTATACACCTCTGGAATACATTAAACAACCAGTAATTTGGCTAAAAAGAACTCCCATGTTTATTAGCTGTATGTGAATTTCTATGTGCCCTGCAACTAAGGGATCAAAATTTCAGCCAAGCACTTTACTTAGAATAGTTAGCTACAACCAGGCAGCTTCTCCTCAGGGAAACGCACAGCCAGAAAAACATTCCACTACTTACTATTTTGATTCTCTAAGAACTCTGGAAAGTAGAAGAATTCTGGGATTAGCTCTTTCACATCGTTGGGGTTCTCCATGAGAGCCTGCCAGGTAGCAGGAATGGAATGGAACTGCCGATCCGCACAGTCAAATCTGTGGGTTAGAGAACGCATGGGACATGTGCCCTGAGAAATCTCTGAATGCAATCCAAGGCGTAAGGAGGGATACTATCAATGCAAATGCCAGGATTCTGCTTAAACAGCATAGCTGTCTGCATTCGTTTGACAGCTTAAATGGCCCAATCCTACCATCGTGTGGTCCACAATGGTGTTATAGAACCCAAGAGCCCGTATAGAGTCCTTATGTGGGTTCTCTATCTATAGGAGAAAATAACAGAGGCCAACCAGAGAATACAGTGGTACCTCGGGTTACAGACGCTTCAGGTTACAGACTCCGCTAACCCAGAAATAATACCTCGGGTTAAGAACTTTACTTCAGGATGAGAACAGAAATCATGCTCCGGCGGCGTGGCAGCAGCAGGAGGCCCCATTAGCTAAAGTGGTGCTTCAGGTTAAGAACAGTTTCAGGTTAAGTATGGACCTCCGGAACGAATTAAGTACTTCCCGGGGTACCACTGTATTCATCATCATCAAACCTTTATTGGCATCACTTACAAACATTCAGAATAAATAGGCCAGGGTGATCTCGTTGCCATTTCAACAGTACAGTCATTTGCCAAAGGGAAGAAGATGCAAGCAATCTATTTCAGCAGCGAATATTGGGAAGCAAAGCAGCTAGTAAGCCTAATCTTTATTGAACTGTTGCAACAGGGGGCCCCACTCACCAAGGGAGGAGAGGAACCCAGAACAGTAGTGTGAAAGCCCTTATACAGACTTTTGAAATTGCCAATCTGTAGCTCAAGAATTATGGTGTAGCACCATGAATTATGGTGCTGGAGGAGACTCTTGAGAGTCCCATGGACTGCAAGAAGATCAAACCTCTCCATTCTGAAGGAAATCAGCCCTGAGTGCTCACTGGAAGGACAGATCGTGAAGCTGAGGCTCCAATACTTTGGCCACCTCATAAGAAGAGAAGACTCCCTGGAGAAGACCCTGATGTTGGGAAAGATGGAGGGCACAAGGAGAAGGGGACGACAGAGGACGAGATGGTTGGACAGTGTTCTTGAAGCTACCAGCATGAGTTTGACCAAACTGCGGGAGGCAGTGGAAGACAAGAGTGCCTGGCGTGCTCCGATCCACGGGGTCACGAAGAGTCGGACATGTCTAAACACACAACAACAACTATACGTCGCAGTTCTGCTCTGGATCAATGCTTTGTAGAATTCCATTACAAAATATGCCAGAGAAGTGCTTTCCAGAGAGAGGAGGGTTCATCCTTAACCGAGACAGCAAGGATGGAGATGTTTCCGACTGATTCATGTCATACTCCTACCTGCCACTCTGAAGCTGGATGTGCAATGTGGTAAAAGGCTCTACTCGGATGAGGTAATGCATGACTCCAGCTGCGTTGGAATAGTGAGTGCCGTAGTGGAACTTGTCGACAATTCCAAGCGGATCTTCAAAGTTCTCATATCTTAGAGAGAGAGAGAGAATAGGGGTTCCATAGCTGAATTCTCTCAGCAAATGAATCAATAATAATAATAATAATAATAATATCTTTATTGTCATTGCCCCCTCTCGGGGACAACGAAATTACTTCTGATCAATCAAATTCTGATTTCTGGTATATGAACATTTCAGGATTCCCCCCCCCCAACCAAGATGTTATTCTGTCACCGGTTAGCACCTGTGATATTAAAAACACTCTTCCACCAAAAATGTTTGGGAAACGGCGTTATTACAGGGTGTTGCAACTATGCTCACTTTAGAACACGGGGGAAAATAAAGAGCAACACACATATTTTGGGGAGAGCAAGCATTAGTTTGAAAGTAAGATGAGCGCGGGTGGTGCTGTGGGTTAAACCACAGAGCCTAGGACTTGCCGATCAGAAGGTCGGCAGTTTGAATCCCCGTGGCGGGGTGAGATCCCGTTGCTCGGTCCCTGCTCCTGCCAACCTAGCAGTTCGAAAGCACGTCAAAGTGCAAGTAGATAAATAGGTACCGCTCTGGCAGGAAGGTAAACGGCATTTCCGTGCGCTGCTCTGGTTCACCAGAAGCGGCTTAGTCCTGCTGGCCACATGACCCGGAAGCTGTACGCCGGCTCCTTCGGCCAATAAAGCGAGATGAGCGCCATAACCCCAGAGTCGGTCATGACTGGACCTAATGGTCAGGGGTCCCTTTACCTTTACCTAAGATGAGCTAGCCAAACAGTGCGCAGATCACTTTAACTTGAGATCTACAACAGGTTCTTCTGAAGCCATCATTCGGGAGTTCTGAGGTATATATACCCACCACATTCAGATGTAATGAGAAACCGTGGTTGGCACTTACTATGGTTTGTTTGAAGGAACCCAATTTGAAACTGTGTGGTTAAGCAAAGCCAGTAGTAGCAAGAACTTTCAAGATCACCTGGGAGTGGACTGAAATCCAAAGCGTTTTGAATGATCTGAGAGGCCGGGTGCCTCCTCTACCAGCTCTACAATGCCACCTGCCAAATTTCTGAAAAGCGCTGTGGGTTAAACCACAGAGCCTAGGGCTTGCCGATCAGAAGGTCGGCGGTTCGAATCCCCGTGACGGGGTGAGCTCCCGTTGCTCGGTCCCTGCTCCTGCCAACCTAGCAGTTCGAAAGCATGTCAAAGTGCAAGTAGATAAATAGGTACCGCTCTGGCAGGAAGGTAAACGGCATTTCCGTGCGCTGCTCTGGTTCACCAGAAGCGGCTTAGTCCTGCTGGCCACATGACCCAGAAGCTGTACACCGGCTCCCTCGGCCAATAAAGCGAGATGAGCGCCGCAACCCCAGAGTCGGCCACGACTGGACCTAATGGTCAGGGGTCCCTTTACCTTTACCTTACTATGGCTGTACACAGCACAAAGTCTCAATAATGAACCATGGTTATTTTCTTTACCATGCTTATTTATCAATACAACCAATATGTTACCTTGGTTCCCGAACCGCTTAGCTTCCGAACGTCGCAAACCCAGAAGTGTTCCAGTTTGCAAATGTTTTTTGGAAGGCAAACATCCATTTTGGCTGTCGGCATGGTTTCCAGGGCCAATCAGCCAATCAGAAACTGCGCCTTCATTTGCGAACGTTTCGGAAGTCGAACTCCACAACAGATTGAGTTTGGGAACCAAGGTACAGTGGTATCTCGGGTGCCGAACACAATCCGTTCTGGAAGACTGTTCGACTTTCAAAACATTCGACAACCAAGGCGCAATGGGAGGTCGGCAAATTCCATGGATAAAATGGAGAAACGTGCCTCAGAAGCCGCTTGACTTCTGAGGCAGATTTGAAAACGGAAGAATTCATTCTCGGGTTTTCAGCATTCGGGTTCCAAATTGTTCCGAGGTTCCACAGTATAGCTATTCTTGCTCTCCCCACCACCACCAGCCTGCCCATAGCTTCAAGTATTGCTTCCTTCCTTGCTGGTTTGGGCCAAGTGTGTCTCAAAACGCTGTTAACAACTAAACTCGCATCTATCGATTCCCACCTACGTTTAGCTTCCGTGAATTTCTTTACCACCATTTGAATCAACAGCATCATTGTCAGATGAAACTTAGAATAGGAAGGTAAACATACTAAGAGCTCCCCCCCCCCAAAAAAAAACCCAGTAAGAATGCAAATTTAACTAAATACTTTGGTCATTTTAAATGAGATACAGTACCTTTCCAGTACAGCCTTGGCGTTCTTTTCATTCGCCACGCCAATGGGCTTGGACAGATCCCTGAACACGGCTGGGTTATTGAGATCCAATTCTTCTGAAGTATAATCCTGTAGGATCCATGGAAACTTGAATGGGGAAGACAAACAGGTTTCAGATCTCACATCGCTTCTCCCCACAAATGTAAATACTGAATTCTAGTCTGGAAAGAAGACACTGGGAGCTGGATGGGGAGAAAACTTACTACAGGATACTGTGCAAGGTCATTATAGGTTCGTCCTGCCATTGTGTTTAATTGAATGAGGTAGTCAAAGTTTGAGATCTCTCTGTTCACCCATTTCTACAAATAAAAGAAAACGAAAAATCAAAGCTGTTAATGAGCATCACGGTTAGGCCACACATCTTGCCAGTACAGTGGTACCTCAGGTTACATACGCTTCAGGTTACACACTCTGCTCACTTAAGAACTTTGCTTCAGGATGAGAACAGAAATCGTGCTCCGGCGGCACGGCAGTAGCAGGAGGCCCCATTAGCTAAAGTGGTGCTTCAGGTTAAGAACAGTTTCAGGTTAAGAACGGACCTCCGGAACGAATTAAGTACTTAACCTGAGGTACCACTGTAGCTGAATGAACCAAACAACATATCTTCAGGTGACAAAATTAAGGGGGAAATTCAAGTTTACACGTTTATTTATTTTGGACTTTTATCCCGCCCTAACACAATGGCTCAAAGTCTCTTAAAATTGTAAACAAAACCACAAGGCTTTGGTTGGAATGCCTTCCGATTCTGCACCACTACCGGCCATCTGGAGTGGGCATGTGTTACCTCAGGCTTCCTCCACCTCGGCCCTCCAGATGTTTTGAGACTACAATTCCCATCATCCCTGACCACTGGTCCTGCTAGCTAGGGATCATGGGAGTTGCAGGCCAAAAACATCTGTAGGGCTGAGGTTGAGGAAGCCTGTGTTACTGTTTGACACTGATGGCTTTCCTCGAGGGAACCCCTGGGCATTCCTGGTCCTAGGAAGTCCGTTAGGAATTTCTAAGAAAGAGACACCCGTCCGCCTTACAAGTTCTCGAAGAGCAGGAGCACTGGTGGGTCCATATGACAAGTGATTAACCGATAAAGTTCATGTGCAAGCTTCCCTGTCATGTTTATCGACAATGTGCATAGCTGTCAAGTGTCCCTTATTTGGCGGGAAAGTCCCTTATCCCAGCGCCGTGTCCCACTGCTGTCCCTTATTGGTGATGTCCCTTAAATTTCCCGGGTTTCAAAGGAAGCAGCTCCTCTTCCTCCCTCCCTGCCGGCCAGGGAGGAGGGAGGCTCCAACTGTGTTGCTTGGCTGCATTGCTCACCCAATAAGGAGTCTAAGAACGACTGGGGGGTGGAGCTTGCATGCCTTGTGCCGATCAAATCGGCCGTGTTGCCTGGGGACTCGCCTTTGCTCAGCGCTTCCCAGCGGAGAGGTGACAGTGGTTTTTCTTGCTGCATCCCCTTTGCCGGGTTGCTGCGCTGTGGGAACCACCGCTTGAGGCTTCGTTTGGCTGCTGGCTGACTAAAATCCCTTATTTTGGCTGCTGATCCCTTATTTTTGAGGCTGCTGGTCCCTTATTTTCAAATCCGTAAGTTAACAGCTATGGCAATGTGCAATGTGCATGCTGCATCCAAATCAGAAATTTTGTGTCTGATGTGGCTAACCAAACATCAGCAGGATGGAAAAAACCCAGTCATAGCTGGAAATGGGAACTCCATCTTTTACACATCACAAATTAGGGCTTATTGTATTATACTTTGCCAACAGGCTTTTCTTAACAGAGGGATCAGAACACAAAGAAGTGGAGGTTGCCTTTTGTATATTTATTTTACGTATTTTTAATAGCACATTGCAACTCAAAAGTGGTTTGCAAAAAGTATTATTATGTCAGCAGAGCGGACTACTGGGGATATTTTGTAAAGCAGGGATGATCAACCTGTGACCTGCCAGCGATTTGTTGGACTACAATTCCCATCAGTCCCCAAAGCACAGCCAGTGTTCAGGGCTTATGGGAGCTGTAGTCCAGTGGCCAATGGAAGGCGACAGGTTCCCCATGCCCGATATAAAACAAAATGGGGTTTTTCCTGAGTTCTGAAGCTGGGAAATCACTGGGAGAGAGAACGGTTAGGTTCCGGGCTTTTTAAAAGGGCAGGTTCTACCCTACTACAGAAACCATAATTAAAAATTTAAAAATTCCCAAGCCATTCCTGGCAACATCTTCTTACCTGGGTCAGTCCAGATGCTTTAAATAATTCTTGTGGAGATCTTGTCCCACTAATATTTGGGGAACATAGAGACAGAATTCGGCTGTACACTTTATTTCTTGCCTATAACAGAGTACAATAGATTAATTCATCCAAGAAAATGCCAAATAAGCATTCTGGAAAGAATGTAATTTTTCCCTTACTGTTTCCTCCCACCGCACACATGAATTTAATGACTTTGAATCAAATATTATCCCTCCTGCTTTCTAGAAAATTAACTTTTTATGTCTACTCAATCCAACTAAGTGATACTCACAGCAGATCCATTGAAATCATTGGACTAGTTACTTGAGTGCATCGATTTCAATGGGTCCAGTCTGAATATGTCTAATGTTGAATATTGCCCATTAATCTTCTATGTCTGGTTAGACAATTGTCTTTTTCAAGAGCCAGTCCAATGAATTTGCTTTAGAAGCCTGCTGTTTCGCAGCCAATTTAACAGCTTATCAATAAAACCACACCTTTGATTTCCCCTTTAGCACTTTATCAAAGAATTATGTACATAAAACATTCAGAGTACCGTATTTTTCGCACGATTGGACGCACCGGACCATAGGACGTGCCTAGTTTTTTGGGGGGGAAATAAAGGAAAAAAATTTTCCCTTTATTTCCCCCCCAAAAGCAGGTCAGGGAAACCGAACCAGGTCGAGGAACAGCGGGATAGTGGCGCTGCGCCTCCCTGCTGTCCCCCGAGCTTGTGGGGCTGGCTGATGTCTGCCTAGCGCGCGGGGCGCTCTGCTTCAGGGCGCCCCACCCGCCGGGCGGCAGGCTGCTATCCGCAGCTTGGGGAGCCTTGCGGGGAACTGCTGCAGGGCTCCCCACGCTGCGGATGTATGCCTGGCGTGAGGGGCGCTCTGCTTTAGGGCGCCCCACCCACCGGGCGGCAGGCTGCTATCCGCAGCTTGGGGAGCCTTGCGGGGAACTCCTGCAAGGCTCTCCACGCAGCGGATGTGTTCCCGAAGCGCCAGGCGCTCTGCTTTCAGGGCGCCCAACGCTCCGGGAAGCAGGCTGCTATCCGCAGCTTGGGGAGCCTTGCGGGGAACTGCTGCAGGGCTCCCCAAGCTGCGGATGTATGCCTGGCGCGAGGGGCACTCTGCTTCAGGGCGCCCCACCCGCCGGGCGGCAGGCTGCTATCCGCAGCGTGGGGAGCCTTGCGGGGAGCTCCTGCAAGGGTCCCCACGCTGCGGGTGTGTTCCCGAAGCGCCGGGAGCTCTGTTTTCAGAGCGCCCGACGCTCCGGGAAGCAGGCTGCTATCCGCAGCCTAGACACGGCTAGCGGAGCGCTAATCCCGAAGCTTGGGGCGTGCGGAGCTCAGCGCGCCCCAAGCTTCTGGGCGCCGGCAAGGTCTCCGCTAGCCGTCGCGGGGCTCTCCCAGGGCTAGCGGAGACCTTGCTGGCACCCAGAAGCTTGGGGCGCGCTGAGCTCCGCACGCCCCAAGCTTCTGGATTAGCGCAGTGGTCCGCTAGCCCTGGGAGAGCCGGGCGACGTCGCGGGGCTCTCCCAGGGCTAGCGGAGACCTTGCCGGCACCCAGAAGCTTGGGGCGTGCTGAGCTCCGCACACCCCAAGCTTCTGGATTAGCGCAGTGGTCCGCTAGCCCTGGGAGAGCCGGGCGACGTCGCGGAGCTCTCCCAGGGCTAGCGGAGACCTTGCCGGCACCCAGAAGCTTGGGGCGCGCTGAGCTCCGCATGCCCCAAGCTTCTGGATTAGCGCAGTGGTCCGCTAGCCCTGGGAGAGCCGGGCGACGTCGCGGGGCTCTCCCAGGGCTAGCGGAGACCTTGCCGGCACCCAGAAGCTTGGGGCGCGCTGAGCTCCGCACGCCCCAAGCTTCTGGATTAGCGCAGTGGTCCGCTAGCCCTGGGAGAGCCGGGCGACGTCGCGGGGCTCTCCCAGGGCTAGCGGAGACCTTGCCGGCACCCAGAAGCTTGGGGCGCGCTGAGCTCCGCATGCCCCAAGCTTCTGGATTAGCGCAGTGGTCCGCTAGCCCTGGGAGAGCCGGGCGACGTCGCGGGGCTCTCCCAGGGCTAGCGGAGACCTTGCCGGCACCCAGAAGCTTGGGGCGCGCTGAGCTCCGCACGCCCCAAGCTTCTGGATTAGCGCAGTGGTCCGCTAGCGGTGGGAGAGCTGGGTCTCCCACTCCTAGCGGATAGCTTCCTGAAGCCTGGAGAGCGAGAGGGGTCGGTGCGCACCGACCCCTCTCGCTCTCCAGGCTTCAGCGAAAGCCTGCATTCGCTCCATAGGACGCACACACATTTTCCCTTGCTTTTTAGGAGGGAAAAAGTGCGTCCTATGGTGCGAAAAATACGGTAATAAAAAACAAGTTACACAAAAAGACAAATCTTTACTCTTTTATGCTATGGTGGAATGCCGATTTCAGTAGGTTTATAGTTACTTTTTTCAAAGAGCTGGATTTTTGAGATAAAAAAATTCTCTGGGCAAATCAACAAATAGTGCAGTATATCCTCAACCAGTCAGGAATGTTTACATTGTACAGCTGAGTTGAAAACTGTTCATCTTTTTACCATGCAGCAACTGCCAGAGGTCACCTTGTTACGAATTTCACCTTTAAGAAGACATACCTCCTTTTTAAAGTTCAGGAAGTAATTGGTCTGGTCAACGAAGAAGATCTCCAGAGCTGACCTCCTCAAGTTATAGCGACGCAAATGAATCTCTCGAATCTGAGAAAGAGGCCATTTGAAATCAAAACCTATACCTGTAAAGAAAAGATGGTCATTGTTGTGAAATATGTTGAACAGGCATATAACTTATTGTACCAGTACGTTTCCGAGCACAATTCAAAGTGTTGGTGGTGAGGTGACCGTTAAGCCCTAAACGGCCTCAGCACAGTATACCTGAAGGTGCGTCTCCACCCCCATCGTTCAACCCTGACACTGTGGTCCAGCTCCGAGGGCCTTCTGGCAGTTCCCTCCCTGTGAGAAGCGAGGTTACAGGGAACCAGGCAGAGGGCCTTCTCGGTAGTGGCACCCGCCCTGTGGAAAGCCCTCCCATCAGATGTCAAGGAAATAAACAACTATCTGACGTTTAGAAGACATCTGAAGGCGGCCCTGTTTGATGACTGATGTCTTAATGTATTTTTAATCTTTTGTTGGAAGCCGCCCAGAATGGCTGGGGAAACCCAGCTGGATGGGTGGGGTATAAATAATAACTTGGTTTACGACCATAATCCGTTCTGGAGGTCTGTTCGTAAACCAAAACAGGTCGTAACCCAAGGCGCGCTTTCACCAATGGGGCCTCCCAAAAAAAGGGGTCGTAATCCCCCCAAAATTGTTTGTAAACCAAAAAAAATTGTTCATAATCCCAGGTCGTAATAAAAAAACAGGTCGCAATAAAAAAGAATTGGCAAACCGGGTTTGAATTGGTCGTAATCCAAAATGGTCATAAACTAGGCTGCTCACAAACCAAGGTACCACTGTATTATTATTATTTATTATTATTATTTGAAGCCAAAGCAGCAAGGTTCGGTAAAACGCTTCAAAAACATTAAACTTGCACATGGGCATACCCCTCTTGCCTACATAGGAACATTGTCTTTGGTATCTGTATATTTGCACATGTGACATGTACAAGTTTAATGGCACACCTCCAAGTCCCAGGCCCTGTAACAGCATAACATTTCCTTATGAGCAGCGCTTCCTGGGGGGAAACTGAACAGTGGCAAAATGCAGGAATGCACCGAGGCTTCAAGGGAAAAGAGAGCCAGTTACTTCATTTGGAGCTACAGTGCTCCTGTTTTTGAGCAGCGCGAGAAACTAAACCTTCTTGGGGACATCAAACACACATGAGGAAACGCCATGTGTGCAATATTTCAAGAAACTGCACATGCTTTTTACAGGAGCAGCTCTCATCGCTTCATCACCTAACATAAGGCTTGGCAAACACCCAGATTTACCCCCTATGTGATGCAAATTTGCAGCCTGATTTCATCTGTACCAAACCCTAAGCTGACTAGTGTTATGGCGATCAGGTGGTTGCTCGAGAGCGATCAGGAAAGATGCCTCCTTGGTCCTTTCAAAAGCTTTATTATTGGTGCTAAAACCTTTACAATACAGAACGCCTCTGTTCCATGTCTTGCTCACTCACTAGCAGAATCTGAGAGTGGGCGGTCCTTAAACTTTCCCCTGCAGAGTACCATATTTTTTGCTCACTTTTTCCCTCCTAAAAAGTAAGGGGAAATGTGTGTGCATCTTATGGAGCGAATGCAAGCTGCGCAGCTATCTCAGAAGCCAGAACAGCAAGAGGGATCGCTGCGCAGAAATCCCTCTTGCTGTCCTGGCTTCTGGGATAGCTGCGCAGCCTGCATTCGCTCCATAAGACGCACACACATTTCCCCTTACTTTTTAGGAGGGAAAAAGTGAGTCATATAGAGCAAAAAGTATGGTAATTCCAAAGTAAAAATGCGTACAGCAAAACTGTCCACACAACGCTCGCTGTTATTACATTGCAGGCCTCACCTTCCTCTTTTTCAATGCTGCCATCGTAGAAGTAAATGTGCTGTGTAGTGACCTCCAGCCTGCCGGGGATGACATTAATGATTGTAATAAGTTCGCAGTCTTCAGAGAGCACAAGTTTCTCTTTCTGGCTCTGCTCCTCCTTTTCATCCCTGCAGCAGGAACACCAAACGACAGGCTAGAATCAACGGGGAGGTCTAGAAGATGCAACTCTCTATTCCCCCCACCCATCGCTCTCTTTGCACTCTCCCCTAACAGTATACACAGCAGTTTTATCATGCATAAAAGAGCTGAGTTCTGATTTAAATGCAGCAAGTAGGTGGTCTGTAGCTGCTCATGTTGTTCCTAGTATAGCAACGCATCTCTGATTATCATCATCAAACAAACGTGGTAGAGGTGGGTGGTTCAGGTCTAATCTTTTTCACCTTTTGGGCAGAGGTTCCAACTTGAGCTGACCACCACTGCAAACAAAATCATAGAATTGGAAGGGTCCTTAAAAGGTAAAGGTAAAGGGACCCCTGACCATTAGGTCCAGTCGTGACCGACTCTGGGGTTGCGCGCTCATCTCGCTCTATAGGCCGAGGGAGCCGGCGTTTGTCCGCAGACAGTTTCCGGGTCATGTGGCCAGCATGACTAAGCCGCTTCTGGTGAACCAGAGCAGCACATGGAAACGCCGTTTACCTTCCTGCCAGAGCAGTACCTATTTATCTACTTGCACTTTGAGGCGCTTTCGAACTGCTAGGTTGGCAGGAGCAGGGACTGAGCAACGGGAGCTCACCCCATCGCGGGGATTCGAACCGCCGATCTTGTGATCGGCAAGTCCTAGGCTCTGTGGTTTAACCCACAGCGCCACCCGCATCCCTGGAAGGGTCCTTAGAAGCCATCTAATCTAAGCCACTGCTCAACGCAGTGCGAGATCCAACTACAGCATCCTCAACAGAGATAGTCATCCAACCTCTGCTTAAGTTGCTTCCTGCAATTTCCACCCATTGGCTCTAGTCCTGACACCTAGAGCAACAGAGCACAGGTGTGTTCCATCTTCTTCATGGCAGTCCTTCAGATCATCTCTCCTCTCCAGACTAAACATAGCCAACTCTTTCAATCACTCCTCATAGGACTTTGTTTCCCGATTTCTCACCGTATTGTCCTCTCTAGTCATATTGCAGTTTGCCAATCTCTTTCTTAAAATGTGGAGCCCTGACCTGGACATGGTATTCCAGATGTAGTCTGTCTAGCTCAGAATAGATTCAGACTATTACAAATTGTGATGTGGACATCACACTGCTGGCTCAATGTTCAGCTTGTGAGCTACCAGGACACAGATCTTTTTAACATGTACTGCTGCCAAGTCAGGTTTCCTCAACCTATACTGTACTTGTATTTTTGTACCTAAATGTGGGACTTAACATTTTTTTTCCTCATGCATAAAATAATATTTAAAACGCTGGACTGATCAATCAGCTTAAGTCACATTTTTAATTACAACAACAACACAGAGTGGACCTGTGCAGAACAGATTTAACCATTCTTTTCTGGAGAGACGTTTGTTCTGGCGTCCAAAACACCTGCAAAATTAGTTCCGCTCAACCTCTGGGTTTGTGCTTCTTGAAAGCAGTTTCCTCGTGCCCACGTGTAAAATAACTTCTGAAAACAGAGGGGACCTGGAGGGGGGGAGTATCTATGACAAAGGCATGGCCATCAGCTACTCAAATCAAATTTATTTTGGAAATCCTACTGCGCCCTTGGGCAAGAACAAAGCAGCTCTTTGGATTCCAGCCTCCGGATAACCAGGCTTTGCGACATACATGCTTGTATTAGATGCCGGATCTTCATCTGGCAGTTCAAGTATATCATCCTCCATATCGCTGACTTTCACTTGCTTCACAGCCTCCAGAAGCAAAGCCTCGCTCGACGGCGGCGCCTGCTGGACTCCTTTTGAGATAAAGCGAGATTTTACAAAGTCAGCTGCATTCTGCTAGACTTACCGTATTTTTCGCCCTATAGGACACACTTTTTCCCCTCCAAAAATGAAGGGGGAATGTGTGTGCGTCCTATGGGGCGAATGCAGGCTTTCGCTGAAGCCTGGAGAGCAAGAAGGGTCGGTGCACACTGACCCCTCTCGCTCTCCAGGCTTCAGGAAGCTACCCGCAAGCCGTGGGAGAGCTGCCGACTTCGCGCAGCTCTCCCACGGCTTGCGGAGAGCTGCCT
Source organism: Podarcis melisellensis (assembly GCF_964234715.1). NCBI lineage: Eukaryota > Metazoa > Chordata > Lepidosauria > Squamata > Lacertidae > Podarcis > Podarcis melisellensis. The sequence goes on along the minus strand of NC_138528.1, from coordinate 125,562,548 downwards.
GCACCTAGAAGCCTGGGGCGCGCTGAGCTCAGCGCCCCTAGGCTTCGGGCTTCGCACAGCTCTCCCACGGCTCGCGGATAGCAGCCTGTTCTGGGGGCTGGGGTCGGGGGAAGCTCGGGCTTCCCCCACCCCAGCCCGGCACCTGGGGGAAAATATTTTTTTTCTTTATTTCCCCCCCAAAAAACTAGGTGCACCCTATGGGCCGGTGCGCCCTATGGGGCGAAAAATACGGTATATCGCTGAAAGAAGTTAACCACACAAAAGTTCTATTAAATCACATGGTTTCTGTTCATATTATACTGTTATAATCATTGCAAGGGATGCGGGGGGGGGGGGAGAACAAACTGATTTGCACAGACGTATTTTAGACTACATAGTTTCCTGTGGGGGGGGGGAGAGATCAGAGACGAATCAGACTATTTTAAGATTTTTAAAAAATGAGATTATAAAACACACTAAACAAAATTGATGAACTATGCCGAGATGGCAAAACCTACAGGGAGAATCAGAAACCAGGAAGAGGAAGTCTTTAATAAAGAATGGGGAAGGTTTCTAATTGATTTGAAAAGCTATTGTAAACAATTGCATACATTGGTAGGATTGACAGAAAACTTGTAGTAAAAATTTGAACTATGGATTGACAAAGGATTTATAAGAATAGAATTATGAAAGAGATGCAGAGGGGGAAATCATTATATTAAGATCTGGAGGGGGGAGTCCGAAGGGATTATATGTTTATGTATTTGATTCATTTGTTTATGTAAAACAGAAAATGCAAAAATAAAATTTATTCAAAAAAAAGATATTAGATCTCACCTAGATTATCCCTTAGGGCACTGGCCTCCTGATGAGAGTTGAAATTGTAATTTTGTACCAACTTTAGCCGCATCCGTGAGTAATTTTCCACATTTGAAAGTTTCCAGTGAATACGATTTAGCTTCCTGGTGAAAGGAATATACCCAAAATAATTTGACATGCATCAGACACAGAACCTAACTGCTACAAGGGTTTCCAACAAAAATAAACAAGAAGGAAAAAGCTTTAAATCAAAGATGAACATCGCTGTGGATTTCAAAATTCACAAACAAGCTGCAGTCGCTTAAAGTCTCCAGCTGAGTTGGAGAACTCCCTAGCATGTGGGGCACAGAAGTCTTTGATAAGCATCGTTTTTGGCTTGTATTCTTCCAGGGAAGATAGGATTCTCTAGGGTGGCTAATTTGTGGACCCCAAGATGTTGTTAAACTACAACATATTCTACTTGACCAAGCAGGCTGGGGGCGATGGGAGTTGGAGATCAACTGCATTTGGAAGGTCACAGGTTACCATATTTTTCGCTCTATAGGACGCACCCGACCATAGCACACACCTTGTTTTAGAAGGGAAGAACAAGGGGGAAAAAATCTCCCCCTCTCTGCTCAGCGCCCCTTCAGCGAAGCGGCAGGAGAAATGGAGGGGCGCTATGCAGCTCTCCCTCTCGGCTGAAGCCGGGAGAACAAGACTCTCCCGGCTTCAGCAAAAGGAACCCGAAGCCTTCGGAGCGCAGCGGGAACTCGTGCTGCGCTCCGAAGGCTTCAGGCGGCTATCCCTGAAGCCTGGAGAGTGAGAGGGGTTGGTGCTCACTGACCCCTCTCACTCTCCAGGCTTCAGCGAAAGCAACGCAAAGCCTCCGGAGCGCGGAGGGAGCGCTCCCTCTGAGCTTCCGAGGCTTCGCGTAGCTATCACTGAAGCCAAGGAGCCTGCATTTGCTCCATAGGACGCACACACATTTCCCCTTAATTTTTGGAGGGGAAAAAGTGCGTCCTATAGAGTGAAAAATACGGTAATCTATCCTCGATTAGACAAAACACATTAAAAAAAAACCTTAGACCCAAACGTTGACAAGCATGGCCATATGTTAGAAGAGGCATTTTCAAGTGAGGATGGAGAAAAGAATCTCCCTCTCCTTATATGCCATCCCCTGTCCCCATTTTCCCGGCAAGATCTTGTATTGCTCCATCAAAGCCCTAGCTTCCACAATACGTTTAAAGTACCAGAATGGCCATGGGTCTTTGCATAACTGAACTGTGAAAAGGATTAACTAGGGAGGGAAATCCTGAAGCTCAGGGGTGTGTGAATGTGTGCATAGGAATGTGTGCATCAGAAATTATTTGCTGGAAAATGAGCCACACGCCAAAACTTTACATGGTGTGACGTTAACATATGAGAGTGCTGGAGGTGAAATAGTTAAACGGGTTACCCAATCAGGACCCAGGGGGTGGAGTCAGAGGGACTATAAAACCAGCTCTGGGAGGGGCAAAGGGAGGAGTTCATTGGGAGTTGGGTGGTTGGTTGGAGCGGGAGTGAATTGGGATAGAGTCTGGGGGTAGGTTGAGTTAGTGTAGTGAAATAAGCTGAGTCAGGAATAGTTAGGGGCTAGGAAGACAAGTACCGTATTTTTTGCTCTATAAGACACACTTTTTCCCTCCTAAAAAGTAAGGGGAAATGTGTGTGCGTCTTATGGAGCGAATGCAGGCTGCGCAGCTATCCCAGAAGCCAGAACAGCAAGAGGGATTTCTGCTTTCACTGCGCAGAGATCCCTCTTGCTGTTCTGGCTTCTGGGATTCAGATTTTTCTTCTTCTTGTTTTCTTCCTCCAAATACTAGGTGCGTCTTATAGTCTGGTGTGTCTTATAGAGTGAAAAATACGGTAAATATCTGAGAGGTGGTTTAGTGAGTGAGAGTAGGTAACAGAAGTTATAGGTCTGGATAGGCAGCCCATGATTGTAATTGACCAATACCGTTTATGAAACCGCATGCTTGTTAAACTGCAATAAACAAACAAAACTTTATGTTCCAATTTCACCCTGACTGGACTCCGTATTGTACCAGGTAGGGCCTGGGTGGTGGCAGCGGGATCAATAAACGGTGAAATGTCCGGGGACCCTGTGTGATCGCCACACATGGGTAGTCCAAACTTTAATGTACAAGACACATAGGATCAAAAGAATATTTACCTAACCAGCTTGATAGGGAAGAGTCGTTCCAAAGAGATTCAAAATGCTACCTGAAGGAGCAAGAGAAAAGGGAACCCTCCACCTACCTTTCAGCCCAGGGTCCTTGCTCACACGTGAGGTACAGTTTAGCAGCTCTCCACTGTCGGAGAATTGCCGTGTGCTGATTGTTCAGCTGCTTCAACATGCTGTTGTAACGCAGATTTTCCTGTCGTGCCCGTCGGTTGAATGGCTCCACAAAAAACTCCTGGAGGTGAGAAAGTTGAAACATTTAAATGCAGCCATACCTTGGAAGTCGAACGGAACCCGTTCCGGAAGTCCGTTCGACTTCCAAAATGTTCGGAAACCAAGGTGCGGCTTCTGATTGGCTGCAGGAAGCTCCAGCAGCCAATCAAAAGCTGTGGAAGCCCCGTCACATGTTCGGGTTCCAAAAGAACATTCGCAAACTGGAACAATCACTTCCGGGTTTGCGGAGTTCAGGAGCCAAAACGTCTGCGTTCCAGGGGTTTCGGGATCCAAGGTGTGACTGTAAATGCAAGAGGGGTTCTCAAAGGACATGGAAACATCTATACAAGGGGCTGTTTTAATACTCTCCAAAACAGCAAAAGGCAAAAAAGAAGGAAATCATTCCGTTGAGTTGTTCTCCAAATAAAGACTCCCAAGGCTGGAAAAGAGATCCAGTTGATTTCAGGGATCTGCCGCCAGCCTTGAAAACAAAAGTCAGAACAGCCAGGGAGGAAGGAAGGTGCAGTCAATTGGTTTGTCAATTGGCCCTCTCCATGGAGGAGCAGATTACAGCTATAACAAAGGCGGCATTTTTTCATCTCTGCCAAGCTAAGCAGTTGGCTCCTTACCTTTCTCTCCCTGACCTAGCCACTGTGATCCACAACCTCCAGACTGGATTATTCTAACTCGTTCTTCGTGGGGTTGCCCTTGAGACTGACCCAGAAACTCCAGCGGGTGCAGAATGCTGCAGCGAGACTCCTTACGGGGTCCTCGCTGCAAGATCACATTCACCCGGTGCTTTACCAGCTGCACTGGCTCCCAGTGGAGTACAGGATCAGGTTTAAGGTGCTGGTTTTAACCTTTAAAGCCCTATACGGCCTAGGACCCTCGTACCTACAGGACCACCTCTCCTGGTATGTCCCACAGAGGAACTTACGGCCTTCAAATAAAAACATCCTGAAGGTCCCAGGCCACAGAGAGGTTAGGCTGTCCAGCAACATCTAGAGGGCACCGGGTTGCCACCCCCACCCTTGGACCAAATTGGGATCTTCCTGGCCAGGCAATGATCCCATAGGAAGAGCTCTTGCGGTCTCTGCTCTGCTTGGGAAGTAATGAAATGTCACCTGGAATTTGAGCTTGCTTTCTCCTCGCTCCCGCTCTCGTTTGTGGATGTTGACCATCAGTTCCTCATAACAATCCTTCCAAAATACTGCCATGCGCTCGTGGCCGTCGCTGAAAGTGCTGAGTTCGTACTGTTTCATATGTGGAATGATCTGGTGCACAAAAGGTTAAGAGGGTTATAGTGAACACGCCCCCTCTCTCCTGTGCAGGAGTGTGGCGTTTGACTCCTAGGTGGGTCATAAGGAAAGGGTTAAATGAGTGTGATGTGATTGGCCAGTGGGAATGCAAGGGAGGAGTAAAAGTTAGAGTGGGAGGTTTCGAAAGTCAGTTGAGGTTTGGGAGGTGAAGAAGGAAGAGTGAGGATTAGGTGTGGGTTGGTAGAGTTGTGTTGTGAGAGAGTGAGAAGAATTGTTAGGTGGAGTCAGACAGATAGTTGGGGATAATCAGTTTGAAGTTGTTAGGAACTAAGATTAAAAAATTGACAAGAAAAGTTAACTGAAACCATAAGCTTGCTCCTGCATTTAAAAATAAACTTGATTATTTGTTAATGTTAACAACTGGCTGGACTCCGTGTGTCCACGTGGTGGTGGCAGCGAAGAAAGCAACCACAGTGGTGGCACAGGATCAACAGACCGTCAAATGTCCGGGGGCCCCGTGTGATCGCCAGAAGGAGAAAGGAAAAACGACGGCCGAAGGAGGGCCTTGCGACTTACAAATTTAGCAATATAAGTCTGCCATTCCTCCGTGCTGCAATAGTCCTGGAAGTCCTCGAAAAAGGAAGGGCTCCCGTTCGTCGAAGGCAGGGAGGGCAAGTGCAAGCCCATGAAGAGCAGCTCGTATATTTTGGAAACCAGCGTCCGGACAAGAGGGATCAGGAAGGAGTAGGTCTCTGTCTTTTCCTTGATCGATCTGCTCAGAATGCCTTCCAGCCTTCCCAGGAGATAGCAGGACTCCAGCTGGTTGTCCAGCACTTTGGTCTGAAGGAGGGTGTTTAGCTTGGCTGCAGCCATTGCGCAAACCTGAAGAGGGAGGGAGGGAGAGAGGGAGCAACCACATCAGCCAAAGTGCCCCCAAATTTCCCCAAAGCTACCGTATTTTTCGTCCCATAGGATGCACCTAGTTTTTTTGGGGGGGGAATTAAGGAACTTTTCCCACCTTTATTTCCCCCCCAAAACCAGGTCGGGGAATCCAAACCAGGTCGGGGAACAGCGGTATGGCGGCGCTCCACCTCCCCGCTGTCCCCCGAGCTTGTGGGGCTGGCGCTGGGGAGAAGCCCCAGCCTCCAAACCAGGTCGGGGAACAGCAGGGTGGCGGCGCTGCGCCTCCCTACTGTCCCCCGAGCTTGTGAGGCTGCCCGATGTCTATCCAAAGCGCGGGCGCTCTGCTTCAGGGCACCCCGTGCTCTGTGCAGCAGGCTGCTATCCGCAGCCTAGGGAGCCCTGCGGGAACTCCCGCGTGCTCCCAAGGCTTGCTTATAGCTTCCTGAAGCCTGGAGAGGGAGAGGGGTCGGTGCGCACCGACCCCTCTCGCTCTCCAAGCTTCAGCAAAAGCCTGTATTGCCCCATAGGACGCACACACATTTCCCCTTCATTTTTGGAGGGGGAAAAGTGCGTCCTGTAGGGCGAAAAATACGGTATTTCGTTTCTTTGCAGAGAACAGCAAACTGTAGTTTGAGCCAAAACTACAGTTCTTGTTGCAGAAGAAGAAATGAAAAGGGGGGAGTTTGAGGCTCACAATGACCTATTCTAATCACAATAAACTCACTTGTATACTCCTGCCCACTTTAAATCTAATACAGTACTCTTTTTTTATAATTTTGATTTTACCAGTATAAAATTGTAACAATACAACTATACACATCCACATTTAAAGATTCATCTGAATCTCTGGACTTCCCACCTTCTCCTCCATGGGTCCAATTGTTAACATTTTCTACTGCATATTTTTCAAAAGTCCCTATTCTACATAACTCCATTATCTCCCTAATACTTGCCACATTACAAGTGTTATTGCAATCCTGCTAATGTTTTCATCTGTTTGCAGTGGTCTCCAAGATAAATTATACATTCTTCGCATTCTTTGTTAAAGTTTTGGTCTTCTTTGGTTTTGGAGCCTTCTGGACAGTTTTGCCATTTCGGCACAATCCAACAGTTTAATAAAGTCCCAACCAGAAAAGAATGGCAAATGAAATCTAATTCTCAACACACTATACAGACCATAGCTGTCAACTTACAGATTTGAAAATAAGGGACCGGCAGCCTCAAAAATAAGGGATCAGCAGCCAAAATAAGGGATTTTCCTAAAACAGGTATGTTCAACTTCTGAGCCCCTCCGAACCAAAGGCAGAAAGCCCAGCCAGCAGCCAAACGAAGCCTCAAGCGGTGGTTCCCACAGCGCAGCAACCCAGCAAGGTGGGATGCAGCAAGGAAAACCACCATCACCTCTCCGCTGGGAAGCGCTGAGCAAAGGCGAGTCCCCAGGCAACACGGCCGATTTGAACAGCACAAAGCATGCAAACTCCACCCCCCAGTCAATCTTAGACTCCTTATTGGGTGAGCAACAAGGCAAGCAACACAGTTAGAGCCTCCCTCCTCCCTGGCCGGCAGAGAGGGAGGGAGAAGAGCTGCTTCCTTTGAAACCCGGGAAATTTAAGGGACAGCAGCGGGACACGGAGCTGGGATAAGGGACTTTCCCGCCAAATAAGGGACAGTTGACAGCTATGATACAGACCCTGGATGTTGCTAGTACTATTCCGCATCACAGCAGCTCCACGCTGTACAATACACATGACAACAAACCTGCAAATTATCCTGTCCAATGAATCCAAGCAGCATCTGAACTTGCACTTGGTAGAACTTCACATACTCTGGGCCGGAAGAGTACCAGACGGACAAGGTATCCATGAGAGTCACCAACTCTTCTAAGAGCTATGAGAAACACCATTCGGAAATCCCAGGGGAAGGAGAAGACACGTTATGGGTTGTTTTTTTTAATAAAAAAGTTTTAAAGCAGAGGAACAGTTAAATACATATCTCGATTCACAGCGAGACCAAGTAATGTGCAACCCAGGATTGCTTTAAAAATTACCCCCCCCCCCAAAAAAACACCTTAAAATCGTAAAATTAGAACACACACACACGAGCTCCACCAGTGGAAGACACCCTGAATCTCAACACCATTGCATCTCCCCCAGAAACCCCAAACCAGCAAGGGTTCAAGGGCTGTGCCTGCACGCTGCCAGCGAGCTTCCAAACAGACAGACCTATATACTAGGAAAACAGCAGCTATACTTGCTTTTCTTATTTATTACGGTACTGTGTAGAAACTTCAAGATTTGCCTATTAATGTATTAAATGGGATCCCTGCCACGGAGAAGGTGTTTAGAATCCAATCACGTTTTAAACATTAAACTATATATATTTACTAATTGATATTATTAGTGTGAGTCCAAAGATATGTCTTTTTTAAAAAAAAAAATTAACTTCCTCCCTAGAGCAGTAGAAATACCCCCTGTGACGTTAACATATGAGAGTGCTGGAGGTGCCCTAAGGAAGTTAGATTAGCCTCAACCAGAGCCAGGGCCTTTTCAACACTGGATCCGGCCTGGTGGTACACTCTGCCTCATGAGACCAGGGCCCTGCGGGATCTGATCTCTTTCCGCAGGGCCTGTAAGACAGAGTTGTTCTGCCTGGCCTTTGGCTTAGAATCAGTTTGATTCCCTCCCCCTCTTTCTTTTTCCTTTCTCCTCCCATGAAGAAGCTGCATCCTAATGTTTTAATGTTGCATCTTAATCTTTTAAATTGTATTTTAATCAACTTGTTTTTATTATTGCTTGTTAGCCACCCTGAGCCTTGGCTGGGGAGGGCGGGGCGTAAATAAAAAAATATTATTATTATTGTTGTTGTTGTTGTTGTTGTTGTTGTTGAAGTCTTGCAGGCAGGACGCGAAGGCATAAACAACCACCCGACAACTTGACTCTTGTTTTTACATATTCATTCATACCTTTTCCGTCCACAGACTTGAATTAACAAGCCCTTCCGCTTGCAGGAAATCTTGCACAATAAGCAGGAGCCGGAAGGCGTTTTCTGAATACACTGGGAGAGATTTAGCGTCTCTGTTGTCTGTGACTGCCCATTCCAACATCTTCTCTAGCAAGCTATATTCAAAGAGGAAACGTGTTATTCAAAGGAGGCAAACGTTATGAATTTCAGAAAACAAGGACCTGATTACGTCTCCAGCTCTGCCACCCTATTTCTTGCTATGGGGAGGTGTTTTAAACTGCTTTTAAAATTTTGTTTCAATATTGTAACCCAGCCTGGGGCTTCAGGGCAAAGGGCGGGTAAATAATATATCAGTAATAACGTCTTAAAACACATCACAGAAGGCATGCTAACTCTCCAGTGGTCTGACTCTTCCATTGTCTCCTGAGACAGGCATATGCCAAAAACAGCAACAACAATAATAATAATAATAGGAGTTAGAGGTTCTGTGAAGTTAATTCCAGACACACGAAACAGTGTTCCAATTACAATACGGGTGACAGAATAAGAAAACGAATCACACCTTGTTTCTCAGGTTGCAAAGACTCTCCCAACTATTTGCTTAGAATGGAAGAATCAGCTGATACAGCTGGTCTTTTAGCTTTTTATGGACACATGTTGTGCATAGGTTGTGTTATTTACCCTGCTGTAGACAGCATCTTAAAAAGCAGAGACAACACCTTGCCAACAAAGGTCTGTATAGTTAAAGCTATGGTTTTCCCAGTAGTGATGTATGGAAGTAAAAGCTGGACCATAAAGAAGGCTGATCGCCAAAGAACTGATGCTTTTGAATTATGGTGCTGGAGGAGACTCTTGAGAGTCCCATGGACTGCAAGAAAATCAAACCTATCTATTCTTAATGAAATCAGCCCGGAGTGCTCACTAGAAGGACAGATCCTGAAGCTGAGGCTCCAAGACTCTGGCCACCTCATGAGAAGAGAAGACTCCCTGCTAAAGACCCTGATGTTGGGAAAGATGCAGGGAACAAGGAGAAGGGAACGACAGAGGACGAGATGGTTGGACAGTGTTCTCGAAGCTACGAACATGATTTTGACCAAACTGCAGGAGGCAGAGGAAGACAGGAGGGCCTGGCATGCTCTGGTCCATGGGGTCACGAAGAGTCAGACATGACTAAACGACTAAACAACAACAAAACTGCCCTGTGGACTTTAGGCAAGGGGCAGTATATATGTATGTATGTATATATATATATTTAAAAATTCTTAAAATAAACTCACTTGAGTTTTATTTCATCCGTTGGCCGTAGCAGCTCATTGGATATCCCCAATTTGGTGAGGGCAGAAAACACCTGCCCCCTCTCAACCCAAGCAGCATCGTCGGATCTTTCTATGCCTCTCCACATCACACAAAGCAGGGCATCGGTGAGTAATTGTATGAGATCTTCTTCACATGCCTATGGAAACAATCATGCATTTTAAGGAATTATAATATTATTATTATGGCGCTGTGGGTAAAAGCCTCAGCGCCTAGGGCTTGCCGATCGAAAGGTCGGCGGTTCGAATCCCCGCTGCGGGGTGCGCTCCCGTCTTTCGGTCCCAGCGCCTGCCAACCTAGCAGTTCGAAAGCACCCCCGGGTGCAAGTAGATAAATAGGGACCGCTTTCTAGCGGGAAGGTAAACGGCGTTTCCGTGTGTGGCTCTGGCTCGCCAGAGCAGCGATGTCATGCTGGCCACATGACCCGGAAGTTTCTTCGGACAGCGCTGGCCCCTGGCCTCTTAAGTGAGATGGGCGCACAACCCCAGAGTCTGGCAAGACTGGCCCGTACGGGCAGGGGTACCTTTACCTTTACCTTTAACAAGTCTTATCCTATGGAACTGGGACTCCTGGCATATGTACTTATTTTAGAAAATATGGTCTGTCTCTCGCTATCTTTTTTTTTTTAGCTGACCAGCCCCCAAGTGGCATCCAATCATATTAAAAGATAGACTATAAAAAGAAAAGGTAATTAACTGAGCAGTGAAAACCACAATAGTGTGAACTATTCAGGGAGAGAAGAAAATCAACTTGCGCTGATAAACTCCATCTGGATTTGCCTACTATGCAGTGGCAAAGCAATGTGAAAAGCACAAATCTTGAAATCCGAATGAACACGCATTATTTGTCTCTCTTTTCGTTAAAAGTTTAACTGTGAAAGAATTTTGATTACCGTACTTTTCCATGTATAAGACGCCCCCATGTATAAGGGGTTTCAAACTGAAGAAAATGGGGGGAGATGGCACAGAGTTGTTGAGCTTTTTGGGGGGGGCTGTTACCCAGGGTTATTTAGTTTTTTTAATAAGGGGGATTGCCGAAAATCACTCACCTGCATGCGTCGCAAAATCCGCCTCTCATCTGTCCCCTCGCCAGCAGAAACTGCCAATCGCCCGCCCAATTGCCACAGTGTCAGCCAATCAGCGTCAGCTATTAACGCAGCAACCAATCACACGCCCAACAGCCGTTGACAGCTGCGGCAGGAACCAATCAAACGTCCACCCTATGCCCTATCCATGTATAAGACGACCCCCACTCATAGCTGTCAACTTTTCCCTTTCCTTGCGAGGAATCCTATTCGGAATAAGGGAATTTCCCTTAAAAAAGGGGAAACGTTGACAGCTATGCCCCCACTTTTTAGCATAATTTTTAAAGAAAAAAACCTAGTCTTATACACGGAAAAGTACGGTAATTTTAAAAACTTTACTGGGTGGGCAGGCAATGGGACTGACCGCAAAAGTTTGCACAGAAGCAGGACGAAGACATTACCTCGCGAATTTCAAATAATGAGAGATCTGCCGGGAATGCCACCTCTGCCGCAGCGTTTGGCTCCTTCTCAAGATGCCCAGAGAATGTTTTGGTGTTCTCGACAGGCGAAGGGGTGCTGGGCAGGCTGTCCACCATCTGACTCCCACCGTCGCCCAGTTCATAAGAGTCAACGCTTGACAGGTCCAAGCTCAGGTGAGAAGGGTTCTTCTGCCACAGCTCATCTTGGTCCTCGGCCATGAAGGACATCTCTGCCCCGGAAGGTTCTTCGAGCATCACCCCAGGCTTGCTGTCTTCCAGGCTCCACCGATCGCAGGAACCGTTGAGAGATGCAAAACCAGTAGCGTCTCCCCCGTCGGCCTTTGAAGAAGAGTGTTTCTGAAACTCCTTACCCGGAGCGTGCTTTTCACCCTCTTTGGCAGAGTCGTTCCTGTTCTCCCTCGCACCGTTCCGGACCTCGGCGTTCTCTTTCAGGAAGAGCCTCGCCAACGTCTCCTGCCAGCCACGTTGCTGAGAAATCTGCTGCGCTGAATCCGGCTGGCTATGGAGGATTTGCAAAAGCTGCAGAAAGGAATAAGCGGGCGAGTTGAAGACTCAACATCAATCTGCAACAGGAACCTTTCAGATTTGAATTTTTTTTATTATTATTAAAGATTTTCTTGTTTTTACAGAAGTGTAATGTCTCGTATTTTTTCCATGTAACATTTTTACAAATCCGTTTCATTTGTTGAGACATTAGGGGGAGAAGAAAAAAATGGGGTGGTGGAGGGAGGGAAGATGGGTGGGGTCGGGTGGCGATGTTTCTATTATGCTTAATGTATGTAGGGTTTGGTGTCAGCGTTGCTTGTGCTGTTCACTTGTGTTCCTTTGGTGATGAGAGAGGTTGGGGTTGGCCTAGGATGTGGTTGTTTGTTTGTGATTGGCTGTGGTGATCTTTGTTTTCGTGTGTGAGTTGGGTGGGTGGGTGTTTTGGATCAGGTTAGCCATATTGATTTGTATGCTGTTGGTGGATTATTGGGCTGTGTATGTGATAAAGGGGAGCCATACTGGGGTAAAGGCGTCTTCTTCTGTTTGTCCCCGTGTCAGTTTCAGTTTATTGGTTAATTTTTCTAGTAGGGCTGTTTCCCATACTATTTGGTACCATTGGTCCCTGCTTACTCCTGACAGGTCTCTCCAGTGTCTGGTTATGGCATTTCTGGCTGCTGAAAGTAGGTGGGTTATGAGTTCTTTGTGGTGTAAATGGGCATTGTTGTCTTGGAAGATGTTTAGTAGGGCCAATTCTGGGGTGGTGTCTAATACTTGCTTAGTTATTTTACATATTTCTCGTATGGCTGTTCTCCAGAATAGCTGGATTTTGGGGCACTCCCACCACATGTGAAGGTATGTGTCTGTGGAGGTGCACCCTCTCCAGCACTTTGGTGAGGTTCCTGGGCATATTAGTGCTAGTTTTCTTGGTGTTAGGTACCACCTGTAGGTGAGTTTCAGAGTGAGTTTTTTTCTTTTCGTTGATATGGATTTAAAGGGGGTTTAGACCACATGCTGGTCCCTTGAGTGGGGTTAATCTCATAGCCTATGTTATTCTCCCATTGTTTTTTTATTGTGTCTAGGGGGTTTGTGGGATTTTGGAGTAGTATTTTGTATATTGTGGATACCGTCCCTTTACCGTTTCAACAGGAACCTTTCAGAGCTTTCTGTGTGCCTGTAAATCACGTTGCCTCGGAAAGAGCCACCAAGGTGCTAAACCAGCATGTAACTTAAGATGTAAGTAATAGGTCTGAGAATTTAAAGGTGTGACCTAGAGATGGGGAAAAAACCTGCGAAAAAAACGGAAAAATTGGGACAAACCCAAGTTTTTCCCTGGCTTCTCCCCAAGCCGTGTTTTTTTCCCCGCGGGAGGCGGCAATTTGATATAATCTGAATATTCTACACACTTTTTTTCAATTTTCCCGGGGGGAAAACGACTTTGGAAAAAACTGGGGTCTTCCCCAGTTTCCCCCCCAAGCCTTCCGACCTCTAGTCATGCCACATGCCATCTTTATAATAATTTCAGCCTAAAACAATATGGATTTTTAAAAACCAAAACAGGGATTATAATACCACAAACTTTAAATAGGTGGTTTAAGAAACAAATGTACTGTGTAAACAAATTTGCAATTTACGGCATGTTGTACAATGAAACAAGATTATATGAAAATGATGTACCGGTGGTATTTGACCCCTACTAAGTTAGCAGAAATAGAACAAGTACAAATATCTGCTGGAAACATAAAGAAAAATAAGGTACTTTTAATCATATATGGTGGACGTGTAAGAAAACAAAAACTTTCTGGGAGATGATATATAATGAACTGAAAAAACATGTTTAAAATAACTTTTGTCAAAAAAACCCCAAAAGCTTTTCTATTAGGAATTATAGGTACAGTACCAAGATTCCAAAGGACCAGAAAAGACATTTTTTGTATGTGACAACAACCGTATGGATGTTACTAGCCCAGAGGTGGAAGGAAGAAACAATTCTGACCAGGTAAGAATGGCAAACCAAGTTGATGGACTATGCTGAAATGGCAAAATTAACTGGGAAGCTCGGAAACCAAGAGGACAAGAACTTTAAAAAATAATGGGGGAAATTTCTAATTTATTTCTAATTTATTTATTTATAATTGTGGGCAGATGAAAACATTAGCAGGATTTTAACCACACTTGTAAAGTAACAAAACTTATGGACAATTTCAGGGGTCAGCAAAGTTTTTCAGCAAAGTCCCTCAGACCTAATGGGGGGCCGGACTATATTTTTTTTTGGGGGGGGGGTGGAAATGAATGAATTCCTATGCCCCACAAATAACCCAGAGATGCATTTTACATAAAAGGAGACATTCTACTCATGTAAAAAGACGCTGATTCCCGGACCGTCCAGGGGCCGGATTTAGAAGGCGATTGGGTTGGATCCGGCCCCTGGGCTTAGTTTGCCTACCCATGATTTAGAGTGATGGAAAATTTGGATATGAGCCAATATGCAGTTGTAAACATTGTTTTTAAGACCCATGGAGGAGATGGGGGGAAACCTTGAGATTCAGAGGAATCTCATTCTATGGATTTTTAATTGATTTTGTTTTATGTTTGTGTATTTTTAAAAAATAAAATAAAATTTTTACAAAAAAGAGAGGCAAATGGACTGTGTAAAAGGGGAGGAGCCGAATCCTGAGGATGCAAAACCCACTGAGAATTCTTATAGGTACAATGCAGTCAATTCATACTATCTTCACCAGGTTACAAAAAAAATAAAAATGAGAGAAACCAGATATGAACATTGTCCCACAGGATCAGTTCCACATAGCCAACAGGTGCCTTTCCCCCCTCCTCTGCCCCATGTGAACAGGATTGCACCCTGCATCAACTTCTGGACACATCCTAAGAACTCCACTGTCTCTCCCCAGACCTCGTCCAATAGACCCATCCTTTGCGATTCACCAGTGATGTTCCTGTCTACCATCTGGCCCACTCCAAAACGACAACAGAAACAACTCACCTTTTGACAAATGGCCACTCGGACATTGATATCTGCTCTGTGAGCCAGGTGAACCACTGCTATAAAATCTCTGTAATTCACAACTGGATCTGTGAAAAAGAAGGATCATTTTATCATATGTGGTGGGAGTGTAAAAAGGTGAAAGGCTTCAGGGAGATAATACATAATGAGTTAGAAAAAATGTTGAAATATACATTTATAAAGAAACCAGAAGCATTTCTTTTGGGTATTGTTGGAAATGAGATAAATAGAAAAGACTGTAAACTCTTTTTATATGCGGTAACCGCAGCAAGAATATTACTGGCCCAAAAATGGAAGCAAGAAGAATTACCAACGTTGGAAGAATGGAGGATGAAATTAATGGACTATGCAGAATTGGATAAGCTAACAGGAAGGATCCGAAACTGGCAGGACCAGAGGTTCACCGAAGTCTGGACTAAATTTACAGAGTATTTGAAAAGTATTTGTGATGATCAAACTACATTTGTAGGTTTACAAGAAGTTCTGTGAGGAGTAATTTAAGAAATATTGTAAAAATGGAAAGGGAGAGATGATCTGTTAAGAAATGTAAAGGCAATATTAAGTTAAGAACTGCAGGAGATGTGATTATGACGGAGGATTATCAGAGGAGCTGATGGAAGTCCAAATAAGAATACTGTATGTATGTAATAATTTGTGGTATGTCTTTAAAATTTTGTAAGCTAAAATTAATAAAAAATATTATAAAAAAAATAATTCACAACTGGATCTGTAGAGTAAGGATTCAAGACACACATGATGAGAAAAAGGGAAAATGTAATGAGTCCATCTCTGTCCCTTTTCCAACCCCCAAAATTGAAGAGGGTTGGGGGGTTTCGTGTATTTGGACTTTGCCATGAAAACACTACAATGAATTGAAGTGATAAATGTATTTTTCCTATTTCAGAACTCAGACAAGAAGAAAAAACTGTTAGGGTTCGACCACACAGTGGGGAACTTTTTTAAGCGCTGTAACAAGGGTGCCTCTGGAGCTTAAAGTGAGGCTCACCCAACAAAAAATAATATATAGAACCCCCTACCGCCCACCTAGGGGACGCGGGTGGCGCTGTGGGTAAAAGCCTAAGCATCTAGGGCTTGCCGATCGAAAGGTCGGCGGTTCGAATCCCCGCTGCGGGGTGCGCTCCCATTGTTCGGTCCCAGCGCCTGCCAACCTAGCAGTTCGAAAGCACTCCCGGGTGCAAGTAGATAAATAGGGACCGCTTACTAGCGGGAAGGTAAACGGCGTTTCTGTGTGCGGCTGTGGCTCGCCAGAGCAGCGATGTCACGCTGGCCACGTGACCCGGAAGTGTCTCCGGACAGCGCTGGCCCCGGGCCTCTTGAGTGAGATGGGCGCACAACCCTAGAGTCTGTCAAGACTGGCCCGTACGGGCAGGGGTACCTTTACCTTTACCGCCCACCTGGAATCCTGAAACGCCCACTAGTGGGTGGTAGGGACCAGGATGGCAACCCCATGGTTTAGAGGATGGAGAGAAAGATATGCAGCCCTGTATTGGGAAGTTTGTAATGCTGTGTGTGTGTGTGTGTGTGCGCGCGCGCACACACACGCATGCTGTAAGCCGCTCAGAGTGACTGGGGAAACCCAGCCAGATGGGTGGGGTATAAATATTATTAGTATCGGTATTAGTAATAATAAATAATAATAATAATAATAATAATAATAATAATAATAATAATAATAATTATTTTTATTTATACCCTGCCCTCCCCAGCCAAGGCCGGGCTCAGGGCGGCTAACAAGCAATAATAAAAACAAGTTGAATGAATACAACTTAAAAACAAAATTAAAATACATTAAAATATTGAAACATTAAAATATTAAAATGCAGCCTCATCGCAGGAGGAGAAAGGAAAAGATAAAAGAAAGAGGGAGAGGGAATCAAATTGGCCCCAAGCCAAAGGCCAGGCGGAACAACTCTGTCATACAGGCCTTGCGGAAAGAAATCAGATCCTGCAGGGCCCTGGTCTCATGAGACAGAGCGTTCCACCAGGCCGGAGCCAGTGTTGAAAAGGCCCTGGCTCTGGTTGAAGCTAATCTGACTTCCTTAGGGCCCGGGACCTCTAGGGTGTTGCTATTTATGGACCTTAAGGTCCTCCAGGGGGCATACCAGGAGAGGCGGTCCCATAGGTACGAGGGTCCTAGGCCGTGAAGGGCTTTAAAGGTCAAAACCAGCACCTTAAATATGACCCTGTACTCTACCGGGAGCCAGTGCAGCTGGAAAAGCACTGGATGATTATGCTCCCATGGCAGAGACCCTGTGAGGAGCCTCGCTGCAGCATTCTGCACCCGCTGGAGTTTCTGGGACAGCTTCAAGGGCAGCCCCACGTAGAGCGAATTACAGTAGTCAAGCCTGGAGGTGACCGCCGCATGGATCACTGTGGCCAGGTCGGGGCGGGAAAGTTAAGGGACCAACTGCTTGATGCGGCGAAGGTGGAAAAATGTCGCCTTGCCTGTTGCTGTAACCTGCACCTCCTTGGAAAGGGAGGCGTCAAGGATTACACCCAAGCTCTTAACGGAAGGCAATGGCACCAATTGGGCCCCCGCAAGAGAAGGGAGTTGGTCCCTCATCCCCATGCCATCCCGACCCAGCCATAGGACCTCTGTCTTCGAAGGATTTAGTTTCAATAGGCTCCCACGAAACTATCCAGCCACAGCTTCCAAGCATCTGGTCAGTGTGTCCGGGGCCGAGTCAGTGTGGCCATCCATCAGCAGATAGAGCTGAGTGTCATCAGCATATTGTATTATTATTATTATTATTATTATTATTATTATTATTATTATTATTATTGAACCACCCAAGTACCTGCATGAAGAACTTGGTTGAGAAGGTTCTTAATAAGAGATGTGGTCACTGGAGATTCGTTCAGGAGCAGTCCCAGTCCGGAATACCCAACTTCTCTGAGTTTCATACGCTGTTTGCTCCGCTCATAGACCTTGGTGCACTTCAACATCTGCCCCATGATCTGCAAAGAAAGGCTGCATGAAGGTCTTCCCGATGTGGGCAGCCAGATCCAAACCTCCCCAGTAGCACCAATGCACACCAAAGACCCTTCTTCACAAGCAAGAAACCAGCAACGCAAGTCTGCCTGGGTTCTGGAGGTGGAACGGGGTGTGTGGAAGTGGTCCTTTGCCTTGGGCGGTAAAATTTCTTTGCCTGGCCCTGCACACACACCCTCCAGTATCCCTATTCATGAGGGCTTCATCTGCCAAACAGTGCAGGATTACAGAAGTGAGAAGTGCCCTGGTCTTCACCACCCTAGTCATTTAGAAGCAGCTTCGACTCCAATCTGTACAGGCCCACCCTGGCTACTATTTTCTCGGTCACGTTTGTGTCTCAGAATGCAAGGGAGCTAGCTTTCGTGTTGAGATTTATCAGATGATAGTAGAAACAACCGTAAAGAGGGTCCATTTCTTCTCTAGACAGCGCTTGTATTCTTTCTAAGCCGTTTAAGGGTCAGTATGTCATTACAACAAATTTCAAACGGGCACGTTTATTTATTCTTAATAATTCGCAGTTCTACAGAACCCTCGCGGCAGCTCAGAACACAACATCAAACTAATATTAAAAACAGCCATAAATGCAGTGCCAGCTTTAAGAAGGACATGATTATTTAAAAAAAACACAAAAATCAATAAACTCCTCTCAGATGAAGGCTGCAATCCACTTGCTTGTGAGCACATAGACACAGCAAGATTTACTGTATTTTTCGCTCTATAAGACACACCAAACCATAAGACGCACCTAGTTTTGGGAGGAGGAAAACAAGAAAAAAAATATTCTGAATCTCAGAAGCCAGAATAACAAGAGGGATCGCTGCGCAGCAAAAGCAGCAATCCCTCTTGCTGTTCTGGCTTCTGGGATAGCTGTGCAGCCTGCAATCGCTCCATAAGACGCACACACATTTCCCTTTACTTTTTAGGAGGGAAAAAGTGAGTCTTATAGAGCAACAAATACGGTACTTCTGAGCAAATATACACAGTATTGGGATTTAAAATTAGCTAATGACAGCCAGTTTCCAGAAGCTGAAGCTATAACTGTACAACAGTTCAGCAAAGGGATTTATATTTTTTAAAGCTATCGGCTTGCATTTTATGCAAGCTTTCATCGGTGTGTGCAGAACTCAGGTGTGCCAAAAGAAAGATGTTTCCTAGAAAATGTGGCTTCATCTTGGTAGATCTATCGTTTTAGAGGGGACGCAGCAAGTTACCTTAAACACAAGCTCCCGCAGTCCGTCCGAGTACCTCTGGTTCAGCAGCAAAGCATAGAGGATGTCTGCATTTCCTGGCTCGAAAAGCAACAAGAAAAGCTGGTCTCGGGTTGGGCTGGTGTGGAGCAGGCTGAAAAGTACTTCCAGGACGCCACAGAGCTTGGGGGAGAACAAAACTGAATCAAAAGTGCAAAAGCCACACGGTTCTCACTATTCAATTTCACTCACTGTAAACAGCTTTTTATCTCCAGAGATGGGGGTTGATTATTTGAAGCGAGGGGTTTCTTAAAAAATGCCAGCGCCCCTAATGGAATTAGGATGGACCCAATTGGAGCCAGGCACAGCCCTATCTGGGATTTGCATGCTTTCTCCATGAACATTTGTAGCTGGGGTTCAGAGACTTGCCAGGAAGGGCCAAACAAGTGAAAAAGGCAGAGAGGTATTGAGCTGCTTGATGTTCACGCAGTGGCGTAGCATGGGTTGTCAGCACCCGGGGCAAGGCAAGTAATTTGCGCCCCCTAACCCGTGGATTTGCGCCCCCTAACCCCCACCCCCAGATTTTGCGCCCGGTGCGGCCGGCCCCCCTGCACCCCCCACGCTATGCCACTGTGTTCAAGTCGGATACTCAGGGCTCAGCCACACTTCCACTCACCCCACCGCCTTCCCTCAGGAAAAACTGCTCTTTACTGCTTAACTGGAACAAATGTCAATTGGTTGTTCCGCTGATTGATGGTTGTTCCTGTTCAGTGGTAAACAGCAGGTTTTCCGGGGGAAAGTGGTGGAACAAATGAAAATATGTGCCTAGAAGGCACAGGACAAGCAGAAAACCTCTCAAATCCGTACTTTCTAGGTGCAGTACAAGCCCTCGGTTGCCAATCAGACATTTTTACTCCCAAATTTCCTACTTCCATCTTTTAGAATAAATAGATGCAGCAAACCCAAAATTGTATGGATTTGTTATCTAGTAGGGGTGGATGGATCTATTTCTGTTCCATGCCAGTTTCAATACTTTGGCCACCTCATGAGAAGAGAAGGCTCCCTGGAAAAGACCCTGATGTTGGAAAAGATGGAGGGCACAAGGAGAAGGGGACGACAGAAGACGAGATGGTTGGACAGTGTTCTCGAAGCTACCAGCATGAGTTTGACCAAACTGTGGGAGGCAGTGGAAGACAGAAGTGCCTGGCATGCTCTGGTCCACGGGGTTATGAAGAGCCGGACACGACTAAACGACTAAACAACAACAACATGCATTACATCTCTTCCCCCACTGCCACTCCCATCGTTTTGAAGATGGAATAGAGAATGACAAGAAAAAAGAAACCGTAGTTTAACACAGGCATGCTAAATACCTGCTCCTCATCGTTGATGGCAGCTATATAGCCCATGATGCTCTGCACTTCCTCATGCGCCCCACCTTTGCTCAGGAAGTACTTTATTAATCCATACAGAGATGTTCTTATTGTTTTAAGATCATCTGGTGCCAAGTCACTGTCTTTGGAGCTGTTTCTAACCAAAACAAGGAAAGAAGACTTCATCAACAGGATTGCGTACTATGAATATAAAAGAGGCCAGACCCAGGAGAACCTTAGTTCTTCCAGTTTTCTTTTCACAAAGCATTTCTCCCTTTGTATATAATTTACCTCTTTGCATGTAACAGCTACCACTACCCATTTCGACTCTCTGGCACCCTATCTGCATAACCTAGCAATTCTAAAATATCGAAGCGCTTTTACTCTCATAAGATTGGATGTATTCCCCTCGGCCGTACTTGAGGGACGATTCCAAAAGATTCCACACGAAAAACGCTTATGTCCCTGTGGAGATGGCAGTACTGAATCGGTGGCGCATGTCCTCCTGGCTTGCACTTGAGGAATGAGGTTATCACCCCTCTTTTATTGTCCATTCTGGGTCGCCCAACCACTGCCACAGTGTCCTTTCTCTTGGCAGATCATGATGAGCAGGTGACAGCAAAGGTTGCAAAGGTTTTTAGCTGGGGCAATTAGAATAAGATCCACTATTTGACTATTGATTCAAAACCCTAAAATTTATTTTATATAACTGACAATTTTTTTTTTATTCTTTATATATCGTATTGTTGTTTTATTGCAATGGCCAATGCAAATAAAGATTCATTCATTCCATTCACTCCTATATAATAGCTACCCCTATTCTTGGTAATGGATATTAAAATGTTGTGCTGTTTTTGTTAGACATCACTCCGAAGAGCTTCAGAAACTTTACCCAGTGTAGGAAGATAGGACCAATGGAACAAGCACATGAAAGAGAGAGAAAATTAAAAACCAGCATTGTCCACTTAATGTCTCATTCAGGGGAGTACCTTCTTAACTACGATCAAGCATAATTACTTAAGGCAAATTAATTTTAACAAGAGAACCTATCTTACAAAACTCCATGTGCTTAGAAATGTCTGCTTGAAGGTGGTTAATAATTATGCAGACAGCTAGTACCGTATTTTTCGCACTATAGGACGCACTTTTCCCCCTCCAAAAATTAAGGGGAAATGTGTGTGCGTCCTATGGTGCGAATGCAGGCTTTCACTGAAGCCTGGAGAACGAGAGGGGTCGGTGCGCACCGACCCCTCTCGCTCCCCAGGCTTCAGGAGAGCCCCACCGCCAGCCCCACAAGCTCGGGGGACAGCGGGGAGGCGGAACGCCGCCATCCCGCTGTCCCCCGACTTGGTTAGAAGGCTGGAGGGGGGAGAAGCCTGCTCCTCCCTGTCGCCAGCCCCGCAAACTCGGGAGACAGCGGGAGAGGCGCAGCGCGCCCTTCCCGCTGTCCCCCGACTTGGTTAGAAGGCTGGCGGGGGGGGGGGGATAAGCCTGCTCCTCCCCGTCACCAGCCCCGCAAACTCGGGAGACAGCGGGAGAGGCGCAGCGCGACATCCCGCTGTCTCCCGACATTGTTTGGAGGCTGGCGGAGGGCTTCCTCCTCCCCCAGCCCCGCAAGCTCCCAGAGCGATGCCAAAGCTGCGCGCAGCTTCGGCATGGCTCTGGGTCCCGTTCTGGGGGAGGGGGAAGCTTGGGCTTCCCCCGCACCAGCCCCGCGCCTGGGGGGGGGAATAAATTTTTTCCCCTTTATTCCCCCCCCCCCCCAAATCTAGATGTGTCCTATGGACCGGTGCGTCCTATAGTGCGAAAAATACGGTATATAGAACAATAGCTAACATCTGAGCGGCATAACAGGAAGTCCCTTGTCCGAACCTCAGTTCTGTCATGAAATTATTAACAAAGCCACACTCAGCTTCAGCTGAGATAACAGCATCAACATTACAGTGATATTGCGGCAAGGTAACATATGTGAAGCATATTCTAAAAATCTTGCACTAACTGACGTTCCCACCGTAAATAATATGTATCAAGTTTATTGCAAACCCTCCAAACAATTTTGTGATGCGGAAGAAAACATTTTTGACATTTGCAAAGAAGTCCTATGCCATCTGTGTAATTGTTTTAAGGTATTTTCCCTAAGAAAACTGGAAACAGGTTTTCACAAGTATTTCATTGTTCCCGCACTGAACATGTAGATGTGTTAACTAACGGTATTTTTAATCATAATTGAACACACCTCAGAGTATCACCTAACCCCCAAACTGAAACCTAGACTTATTCTGATATTCCATTTTTCTGTTATGAAAATGGAAGAGTCATAGTGGCAGAAAGGCTGTGAGGGTCTTTGTGATGACCCCCTCCATTGAAAGCTTCCTTCAGAAAGGAGTTTCTGCCAGGATCATGATGCGCAGGTGTATTTTGATTCATTGAATACAATGAAAGTTTTTTAGTCTTGGTGGAGGGAAGAGCGTGTACAAATTCAACAGGGCTTTGTATGTTGGCTTTGTTGCTATTTTGTTAATGTTGTTCATATTGTTTTATAGATATGAATGCTGTAGTACTTTATGGATCCTATAATGTGATTTTTGGTGTAACTGTGATGTTTAGCTTATTTTTTTTAGTTGTTTTGTTAATAGTGTTACATAGATGGTAATTGTTTTATCTGTGATTGTTTGACTGGGGATTTGTATTCTATATGATTCATGCTGTATTAGTGATGCTCCATCATGTTATTTTTATCTTTTGTTTGTAAGCCGCTTTGGGATTTATTTGAATAAAAAGCAGCATAGAAATAGAATCAATCAATCAATCACTTTGAACATTCAAATAGCTTTGTGCTATATCATGTTAATACATACATACATATATATATATATATATATATATATATATATATATATCTGTCTGTATGTGTGTGTGTGTGTGTATATACACACACACACATACACACACACAGAGAGAGAGAGAGAGAGAGAGAGAGAGAGAGAGAGAGAGAGATAATATATACCGTATTTTTCAGCCCATAGGGCACACTTAGTTTTTTGGGGGGGAAATAAATAAAAAAAAATATCCCCCCCCCAAGGCACAGGGCTGGGGCGGGGGAAGCCCGAGCTTCCCCCGACCTCAGCCCCCAGAACAGGCAGCTCTCCCATGGCTTGCGGATAGCTTCCTGAAGCCTGGAGAGCGAGAGGGGTCATGCGCCCCATAGGACGCACACACATTTCCCCTTCATTTTTGGAGGGGAAAAAGTGCGTCCTATAGGGCGAAAAATACAGTATATTCTCTCTCTCTCTCTCTCTCTCTCTCTCTCTCTCTCTCTCTCTCCAGAGCGGTTAAGACAAAACAATAAAATCGATAAAAATTCACTGCCAGACATCAAAGCATACAAAAGTTAAAATGCACAACAAGCTAAGGAAAGATGCAAGATTTCATACCCATAATAGATCCTCAGTGTATCCAGTAAAAACTGCACGCCATACTTTTTTCGGAAGAGCCTCCGACTGTCTTTGATGATTGTAGAAAGGTACTGGATGTGACCTACAAACACAACATTTCCCATCAGGGCAGGTCAGTCTAGCGTTTCATATATATGGCGAGTGTCTTATGATACGTGCAGCAAACCAAGTTATGTTTCAGTGTTAATTTTAATAGCGCCAAGACTCACCGATTCGGAACGGGAAGTCTCCCCGATTCCAGATGCTGAAGTCAAAAAGCAAGTGTTGATACATCTGCTGCAGAAGGGGTGTGTTTTTCGCCACAGAGACCTGTTCGATCAACAACTGGACAGCCATCAAGACATTCACATCCATGAAGCTGCTTGGCACCTAAGAAACAGACAGATAAATTTACGTCTATCCCTTTATGTTCTACAAACTATAAAACAAAACAAATATTGCCACTGCATATTTAAGCAAGCGTTGCTGTTTAGTCATTTATTCGTGTCCGACTCTTCGTGACCCCATGGACCAGAGCACGCCAGGCACTGCTGTCTTCCACTGCCTCCCGCAGTTTGGTCAAACTCATGCTGGTAGCTTCGAGAAGACTGTCCAACCATCTCGTCCTCTGTCGTCCCCTTCTCCTTGTGCCCTCCATCTTTCCCAACATCAGGGTCTTTTCCAGGGAGTCTTCTCTTCTCATGAGGTGGCCAAAGTATTGGAGCCTCAGCTTTAAGCAAGTGGCTTCATGACAAATACGTTATTAGTACGAAAAACCTACCAGTTTTGTTTGCATGGAAGAAGTCAACTTGAGACTTGAGAGAAGTAGTGTGCACCAGCTGAATTTGCATTTTTTCCTACAGGCTTGCAATTTTATTACAACAGACTGTAGCAGCTTTAGTTTAATAAATCAAATTCAAGTCTCTAATGCTAATATATGCACCCTTAATGTTAATGAATGACAGGGAGCTACAATCCTGTAGCATTTCAGGGGATAATTTAGAATGAAATTCCCAGGTGTCAAAAAAGGTTATTTATGTATGCCACTACTGCGGCCTGTGTTTTGTTAGCCCAAAAATGGAAAACGAACAAAGTCCCGACCAAAGAAGATTGGCAACTTAAGTTGATAGAATATGCGCAGCTTGCAGACTTAACATATAGAATAAGAGAACAACAAGAACATATGTTTAAAGATGATTGGAAAACGTTTATTGAATATATGGGAAATAACTGTGTACAGCTAAAAAGGCTGGCAGCATTAAGATAGATTCAGCAGTGTAAATAAGCTATGATAGATGTAATAATGAATTACTGAATGGTATAGTTTCTGTAAAATATGCAGGGATTTATGATATGTAAAATGAACCATGGAAAGAGGAGAAGGGAAGTCACTGATATCTTAAGGATGTAAAAATGAGAACGTGAAATTGTAAAACAGAAAATTTGATAAAAAATTATATACAATTATGTAGCATTTTCATTGCACTTCACTGATCTACGCTGGAGTTCTTTGGTATGGATCAATGGAAAAATATATCTGGTTTGGATATACAGGGTGAGTCCTTTAAAATGGCCCCACGGATACAGAATACACATGTTCCACGGGGCCTCTTTTAAAAGACTCACCCTTTACAACAATAGATTCACTGTGGTTCACAATGCACATATTTGTGAACAGAGAATCTGACAAGGCAACACTTGTCTACCAAAACTGAAAACATATACAAACTATGGTTTAAGTATCCTACTCAGTACAATTGCTAGTATTAAATGTTGGTAGTTGCTGCATACCTTCTGCAACAGGGCTCCTAAGGTTGCGACTCCATGCGAGTGAACAAGATTATCCTGGTTGATTGGGTGCCTTTGAATAAAGTGCTTTATCATCAGGATGAAAGTTGCAACAATGTTCTTCTCTAAACGAGCCTCTGGAAGAAGGAATATAGGCCTTTAGCTAAAAATGTTAGGAATTGTGGAAGTAGAAAAAGAAAATGATCAAGAGAAAAGTTTTGTTGTTGTTTGGGTGCATTGCTTTTCCATAAAGAAGGCTATTTAAAAGCCTCAATGCATACAGTTCTTGCCTTACCCGAAGCCTTGGTGGAGGTTAACACCACCCAATCTCCTTCTACAGGTGTCTGCAATTCAGGAGCAACCGATTCCACATCAAGCCTCTCAGGTAGTTGCCCATCGAGGTAGCTGATCTGTTCTAGCAGTGGAAACAGCACATTCAGTCCACCAACGCAGTTGATCATATCCTTAAGGAAGAGAGGGAAGAGAGAGAAGGGATGGGAAGAGGAATGTGTAGTCAGTGTTTGGAAATCAACAACCAAAGAGCTTTGGTAAAGATCTGCGACTGTAAGTGAATTGGGATTCTTGTGAGCTTCTGAAACAAGCTGCAAATACTATATAGATGCGGAGGTTAATAGCAAATCACACTGCACCCTGCTTTCTGTCTGCACCCTAAACGGCCTCAGTCCTGTATTCCTGAAGGAGTGTCTCCACCCCCATCGTTCAGTCCGGACACTGAGATCCAGCGCCCAGGGCCTTCTGGCAGTTCCCTCATTGCGAGAAGTGAGGTTACAGGGAACCAGACAGAGGGCCTTCTTGGTAGTGGCACCCGCCCTGTGGAACGCCCCCCCCATCAGATGTCAAGGAAATAAGCAGCTATCTTACTTTTAAAAGATATCTGAAGGCAGCCCTGTTTAGGGAAGTTTTTAATATTTAATACTGTATTGTTTTTGACACTCGATTGGGAGCCGCCCAGAGTGGCTGGGGAAACTCAGCCAGATAGGCAGGGTATAAATAAATTATTATTATTATTATTATTATTATTATTATTATTATTATTATTATTCCTAAAAACATTGGATTTATTTGTGGGAAATGTATGGGACTGCAAGTGGGGATGCCATGGAAGCAGAGGCAAAACTTTCCCCCTTCTCGTGCCACTTTGGTCCCCGTAATCTAGAGTGAGAGACAGGTTTTGTCTCCACCTCAACTGTGTCCCCTTCAGTTTCTCTCAAATAATAACCCACTTCCAGAAGAGAAAGTAAGCAGAAATGCTGAAACTACCACACACAGGTTAATGAATTAACTTCTTAACCCTCTGTTGGGCTATATGGCAGGTCTTATGCTACACCAATCCTCTGAACGTTTGGTAGAATCTAGGTAAAGGTAAAAAGGTAAAGGACACCTGGACAGTTAAGTTCGGTCAAAGGCGCTCATCTCGCTTTCAGGCCAAGGGAGTCGCCATTTGTCCACAGACAGCTTTTCCGGGTCATGTGGCCAGCATGACTAAACCACTTCTGGCACAAAGGAACACCGTGATGGAAACCAGAGCACACGGAAATGCTGTTTACCTTCCCACCGCAGCGGCACATATGTATCTACTCGCAATGGCGTGCTTTCGAACTGCTAGGTTGACAGAAAGCTGGGATAAAGCAATGGGAGCTGACCCCGTCATGGGGATTCGAACCGCCAACCTTCTGATTGGCAAGCCCAAAAGACTCAGTGGTTTAGACCACAGCGCCACCTGGGCCCCAATTGGGAGAATCTACAACCCAGATGTCAAGAGTCAACACACGCTCTTCCTGCTTACTGTAGTAGTAGTAGTAATAATAATAATAATAATAATAATAATAATTTATTATTTATACCCCGCCCATCTGGCTGAGTTTCCCCAGCCACTCTGTGTCACTTTCTGTGACTGCAGAAAGTTGCACTGCAGACTTGCCTTTAGAAACTCACAATTCTTTACACACACAGTACAACCATGAGTCTGACCAAACTGCGGGAGGCAGTGGAAGACAGGAGTGCCTGGAGTGCTCTGGTCCACGGGGTCACGAAGGGTCGGACACGACTAAACGACTAAACAACAACAAAAGACTTATCTCTAAATAGAACTGCATAGGATTGCATTGCTATGAAAGTGTCAAGATTTTATGTATCCTTTTGTAAAGCACCTCCAAGGTATCTCTACTGATCTCCCCTGCCAAGTTTTTCGCTTTCCATCTACTCTCCCCATCCCTGCTTTGGTCTTAGAAACACACACACACAGAGAGAGAGAGGATTGAGACCATTAGCTCCACCAAAACATTAAGAAGAGTTTGGATTTGATATATTGCTTTATCACTACCCAAAGGAGTCTCAAAGCGGCTAACCTTCTCCTTTCCCTTCCTCCCCCACAAGAAACACTCTGTGAGGCGAGTGGGGCTGAGAGACTTCAGAGAAACGTGACTAGCCCAAGGTCACCCAGCAGCTGCATGTGGAGGAGCGGGGACGCGAACCCGGTTCCCCAGATTACGAATCTACCGCTCTTAACCACTACACCACAGTGGCTCTCTGGGTGGTCATTTCTCATACACATAATATAATCCAAACCCTTATAGAATCCCACAATCATTACAAGCCATTGGAGATGTTTACCTTAATGTCCCAGTTCACCACTTTGTTCCCTGTTAGCCTTCCATGTAGAAGATTGGGGGAAAGGTCAAGGCATATTGGGCTTCTGCAAGCCTGTCCAAAAAATAGGAGAAAATGAGCTAAGCACTCTTTAACAAATAAGCTCAGGCACTGTACAGTGGTACCTTGGTTCTCAAACTTAATCTGTTCCAGAAGTCCATTCCAAAACCAAGGCGCGCTTTCCCACAGAAAGTAATGCAAAATGAATTAATCCGTTCCAGCCTTTTAAAAGCAACCCCTAAAACAGCAATTTAACGTGAATTTTACTATCTAACGAGACCATCGATCCATAAAATGAAAGCAATAAACAATGTACTGCAGTGACACAATCAATCAATCAATCAATCAATTAGTAGCTGACCTGGGCTCCACACACTCACAAAAACAAACACAAAAAGAGCCACAAAAATGCAAAATAAATAGCAAAACCAGACAGACCTCAGCGTAACACTCAAAAAGTGTGGCACTCAAATCAGATGCGTAACTCTCAAAACGGAAGTGTAAAACTCAAAAGGGAGCACATTCGGCTTCTGAAAAAAGTTCGCAAACCAGAACACTTCCTTCTGGGGTTTGCAGTGTTTGGGTTCCAAGTCGTTTGAGTACCAAGGCGTTTGAGAACCAAGGTACCACTGTACCGAAATTCTGCTTAGTTATCATGGCTAAAGCTGGTGGTATCCTCACCATATTTGTATAATCCTCTTCTAAAGCCATCAAAGCAAAACTACAGGAAAATGGAGTTCCTACCTTGGGTGTATAATGAAGAAGCATTTTACTGGGCAAATCGGCTGTTTCGGACTCTTGAGATTTCCATGGAGTTAAGCAGTTTGGACCTTCAAAATATTGGGGGGGGGGGGGAGAGAGAGAGAGAGAGACAAAAAGCCATAATAGGTTTAACATTTGTGCCAACAGCCTGACTTAACACCTACTCCCCAATCTAGCAAGAGAGATCCATGTGAAGCAAAGCTGCCTATCGAGAGAGCTGAAGGCGCATCTCAATGTATCTCACATCTCAAAACCATTTCTACACACACACACATACCCTCCCTGTTCCTCCGGCCTGGCTGGATGTTTCTTTTGAAGCAAATGTAGAAGTTCATCTCTCTCTCTGGGACCACTGGCCCCATAGTATGTATGTAACAAGTGGTATGAAGCTGGACAGACAAAATACCGTATTTTTCGCTCTATAAGACGCACCAGACCACAAGACGCACCTAGTTTTTGGAGGAGGAAAACAAGAAAAAAAATATTCTGAATCTCAGAAACCAGAACAGCAAGAGGGATCGCTGCGCAGTGAAAGCAGTGATCCCTCTTGCTGTTCTGGCTTCTGGGATAGCTGTGCAGCCTGCATTCGCTCCATAAGACGCACACACATTTCCCCTTACTTTTTAGGAAGGAAAAAGTGAGTCTTATAGAGCAAAAAATACGGTATATAACAGCCCAGATGCAGATGAAAACAGAAGAAAAGGGGGGGGAATGACACATGTGGTTTTGAAATAAATAAATCACCATTCCCCTCTTTATTTTCAACTTTCTTGGGCACATGAAACTAACCATAATTACCTTGAATTTCTGCTTAACCCTCAAGAAAGAAGGGCATTTTCGCTGGCCAGGTTTAATTCAAATCCATCAAACCTCCTTTGGGGATGGTTCTTAGGCAGGGTGGAAGGAGAAAGAACTTGCCCATGCGAAGACCCCCTGGTGGAAACCCTTACACATATGGCTCTCAATTGTAAACTATATGCTGATCTCCGCCAGCAATTTCTAGATCAACTCTGTATCCCCAAATGGAAACCAGAGTCAGAGGTCATACATTTTCTATTACTGGGGAATGATCAGGAACTCACCAAGTTAGTCACTAAATATCTCATTTTGGTTTTTTGTCATCGAAATACACTGCAGATCTCCCTGAAGACCGTGAGATGTGACAATAGACTGCTCTACCTCCTTTCATTCAGCAAATATTTCGTGTCACTGGGGAAGGGATAATTCTGTATTGATTTGTTTTGTTTTGGATTTTGTGTGTGATGCCAATAAAAGGTTTTACGAGTTCCCTAAATAGAAGCAACTATTTCATTCATTATATTTGTCACCAATTGTGGTTCACACCTAAGTAAAAAGGGAAAGGGAAAGGACCCCTGGACGGTTAAGTCCAGACAAAGGCGACTATGGGGTTGCAGCGCACATCTCGCTTTCAGACCAATGGAGCCGCCATTTGTCCACAGACAGCTTTCCGGGTCATGTGGCCAGCAGGACAAAGCTTCTGGCACAACAGAACACCGCGACGGAAACCAAAGTGCACAGAAATGCCGTTTACCTTCCCGCCGCAGTAGTACCTATTTATCTACTTGCACTGGCGTGCTTTCAAACTTATAGGTTGGCAGGAGCTGGTGCAGAGGAAAGGAACTCACCCCATCGCAGGGATTCGAACTGCCGACCTTCTGATCGGCAAGCCCAAGAGGCTCAGTGGTTACTTAATGGGATAGTAATACAGATGCCCATTCCATTTGCCAACTTTAATGTGCTCAACTCTTATATTGGCACAGATGACACACACGGCTAAAGCGTAACCAGAGTTCCATTTGTAATATGAGTGTGAAGCTAGTTATGAAAATCAAGTGCAAATCGCAGAACTGTTTGCGTGTGTTTATGAACACACATTTCTGTGAGAAATAAAGTTAGCAAAAAAGAAGAAGGTAGAGAAAACAATTGAGACTAAATTGGGGCAAATTAACCTTTATATTGGGGGACACGGGTGGTGCTGTGGGTAAAACCTCAGACCTAGGACTTGCCGATCGCATGGTTGGCGGTTCGAATCCCCGTGATGGGGTGAGCTCCCGTCGTTCGGTCCCAGCTCCTGCCCACCTAGCATTTCGAAAGCACCCCTAAGTACAAGTAGATAAATAGGTACCGCTTTCTAGCGGGAAGGTAAACGGCGTTTCCGTGTGCTGCGCTGGTGCAGGCTAGCCAGAGCAGCTTCGTCGCGCTGGCCACGTGACCCAGAAGTGTCTCCGGACAGCGCTGGCCCTCGGCCTCTTAAGCGAGATGGGCGTGCAACTCCAGAGTCGGACACGACTGGCCCGTATGGGCAGGGGTACCTTTACCTTTACTTTAACCTTTATAAAAGCAGGGACTAGACAGCGGAAGAACTATGCCAGTTCAGAGATTTGCAAACCGGCCTGTGAGCCTCAGATGAAGGGCAATACAGAAATTTAATTAATTATTATTCATAATAATAGACCATAGCAACTGGAAACAAAAGAGATTCCTAGGCAGACTAAAACTTAAGAACAACAGAAGAGGGGTCAAAATACCCAAAGTAAACTGCACTTTCCAGAGATGAAAAGAAAACAAAGTCCCTACCAGAGAAGAATGGCGGATGGACTATGCTGAAATGGCTAAAATACCAGAAGAATAAAAAATTAGGAAGACCATAATTTTAATAAGGAATGGGGAAAATTTATAACTTATCTTAAAGACCACTGTAAACAGTTAAAATTGTTAGTAGGATTGGAATATCACTTGTAGTTTAAGGGTGAATTATGGATACAATGGAGATGTAAAAGATTTGGACTATTGTAAAAGATGCAGAAGGAAATGCTTAACAACAGGACCCACAAAGGGGAGGAAATCCAGCAGATTCCTTGGAATCTTGTTTTTGATTATTTATGTTTGATATATCTCTGTAAAATTTCAATGTGAAAAACCAAACTGCGCTTCGGAATGCTCACCTGCCAAATACAACGCTTTCACATGAGTAGGCTGCAAGGCTTCATGAAATATGATAACTGATCCAAGCTGGCCTTCGAGAGAGGTGGGGCATCCCCACTCGCTGTCCTGCGTTCCTGCTGAGATCAGCTTAGTGATGTGTTCCGGCTTGCCCAGCAGCCCACTCCAGCTGCCTGGGCTAAGAATACCACCGAGCGACGTCCGATGGGGCAGAGCAGGGGATGAAAAAGGCGGATCTGGGATCTGGGATGGCGGTGGAGTAGTTGTCCTTTGGCCAGCAGAACCAATGCAGCAAGAAGTGAAAGACTGGAGAATTTCCCCCATGTGGCAAAAAACAACAACACATATCACAAATTAGTAAATTAAATGCAGTTTGGCACATACAAACAGATAGCCATAAAGGGCCAAAATTATCACTGCGTGAAGATCTCAGGCTTTTGACAAACATTTGGCCTCTCAAGTGATACCTTTAATCTCCTTAGCATGCTAATTTCAACTAGTTTTATCTCCTGTCTCTTGCCACTGGTTATGAGCTACGGCTTTTGTTCCTTGTTTTTTTAAGTTGTCTTTTAAATGACTGTAAGCTGCCTTAAGCATTTTAATACAAAGGCAGGGTAAAATATCTTTAATAAAATTTCATATAGGTATATGTACACATACAAACACTTATCTATTATGTGCGGTGCTAAATTTCTAAAAAAAAATGTTCAGGGGTACTCTTATTTTCCTACTCCTATTGAAATACTGCCCCTCAACCTAGCAGTTCAAAAGCACATCAAAGTGCAAGTAGATAAATAGGTACTGCTCCTGCGGGAAGGTAAACGGTGTTTCCGTGCGCTGCTCTGGTGCCACATGACCCGGAAAAACTGTCTGCGGACAAACGCCGGCTCCCTTGGCCTATAGAGTGAGATGAGCACCGCAACCCCAGAGTTGTCTGCGACTGAACCTAATGGTCAGGGGTACCTTTACCTTTACCTATGTAAAAGAACACTGTTAAAATATTAATCTGCTGGCAGGCTTTGATTGAGTTTCTGTGTGTAAATAGCACAACTTTATATAATTTTAAGTAAGCTAAACAATATGGAGAAAATATAGTCATGTGCGTATTTAAGGAATCGAATTCAGGAACATAATGGGAAGAACGGAGGTCACGTTATTACAAAATGATGTAAAAAATAAGTATCAATCAAGGAATGAATGGCTTTTTTTATTTTGTCTTCAATATCCACTGATTGTTTTTGTTATACTGTTTTGGATCTAATAAAGAATTTGAAAAAGGGGAAAAAAGAAAAGAAAAAGAAACAGTCTTCCATGAGCAGAATACCACAAGATTTGAGTTGAGCCTGACAGGTAAAAGGTAAAGGTAAATGACCCCAGGTCATTGAGCCTGACAACCTACTGGAAGCCAGTATAATTATCTGCGTACAGGTGTAATAAAAGGTATTTCACTTTACAGGTCTCGGCTGATAATCTCATTACCACTTTCAGAACATGCTGATCATTTTGGAGAATCTTCCTTGACTATCCAGTTTATAGGCGACCATAGTCAGTAAGCAAAAGCTGATGTGACAAACTCACTTGTTGCATAGTTTTTTTCTTTATGCATCCACAATGAAAGCTAAAGGTCCATATTCTATGCAGGGGGAAAGTGAGGTGTGACAAAAACACAGACTTACTTCATTCATGGCAGGAAATCTGAGGGGCGCCGAGATCTTCTGCTGTCCATTCACATAAATATATACAAGGCTTTGACCAAAGGGCCTCTTCCCGGGCATATGAACAATGCTTATGTTGTGCTGTTGAAAAAAAATGATAATATTTTTTAGTCATCATCATTATTAATTCTATGGAGGAGTTACAAGTGGCTAATTGTTGCTAGATTTTGCACCCAGGAACATTATCTATCTATATGCATCCATCTCCGTGAAAGAAATAAAATAAACAATTGCAGTAGATTACTTATCAGATCACTAGGAATAGACCTAGATTTTCTCATTGGTCTGAGAGAGACGTACCGTATTTTTCGCTCCATAAGACGCACTTTTTCCCTCCTAAAATCTAAGGGGAAATGTCTGTGCGTCTTATGGAGCGAATGTGTGGTCCCTGGGGCTGGGAGGGGGACCCGGGCTTCCCTCGCCAGCCCCACAAGCACGGGGAGGGAAGCTCAGCGTTCCCCACTGCCAATCCCACAAGCTGCGGGGAGCAGCAGAAAGCTTCAGCGAGGCGCCTGTCCTGGAAGCCAGAGGAGGAACAGAAGGGTCTCCTCCTGTTCCTTCTCCAGCTTCGCTTGAAGGGGCGCTGCGCAGTTCTCCCTCTCTGTGCAGCACCTCTCCTGCAAAGGAGTGGCGCTGCGCAAAGAGGGAGAACTGCGCAGCGCCCCTTCAGCGAGGCCCCTGCCCTGTCTTCTGCCTTAGCCTCTTCCGGGCAGGGGGAGCCTTCATCCCGCTGCCCTGAAGAGGCTTGGCGCTGTTATCCCAGAAGCCAGAACAGCCACACAGCATCCCAGAAGCCAGATCCCTCTTGCTGTTCTGGCTTCTGGGATTCAAATTTTTCTTCTTCTTGTTTTGCTCCCCCCAAAACTAGGTGCGTCTTATTCTCTGGTGCGTCCTATAGAGCGAAAAATACGGTAATGCTCACTGAGGAGCAAGTCTTGCATCTCTGTCCTATCATGCTCAAATTCCTCTCACCTTTCCTATACCCAGGAATGTTGTGCCATCCAAGCATTGTTAATCCTTGGTACAATGCATGCAGAGACACTCCTAAGAACTGATTAAACCTAAGAAATGCAATAAGGTTTAGGAGCCTCCGTGGGTTCATCTTAATCAGATTTAACAACAGTCAGGCAGGGACCCCAAATTGTGACCTACACAGACTAGATTAGTGAGACTTGGGGATGGCAAGGATGTCGTTACATCTTTACATGATGACTGCCTTCAGATGATAATATCTTTGCTTAAGAAGGCAAGATATGAATGAGTTTTGTGTCCATACATGCAGTCTTCGGCTACGGAATAAAGAAAAAAATGGCAAGCTATAATAAACCATGGTTTCCTGTTACATCTGAGCCAAGTCTGGAGCAAGTCAGCATCTCAAAACATGGTCCAAAGCTGGTTTATGTCGCTCCAAACCCAATGATCATACTTTTCCAGTCGGACATCGTTGGGAACTATGGTTAATTGAAGACACTATGCCAAGAACATAGGAAGGAAGGGATGGCATGAGAATGGAGAATCTGGGGAAAGGTTTTGTGCATTAACCCGAAAGCCGGTCATTTGAACTTGGTCAGTTATCTTATCCTGAGAGGGAATTCCCAGTGCCTACCAACAGAGAGTCCACTTTTTAAAAGGGTCCTATCGCATTACAGGGAAGCGGGTGGCGCTGTGGGTTAAACCACAGAGCCTAGGACTTGCCGATCAGAAGGTTGGCGGTTCGAATCCCCGCGACGGGGTGAGCTCCCGTTGCTCGGTCCCTGCTCCTGCCAACCTAGCAGTTTGAAAGCACATCAAAGTGCAAGTAGATAAATAGGTACCGCTCTGGCAGGAAGGTAAAGGGCGTTTCCGTGCGCTGCTCTGGTTCGCCAGAAGTGGCTTAGTCATGCTGGCCATGTGACCCGGAAGCTGTATGCCGGCTCCCTCGGCCAATAAAGCGAGATGAGCGCCGCAACCCCAGAGTCGGTCATGACTGGATCTAATGGTCAGGGGTCCCTTTACCTTTACCTATTGCATTACAACAAGGTCAGCTGAAACAGTCTCTCTTACCCACAGAGAATCACAGAAGCAATGATCCGACAGCATCACGGTCGCATATTCCTTCTTCGTACACACAGCAACCACTAGCATTCCTGAACACGCAATAAATGCCTCAAACCCTGTTCCATTGCCTGTAAAAAAGCTACAGATAGATAGATATTTAATGAATGTGGTCAGCTCTTCGGAGGCACACATTGGCAGATAATAATAAACATTTCTTTTGCAATGAGTTAGAATTGTCTCCACAAGGGCGGTGGCCCCCCAGGCTCATTTGAAGCTAGGCTGATTATTTCAGACAGAAGGGCAATCTTAGACCTGGGCATACAAAATGACCATGTCATTTTGATATCTCTCAGATTCTACCAATTTCAGCATGGAACCACTTCTGAGAGGAGCTCTCTCATAGCAGAGCTATGCAAAATGCTGTTTAACTGAGGCTGTCTGAAATTCTATAGGTAGCTTAGTTTACGTGGTTCTATGGACCATAAACATCATATAAAGGTTATCAAGACAGCCACAGAAGAGGGAAATACAATATACATCCCCAAAGATTGCGCCTTTTAAATAATCTACGATCAAAAATCATTTGAGAATACAGATAGTCTTGACTCAGAACTTATCTTCCCTTTATCGGTCATTGTCTTGTTTTGATGACTACAGTGAGAAACTTAGCTATAGTTTCTGTAATCTTAAGTCTGCCCTCCGCCATCAAAACTGAAGCAGAAAATTCAACTGAGTTCCCCAAGTGTAGAGAAAGTAGCCAGGAGATAAATTAGGATCTTACAAACATATTTAAAAATTTGCACCATAGTAGAACATAGGCTACTGATTCTAATGAGAAGAAACTCTCAAAGGCCGAGGCAGTCTGCTAAATCGGCCTTCTATGCCTGCTGATTGCAAAGAATTGAACTACCTAGCCACTGAAATGCTTCGTTATCTAGCAATGTTTAATGCTTCTAAATACATAGCAGTGTCCTTCTACATACAAGGCACCGGATGACTCTACTACTGAGCTCTGGCCGCTTGTCTATAATTTCACTGTGGGAAGAATGCAGGTTTCCTTTCTAAACACTAGCAGTCATCAAAGGTCATTTCACTTTGTGCTGAACTTCCATTAGACAACCTCGGAAATTAAGCAGACTTAAGCCAGGATTATTTGGGAAATTGTTCTTTTAAATACACAGTGAACTGAGTATACAGTATGTATTTCAATAGGTGGCAATCTTCACCAACACTATGTTAAATCCCAGGCACAGACAACAGTAGTGTTTGATGTTTTATTCTGCTTTTACTGCTCTGCCCAGAGTGGCTGGGGAAACCCAGCCAGATGGGCAGGGTATAAATAATAAAATGATGATGATGATGATGATGATGATGATGATGCCCTGGGTACAGTGGTACCTCGGGTTACATATGCTTCAGGTTACAGACGCTTCAGGTTAACCCAGAAATAGTACCTCGGGTTAAGAACTTTGCTTTAGGATGAGAACAGAAATCGTGAAGTGGCGGCGCAGCAGGAGGCCCCATTAGCTAAAGTGGTGCTTCAGGTTAAGAACAGTTTCAGGTTAAGAAAAGACCTCCAGAACGAATTAAGTTCTTAACCCGAGGTCCCACTGTACACAGCTGGCCTGTGTCCAGTATACCTGAAGGAGCGTCTCCACCCCCATCGTTCCGCCCGGACGCTGAGGTCCAGCGCCAAGGGCCTTCTGGCGGTTCCCTCATGGCGAGAAGCAAAGCTATAGGGAACCAGGCAGAGGGCCTTCTCGGTAGTGGCGCCCGCCCTGTGGAACGCCCTCCCATCAGATGTCAAAGCGATTAACAACTACCTAGCATTCAGAGGACATCTGAAGGCAGCCCTGTTCTGGGAAGTTTTTAATGTGTGACATTTTAGTGTATTTTTGGTCTCTGTGGAAGCCGCCCAGAGTGGCTGGGGAAACCCAGCCAGATGGGCGGGGTACAAATAATAAATTTATTATTATTATTATTATTATTATTATTATTATTATTATTATTATTACTACTTACAAAGCTTTCCCACTCTCCCCCGCCTTCCAAAACCCACAACAGGCTTCCTCCTTAACGTTAATCGGCTGTGCAAAGGGGCTGCTTAAAACTAGGATCAGCTATGTTGCCATGTAGAGGAAGTCAAGCACGCGGCTGTGCAAAAGGGCGTCAAAAAAGCACATGAACCTCAGCTTGCTCGCCCATTGCCACCGATCTGGGCATCCCCCCTTTTTCCTGCCACGGCAGTCGCCATACCTGTAGAGCTGTTTCCTCTTGGGCCCCTTGCCGCTGGCACCAGGAGTCGTTTGTTCTTGGTCCAGGCACAACCAAGCGCTGAAAGCAAACGCAGAACCCGGCCACTTGTGAATAGGTGGGACGGCAATGCCCGCCATGCTGTGGGAGAGGTCGAAATATTGCAAGGCGCTATCCAGGCCCTGCTTCCGAGCCATCGTCAGAATTGCGCGCATCACCGGGACAACGTAAGGGTGCGTCTGTTTGGGGTCCTTAGTCCTCAGCAGCCGAATGAGCTGGTGGAGTTCTTCGGAGCTCATTGACTGGCTCCCCAGAGAGCCCAAGAGGACAATCAGGTTCTCAGCGCAGGCTCCGTGGAGCAGGGTGTGTTGGCCCAGGGTCTCCACGATCCGAATGACCATGTTCGTATTGACACAGACGGCCCGGCTCTGCCGGTTGATGCAGCAAATTCGCTTCAGCAAGCTTGAGATGAAGACCTGGAGATCGTGCGACTCGAGATCTGGGAGCCACTGAATCAACAACAACAAGGGCTGGACGTTGCTTATGCCCAGCATCCCAACAGACGCATGGTCACCTTCAACGGCCTTTGGGGAAAGGAAACGGAATGGTTACCAGAAGCTAACGGGAACAGCAGCAACAGCAGCAACAGGAGAGTTTGTGGCACCTGAAAGACCAGCAGATTTTTGTGTGGGCGTAAGGCTGCCACTGACTTTCATGGAGGCCACGAGCGAATGGAACTAGACTAGAGCTTATGCTAACATAAAGCCGGCGTCTCTTTCACGTGCCACAAAGATTTCTGCTGAAACAGAGTAACTTGGGCTCTAGAACTTATTGGATAGTAATTTATTTGCAAATTAAAGCTCATTTCCACAATATACCGTATTTTTCGCTCTACACGACGCAGCAGACCACAAGACGCACCTAGTTTCTGGAGGAGGAAAACAAGAAAAAAAATATTCTGAATCTCAGAAGCCAGAACAGCAAGAGGGATCGATGCGCAGTGAAAACACTGAACCCTCTTGCTGATCTGGCTTCTGGGATAGGTGCGCAGCCTGCAATCGCTCCATAAGACGCACACACGTTTCCCCTTACTTTTTAGGAGGGAAAAAGTGAGTCTTATAGAGCAAAAAATACGGTATATGTGAGCGTGTATTACAGAGAGAGAGAGAGAGAGAGAGAGAGAGAGAGAGAGAGAGAGAGAGAGAGAGAGAGAATATTAAGTATAAATGAAATCAAAAGGCTCTGGGGCATTTCTATCTACAGCAGTATGTATATACGATAAGAAACAAGAATTGGTCACCTTATGTGTGCATTCTGACTTTGCAAAGAAACACCATGAACCTAACACTGCCTTGTTTTCTCTGCACTCACATGTGTACAGTGGTACCTCAGGTTACATACGCTTCAGGTTACATACGCGTTTCAGGTTACAGACTCCGCTAAGCCAGAAATAGTGCTTCAGGTTAAGAACTTTGGTTCAGGATGAGAACAGACATTGTGCTCTGGTGGCGCGGCAGCAGCAGGAGGCCCCATTAGCTAAAGTGGTGCTTCAGGTTAAGAACAGTTTCAGGTTAAGTACAGACCTCCGGAACGAATTAAGTACTTAACCCGAGGTATATCCATGTGTGTAGCAAGTGTGTGGCAAATGGTTTCAAGCATAGGACAAAATGGACTTTAGGTCATAAAAAGTTTATGGTACAGTAAATCTATTAGGCTCTGCCACCAAGAATCTTCTGTTGTTTTGGCTGCAACCGACTTTACAGCCTGACCCTATTTTAGAAATTTCCATAACAAGCAGATGTCTCACCATATTCAAAAGTTCTTCAAGCAGCTCCCGTGACGGCTGACCCATAGATTTTAGGACCTCAAATATATGGGCATAACCGATCCGCTCCTTAAACACCTCCTGAGGGGGTAAAATTAACATTGCACATAAGCAGAATATTGTTCGCAAAGATACAGACATTTCTTTAAGCTGAAGATAAACCTACCAAACAATACAAATTATAAGGTAACTGTATGCTCCCCCAAAAAAATTCTGCAGCAAAACAGGCCACAATATCTAGGTAGCAACCCCCAGTATGAAAACCAAGAGGAATGATTTGATGTTCCACAACCCTCAAACAAAAATCAGCCCACATATGAATCAACATTCTTCTCCTCTGTGAAATGCACGGATGCGCAAGTGGTTCTATGCACCGCTAAATGCTGACTGAGGCTGGGCCTACAGGTGCAGCAGAAAAAGGCAGGAATTTGAACTGAATCGCTTGTGACTACAAGTGAGCAACACTACAGTGGTACCTCGGGTTACATACGCTTCAGGTTACATACACTTCAGGTTACAGACTCCGCTAACCCAGAAATAGTGCTTCAGGTTAAGAACTTTGCTTCAGGCTGAGAACAGAAATTGTGCTCCGGCAGCGTGGCGGCAGCAGGAGGCCCCATTAGCTAAAGTGGTGCTTCAGGTTAAGAACAGTTTCAGGTTAAGTACAGACCTCCGGAACGAATTAAGTACTTAACCCGAGGTACCACTGTACTTCGAAAAGCATGTGAAAACAACAGAAATCCCTGCAAAGACAACACTCCAATACTGGGGAGAAATATTCTAACCATGCCCCCTTTTTGCCTCTGTGATGGCGTTTCAACTGTATGGAGTTTTTAAGGTAGGGGGGCATTTAAAAAATGTGATTTCTCTCCACCACCCACTGGCCCACCATCTGAAGGGATGCAGCCAGTTCTAGTTCTCTTAGCACACTACCAACACATTCTGCTAAAGGTTCAGGATCAGGCCTGAGCGGGACAGCCTCTGTGGCATAGAACACTTATTATTATTATTATTATTATTATTATTATTATTATTATTTATTATTATTATTATTATTACTACTACTACTTTTTTATTATACAGTCGTACCTTGGATCCCAAAAGCCTTGGAAGTCGAACATTTTGGCTCCCGGACACCGCAAACCTGGAAATGAGTGTTCTGGTTTGCAAACGTTATATGGAACCCGAATGTCCGACGGGGCTTCTGCGACTTCCGATTGGCTGCAGGAGCTTCCTGCAGCCAATGAGAAGCCACACTTTGGTTCCTGAACGTTTTGGAAGTTGAACGGACTCCGGTTGACTTCCGAGGTACGACTGTACTGCCCTAAACCCGGAGGTCTCAAAATATAAACATAAAGCAAAATATGAAAGCAAAAAATATATATAATCAAAATAAAAACAACATTCACTTGTCAGGGATGTGAAATATAGCTGGCTGCACTCTCTGTGGTCCTTTCCAGTCCAATAATCACTGCCCTAAAAAGAACTGTCAGTATAATGACAGAGAAAGGAGGCTTTGGAAGCTTGGGATTGAGGTTGAATCCTGACAAGACAGAAGTACTGTTTTGGGGGGACAGGGGGCGGGCTGGTGTGGAGGACTCCCTGGTCCTGAAGGACCAGGTGCGCAGCCTGGGAGTCATTTTGGACTCACAGCTGTCCATGGAGGCACAGGTCAATTCTGTGTCCAGGGCAGGTGTTTACCAGCTCCATCTGGTACGCAGGCTGAGACCCTACCTGCCTGCAGACTGTCTTGCCAGAGTGGTGCATGCTCTGGTTGTCTCTCACTTGGACTACTGCAATGCGCTCTATGTGGGGCTACCTTTGAAGGTGACCCGGAAACTACAACTAATCCAGAATGTGGCAGCTAGACTGGTGACTGGGGGCGGCTGCCGAGACCACATAACACCAGTCTTGAAAGACCTACATTGGCTCCCAGTATGTTTCCAAGCACAATTCAAAGTGTTGGTGTTGACCTTTAAAGCCCTAAACAGCCTCAGCCCAGTATACCTGAAGGAGCGTCTCCTCCCCTATCGTTCTGCCTGGACGCTGAGGTCCAGCTCCGAGGGTCTTCTGGCGGTTCCCTCATTGCGAGAAGCAAAGCTACAGGGAACCAGGCAGAGGGCCTTCTCGGTAGTGGCACCCTCCCTGTGGAACGCCCTCCTGTTAGATGTCAAAGCGATAAACAACTACCTGACATTCAGAAGACATCTTAAGGCAGCCCTGTTCAGGGAAGTTTTTAATGTGTGACATCTTAGTTTATTTTTGGTCTTTGTGGAAGCCGCCCAGAGTGGCTGGGGAAACCCAGCATGATGTGTGGGGTGCAAATAATAATAATATATTATTATTATTATTATTATTATTATTATTATTAGGGCGGCAACTGCTCCGAGGAAGTTTTGCTTACCTTAGCAGCGGGAGATTTGTGCATCACTGCAGTAAGGGATCGAATGGCTGATACCGCCAAGCAGTCTAGCTGTCCCTGAAATACCTACGAGCCGCAAAAAGACAGAAGGCGTTACGGACAGTCGAGTCAACCACTGTCACCTTGGAGGCCAACAGCCCACCCCGTTCTTTTGTGTTAGCATGAACAAACATTTTCATTCGCATGCTTCCCAATCATCTCCCCAACGCCCCCCTATTCCCCCCCCAAAAAAAACCCTCAAAGGCATGGATTTTATGACACCACAACCTACAAGAGAGAGGACGCGAGAGAAGGGTAGGCAGATATCTCAAGAGAAAGGAGAAGGAGGAAAGAAGGATTCACACATACCCAGGAAGACGCTTGGACTCACATTTTCTCCATGCTTTTAATGGACAATCTCAAGAGGGAGGAACTAACGAAGATAGCCTATGCATATCTAGCCAGCGTCCCAGCCATGAGGGTAATCAATAGTTAGTCTCAGTCCATGCTCCAGCACATGAAATCTTCTTAAACAGATTCTTAATTGCGCCTGCACAGTTTCATGTTTCGAAAATTTGTTAACCCCATAGCGCTTTCCATGCAAGGGGCATCACTAGTCTCTCGTCTCGAAAGGGTCACAATGCTTTTTTGTTCTGTCAAATTGGAGGGGGGGCATTTTTTTCTGTTTGAGAAACTAGAAATATTTTGTCACCCAAATCCGCTTGTGAATCTGCACAGTAAGACTGTGTGTATAAAGGGCATTTCGTCTGGAGTGCACAAAAACAAACAGGAGTTTTTAAAAATAAAAATAAACAAAGGTTGTTAGCTGAATTAGCTCTTAGGCAGTGATCACCATGCTGACTTATTAGCAGATTAATTTAGACAGAATCGGGGTTCAGGCAAGTGTATTGTTTTCACCTGTTTCAGTCGTTCTGCACAAGAACATATTTGTTATCAAAGCTCCTACCATTTCTAAAGAAGTCATGAGGTAATATCTGGCATTTTGCATTCTCTCATGATGGAAAACATTTTTAAAAATTAAGCCACCAATTGCTCCCCACCTCCCAAATTCAGTCTGTCCATTGTACCGTGAACAATGATTGGTTTTATTTTCATTTCATTTCATTATTATTCTTTGCAACAGAATCAAGACATCACATCCAATCGCACAGATTTGACAAAACCCCAAAAGCCCAAATACACCACAGCGCTTAGAAAGATGAATGGACAAGGGTGGGGGAAGAAGAAAGAAAGAAAGAAAGAAAGAAAGAAAGAAAGAAAGAAAGAAAGAAAGAAAGAAAGAAAGAAAGAAAGAAAGGAAGGCAGAACTAAAATAAAACGAAATCACCAAGTTGGTAGTTTTGAAACTGGAGTTCTATTCCTGGACTTCACCTTCCTCCGTTTAAAACATAAAACGCGACAAATATTGTACGTATCAAATGCTTTGACATTTTTGTTGGCCTAGTAACGGCACCACCTTAATACGGATTTTGGAATGCTTAAGCCTTGAAGCGCCTTTAAACCTAGCTTGTGTTTTTCGGTTAGTTAAGACAAACTAAATCTTAGGGACAAGGAAGGTGTTTCAGAGGTGAAGTACAGGAAAGGTCTCGTTCAACCGATTGCCACTGCGCCTCAGCTTCAACTCAAAGATACCTGTTCCTGATTCATTTCTGTCAGTAATTTGTTGGCAAGGTCTTTCTCAGTCTTGTCTGCCACCTGACTGTTAGCATTTAAAAACAGCTGTTAAAAACGGGAGATAAGAATAAATGGGAACAGGCGTGTTAAACAGTCAATCTGCAGGCCGGAGACAATAAAGGCTGGAGCAAACATCTCACTAACCAGCAAGTTAACACAATGGCTGAAACAGATAAAGGCTCCCTTTTTTCCAGAAGGAAATAACCAGGATTGGGGGATATTTTTCCTCCTTTCCAGATGTCGTCTCAAGAAATGCAAAATATGGAGATAGGAAACTGTCACTGTTCACAGAAACATAGAGGTGAATGCCAAGATCTGGCAATTATGGTTTGTACTAAACTGGTTCACTCTTAACCGGAATTTGCAAATGCACTTTGAACCGTATTTTCAAATCCTAGTCTAGAGAGGAACCAGGTTACTTGGTTACCTTATTTCCTTGGGGTGTAATAAGGTAAAAGTCAAGGGACCCCAGGACGCTTAAGTTCAGTCAAAGGAAATTATGGGGTGCGGCGCTCATCTCGCTTTCAGATCAAGGGAGCCGGCGTTTGTCCACTGACAGCTTTCTGGAACATGTGGCCAGCAGGACTAAATCGCTTCTGGAACACCCTGATGGAAACCACAGCGCACAGAAATGCTATTTTCCTTCCCGCCGCAGTGGTACCTATTTATCTACTTGCACTAGTGTGCTTTCGAACTGCTAGGTTGGCAGGAGCTGGGACAGGGCAACGGGAGCTCACCCCGTCACAGTGATTCGAACCGCCGACCTTCTGATCAGCAAGCCCAAGAGGCTCAGTGGTTTAGACCACAGCGCCACCCGCATCCCTCATAACTTGGGGTGTGTGGGGTATTGAAAGAGTAGTGCCTCTGTGGTGGGGGGCATGTTGTGCTCCTTCTGTGGAAGTTTTTCCAGCTTTGGTCCCCACCCTGCACTCAGCTCTCACCTGTGGTATCTAGAAGCTGTCAGGAAACAGCTTCAACTGGCCAGCTAAACCAAGTGAAGGCAGCCAATGGGTTTAGCAGGTGGGCTACTCAACCTGGGAA
The DNA here is from genome assembly GCF_964234715.1 of Podarcis melisellensis. Lineage (NCBI taxonomy): Eukaryota > Metazoa > Chordata > Lepidosauria > Squamata > Lacertidae > Podarcis > Podarcis melisellensis. Next base: position 125,517,710 of record NC_138528.1, on the reverse strand, counting down.
GGGAGCCCACTGAGGAGAAGGAAAACTCGATCCTAAACCTCGGCTGCCTTGCGGGATATCTTCAGGAAAAGGAAAGGCTAAGGCTCCAGGGGTCAGCAAACTTTTTCAGCAGGCGGCCGGTCCACTATCCCTCAGACCTTGTGGGGGGCCGGATTATATTTTGGGGAAAAATATGAACAAATTCCTATGGCCCACAAATAACCCAGAGATGCATTTTAAATAAAAGCACACATTCTACTCATGTAAAAACACCAGGCAGGCCCACATCAATGAGGCCGAAAGGTGGGTCTTATCTGGGCATCGCAGGACCTCTATATACGCTGCCCAGGCTTGCACCCTAAGGAGGTCACTTTGGTGCTGCTAAGGCAGTGGTTTGACTTCACCCCTGCATGTGTGAACTCCATTGTAGTTATTTCCATATGCTTATTTCATTTATACAGTGGTACCTCGGGTTACCTACGCTTCAGGTTACAGACTCCGCTAACCCAGAGATATTACCTCGGGTTATGAACTTTGCTTCAGGATGAGAACAGAAATTGTGTGACAGCGGCGCAGAAGCAGCAGGAGGCCGCATTAGCTAAAGTGGTGCTTCAGGTTAAGAACAGTTTCAGCTTTAGGAATGGACCTCCGGAACGAATTAAGCACCGCATTTTTCGCTCCATAGGACGCACTTAAAAACTAAGAGGGAAAAGTCTGTGCGTCCTATGGAGCGAATGCAGGGGGGGAGGCAGGCAGAAAAAGCCCCCAAGAGCCGCACACAAGCTTTGTGCGACTCTTGTGGGCTTTTCCCCAGGAGGGAGAAGGGACTGACCTTAAAGGGTGTGCAGCTCCTGTGGGCTTTTATGGGAGGTAGGGGAATTGCTATAGCTGCACACAGCCTCTCCAGCCGGGAGAGGCTGCACAAGGCTAAAGAGGAAGCCAAGGCAGCGAGCGGGATGGATCCCGCTCGCTGTCTTGGCTTCTTTGCTCTTTGGGGCTGGGGGGGGGGCAACCCGGGCTTCCCCCGCAGCCCCGAGAAGCTCTGGGAGAAGCGGACAGGCTGCATGCAGCCTGTCCACTGCTCTTTGAGGCGGGGGGGGGGGGAGAATAATATTTTTTTTTCTTGATTTCCCCCTCTACAAACTAGGTTTGTCTTGTGGTCCAGTGCATCCTATAGAGCGAAAAATACAGTACGTAACCAGAGATACCACTGTATTCCGCTTTTCCTCCAAGCTGCTCAAGGGCAGTATACATGGACACCTCCACAATTCTATGCTCACAACAACCTTGTGAGGAAGGTTGTGCTGAAGAGTCGGGGTGCGACCCCCAAGGTCACCAAGTGAAATCTTCATAGCCAAGTGGGAACTTGAACTCGAGTCTCCCAAGTCCTGACATACTCTAACCATTAGTAGCAAAAAGGGGGGTGGGGCATTTTTTTAAAAAATAAAAAAGTCTGACCATTACACCACACTGGCTCTAGCATCACACTGACTCTCTAGTTAAGGCCAGGGTGGGGGTCGGGGGTAGGATGGAAGGATGGAGAAAATCTGTACCCAATATGCGAAGGCTTGGGGAAGACTTTTATCCTGATGGTGTGATCCCACTCTCTTAAATCACAACTGAAATCTGGAGAGTTAGGTCTCCCTAGCCAAGAAGAGCCACCATATTAAAAGGTTTGCCGCCCTATACATGACAATGAAGACCAGTACAGTGGTACCTCAGGTTACATACGCTTCAGGTTACATACTCCGCTAACCCAGAAATAGTGCTTCAGGATAAGAACAGAAATCGGGCTCCGGCGGCGCGGTGGCAGCAGGAGGCCCCATTAGCTAAAGTGGTGCTTCAGGTTAAGAACAGTTTCAGGTTAAGAACGGACCTCCGGAACAAATTAAGTACTTAACCTGAGGTACCACTGTACCATTTTTGCTGCTGTTGTTACCTTTGTATCCTGACTCCATAATGGAACTTGGGGTGGCATACATAGGGTTTTCGGGCAGACCCTGACCACACTTAGACCTGCTTAGCTTCTTGTTTCCTTATTCTTATTTCATTTATATTCCGCTTTTCCTCCAAGCTGCTCAAGGGCCGTATACATGGACACCTCCCCAATTCTATCCTCACAACGACCCAGCTAGCCCTGGGGATTATTTCATTGATTTTTGATTTTTATTGTTATTCATGTTTTTATACTGTATTTTATGCTGCTTTTATAATTAAGTGTTTTAACGTGTTTTAAATTTATTGTTAGCCGCCCTGAGCCCGGTTTTTGAACCAGGAAGGGCAGGGTATAAATAAAAATTATTTATTATTATTATTATTATTATTATTATTATTATTACTCCAGACCACGCCTTGGGACCATTATAAGGGTCTGCTTCTTCAAGCGCAAGAGGTTTTCCCTCTGCATATGTGAGGGAAAAACATACCTAACATAATTTATGGAAAAACAAAAAAAATTCCTTCCAGTAGCACCTTAAAGACCAACTAAGTTAGTTCTTGGTATGAGCTTTCGTGTGCATGCACACTTCTTCAGATATCTGAAGAAGTGTGCATGCACACGAAAGCTCATACCAATAACTAACTTAGTTGGTCTTTAAGGTGCTACTGGAAGGAATTTTTTTTGTTTTGACTATGGCAGACCAACACGGCTACCTATCTATAATTTATGGAAGTACAAGAAAAAAAGAACATTATAAAGTAACCTACGTGAGTTCAACATGACCCAAAAAGGGGAGGGGGACCCCAAAATTAGCACAAAACACACAAATGTTTAATTATTATTTTTAATCATTTCCCTGTCCCTATGTTTTCAGCTGGTCTTATTTTATCAGTAAGCTGCCCTAAGACCCTGCCCAGGGAAAAAGTCAGGGTATAAATGTAACAACAGTAATTAACAATAATAACAACAATGATGACAATGTTAGCCATTATAGATTGTTCAGGTTGCCCAACACATACTCACAAATGCCATGCCCATCGCTCAACCACCCATGAATGCCCAACATAACCCTAAAAAATGCTCTGAAGGATGAGGGGCACTATTCAGAATGTAATCCAATGCACTGCGTGGGGATGTATCGTGAAGAGAAAAATTGGCAGAAACCCCAGAAGCACTAATAATAATAATAATAATCCCCTGGCAAATCCCCTGGAAAAAAAACCTCAACAACTTTGAGGTTCATTTCCCAAAAGAAAAGCTCACAACTTTTGGGGCGGCTTCTCCCCAAAAATGCTCAACAACTTTTTACTTCTTGAAATATGGCAACCCTACCTTACAGAACTACTGCCTGATACGAAGTAAATATACAGCCTTGCCCCCCCCCAAAGCCCCCAAACATCTTCTGTTCTGTGGATCAGAGCACACGCTGGAAACCTATCCACAAGAAGGACGCTGTTGTTTTCCGTCATTTTTTCCATTCTGCCTGTCCCCCCCCCCCCAAGAAGTGGGGGACAGGAGAGGGAGGAGGCCAGGGCAAGTACTGCACCTACATGATGTGTTTCAGTAATAGAGGAACAGCACAGAAAGGAAACAGAGCCATGACCTGAGCTAATTGATGGGGTTAAACAACCCAACCTTTAGGATTCCCTCTGCACGTAAGACCAACACTGACATCTCAGGAATTAACAGCTACAGTAAGGTAAAGGTAAAGGGACCCCTGACCATTAGGTCCAGTCGTGACCGACTCTGGGGTTGCGGCGCTCATCTCGCTTTACTGGCTGAGGGAGCCGGCGTACAGCTTCCGGGTCAGGTGGCCAGCATGACTAAGCCGCTTCTAACTAAACCAGAGCAGCGCACGGAAAGGCCGTTTACCTTCCCGCCGGAGCGGTACCTATTTATCTACTTGCACTTTGACGTGCTTTCAAACTGCTAGGTTGGCAGGAGCAGGGACCGAGCAGCGGGAGCTCACCCTGTCACGGGGATTCGAACCGCCGACCTTCTGATCGGCAAGTCCTAGGCTCTGTGATTTAACCCACAGCGCCACCCGCATCCCTTAACAACTACAGTACTGGATCATTAATTTTGCAAGGCTATTAAGCACTGAGCATGAAACTATATTGAATGTTGTTTGTCAATCCACACACCAGGACTAGTATCACAACCCTATCCTGGTTTACTCAGAAGTAAGTCCCGCTGATTTCAAAAGCGCATAGTAAATATCTTGTTGGCAAGATGAAATTCCATGCACAAAGGTATCGCACAGGCATAAAAGGGGGCGTTCTTCAATAATTTGCAGACTAGGATTCAGCATTTGGGAGATGTTCCCTCTCTCACACACACCTTCCCCTCTCCAGAGTGAATCCTCCCCTCCATGTTTGTTAGCCATGCTTCAGAGTGCTAGACATGTACAGTGGTACCTCGGGTTACATATGCTTCAGGTTACATACGCTTCAGGTTACAGACTCCGCTAACCCAGAAATAGTACCTCAGGTTAAGAACTTTGCTTCAGGATGAGAACAGAAATCATGCTCCGGTGGCGTGGCAGCAGCAGGAGGCCCCATTAGCTAAAGTGGTGCTTCAGGTTAAGAACAGTTTCAGGTTAAGAACGGACCTCCAGAACGAATTACCAGTAAGTACTTAATCCGAGATACCACTGTATCAGCACTAAAATGGTTAATGCCAACCAAGGTTCTCTTAACAAGGGTCTGCAAACCCTCTAATAGACCAGTCCTAGTTTGCAAGGGAACCACGGTTAACCATCTTTTGTGAAAGTGGACATGCAGGAACAATTCTATGCCTGTCTACTCAGAAGCAAGTCCCATTGTGCTCCGTAGGATTTACTCCCAGGTGTATAGGACTGAAGCCCAAACCATATGTCTAACATGAGAGGAAGAGGGAAAGAAATCACTCTGGAGCAGGCGGGAAGGCTAGAAAGCACTTAACTCCAAGGGTGACTCCCAGTTTGCAAATTGTTTGCTAATTCTGCAGCATTGAAAGAAAGAGCACACCCAATATGACTAGGAGAAAGCACTTTTCTGAAGCATTCAGCTACTTCTGTACAAAAAGAAGCTTGCCACATGATTCACTGCTATCTAGATTAACAAAGAACTATAAGAAACTAAAAAGAAAACTTGTGGATTGTGTGCTTGGCAAGAGAAACGTAATATTAATTTACCGTATTTTTTGCTCTATAAGACTCACTTTTTCCCTCCTAAAAAGTAAGGGGAAATGCGTGTGCGTCTTATGGAGCGAATGCAGGCTGCGCAGCTATCACAGAAGCCAGAAGAGCAAGAGGGATCGCTGCTTTCACTGCGCAGCGATCCCTCTTGTTGTTCTGGCTTCTGAGATTCAGAATATTTTTTTTCTTGTTTTCCTCCTCCAAAAACTAGGTGCTTCTAGTGGTCTGGTGCGTCTTATAGAGCGAAAAATACGGTACTTTTCACGGCCTGCCCCTGACACCAACATAACAATTTTAAGTGCATCTGGAGTAAAAGATGCACATCTGCATAACAATCCAAAAACACACACACACACCGCTACCACCTCAAAGGCTCTTGAAGCATTCAGAGTATTAAGGACATCGAGGAAGTACAAGTTGTTCCTTGGCAAGGTAAGATTGCTGCTCGCATTGAGTTATTTTGTACACAGTCATGGCGAAGATTTTATCTAATGTATGGACAAGGTATTAGGAACAACAGCTCTTACAAAAGCTGGGTACTATTTTAAAAAAATAAAGATTAGCTATTATACAACCTTCTGTTTACCTTGCAATTTTGCAGCAGGCGAATCAGATGTTCAAAGCAGTTGCTGTTAAGGAAAATGGCTTGCAGAACAGGCCTGTCTGTGCAGTCTAACATGGCGGTGATGGTATCTAAGGAGGGGAAAGTGAAAATCAAAGAGAAATACAGTATATAATTTGACATTTTGCTCTAGGGGGCTTAGCTTGGTCAGAATCAAGTACACACTTCCAGAATTAATGCTAAATACGGGTTAAACCACAGAGCCTAGGGCTTGCCAATCAGAAGGTTGGCGGTTCGAATCCCCGTGATGGGGTGAACTCCTGTTGCTCGGTCCCAGCTCCTGCCAACCTAGCAGTTCGAAAGCACTTCAAAGGGCAAGTAGATAAATAGGTACCGTTCCAGCGGGAAGGTAAACGGCGTTTCCGTGCGCTGCTCTGGTTTGCCAGAAGGTTTGCATGACCCAGAAGCTGTACGCTGGCTCCCTCGGCCAATAAAGGGAGATGAGCGCCGCAACCCCAAAGTCGGCCACGACTGGACCTAATGGTCAGGGGTCCCTTTACCTTTACATTACTTCTGGTAAATAGGCCACTATAGCCACTAGAGGACTGTGAAAATTTGTGTTCCAGACTTTTTTGACTCATCTACCCATGTACTATCTGAAACCAAAGGGGCACATTTGTTGCAAGGGGGTGACATTCTTGTTGCTCTAGCGGGACTCAATGCACTAGCTTCCAAGAGTGCAAAAACTTAGCCCATTTACAGGTACACTTGGAAGTGTAGGAACACGTTCTTGCAGGTGAGGGGCGGCAGAGAACACATTCTTTTGTCCGCTTCTGGGAGAACTGAATAGACACATCCAAAATGGTTGTGGTTTTTTAGCTGACCGATTTTTTTTAATACTTGCAATTGGCTTAACGCGAGCTCCCCTGGTATTACAAATATTGATGAGCAGCACCAAAAATGCCTAAATAAATAAATACCACGTGTACACAAACACTGGCCAGGTGAAACTGAAGACTATAAAAGATGTGCTTGTTTTTCCTTTCCATGAAATGCACAAAGGTGATTTTATATATTCTCGCCCACCACTGTGAATCAGTGATAAAGTTATTATAATTTGATGGAGTATTTCAGATGCTGGATGCTGCCAGTAGTTTTTGTGTATGTTTAGAATCTACTGCACTTAGGAGGCAACCCGACCATAGGACGCACCTTGTTTTAGAGGGGGAGAACAAGAAAAAAAAATTCTCCCCCTCTCTGCCCAGCGTCCTTTCAGCGAAGCGGCAGGAGGTGCTGCGCAGAGAGGGGGAGAATATTTTTTTTCTTGTTCTCCCCCTCTAAAACAAGGTGCTGTTCAAGGTGTGTTCAGTCGCCTTCAGGGGGCTACCTTGGAAGCCTGGAGAGCGAGAGACCCCTCTTGCTCTCCTGGCTTCAGTGAAGGCAACCCGAAGCCTCTGGAGTGCGGTGGGAGTTCCCGCTGCACTCCGGAGGCTTCGGGTTCCTTTCGACCTGCTGTTTGGGGCTGGCGGGGGAAAGCCCACCACCAGCTCCAAAGAGCAGGTCGGGGAGCAGCGGAAACGCGCGCAGCCTTCCCGCTGCTCCGCGAGCTTCTCGGGGCTGCATCTTGGCTTCTGCCATAGCCCCGCGCAACCTCTCCAGCCGGGAGAGGCTGTGCGCGGCTATGGCAATACCCCCACCTCCCGCAAAAGCCCACAGGAGCCGTGCACCCTTTAAGGAGCCCGCAGCTCCTGCGGGCTTTTCTATGAGGAGGGAGAAGGGACTGAATGGCTGCGTCAGTCCCTTCTCCCTCCTGAGGAAAAGCCCACAAGAACCGCACGGAGCTTGTGTGCGGCTTTTCCTGCCTGCCTCCCCCCTGCATTCGCTCCATAAGATGCACACACATTTCCCCTTACTTTTTAGGAGAGGAAAAGTGCCTCTTATGGAGCGAAAAATACGGTATGTATCTCGATTGTGTCAGCCTTCTGAAGCAGTTTCATTTGGGAAGCCATCATTACACACCAGCCACAAAAAGTGACTCAACAGAAAGGGCACGAGGCAGCGCGGTCAGCACTCCCTAAAGCGAGGATGGGGAATGTTGTTGAAACTCCCAACTCAGATGGCATAGCCAATGGTCGAGGATGATGGGAGTCCAGCAACATCCGGAGGAGCACAGATGTTGCCACCCCCTTTTTTATTTTTATTTTAATATTTTTATTAAGTACAAATTAGAAAACATACATATACACAACAAAAGAAAATACAAAAGAAAAAGAAAAAATACATCTAAACAAGGGGAAAAAATTAGAGAATATTTTGTCTCTTTACATATTTACAGTTATTTAAAGCTCTATAAAATACTATTCACAATAAAGCAGTGAAATGAAAAATATCAGAAAAAAGAACAAAGAAAGAATAAAGAAGTAAAAGAAAAAGACCATAGGTGAAAATTTTTTAAAGTAGATAAGTACTCACAATACATAGCCGTTTCCCATCTATATTTATATTCAATTGTATAATTTCATCTTGTCCTTATCTACCTTAAAGAAAGTATTTTTTTTTAAAAAAAAGACTTCCACCATTTACCTCGCACGTTTTTAATAATCCTTTCATCAGAGCCTCTGTTCTTCATATTTTCCCTTTGGATTTCCTTAATGTCTCACTTTGTATTTTTTATATTACGCACAAGATTATTCTATGTTGCCACCCCTAAAAGCAAATGGTTCCAGGGAGAAACCTCAACCTTTCCCCCCCTTTTTCCAACTCCCAGAAGGGGTGTCACACTCACTCAGCATTTGAATCTGTAGCGCTATGAATCGGCTCTCCCACTGCCGGGACCTCTGCGAGTTCGGCAAAGCCGTGTGGTCCGAGTTTAGGAGTTTGAAGTAGTTCTCCAATATGGTGCTGGTCTCCACTTGCCGCTGATCCGAGCTGCTTGTCAGAAGGATGTGAACCACTTCCGTCAGGCACTTCAGGGTCAGCTCGGCCTTCCTGCTCACTTCGTCGGGGTCTCGGCTGTCCCATGCGTCGCAGTCTGCCAGTACGCGCATCAAGACTTCCATGGTGGCAGGGGATATGGCTTGGAGAGCATTTCTCTAAAGTCAACAATAGAACTCTCTCAATACAAGGACATTATATCAGCAAACCTTGAAACAAACCGCAAAAAACAACAACACCCAATTTGGTACAGTGGTACCTTGGTTCTCAAATGCCAAATAATAATAATAATATTAATTTATTATTTATACCTCGCCCATCTGGCTGGGTCCCCCCAGCCACTCTGGGTGGCTTCCAAAAAAAATATTAAAATACTGTAATACATCAAACATTAAAAGCTTCCCTAAACAGGGCTGCCTTCAGATGTCTTCTAAAAGTATGGTAGTTGTTCTCTTTGACATCTGGTGGGAGGGCGTTCCACAGGGCGGGTGCCACTAGTGAAAAGGCCCTCTGCCTGGTTCCCTGTAACTTGGCTTCTCGCAGCGAGGGAACTCCCAGAAGGCCCTTGGCACTGGACCTAAGTGTCTGGGCAGAATGATGGGGGTGGAGACGCTCCTTCAGATATACTGGACTGAGGCCGTTTAGGGCTTTAAAGGACAGCACCAACACTTTGAATTGTGCTTGGAAACGTACTGGGAGCCAATGTAGGTCTTTCAATTTCAGTGTTATGTGGTCTCAGCTGCTGCTCCCAGTCACCAGTCTAGCTGCCACATTCTGGATCAGTTGTAGTTTCCGCGTCACCTTCAAAGGTAGCCCCACATAGAGCGCATTGCAGTAGTCCAAGCGAGAGACAACCAGAGCCTGCATGCACCACTCTGGCAAGACAGTCCACAGGCAGGTAGGGTCTCAGCCTGCGTACCAGATGGAGCTGGTAAACAGCTGCCCTGGACACAGAATTGACCTGTGCCTCCATGGACAGCTGTGAGTCCAAAATGACTCCCAGGCTGCGCACCTGGTCCTTCAGGGGCACAGTTACCCCATTCAGGGCCAAAAAGCTGAAAGTAAGTGTTCCGGTTTTCGAGTGTTTTTTGGAAGCCGAACATCCAATGTTTCCGGGGCACCTGCACCTATCAGAAGCTGCACTTTGGTTTTCGAACATTTCAGAAGTCAAACGGACTTCCGGAACGGATTGCGTATGGAACTTTTGTTTGTGCTATTTACCGTATTTTTCGCACGATTGGACGCACCAGACCATAGGACGCACCTATTTTGGGGGGGGGGAATAAAGGGGGGGGAAATTCCCACTCTGCGGATGTCTGCCTGGTGCGAGGGGCGCTCTGCTTCAGGGCGCCCCACCCACCAGGCAGCAGGCTGCTATCCGCAGCATGGAGAGCCCTGCGGTGAACTCCTGCAAGGCTCCCCACTCTGCGGATGTCTGCCTGGCGCGAGGGGCGCTCTGCTTCAGGGCGCCCCTCGCACCGGGCGGCAGGCTGCTATCCGCAGCGTGGGGAGCCCTGCGGGGAACGCCTGCAGGGCTCCCCACTCTGTGGATGTCTGCCTGGCGCGAGGGGCGCTCTGCTTCAGGGCGCCCCACCCACCAGGCAGCAGGCTGCTATCCGCAGCGTGGGGAGCCCTGCGGGGAACTCCTGCAAGGGTCCCCACGCTGCGGATGTGTTCCCGAAGCGCCGGGCGCTCTGCTTTCAGGGCGCCCGACGCTCCGGGAAGCAGGCTGCTATCCGCAGCCTAGACACAGCTAGCGGAGCACTAATCCCGAAGCTTGAGGCATGCGGAGCCCAGCGCGCCCCAAGCTTCTGGGTGCCGGCAAGGTCTAGACGGCTAGCGGAGACCTTGCCGGCACCCAGAAGCTTGGGGCGCGCTGAGCTCCGCACGCCCCAAGCTTCGGGATTAATGCAGCGCTCCGCTAGCCGTGGGAGAGCTGGGTCTCCCACAGCTAGCGGATAGCTTCCTGAAGCCTGGAGAGCGAGAGGGGTCGGTGCGCACCGACCCCTCTCACTCTCCAGGCTTCAGCGAAAGCCTGCATTCGCTCCATAGGACGCACACACATTTTCCCTTGCTTTTTAGGAGGGAAAAAGTGCGTCCTATGGTGCGAAAAATACGGTATTTTGCATTTTTGTTTTTGAGGGTTTTTCGGTTAATTTGTTTTTGTGGCTGTGTGAAACCCAGTTCAGTTACTGATTGATTGATTGATTGATTGATTGATTGACTGATTGTGTGACTGTGGAAATGGATAAAAGCCCCCCATTCAAACAATGACTATCATCAGTGCAGGTAAGAAAAGAAATGTAATTTTAATTTTTTATCATCTATAATACTGTCTTAAAGGTAAAGATACCCCTGACCAATAGGTCCAGTCGCGGACGACTCTGGGGTTGCAGCACTCATCTCACTCTATAGGCTGAGGGAGTTGGCGTTTGTCCGCAGACAGCTTCCGGGTCATGTGGCCAGCATGACTAAGCTACTTCTGGCGAACCAGAGCAGCGCACGGAAACGCTGTTTACATTCCCGCCGGAGTGGTACCTATTTATCTGCTTGCACTTGACGTGCATTCGAACTGCTGGGTGGGCAGGAGCTGGGACTGAACAACGGGAGCTCACCCCGTTGCGGGGATTCGAACTGCTGACCTTCCGATTGGCAAGCACTAGGCTCTGTGGTTTAACCCACAGCACCAAATAAGACAATACTGTCTTATTTATTTTATAATATAGTACATTGATTATTGCTTTCATTTTATGGATCAATGGTCTTGTTAGATAGTAGAATTCATGTTAAATTGCTGTTTTAGGGGTGGTTTTTAAAAGTCTGGAATGGATTAATCCGTTTTGCACTACTTTCTATGGGAAAGCGTGCCTTGGTTTTGGAACACTTTGGTTTTGGAACGGACTTCTGGAATGGATTAAGTTTGAGAACCAAGGTACCACTGTATATCGAATTATTTTTAAAACCTTATCATTTTATCTGGACTAAGTTGATGAGTGATTTCTATGTGCAGAATCCGAATATCTTCTTTCCGCTTACATAAAGTGTCATGGCAGGAGGTTACTTCACTATCATAGTATCGTGCAAACTCTTAAGCATGGACAAATAGTGGCAATGAGCATTTTTCCTTCCACTCCTGCCTATCTGGTCTCCACATATTATAATAATAATAATAATAATAATAATAATAATAATAATAATAATAATAAATTTTATTTATATCCCACCCTCCCCAGCTGAAGCCAGGCTCAGGGCGACTAACAACAATAAAATATTACAACATATCAAAATCATTCATTATAAAAATAACTCAAATCAAACTGATGGCAACCACTGGATCAGTGTGTCAACTTGAATAGAAGCTATTAATATTGCAGTTATTGTAAGAGGAATAATTATTATGACCAGAATGTAATTGAAATTAATAAGATTTTGGAATGCAGAAATAAAGAAAACCATCAAATCATCAAATCTAGCACATGGGGGCCCACTTTATCTAAATTATATAATTATATAACTCGGTATTTGAATGATTGGTATTAATAAATGTATTATAAATTGGTATTGTTAAAATGAGGCTGTTACTGGACTGTAATTGAAAACTAAATAATAATAATAATAATAATAATAATAATAATAATAATAATAATAATAATAATATCTGTTTCTTGCTAAGATTTGAGGAGCCAGGATGGGCTGTTAACAATCATGCTGAAGATCATCATGGCTGCGTCCTTCAGTCAATAAGATGACGCCAATATTTGTTGGGTTTCTCACCTGCCCGCCAGCCACAATCGCTCCAAAGAGGTGTAGCAAACAACACTTCAGGCTCTCTTTCAGATGCTCACTTTCTTGAAAACACTCTGAAAGAAGAGAAGAAGTTGCAGGCACGTTAACTTCGAGCCAAAAGATTTGTAGCCGCATGGTCAAATAATATATCTCAAAAACAATTACTGTACAAATACGTAACTCCCATTTTTCTTTTCTTAACGAAGTCAACCCTCGAATCTATAATCAAATCTGCCTTTTTTTAAGACATAAAAACAGGTGATTTAATACAAGCCCAATTAAAACTAAATTAAAATGGCTTTATCTGGGAGCTCCAGGACCAGGTGCCTAGCTCAACACCATCTTGACCAGAAGGCCTATAATCAATGTTTAGTTATAGTGGTAAAATTAAGCCACCGTTTCAGTTAAATCCACCTTTCCAAATCGTCACATTTAACTATGTAGTAGTAAAGCATCCTTCAGAGAAACATAGCAGTACACCTGGGATGGGGAAATTCAGGCTTTTTTGCTTGAACTTTTAGTAAAGAACTGTAGTTTGTTTTGTTCTCATAGCATACAAACTGGCTCATTTTAACTACAGTTGCTTCCAAACCATGGTTTCAGAAGCTCGCTTGTTTAAACTAGCCCCAGTTAAGATTAGGTAAAGGGACCCCTGACCGTTAGGTCTAGTCGTGGCCGACTCTGGGGTTGCGGCGCTCATCTCGCTTTATTGGCCGAGGGAGCCGGCATACAGCTTCCGGGTCATGTGGTCAGCACGACTAAGCCGCTTCTGGCGAACCAGAGCAGTGCACAGAAACGCCATTTACATTCCCGCCGGAGTGGTACCTATTAATCTACTTGCAATTTGACGTGCTTTTGAACTGCTAGGTTGGCAGGAACAGGGACCGAGGAACGGGAGCTCACCCCGTTGCGGGGATTCGAACCGCCGACCTTCTGATCGGCAACTCCTAGGCTCTGTGGTTTAACCCACAGCGCCAGTTAAGATTAAGCACAGGTTAAAAGGTACAAAGAACACCGCAAAGTACGATTAATCAAAAGCAGAAGCAAAACTTCCAAATGCCTCCTCCTCGATATGTTGGCGAAGAAGAGGAGAGAGACAACAGATGAACTGAGGAGGAGGTTAGGTGTGCTCACATCTCACTAAACCAACCTTCCTCAACTTTCGGTCTTCAGGTGCTAGATTAGCTAATGTTATAGGATGACGCTGAGTTTAAGTCCAGCAACATCTGAGAACCCCAATGTAATGGTTCTAGGGGTTGCCCATGCGTAAGTTGCCGCCACTCCTGGCTAGGTTGCCTGGTTGAACCCTTTCTCTCTGGACAGCCTCTCACCCGTGGCTGTCTCAGTCGCTGGCAGAATCCGTCACTGGGCGTTTCTTGAACTTCTTCCAGCAAAGAAGTTCTTTGACGCCAAGTCTCCTCCTACTCTCCCTGCGCGGAAGTCTTCTGCGCAGGGAGGGTGTGGGCAGCGGAGTACCCGTGCTCTCCCGGCTGGTCTCCGGTGAAGAGTCCTGGAGCCTTCTCTCCGATTCCCCCATCTGCCCCCCTTCACCCCTGGTGTTACGCTGATTTCCTTCCCCAGCAGATGGGCTGCCTCTCTCCCTGCTGGGACCCTCTCCGGCATCGCTCTGGAGCCTTCCCTCCGCCTCTGGCTCCAATGGCAGTTCCCTGACACCCAAGTTGCAAAAGGATGCACTAAAACACATCAAAACATAGTAATTTTCTCTTCTCTATTTTATCAATATACGAGCGGTAAGGATGCACACCAAGATTCCCTGAACGCAGCCACGAGAAGATTGGAAACTTCTGCTTTCATCTCAGATTAACCACAGTTTAGTGTCACACTTAAACCTTGACCGTGGTTAGCGAAAACAAGGCAGCTTCATAAACTATGGTTTGAAGTTGGCTTGTTTTCACAAACCGCTGTCAAAACTAACCAACATTTGTCCTAGTTCAGACTTTGTGACAAGCTGTAGTTAGCCTGAAACAGAAATGGACATTTCTGGACATCTGTTCCAGGCTATGCCAGAGGAGAGAAGTGGAGATGAGGCAGGTAGCATGAAAGTCTGAGGCTCACCGCATTTTTTCCACATAATGCTAAATCGTAGTTTAGTATTATGTGAGAATGCAACCATTTAAAAGGTGCTATTAAGTGCACAGAGATTTTATATACTGACATAGGATCCAATAAAATTTTATGCAGCAAAAAACTCTTAAACATTCACAGTGCCCAAAACACACAAAAAAACCCCCTCCTATTGGCAAAAACTAGAACAGGCCCAAAATCTTCCCCTTCCATTGAAAAATCATTACACTGTATTCTTTGCTCAAAGCATACCTGGCAGAAGGGAATTACAAGTAGCTTAAGGAATTTTTCTCAGCAATAAACATTAACCTGGAAGCTGTTACCATAGCAATAACTTTACGCAGATGAACGAGCTGCTGCCAAAGCCACAAGATTATTTTGTTTGAAATTAGCACCATAAAAATCTCTGAGTAACGTCACCAACCAGCACTGTTAAAATGTCACCATTTTTAAATGAAGTGGGCAGTGGAGACGCCCAAGTCTCAAAACAAGCTGGCTATTGAAACAAAAACTACATTTTGGAACTTTTAAAAAAAACCTTTACGTAAGGGTAAATAGCTTAGGGGGAAGCCACGTTAGCTGAAATTTCCAGAGTGGTTTTTACAGTCAACCCCTGTCCCTAAACTGGACCATAAAGAAGGCTGATCGCTGAAGAATTGATGCTTTTGAATTATGGTGCTGGAGGAGACTCTTGAGAGTCCCATGGACTGCAAGAAGATCAAACCTCTCCATTCTGAAGGAAATCAGCCCTGAGTGCTCACTAGAAGGACAGATCATGAAGCTGAGGCTCCAATACTTTGGCTACCTCATGAGAAGAGAAGACTCCCTGGAAAAGACCATGATGTTGGGAAAGATGGAGGGCACAAGGGGACGACAGAGGACGAGATGGTTGGACAGTGTTCTCAAAGCTACCAGCATGAGTTTGACCAAACTTCGGGAGGCAGTGGAAGACAGGAGTGCCTGGCGTGCTCTGGTCCATGGGGTCACAAAGAGTCGGACACGACTAAACGACTAAACAACAACAACATGGTTTGGCTTAGATTTACACTCATACCTTGGATCCCGAATACCTTGCTGCTCGGACATTTTGGCTCCTGAACGCCACAAACCTGGAAGTGAGTGCTCCCATTTGCAAACGTTCTTTGGAACCCGAACGTTCGATGGGGCTTCTGCGGCTTCAGATTGGCAGGAAGCTGTAGTTTGGTTTCCAAACGTTTTGGAAGACGGACGGACTTCCAGAACGGATTCCGTTTGACTTCCAAGGTACCACTGTACATGCTAACTGGGTACCACTGTACATGCTAACTGGGCCAGTGACTACAGTATTTTTCGCTCTATAAGACGCACCAGACCATAAGTTTTTGAAGGAGGAAAACAAGAAAAAAAATATTCTGAATCTCAGAAGCTAGAACAAGAGGGATCGCTGCGCAGTGAAAGCAGCGATCCCTTTTGCTGTTCTGGCTTCTGGGATAGCTGCGCAGCCTGCATTCGCTCCATAAGACGCACAAACATTTCCCTTACTTTTTAGGAGGTAAAAAGTGAGTCTTATAGAGCAAAAAATACGGTAACTCAATGTCACCAAGTGAGCTCCATGGCTAAGCTAATATCTGAACCTTGGCAAAATACACAAAAGTCAACCACAGGCATGCATGAAAATGGTCAGATAATATGTGCCAAAAAGAATTTGTTAATTTGCATTTAACTGTGCTTAATGTCCCAAAGCAGTTCTCAGGAATTATTTTGTACTCGTCACCTTGAGATTGGAAGTGTGCAGCAATGAATTTTATCCCTTAAAAAAATCCGAATTTAGCACTAGAAACATTAAAAAAACAAGGCAATGATACTCACGGTAAAAGAAAGGGACAAACTCCACTGTGAGGGAAGCTGGTTTGTACTTCTGCCTGCTTTTTTCAACACTGCTCAGAATTCGTCTGTATATATTTTTTTAAAAAAAAGAGAAACCAAGAGGTAAGATTTATTTGTAGGCGGACACTGCAGAACACATTTTTTATTTATTCTAAAGCATACGTGTCTTCAAATGCAATAAAATACCTCTTCCATATTACACTGGCAGCACTTTTAAAACTACCACGGTACTATTTTGGACTACTTTATTTCTAAGCAGGCACTCCCGAAAGCATATGGCTTAATAAGCCAAGATCTGAATGTGACAACTTATATTGGTCCAAGCTAGGCCAGTATGCTCCTTCGTTGTGCCACATAAGCACATGTTGTGCAGACGCCTGATTATCGTCTTCCAAAGCAACTACTCTATTCCAAACTTAAAAATGGAAAGCATAATGCTGGTGGTCAACAAAAGAGGTTTAAAGGCTCTCTCAAAGCAAATTTTTAAAAATGTAGTATAAACACCAACAATTGGGAAACACTGGCCTGCAAGCGCTCCAATTGGAGAACAGCCTTTACCAAAGGTGTCATGGGCTTTGAAGACACTCAAACCCAGGATGCAAGGGAGAAACATGCTAAGAGGAAGGCACGCTAGGCAAATCCACAACTCCCACCCAGTAACCAATGTCCCCACTGTGGAGGGACGTGTGGATCCAGAATTGGCCTCCACTGTCACTTACGGACTCATTGTTAAAACCATGTTTATGGAAGACAATCTGACTCAGCTACAAGTGATCGCCAAAGATATGGGTCAACCACGTCTTTATTTGACTGCATGTATTCACTGCAGTTTCACATTCTCATGGAATGCACACAATAAGAGTCACATTTGTCTCCCATAGCCACTGGCCCACTAATTTCATAGGTAATGCAGTTCCCCCTGCTTCCCCCCCCATCAAAACAAACAAAACTAGCCTCTCCTACTCTCTCTTTCTTTAAAGAATGCATTTTCTTGACTAATAAGTCATTTAGTGGATGCTATAGTGGACGCAGGTGGCACTGTGGATTGAACCACAGAGCCTAGGACTTGCCGATCAGAAGGTCGGCGGTTCGAATCCCCGTGACGGGGTGAGCTCCCGTTGCTCGGTCCCAGCTCCTGCCAACCTAGCAGTTCAAAAGCACGTCAAAGTGCAAGTAGATAAATAGGTACCGCTCCGGCGGGAAGGTAAACGGAGTTTCCATGCGCTGCTCTGGTTCGCCAGAAGCGGCTTAGTCATGCTGGCCACATGACCTGGAAGCTGACTGCAGTCTAACGCCGGCTCCCTCGGCCAATAAAGCAAGATGAGCGCTGCAACCCCAGAGTCACGACTGGACCTAATGGTCAGGGGTCCCTTTACCTTTTTATATGATAAAGTTCTCTCCTTAGTTAACTGTCTGTCTGTCTGTATTTATGACTGAGATGTGACAAGTTCCAGCACTCCGTTATTCAGTGAATATCTTGCATGCGTGATTAAAAAAGAATGCCTTTTCCAAGATTGCAAAGTTTACACCGCAGGAGACGAATCTTACTATGTTTGTTTACTTTTCTAGGCTCGGTTACATCGCTCCAAAGTGAGCTTGTGCAAGGGCTAAGAATAACGCAGCAAAAGCAATGGCAGAAAACAAGTTACAGATTGTGCTTGCCAAGTTGCTGGAAAGGCAGTTGTTATAATAGGCCCAATGTACTGAAAAAAGGTGTATTTAAGTAGGGGGCGTATTAATGGAAAATATATATATATAACAGGAGAGTTTGAACAAAAGTACCACATTTTTCCATGTACAACACAGCCCTGTGTATAAAATGCCCCCTATTTGGGGGGACTCCTAATTAAGAAAATGGGGGGAGTTGTTAAGCTTTGGGGAGACTGCCAAGAGTTGTTGACCTTTTTTGGGGGAAATGCCCAATATTGTTAGGTTTTTTTCGAGGGGGTACTGCTGAAAATTGCTCACCCGCATGACCGCATACATCACCAAAGGCACCAATTGTATGCCTGCTCACTGCAAACAGCAGCAAATCGCCCGCTCTATTGTCACAGCGGCAGCCAATACACAGCAGGCATTGTCACAGCCACCACTCACCCGCCCCAATCACCGCTGACAATCTTCTGATCGCGGCAGCAACCAATCGCACGTCCTACCAATGCACTAGGTAAAGGTAAAGGGACCCCTGACCATTAGGTCCAGTCGTGACCGATTCTGGGGTTGCGGCACTCATCTCGCTTATTGGCCAAGGGAACCGGCATACAGCTTCCAGGTCATGTGGCCAGCATGACTAAGCCGCTTCTGGCGAACTAGAGCAGCGCACAGAAACGCTGTTTACCTTCCCGCTGGAGCGGTACCTATTTATCTACTTGCACTTTGATGTGCTTTCGAACTGCTAGGTTGGCAGGAGCAGGGACCGAGCAACGGGAGCTCACCCCGTCACAGGGATTCGAACCGCGCACCTTCTGATCGGCAAGTCCTAGGCTCTGTGGTTTAACCCACAGCGCCACCCGCGTCCCTTAATGCACTATCCATATATAATACGAACCCAAATTTTAAACTAATTTTTATTAGGAAAAAACTCTCATCTGAAAACTACGGCATATGGGTAACGAAGCAGCAACAGAAACTACAGGAGAGAAAACAGCAAGGTGGTGGTTTGAAAGCAGGGATAGACAACCTGTGTTCGTACCCAAACATTGCTGAACTATGACACCCATCATCTCTGACCACAGGCTATGTTTGGTGCAGCGGATGGGAATTGGAGTCCAAAAGGACATGGAGGCCCACACATCTACAAGCCCAGTTTTTACATGAAACTGAGCACTAAGGCCCTGTTATCTAAGGTAGCACTAAGGCCCCCCTAAGGCTCGTACCTACGGGACTGCCTCTCCTGGTATGCCTGGCAGAGGACCTTAAGGTCCATAAATAACAACACTTTGGAAGTCCCGAGCCCCAAGGAGTTAGTTTGGCCTCAACCAGGGCCAGGGCCTTTTCAGCTCTGGCCCCGGCCTGGTGGAACGCCCTACCGCAGGAGATCAAGGCCCTGCGGAATTTGACATCTTTCCGCAGGGCCTGCAAGACAGAACTGTTCCGCCTGACCTTTGGTCTGGACTCAGTCTAACCCTACCCTCTCATTTATTTTTTTGATGGAACCCCTCCTGTGGGATTTTGTATATAAATTTTCCCTCGGCTCTTTTTGCTGGCCCATGTAGGACCAGCATGAATAGCTGGCCCCGGTGAATATTTGACGTTTTCTCCACTTATGGCTTTGATCTATAGGCTACCACTAAAACGGGGCTGCATTTTAAGCTGCATTTTAAACTGTATTTTAACTTATATTTTAATCAACTGTTTGTTTGCTTTTTGTTTGGTTTTTAATGTTTTTACTGTATTTATATTCAGTGTTAGCCGCCCTGAGCCCGGTCTTGGCCGGGGAGGGCGGGGTATAAATAAAAAATTATAATTATTATTATTATCATCATCATCAGTGCGCAGCTCACAGCAGCAGTGCCCTGCCTTCCGGTGCCCTTGGGGTAGCTTGCGATGCCTCTGACCGTGCCAGAGGAGTTCACACAACCCACGCAAGTGCTAACCCGTGTTTTCAAGGGGTCTTGCGGTACCCAGGGAGCAGCGGTGGAAGGAGAGACACTGCGGGACCTTCTTCATCAGCGGGGGAAGCTAAACGCCAAGATCCTCTGTGCATGCAAACATTTCTTCAACAGAATGCAAAGATACACATCTATTGCCTGTCTGCTGAGCTTGCAAGTCGGCGCATTCCACTGACATTTGTCCTGCAAAGAGATTCGGCGCAGCAATAAAACACCGCCCACTCGATTGCCACTTACCCAGCGATTCTTTGCCGCCAGTTGCGATAGGGGTCGTACAGGCTTTCGCAAAAAGCCAGCGCATGTCTTACAAACTCTTCTATGGGTGTCTGGTCGGCGACTTCTTTCTCCTTCGTTTTGCTCTTTAGCTGAAGAGACAGCAAAAAAACGACGGTCACCAAAACACTTTCAGCACTACCAGTTCTGCACGCACCGCGGCCCTGCCTGAAATGCTGGACAGCTGTTGCCCGTTGAGAGGAATCAACAGCCTGACTCTGTGGAAAGCAGCTAGCTACCCATGGTTCCCAGGAAACGAAATGAAATGTACCGTATTTTTCGCTCTATAAGATGCAGCAGACCACAAGACGCACCTAGTTCTTGGAAGAGGAAAACAAGAAAAAATATATTCTGAATCTCAGAAGCCAGGACAGCAAGAGGGATCGCTGCGCAGTGAAAGCAGCAATCCCTCTTGCTGTCATGGGTTCTGGGATAGCTGCGCAGCCTGCATTCGCTCCATAAGACACACACACATTTCCCCTTACTTTTTAGGAGGGAAAAAATGAGTCATAGAGCAAAAACTACGGTAGGGTTTTCAAAGAGAGCTGCGCAGAAGTGAAATACCACGTTCATCAGGCTCAGAGGCACAAGGAAGACAGGGGTTTCGGGATCGGGGACAAAATCATGCATGCCCTCCGACCAGGTCTTCTTTCCTCTCCTACCCTTTCCATACAGATGTGAGAGCATTGCCAAACACACCAACTTTTCTGTTGTTGTTCTGTTTAACTGTAAAGGTTTTCGATTCTACAGTGAAATATAACCCCCTTCCCAGTCCCTACGTAATTATCAGGACCAATTGGAGCAGTTAAACCGAAGCACATGGAAAAATGGAAACAAATGCTGCAATATTGCTGTTGTCTCGATAATGAGATATTGAGGTTTTCTCTCCCCTGTCCTCGCCTCTGCCTATAGGCCTCCTTGCTGGCCAGTCCCAAGATAATGATGAGGAGGAGGATAATAATAATAATAATAAATATTTTTATTATTTGTGGCCAACCCATCTGACAGGGTTGCCAGGCGGCCAGAATCAGAAGAGGCCCAAAAAGCAAATTTGAAATAGGATGTGAGAGCTCCCATAATTGTTTGAT
The DNA here is from genome assembly GCF_964234715.1 of Podarcis melisellensis. Taxonomy (NCBI): domain Eukaryota; kingdom Metazoa; phylum Chordata; class Lepidosauria; order Squamata; family Lacertidae; genus Podarcis; species Podarcis melisellensis. Next base: position 125,496,409 of record NC_138528.1, on the reverse strand, counting down.
TTTTAAAAGATGTTTAAACCACTCGCATTATAAAAGATCAGAGGGGTGTGCAGAAAACCCAAAATAAGTACAAAGCACATGCTAAAAATTATACAGCTAAAATAGCAGTAAGAGAAAATTGCCTTGGAGGCACACGCACAGTATAATTTTCTCTGTTTATTTCCCCCCACAGTTCTTACACCAAACTGCTTGTTAAATTTGGGAGTGATCAGAGAGGGTTTTAAAAAAAAAAAGTTAGTGGATTCCGGGAATCCCCTTTTGCACAGGAAACCTGCAAAATGGACTAGAGGCCAGCTGATGGAAGTCAATTATTATAAGTTATTGCTGCATTATTATTTTTTAAAAAAAATTGACTGTCAGCAAACTGTGATGAGGTGTTTTTTTGGGGGGGTGGGATCCTACCATATCACATATTTAAAATTAATGGGGGAGGGGATTAAAGATAAAATTGACCACTATTTATTTGGCAAGTACAGTGGTACCCCGGTTTAAGTACTTAATTCGTTCCGGAGGTCTGTACTTAACCTGAAACTGTTCTTAACCTGAGGCACCACTTTAGCTAATGGGGCCTCCTGCTGCCGCTGCGCTGCTGAAGCACGATTTCTGTTCTCATCTTGAAGCAAAGTTCTTAACCTGAAGCACTATTTCTGGGTTAGCGGAGTCTGTAACCTGAAGCCTATGTAACCTGAAGCCTATGTAACCTGAAGCATATGTAACCCGAGGTACCACTGTAGTATACCATCTATGAGAACAAGTTGTTACTCAAGAAGTCTCCAGCCACGAACTCGCCTTAGGAAAGCCACTCTCTCTTGGTCTCCCCCATTGTCAATATGGGAACCTGCAGCTTTATTTATGAGGATTGAGGTAGTTTGCTTAAAACATTCTGAACCCCCCCAAAAAACACTTCTAAAATATCTAAAATTACCGAAGGGAAGGCAACTTTCTCTTCCTGCCTGGCTGGTGGGCAGAACCAGAATTCAGACCACTCTGCTTCTGTTTTCACCATGGCTACCCCAAATTCCCAATTGTACACAGCCCTACTGAGTTTGATGGCTATACAGTGGTACCTCAGGTCAAGTATTTAATTTGTTCTGGAGGTCCGTTCTTAATCTGAAACTGTCCTTAACCTGAAGCACCACTTTAGCTAACGGGGCCTCCTGCTGCTGCCGCACCGCCGGAGCCTGATTTCTGTTCTTATCCTGAAGCAAAGTTCTTAACCTGAAGCACTATTTCTGGGTTAGTGGAGCGTGTAACCTGAAGCGTATGTAACCTGAGGTACCACTGTACTCTTTTAACAAAAGGGTATGGAGGATTTTTTTATTTCAATTTTTAGTACAAAATACCTATATAACTACTCTCGTAGAAACCAAGTGAAAGTAATTCCTTTCTGACTTTAGTGTCGCACACTCATGATCAGGAGAAGGAAGGAACAAACAAGAAGGAAGAAACTCTAATGAGACAGAAAACGGGGGCATTCAGCAAGTACTGGAGGTTTTATAAAATGAGGTGGGGGGCACATGCAGCCCCCACACACTTTAGGCAAGTTGGTAGGGCAGAGTTTCCAAACTGTGTGTCGCGGCACATTAGTGTGTTGGCTGCAGTGTGTAGGTGCATCACACAAACACTTCTCCCGGGGCTGGAAAGGGGTTTGTTTAACCTCCGGTTTGCTAGTAAAACTAAATTACTGTGTCACGACATGATGCAAAACTGAATTACTGTGTCACAAAATGATGTCTAAAAAGTGTGTCGCCCACACAAAACGTTTGGAAAGCACTGCTGTAGGGTCTCCATGCAATGTTGAGAAAGCAGACCTTTCACCACCTTATAAATTACCCCCTAAATTAATTTTCAGGCATTCCTTTGCCATTGCAGTACGGCTACAAAAATAAAAAGCAATCAAGAATTCTCACAAAACTTATTGTGAAACTCATTGAGCCTGTTCTAACCAGTCAACTAAATCTGAACTCCAGTGGTGGAATTAATTTTGTCGCTCCAAATGGAACTTGGAAATAAAGAGATGAATTGTGTTGCAGGTGACGGGACACATCGCCAAGTCAAGTGTTGGTGAGTTTATTCTCAGTGCAGCACCAGTTTCTGACTAGAAAGCAATTTAAGCAAATTACAGGTTCACCTACCTGCTGAATATACAGTGTAGTCATCGTAATGACATGGTTAATATAGGAACAGGTGCCAATCTCCTCCACATTAGCCAAATTTCTGAAAGGGAAATAATAAGGCATGAGTGGCAAGACATGGTAGAACTGTCCAATATGATTTAACGCGCAGCAAAATAATGGTATATCACGATTTCCCAAAACAATCTGCACCGTGTTATAAAAATACAGAATAATCTCACATTAAGAGGCTGTCTTTAAACATGGAAATTATACCCAGTGAAAGCCACTTGATGGCAAACCGTATCATTAATGGAATTGAAATCCCTCTCTCCATCACCAAATAGCATAAAAATGGTTCACAGCAACACTCCATGTAGATTTAGACATTGGACCATCAACCATTTTGTGTGTGTGTTTTACACCTTTTTCTATGTTTTAGAACGTTTGTGAGGGTCACCTGAGCTACAGAAGAAACCCAACTGAGGTATTTGGAACCAAACTGGATGAGGCTAGAATCAGAAGTAGGGAAGAATCACAGAACTGTAGAGTTGGACAGAACCCAGAGAGTCATCTAGTCCAGTGTTTCCCAACCTTTGGTCTCCAGCTGTTTTTGGACTACAACTCCCATCATCCCTAGCTAGCAAGACCAGTGGTCAGGGATGATGGGAATTGTAGTCCAAAAACAGCTGGAGACCAAAGGTTGGGAAACACTGATCTAGTCCCCCTGCAATGCAGGAATCAAAATTAAAGCATCCATGACAGATGGCCATCCAAACTCTGTTTTAAAACTTCTGAGGAAGAAGAGTCCACAACCTCATGAGGGAGACCATTCCGATGCCAAACATCTCTTATTGTCAGAAAGTTCTTCCCGGTACTTAGTCAGAATCTCCTTTCTCAAAACTTGAATCCATTGCTTTGGGTTCTACGCTCCAGAGCAGGAGAAAACAAGCTTGCTCCATCTCCCATGTAGCCCTCAAGATATCTGAAGGTGGCCATCATATCTCAGCCTCCTCTTTACCAGGGTAAATCTTGTTTCACATCAGATGTCCTGCCCATACGTCACTGATGGACACAGCCACCTCTAATTCTGTAGGACGGACCCTGCTCCATGTCAGAGCTGGGGGAGCTTTTTCCCAGGCTGAGGGCCACATTTCCTTCTAGACAAACTTCTGGGGGGCCACAGGACAATGCTGGGTGGGGGCCAGAGGCAAATTTGACACCCTTGTCCTGCATGGAAGTTCCAACAAATGCTCACACAGCCCTCCCAGGCAAACAAAAGGCATTGTCAGGGCCCAAGGACACATTCCAGCTGGGTAAAAATGCCATAGGAGGGTAGGGGCCAGTGAGGGGCGTGGCTAAGGAGGGGCATGGCTAAGGAGGGCATGGCTAAGGAGGGCGTGGCCTGGGGAGAAACCTTAGGTTTGGAGGTCCTGGGGTTCCTCGCCCCGGCTCCATGATTCTGAGGATGAAGGAGCTGTTGACAATGGAGCATGGAGTGAGGGCCGTGAATCGAGAAGGTTAAAAAGTGAAGGTATGGAACTGCCATCAGCTCAGAGGCGAGAGGTGGAAGGGCCGCTGGGTTACAGGGAGCCTCCGAAGATTGGGTGAAGCAGCTCTTCCTCCGGGGGGAAGAAACTCTTCCGCCTCTAGTGGGGAAGGGATGCAGGGATCGGAGGATGTTAGAGAGAGCCTCAACACCGAGCCTGAGCAAAGCGAAGGGGAGGCAAGTCCCCCTTTGCCAACGCCCTCCCTGCGCAGTAGGCTTAAGTTCAGAGAGGGGAGGAGAAGGATGGGGGTCAAAAGACTGTTATGCTGGGGAAAGTTTAAGGACCGCCCACTCCCATATTCTACTAGCGACTGAACAGACCTGGACGAATTATTATTATTATTATTATCATCATCATCATTATCATTATTATTATTATTAATACCCCGCCCTCCCCAGCCAAGGCCCCGCTCAGGACGGCTAATAAGCAATAATAAAAACAAGTTGAATGAATACAATTTAAAAAACAACATTAAAATATTGAAACATTAAAATATTACAATGCATCATCACAGGAGGAGAAAGGAAAAAGAAAAAAGAAAGAGGGGGAGGGAATCAAACTGATTCTAAGCCAAAGGCCAGGCGGAACAACTCTGTCTTACAGGCCCTGCGGAAAGAAATCAGATCCTGCAGGGCCCTGGTCTCACGAGGCAGAGCGTTCCACCAGTCCGGAGCCAGTGTTGAAAAGGCCCTGGCTCTGGTTGAAGCTAATCTAACTTCCTTAGGGCCCGGGACCTCTAGTGTGTTGCTATTTACGGGGCCAAGTCAGTGTGGCCATCCATCAGCAGATAGAGCTGAGTGTCATCAGCATATTGGTGACAGCCCAGCCCAAAGCTCTGGACAATCTGGGCAAGGGGGCTTGAGACGCTCTGCACTGTAAATGTTTTTGTACAGATAATAAAGCCTGGAAAAGACCGGGGGGAGTGTTGCCTCTTCGCTCTCGAGCAACCATGCCAGCACCTAACAAGTTGGGAATTGGTAAGATAACAAACTGCGAGGGGGAAGTACTGGTAATATCTCCCCATAAACACTCCACGCCCCAGCCGGCTTCTGAAAAGTCAACTAGGTTTCTTTATAATAATAATATAAAATACCGGCAAAGAATAATGAAGAATTTGACCAGGAGTAGCGACAAGGCCTGTTGTGGTTCTTCTAGACCTTCTGACAATTTCTGGACACACTGCAGCAACTGGAGCCTCAAGACCTGAAGGATGTTATCAGGAAGCAGCGATATTCCTGGGGGGACATCATCCACCCTAAAAATAAAGCCGAGAGCTTTTTTAAAAAACACACACACACTAGGGCAAGCAGCAATAACCGCTAACGTATTTTATGCACGTAACATCTTTTACTGCACTTCACGATACAATGGTATCCAGACATTTCACTGCCAGAGGGCCAATAAATTGTAATAATGCCAATAAATTACGTAAGATTGACTCTTGCACTTTAATCCTATAATTAACACTTTAAATAAATATTTGACTTTAAGAATAAAAAAGCCTTCAGCAGATGTACAGGCTGCCAGGGCTCACTAAATGCCAAACTGTTGATTCAGAAGAAGCAAGGCATAACAGGTTAACAATGGGCGTAATCCACATGAAATTCAGCACTTTTCAATTCCATCGGTTTCAACGGGAGAGAGTGGAGCGTGTGCTCTTGTAGAATTCAAATATTTAATTTAAGATGGATCGGACCGGATACTAATCCTATACGCTAACTGGAAGGGCCAGAAGTCCAATGAGATATAACGTTTTCAGAAGTAGTTACAGTTGTAAAAATCAATTTGCGCCCGCCAGTTGTTCCCCAAACTAGTCAGTTCTCCGTGGATTTTGATTCCAGAAAAGCTCGTCAGTGTCCGAGTCACCTTATAGCAGGCAAACCTGCATTTCTCTATTTATACTCTTGACACCGTAATTAGAAGGGCGAGGGCTTGGCATATTCAAATTCCTTTCACAACTGAAAAATGCTCCCCTGAAGGAAGACAAAACAGACTTTTTTTAACCAGCTGGCAAGGGTTCATCCTTTCAATTGTAAGTAGAACAAGATGCCATCGCTGCGTCAGGAAACACAAAGCAGCAGAATGGATTAATCTTTCATGTTCTCCTGAGCGCAGCGGTCAAGAGATCTATTATACCGCAGAGGGCTCAATCTTGCCTGCCCTCCGCTGCCGTCCCCCTCCCCCCAGCAGAGGCTGCAGAAACAGCCACAAACGACACGCTAAACATCCTGGTCTGAAATGTGTTTCTTAGAAACAAGCATCTGGTTGTTTCAAGAGAATTTACTTCCTTGAAATGTGTTGAGGACTAGGGTGCATTAAGATTGCTAGGAGAAAGGATTGGCGGGTGAGAAGGCTACGCGAAAGCAAAGACTGCAAACCACAGGATGAGTGCGTGCAATCGGTTGCATCCTGCATTCGGTCTGCGAGCCAGAAATGATCCAATGGATGGTTGCTGCCCCACATTTGTTATACAGTGGTACCTTGGTTCTCAAATGCCTTGGTACTCAAACAACTTGGAACCCAAACACTGCAAACCCGGAAGTAAGTATTCCGGTTTGCGAACCTTTTTCGGAAGCTGAACGTGCTCTGGTTTGAGTGCCACACTTCCGATTTGAGTGTTATGCTGAGGTTTGTCTGTTTTTGCTATTTATTTTGTGTTTTTGTGGCTCTTTTTTTGTGTGACTGTGTAGAACCCAGTTCAACTACTGATTGATGGATTGTGTGACTGAGGTACATTTTTTACTCCTTTCATTTTATGGATCAATGGTCTTGTTAAAATTCATGTTGAATTGCTGTTTTAGGGATTGTTTTTAAAAGTTTGGAATGGATTAATCCATTTTGCTTTACTTTCTTTGGGAAAGCACACCTTGGTTTTGAAACGCTTTGGTTTTAGAACAGACTTCCAGAACGGATTTGAAAACCAAGGTAACACTGTACAAAAGAAAATAAGAAAACCAACAGGAAACTACTAGATTTCTATGTAGCGAGGTATAAAACACGGTAATTCATATCAATTGCTGTCCTTCCACGTTTCAAATCTTCCTACCATCAATGCTTCATAAGCATTTCATTGTAATGTATTCTAAGAGACGGCATTCTTCCTATGCAATCTGGTTATTACAGACAGCAAAAAAATGATACTCTAAAACACAATGTAGAGAAGATATAATGGGAAGCAATTTGCTATTTGATGCCAGCTATCCAATACTCTATACAGTCTCGCCTTGTCTTTAGCTGCCTAGATATCTTCCCTTGTTCATCTGCTGCAATAAAAGTCCAGTCCTCTATGCTGATTTTCTTTTTAGGTCGCAAGTTTAATCCCATCATTAATCTCAGAGGAAAACAGCGGATTTTATACTGAGCGCTCAGTAACAGCACTGGAGAGTAATGGGGAGGGAAGCTACTGTTCATGCATTCATGTCGTCTTTAAAAAAATACTATTAGTTAAGAGGGGGGAGACACACAATCCATTTAATCTTTTATTTAAAAAAAGGTATTCACAATCTGCTAAGCATCCTAGTCCACCTGTCATTGTCTTTTTAAAAAAATAATATTTATTAAAGTTTCAAAGAAGTTACAAAAATGAAAAGAAGGAAAAAAAGAAAAAAAGAAAAAATACAAAATACAGAAAAATAAAAACAATTAAAAACAAATCAGTCTTTCCATGTCCTGTCTTTCATTTACTTGTTTCCCTGACCTCCTCACACCTCCCTTTTTTGTATTCTAATTCAATAGTTGTTTCAGCAAGTCCTTACCATTTTTGCTTTTATCTTGATATTTTATCTTAATATATTGTAACTTTACATTTTGACCTGTTAACAATCCATTTTTTAATATATTTTTTTATTAGATTTTCTTTTACAAATTAAACAACACAATCTTGTTCTCATATTTCCAATTTTTTGAACTTCCACCAGCTCCTCCACCAATCCATTTTTACATACCCCTTTGTAACATTATTGCTAAAACCACACCTGTCATTGTCTACTGGTAATGTGTCTCATCCTCTCAATCTCAGGAATCTATGATGGGTTTGCACAAAATCACAACCTCCTGTGACAAATGCAAGCCCACCAGCCATGGGTTTGAAGTCCACCTATAATTTGGTGTCGGTGTTTGGGTTCAGTCTCAGGTAAGCGGAAATACGTCTACCGCTGTTGCTGTTGAACAGGTTTAATCAATCAAAAGGTTGATTCAATGGTCATCATCGAAAGCAAACCAAGGCCAGGATCCTAAGCATCCTTCCTTAGGGAGTAAACCCCACTAGACATGGTGGGAACTGACTTCTGAGTAAATGTGTCTATGACTATGCAGCTGAAATCACATACTGAGGTCATTTCCTGGTTCACCGCAAACAAGAATGTTTACCTGGCTCTGTAATTTGGCAGCTCAAAGCCCATTTTTAAAGAATGAACACCAGGACAATCAAGAAATACCAGTGTGGAACAAGTGGGGTGGGGGTTAAACACGTAAACACAGGGCTTATTCACACTGAAAATTTATTTTGGGTTACTGCTGGTTCCCCTTTGATTTAACCAGCAGCTGACCTGGGAAAACCTAGGGACTGGGAGCGATTCCACTGGAAGTTAATTACACAGTTCAGTCACATTTGAGAGCAAACTGAGAGATGTAAAAGCTTGTAGTGGCCATGATTGGCGTGGCAGATAAAGGCAGAAGGAGCCCAAATGAGCACCTGGGAACAGGAATTTGGCAGAACTTCAAACCGTGGTTTCTGAAGCTGGCTTTTTAACTAACCTGATTTTGTTAATAAACCACTCTCTATAGTTCACCCAACAAGCGGAGATTCCATGTAAAAAACTTAAGATCCTGCTATCCGCTCATTCCTACTCTTTGCTTCCTGAAACTTATCAAATTTGTGACCCACAAGAGGAAACACAGCCCAACTCCTCTCCACCCTGCCATGTGAGGAAAGGAGGGAAGCATGAAGGCCCATAACTCATTCCAGCTTGTGTATGTCACACAATCCCATGGTTTATTACTGTATTTTTCGCTCTATAGGATGCACCGGACCATAGGAGGGGGAGAAGAGGGGGGGGGAAATTCTTGTTCTCCCCCTCTAAAACAAGGTGCGTTCTGTGCGTTCAAGGTGCGTTCACCGCCAGCCTCAAAGACCAGGTTGGGGAGCAGCGCAAAGGCGGCGTGCCGCCTTCCCGCTGCCCCCCGAGCTTGTGGGGCTGACGGTGGGGGGAAGGGTTGCACCCTTCCCCCCACCTTCGTACAGCCTTCGTAGCCTCCGCAGGGCAGTGGGGTGAAGGCACCCTGCTGAGGCTTTGTGCAGCTGTCCGCAAGCTAGAATAGCGAGACGGAGTGCTCCGCAGTGCTCTGTCTCCCTGTTGTGGCTTAGGGCTTAGCTGCGCAGCCTGCATTCGCTCTATAGGACGCACACACATTTCCCCTTAATTTTTTGGGGGGTGAAAGTGTGTCCTATAGAGCGAAAAATACGGTATATCATATGGATGCAGCCACTAAGTTTTCTTTGCACTTTCTCGACTTTCTTTGTCGAGCAAAATGTCTGCACACAGCACAGCCACAATGTAAAGAAGTCCCAAAGAGATTGCATATATCAACACACACATACTTATTAAATCAGCCATCTCACTTTTAGGCATCAACACAAAGAACTATTATTTCTACATACCTAGTGGGCAGCTTTTCAAAATCCACATCCAAAAACTGTTCGTAACTAGAAACAAAACTGTCCAACCAGAGCTTCAAGTAGTCTGGGTCTTTCTGCGAAGGCAAACAGATTTAAAAAGTTAATTTTTCTTCCGGAAGCATTTGTAAATGTGTGTGTCCAATGCTGCCCCATTCGTGCCCCCCAAGTTTCCTGCCATAATCATGTATTACTTGGTGTTGAGGTCACTTTAAACTTCCCAGAATACCACTCTGCTTCCTGACACTGCTGCCCTGATGCTGAGATATTCCCTAACAAGACTGACCATTCTCCAGAGATTCCACTTCCCAAAACACTCAAAAATATTAAAATAAAACATAATACGACATCAGCAACTTCATACAACTTTTTTAAAACCATATCCAATAAATTGGGAGGAAGACAAGGAGATTGACCTGTTGGGTCCCCAAGACAGGCTATGAGATGATGATGATGATGATCTTAGTATTGATTTATTATATTATTTATACCTCACCCATCTGGCTGGGTTTCTCCAGCCACTATGAGATGGAATGGATGGGCTTACAATGGTAGAACAAATGCAAGCTTAAAAGGACAGAAGGTCAATCTCTCCTTTCTTCAGTTGACAACAGATCTCAGGAAGCAGGACTGGAAAAGACCTAGCAACAAGAAACCTCAAAGCTGCTACCAGCAACAGTGCAGAGCTAGGTGGACGAAGTATCTGAGTCTGTAGACACAGCTTCTTGTCTTTAACATATCCTTAGATGTTATAGCTTAGCTAGAAGGTATAAGAAAGAACATCTTTTTGGCAGAAGGCAGAGCAGAAGGGAAGGCTAGGGAGCAACTGAGCAGAGCCAACTAAGAGAATGTCGAGGTGGTCGTTTTTGCCAATGACAGTCAGACGTCATTGTGTCACGGCTGGCCAAGAATAAACTTTGGCTGCAGCTCATAGCCAGTGAGCAAAGAGCTTAAGAATGAGCCCAAGTCTGGACGACACGCTAAGCCAAACCTTAGCTTAGTTTGGAGCAGAGCAGGAGTAGAAAAGACAGGGGAGGTGCAAAGCAGCTGAAAGGTCTTCTCCAGAAGGCCACATATTCATGCATTAAGCTAATTTAGTTTCCCATGCTGGGTGAATCAGGCCACTGGAACCATGCCAAGTTCCATGGTGATCACAGCTAGTCCACCACTTTGAGTGGAACAGTCACAGCAATCTCTCGTGCTACTGGGTACTTCTCTCACAATACGTCTCTCTGCCATGATTTAGCACTACCATTGCTGCAAGAAGCTGAGCACAGTTTGCAGAAAGCTGATGAAGCTCCTGTGGAAGTCAACCACATAAAGACTTGGGCGGAGCAGCTCTCAAACTTGTGGGCATTGGCAAGTCCCACAATCTGCTTTATCGGGTTTGCATTTGCATGGCGAATCACTTCCAAAATTCCCATCCCTTCTCAAGTGGTTTGAGAGCCTTGAGTCACCATCTTCATCTACCCAAGCAAAAGCACCTGAATGAATTTCAGGAGAAGCTGTATGGAACACAGGGACCTGGAGAATTAATTGCAACCATTTTTTTAAAGCCGTGTTGTTGGCACCCGTCTGTCTTGAGAGACCACTGGAGTGTGCATCTGGGGCAAAGACAATCCACTGGAGAATCACAGCACCTGCTGTGGTTGCAGAGACCGGTAGCTCGTAACTGCTGCTTCCTCCTGCATTGTTTCTGTGGCATAAGCAGCATCTACCGTATTTTTCGCTCTATAGGGCGCACCAGACCATAGGGCACATCTAGTTTTTAGGGGGGGGGAATAAAGAAAAAATATTATTTCCCCCCAGCCGTGGGGCTGGGGGGGAGCCTGAGCTTCCCCTGACCCCAGAACAGGTCCAGGAGCGGCGGGAAGATTGCGTGCAACCTCGCCGCTGCTCCCAGAGCTTGCGGGGCTGGGGACGGGGGAAGCCCGAGCTTCCCCCGACCCCAGCCCCCCAGAACAGGCTGCTATCTGCAAGCTTTTGGAGCCTGAAGGCTTGCGGATAGCTGCCTGAAGCCTGGAGAGCGAGAGGGGTTGGTGCGCACCGACCCCTCTCGCTCTCCAGGCTTCGGTGAAAGCCTGCATTCGCTCCATAGGACGCACACACATTTCCCGTTCATTTTTGGAGGGGGAAAAGTGCGTCCTATAGAGCAAAAAATATGGTAAGTGACCTCTCCAGGGTGCAAGCCTAGGCAGTGTGTAGGAAGGTCCTGGGCTGACCAGACAACAAATCTCCACTCTTGGCCTCGCAGATGTGGTCTAAACAATACCTTTAACACCAGCTTGGCTGCAGGTCACATACAAGATACCATCCAACCATCTTTGGCTTTCCACTCTGGATTTTCATATGGTTTACTTCTTAGCCTTTTCTTCTCTCAAAGATGTCCCACAAGGCAATGGCTACAGGCAAATGTAATAAATTTCCTTCTATACATTACGGGGAACTTGTGCTCCTTCTAGAATCCACTGAAGCATCTCTTGGCCTCTCACTGATAAAAAGTAGTCATGCTCTCAGCATCAACCACGAGGATAAGGAATCTTTGCTCAAAGACAAGGACAGACATCAAAAGACTATTCTAAAATAGAAACACTTCTTCGGGAGAAGAAGAAAAAACAGAACAGGAGGGTGACTCACTTCCAGAGTAAACAGGAGTCCTTAACTAGAGTGTTGTGTTGCTTTTAAAAAAACATTTCTGACCACCGCAGCTGACAAATCAGCCCATTCACCTACGTGGCAATGTATTCAAGAAATAAACACGACTCCTAAGGAAATAGAAACTTCCATGTAAGACACCGATTTGTTTCAATATAAACCAATGTTGAACTACAGTCATAGTAACCACCACAAAGGCTCGGTGCTACTTTTCCTGGGTGTGATGTCACAAATCACACAGGTAATCTGAAAAGGTTATTCTTCAGCCCCAGTCAACATGGCCAATGCTTTAATATGAGTCACAGTACAACAACTTCCAATAGGTACCACGTCAGCTACCCCTGAGCTAGGTCAATCACATTGCTCCGGTATCGACTCACAGATAATTCAAGGAGCATCTTAGATTCCAAAATAATTCCTGTGCGATCAAGTTTCTATCTCACACGCAGTTCCTACAAGAGCACAGCAGCTTCCCTGCAGTTCGAAGTTTGCTGATCAATCCATGCAAGTTGGCAGGCCAAGCCAACGGAGACTAGAGATGTGAAGACTTGGGGGTAGGGGATGGAAAAATGTATGGGGGGGAATCTATACACACACACACACACACACACACACACACAAAACACACTTTCCCATTCTTCTGCCAGTGTCCTAAATATGGCGGCAACAGAAAAATTGGGGAGGAAACAGTTTTCCATCCAAAATTGTCCATCTTTCCCCCAGACCTTCACAGCTCTACCCAGGACACAACAGCAGGTGGGACCAATGAGTGTAGTCTCGCTTTCCCCGTCACACTTTTGGAATCGAGTTGTGTAGGGTGGAGGGAGGAGAATGGGCACCCAAGTAAGGCTTCTGTTTTACAACTGGCAGTCCGCATTTGCAAACTCCCTGCTGTCACCAAAAGCCAGAAAAGGCACATCCTAATTTAGAGAAGAAAAGCTCCCAATTTCAAGTAGAGCTAGTGACCTCCTGGAAAGTGGTATAGCTGCTTTCAGTCAAGAGGAATGTCAAAATTAATAAGTAGAAGCAGTGGGGAAGGGGGAGAAGCAGTGGCCAGGGCTGCAGGCTTGATCGTTACCCATAATTCCATGCATTAAGTGTTTGTTAAAGAGAACAAGAGGCCGAGCTATGGCAAGTGGGTGCCTTTTGGTGTGTTTCCTAGAAACAAGTAGCAGAAAGAGCAATTAGCAGTGTACTACACAGCTCCAAACAACTATGCTTGGAATCTCTGAAAGTACTCATAGCGATGCTATATATAACTTGTTAGGGTACTTGTATCTTGTTTATTATGCAGCAAAGAGAGAGATGGGCATACTTGAGGGCTTCTCCTAAGCATCCGGTTGGCCATGGTGGGGAGGGAATGGTGGACTAGATAAGGCAGGGGGAGCTGACACGATGCCCGGCTGTTATATTATGATGCCCATCATCCCTGACCATTGACCATGCTGGCTGGGGCTGATGGGAGCTGGAGTCTGACAGTTTCAGGAGGGTACCAGTGGCATGCAGTTAATTTTTTTTCCGTAGGGGAACAGTTAGGGTGACCTTGCACATTGGAACAGCATCATGTTTCCTTCACTAAGCCGGGAATCATAGGAAAGGAGGCGCCAGGGCTTTGGCCAGATACTGGAGCCCTCCTGCCTCCTTCCCAAAAGCAGGAGGGCTTTGGGAAGGTGGTGGGAAGGCTCTTGGACCGATCGGAGCATCGCGCCTCCCTCCCTAAGCTGGGGAGAAGCTTCCCAGGCTTTGGGAAGGAGGTGCCAGGGGAACATTTAGGGAACCAGCCTAGTCCACTGACAGCACACCACTGGAGGGTACCGTATGACCTACCCCTGAAATAAAGCCTTTGGTGTGATCCAGTAAAGCTGTTATGTTCTTACTCTTTTTTAAAAAAGAAATTCTGCAGTTCAGCAGCTCACATTTTTTCACCAAAAACCCTGAATACTCCAACCTGCCCAAAATAATGCAAATTTGATCATAATTTAGTCACAGAGCTAGACTGGAGCCGTGCTCTTCCGAATAACTAGAAATCTTATTATGGCTATGGGAGTGATTTTAATTCAACCAGTTGGACAGTATTTCCGAATTCACAGGACTTCGGTATTTTAATTCCCTGGGCTTCAGTAAAGCAGTCTTCACAAACCTGGTTCTCTCTAGATGCTTTGGACTACCAAATGGCATGGCTGTGCTAGCTAGGGCTGATGGGAGTTGTAGTCCAAAAAATATCTAGAGGGCACGAGGTTGGAGAAAGAAGTCTTCCTTGTTTGCCAACCTGAACAGGAAGTGGAGGTCCCTAAGCAAGGTTAAGCAACAGACCACAAAACAATATACCTGTCACTCAGCAAGCCTGGCATTAGCTCATTAAGAGGTTATAAGGGAAATGTCAGGTTTTGGTGCTCCACTACAATATTGTAAGAGACGCTGGTGGCGCTGTGGGTTAAACCACAGAGCCTAGGATTTGCCGATCAAAATCTCACGATGGGGTGATCTCCCGTCGCTCGGTCCCTGCTCCTGCCAACCTAGCAGTCCGAAAGCACGGCAAAGTGCAAGTAGATAAACAGGTACCGCTCCAGCGGGAAGGTAAATGGCGTTTCCGTGCGCTACTCTGGTTTGCCAGAAGCGGCTTAGTCATGCTGGCCACATGACCCAGAAGCTGTATGCCGGCTCCCTCGGCCAGTAAAGCGAGATGGGCGCCACAACCCCAGAGTCGGCCACGACTGGACTTATCAGTCAGGGGTCCCTTTACTTACAATATTGTAAAAAGGCACAGCTGGATTCTTCATTTCATACATACTACAGTGGTACCTCTAGATGCAAACGGGATCTGTTCCGGAGCCCCGGTTGCATCTTGAAGCGAATGCAACCCGTGTCTGCACGTGCGAGGGTTGCGATTCACCGCTTTGACGCGTGATGTCATTTTGAGCATCTGCACATGCGCAAGCTGCGAAATCCAGAAGTAACGCACGTTCCATTACTTCCGGATCGCCGGGGAGCACACCCCGAAAACGCTCAACACGAAGCTACTTCAACCTGAGGTATGACTGTATTTGCCATTGCAAAACTGGAATCGCAATGTAAAATAAAATCCAAACATAGTGCTACTTACAGAATTACAGGTCATGACAAAAGCTGTAATTAGATAACGTTTTAAAGGATTTTGTAGAGCAGTTGCTTAAACAAAAGGGCATGGCATCTAAGAAGCAAAAAATAATAAATAGGTTGTCTATTTTCTTTCAAGCTTAAGAGGTCTGAAAAAGCACTCCACCAAGCAGAGACAAAAAGCATGGCTTTTCAGTTTGGAGGGACACATTCAGGATTTGCCCAGAAATGGCTCTGCAACTCTGCAGCTGCTCTTCCAAGCAATACTAAGCCATGATGGGACCGCTGCATATTCCTGCATTGGACTAGATGAGCCTCAGGGATCCTTCCAACCAGGGTTCGAAATTAGCAGGCGCCAGTCAAATTTTGCGACTGGCAACCAGCCTTTTGCAACTGGGTGGAGATGCCATTTTTGCTGCGGGGCTGCCTGGTTTGGTAGCAGGGCTACCAGAAAAACAAAAAGGCAACTAGACGTTTTGTTTGGGTGCCCACACCCTAGGTCCCAGGAACCACGTGGCTCCCAGCATTCCTATCCCAGTTTCTAACACTGTTTCCAGCTCTACAGTTCTGATTCTCTGATAAGTTTCAAAACAGTCCAGTTTCATAACCCATGGCTTGAAGCTAGCTTGTTTCAGAGCTTATCGGGGTTTGTTTTAACCACAATCCATGGTTTGTACTCAACAATAGGACAGGTTTTCTGGAAGCCGAAGCTCTGCCAAAGCTCTCCTCTTCCCAACTGTGCTGTAGGGGGAGAGGTGTAAGGGCCCTAGGCTCATGAAAGCACCTTCCTGCTCATATCAACAGTGTTACATGTGGCTAAGCATTACATGTGAACACAGCCAATGGCTCAGTTCATATGCCAATGATCCAACTGAATCCATGCAGGTTTCCATGGTCTAATTGATTCCCTATGGCTCAGGAAAGGGAGGCGGGTGGCGCTGTGGGTTAAACCACAGAACCTAGGACTTGTCGATCAGAAGGTTGGCGGTTCGAATCCCCGCGACCTAGCAGTTTGAAAGCACGTCAAAGTGCAAGTAGATAAATAGGTACCGCTCTGGCGGGAAGGTAAACGGCGTTTCTGTGCACTGCTCTGGTTCGCCAGAAGCGGCTTAGTCATGCTGGCCACATGACCCGGAAGCTGTACGCCGGCTCCTTCGGCCAATAAAGCAAGATGAGCATAGCAACCCCAGAGTTGGTCACGACTGGACCTAATGGTCAGGGGTCCTTTTATGGCTCAGGAAAACGATAGCATGCTCTTATGTTCAAACTGAGCTACGTTTTGCACAAATTCAGTTTGTTCTCTAATTGTGGCTTAGACAAACAATGGTTTGTCCAAGCCAGGATGGGATGGGGGAACTGGAGTGAAACTTTGATCGCTGCAGAAATAATAGGGGCTGCACCAACATTTGACGATGTTGATCAGGCATAGGTAAACTCGGCCCTCCAGATGCTTTGGGACTACAATTCCCATCATTCCTGACCACTGGTCCTGTTTGCTAGGGATCATGGGAGTTGTAGTCCCCCCAAAAAACTGGAGGGCTGAGTTTGCCTATGCCTGATGTTGATCAAAAGCCACCAATTCTTGAAAACTATTTTGTTCTTCTCATTCTTAGGACTTGTATGTAACACACATGGGAGGGTGAGAAAGATCACTGTCTTGCTGCTACAGTATATTTTTAATATTGACAATGCTGTTTAACTAGCAGGCTGGGTAATAAAATCAGACAAAATGATACTGGATGAGTTTCAAACTGTTCATTCCCTGCGCCAGCATCTTGGTTCTGTACCATCCATTCCTTATCTCCCGTTGTTATCACGGTGCTGCCACCATTACCACTGCTGTTCCTAGCCTAGCTATATTTGTCCGAAATGGGTTAAAGGCATCATATGATGGCAGTCATCTGCTGACCAGGACTAAACAAACCAAGATACCAGGAGGGAAGAATTAGGAATGCTCAACTCTCAGGGATGCACCAAAGATTGTGATTAAAAAAGGGAAAAAATAACCTTGTTTTGTTGCTGTCAAACAAGACAAATTCTCATTTTCGAAGGTTTGCAAATGTTAAAGGGTATATTGTCAAACACTTGAAATTTAGGGTTTGTTCTTATTTCAGGGTTGTATCAGAGCACACCTACTGAAATTAATGGACACGGCTAATGCAGGTCCAGTAATTTCAATTTTCAGTTTCAACTTCCCATATTCCAACAACTTTCCTTTGCAATGCTATACAAAATGCACCAATACAGTGGTACCTCTGGTTAAGAACTTAATTGGTTCCGGAGGTCCGTTCTTAACCTGAAACTGTTCTTAACCTGAGGTAACACTTTAGCTAATGGGGCCTCCCGCTGCTGCCGCACAATTTCTGTTCTCATCCTGAAGCAAAGTTCTTAACCCGAGGCACTATGTCTGGGTTAGCGGAGTCTGTAACCTGAAGCATCTGTAATCCGAGGTACCACAATGATAAAGTGTTGTGTGTGCTCCACGTGTTTTTTCCCCAAATAAATTTTATTGGTTTTCATGTAAATACAAGCCGCGTCGTGTTGTTTTTAAGAAAACCAAGTTAACCTTCCGCATGCAACCAATCATATACAGTGGTACCTCAGGTTACATACGCTTCAGGTTACAAATGCTTCAGGTTACAGACTCTGCTAACCCAGAAATAGTGCTTCAGGTTAAGAACTTTGCTTCAGGATAAGAACAGAAATTGTGTTCCGGCGGCGCAGCAGCAGCAGGAGGCCCTATTAGCTAAAGTGATGCTTCAGGGTAAGAACAGTTTCAGGTTAAGAACAGACCTCTGGAACGAATTAAGTTCTTAACCCGAGGTACCACTGTATATATAGTGTGTGTGTGTGTGTGTGTGTGTGTGTGTGTGTGTGTATATATATATGCAGGTTTTGGTGTCCTCGGGTGTCTTCCCGTGTAAAAGTTGGGGTGTCTAGGCGACGTTTCGACGAGGTCTCACTCGTCATCTTCAGGCTGGTGCTTTCGGCTTCTTGTTACTGGAACAGAGCAGGATCTCAGTGTTTGAGTTCCTATAAATACTGTTGAGGGGGTGTGGTGTATAGCCTCCAATGTTCTGGGCAGAGAGGAAGTTCCCAGGCTAGTGTGCCTTTTCTTCTTTTGTTCCTTAATTACTTGAGGGATATCTTGAGTGATTTCTTGAGTGATATCCTGAGTACCACTTAGGTGGGTCATTAGGTGTGGATTAGTTGCTAAAGTCTTTGTGTCTTGACCTCTTGAACTTTGTGAAGAGTTTTTCTGAGAAGATGGCTGTACTGCACTTAGTTGTGCTCTGGCTTGGCTTCGTGTATAGGGGCGAGCTGTGGTTTTGTGGCCTGTGTCAGCCAGATCTGTGTAGGGATTGCAGGGGGGTGCAGCATCCGGAGGTGCCACCATGGTTTGGCTACTGGATGGTGTCTGTAATTTATCTGTGGAGAGGGTCTGGGTTTGGGTCTGGTGTGGTTGATTGGTGATGGCGTTCTGTGTGCCTCTGGATCTGGTGTCAGTTTTTGTGGGGAGGGCTAATTTCCAGATGTCTGGCAAGCTCGCCCCTATACACGAAGCCAAGCCAGAGCACAACTAAGTGCAGTACAGCCATCTTCTCAGAAAAACTCTTCACAAAGTTCAAGAGGTCAAGACACAAAGACTTTAGCAACTAATCCACACCTAATGACCCACCTAAGTGGTACTCAGGATATCACTCAAGAAATCACTCAAGATATCCCTCAAGTAATTAAGGAACAAAAGAAGAAAAGGCACACTAGCCTGGGAACTTCCTCTCTGCCCAGAACATTGGAGGCTATACACCACACCCCCTCAACAGTATTTATAGGAACTCAAACACTGAGATCCTGCTCTGTTCCAGTAACAAGAAGCCGAAAGCACCAGCCTGAAGATGACGAGTGAGACCTCGTCGAAACGTCGCCTAGACACCCCAACTTTTACACGGGAAGACACCCGAGGACACCAAAACCTGCATTCCTGTACCCGTGAAAATCTACGAAAGCATATATATATATATATATATATATATATATATATATATATATATATATATATGCCTATGTCCTATGACAGGAAGGGGTGAGGAACTAAGCAAGGGACTAAATTCCTGCCCCCGTCCACTCAAAATCCTTATTCAACAACTCATCTGGGCTCTGACCTTTCACCAGGCATCGCCACATATTTTCACAAGCACGTAAGACCGAGATCCTTGCTTTCCTATCAAATGGAAGTCAAGCAGCTTCTCGGGAGCCTGAATTCTGCACCAAATGCAACATTTTGCACTCCCACAGAATCCCAGCAAAACACACATGCGAGTCTTACATAACACACAAACAGGAGACAAATAGGATTGGCCGGCTTGAGCTTGCAAGAGCAACAAAATTTGCACGCCTTGAAATTCTAATAGCTTCAGATTTTCTGCCCCACGTTCTGCATTTTTACAGCATGCCACATATGCTTACAAAACCCAGATGAGACTCTCAACCATTTTCTACCCCCTCACTCCCAGAACTGCAATCCTATGCATGTTTACTGGGGTAGGGGGAAATCCCACTTAAATCTGTTTAGGATCGCAGCTTCAGTTTCATTAGGGCACGGGTCAGCAAACTAAGGCCCGTGGGAGTTTTCTAGACGTAGATGTGACCCAATTGCCTTCAGGATCCGGCCCGTCAACTGTCTGTGGATCAGTGTGAGGATTCTGTTCATATATTTTTCTGCGACGCCATCTTTTCTCCCTCTCCCTCACACCGTGGCAGCGCCTCCTCCCTCCCTCCCTCCTGGCTTCTCCCTGCCCTGCCTAGAGGAGGAAGGGAGCAAGGCTAAGCTGGCTGAGCGCCATTTTTTGCAGCCCCTCTCTGGAGCCAACCCTTTCATGCCGCTCATCTTCCCTTCGCTTCTGCTGCCACCACCCTGGAGCTCCTGTGAGCTCTCCTTGCTGGCTGTGCAGCGGCGATCTGGCCTCCGCTGCCGGCGGGAGGGCCCCCATCCCACCCCCAAAGTGCGGAAGAGCAGAAGGCCCAGCAGGCCGCAATGCAGCACCAACCCCAGGCGAGGACCCCCCATCCAAACAATGACTACCATCAGTGCAGGTAAGAAAAAAAAATAATTTTAATTTTTATCATTTGCAGTACTGTCTGGCCTGCCTGGTGCTCTTGCATGGAATGTGTCCTTTTCAAATGCATCTGTGGGTTATCTATGGGGCCTGCCTGGTGTGCATAGTGTGCATAGGAATTTGTTCATTCCCCCCCCCCAATATTGTCCAGCCCCCTACAAGGTCTGAGGGACAGTGGACTAGCCCCCTGCTGAAAATGTTTGCTGACCCCTGTATTAGGGAGGTAAGGTAAAGGGACCCCTGACCATTAGGTCCAGTCGTGGCCGACTCTGGGGTTGCGGCACTCATCTCGCTTTATTGGCCGAGGGAGACGGCATACAGCTTCCAGGTCATGTGGCCAGCATGACTAAGCCGCTTCTGGTGAACCAGAGCAGCACATGGAAATGCCATTTACCTTCCTGCCGGAGTGGTACCTATTTATCTACTTGCACTTTGCCGTGCTTTCGAACTGCTAGGTTGGCAGGAGCAGGGACCGAGCAACAGGAGCTCACCCCGTCACGGGGATTCGAACCGCCAACCTTCTGATCAACAAGTCCTAGGCTCAGTGGCTTAACCCACAGCGCCACCCGCGTCCCAGTCTACCTAACAGTACAAACCACCTAAACCTTCCAGATACTCTAATATCTTTTGCCTCTGAACGCTTCCTCCAAGCTAACTACAGGAAGCCCTCAACTTACGGACATTTACCTTTTGTGCATTCAGCTTTTACATGCATGGCCATTTAAAAATAAAAAGGGGAGAAGGGTCAGGGAAAAATGACTTTGGAAATGCCATTTACCTTCCCGCCGGAGCGGTACCTATTTATCTACTTGCACTTTGACGTGCTTTCGAACTGCTAGGTTGGCAGGAGCAGGGACCGAGCAACGGTAGCTCACCCCGTCGTGGGGATTCGAACCACCGACCTTCTGATTGGCAAGTCCTAGGCTCTGTGGTTTAACCCACAGCGCCACCCAAGTCCCATGTATTAGGGAGAGGAAGCAGCTAAGCAGGACACATTCTGTAAAGCATCTTCCTTTGTCTGCCCAAGACCTCCGCTCCTTGTCATGGGATGACCCATTAATGCATCCTCTGCAACCTGGAGACCTCCATATGTTTCTGACTACAACTCCCACCAACCTAAGCCAGCTTCCAAGGCTGATGGGAGTTGTAGCCCAAAAACATTTGGAGAGCACCCAGTTGAGGGAGGCAAGTCTAGACAGAGACTCCGATGGCACATTCAGAATGTTTCTAATGTAAGAGCCATCTTAAAAAGCTAGACAGCATCTTAAAAAGTAGAGACATCACCTTGCAAACAAAGGCCCGTATAGTAAAAGCTATGGTCTTCCCAGTAGTGATGTATGGAAGTGACAGCTGGACCATAAAGAAGGCTGATCGCCGAAGAATTTATGCTTTTGAATTATGGTGCTGGAGGAGACTCTTGAGAGTCCCATGGATTGCAAGAAGATCAAACCTATCCATTCTGAAGGAAATCAGCCCTGAGTGCTCCCTGGAAGGACAGATCCTGAAGCTGAGGCTCCAATATTTTGGCCACCTCATGAGAAGAGAAGACTCCCTGGAAAAACAAAAAAAATTCCTTCCAGTAGCACCTTAAAGACCAACTAAGTTAGTTCTTGGTATGAGCTTCCGTGTGCATGCACACTTCTTCAGATACACTTCTGTGCATCTGAAGAATTGTGCATGCACACGAAAGCTCATACCAAGAACTAACTTAGTTGGTCTTTAAGGTGCTACTGGAAGGATTTTTTTTTTGTTTTGACTATGGCAGACCAACACGGCTACCTATCTGTCCCTGGAAAAGAACCTGATGTTGGGAAAGATGGAGGGCACAAGGAGAAGGGGACGACAGAGGACGGGATGGTTGGACAGTGTTCTCGAAGCTACCAGCATGAGTTTGACAAAACTGGGAGGCAGTGGAAGACAGAAGTGCCTGGCGTGCTCTGGTCCATGGGGTCACGAAGAGTCGGACATGACTAAACAACTAAACAACAACAACAAGAGCCATTCTAGGCAACATCCCAACACCTCCTCTCATATCAGGCAATGCAAAAACGATATTCCGCTGGGCAACTTTAGCCAAATCTTCTTCATATTATTTCTGTATCCCTTCTCCTGCTTCTTTTGCAGCTGACTCCATAGCTTTCGGAAGATTAAAGCATCTCTCAGAAAATCTAAAAGCATCCAAGTACATAAAATAAGTGGTTGCTGGAAGCAGCAGTCTTATTCTGACTCAAAAGGCAAACTTTTCTAAATGCTAACCCAGTGACAGGTCATCTTGAGTCAAGAGCTCCTGTTGATTTTTCCACATCAGACAGGTGGGGAACCTCTGGCACGACAAACATTTCTGAACTACATCTCCCATCAGCCTTTGTAAGCATGGTCAATGGCCAGGGATGATGGGAGTTGGAGTTCAGAAATACCTGGTCGGTCAAAGGTTCCACCACACTTGGTTTTATGAAAAATGAAAAATACAAAATGTGAGAAAAGGAAGGACCTTACTAAAGCCACCTGTTCTGGGCCCTAGAAACAAATTTATTGTGTGTGGATATCATTCTGTGCTGTTTTGCCACCTGAGGCAAGCGTCAAAATGGCGCCCGTCCTCCCATTCCATACATAAATGCCAATTGGATGGGCAGCTGAATCTTACTACAACGCTGGCAGTGAGGAAAGAGTCCTCGGGGCACTGTTATACAGTGGTTTCGCTCCTTCCTCCTGGACCGTGTTCAGAAAGTGGTGGGGGGGGATGAGTGTTCAGACCCCTGGGCCCTCACCTGTGGGGTGCCTCAGGGTTCCGTCCTCTCCCCCATGCTTTTTAACATCTATATGAAGCCGCTGGGAGAGATCATCAGGGGTTTTGGGCTGGGTATCCATCAGTATGCAGATGATACCCAGCTCTACCTCTCTTTCAACTCAGAACCAGTGAAGGCGGTGAAGGTCCTGTGTGAGTGTCTGGAGGCGGTTGGAGGATGGATGGTGGCTAATGGATTGAGGTCGAATCATGGCAAGACAGAAGTACTGTTTTGGGGGGACAGGGGGCGGGCAGGTGTGGAGGATGCCCTGGTCCTGAATGGGGTAACTGTGCCCCTGAAGGACCAGGTGCACAGCCTGGGAATCATTTTGGACTCACAGCTGTCCATGGAGGCACAGGTCAATTCTGTATCCAGGGCAGCTGTCTACCAACTCCACCTGGTACGCAGGCTGAGACCCTACCTGCCCGCGGACTGTCTCGCCAGAGTGATGCATGCTCTAGTTATCTCCCGCTTGGACTACTGCAATGCGCTCTACGTGGGGCTACCTTTGAAGGTGACCTGGAAACTACACTTATCCAGAATGCGGCAGCTAGACTGGTGACTGGGGGCAGCTGCCGAGACCACATAACACCAGTCTTGAAAGACCTACAGTACGTTTCCGAGCACAATTCAAAGTGCTGGTGTTGACCTTTAAAGCCCTAAACAACCTCGGCCCAGTATACCTGAAGGAGCGTCTCCACCCCCATCGTTCTGCCCGGACGCTGAGGTCCAGCACCGAGGGTCTTCTGGTGGTTCCCTCATTGCGAGAAGCAAAGCTACAGGGAACCAGGCAGAGGGCCTTCTCGGTAGTGGCGCCCGCCCTGCGGAACACCCTCCCATTAGATGTCAAAGCAATAAACAACTACCTGACATTCAGAAGACATCTTAAGGCAGCCCTGTTCAGGGAAGTTTTTAACGTGTGATATTTTAGTGTATTTTTGGTTTCTATGGAAGCCGCACAGAGTGGCTGGGGAAACCCAGCCAGATGGGCGGGGTACAAATAATAAATTTTTATTATTATTATATAATCCTGCACAGTTCCAAAGAGACTTCACTGAGCTTCAACTCAACCTGATGGTAATAGCCGGAAGAGCAAAGTTCAGTCATTTAGAGCTATACCAGGAAGTACTGGCCGCTATAAACAAAAGCTGGATCAGCCGGTAGAAGCTTTCAATACTGCATTCCCCACAATGGGGGTGGGGATTATTCACTTCGGAAACCTTGGGAAACCCGAATCGTGGTGCAACCCATCGTTACGTTAGTCACAAAGCATCCATCCTAGCAGAGCATCAAATTAGTGCAAAAATACTGTTAATTATGATTTCTTTAGAGTAACTTTCAGCATGTTTATCCAGCAGAAGTTGGTAAATCGCAGCCATTTCCATTATTAGCTAGAATCAAACATTGTTACATACAACTCAGTGACGTTAGCCTAACAATGGACTGGAGTGAACATTCACAAATAGCTTTATATACTCTGCAATCAGGCTAAATCTATGGCTCTTAATAATAACTGCCTTCTCTGAAAAAGCAAGACTTTTAAAAAGCACATCACTTGATGATTTACTGTTGACGATCTGCAGCTGAACACGTGAACTGAAAGAATTTGAAAACAATTTTGGTTGGTGCATCTGCGATGGGGACAGCAACAGTCCATTCGCACATGAAAGCTGTCACATGATTAAAATCACTTAGCAAGTGTGTTGTGATGAGGAATCTTTTTCCCTTAGGCTGTGGAGAACAAGTTTTAAATCTCCACTTGGCTATGAAGTCCATCGGGTAGCCTACAAAGATGTTACATGGATAAAACTGAACTAGGAATCATGTATGGCGCCTTGAGCTCTTCAGAGGAAGGGTAAAGGTAAAGGTAAAGGGACCCCTGACCATTAGGTCCAGTTGTGACCGACTCTGGGGTTGCAGCGCTCATCTCGCTTTACTGGCCGAGGGAGCCGGTGTACAGGTTCTGGGTCATGTGGCCAGCATGACTAAGCCGCTTCTGGCGAACCAGAGCAGCGCACGGAAACGCCGTTTACCTTCCCGCCAGAGAGGTACCTATTTATCTACTTGCACTTTGACATCCTTTTGAACTGCTAGATTGGCAGGAGCAGGGACCGAGCAACGGGAGCTCACCCCGTTACAGGGATTCGAACTGCCGACCTTCTGATCAGCAAGTCCTAGGCTCTGTGGTTTAACCCACAGCGCCAAACATGCAATAAATACATAAATGCAATAAGGTGCATGGCTGAACTAGCCCTAAGTCTGCTTTTAGAGCAGGTGGGGGGGGAACCTCTAGGTGTTGTTGAACTACGACTCCCATAAATAAGCCCCAGCATGCATTGCCAATAGCAAGGGATACTGGGAGTTGTAGTTCATCGACAGCTAAGGGGCTGAAGGTTCCTCATGCCCCATAGCTGTCAAGCTTTCAGATTTGAAAATATGGGACAGCCTCACCTGTCCCAGGTACAGTCTACGGGATATCTAACAATCTGGGATAGCAGCAGGAAGCCCTGGAATAAGGAAATTTCCCGCAAAAAAGGGAAGGTTGACAGCTATGTCATGCCCTCTTTAGAGGTTGAAAGTAATCAGCTGAGAAATCTTTTTAAAAGTAACAAGCAAGTTGTAGGAGACACAGAGTTAGCTACTAAGACAAACCCTTTTGCTTCAAGTTTGATATATAAAAGCAGTGGGAATTTATCTCCCACAGATATCATATACAGTGGTACCTCGGGTTAAGTACTTAATTCGTTCCGGAGGTCCGTACTTAACCTGAAACTGTTCTTAACCTGAAGCACCACTTTAGCTAATGGGGCCTCTGGCTGCTGCCGCACCGCCTGAGCACGATTTCTGTTCTCATCCTGAAGCAAAGTTCTTAACCCGAGGTACTATTTCTGGGTTAGCGGAGTCTGTATGTAACCTGAAGCGTATGTAACCCGAGGTACCACTGCACAAGAATCATTTTTAAAATGCACTGTCCCAGCCTTGCTCATCCCATACAATGAAATCCTTTAGGCTTTTTTACTTTTTATAAAGTAAGTCATAAGTCATGTGACTGAATAGAAGACGGTCGGTAACTCTCGGGGAAAACTTTGCTGTGCGATTTGCCAAAAATCATCCGGAAGTAGAAGCCTGTGCATTTCCCACGCTCTCTCTGAGAGCTGGTAGGTCTTGCACTGTCACAAAATAAACGCTACGTCTCAGGATTAATGGAATATTTTCAAGGCAAATTCAAGGCAAGGTTTTTGATACCCGTGTCCTGAGAACCCCAACTAAACACTCATACTTGGTCTAGGCATCTAAGAAAACCAGAACCTTGAAATGTGCTTAATTCATATTTCTCTGCATTCTTTCCTCCTTCCTCTTCTAAACACTGGTCTGAATATCGAGTCAATTAAAATCCACCCTCACGGTTCCTTCTGCAAGAGGCTGTCAACTGCCATGTATTTAATGTACCGTATTTTTCGCTCTATAGGATGCACTTTTTCACCTCCAAAAATGAAGGGGAAATTTGTGTGCATCCTATGGAGCGAATGCAGGCTTCAGGCAGCTATCCGCAAGCCTTCGGAGCACTCCGAAGGCTTGTGGATGGCAGCCTGCAGCCTAAAGTCCGGGGAGCGCAGTGCCAACTGCCGCTGCGCTCCCCGGGCTTCAGGCAGCTATCCGCAAGCCTTCTAAGCCCAGTGGGAGTTCCCGCCGCACTCCGAAGGCTTGCGGATAGCCTGTTTTGGGGGCTGGAGTCGGGGGAAGCAACCGTCCCCAGCCCCGCAAGCCCCGGGAGTGGCGGCAAGGTTGCGCGCAATCTCGCTGCCTCTCCTGGACCTGTTTTGGGGGCTGGTGTTGGGGGAAGCTCGGGTTTCCCCCACCCCAGCCCCGTGGCTAAAAACGAAGCCGCGTGCAACCTCTCCCGGCTGGAGATGTTGCACATGGCTAAAGAAGAAGCCAAGACAGCCAGTGGGATGGATCCCGCTGGCTGTCTTAGCTTCTTTGCTCTTTGGGGCTGGGGGGGGGAAATAATTTTATTTCTTTATTTCCCCCCCTAAAAACTAGGTGCACCCTATGGTCCGGTGCGCCCTATGGAGCGAAAAATACGGTACTTCTTTATATACAAATAAAAGAATTTTAACCGACTGCATAGCATGACTAAACTTTTAAGAAACTCCATGGGGAAGTGTCAAATCCCCAGATTAAACAAACCCAACTTGCATCCCTTGTCATAAACGAACAGCTATAAGGGCAGACTGGGTATGTCCTAAGGGCACAGGAAAAGGGGCCTTTTCAGTAGTGGCCCTATGCTCTTTGAATTCCCTCCCTAGAGAGGCAACATATGATTTCAGCTCTATTGGCTTTTCAATGAAACCAAAGACTCCTTTTATTTCAAACTGCTTTTTACCATTTCATGTTCTAACCTCTGCTGTTCTGCTAGTGTGAATTTTAATGTTGTTTTTTTATAAATAATCATAGAATTGTAGAGTTGAAAGGGACCCCAAGGTTCATCTAGTCCAACCCCATGCAATGAAGGAATCTCAGCTGAAGCATCCATTATATTGTGATGGAATTGGTATTACGGCTTTGACGAAAGTTGCTTTGGGAGGACTTTGCTTTGAAATTTATTTTGGGCCCAAAATATTTCAGGCAGTCCGTTTAACAACTGATAGAAAGCCAGGATACTTGTTGTCCAAGCTGAACGCTTGAACAAAAGATGTTCCTTGTTTAAATTGTCCGCAGTGCACTCATTTGAAATGCACCACTGAATTAAAAATGGAGTGTATGCCAAAGGGCATTTATTGCAATAATGCCTGGTCGTGACTGCAGTAATGGCTGTTCTGTTCTGACCACTCAATTTCACAAACTCCTAGGATTCGGCTGCAATTTAGTTTCAACAGCCACCTGTCATGAACATTCATTAGCACTTAGCAATTTGCTGAAAAAAGATATTCCAAAATCAGGTCTTAAACAGTAAAAGTCCCTACTACTGTGTAATGTGTCATGTGTTGTTGTTCATCTGAGGTTGTATTTACCTAATTTTAAGACAAGCTAAGCAACAAAGGGACGCGGGTGGTGCTGTGGGTTAAACCACAGAGCCTAGGACTTGCCAATCAGAAGGTTGGCGGTTCGAATCCCCGCGACAGGGTGAGCTCCTGTTGCTCAGTCCCTGCTCCTGCCCACCTAGCAGTTCAAAAGCGCGAAGTGCAAGTAGATAAATAGGTACCACTCCAGCGGTAAGGTAAACGGCGTTTCCATGAACTGCTCTGGTTTGCCAGAAGCGGCTTAGTCATGCTGGCCACATGACCCAGAAGCTGTACGCCGGCTCCCTCGGCCAATAAAGCGAGATGAGTGCCGCAACCCCAGAGTTGGCTACGACTGGACCTAATGGTCAGGGGTCCCTTTACCTTTAAGCAACAAATGATAGCTATTGTGTCCTGATAGGTAAAACCACAGAATTCAAAGAGGGGTCACTCTTTGTCCCATGAATGTATTAGCTTTAATCTGTTATTTTCTCTCTCTTTCCAATTCCCTGAAGCATAATATGTTGAAGTAAATTATTCCTGGAGTCTTAATTGCTTAGATCACAAACCCATCATTACTGAAGTACCAGTATTGTCTACTCACTCAAGTGCCCAATTGTTTCAAGCTGCTTAGGCGGAAATGTTTCAACCTATTTTAAGTATATTCTAATCAGTAATGGATGGTTTGGAGTAATTAGGCCCTGCAGGAGAAGAAATGCAAATAGCCAAATAAAACATTTTTGTAAGGGCATAAGCTATGGTGGTTTTGTCCAAATCTCTGTGCTTCTACCTAGTACTATGGGCTTCTGAATAATAATAATAACAATAACAATAACAATAACAATAATAATAATAATAATTTATTATTTATACCCCGCCCATCTGGCTGAGTTTCCCCAGCCACTCTGGGGAATCAGCCCTGGGAAACAACAGCAGTAAAAAGTAAATCCAGATATGTATGTTTTGATATGTACATAAAATATGACTGCAGGAAGAGTTCTGTATTTTTTTAATAATATTTTTGTAATGGCTAAAACAATAAATGTATTTTCTTGCAAGAGATCAGCACACAACACTGTCCTCAAAGACAGGACAAATAACTCAAGTATTCAGTTCTTCTCACAACTGCTATACTCCCTAGGATGACAGAATTTTAGAGTCAGAAGAGACCCTGGAGATCATCAAATCCAACCTTCTACTCCAGAGACAGCCAACATAGGGCCCTCCTGAAACTGCCATCATCCATGAACTGGCCATGATGGCTGAGGCTGATGAGCTGTAAAAGAGATAAAAGGTAAAGGACCCCTCGACGGTTAAGTCCAGTCAAAGGCAGCTATGGGGTTGCGGCGCTCATCTCGTTTTCCGGTTGACGGAGCCGGCGTTTGTCCACAGACAGCTTTCCAGGTCATGTGGCCAGCACGACTAAACCGCTTCTGACGCAACAGG
This sequence comes from Podarcis melisellensis, assembly GCF_964234715.1. Taxonomy (NCBI): domain Eukaryota; kingdom Metazoa; phylum Chordata; class Lepidosauria; order Squamata; family Lacertidae; genus Podarcis; species Podarcis melisellensis. Next base: position 125,466,968 of record NC_138528.1, on the reverse strand, counting down.
ACACCTTGACGGAAACCAGAGCGCACGGAAACGCCGTTCACCTTCCCGCCACAGAGGTACCTATTTATCTACTTGCACTGGCGTGCTTTCGAACTGCTAGGTCGGCAGGTGCTGGAACAGAGCAACGGGAGCTCACCCTGTCACGAGGATTCGAACCGCCAACCTTCCGATTGGCAAGAGCTGTAGTCCAACAACATCTGGGAGAGCATCACATTTGTTACCCAGTTCTACTCAATGTAGGAATCTTGCAACCGCAGCATCCTAGGTCCACGACCACCCAGTTGCTGCTTTAATAGCTGCATCGGAAGAAAACTGCTCCATGTCCAAGAACTGAACTAGGTTTCAAGTCATACTGTACCTCCACTTTAGAAGTTGAGAGGACACATTCGAATTGCTTTCTTTATGACGAAGAAAACCCAGCCTGCCCGTATCGAGCGGCAAATGATCCTCGCCTCCATTTCCACTTGGCCTGTTGGTTTCCCAAGGACAGGAAGTTTTGGCTCTAAGGCAGGGTGTTGGGAGATAAGTAGACCTGTTCTTATCTCCCAACACCCGCACAGGCCAACTTTGATTGGCAGGCAGGTGCACATGTCAGTCACCTGACAATCACAGTAAATTGAGTGACCCGTTTTCCTTTGCCTGCAGAAACCAAAAGGCACCGTACTTTGCAGATCAATTGACTGGCAGGGCCTGCAAACATCATGGGAGCTCCACCTTTACCCAGTGGCGTAGCGTGGGGGGGTGCAGGGGGGGCCGGGCGCAACATCTGGAGGTTAGGGTTAGGGGGCGCAAATCCACGGGTTAGGGGGCACAAATTACTTGCCTTGCCCCGGGTGCTGATAACCCACGCTACGCCACTGCCTTTACCTGCAATGTTAGGAGCAGGACAACGGCACATGGCTTGGCCCAAACAGCCTCACAGGCCAAATGGAGAGGCCTAGCAGGCCTGATTCTGACCGTGGGCTGCAGGTTCTGCACTGTTGCTGTGGCAGAGGAACCTCTCTCTGAAAGGTGTTCCAAACCCAGAGAAACGTACCACTTTTTTCCCATTTCAGCTTTTAGCACTTTTAAAAGTAAAAGTCATGGAAGCAGAGCATTTTCACCACTGAAGAGTAAAATTACTGCTTTCAAACCACAGACTGACTCGATTTTTTAATAAGTAGAAGTACAGTGATACCTCAGGTTACATACGCTTCAGGTTACAGACTCCGCTAACCCAGAAATAGTGCTTCAGGTTAAGAACTTTGCTTCAGGATAAGAACAGAAATTGTGCTCCAGCGGCACGACAGCAGCAGGAGGCTCCATTAGCTAAAGTGGTGCTTCAGGTTAAGAGCAATTTCAGGTTAAGAACAGACCTCCGGAACGAATTAAGTACTTAACTAGAGGTACCACTGTAATAATGGTGTCGTCCGTCCGTCCCCCCCCCCCCAAAAAAAGGCTTATTGTGTTTCACGAAGAAGAAACGCAATAGGTCAGGTGAATGAAAAACCTGTTTGGGCAGAACTTAGTTTGTTAAACATTTGGGTAAAACATTTCTCCATAACCGCCGCCAGATTATACAAGTGACTATAAACACAGGGTCTTCATCGTTTTGCACTTACTTCAAGTTGTTGTTTTGCCAAAGTGACCTTTAGTTTTCAAAGCCCCAAAGCAGAATTTGACCCGAGGGCATCCCTGACGTGACAGCTGTCTATATAGCCACAACTAGATCCTAAGACTCTGACATTACCCTGTCAAAGTGGCGGAATATTTAAGCTAGTGAATCAGTGGGCTTGGGAAGTGGAAAGTCCACCTGTCTGGTGAATGTAGGCTTCTATCCATCTTTCATTAATATACTTGAAAAAATAACCAGTTCAATTACTTCTCCTCGCTTTCTCGCCAAATGTTCTGCCCCGATATTCAACAATTCCATAGGCTGTTTTTCCAAACGTATTATATTATATTATATTATATTATATTATATTATATTATATTATATTATATTAAGTCATATTACCTTCCGGGTCGGCGGGCAGACAGGATTGTGACCTCTCCCACTGGGGGTACATGTCCATCTCCAGGCAGTGTTCAAAACTCCCATTGTCCTAGGCGCATTTTGCGACAGGGAATTTCATGAGCGCGAGCGGTTTCTGAGCTCTGGGTGCAATCCTGCGCCGAAGATTTCAGATTAAAACTGCAGAGTGGAAGGAAAGGAGGAGCTTTTTCTGCCTCCCCACTTCTAGCTACTCTCTGAAGATGCAGAAGAGACCCTCTTAATAACATTAGGGGGGTGGGCAGGGGAAGGACTAGAGCAGGGGTCAGCAAACCTTTTCAGCAGGGGGCCGGTCCACTGTCCCTCAGACCTTGTGGGGAGCCAAACTATATTTTTTGGGGGGGAAATGAACGAATTCCTATGCCCCACAAATAACCCAGAGATGCATTTTAAATAAAAGCACACATTCTACTCATGTAAAAACACACTGCTTCCCGGACCGTCCGTGGGCCGGATTTAGAAGGCGATTGGGCTGGATCCGGCCCCCAGGCCTTAGTTTGCCTACCCACGGACTAGAGCATGTGAAAAATTAACGTAATATTTTAGCTGCAGTTCATTTATTTTCAGCTCTGTATTTTTGTTGTTTTTAATAAGCGAGACTAGACATGGCATTGTTGCGCCCATGGCCTAGGTTTAAGGTGCCATTTAAGCTCCTAGCTTTCATATCTCAGTTTCTAACACTGTCTCCAGGTTGTGACAACTGTTCCACATTTGACTTACGGACAAACAATCCGCCATTTATCAAAGGGCTGGCTAAACTGTCCACATCTTTGTAGACTGCAGCACCCATCACCAATGGCCATTGCAATCTATGCTGAATGGGGCTGACAGAAGACGGAGTCCAGCAACACAGAACAGTATGGACAGATTCAGTAAGTGACTTAAATCTATACATGATGGATTTTCCATGCAGGATCTCTTCAACCATGGAAAGCACATATCTGGACAAGAAGCCACGATCAAGCTCCTCCACTACATGTAGCCAGCAAGATCATCTCAGTAGGTCCAATGCCTTTTTAAAACAAAAAACATGACCCCCAAATTCTATCTTCTTCCTGCCACGCAAAGAACAATTTACAGAGCTTGGATATTTTCCTGCTGTTTCAGTGCCAATCCAACCTGCATTTGTCTCTATAATGAGTGCAGCTAATCTTCCCTTCAATAGCCAGAAAAGTTTTTTTCTAATCTTAAGTGGCAGAAGATGAGCATGTGTTAGCAAACAAAGGAACTTCTGCCAGGTTTCCCCCCCCCCTCCACATAGGGCATTTACTCAATGGATGAAACTTTTCCTCTGCGGACGTCTTGACAGGAATGCAATAAAGTCAAAACAGACATCTGAACAAGTGCCCTAAAGTGGCAGAAGTGCTTCATGCGTTATGCAGTCATTAACTCGGTATCAAAGCAAGAAGCCCACATATTTCAATTTGGCATACTGATCCAAAAAAAATGGGCCTGCTCCAGCCACAGCGAAGCCCTTTTACGTGCTATTGATTTCAGCAGAGAGGCAAGCACCTGCTCAGAATTCCTCCCACTGGGAACAAAACAGGACTCGCTGCTTGTTGAATCGTACCCAAAGTTTGTCACCGCGAGACTATTTTACGGGGATCTTCAATCTCTGCTGGAAACAGGATTGAGGCTCCATTTTAGCTTGAGCGGTTATTGCTTTTCACTTGGCTTTCTTGAGTTTTACTGCTGCTTTCTGCCCAGAGTACTTTTTTCAGCACAAAAAAAGCAGATGGTATTATTATACGTGGCATTTTTAAAAAATGTATGCATAACACGATTTATTGTGTCAAGTCAAACCACGTGCCATTGGTCTCTGTCTTGTCTCTCATTAAAAAGTAAAGTCAGAAGGAAATTGTTTGACCAATTCAAATATTTCCACACTCTTTTTTCTCTAGAAGTGGCAGAGCTATATTCCTAAGTAGCCCCTGGCATACTGGCACAGCTTATTATGTAACAATTCCAGCCTTGTAATCCCCATAAGCAAGACTACACAATTTCAAGTGAAATTAATAGGTCATCTAAATACTGACGCAAATAAAACAATTTAGTAGACATTTTATTCATTCACCGTTACATTTTAATTTGTGGGTTTAAAGAAAACAGTTTCAGCAAATGAAAGACGAAATCATTTCACGTGGATAAGACTATCTCTGCTCCTTTTCAGTCAAATAAGGTGAATCCCGTAAGGTTGACTTTTGCAGTCACTCCAAGATGATCACCAGAATTCTGAGTCACTCAACTCACAAATAGGACAGCAGAGAAACGAAAACAGTACTGATATATATTCCCCTCTGGTAGCTCAAAACCTGATTCGGTGCTGCATTTTGTGCGGCAAACAGCTTCAAAGCATACTCATAGATTAAAGCATTAAAGAGCAGTAGTTTTTGCCTGATAGGCTTTTAAACTCAAAAGCTTCAGCATTCTCACCAACAGCTGTTGGTCCAATAAAAGATGTCATCTTAACCTACTTTCACAACCCATAAGTCATTTGTGATTCCTGCATCCCCTAGCATTTTTCAGACTGTTTGCTCCTAGATTATAAGAAGTTTTGCTAGATTTGATACAACAGAATTTCCAGTCCTTCAGCACTCGTAAGCACATATCCAGGCTACCATTCTCAACATGCTTCCTAGGATGTAAGTCACACTGAATTGTTGGGAGTGGAACCTACTTTTGAGTCAGCATGGAGAGAACTGACTGAAAGTGTCACCTTCAGGCATAACTGCTGAAAAAAGGAGAATCTTTATGCATTAGGATGTCAAGATTCAAGCGGGCCCTTGCAACGGGCAATATCAGATGGGGTGGTTCTCATTTTAACCATTCCCATAATGTACCTTCTTTCAGGGACATGTTTTGCTGCCTAGGTCACATTCACACCGTATCTCTAAAGCACGGTGGCAAGACTTTAAGCAGCCAGGAATCCACTCTTCTCTGGGCCACCTCCCTGGGGCCACAGAAGCCACAATGGGTGGAACCATAGCTGTAAACTTAAACATTTGAAAATAAGGGATCAGCAGCCAAAAGAAGGGATTTTAGTCAACCAGCAGCCAAACGAAGCCTCAAGCGGTGGTTCCCACAGCGCAGCAACCCGGCAAAGGGGATACAGCAAGGAAAACCACCATCACCTCTCCACTGGGAAGTGCTGAGCAAAGGCGAGTCCCCAGGCAACGCGGCCAATTTGATCGGCACAAGGCATGCAAGCTCCACCCCCCAGTCGTTCTTAGACTCCTTATTGGGTGAGCAACGCAGCCAAGCAACACAGTTGGAGCCTCCCTCCTCCCTGGCCGGCAGGGAGGGAGGGAGAGGAGCTGCTTCCTTTGAAACCCGGAAAATTTAAGGGACATCATCAATAAGGGACAGCAGCGGGACATGGCGCTGGGATAAGGGACTGTCCCGCCAAATAGGGGACGCTTGACAGCTATGGGTGGAACAAGGAATATAAACATTTACTTTGGTAGGTAGAATAGTGTCTGTTTTGGCCTCCAGGCGTGAGGTTCTTCCACTCCTCCAGAGAGGCTCCTGGGGTTGCACTTGACCCCCGGACCGAACGTTTCTCAACTAATACATTTGATTTATGTCCCACCTTTGCTCTAAGGAGCTCAAAGGGGAATCCATGGTTTTACCCCCTCCCCATTTTGTCCTCGCAACAACCGTGTGAGACAGGTTAGGCTACGAAACAGTGACTGGCCCAAGCTCCCCCAACGACCTTCACAGCTGATCAGAGAAGAAAAGTGCTTCGTAGAGGACAAGTTAAAATACCCAAACATGCCACCTAGCAGCTGGGCTCAGTGCTACAAGAAGCAAGTCTCCGCCAACTTTTCCAGATATTATTTCCATAAAATTGTAACCCGTTTCGACCCAGCAACACACATTACCATCTCTCTCCTCTCACGTGTGCACAATACAGTAAACATTACGCAGCGGTTGCGTTCCAGGGCTTCCACCTAATGCCAAAGTCCCGTATAGTCAAAATCCATTGGGTTCAATGGCGGGTGGGATTGCCAAAGTCATTTTTCCCTGACCCTTGTCCCCTTTTTATTCTTAAATGGCCATGCATGTAAAAGCTGAATGCACAAAAGGTAAATGTCCGTAAGTTGAGGGCTTCCTGTAGTTAGCTTGGAGGAAGCGTTCAGAGGCAAAAGATATTAAGAGCATCTGGAAGGTTTAGGTGGTTTGTACTGTTAGGTAGACTGGGACACGGGTGGCGCTGTGGGTTAAGCCACTAAGCCTAGGACTTGCCAATCAGAAGGTCGGCAGTTCGAATCCCCGCGACGGGGCGAGATCCTGTTGCTTGGTCCCTGCTCCTGCCCACCTAGCAGTTCGAAAGCACGTCAAAATGCAAGTAGATAAATAGGTACTGCTCTGGCGGGAAGATAAACGGCGCTTCCGTGCGCTGCTCTGGTTCGCCAGAAGCGGCTTAGACATGCTGGCCACATGACCCGGAAGCTGTACACCAGCTCCCTTGGCCAATAAAGCGAGATGAGCGCCGCAACCCCAGAGTCGTTCGCGACTGGACCTAATGGTCAGGGGTCCCTTTACTGTTAGGTAGGAATGGTTAGAAAACAGTACTAACTTCATAAAAGTTTAGGTCCCACTTGAAAATGTTCCGTTGCACATTTGTGTTATTTTTCATTCTGCCACCAAGTATCTGCTCACTTCAAAACAAAGCTCAATCTGCACGGTCATATTGAGCTTCTAAACAATAGGACGTTTGTGTTTCAAAATCTCACCAGCTTAGGCAGCGGACTAAAGGCAAATTCCTTAACTCCAAATCTTATGGCTCAGAGGAACATTTTTGCATGTTCTTCTTTGCAACAAAACAATGGACACGCAAACAAAAATGCCAAGTGCTTTTGCACAATGAAACTGCTGAAGAAAGCGCCACCCTAACCCAAGCAGAATTCAGATGAAAGGAACAAGAAATAATACCGGAGCCTAATGAGAATAATTATGATTATCCAGCAAATTGTTGTGGTGGTGTAAACATCTCGTTTCTGTAGCCCATCTTCAGCATCACCATCAAGTTTGCACAAGCCCAAGTTTGGCAAACTCCTTGCATAATGAGCATACACTCAAGTGGAAGACTGCATCCAGTCTTGGTTCCGTGGAAAGAAGGCCAGGAAACAAATATTTAAAGTTTTAGATATAACAGATTAGGTTAGGTATGGGGAACCTTTGACCAGCCAGATGCTGTTGAACTACAATTCTCATCAGCCCCAGCTTGCATGACCAATGGCCAGTAATGATGGGAGTTGTAGTTCAGCAACTCCTGGAGATTCAAAAGTTTGTCATACCTGTCCTATAGGAGCACATAACTGTGGCCATTCTGGTCAACTGTACCAGCATGTCAGGATTCCAATAAAAAAACAGTCTAAGGCTGCACTCCTATTCCCAATGCATTCAAGATGACTTACTTTTGAGCAGACGTGATTAAGACTGCACTGTTAGCCATTTGGCTTCAACAAAACTGCTTCAACTAATGCATCACCCAAGTTTTATTTATTTTTTAAAAAGAAGTTACCTTATTGCAATAGAGCATCCAAAGTTCATACAGCCTCTCTCTGGACGCCATCGTTCGCCTTCCTCAGTCGTGAAGTACCATACGCTCAAGATCCTATCATGCTCACTTTCAATTCAAAATGTTCGCTTTAATTCGTCAATCCAATCAAGGACGGGGAAAACAAGTTTCTCCAATACTCTTGCACAGTTAAATCGGCTAAGGGTGACAATCAGCCCTCTCCTTTTCATCGATGGCACTTTGGAATTAACCTCTGAAAGTAAAATTGTGCTGGCTGGAACGTGCAGGATGTGAGACGATGTCAGAAAGGAAATGTTATAATTCCATATTACGGGTGCTGAAGGAGATCCCAGGAACTGCTCTTGTTGTTTCTGAATGATGAAATCTCAGTAAGATGTTGTTGACCTCAAGTCTTCATCATCCCCCTCAGTGACAAACTGCATGGTAGAAAATATATTTTTCAGTGTACCAAACAGCAAAGCAATGTTGACAGATCAGCTGACAAATAAAGACTGGGTTATTTATTTATTTATTAAAAGTACCCACTATGTTGAGTATTTTCTACAATTCACATCATTTATTTAAATTTAAAATTTAAAGTGCTCAGACACTCATTTCCTTGCTTTTGCTTCCGTAAGAATGCGGAAATTAGAATAAGGGCATCGCTGAGCAGAAAAACCCTCTTCACAATAACACAACGTCTCCAGGTTTTCCCCTCCTCTCACATACCCAGTTTCCAAATGTTCCCCCTAGCTTAGAAATTATAAAAACCCTAACCATTTTCAAAGGGTGATGAAAAACGGACGACTTCCGGGGAATTTGGGGGTGGGGTGGGTAGACTGATAAAGTTGTCGTAGGCTAAAGTGCCAACTGCGCTCTACTTAAGATATATATTTTTTTAAATAATGATCCAAAATTAAACACAGATCATCTCTCCTCAAACCTTGTTTCTGATGGTTCTTTCCCCCCACCCTTTCTCTAATTCACACACAGTTGTTTTCCTAACGTCACTTGTCTGCCCCTTTTACTGGATGCCTCTCCCTCAACCCAGTACAATACAATGATGCAACAACAACAACAACAATGAATAAATTCTTTTGGGAATTATAGAGACAGAACTACCTAAACTGTATAGAAACTTATTCATGTATGCTACTACAGCGGCAAGAATGTTACTTGCCCCAAAATGGACAGAATAAGAAGTCCCAGCAAAGGAAGAATGGATACCAAAACGTACGGAATACGCAGAAATGGCGAAACTTCCGGAAAAATAAGAAATCAAGATAGCAAACTTTTTATAAAAGAATGGAAATGGGTTTATTGGAAAAATAAGAAATCAAGATAGCAAACTTTTTATAAAAGAATGAAAATGGGTTTACTGAATATTTACAGATAAATTGTAAACAGATAAAAACGTTGGCAGGATTGTTGTGATAACCTGCAGTTTGACAAGAGTATTTATTTAAAGTAGATTAACAAGTGAGCAACTTCAGTTCATTTGGAATAATATGCAGAAGATATTACAAATAAATTGAAGGAACCGCAGAAAGAGGGGGAGGGAAGTCGAGTTCCGAAATGTTAAAAGGATTGTAAAACTAGTGAAATGCACAAACCTGAAAAGCACAAATAATTTTTTTAATGAATAAATAAATAATAATAATGAATAATTTAATGATGATGATAATAATGATAATTTCTCATCGCCCCGCAACCCCACCCTTCTTCCAGGGCACACCATCCCTAATCCCCGTGCTGTAGTTTCAGGAGAAATAAATTATAGTTTCAGGAGAGATAAAATATGATTATTCTCATTGCATTTGCCCTCCCCACTTCCCTGTTTCCTTCCCCCCATACCTCGCCCTCCTCCAGCCCCATAGCCAGGCGGCTCTCCCCTCCCCGCCGCCCCACAGGGGCTCCTCGCTCACCGGGGACGCGGGACGCTCCTCGGACCCCGGAGAAGAGGCGCCTTCGCTGGCCGCGGACTCAGCCCAGCTCGGGGGAAGAAGCTGAGGCGGCTCAGCAGGAGGAGAACGAGGAGGAGGCGGCGGCGTTTGCGGCTGCTGCTGCTCCTGCTGGCAAATGGGAAGCCACATCGGCCGCCCCGACGCCCCGCCCACATTCCAGCGCTGCCTCCTTCCGCCCCGCCCCGCGACGCAACCACGTCCGCCCTTCTGGCGAAGGCGCGCGGAGATGACATTGTGGCGGAGGGGGTGGGGGTGGGGAGGGGAAAAAAGGAAGCCTCGGCAGCCATCTTGGCTCCTGGCAGAGTCTTTGCCATTGCCCTCAACCCCCCCCCCGCTTCTTGCTCTCCGTTATAGAATGGGAGCATGCTTTCCAATATTTCTGAGAAGAGGCACGTCATATTCAATAATAATAGCTGTTGTTGTTGTTGTTGTTGTTATATTTTTCTATAATTCCTAATATTCTAATTATTTTATTCATTATTCACTTTTTTGTTTGTTAATTTATTTATTCTTTATTCTTTATTGTTATTATTTATTATTATATTATTATAATCTTATTACCATTTCTATACTATTTATTATTTATTTATTATATTTCATAGTAGTAGTAGTGCTCTGTCATATTCAATAATAATAGTTGTTTTATTATTATTATTATTATTATTATTGTATTTTTCTATTATTCCTATTATTCTATTTATTTTATTCATTATTCACTTTATTATTTATGTATTTATTTATTCATTATTATAATACTGTATTATAATATTATTATCATTTCTATTCTATTTATTATTTATTATATTTAGTAGTATGGGACGCAGGTGGCGCTGTGGGTTAAACCACAGAGCCTAGGACTTGCTGATCAGAAGGTCGGCAGTTCGAATCCCCGCGATGGGGTGAGCTCCCGTTGCTCGGTCCCTGCTTCTGCCAACCTAGCAGTTCGAAAGCACATCAAAGTGCAAGTAGATAAATAGGTACCACTCCTGCGGGAAGGTAAACGGCGTTTCCGTGCACTGCTCTGGTTCGCCAGAAGTGGCTTAGTCATGCTGGCCACATGACCAGGAAGCTGTACGCCAGTTCCCTCGGCCAATAAAGCAAGATGAGCGCCGCAACCCCAGAGTCGGCCATGACTGGACCTAATGGTCAGGGGTCCCTTTACCTTTTAAATAGAAACTTAACCCCAAAAGTTAGGACCAAGATTCAAATCCTGACTGGGTAACTTTGCTCACTAGTAACATTGAACCATGAGGACGAGATGGTTGGACAGTGTTCTCGAAGCTACCTACATGAGTTTGACCGAACTACGGTAGGCAGTGGAAGACAGGAATGCCTGGCGTGCTCTGGTCCATGGGGTCACGAAGAGTCGGACACGACTAAACAACTAAACAACAACAACAAGTTAATTCTCCTTATTTGACTGCTTTCCCCTTTGGAATTAATTATTTCATTGGCTGTTCTTTCCTGCGCTACTATACATTTAACCAAACACCTGACTAGAGTAGTTCTGAATTTTGTGTTTGCTTGACCTCTCTCAATGCCCCCTTCTTTGGTACTTTATTATTAAACTGACTGTGTCCTCTCCCCAATTTCTATTGCACTTTGCTTACACAGGTGGTGGGGGACATCTTCAATTCTTCCTTTGAACTGAAAACCTTTCACAGTCAGTATATTTCTTTTATATTTTTTTGTAATTATTTTTCAGTGTAGACCTATTTTGCTCCCTTTCAAAATCATCTCTTTCTAGGGGTGCAGCCTAGGTTTGGTAGTCTGTTCCATAATATTAAAAAACTTCCCATAGTGTCTTTTATTTAATTTATATTTATTCAAAAGCCGCTCAACATGTTAAAAATCTATTAAACTCTGCATACTCCTTCCAGGCATAGGCAAACTCGCCCTCCAGATGTTTTGGGACTACAACTCCCATCATCCCTAGTGTTACGGAAGGGGGGGCATGTCTTCTTCACCTTCTTCGCTACAATATATCCATTTATTCCCAATTGTCAATGTCAAAAGGGACTGAAATCTATAAAATCCATAGAAAATCAACGTGCCAATTTGCTCAATTTCTCTAGGACTCCATCACCCCTCCCCTGTCTTCCATAATCCCTCAAGTAAGGTGTCAAGACCCTAATCCTGTCAAAATCACTCTGCCAAACCTTTCCTCCGGGCAATGCCAGGTGACAAACTATGCATACATGGACCATTGTCTTCCCATCACCGGCACTCAGGAAGCGCTTATCTGCGCATATCTCCAGCTCTGCATATTCCCCCCTCCCTCCTCCATATGTTAATCCGGTGTAACCCAACCTCTCCTTAATGTATTCATGATGTAATCTGTGTAACCCAACTTTTCCTTAATGTATTCATGATATAACTGGGATGTATTTTGCACTGTATTCTGGGACATGGAGGGAGTTTCAAAAGTTCATGTCACCCCTTTATCGCTGTTCAATCTCGTCTTGAACCTGTTGCGCAATAAACCTTGGATCTCCGCATTTTGCTCCTGTCTGGCTGAGCTCATTTTCTTCCGCAGGGACCTGCGGACACTTAGTCCGACGAGCTGGGTGGCAGTGTAGCCCCGCACCCAGATTTTAGCCGTAACACTAGCTAACAGGACCAGTGGTCAGAGATGATGGGGGTTGTAGTCCGAAAACATCTGGAGGACTGAATTTGCCTATACCTGCTCCTTTCCCTTTGTTCCCTATGGCATCCTAATAGCACAGGGATTATGTTGACACTTAACCTCTCAGCACATATACCAGACAGTGTTACATCAAACCCTGCAGAGAGACAGAATTGTGGTAAATCCCACATTTCTAACCTTTTTGCTTCTGAGAGAATTTGTCTTTTTGCTTGAAACTTTAAATCATGCAGAAGATTGTTAACCTGGGAAGAGAATTTACTACTAAGGAAGAAGGAGTTCCTCTTTTTTCAGTTATTGTCAGTTGCCCTTTTGCTAACTGGAGATAAGGGGGGAGGCACAAAGTCATTCTTTGTTTCAGGATCAATGTGGAGTTACGTTACAGCCAACTGCAGTTTTTATTACCTTGAAACGGATCCACAGTCTGTTTAAAACCTTTAATCAAGATCCCAAGGTAAGCAGAGCTGATATAATTTTTATCCTCCATTTATACCTTGGAGTAAACAAGTCAGGGATACTGATGAGTCTGCTGTGGATTACTCATTTGCAAAACACAGCAGCGGTTACCCGATTCCAGTTAACAATGCAAACTCAAACAGAGCAACCAAGCATTCTACTGTATTGAAAAACAGCCGGTGATACAAGGTCTTTCTACAAACCATGGGTAGGCAAACTAAGGCCCAGGGGGCAGATCTGGCCCAATCGCCTTCTAAATCCGACCCGAGGATGGTCCAGGAAACAGCGTGTTTTTACATGAGGAGAATGTGCCCTTTTATTTAAAATGCATCTCTGGGTTATTTGTGGGGCTTGCCTGGTGTTTTAACATGAACAGAATGTTTGCTTTTATTTAAAATGCATCTCTGGGTTATTTGTGGGGCATAGGAATTTGTTCATATTTTTTTTCCAAAATATAGTCTGGCCCCCCACAAGGTCTGAGCGACAGTGGACCAGCCCCCTGCTGAAAAGGTTTGCTGACCCCTGATGATAGATTGCAGTGCCTTTTGTGGAAGGAGGGAAGATAAGGTCAGCTGGACACCACTTCCTGCCTCTCCCCTTCCAGTTGCCAAGATTAGTAAAGGTAAGGTAAAGGGACCCCTGATCATTAGGTCCAGTCGTGGCCAACTCTGGGGTTGCGGTACTCATCTCGCTTTATTGGCCGAGGGAGCCGGCGTACAGCTTCCGGGTCATGTGGCCAGCATTACTAAGCCGCTTCTGACGAAACCAGAGCAGCGCACGGAAACACCGCTTACCTTCCCACCAGAGTGGTACCTATTTATCTACTTGCACTTTGACGTGCTTTCGAACTGCTAGGTGGGCAGGAGCTGGGACTCAGCAACGGGAGCTCACCCTGTCACGGGGATTCAAACCGCCGACCTTCTGATCAACAAGTCCTAGGCTCTGTGGTTTAACCCACAGCGCCACCCGTGTCCCCACTTGCCAAGATTATCATACTGCAAATCTCATAGAAATCCCATAGAATCGCTGAGTTGGAAGGAAATCTGAGGATCATGTGCAATGCAGGAATATGCAACCTTGGCATTGTCACCACTATGCTCTAACCAACATTGGTAGAGGGACAGACATTTCATTTGACTCACGGTTGTACAGCTGTGGCAGGCAACCAGAGACCCCCTGGACAAAAGGAGACTCCCTGGGATTTCAGTTGACACTTCTATCTGGTCAAGCAAGAGAGGCAAGAGAAGGATGTGAGAAGGGAACATTGCGCATGGAAACAGGACTTAACCTGAAACTGTTCTTAACTTGAGGTACCACGTTAGCTAATGGGGCCTCCCGCTGCCGCCGCACAATTTCTGTTCTCATCGTGAATCAAAGTTCCTAACCCGAGGTTCTGTTTCTGGGTTAGCGGAGTCTGTAACCTGAAGTGTCTGTAACCCAAGGTACCACTGTAGTATTATTATTATTATTGTTATTGATGCTGGGAATTCTAGCTCTGCAAGGAGCCTTCTAACAACTCTCAGCACCCTTAACAAATCACAGTTCCCAGAATTCTTGAGGGAGGAGCCACGAGTGTGAATGTAGTATAAGAGAGCTTGAAATGTATTGTATAGATTTGACCCAGGACTATACAAAGTACCCTATTTTTTGCTCTATAAGACTCACTTTTTCCCTCCTAAAAAGTAAGGGGAAATGTGTGTGTGTCTTATGGAGCGAATGCAGGCTGCGCAGCTATCCCAGAAGCCAGAACAGCCAGAGCGATTGCTGCTTTCACTGCGCAGCGATCCCTCTTGCTGTTCTGGCTTCTGAGATTCAGAATATTTTTTTTCTTGTTTTCCTCCTCCAAAAACTAGGTGCGTCTTGTGGTCTGGTGCGTCTTATAGAGCGAAAAATACGGGTATGTCTGTTGCTCTTTGCTTCCGGACTTCCAATCTGTAACATGGACCAATGAATATTATGCTGAGTAAGCCACACACTGTGGATCCCTTAAGAGCTTAAAGAACTGTTGCTTCAAAACTGTACATTTTCTTTTAAGACTCATTATTTGGCTGCCTTGTCTTTCGTACCAAGAAATGGGTTCATTGACACAGTAAGGCTTGCTGTTGTCCCACATGCCATTTGCCTTCACAATCTTTTGACTTGGAAAGGTGGCCGTGTAAGCTATTAAAATGTCACAAAAACAAAGGACTGTTGTTTCCAGCTGGTAAATAGGCAATGCAAAAGGTTCCCAGAGAAACAACAAAAATCTGTGGACTTTCCTTTTCTTCCAAATGATAGCCTAACCGAGAGGGCATATAGTATAGCAAACTAAGGCCCAGGGGCCAGATCCGGCCCAGTCGCCTTCTCAATCTGGCTCACGGACGGTCCGGGAATCAGCTTGTTTCTACATGAGTAGAATGTGTCCTTTTATTTCAAATGCATCTCTGGGTTATTTGTGGGGCCTGCCTGTTGTTTTTACATGAATAGAATGTGTGCTTTTATTTCAAATGCATCTCTGGCTTTTTTTGCGGGGCATAGGAATACGTTCATATTTCCCCCCAAAATATAGTCCAGCCCACCACATGGTCTGAGAGATGGTGGACCAGCCCATGGCTGAAAAAGGTTGCTGACCCCTGGGATAGCAGAAAGAAAGTAATCCAAAATGAAATGCTTCCAGATATTTTGTGTAGCTCACCTGCATAGCTGACACAGCAGAACCACATTAGCCAGATTTCAATCTTAGCAATTAGAAAAGGTGATGCTAATTTTTGCCACACACACTGCACTGAGATTAGAGTAACACTACATCAAACAGCACGTCTACCTTTAAGATGTTCAGTGCTAGATTTTCTAAGGTCGCTTCCAGATGACCTGTTTACTGAACATTCACCCCAATTCATTTGTGTACGAAGTTTGGGAGAAGTGCATTTTCCTGTCAATTTTTGTTACTGAGAGAGAGAGGGGCATACCTCAGGTTGCAAATGCTGCGGGTTACGTCTTTTGAGGTTGCGTCCCGTGGCGACCTGGAAGTACCGAAAGGGTTACTTCCGGGTTTCGGCGCTCGCACATGCGCAGACGCACAAAACGACATAACGCGCATGCGCAGAAGCAGTTAATCACAACCCACGCATGCGCAGACCAGGTTGCGTTCCTTTCAGGTTGCAAACGGGGCTCCAGAATGGATCCTGTTCACAACCAGAGCTACCAGTGTGTGTGTGTGTGTGTGTGTGTGTGTATATATACACACACACACATACATATATACATACATACATACAGTGGTACCTCTGGTTAAGTACTTAATTTGTTCCGGAGGTCTGTTCTTAACCTGAAACTGTTCTTAACCTGAAGCACCACTTTAGCTAATGGGGCCTCCCGCTGCCGCTGCGCCGCCGGAGCACGATTTCTGTTCTCACCCTGAAGCAAAGTTCTTAACCCGAGGTACTATTTCTGGGTTAGTGGAGTCTGTAACCTGAAGCGTATGTAACCTGAGGTACCACTGTACTATCTACAGTAGTACTTATATATATTTGCAGAGGAGGGTGTTGAAGCAAGGTTCTTAAGGAGCTCAAAACCCACTTAATGACACAATCTGGATTTGCTGCCATGCCACTGGCTCCCACCCACATGGCAGCAACAGCCTGCAAGTCTCCTTAGAGCAGACAGGAAAACGCTCCAGACCACTACTGAATAACATCCTGCTCATGGGAACAAGGAAGAACCCTATGTATTCAGAAATAAATCCAAATGAATTCAATGGGATTTACTCCCAGCATTCCATTAAACACACATAAAATGCTGAAGCGTTTCAGTACTAAACATTGAATATAATTTATTGATATATATATATATGTATATATGGGGATACACAAACACAGAATCTTGAAGGGAAGAAATATTCTCTGTATGGCCATACCGGAAGAAAATGAAATTAACTGCTGATTCAGAATTCACACCACAGATCTACTGTAAAAAATAATAATAAGGTGCTTTCTAACAGAGAAGAAAACTTACATAAAGCAAAGCTGTATATGTATATTTATGTATGAACACACACACACACACACACACTGCCAGAATCACTCCTTGATCTTTTTAGAGTTGCCCCCCTACCATGTCACTGACCAGTAAATAAAAAACCTTGAAACAGCTCACTAAAAGGCTCCATCCAAAGGAGAATGGAGGACTGTGATGCTATGGATCAGTCTTGGCTGAATATTTGGCAAACTCTGTTTTCCGTGTTCCGCACCAACCGGAACGAACTTATACTTCTGTGCAGTAGGTTCTTTTTGGTGGCGCATCTGACTTAGGTCCAAGACGCCCGCTTGGTTCACGCACCAAGGGTCGTAGATTTCTTCCGTTGGGCATGGATGAGGAGCGTGCACCATCTTCATGAGTTTGGGACGCATCACAACGCCCAGAAGATCTTTCTTAAACGATTCCCAGGAGTTCTGTCTGAGGAAGACTTGACATAGCTCGTCATCACTGAAAAGGGAATTCAAAATTGAGAATAGGGTGGCACCCCCCTACAGCCAAACAGTTGTGGTTCGAGGACCCGATCCCCGCTTTGAGGAATACAGTGGTGCCTCGCAAGACAAAAAGAATCCGTTCCGCGAGTCTCTTCGTCTTGCTGTTTTATCGCCTTGCGAAGCAAGCCCATTAGCGGCTTAGCGGATCAGCTGATAAGCGGCTTAGCGGATCAGCTGATAAGCGGCTTAGCGGATCAGCTGATAAGCGGCTTAGCAGATCAGCTGTTAAGCGGCTTAGCGGATCAGCTGTTAAGCGGCTTAGCGGATCAGCTGATAAGCGGCTTAGCGGATCAGCTGATAAGCGGCTTAGCGGATCAGCTGATAAGCGGCTTAGCGGATCAGCTGATAAGCGGCTTAGCGGATCAGCTGATAAGCGGCTTAGCGGATCAGCTGATAAGCGGCTTAGCGGATCAGCTGTTAAGCGGCTTAGCGGGTCAGCTGTTAAGCGGCTTAGCGGGTCAGCTGATAAGCGGCTTAGCGGATCAGCTGATTAGCGGCTTAGCGGATCAGCTGTTAAGCGGCTTAGCGGATCAGCTGTTAAGCGGCTTAGCGGGTCAGCTGATAAGCGGCTTAGAGGGTCAGCTGATAAGCGGCTTAGCGGCTTGGGGAAAAGGGGGGGGGAGGAAAAAAGCCCTGCAGGAACTCGCAAGACATTTTCGTCTTGCAAAGCAAGCCCATAGGAAATTCGTTTTGCGAAGCACCTCCAAAACGGAAAACCCTTTCGTCTAGCGGGTTTTCCGTCTTGCAAGGCAGTCGTCTTGCAGGGCACCACTGTAATGACACGTGGACACAGTGTATAAGGTTAATGGGCAAGAAAAGGCCACAACTTTATTGATTACAGCAAGTGAGAAGGTATCGGCTTAGGCATTGGACCACGGAAGATTGACTCCACCCACTCGGAGAGGGGTGAGCCTAAAGAGGGGTTATTCACCAGTAGGGGGAGCCTGTTGATGCTAATGCAACTATAAGCTCTCCCCTGATGTCACTGAGGGTCGTGCCATGGCCCCCCGCCACACAGGCATCGGACAGGATCCACGACCGCCGGATTCCTTTAACGGAATACCCATAAGTGATGGGGTAGGCGATGGCCACACCTTGCCCTTCCACACACCAACAACACATTCCAATGCTTAACCTAACCGCCAATACCAAGAAAGTTGTGACGATTGCTACGAGGTAGGCGAAAAAACCAAAAGGCCTAATGCCAATTGGAAAAATTCCTACCAGCCCCCCTGGGCGACCAACCATAGGTCCATAGCAAGGTCAAGAGAAAAGCTAAGCCCTAAGCCCTAAGGGAGTGGTGGGTGGGTGACTCGTGGCGAGAAGGTGAAGAAATGGGCAGAATGGCTGGCGCGGCTGTATCTTAAACAGCAAACCACGCCCCCACCAAGCTGCCCGGTTTCGTGCTTACCCGTGGGCGTGGTGCGCCTCCCAGGTTTGTGGGGCAGGAGGAATAACGCCCCCTGCGTGACGCAGAAATCGCGTCCCGCCCACAATACCTCCCTCCGGGAGGCCCTAAGCTACTGGAGGTAATGGGGCCCTTTATATGCCCAGCTGTCCTTCGTCAACAACAAATGTTCACTGTTTTTTGTGTTGAATATATGCTATATGGTAATTTATGGACCTAATAGCTATCTAAAGCCATTTGCACATAACAAAATATGTATTTTATCAAAGTAATAGGTACAACCAGTCTGTGCAGAATGTAGGCACCCTATATATAGAAATGAGCAAACCAATGATATTTTAGGGAGCAGGCTAGCAGGCAGGGCCCGTTACAGTGGACCCTTTAGTTATGTACCGCTCTGGATACTTAACTTTCGGGTTACAAATGCGGCAAACCCGGAAGTTATACTTCTGGGTTTAGCACATGCGCAGAAGCGTTCTGTGTGTCATGCGCATGTGCAGAAGCGCTTAATCGCCCAGCATGCGTGCGCAGAAGTGGCACCTCTGCCAACAGCCTTCTCAGGTTGCGGAACGAATTTAATTCGTATCTGACTGGGCGTGCAGGGTCCACTGTACAGTCATACCTTGGTTTAAATATGCTTCAGGTTGAGCGCTTTCTCTTTTCTGTCAAAATGACGTCGCGTGGAAGCGGCGAAGCGCTGCACATGCGCGGGTCGCGATTCAGCGCTTCTGCACATTAGCAAAGTGCGATTTAGCACTTCTGCGCATGCGCCAAAACCCGAAAGTAACCCATTCTGGTACTTCCGGGTTCGGCGCACTGCGCAATCCAAAAACGCGCAACCTGAAGTGTCTGTAACCCGAGGTATGACTGTACTGTTTAGGTTCTATTCTGTTCTAAACCTGCTTCTCATTGGCTCCAGCAAACCACATAATATCTGAACACTCCGTACAGATACAGGGAAATAGATTTGTCAAAGGGGCCTCAAACTTAGTCTACAACATAGCACCTGTGTTTCCCTCATTATATAATGGGCTTGGACCCCATGCATCACAACCCCCCAATATCTATCTTGCGCCAGCCCACCCCAATGCTTCAGTCGTGCTTACCTGGGATATTTCACCTTTATTTTGCCAAATTTTATCATGGTGGCAGCATCTGCCCATTCCTCAACCTTCTCTTTTTTCAGACGGATGATCTCTGCCCCCTGACTGACCAAAACTATGACACGGCTATCTTGCAGATTCGCCTGAGAAGAAATGCAAACCGTGAGGAGATCCTTCCACCAATCTTTGTACAACTTTTGAACGGACCACCTTTAAAAGTACCGTATTTGCAGAGTCTGATTTAATTCAGTTTGGGCTGCCGAAGGCTTGCCACTCCATTTGTACGTAACTGCTGAATGCAAGGAGTACGACAAGGCTGTGTATTGTCTCCCTGCTTATTTAACTTATATGCAGAATTCATCATGCAAAAGGCTGGGCTGGATGAATCCCTAGCCAGAATTAAGATTGCCAGAAGAAATATCAACAACCTCAGATATGCAGATGACACAACCTTGATGGCAGAAAGTGAGGAGGAATTAAAGATCCTTTTAATGAGGGTGAAAGAGGAGAGCGCAAAATATGGTCAATGACAAACATAGACAGCATCTTAAAAAGCAGAGATATCACTTTGCCAATAAAGGTCCGTATAGTTAAAGCTATGGTTTTCCCAGTAGTGATGTATGGAAGTGAGAGCTGGACCATAAAGAAGGCTGATCGCTGAAGAATTGATGCTTTTGAATTATGGTGCTGGAGGAGACTCTTGAGAGTCCCGTGGACTGCAAGAAGATCAAACCTCTCCATTCTGAAGGAAATCAGCCCTGAGTGCTCACTGGAAGGACAGATCGTGAAGCTGAGGCTCCAATACTTTGGCCACCTCATGAGAAGAGAAGACTCCCTGGGAAAGACCCTGATGTTGGGAAAGATGGAGGGCACAAGGAGAAGGAGACGACAGAGGACGAGATGGTTGGACAGTGTTCTCGAAGCTACCAGCCTGAGTTTGGCCAAAGTGCGGGAGGCAGTGGAAGACAGGAGTGCCTGATGTGCTCTGGTCCAGGGGGTCATGAAGAGTCGGACACGACTAAACGACTGAACAACAACAGCTGAATGCAAGACATTTTCTGGATACAAGGGGCTGGAGTGAAGAAATACCCAAGGCCTCTTTCATGAACATAAACAGGGATGCAAGAGGCAATGTACAGGCAAGATCCGTCCCAGATCCTCAAGAAGTTCAGCCTCTTGTATTCTTCAGGCTAATTATTGCAAAGGCATTGGATATCTGAAAGGCACTAGGACATTTATTGCAATTTAATCAAAAATCATATAATAAGCGAAATAATTCATTGAACTATTTTAAACTCCTTTTATTCAGGCTTTTGCTGTTCCGCCCACTATTTCATTTCATTTTTAATTTGTACACCACCTTTCTATCTTACACAAAAAGCCGGCTTACAGCAACAAAATATACGACAAAGAACACCCTAATAGGTCGAAGGAATTTCTTTTGCATAGAAATGTTCTCTTTTATGTATGTTATCTGTTTTGTTATACCGTTGACTGGTGATATTAAAATCAGTAAAAATTAATTAAAAAAACAACAATACGCACCATAGAAGACTCTGACCAATACAAAAAAAGTCATAATAAAACATAACTTTACAATGGAATTACTTTTATCAAATAAAGTAATATTCGGTAATCGGTTAGAATATGATAGCACACCATGAAATGAACTCTCAAAAGGTCAGCAAATAATAAACAAACAGGAATTCACTCTTAACAATTACAATAAGTAATGACTAAACTATTATTGATAAAAGTAACTGCAAGTCACAATGCATAAAATATCATAGGTGGCTGTTTACTAAGTCCCTGGTCCTCCTAGAACGATGGTTACAGGGAGGGGGGAGGAAAGGAGCAGGAACTCTTCTATTTTTATAGATAGATAGATAGATATAGATAGATAGATAGATAGATAGATAGATAGATAGATAGATAGATAGATAGATAGATATCCATTTAATATTATACATTCACATCATCTTTATCTGCTATACTGCCTTGGCTCTTAGAGCCTGTAGACTTCCTTCCTTCCCGCCTCATGGCTTTCAAAATTAACCTTTATATCATTGCAATTTATACGTTTTCTGATTCTAATAACTCTCATTGCAGAATATCTCAAATAAATTAAATAAATATAGAAAGATCAGGAACTCTTCTAAGCAATTTCTGCGATATGAACCAGCCTGACTGATCCTGCCTGTCACTAAATGAGTGAAACCAATGAGTGGCGTCGGAAGGGCAATTCATGAGTCCTAAAGGACTACTTTTTTCCTCCTCCCTTTTAATGGAGTTTTTCAGTACAGTGGTACCTCGGGTTAAGAACTTAATTCGTTCTGGAGGTCTGTTCTTAACCTGAAACTGTTCTAAACCTGAGGTATCACTTTAGCTAATGGGGCTTCCCACTGCTGCTACGCCACCGCCGTGCAATTTCTGTTCTCATCCTGAAGCAAAGTTCTTAACCCGAGGTACTATTTCTGGGTTAGCGGAGTCTGTAACCTGAAGCGTATGTAACTTAAGGTACCACTGTAGTCATGAGGTACACCAAATCTTGGGGGCGGAGGTGTCTTCAGTCCCCCAAATTTTTGTTTGAAGAGGGCCCAGCCTGCTGCCCCCCTAATGTTGAGGGGGCCTGGTACGATGTCATAGGAGGTTGCCCAGGTGTCAGGGGGTCATACCCACCCACGCAGAAGGCTTGCACTAGCCTGCACAGCACCGAGAGGCACGTGTGACATCACGCAGCGCAAATATGATGTCACACGTACGCCAAGACCTCCCGATCTGGGGGCAACCTGCCCCTCTGCCCCTGCATGGCAGCCATTTTGTGTCTGGTGCCCACAGCACTATCTCAAAATTCAGATTGCTCCCACGAGTTCAAAAAAAAGTTGATGACCCCTGCTATGTAGTCCCACCACAGCCACGAAATGTTGGAGATTCATTCCTCGTGTCTGCAGTCATGGGACTGTTGTCTGTCACATGACAGTGTATGTTTTCATTCCACAATGTGGGAAGTGATGGAGACAGGATGTTTTGGTATTACTGTGTTCCGTGAAGTGGAACTATTGTCCTTTGTTCTTTCTCTCTTTGCTGTCTGATGAGAAAGAGGAAGGAGCTAATTCAGAATGCTCTGAGTGTATTACACGTAAATAAATGTAGATTAGCCAAAATGCTGTGCTATTGGTTCTGTTACGCAAACTGCGAATACTCTGCGGATCCCTAAGTGTGCTAATGCCTTTTTGCATCAGTCGATGTGATGTTAGGGCAGAAGAAAGCTTTTGAAGCTCCCGAAGGATCGACCAGGAGGGAGAGAACATGCCAGTCGGGCATGTGTTTCTGCCAGGGTCCTACACAAGAGTAGGACGCTCCTAACATGAAAATCTCCGGCTCTATAAGGCTAGTATGATGGCCTGGGAATCAGATTCAGAGGCTGAACCTGACGAATCCCAGCCTGTACAGGATTCCCCGCCTCCAGAACCAGCTGAGCCGGGGCTGGGGCATGAGCCTGAAGGGTCCTCACCTGTGCTGGATCCTCAGGTGTAGGCTCCAGCTGAGTCTGCTCTGGGTCCTGAGGTGATGGAGGACCCAATGCCTGCAGGTGCTCCACTCTCAGCCCCGTCAGGGGAAGGTGAGGTTGCCTCTGGGTCCGGTAACCCTCCAGCCTCTCCTGAGCTGCAGAGGCTCAGGGCAGAGAGGCGGAGGGAACTAAGTTCCTGCAGGAGGAGTGCTCGCCTCCAGGCCAGGAGAGGCGAGTCACCTGTGGACCGGGGCCGCCCTATGCCTCAGGGCAGATAAAAGCCAGCCAGTCCCAGTCCCAAGTTGCAGGAGCAACATTGTTAGTAGCCTGTTCCTGCCTGCACCCTGTCCTGCTTCTCTGCCGGAGCTCCTGACCTCACTCGACTCTCTGCCTTGGACCCAGCTTCAGCTTTGACAGACTGCCTCCATACTGCACCCTTGACCCCGGACTGGACTCGGACCTCACCTCAAGGTTAGCCCCCGGGACCAGCACAGCTAGGATATACTTACTATCATTTCTCCTTTGCGCAATTCATCCATTCTGATGTATACAGCTGCTGCAACAGAAGTTGGCATCTCTCCATAGGAAGTGGAGTACGTGGGTTCCTTTACGAACTCTCCCGATATAATCTTTTGAACAACCTCCCGATCGTCTTCCCCATGATGCTTCTGAATGAATGAACTAGAAATTGAAAAGTGGGGGCACACTTGTTTCTTTGTTTCTTTATTTGTTTGATAAAATATATACACCACCTCAAAGCTGTTTAAAAAACGATAAAACGATAAAATCATCACTAAAAAAAATTGCAGCCATAATTTAAAATGTACAGAAAGTTAAAACCAGGATAAAAGAGACTAAGGCAATTTAAAACTCATAGAAATGTTCTAAACATCTGGGTAAAGGTAAAGGGACTCCTGACCATTAGGTCTAGTTGTGACCGACTCTGGGGTTGCAGCGCTCATTTCGCTTTATTGGTCGAGGGAGCCGGCGTACAGCTTCCGGGTCATGTGGCCAGCATGACTAAGTCACTTCTGCCAAACCAGAGCAGCACACGGAAATGCTGTTTACCTTCCTGCCGGAGCGGTACCTATTTATCTACTTGCACTTTGACGTGCTTTCGAACTGCTAGGTTGACAGGAGCTGGGACCAAGCAACGGGAGCTCACTCCGTCGCTGGGATTCGAACCGCCGAACTTCTGATCGGCAAGTCCTAGGCTCTGTGGTTTAACCCACAGCGCCACCCGCGTCCCCCCCCAAAAAAGCCTACGGCACCCAGTATTCCCAGGCAGTCTCCCATCCAAGTACTAACCAGGCCTGACCCTGCTTAGCTTCTGAGATCAGACAAGATTGGGCGTGTTCAGGGTAGTATGGCCCACATCTGGGTGGCTTTATCTAAATATGAATGCGTTCAGCAGGCACCAAAAAGAATACAGTGAAAGTGCCTAGTTTGATATCAACAGGTAAGGAGTTCCAAAGTTGCAAAGGATTGGGTTATTACAAACACGGCGCAGGTATTATGAAGCACCTGTAAAAGTGTCAAATGCTCTTTGACGGTTCACTGTGCCTTGCGAGATACAAGAACCCTTATCTCGAATTTTTGTACACGGATCAGAGTGAAGAGATCTCCCCACCTGACATTCATGTGATCTTAGGTGAACGACAGGTGGACGTGGTTTGCCCAAAATAATATCACAGGCCAAATCCAGAGGCCCAGTGGCCCCAAATAGACCCATGGATTGGCGGTTCCATACTACAGGTTTAGCCCCTCGCTGTCAGGGTCTGGGCAAATGAGGAATGGGAGAGACCGCCTCCTCAGCTTGACCCTTCTAGGGAGGAGGAAGAGGAAGACAGTTTAGCAGAAGGAAACTGTTAAGTTGTGGATGAACATATCAGACGACACAGCGATTCTTCAAACAGCTCTTGTTTATTCACAGGCCAGAACAGAACTGAACTGAAGGGTTCAGCCAGCCTGGTTATATAGAGCTCCACTAGAACGCAACAGTAACCATTTTCTGTAACTATCCAATCACTGAACGTCACTTTCAATCCCTTATTTGCATATGTGGACCTGAGTGAAAACTATCTACAGTATCTCCCTGCTGGCCCAGGGTGAGAACTTCAGTACATAACAGAAACTAATCCAAAATGAAATGCTTCCAGATATTTTGTGTAGCTCACCTGCATAGCTGACATAAAACAGCAGAACCGCATTAGCCGGATTTCAATCTTAGCAATTAGAAAAGGTGACAGATATACAACAGGGGTTTGAGGGAGGTCACAGTGCAGAGGCAGATGAGGGGGGAGGTTGGGAAATAATGGGGGAGAAGGAGGAAGAGGAAGCAGACGGACACAGTGTCTTTAGAAAGCCTTCTATTTATAATGATTTTTTTTAAATGATGAAAGGCCTTTCTCCTTGGAATAACAGGTTCTGAATTGCCCAAAAAAGATGTAAAAATATTTTTGTATGCCACAACTGCTGCACGGATTTTAATAGCCAAAAAATGGAAAAACACAAGAATTACCAATGGTAGAAGAATGGCAGATGAAGATGATGGACTTTATGGAGCTGGCTGATCTCACTGGGAGAATCCGCGACCAGAAAGAAAAGTAATATCAAGAAGACTGGAATAAATTTAAAGGCTATTTGAATAAATATTGTAATATTAAAGATTTGTAATTACTTGAAAGAACTAATTAGGCCTAGGATTAAATCAGGATTAAATAAATAAATAAGAAATAGTAGGATAAGAAAAGTTAGGAAATTTGATTATAACTGGAATATTATATGTAATAATGATATTGGAAACTGCTACATTCAATTACAAGGAAATTCAGTTGGAAGAGATTAGAGGAAGTCAAGTAATATGTTTATGAAGTTGGAATTTAACCAATTAACTAAGTTTTATTTATTTATGCATGTGGTGGTGGTATATGTGGGTTTGTAATATTTTATTTTCTTCATTCTTCTTTTTCTCCTTTTTATTTTCTCCCCCCCCTTTTTTATTATGTTAAAGTTAGGTCTTTGTATGAAATTCAATAAATATCATTGGGGGGGGGGAGAGAGAGAAAGCATTCCAGACCTTCCATCTCCCAGAACATGGCGAGCCTTGAAAGTAGGAGAGCGAAGAGCTCAAAGACAGAGGGCATCTAGCAGCACCCGTAGGAGAGACAATGAGAATGACGAATGAGGAAATGGGAGAGACGGGGGGGGTGGATATTCACTCGGGACAACACCATTATCCAAGAGGCTGGGTTCTATAGCCTCTCTCTGTAAATACTGAATAAAAAGTGGGTGGTAAGAAACATTTCCTTGTCTTTGTGCGTTCCTGGTGTGGCGATCACACAGGGTCCCCGGACGTTTGACGGTCTATTGATCCCTGTGCCACCACTGTGATTGCTTTCCCGCTGCCACCAACCCATTTCTCTCGGGTACACACGGAGTCCAGACAGTTGTTAACATTAACAAATAATCAAGTTTATTTTATAGGCAGGAACAAGTTTATGGTTTCAGTTAATTTTCTTGGCAGTTTCTTAATCTTAGTTTCTTTACTGACCTATACGTTCCTAACAACTTCAAACTGATTATCCCAATTATCTATCTGACTCCACCTAACACTTCCTCTCACTCTCTCACCACACAACTCGACCAACCCACAAATTATTCCTCCCTCTTCCTTCTCCAACTCCCAAGTCTCAACTGACTTTCACACGACTCCAACTCTCACTCTAACTCCACCTATCAGTTTTCACTGGCCAATCACTTCACACTCATTTAACCCTTTTCTTATGACCCACCTAGGAGGCAAATGCCACACCTGGCAACCGGGCAGCAGCCTGTCACTTGCACCCTACACAACCAGCCATTTCCCTTGCACTCTCTGCCTCTAGGAAAACAATCTGGAAAGCCCCACTCGCCTCTCACCTTTTGTCCACGTTTATCACAACACTTTTATGCTGCCTGTTGAAGAGGCTGTCCTGTTTCATGAATTGGTCATACTGTTCATTCCGCTGACTGATATAGTAGTCTTTGAGGTCCTTCAATCTCTCCCCACTGAAGGAATTCCACATAGTGCTTTTGAATCTGTCAACGCACGCAATCTCTGCATAAGAAGAAAAGCATGTCAGAAGCTAGTTATGTAAAAAAAGCCATTGCCCCCTCTAAATTTAATTTAATTAAAGGAAAATTCAAAATTTTATCGCACAATAAAATTGCATGTTTTAAAGGATAGGAGCAGCTCAGAAAGTTCCTACTTTAAAAAAAATATTGTACACTGTTTTCACATATCAGGTTTTTAATGCTAACCAAGCCTTTTCAGAAGTAAGTCGTATTGAATTTGTTGGTGCTTATTTCCCAGGTGAGCAGGGGTAAGGGTTACAGTCTAAGTTGTCTTTGTGCGTTGGCAATATTTATGTTAGGTCCGATGCAGAACAGAAAGAGTAACAGAGGCATTTGTAAAGCAAATGGACATTGTAAGAATGCATGCTTTAGGTTTGCGTTGCCCAAAAAACTTAAACAAGGGCTACTTCAAACTTAATGTGTAAAAAAATGCATTAAGTTGTGAAGGCCAATTTATGCAAGGGGTTTAGATTTCTGTAGTAAATGAGTTAAGGGTAAGACTTTTTTCTTTCTGCTTTTTTCGCTTCTGGTATTTTTCTGTAAAATTTGAAACTTGAAGAAGGTTGTATTAAAAGCCCCCCCCCCCCCAAGCAAGGAAAACCTGTGTCCTAGAAGCGGTTTAGTCATGCTGGCCACATGATCCAGAAAGCAGTCTATGGAACAAACGCTGGCTCCCTCGGCCTGAAAGCGAGACGAGCACCACAACCCCATAGTCACCTTTGACTGGACTTAACCGTCCAGGGGTGCTTTACCTTTATCTTACAATTTTTAGAAGATCTCTGGAGGCAACCCTGTATACAGAAGTTTTTTCAATGTTTAATGTTTTGTTATGTTTTTATATATGTTGGAAGCTGCCCAGAGCAGCTGGGGCAACCCGGTCAGATGAGTGGTGCTTAATAAAATAATTAATAATAATAATAATAATAGAATCAGACATCCCTATTTTCATCAGAGAAATATTGGAGAGTATGGTGTACAGTGGTACCTCAGGTTACATACGCTTCAGGTTACATATGCTTCAGGTTACAGACTCCGCTAACCCAGAAATAGTGCTTCAGGTTAAGAACTTTGCTTCAGGATGAGAACAGAAATCGTGCTCTGGCGGCACGGCGGCAGCAGGAGGCCCCATTAGCTAAAGTGGTGCTTCAGGTTAAGAACAGTTTCAGGTTAAGTACGGACCTCCGGAACGATTACCGGTAAGTGCTTAACCCGAGGTACCATTAAAACAAATTATGAGTGGGCTATAAATAATAAATTGATATAAATTATTATTATTAATTGTTATTATTATTATTATTATTATTATTATTATTATTATTATTATTATTATTTCCCTCAGAGAATTCTGGGTACTGTAGTTTGTTCAGGGCTGCTGGGAACTATAACCCTGTGAGGGGTAAACTACCCCCTAGGGTCCAGAATTCATTGAGGGAAAGAATGGGCTTCACATGACGTGCTGCATATTCAGCACATGACGATCCCCAACAAATCCTTGGAATTGTGAAGGTGCTGGGAACTGGAGCTCTGTTAGGGATAAACTACAGTTCCGTATATTGTCTCTCTCCTTATTTAACTTATATGCAGAATTCATCATGCGAAAGGCTGGGCTGGATTAATCCCTAGCCGGAATTAAGACTGCCGGAAGAAATATCAACAACCTCAGATATGCAGATAACACAACCTTGATGGCAGAAAGTGAGGAGGAATTAAATAACCTTTTATTGAGGGTGAAAGAGGAGAGTGCAAAATATGGTCTGAAGCTCAACATCAAAAAAACTAGGATCATGGCCACTGGTCCCATTACCTCCTAGCAAATAGAAGGGGAAGAAATAGAGGCAGTGAGAGATTTTACCTTCTTGGGCTCCATGATCACTGCAGATGGTCACGAAATTAAAAGACATCTGCTTCTTGGGAGAAAAGCAATGACAAACCTAGACAGCATCTTAAAAAGCAGAGACATCACCTTGCCAACAAAGTTCCGTATAGTTAAAGCCATGGTTGTCCCAGTAGTGATGTATGGAAGTGAGAGCTGGACCATAAAGAAGGCTGATCGCCAAAAAATTGATGCTTTTGAATTATGGTGCTGGAGGAGACTCTTGAGAGTCCCATGGACTGCAAGAAGATCAAACTTCTCCATTCTGAAGGAAATCAGGCCTGAGTGCTCACTGGAAGGACAGATCCTGAAGCTGAGGCTCCAATACTTTGGCCACCTCATGAGAAGAGAAAACTCCCTGGAAAAGACCCTGATGCTGGGAAAGAAGGAGAAGGGGACGACAGAGGACGAGATGGTTGGACAGTGTTCTCGAAGCTACCAGCATGAGTTTGACCAAACTGCGGGAGGCAGTGGAAGACAGGAGGGCCTGGCGTGCTCTGGTCCAGGGGGTCACGAGGAGTCGGACACGACTAAACGACTGAACAACAACAGCTGAATGCAAGACATTTTCTGGATACAAGGGGCTGGAGTGAAGAAATACCCAAGGCCTCTTTCATGAACATAAACAGGGATGCAAGAGGCAGTGAAAGACAGGAGGGCCTGGCGTGCTCTGGTCCAGGGGGTCACGAAGAGTCGGACACGACTAAAAGACTAAACAACAACAACAAAGTTCCAGGTCTTTGTGGGGGAAGCAGTGTGATTTAAATGTACGCCGTGCAGTGCTCCCCCCCCAAAAAAACCATTTAAGGTACTCTCCTTTTCCTACTCATATTGAAATACTGCCCCTCAATGAGGCCAACAGTTCACAAAACGTTTAGGGGTATGCGTACCCCTGCATACCCCCAGAAAAAAGCACTGGCGTGTTCCTCCCAGTCTGCTTCCTACATACAGTTTTTGCTATATCTGCTCCAGGGATAGAGACATAGAAATAGAAGCCAGGCAATTGCTGCCATCTATGAAAAGCCATGAGCAAAGGTCGGCCTGTTTTTCTTGATTTAGGAGAGCTTCCAGCTACAACAATTCTTTGTTTTGCTATTTTTATTCCTTTTTATGTTTATTCTTCATAGTGCACCGTTTCGTGGGAAAAGAGAGTTTTGGCACATCCTATACTGCTTGGGTTCCAAGCTTTCCTGGAACAGCCTTCCTGCCAAGATCAGCAAAAGGAGACCTAGAACATTGGCCAAGGCAAACAGAGAGGTCTCCGAATGTGAAAGTGACTCTTTCTTATGGCGTTTTGCTTGATTTTGGGGTGTCTGGTGAGAACACTCTCCCAGTACCCTCATCAAATGGTAATTTTCTGGAGTCTTTGAGGCCATTGTGATAGTTAAACTGGAATCGATATAACTTTGGAGTGTGGGTTTAAAAACTGTTGAAGAAGGTCCATAATGGAAGAAAGCTGGAATACAGTGGTACCTCAGGTTAAGTACTTAATTCGTTCTGGAGGTCCGTCCGTTCTTAACCTGAAACTGTTCTTAACCTGAAGCACCATTTTAGCCAGTGGGGCCTCCTGCTGCCGCCGCACCACCGGAGCATGATTTATTTTCTTATCTGAAGCAAAGTTCTTAACCCGAAGCACTATTTCTGGGTTAGCGGAGTCTGTAACCTGAAGTGTATGTAACCTGAAGCGTATGTAACCCGAGGTACCACTGCATAAGAACTAAATATTAAAACAAGCTGGAGTTATTCAAAATTGGTGAGTTTATTTTGCTTCTGCATATAAAAAAAGCCACGATTTGGTGTATGTATCAGGGCTTTTTCAAGCCAGAATCCGCTGGAACTGATTTCTGCCCCCTCCCAGGTGGGCAGTATTGCGCGTTTAAGGAGAATGAAGAAGGTGTTCAAGGTGAGTTTAAATCCTACTCAATATTGATAAAGATTAACTTGCTTGATTAACCTGGAGGTAGGCTGTATGAATTGTGTATTGATTTGTAATGATTTGTTGGGTCTCTGGACCGTAATAAAGATTGATTGATTGATTGATTGATTGATTGATTGATTGATAAAGATTCCAACATATAGTTAGCAGAGTAAAAACATAAACACGTTGCAGGGTTCCCAAAAAATAGACCAGAGGCAATTGTATTTCATCCAGCAGAGCTTTACTGCTACTGAAGGCAAATGAGCATAATGGTCACGAATCTAATACTGTACATTCAGGATTGGCGCAGTCCATAAAAATCTAGTTGCAGCAGACGTAAACTTACAATAACTTATAATAAGTCTAAAAACCTTAAAACTAAGTGTTATGTACTGAGTTGAATAGGATCCAAAATGCAGCAGTCTGATTGGCCCTAGAACAATAGGATTCAGAATGCAGCAGTCTGATTGGCCCTAGAACAACAGGATTCAGAATGCAACAGTCTGATTGGTCCACAGGAGCCACCCAATCCTGCTCCAGGTGGAAGTGAATCTGCAACCTGATTGGCCTACAGGTGAATTCCGGAATTAGCCAATCATTATTTACATGTGTAAATAATGTATATAAAGCAGACATTCTGGGGGAACATTAATTCCTCCTCACCACTATGAGCTGAATAAAGAACATGAAATCCACTCTCGACTCCGAGTATATTTCACTAAGCATTCTATGTAGAAAACACACCACAAGGAAGAGAGATAGAAAGTGAAAGTGAAACCTAGGCTCCTTCTGGCCTTAATATTATAGTCAGCATGACCTTGGCAGAAGAGATAACAGAACCAGTTGAAACCAGCTGTACTCAGCTTCTCTGAAGGAATAACCCAAACACCATGAACCTTCTGCTTGTTTCTTTCACACAGGGAAGCTTCCAGAACCCTCTGGAACTCATTAGAATAGGAAAAATATCTACACATCAGATCAATACTTTCTGCACTAAGAAATGCAAACTGACAAGTTCTGGCACCACTTTTTCGAGAAGAATAGTGCTGTGTACGTTAGAAATTTCTTTCACTGAGACCAGCATAACCACCATATCTGGGAAGCAAGATTAATACTATTTTATGTGGGGGTTTTTTGCATTATTTCTCACATTTACATTTTTCCATCATGGAATTCACGGCAATGTGCACCATATTTTTCACTCTATAAGACGCACTTTTTCCCCTGCAAAAATTAAGGGGAAATGTGTGTGCGTCTTATGGAGCGAATGCAGGCTCCATGGCTTCAGCGATAGCAACGCAAAGCCTCCGAAGCGCAGTGGGAGTGCTCCCACTGCGCTCCGGAGGCTTCGTGTTGCTTTTTGTGCACCGATCCCTCTTGCTCTCCTGGCTTTGCTTCGCTGGAGAGGCGCTGCACAGCTTTCCCTCTCTGCACAGCACCCCGTCAGCGAAGCGGGAGGAGGACTGGAAGGGGCTCCATTTCTCCTGCTGCTTCGCTGAAGGGGCACTGCGCAGAGAGGGAGAGATTTTTTTCCCCTTCTACTCCCCCTCTAAAACAAGGTGCGTCCTATGGTCGGTGCGTCCTATAGAGCAAAAAATACGGTATATGTGATTCTCAGATGGTCTCCAATCTAACAGCTGACCAGACCTGGACCCATTTTCCTTGAGCAAGGCAGTAGCTTTGTGTACCTGCAAGACCATGCGCTGAGACCAGGTGCCATCCTGGCAGCTGAGAAGTCCTGGTGAATCACATGTGCGTAAAAAGGCAAAGTCGTAACATACCAGCTGCTATGCGGCGCTTCTCCATCATTTGTAGCTTGCGTTTGGGTAAACACAGTTGTTTTGAGATCCACTTGTGGTAGGATGGGCAGGTGCTGAGATCTACCAGTCGCAAAACCTCGCACACACCCTGATGAAAGACAGAAAAAACTACTGCTGAGTTGATCGTATGGGCCCATAGCTATGCACATCTTCCCAAGATTAGAACACAGAGGAGGGCAGGGGAGGAAAAGGAATTGACCTGATCTATAAACCTTGGTTATGGAACAACTGATTGGTTCAAAATTGGGAAAGGAGAATGACAAGGCTGTATATTGTCTCCCTGCTTCTTTAACTGATATGCAGAATTCATCATGCGAAAGGCGGGGCTGGATGAATCCCTAGCCGGAATTAAGATTGCAACAACCTCAGATATGCAGATGACACAACCTTGATGGCAGAAAGTGAGAAAGAATTAAAGACCCTTTTATTGAGGGTGAAAGAAGAGAGCACAAAATATGGACTGAAGCTCAACATCAAAAAAAAAACGAAGATCATGGCCACTGGTCCCATCACCTCCTGGCAAATAAGAGGGGAAGAAATGGAGGCAGTGAGAGATTTTACTTTCTTGCGCTCCATGATCACTGCAGATGGTGACAGCAGCCATGAAATTAAAAGACGCCTGCTTCTTGGGAGAAAAGCAATGACAAACCTAGACAGCATCTTAAAAAGTAGAGACATCACCTTGTCAACAAAGGTCCGTATAGTAAAAGCTATGGTTTTCCCAGTAGTGATGTATGGAAGTGAAAGCTGGACCATAAAGAATTAATGCTTTTGAATTATGGTGTTGGAGGAGACTCTTGAGAGTCCCATGGACTGCAAGAAGATCAAACGTATCCATTCTTAAGGAAATCAGCCCTGAGTGCTCACTGGAAGGACAGATCCTGAAGCTGAGGCTCCAATACTTTGGCCACCTCATGAGACGAGAAGGCTCCTTGGAAAAGTCCCTAATGTTGGGAAAGATGGAGGGCACAAGGAGAAGGGGACGACAGAGGACGAGATGGTTGGATAGTGTTCTCGAAGCTGCCAGCATGAGTTTGACCAAACTGCGGGAGGCAGTGGAAGACAGAACTGCCTGGCGTACTCTGGTCCATAGGGTCACGAAGAGTCGGACACGACTAAACGACTAAACAACAACAACAACATAAACATTGACAGTTTATAGGAAGTTTCCTGAGGAATACAGTCGAACCTCGGTTGTCGAACGTAATCCGTTCCGGAAGCCCATTTGGCTTCCGAAACATTCGACAACCAAGGCACGGCTTCTGATTGGTTGCAGGTGCTTCCTGCACTCAAGAGGAAACTGTGTCGGATGTTCAACTTCTGAAAAATGTTTGAAAAACGGACCATTTACTTCCGGGGTTTTGGTGCTCGGGAGCTGAATCATTCAAAAACAGAGCCGTCGGATGGAGATGATGGACTTTTGGGAGCTAGCCGACCTGACCGGAAGAGTCCGCGACCAGAAGGAAGAGGAGTACCAGGAAGAATGGAGGAAATTTAAATAATATTTAGCTATGCTAAGATAACTTAAATAGAAATACTTGCAAATACCAGATTGGCTTAGGATTTAAATATGTGTTTTTATATAATATTATGTTTATATGAAAAGTAAGAAAGAAGTTAATTGATTAAGTAAATTTTACGAGAAATTAGTTTTGGAAAATTGTTGCAATGATTTACATTGAAATTCAGCTGGGGGGGATTTGAGGAAGTCACCTAACAATGTTAATAATAGTGGAATAATTACAGTTAGGATTTGTGTTTGTTTGTCTGTTTATAAATTTGGAAAATCAATTTTTTTTTGAAAAAACAAAAACAGAGCCGTCCAGGAGCTGAGGTTTGACTGTACTGCCATCTACAGTATCTTCTTAAGAAGATAATTTACATTTTTTGGCAGGGGGGAGTTTAAAAGGATATTGAATTGATTAACTAAATTAGAAGCTGAAACCTTAGTTCTAACTCTACCAGGGCACCATGCTAATTCTTTCCCTTTGTCCAGCATCACATTCCACCAAGGCTGGCCTTAGTATGAGACAGAACGAGACGGCCTTTTCTTGGATATCATCAACGGACAGCAATTTGTTGTTTTTACTGTTATTCTGCCCCAGAGAGGCACTTGTGAGATTTTCTGCCTCCTGTGCCAAAATACCAGTGTTTGAAACTCCTGTTGTTCTAGGCGCATTTTGGAAGAGGGAATTTCATGAGCGCGAGCATTTTCTGAGCTCTGGGTGCAGTACCGCACCTAGGATTTCAGATTAAAACTGCAGAGTGGAAGGAAAGGAGGAGCTTTTTCTGCCCACTTCCAGCTACTCTCTGAAGACTGCAGAAGAGACCCTCTTCAGAATATTAGACGGGTGGGAAGGGGAAGGACTAGACTATGTGAAAAATAAACATAATATTTTAGCTGCAGTTCATTCAGCTTCAGCTTTGTATTCTTGTTACAGTGGTGCCCCGCAAAACGAATGCCTTTTCTGTTTTTCGATGCGCTTCGCAAGATGCATTTCCCTATGGCAGGGGTCTGCAACCTTTAAGACAAAAAGAGCCACTTGAACCCGTTTCCGAAGAAAAAAAACCTGGGAGCCGCAAAACTCATCATTATAAAAATAACTTTTTTGTCACTTTTTTATTATTTCTTTGTTTGACCCCTCAGAATTACTCCTCCTCATAGAAATAAACATTAAATTAACAAGTTACCTTTTTGTGTGTGTGTGTTCTTCACTCCCCTTCAAAACAGTGACCAGTGTACATGCCCCCTTTCAATGCAGTGACCAGCATGCATGTCCCTTACAATGTAGCGGGCGGGCAGGCAGGAAGGTGACGTCGGGACGGTGCGTGACTAATGCAGGCACTGCCCCCATGCGACATCACAGCCAGTACAGCGCCCGCCACAGTGGGGAGTGTCGGGGCGCACAATGCGCCTCCTCCCCTCGCTAGTATCCGCCCCAGAGCCGCGGCAAAGGTGTAAAAGAGCCACATGCAGCTCTGGAGCCGCGGGATGCAGACCCCTGCCCTATGGGCTTGCGATTTTTTTCGCTCCCTCCCCTTTTCTAAGCCGCTAAGCCGCTAATAGCCTTTTAGCCGCTAAGCCGGTAAGCCTTTAATAGCCGCTAAGCCGCTAATAGCGCTAATCCGCTAAACCGCTAATAGGGTTGCTTCGCAAGACGAAAAAACTGCTAGACGAAGAGACTCGCGGAACGGATTATTTTCGCCTTGCAAGGCACCACTGTATATTCTTAATGTATTCTTGCCCTACTTGCCATATAATTACTTTAATAGTGGCTGAATTTTTGAGTGCTGTCCATGTAGAAAGACTGGACCGTTATAAAGAGATTTAGTGGTTCTTAATTGATGTGGTAGTGTTATATTGTATTATTTATGCAAATTGATTTTCTCTGGAATTAAAGATCTGACAGGGTCAAACCTTGTTATGCCGAATTCGTATTTTGCACAATTTGTATACGGTGCTTGTGTGGTTTGCTATGACTAATAAAGGATTGACTTTTTTTATTTGAACTGAAGTTTGGTGGGAACCTCAAGGTTTGTGACTTGAGGAGGTGGTCCAGGAGTGTTCTGAGGGGTCACGGAGGATGAGGGGAGCTGCGTGCGGGCATGCAAAGGGTGCCCTCTTTTTGATGTGTGGTCATTATGAGGGGGGGCCGCTAGGGGCGCCTTGGAAGATGGCCGACAATACCATCTCTCCAGCTCGCACGAGGTAATTAAGGGGCTGGTGATGGGAGTAAATCAGCCTCCCAAATTCTTCCCGGTGGAAGGGAAGATGCAGCCTCATCCGCGGTTGCCCATAAATCACCCCCGAGTTCGAAAGAAGGAGGGGGTGAGGGCACTGGACGGAAAGCCCTTGAGTGAGTTCGGATCTCCCGGATGTTGTTTCTGAGAGTGACTCTAGTTGCATTACTTAAGATAAAAAATTGGATATAAAAGTTATTGCACATGCTTCAAGCGAAGAAAAGCGTATGTTAGCTGCTAATTCAGCCTGCCACTGAGAAGTTAAGAGTGATGGAATAGACTGGACAGAAGATAACATCAAAGAGTAACATCTATGCCGGTATGTTGAAACGGAACGGAAAGGAGGGGGGGACTTTTTCTTCTTTTTATTACAATATTACCTAACAATCCCCCCGCCCGAAGAACTGTCATACAATTTATAAGAAGTGAGATTGGAAAATAAACTGTGTGGAAATAAAAATTTAAACTAAAGCCTTTGTTTTTTGAAAGATCTGGAAAGAAAACAAAAGGCTCTCTTGTGACGCAGTTTTTAATTGGGATCCGCCATTATGAGATAGACTTCATTGCGAGATTAATAGGCACAGGGGGAGGCGAGCCATTACTCTGTTATCATGTTTGTATTTTAAGTTCGACTTGGCAAATTCTTCCCTGGAAAGCCTAATTTATGATGCAACCTGTCTGGGAAAATTAATGAGCAAACGCCTACATTTTATTTAATCGGAGCTGAGAATGATGGCATCTGCCGCTCGAGAAGGACTTTTGGATCAGCGTGTGAGAATTTATTGCAAACAAAAGACTTATAAGGGAGAGCCTTATAAAGTTCACACAGAAGCATAATATTGCTTACTTTAACTCGCCTGTGGAAACAACTCAGAGGCAATTAAGAAGAAAAAGGATAACATCAAGAAGATTGAAAGATAGGACTGGTGAACACTAAAAGCAGCAGAAATATGAGATGACTGGACCCTTACTGAACTCGAAGCATGGGAACCCCCAACAAAATATATAATTTAGTAAAATATTTGGACTTTATGATAGGTATTGGTATAATTTGGAATAATTAATGTGATATGATTGGATTGTTAAATGGAAAACTTAATAAAAAATATTTTTTTTTAAAAAGAGTGGTCATTATGCTCTTCACAACAATATACCCCCCCAAACTGACGTCCAATATGCGCACCTCCAAAGGAAACAGAACCCCCCCAAGGGCTACAGTGGCA
Organism: Podarcis melisellensis; assembly: GCF_964234715.1. Taxonomy (NCBI): domain Eukaryota; kingdom Metazoa; phylum Chordata; class Lepidosauria; order Squamata; family Lacertidae; genus Podarcis; species Podarcis melisellensis. The sequence goes on along the minus strand of NC_138528.1, from coordinate 125,429,127 downwards.
TCCCCACCTGTTGGGAAAGTAAGGCATATTATGAAAGATTAATCACACGCTGAGCTCACCTTTGTAATAAATATCATCGTGGACGTATCTGTGATGTCGCTAGTAATCACCTGCCCATAGTGGAACCTCTCAATTTTGCAGAAGTAGGCTATTTTCGCTACTGAAGAATCGGGCAGTGTTTCGAAAAGGTTGACACTTCTGAAAACAGGAGGGATACATGGAGAGCTTTCATCTGCAAGGGTTTCAAGCTGGCAACCATGATTTTGGTGTCCAGGTACACATTAACTCTTGAGAGGAGGGAGGTGTTAGAAAAATAATAATAGAAAAAGTACTGGAACATCCTGGGAATCTGCATAATGAGCAGCGCTCCATTAGGCTTACTGGGAAAGAGGTTTTTTAATTTTATTTTAAAACAGCTCTTTTTTGGAACTGTGCTTCTTGTGACAACGGAACAGCAGCTGACTCAGACTGTTCATAGTAAAAGCACTCTTGTACAGTGGTATCTCAGGTTACAGACGCTTCAGGTTATAGACTCCACTAACCCAGAAGTAGTACAGTGGTACCTCTGGCTACGTACTTAATTCGTTCCAGAGATCTGTTCTTAACCTGAAACTGTTCTTAACCTGAGGTACCACTTTAGCTAATGGGGCCTCCTGCTGCCACCGGTGAGCGATTTCTGTTCTCATCCTGAGGTAAAGTTCTTAACCCAAGGTACTACTTCTGCATTAGCGGTGTCTGTAACCCGAAGTGTTTGTGAGGTGTTTGTAACCCGAGGCACCACTGTACCTCGGGTTAAGAACTTTGCTTCAGGATGAGAACAGAAATAACACCGCCACAGTGTGGCGGCAGCAGGAGACCCCATTAGCTAAAGTGGTACCTCAGGTTAAGAAGATTCCGGTTAAGAATGGACCTCCAGGATGAATTAAGTTCTTAACCCAAGGTACCACTGTATCACATAAGGCTGCACTCACGGTAAAGGTAAAGGACCCCTGACAGTTAAGTCCAGTCGTGGCCGACTCTGGGGTTGCGGCGCTCATCTCGCTTTACTGGCCAAGGGACAGTTCTTCTGGGTCATGTGGCCATCATGACTAAGTCGCTTCTGGCGCAACGGAACACCGAAACCAGAGCAGCGCACAGAAACGCTGTTTATCTTCCTGGCACCTATTAATCTACTTGCACTTTTTGGGGTGCTTTCGAACTGGTCTCACCCCATCGTGGGGATTCAAACCACCAAAATTTTGATCAGCAAGCCCAAGGCTCAGTGGTTTAGACCACAGTGCCAACCACGTTCCATGCACTCACGGTGAGAAAGCTTAAATACACATTGTCATTAGAGGTTGTGACGCAAAGCTCGGCTTTTTAAAGGAGCCGGGACAAGGGCAAAGGGACACGAGAGGGGAAGGAATGATGCAGAGAAGCAGTGGTACAGAGTTACGCAGGGATACGTTACCTCAGGAATTCATATCGGTTTTTGAACTCTCGGTTAAGTTCCTTGTCTAGCTCGTAGGCAAAAAAATCACTTTTGTCCACCACCAACAGTTCCGTTTCCTCCAGGCAGACAACAGTGGCAACCCTCCTTGTGTTTTGCAAAAGGGCAATTTCCTAATAATAAGCAGGAATACAGGAATGAATCTGGGCAGCACAGCCAATAGTAGGTGCCTACAGCCAGTGATATTTCAAGTCAACCTAGGATTCTTCACTTTGTGGTTCTTAGCAATGCATAGTTCTACTATCTCTGCCTATTCTCTCACCATTTTTTTCTTTCCTCATCCACCTCCCGCTTTTCCTCAGGACATCCCTACTTTCAACAAAGAAACGTTGGAGGGTATGTGTTATGTTTTGAAGTTCTCACCCTGGCCACCAGGAGTATCATGTATATAGTTTTCACTCAGGTCCACGTCAGTGACCTTAGGCGAGAAACCCTGGGTTGTTGTTGCTACAATGTTGACAGCCGGCTGCCTATAAAAGCAGGCCGGCTGAGCTGTTTGCGGTTCAGTTCTGTTCCAGCTTACAAATAAAGAGCTGTTTGAAGAATCGCTGTGTCGTCTGATATGTTCACCCACAACTTAACAGGATGGAGTTATGTGACCGCGGAGCCAAGAAGATAAGTAACTATACAATCTTTAGAAGACATCTGAGGGCAGCCCTGTATAGGGAAGTTGTTTAATGTTTCATGTCTTTATATATGTTGGAAGCCAACCAAAGTGGCTGAGGCAATCCAGTCATATGGGCAGGGTATAAATAATAAAAGTATTATTATTATTATTGAATAGGAAAAGGTAAAGGGACCCCTGACTGTTAGGTCTAGTCGTGGCCGACTCTGGGGTTGTGGCGCTCATCTTGCTTTATTGGCCGAGGGAGCCGACGTACAGCTTCCGGGTCATGTGGCCAGCATGACTAAGCCGCTTCTGGCAAACCAGAGCAGTGCACGGAAATGCCATTTACCGTATTTTTCGCCCCATAGGATGCACCGCCCCATAGGACGCACCTAGATTTGGGGGGGAATAAAGAAAAAAAATTGTATTTCCCCCCCAGGCGCGGGGCTCGCACGGGGGAAGCCCAAGCTTCCCCCGACCCTAGCCCCCAGAACAGGCTGCTGCCTGCAAGCCTTGCGAGCCCGGTGGGACACTTGCCCAAAGCACGGGGCGTCCTCCGGAGGGCGCCCCGTGCTCTGGGCTGCAGGCTGCTGCCCGCAAGCCTTGCGAGCCCGCGGGAACTCCCCCCGGGCGTGCAAGGCTTGGGGCGGCAGCCTGCAGCCCGGAGCATGGGGCGCGCTGCGTCCTATACGGCGAAAAATACGGTACCTTCCCGCTGGAGCGGTATCTCTTTATCTACTTGCACTTTGACATGCTTTCGAACTGCTAGGTTGGCAGGAGCAGGGACCGAGCAACGGGAGCTCACCCCATCACGGGGATTCTAACCGCCAACCTTCTGATCCTAGGCTCTGTGGTTTAACCCACAGCACCACCCGCGCCCCACTATTATTGAATATTATTGAATAGGACACCTCTATTTTCATTGGAGAAATGTTAGGGGGTATGCTTTTCTCTCGCCTGCTGTGGCATACAACTCTAAACCATTGTTTCCACAGCACCTCTGCTCTTTTCACGGCAGTTTTTCTCCTTCTCTGGCTACTGCTCTGCTTTCTTAGACTCTAATTTTTCTGTTTGCCCTACCCCTCTCTATCTGAGAATTTGTTCTGAGTACCAGAACAGAACTCAGATCCTGGGATTCCATGTTGATGTAAAGGTCCATGCATTAAAATATATATATAAATTCTGAAATGGATGATTAATCCAGAATGCAGCAGCTGGGATGGGTGACTGGGAGCGGCTGCCGAGACCATATAACACCAGTCCTGAATGACCTACATTGGCTCCCAGTAGGTTTCAGAGCACAATTCAAAGTCTTGGCGCTGATCTTTAAAGCCCTAAACAGTCTCAGCCCAGTATAGCTGAAGGCAGTGGCATAGCGTGGGTTGTCAGCACCCGGGGCAAGGCAAGTAATTTGCGTCCCCTAACCCGTGGATTTGCGCCCCCTAACCCTAACCCCCAGATGTTGCGCCCGGTGAGGCCGCCCCCCCTGCACCCCCCACGCTACACCACTAGCTGAAGGAGTGTCTCCACCCCCTTCATTCAGCCCAGACACGGAGGTCCTGTTCCAAGGGCCTTCTGGTGGTTCCCTCACTGCAAGAAGTGAGGTTACTGGGAACCAGGCAGAGGGCTTTCTCGGTGGTGGCGCCCACCCTATGGAGCACCCTCCCACCCGATGTCAAGGAAATAAACAAACATCTGACTTTTAGAAGACATCTAAAAGACATCACCTGTATTGGGAAATTTTAAATGTCTAATGTTTTATCATTTTTAATGTCCTGTAAGCTGCCCAGAGTGACTGGGGAAAGCCAGCCAGATGAGTGGGGTATAAATAATAATATTATTATTACAGATTAGCACTTACACCAAAACAAGCACCTCTCCGAACTGTAGTTGGAGCGGCTTCTACAAACGCGCTGCTACCATCTTCGTCATCAGTGATAGCAACGGAACCACAATAGATGAAGTAGAAACTGTCTGCCTGGTGTCCCTTTTTGATGATGACTCTCCTGCGACCAAACCTAGAAAGCAGACAACCGGACAAGATCATTAGCTAGTGGAAATAAACCTGAACTGAAAGACGTCTGCTTACAGAAGCAACATAGGTAAAAAAAAGGTAAAGGTAAAGGACCCCTGGACAGTTACGTCCAGTCAAAGGTGACTACGGGGTTGCGGTGCTCATCTCGCTTTCAGGCCGAGGGAGCTGGCGTTTGTCCACAGACAGCTTTCTGGATCATGTGGTCAGCATAACTAAACTGCTTCTGGCACAATGGGACACCGTGATGGAAACCAGAGCACACGGAAATGCTGTTTACCTTCCCGCCACTGTGATACCTATTTATCTACTTCCACTGGCATGCTTTCCAACTGCTAGGTTGGCAGGAGCCGGAACAGAACAACGGGAGCTCACTCCGTTGCGGGGATTTGAACCGCCGACCTTCTGATTGGCAAGCCCAAGAGGCTCAGTGGTTTAGACCACAGTGCCACCTGTGTAGGAACGGTACATCTAGACTGAGTTGTACACAAATCCCATTAGTAACTGTACAATCCACACTTTGTCCTGTGGTCTGCCGCATACAGCAAACCACTCCTGCACTTTTTTTAAACACGGGAGTTGACTCCAATTTAAAAAGCAGCTGCTGCAATATCCCCGGTTTATGTTTGAACTGGGGGCTGAGTCCCCGCTTCTGCTGCTTGGCAAACCCTGCTCCCTGCTCTCCTCCTTGGTAACCCATTAGATCTTATGCAGCTGCTATAGACATACCCTCCAACATTTCTCCAATAAAAATAAACAAGGTAAAGGTAAAGGACCCTTGACAGTTAAGGCCAGTCGCAAACGACTCTGGGGTTGCGGCACTCATCTCACTCTACTGGCCAAGGGAGACAATGTTTGCCCGCAAACAGTTTTTCCAGGTCATGTGGCCAGCATGACTAAGCCGCTTCTGGCGAAACCAGAGCAGGGCATGGAAACGGCGTTTACTTTCCCGCCAGAGCAGTACATATTTATCTACTTGCACTGGTGTGCTTTCGAACTGCTAGGTTGGCAGGAGCAGGGACTGAGCAACGGGAGCTCACAATGTCGCGGGGATTCGAACATCCGACCTTCCAATCAGCAAGCCCAAGGCTCAGTGGTTTAGACCACAGTGCCACCCGCATGGCCACAGCACCAATAAAAATAAGGACGTCCTATTCCAGAATAATAATTTTACTATTGATACTCAGCCCATCTGACCAGGTTGCCCCAGCCACTCTGGGCGGCTTCTAAGATATATAAAAACATAATAAACAGTAAACATTTTTTAAAAAAATTCCTTATACAGGGCTGCCTTCAGACGGTTCGGGAGTCAAATAACTCCAATCCCTCCAACATTTCTCTGAAGAAAATAGGGACGCCCTAAGGAAAGGATACCGGGACGCAGGTGGTGCTGTGGGTTAAACCACATAGCACTGCTCTGGTTTGCCAGAAGCGGCTTAGTCATGCTGGCCACATGACCTGGAAGCTGTACGCTGGCTCCCTCACCCAATAAAGCGAGATGAGCGCCACAACCCCAGAGTCGGTCACAACTGGACCTAATGGTCAGGGGTCCCTTTACCTTTAAGGAAAGGATGTTCTAGGATCAAATCAGAAACTGGGACGGCTTTTGTAAATTGGGGACTGATCCTGGGAAATAGGGGCACTTGGAGAGTCTGAACAGACCATGAGATCACCATGGAGCCACTTCTGGGCGCCTTCCTCAATCCCACACTGTTCCTTCTCGACTCAAGGCTGGCAGGCAGAGGAGCCAGTGGACCTCTTTTTTAAACTGAGACTTCCAGATCTAGCTCTAGCTCTTTTTGGACCAGGATCGAACCACCTTCAGTAACCCATCCCCTGGTAACTGCACGAGTGTGGTTTATCGCGATGGGCATTGCAAGCGCCGCACTTCAAAACAGCCAAGGAGCAGCAGCTGTGCCCACCTGACTATTACAAGGGGTAAGTATGGGACCACATAATAGCAATCCTGAAAGCAGTGCCTGTGAGCTACCAGCACTGGCATACAAAGGGGGGACTTGGGAGCGCCACCGTACTGTTATGTGTTATGTACTGAAGTTCTCACCCTGGGCCAGCAGGGGGATACTGTAAATAGTTTTCACTCAGGTCCACATATGCAAATAAGGAATTGAAAGTGACGTTCAGTGATTGGATAGTTACAGATAGTTGTTACTGTTGCGTTCTAGTGGAACTCTATATAAGCAGGTTGGCTGAACCCTTCAGCCCAGTTCTGTTCTGGGCCTGTGAATAAACAACAGCTGTTTGAAGAATTGCTGTGTCGTCTGATATGTTCAACCACAACTTAACAGGTACCATTTGGGGAAAGGGTGCCATCGCGGCCGCTGGCCCTGGGACATGTGCCATGCCACCGTGGGCAATGCACCACGCCCCTGGGGCGCATGCCAGCCATGCCCCTGCCTGTTCTCTGCTCCAGGGGCTGCAGCATGTTGCTTCTCCACTGGCTACCAGGCTCATTTCAGGGGATTGGTATTAGAATTTAGATCTCTGGACAATTCAGAAAGATGGAATCAAATTGCAGAAATACATTGAATTGCTACGAAGCCCACCATCGCCACCCTTCCGGTTACCGTTCAAAGCGAATCACTTTGGCCAGAAGACTTTGCAGGGTTGGACTATACTGTCGAAAGCTTTCCACGAACTGCAAGCGGTTCTGCAAATGTTTTATTTCAGAATCAGTCCTCCACGCCGGTGGCTTCTTGGTGATTTGGATTGCTTTAAAAGGAAAATGCTCCTGTGAAGATACCAAACACCGTTTAGATGTTTGACCCGGAAGCTGTATGCCGGCTCCCTCGGCCAGTAAAGCGAGATGAGCGCCGTAACCCCAGAGTCGGCCACGACTGGACCTAATCGTCAGGGGTCCCTTTACCTTTATACATAGGGTGCCTACATTCTGCATTGACTGGTCGCATGGAAACATGTGCAAATGGCTTTAGATAGCTATTAGGTCCATAAATTACCATATAGCATATATTCAACACAAAAAACAGCGACAATTTGTTGTTGACAAAGGACAGCTGGGCATATAAAGGCCCCCATTACCTTCAGTAGCTTAGGGCCTCATCAAACCGAAATCTGGCCCTGCCTCCAAGCCCTACCCCATGGCATTGCTGACTGACGCTCTCTCCTGCTATGTGTAGATATTTGGGTGTGAATCACACCACGGTGGTCCCACAATGTCTCAACTTTTCTTCTTCTTCTTCTTCTTCTTCTTCAATGGTGATGCTTCAAGATGGCCTCTGCTTTGATCTCATGATGGGGAGGTGTTATGTACTGAGTTGAATAGGATCCAAAATGCAGTCTGATTGGTCCTAGAACAATAGGATTCAGAATGCAGCAGTCTGATTGGTCCTAGAACAACGGGATCCAGAATGCAGCAGTCTGATTGGTCCACAGGAGCCGCCCAATCCAGCTCCAGGTGGAAGGGAATCCGCAACCTGATTGGCCTACAGGTGAATCCCGGAAATAGCCAATCACGTGGGGCCCATTGTGTAAATATTGTATATAAAGCAGACATTCTGAGGGAACTTCCATTCCTTCTCACCACTATGAGCTGAATAAAGAGCATGAAATCCACTCTCGACTCCGAGCATATTTCAGGAGGTCACTTGGGAAGCAAAAGAGCATTTCAGGATTGTGCTAAGGTGAGCCACATCACGGATCAGAGGAAGCAGGCAGGGCCATGTATTCAAAGACCACTTCTCAAGGAAGAAGCAGCGTCACCCTTGGCTTATTAAGCCACTTTCCCCAGTAATAGCAAAACACACCAAGCGGTTATATTCAAGCAACTGAACTAAACCCACAAACACAAATGCCTACTGTTACTGTAAGGGCAAGAACAGACATAAGACGGTTTGTCCTGACCTTTGAAACACTGAACTCATGGCGATCAAACACAGCATTGGCAGTTTTCTTGTCCTGTAAGTTAGACAACGAACTGCAATTAATTTCGTTATGCATCACACAAGAAGAAAAAGCTTAAGTACGTTAGCTCTTTTAAAGACTTTTATTACAATTAAGAAGTCCTATGACCCTTTGTGTTGGTGGTATAGTGGTGAGCATAGCTGCTTTCCAAGCAGTTGACCCGGGTTCGTTTCTAGGGACGCGGGTGGCGCTGTGGTCTAAACCACAGAGCCTAGGGCTTGCCGATCAGAAGGTCGGCGGTTCGAATCCCCATGACGGGGTGAGCTCCCGTTGCTCGGTCCCTGCTCCTGCCAACCTAGCAGTTCAAAAGCACGTCAAAGTGCAAGTAGATAAATAGGTACCACTCTGGGGGGAAGGTAAACGGCGTTTCCGTGCGCTGCTCTGGTTTGCCAGAAGCGGCATAGTCATGCTGGCCACATGACCCGGAAGCTGTACGCCGGCTCCCTCGGCCAGTAAAGCGAGATGAGCGCCACGACTGGACCTAATGGTCAGGGGTACCTTTACCTTTACCCCTTTATGGCCCTTTAAGGACTTATAAGCTATGCAAGGTCTGGTGCAGTTTCAAATTGGATGGGGGAATGGCACGTTGAGATTACTGCATCCCAGGGGGTTGGACTAGATGACCCTTGGGGTCCCTTCCAACTTACAGAGAATCTTACTGTGTTTCTATTCTGATTTCAGCACAAGCCGACTTCATTGGGTGCAGCAGGTTCCTCAACCTCTGTTTCAAAGGCTCAGGCAATCATCATTATTTTATTAAATAGAAAAGGCCCCGACGAGGAACGAGAGCAATCGTAAATACAAGACTTTTGGTTGTGGTATTTGTGTGTGTGTGTGTTTTGCGATATTCCTTACTTCCTCAATCGCCCCACGAGTGTCTTTCTCTACCAAGTGAAAACATGAGAATCCTTTCAGTCCACGCCGGAAGCACCGACACACCTTGATCATCAGGATAACATTCTTAAAAACCCTGTGGAAGTTCTTTGGGGGTGGGGGAAGGAAAAATGCAATGAAAAAAACAATGGTGTCACTTCTGTTTTGAGGAGCAAGGATAGAGATAGATACAGTGGTGCCCTGCAAGACGAATGCCTCGCAAGACGAAAAACTCGCTAGACGAAAGAGTTTTCCGTTTTTGAGGTGCTTCGCAAGACGAATTTCCCTATGGGCTTGCTTTGCAAGACGAAAACGTATTGCGAGTTCTTGCGAGTTTTTCCCCTCCCCCCTTTTTCTAAGCCGCTAAGCCGCTAATAGCCGCTAAGCCGCTAATAGCGCTAATCCGCTAAGGCGCTAATGGCCGTGCTTCGCAAGACGAAAAAAACGCTAGACAAAGAGACTCGCAGAACGAATTATTTTCGTCTTGCGAGGCACCACTGTAGATAGATAGATAGATAGATAGAGATAGATAGATAGATAGATAGATAGATAGATAGATAGATAGATATAGATAGATAGATGATAGATAGATAGATAGATGATAGATAGATAGATAGATAGATGATAGATAGATAGATATTAGATGGATTAGATTACACACACACACACACACACACACACACACACAAAACGAGATGGCTACACTACCATGTTCCACTTCTTAGACTGACTAATATAATATCAGATTTTTCTCTTTTCCTTCCATTACGGTGTTACTCCTTTGTCCTACCCAGGGCTGGCCCACTCATGAGGCACAGCGAGGTGACCACCTCAGGCGGCACAATCCACAGGGGCGGCAGATCCCCATGTAGGTCTTCATTCCTCCTTTGTTGATCTCTACTCAATCCCTTCTTCCCTGAAGGGGAGGGGGGCACCGTTTTGTGGTTCGCCTCAGGCGCCAAAATGTATTGGGCTGGCGTGCTGCTTCATCTCACCTCTGAGGTATTTTTGTACCCTCATTGCTCCTTACCCATTAATGCTCCCTCTTATCCCACACTGCATTCTCCCCCCCCCCCACTAAAACTAATTTTATGGCTGAAAATAATGCTCTTTTTTCAGGTGACTTTGGCCACCGGCACTTTGCAATTTTACTCTTTCAAACAAGCCTAAAAAACGCTTTATCGGGGAGCGAGCTCCATGAAATTTATTGGGACTTGTGAGAAGACATGCGTAAAAGATCAGGGCTGTTAAAAATCCATCTGTTCAGCTTGGTCTTCTCTGATAAATCAGTTTTATACTCCTCCTCTTCCTCATCTGATTCACATTTTTCTCTCTTACACTCCTTCCCTCTTTAGTGTGCGTCTGTCTTTCATTTAGAGCCAGTTAAATTTATTTTATTTCCTTTGCCAGCCATTACCTACCTCCAAGGGGCTCAAACAGAAAATTAAGTGTCTCACGCAGGGAATAATACATACCTGATATGCAATTCGCCGCCCCTTGGAAAATCGTCTAGAATCTATTAAGACAAAAGTACACAGCCTGGTCTTAAAATCTTTGACCTGAACTTTGTCCACCTGTTACGAGAACGAAAAGTTCATTTCCTCTCCCTCAATTTATAGACAGGTGGGAAGGTACCTTCTAGATCTCTGGATAATTTTGGTTTGGCTTTTTTGGGCTTCCTCTCCCAGCTGCGCTGGGGTGCCTCCCATATTCTTCCAGAGGACCCCACAATCTTGAGAAGAACTTCAGGATATACCGATCTACAAGACATCCTCATTAAACCATTGCTGTCCAGTTTTTGTTACCTGTGCTGTCCTCCTGTGGGGTTTTTTTTTACTGGGCCTAATTTATGTGGATTATTGGGGGGGGGTAATAAAATTCAATTGTGACATCAGCCTAGCCCAGGGGTCAGCAAACTTTTACAGCAGGGGGCCGGTCCACTGTCCCTCAGACCTTGTGGAGGGCCGGACTATATTTTTGGGGGGAGGAAAATGAACGAATTCCTATGCCTCACAAATAACCCAGAGATGCATTTTAAATAAAAGGACACATTCTACTCATGTAAAAACACGCTATTTCTTGGACCGTCCATGGACCAGATTGAGCAGGCGATTGGGCCGGATCTGGCCCCTGGGCCTTAGTTTGCCTACCCATGGCCTAGCCAATGTGGACATGCAAAGCACTATAGCCTTATCAAGGCTCATATAGTAAAGGTAAAGGGACTCCTGACCATTAGGCCCAGTCGTGGCCGACTCTGGGGTTGCGGCGCTCATCTCGCTTTATTGGCCGAGGGAGCCGGCGTACAGCTTCCAGGTCATGTGGCCAGCATGACTATGCCGCTTCTGGCAAACCAGAACAGCGCACGGAAGCGCCGTTTACCTCCCCGCCGGAGTGGTACCTATTTATCTACTTGCACTTTGACGTGCTTTCGAACTGCTAGGTTGGCAGGAGCAGGGACCAAGCAACAGGAGCTCACTCCGTCATGCGGATTCGAACTGCCGAGCTTCTAATCGGCAAGCCTAGGCTCTGTGATTTACGCCACAGTGCCACTCGTGTCCCCATGTGCATTGCAGCCAGGGCCCCTGCCCCCTACATTCCTTCAGGACAGGCGGCATGTATCAGACGATCTGAGGGTGGGCTGCTCCCCACCCCCAGCCCTGGGGTTTGGTGGGGAGGATGACTACTCCAATATTATCCTCATTATCCGCACAAAAGGGCTCCGCTTTTATGGGACAGCCGTTCGCCATGGCAGTCAGACAGGAAGTGCTCAGCATGCTGCTTTCAATCTAGATTGATTCTAGATCCTGCCACCCAAAAGAGTGACAGTTGCGTGTGATGAAAATGATGTATAGATGGTACATCACTGCAGTTAAGTTAGCAAAAATGTATAAAGTTAGTAATAAATATTGGAAATGTAAGGAAAAAGAGGGAACATTTTATCATATGTGGTGGGAATGTAAAAAGGTGAAATGCTTCTGGGAGATGATATATAACGAGTTGAAAAAAATGTTGAAATATACATTTATAAAGAAACTAGAAGCATTTCTCTTGGGTATTGTTGGAAATGATACAAATAAAAAGGAATGTAACCTCTTTTTTATGCGGTAACAGCAGCAAGAATACTATTGGCCCAAAAATGGAAGCAAAAAAATTACCAACGTTGGAAGAATGGAGGATGAAACTAATGGACTATGCAGAACTTGACAAACTAACAGGAAGGATCCGAAACCAGCAGGACCAGAGGTTTACCGAAGACTGGAGTAAATTTACGGATTATTTGAAAAGTAGTTGTGATGATCAGACGACGTTTGTAGGTTTACAAGAAGTTCTGTGAGGAGTAATTTAAGAAATATTGTAAAAATGGAAAAGGAGAGATGATATGTTAAGAAATGTAAAGGCAATATTAAGAATTGCATAAGAAGTGATTAAGACAGAGGATTATCAGAGGTGCTGACGGAATTCCAAGAAGAATAACCAATTATATATATATATATATATATGCAGGTTTTGGTGTCCTCGGGTGTCTTCCCGTGTAAAAGTTGGGGTGTCTAGGCGACGTTTCGACGAGGTCTCACTCGTCATCTTCAGGCTGGTGCTTTCGGCTTCTTGTTACTGGAACAGAGCAGGATCTCAGTGTTTGAGTTCCTATAAATACTGTTGAGGGGGTGTGGTGTATAGCCTCCAATGTTCTGGGCAGAGAGGAAGTTCCCAGGCTAGTGTGCCTTTTCTTCTTTTGTTCCTTAATTACTTGAGGGATATCTTGAGTGATTTCTTGAGTGATATCCTGAGTACCACTTAGGTGGGTCATTAGGTGTGGATTAGTTGCTAAAGTCTTTGTGTCTTGACCTCTTGAACTTTGTGAAGAGTTTTTCTGAGAAGATGGCTGTACTGCACTTAGTTGTGCTCTGGCTTGGCTTCGTGTATAGGGGCGAGCTGTGGTTTTGTGGCCTGTGTCAGCCAGATCTGTGTAGGGATTGCAGGGGGGTGCAGCATCCGGAGGTGCCACCATGGTTTGGCTACTGGATGGTGTCTGTAATTTATCTGTGGAGAGGGTCTGGGTTTGGGTCTGGTGTGGTTGATTGGTGCCAGAACATTGGAGGCTATACACCACACCCCACCACACCCCCCAATGTTCTCTGCCCAGAACATTGGAGGCTATACACCACACCCCCTCAACAGTATTTATAGGAACTCAAACACTGAGATCCTGCTCTGTTCCAGTAACAAGAAGCCGAAAGCACCAGCCTGAAGATGACGAGTGAGACCTCGTCGAAACGTCGCCTAGACACCCCAACTTTTACACGGGAAGACACCCGAGGACACCAAAACCTGCATTCCTGTACCCGTGAAAATCTACGAAAGCAAATATATATATATATATATATATATATATATATATATATATATATATATGACAGTTGCATGCATTTGAAACCCCTACCCTTGCTTGGGTTACCCATGCCTTTACTCCTCCGCACATGCTCCTGGCGAATGAAAAAGAAAGTGGCAATTGCAAGTTTGGAATATGCCCACCGTTGGCATCATTGGGCATCAATATACACCACTGCTGCTATGCTTTTTTAAACAAACAAACAAACAAACAAACACCTGACTTTATTTTTACAGATTGTTCTGAGCCCGCGGGAAAGAGTGCGATATAAATATACCAGCTGCACCAATGCTAAGAGACAAGGCTCCAATGGGCCTATCTGTGGCTATTAGCTATGAAAAGCAAACTTCTGCAACAAAATGTTGCAGCATGAAGTGCTTCTGTTCAGGATTAACCACTCTATTCCCTCTCTAGACCAATATTTGGTTTCTCAGAACAGTCAGTCAGCATTCTGTATCCAGCGAACATTCCAATGGGTTGCTTTGCTTTTGTTTTTGGCAAGTTCCCAAAATTGGGGGGTGGGGGGAGAGAGAGAATTTCCCCTAAATGTTTTTTTGCAATTCTGCAAACTCTGGAATTCCCTCGCAACTATTTTTCTCTCTTGCTTGTGTGGGGGTGCTGCTGTTTTGTTTATATAAGAAAAAAGATCATTATGTGATAGTCAAAAGGAAAGCTCTATAAATAGAGAGGATGTATCTCTCGGAATGGGACACGGGTGGCACTGTGGGTTAAACCACAGAGCCTAGGACTTGCCGATCAGAAAGTCGGCGGTTCAAATCCCTGTGACGGGGTGAGCTCCCGTTGCTCGGTCCCTGCTCCTGCCAACCTAGCAGTTCGAAAGCACGTCAAAGTGCAAGTAGATAAATAGGTACCACTCCGGCGGGAAGGTAAAAGGCGTTTCCGTGCGCTGCTCTGGTTCGCCATAAGCGGCTTAGTCATGCTGGCCACATGACCCGGAAGCTGTATGCCAGCTCCCTTGGCCAATAAACGAGATGAGCACGGCAACCCCAGAGTCGGCCACAACTGGACCTAATGGTCAGGGTCCCTTTACCTTTTTATCTCTTGGAATACTAGCTGTTGGCAATAAACAACAGGGGATAACCTGTTGTTTATCATCTCCAAGTCCTGCTTTACACCTATCCAGACTCCAGAAGCATCTGCCCAATCATTGTTGGAAACACAATGCTGTTATGCTAAAAGGGGCCCAAGAACTCTCCCTGACCATCTTCAGAACAAGGGGTTATACATAAAAACTAAGTTGGTAGGAAATCACACTCTCAAAGCCACAACACTGGAGAGAAGATCTCAGTGAAATCAAAGTGAGAGCAGCTGTAGAAAAGGAATTTTGTTAGACATTGTCAGGGGCTCAGGAGCAGAGGCACAGGAGAGGGAGGAAATGGAGAGCGAGGGGGAGGAATCCGAGGGGAGCGTAGGCGATGACAGTGGTCTGAGGAATTCCCTGAGTCTCTCCAGCGAATCGGAAGATTCACAGAAGAGGGCGCCGATGGCCAGGGCAAGGGGGGTGCCTAGGGGGACACCCCAGGAAGAAGGGGCCAGCGGGGACTCCGAGAGCAGCAGTTGGAAATCAGGACCAGCTTCCCCACCAGAGCGCAGTGGGGGGGGAGGAGTCCCAGGTATCGGGACCAGTGTGCTCACCACCAGCGAGAGGAGATGAGTCAGGATTGACCACGCCTCCATCGGAGAGCGCGGAAACGGTCAAGAGGAAGGTTGCCGGCTGGGCGCGCGCGCCAAGTTCAAATGTACAGGCGAGCGGCACAGCAGGTAGCCCGGATAGGGAACCAGGTCCTAAAGCCCGCCGGAAGGAGGGACAAGAGTCAGGGGGGTCAGCGTCAGAAGAGTCCAGAAAGGAGGAAACCCCGGGGGGCAGACGGACCCAGAGGAGGAAAGAACAACGGAAGAGGTGGAGTAAGGCTAGAGTCTTAAACTGGTGTATAGGGGGCGGGGACTCAGACGGAGCTTCGCCGGTCTAGGTTCTAAGACGTAGAGCTGCACGCTGCGGCTTGGAAATGGAAACTGAACTTCAATAAAGACTTTTGTACATTACCACAGACTAGCGTTGGTCCTCTGTGAGCTGGGACCTAGAGGCAGCTCTGACAGACGTGCAACAAGAGGATGTAGGATGATCATAGATGTGACCTTCAGGAACAGGTCAAGGAAGATATATTCCCCCTCCCCACCGCGCCTGCTGAATAAGGGAAGAGACTTAGGTCATTATGTCCTACTCCCCAGCACTCACTGAACCAAATATGCTGCAATCCAGCAGAATACAGTTCTCTTCTCCAGAGCTTTGCAGGCATGGCGAGAGGTTCCTGAGAGTCACTTCGCTTGGAGGCCTTAGATTTCCCCCACCAAAAGACCTTCTGTGACAGAATCAGAACCAACGGCTATAGAATCGGGCAACTGCACTCTCAAGATAATCCACATTCCGTTCTATTTTCTAGAGGCAGAGAACACAAGAGCAGTCTTGCTAGCCTGGGCCTAACGTTTACACCACCTAGTGTTCTATTTCCATTCTTCTTTGGTGACAACTCGTAGCTGAGCAAGATTAACTCACGGTCTTAACAGTGAGTCCGTAAGTGACTGTGGAGGCCAATTCTGGATCCACACATCCTTCCACAGTGGGGAAATTGGTTTCCGGGCGGCAGTTGATCATGGTGAGGATTTGCCAAGCGTGCCTTCCTCTTAGCATGTTTCTCCCTTTCGTCCTGAGTTTGAGCATCTTCAAAGTCCATGACATCTTTGGTAAAGGCTGCTCTCCAATTGTAGCGCTCGCAGTCCAGTGTTTGCCAGTTTTCGGTATTTATACTACATTTATTTTTAAGATTTGCCTTGAGAGAGTCTTTAAACCTCTTTTGTTGACCACCAGCATTACGCTTTCCATTTTTAAGTTCAGAATAGAGTAGTTACTTTGGAAGACGATCATCAGGCATCTGCACAGCATGACCAGTCCAACAAAGTTGATGCTGAAGAATCATTGCTTTGTCACTGGTGACCTTTGCTTCTTCCAGCTTTAGTTCGCCTGTCTTCCCCAGCAACGTGTACAGATTTTCAGAGCCACCGTTGATGGAATCTTTCAAGGAGTTGGAGATGGCATTTACAGTGGTACCTTGGGTTACATACGCTTCAGGTTACATATGCTTCAGGTTACACATTCCGCTAACCCAGAAATAGTGCTTCAGGTTAAGAACTTTGCTTCAGGATAAGAACAGAAATCGGGCTCCAGCAGCACGGCAGCAGCAGGTGGCCCCATTAGCTAAAGTGGTGCTTCAGGTTAAGAACAGTTTCAGGTTAAGAATGGACCTCCGGAACGAATTAAGTACTTAACCTGAGGAACCACTGTATTAGTGGTTCATATAATAAATATGCAAGGGCAGCAACAATTTTCTTTTGGTTATGTAAGCACCTAACACATTTAGTAGCTGTTATATTCAACCAGCCATAGCTCAGTGACAGAGCATCTACTTTACACTCAGGTCCTGGGTTTAGGTCCTGGCACCTGGGGAGAGGGGTGTTGGGAGGTTCCCTGTGTGACACACTGGATAGGTCAGTGTAGAGTTGGCAACAGGATGGGACAGTGGTCTGCCTCAGAATGCGGGAGCTTCCTACGTAATGTTGTTGTTGTTTAGTCATGTCCGACTCTTCGTGACCCCATGGATCAGAGCACGCCAAGCACTTCTGTCCTCCACTGCCTCCTGCAGTCTGGTCAAACTCATGCTGGTAGCTTCGAGAACACTGTCCAACCATCTCGTCCTCTGTCGTCCCCTTCTCCTTGTGCCCTCCATCTTTCCCAATATCAGGCTCTTTTCCAGGGAGTCTTCTCTTCTCATGAGGTGGCCAAAGTATTGGAGCCTCAGCTTCACGATCTGTCCTTCCAGTGAGCACTCAGGGCTGATTTCCTTAAGAATTGAGAGGTTTGATCTTCTTGCAGTCCATAGGACTCTCAAGAGTCCCTCCAGCACCATAATTCAAAAGCATCAATTCTTCGGCGATCAGCCTTCTTTATGGTCCAGCTCTCACTTCCATACATCACTACTGGGAAAACATAGCTTTAAGTATATGGACCTTTGTTGGCAAGGTGATGTCTCTGCTTTTTAAGATGCTGTCTAGGTTTGTCATTGCTTTTCTCCCAAGAAGCAGGCGTCTTTTAATTTCCTACGTAATATTTTATTTTAAAAATAAAGTAAAATTAAAAATGAAGTAGATAAAAGCAACTGAGATATCTTTGCATGCAGTCCTGTCCTCCCCCTCATTTCCCCCCCATTTAAAATAAAAAAAAATCAGTTATGTTTATTCACTTCACATGTTCAGATTGTATTAAGCTGAAGGAAAATGACACCAGGGACTTCTGAAAGCTTTTTTTTTTTACGGCATGCAACTGTTAAAAACAAGAACCGTTAAACAAGGTAGAAAAAATGGATAGCCAGCAATGCATTTTGGAGAACCTGTTCCATTTTGTCTGCCTCTTACCTTTAAAAACGGCATTGAACAAAAAATGCATCTTAACCCGCTACCAGTTTTATACAACGACAACTATTTCAAAACTATATATGGGGATATATGGATTTGGCTGGAGGAGCACATAAATCACAGCCTTCAAGCATACTACAAGCATAATTTTTCAATAGTTAGAACCAGTTGTGCAGACGTTACTGTTTTCCTTTGCATTTGGCAGGAAGTATTTCAGCGAAACCTGTAAAAACAGTAACTCTAAATATGCTTACCATATTTTTCCATGGATAAGACGATACACCCCCCCCCCCAATTTTTAAGTTTGAAATTGGGGGTTGTCTTATACAGTGGTACCTCAGGTTACATATGCTTCAGGTTACATACGCTTCAGGTTACACACTCCGCCAGTGGCGTAGCGTGGGTTGTCAGCACCCGGGGCAAGGCAAGTAATTTGCGACCCCTAACCCTAACCCCCAGATGTTGCACCCGGTGCGGCCGGCCCCCCTGCACCCCCCACGCTACGCCACTGCACTCCGCTAACCCAGAAATAGTGCTTCAGGTTAAGAACTTTGCTTCAGGATGAGAACAGAAATCGTGCTCCGGCGGTGCGGCGCCAGCAGGAGGCCCCATTAGCTAAAGTGATGCTTCAGGTTAAGAACAGTTTCAGGTTAAGTACAGACCTCCGGAACGAATTAAATACTTAACCTGAGGTAGCACTGTACACGGAATGTTGCAATTAAATATATGAATAAATACATGCCGCCATCCATATTCTTCCCCCCCCAGCCTCCCCTCACTATTGGCCTTACGACAAGCCCTGGTCTGGTACTCCCCCCCCAGCAGCCCCCACTCCGGACATTGTCCCTTCCACCCGGTTCCCTCAGCCGCCCCCTGGCTACCCAGACCCCCCCATTCCCCAAGCGCACTCACTCGGGAAGCTCTGGCAGTCGCAACTCCTTGATCAGCGTTCGCATTTGATGGCGCTTGTGGAGTAAATACGGTACATACCGTAAATACTGAGACAAAAGTGCAGCACACAGGCGGCGGAGCTGGAGCTGGAGCTACAGTGGAGTTACACTGAGCTGAAAGGAGCAGCCGCCATTAAACAGCTTTCCTCAATGTTTGATGTTTAAATATACGGTTCTAAATATACCGGCGTTTTGAATATTTAACAAAATATCAAAGTTGTTCTGTTTGGTGTTTAAAATATTTATTTCTTAATTTTGGGCTCAAAAAATAGGGGCCGTCTTATACATGATGGTGTCTTATAGGCGGGAAAATACGGTATGTCTTCTTCCAGCCATTATAGAAATATAGAATGGACTCTTCTCCATCACATTGGCAGTTTTAGGAAAGGAAGGCTTTCCCCTTCCTATGATATGTCCATCAATGTAGGCTTTTATTGCAGAGCCAAGAGGAAGGCCAACCCAGCTAGACCAAAACTGGCTGCAATATGCCCAGCTAAGACCATTCTCCGCTGCCATCATCTGTTGTAACAGGGAAGCCGCTTCTTCTTCTTCTTTTTTTAAAAAAATGTTTTTAAAAAAAGAATGTTTATTAAAGTTTACAGTAATACTACAATAAAAATAAAAAATAAAAAATAACAAAAATACAAAAATAAAAATATTTTTAAAAAAACATAAGATTTCAAATGCTTATTTTCAGTAACTTATTTCCCAGACCTCCTCATACCTCCCTTTTTTGTATTCCAGTTCAAATTGTTAGTTCAGCAAATCCTTATCAATAGATTTTAACCTGTTTCTAAACCATTTTTTCCCATATTCTCTTAGCATTACAGCTGGAAACCACTTAATTTCTATCCAACATCATTCTAGCATTCATTAATTTTGCAATATTTCTGTAAATAGTCTTTAAATTTCTTCCAATCTTCTTCCGCCGACTCTTCTCCCTGGTCTCGGATTCTGCCAGTCATTTCTGCCATTCCCATATAGTCAATCATCTTCATCTGCCATTCTTCCAGAGTGGGTAGATCTTGTGTCTTCCAGTACTTTGCAATAAGTATTCTTGCTGCTGTTGAAGCATACATAAAAAAAGTTCTATCCTTCTTTGGCACCAATTGGCCGACCATGCCCAGGAGAAAGGCCTCTGGTTTCTTCAGGAAGGTATATTTAAATACCTTTTTCATTTCATTATAAATCATTTCCCAGAAAGCCTTAATCCTTGGGCACGTCCACCAAAGGTGAAAGAATGTACCTTCATTTTCTTTACATTTCCAGCATTTATTATCGGGCAGATGATAAATTTTTGCAAGCTTGACTAGGGTCATGTACCACCTGGAAATCATTTTCATAATATTCTCTCTTAAGGCATTGCATGCCGTAAACTTCATACCTGTGGTCCATAACTGTTCCCAGTCAGCAAACATAATGTTATGTCCAACATCTTGTGCCCATTTAATCATAGCAGATTTCACCGTTTCATCCTGAGTGTTCCATTTCAGCAGCAAGTTATACATCTTTGACAAAATCTTAGTTTTAGGTTCTAACAGCTCTGTTTCTAATTTTGATTTTTCCACCTGGGACGGGGGGGGGGGCGCTTCTTCACCCAGCTGCAGAAAGGCCATAGGCGTGCAGGCACTGTGGAAAAACACTCTCCAAGTCATCAGTCACCTGACACAGTGTCCCTCCTTTGGCTAAACAGGTGAAGCTTAGAGACTGGGCTTGCCAAATTATTGGAGTATTACAATATATCCAAAACAATGGGAGAAATTGGAAGGATCTCAAAAGAGAAGATAGACAGGAATTGGAAGGTGTTTAAAGGATACTTACAAAACAATACTGAAAAATCAGAACTCCTATTAGAATAAACAAGTTCGGTTTTAAATACTGAAATACTAAATAAGATGGATATCAATGTGTAATAGAAAAAGAAGCATGAAATTAGGTTAAAGGTGTGTGAAAGAAAGTAATAGAAGTGGAAAGAAATTGCAATTGAGTAGATTGGAAGTCTAACGCAAGGGTGGGGTGAGGGGTGGTGGATGGTGACGGGAAAAGAAATTCTCTGTGGGATTGAGTGTAGGTATGTTTGAACACCTTTAAGGATTGTATGAAATGTATGTTTGTATGCTTGTATATTCGCAATATGTGTGTATTTTATAATAAATAATTAAAAAAAATAGAGACAGGGCTGTAGACTGCAGGCACCAGGTGGCTCCCTCTTCACATAACACATACGGAGACAAAAAGTTACAGCAATGTTTGGCTTTTCTCTTCTTAAAGGCAGCCTTGTAGCTGTGGTACCATCTCTTCTGGGAGTGAATCGCAGAACAAGCACCAGGAAAAAGCATTTTCAGAAAGCTTAGTGGCAAGTTTGAAATCGCAGCGGTTTCAGACACCTCTTTCGCCTTTGGTAAGCCAGCTTCCGTGATTACTTCATAAAAATGAAACCTCTGTTTTCGCAAAGCCAAGGGTTGCACCAAAAAATGTGTATTGAGAAACCATCAAAAGTTTTTAATTCGGACCAGCTTCTTCCAATTTATACTCTCAGCTAGTTTTGTGTTTGGCAAATTCTTCCCTCCTCAACCCATCCACTATTTGAGTTTCCCCTCAAACTAGCCACAATCTAATGGAGATTAGACCTTAAATTTGCCCACCTGTCTCTACCAAGTGAAACAACAAACAGCATTGCTGCTGGTAACAAACATATTATGACAGGGGGCGTGTCATCAAGCACACAGCTGTCTACTAAGAAAAGATTCACTGAAGCAAAGAAGATCCTACACAGTGAGAAATTAAGGCTGCCGTGTAATCTTAAGAATTTGGAGAAGGAGATGCGTATTGTTGACTTAGAACAAGGCCCTTCATACAGCACTGAAGGAACTGTCTGGTCTGGTTCTGGTCTGTAGAGGAGTCTGTGCATACACTGTGAAGGTTATTTGATGCTTTAAGGAGGTTTCAGGTTATTATGAATCTCAAAATAAAGCTCAATGTCATAGGTGTGCCCAGTTTGGAAGGAGGCACGATTGGCAAACGAAGAGAATACACTGGAGTACTACTATCAAAGGACATGCTCTATTAACATTATTTTTAAAAAACTGTATGCAGCCTTTCCAAAAACAGAATCATGCTCAAAGCAGGCATGTTCAGAACCATTATCACAGACTTAGCTGGCTGTGCAGAAACTGAGAAGAAAGTGGCCTTTTAACAAGTCTGTAATCCGACAAAAATATGGCATAGCCATGTGCTGATGACTTTATGAAGAATATTGTTCATGATATTTTTCCCTGTGAGTGGTCAACATTGATGCCGAAATCCAGCATCGCCTGAGCTCTGCGAGTGCGGCTTTCTCCCGATTGAAGTGCAGAGTGTTTGAGGACCGGGACATTCGCAGGGAAACCAAAATGCTTGTTTACAAAGCTATTTTACTACCAACCTTACTGTATGCTTGTGAAACATAGGCCACCTACAAACGCCATCTACGACTTCTCAAAAGATTCCATCAACGGTGTCTCCGAAAAACCTTACACATCACTTGGGAAGACAGGCAAAGTAATATCAGTACACTGGATGAAGCAAAGATCACCAGTGTTGAAGCAACGATTCTTCAGCATCAACTTTGTTGGACTGGTCATGTTGTGCAGATGCCTGATTATCATCTTCCAAAGCAACTACAGTCATACCTCAGGTTAAAGTTGCTTCAGGTTGTGTGTTCTTGGGTTGCGCTCCACAGCGACCCGGAAGTAACGGAACGCGTTACTTCTGGATTTCGCCACTCTCACATGGACACAAAATGACGTCACACGCGTGCGTGGAAGCGGCGAATTGCGACCCACGCAGAGGCGGGTTGCGTTTGCTTCAGGATGCGAACGGAGCTCCGGAACGGATCCCGTTCGCATCCAGAGGTACCAGTGTACTCTATTTCGAACTCAAAAATGAAAAGCGTAATGCTGGTGTCAACAAAAGTCGTTTATAGACTGTCTCAAGGCAAATCTAAAAATATGAAGTATAAACACCGACAACTGGGAAACACTGGCCTGCGAGCGCTTCAGTTGGAGAACAGCCTTTACCAAAGGTGTCATGGGCTTTGAAGACACTCGAACTCAGAACACAAGGGAGAAACGTGCTAAGAGAAAGTCACGTTTGGCAAATCCACACCGTAATCAACTCCCATCCGGGAACCAATGTCCCCACTGTGGAAGGACGTGTGGGTCCAGAATTGGCCTCCATAGTCACTTACGGACTCATTGTTAAAACCGTGTTTATGGAAGACAATCTTACTCGGCTACGAGTGATCACCAAAGAAGAAGAAGATATTCTTCCCAGTAAACTTTATAATGGGTATCCACTGGATAGCAATGTCATCCTTCAGTTCCGCTTTGGATTTCAGGCAAATCAAGTTCTTCCTTTAATAAAATACAGTTGCAATGTTTTACAGGGAAACATACTGTATTTTTCGCTCTATAACACGCACCCGACCATAACACACACGTAGTTTTTAGAGGAGGAAAATCCGTAGGCATGCCACCCGTAGGCATTTCCTCCATAACACGCACAGACATTTCCCCTTACTTTCTAGGAGGAAAAAAGTGAGTGTTATGGTGCAAAAAATATGGTACATAGTAGCAAGCATGTCACAACGTTTGTATATGTAGAATTGATTTTATAAACAGGGGAAAAGCATAGTAGGAATCGGTGCTCACAGATTTCTGTCACCTTCCTCAGACCAAAGTCCTCAGGAATATGTTTATGGCCACACACTAATCACACAGAACACAAACATCACCCTTTTTGTTTTTAAAAAAATACTCCAACATTACTGTCAGGGAACTGCCATCGGAAAGAGAGATGGTGCAGAGGCTCCAGCAGACTCGGAGAGATTCTGCAGCGGAGGAGGGAACCAGCAGGGGGAGAGCAGAAGCTCCGGCAGAAGGGGAGTCGGAGGAGGGAGGGCTCTGGGATACTTCTAGTGAGAATAGTGCAGAGGTAACAAGACCCCCGTTGGCAACTCCCACCCTTCGCCGGAAGCTGTCACGCAGAGAGTCACGAAGGCGCATGTCCGTGAAACAACTTTTATGTTGGCGTAAATTTCGTAGACGCCCACTGTCAGATTCTACCAGCGACTAACGGAGTCACGCCTTGGGAGGCTCCGTTAGTGCCTCGGTTTGGTTGACCAGCCAAACACCAGAGGGATCAAGCTTTTACGCACAAGCAGCTCATTATCCCATCACAGCAATCTGACAGTCTCTGTAAGCTGCTTGTGCAAGCAGAGGGCATCATGAGCGAACCAGCCGGAACCGCAGGAGCTGGAGCTGGAGCAGGTCCAAGCCTGGAGGAAAGGTACAGGGCGATGGAGGTCCAGCTCGCGCTGCAAACGGCGAGGCTTGAGGAGAGGAGGGCTCAAGATGCGGATAAGGGGAAAACCGCCCCACTTGCCAGAAAGGTGCCTGGATTGGTGCAGAGATTTGGGGGGGATCCCAGGAACTATCAAGCCTTTAGAACGGAGATGCAATATGCTCTCAATCTACTGTTTGATGACTTCACCGATGAGAACTCTAGAGTGGCGTACGTAATTAGCCATCTAGAGGGAGGGGCGAGGGACTGGGTTCGACCCCTGATGGCAGCCAATAATGATATCTTAAAGGACACGAGGAAGTTTTTTCGCGCCATGGACTTGATGTTTTCCAGCGAGATTGAGCAGGGGGTGGTGCGGAGGCAGTTGATGGGGTGCAAACAGGGGAGCCGATCTGTACGTGAGTACTGGACTGAGTTCACTATGCTTATTCATAGACTGGGGTGGGATCTAGCAAGTGAACCTATTCAAATGTTATTTGAAGAAGGGCTCTCTCCGACCGTGAAAGATGAACTTTCCCGGGCGCCCAGGGCGGAGTCTATGGATCAGCTGACTAAATCTGCACTGTCCATAGGAGCGCGCCAAGAAGCAAGAGCTTTGGAAAAGCGGGAAGGAAAGGGGGGTTTGAAGAAAAGAGTGGGGCGTTGTATTACAAAGGGGCACTGTACATACCTGATGGGGAACTGAGGGGCAGAGTACTCAAGCAGTTGCATGATAGCCCCACAGCGGGGCATTTTGGACAGCACAAAACCATGTGGTTGGTTACCAGGGAGTTTTGGTGGCCCAAGGTGAGGGAGGATGTACGGGAATATGTCAGGGGTTGCGACAGGTGCCAGCGAGCGAAAGGGGAGAGGGTGGCGCCAGCGGGGCTCTTACAACCCTTACCCACACCAGAAAGGCCATGGGAGGCAGTCTCCATAGATTTTATGACGGACCTGCCAAAATCCAAGGGCAAAACGGCGGTCATGGTAGTGGTAGATCTATTAACTAAGATGTGTCATTTTATAGCCTGTTCACATGCGGTCACAGCGGAGGAAACCGCCAAGTTGTTCGTAGAGCATATTTTCCGGTTGCATGGCGCCCCCTTGAGGGTGGTCAGCGACAGAGGGAAACAGTTTACTTCCAGGTTCTGGAGGAAACTTATGAGCTTACTGCACGTGGAAATCAATTTCTCCACTGCCCGGCACCCGGAAACAAATGGGCAAGCGGAAAGGGCAAACGGGATTTTACATCAATACCTGAGGTGTTATGTAAAGGACCGAGAAAATGATTGGGTAGATAAGTTACCTCTGGCAGAATTTGCCTACAACAACGCTGAGAACGTGTCCACAGGGCTGAGTCCCTTTCTGGCAAATTATGGGTGTCATCCCAGGGCATTTCCAGGAGAAGGAGGGGAGAGGTGGAGTGTGCCGGCGGCGGAACATTTTGTTGAAGAGATGGAAGCCATCCACCGTCAGCTACAACTTAACTTAGAGAGAGCCAAGGAAGAATATAAAAAGCAAGCAGACAAAAATAGGAGGGAAGGTGAAACTATAAGGGTGGGAGACCGGGTGTGGCTATCCACCCAGGGACTACCTTTCAAGGGGGGTTGTAAGAAACTGAAACCCAAAAGATTGGGACCCTTTGAGGTCATACAGCAGGTGAACCCAGTAGCATTCAAACTCAGACTGCCCAGTCACATGAAATTGCACCCAGTATTTCACAGGTCATTACTGTCGCCGTACCGAGAGGGACGTGAAGGGAGGGGGGAGCGTGAGAGAGAGGTCTCCCGAACGCCCGTGATAGAAGAGAGAGAACGCGACATGAACGTGGCAGGAATCATTGATTCCAGGTGGAAGGGGGATCAGGTGGAATATCTGGTAGAATGGGAGGGGGAAGTAGAGTCGGAAAACACTTGGGTACCCGCTGAGGTAGTCAATGACGAGGTTTTAATAGAAACATTTCATCGGCGTTTCCCAAAAAAACCGCAACCCGTGGCACGATTTAGAAGGGAACACTTTGGGACCACCGATGAGGAAGGAGAGTTTGGAGGGTTCCCAGAGTCAGGGGTGGGTGAGGAAGCCGACTCCGACGAAGAAGAGGAAGACGGGGAGAGAGACGGTACGCCATGGTTAGAAGTGTTTGAATCCTCGGACGACGAGGAGAGTTCCTTTAGGGGCTTTCCGCCCTCACCGCCAGTGGGAGAGGACGCGGGGGGTGAAGGGGGCCCTGAGGGGGAGGTGGATGTCAGGGAACTGCCATCGGAAAGAGAGATGGTGCAGAGGCTCCAGCAGACTTGGAGAGATTCTGCAGCGGAGGAGGGAACCAGCAGGGGGAGAGCAGAAGCTCCGGCAGAAGGGGAGTCGGAGGAGGGAGGGCTCTGGGATACTTCTAGTGAGAATAGTGCAGAGGTAACAAGACCCCCGTTGGCAACTCCCACCCTTCGCCGGAAGCTGTCACGCAGAGAGTCACGAAGGCGCATGTCCGTGAAACAACTTTTATGTTGGCGTAAATTTCGTAGACGCCCACTGTCAGATTCTACCAGCGACTAACGGAGTCACGCCTTGGGAGGCTCCGTTAGTGCCTCGGTTTGGTTGACCAGCCAAACACCAGAGGGATCAAGCTTTTACGCACAAGCAGCTCATTATCCCATCACAATTACATTTTAATATGAAACACTATAGAATGAGTATGTACAACACAAAACCTGTCTTCAAAATTGCACAAGTGAAAACATTATCATATTCACATGATTAAATTGTTTACAGCTCAAAGAAGTAATCAATTCTTCAAGTTTCAACATCAGAAACGAATAGTTTAGGTATTTACAAAACGCTTCATTTGTAACATGCACATAATGTTGAGTTGGGTCACAAGTTAATGGCTCTTAAGTCCCGTTAAAATCAATGGGAACCAAGGCATGACACAATTCGGAACACAATCCCAGACGTGTGAATTGCTCACAGGAAATAATTTCTACTACTACACTGTATGTGCAAAGAAAGAAATGGCATGAATTCATTGTTTCTGTGCTTTCATTTTTTAACCCTGCAGATATGAATAATGCCATCAGAATTCTGCTTGGTACAAAGATAATTGAAAAATCCCCTTTCCTTTCATATGCTCCCCTTAGTGATGTGTGCATGCCTCCATCATTATTAACTTAATATTAACTTTCAGGAGGAATGTGAAAACATTCCCATTTACCCAGACACTTAGTAGCTGAAGAATACTGTTCCTGCAACTCCAAGATCACCAGATAGAATGTGGTTTTTTTAAAACTATAACAGTTCCTTCTCCCCATGTGTGGAACAGTTTGCTACCCTAGACACTTTCAGGAGAAAAGGCAGGATATAACTTCAACAAATAATAAATAAACTGGCAGTCTTCACATTAGACCAATCACTCACTTTTGCATTCTTAAAGCTTTTTTGAAGGGGGTTGGAGGGATCACAGAAGGCTCAACTTACCCGTAACTCGTGGATGGGACTGCTACGTATTTCTTGAACAGTCAAGACACATTACGGATTTTAGAAGTCTGTTCTACCACATGGTAAATGAATGAGCATGACTTAGCAGTAGGCTTTAAATCCCATACGCTTCTCTGCGAAGGGTAAAGTGCACAGTGTAACAAGAGAGAGATCTGCTGATGAGTAACTCCTCACCAAATGTAAGGGCTCTTTTTAGCCACTGTGCTCCATAGGTTGCCTTCAGTATTATGGAGTGCAGAATGAGAAAAGACAACACCATCAATAAATCTGAAGGTTAATTGTAGGTATCAGGTGAAACCTTCTTCCACAATGTCAGCTAATCATACAAGTTCAACAGTTGTTGCTTTTTTGCTGGCAACCCAATTCTTTTCCCCAGGACAATTGGTTTCTCCCCTTTTCAGCTGCTAATTGGCTGGGTCTCAATTAATAAATGTCTCTTGGAATTCCACTGCTGCTGCTATCGAGGCAAATGTCCTTGTGTGTGCTGAGACAAGTTAAAGGGTCCCCAGGTGGAGAGGAATCAGTGAGAGCAGGCATTATTGAGCTCAAAATTATAATAATAATAATAATAATAATCCCCTCAGCAATCTGATTTCGGAAGGTCTTCTCAAATATGACCACAACAGGTCATTTGAGTATTGAAACATCATGCGAAGGAGGAAGATACTAGTAGCTTCACATGAGGAACGATCTGGGACTGGCAATGAATCAGATCAGCTGTAAATCAAAGCAGTTGTCTGTTACAGATTGTCATAAGGAGCCTGCATCAAATAATGTCTTCTCAAAAGCTGACCTATCTTCATTCCAAGTTCTCAACAGTCTTCATGGACTCAAGCACAGATGGTGCTTGCAAGTCTCTGTATTTCTCCAACTTTGGATATAGTGCTTGTTCTTTTGTTTCTTGACCTCTGCAAACATTGTCCCCTTCAGCTGCTGCTGCTGCTTCCTTCTCCTAAAAAAGGAAATAAAAGCATTAAAGTTAAAACTGGTTTAAGACTTTGCTTTTGACAGAGACTCTCCTCCCTGGAAGAGAGGGGAGTGGTTGTGGGCGGGAGCCCGAGCCCCGCCCCCTGCCTCCTCCTCTCACCTGGCTGGCGCCCACGCCCCTCAGCAGGCGCCCAACCAGGTGCCTCCGAGGGGGCGTGTTCAGCAGCCTTTTGCTGCGGCGCCAGCCTCTCCTCGGCCTCATTCTTCTCTCCGTCATCTCGTCGCGAGTCACCCACCCTCCACTCCCTTTGAGCTCAGGGTCTTAGTTCATTGGCCTTGCTATGGACCTTAGGTTGGTCGCCCTGGTTGTCCAGGGGGCCTGGTAGGAATTTTTCCATTTGGCATTAGGCTTTTTGGTTTTTTCGCCTACCTCGTAGCAATCATCACAACTTTTGTGGTATTGGTGGGTAGGTTAGGCATTGGACTAATGTGTTGTGATGTGTCAAAGGGCTAGGTGTGTCCATCGCCTATGCCTTCAATTTTTGGGTATTCCGTTAAAGGAATCTGGCGGTCGTGTATTCCGTCCGAAGCCTGCTTGGCGGGAGGCCATGGCACGACCCTCGGTGACATTAGGGGAGAGCCTATAGCTGGATTAGCATCAACAGGCTCCACCTACTGGTGAATAAACCCCCTTGTTTTAGACATCCAATGCCTAAGCCAATACCTTTTCACTGCTGTAATCAATAAAGTTGTGGACTTTTCTTGCCCATTAACCTTATATCACGTGTCCTTGCGTATTCTTTCACATCGCGGGGGTCGGGTCCTCGAACCACAACTGTACTGCTCTAACAACTGGTGGATGCAAGTTAAACTACTTGTAGAAGCGGCAAATCGTAATATATGTGGGAAGGCAGGAAAACAGTAGGAACCCTCCCCTCTATTCACATTAATTGCATACAGACAAACATACATATGAACAATCTCATCCTTCGAGACACCCGAGACAAACCATGAATCAAGTTAAATTTTTAAAGTTCTCAGTAGAGTTTCTTCCTCACTATTTGTAGTTTTGTAGAGTTCTGCACAGAAACTATGGAGTCGAGTTCCTTTTGAGGATGGAGAAAGACACGGCAGCCATTATCATGCTGACGCAATTCCTTTCAAACACACTTCAGCAGAGCCAATAATTTCCATGGTGTGAAATATTGAGGCTGAAGACTCTGCAAAGCAAACACCTCGCCTTCAACCATAGATACAAGGTTAGGAAGGGCTAAGAAACAGAAGGCTGCATAGCCCCTTTCTGTTCTTCTTATGGGAGAAATGCACAAAGAGACAGATTTGTTCACTTGTCTAAACTATTGATCGTATATTGTCTAGACTCCATTGTGCAGCTCGATGATTAAGCCCATTGTGGGAAGAAACACTGGTTGTACCCAGAGCAGCTTCCAGGTGTTGATTAAAGAAAATGACCCCTTCTGTGATTTATTTCTGTGATTTATCTGTTTGCTTGTCCACACTCCTTACTCTGGAGTAGTCGCTTTGGTGATATATTTCTGTACGACTCTGCTTTAGGATTTAGCAACTATTCAGAGTTTCAAAGCCTACAATGGGCATGTTTATCTGCCACGAATGTGTATATACACCAGATGAGCTCAAAATATAATGCTCCGAGAAGCCTGCACGCACCCTGAAGCTGCATTATTAAATGTTGTCAGATACCAGCTAGCAGTCATCTCAACCATCCTTGTGAAACAGATGGCTAAGAGTGAAAGGCTTCTGGGAAATGATATATAATGAATTGAAAAAGATGTTGAAATATACATTTGTTAAGAAACCGGAGGCTTTTCTATTAGGAATAGTAGGGAATTAAATAAATAAAAAAGATTGTAAACTTTTCCAATAAGCAGTAACAGCGGCGAGAATACTTCTGGCCCAAAAATGGAAACAGGAAGAATTACCGACGGTTGAAGAATGGAGAATGAAATTAACGGACTTTGCAGAACTGGATAAATTAACAGGGAAGATCCGATATTTGCGAGACCAGAAGTTCATCGAAGACTGGGCAAAATTTACAGATTATCTGAAAAGAATATGTGATGAAGAGACAACGCTTGTGGGTTTTCAAGATGTTCTGTGAGAATATGAGGAATATTGTAAAAAAAAGGAATAAGACTGGGGAGGGTATATTTAAAGGCAATATTAAAATTAGGAAATGCCCAAAGAAAAAATTTAAAACGGAAGATTGGCAGAGAAACTGAGGGAAGTCCAAAAAAGAAGAATGTGTGACAAATTCTGATATGCCTGTATAAATTTGTATTTGAAAATGAATAAAAAATATTATATATAAAAAAAGAAACAGATAGCTAAGAAGTAGAACTTTTTGCATGTTGACAACCTAGAGAGATTTGTACTTACTAAGAGCTGGACAGTTGTCTGCTGTCTGTGCGGGAATGGTCTGCTCATCTCCCAAAAGATTTTGATTCGTTTCAAGAGCTTCAGCATCCCCAATGTTGCCTGCAGTTACAAACTGACCCAAAGCCACAACCCTTTGATTTGGTCCATGTTGTTCTCCAAGCGCTGATGTTGTAGCATTGTTCTGTGCTTGTCTGAAACTTGCTTGAAGGTTCTTATCCTTATTGAATAAGGGCCGGATGGTTAAGTGCCTCCTTGTGGAATGCGTAAGGCTTGCGGGTTGGAGAGGTGTTTGGCTATCCACCCTCAGAAGGGCTGCTGCTTCATCAAATGATTGCAACTTTAAACCCTAGAAAAGTAAAAGTTTGTTTTAAAAACGTTTACGCGTTCACCCACCGAAGTGCAAAATAGCAAATGAAGTTCTATGACAAAATTCAAGTTGGGTAGTTTCTGAATCCTAACTAGGATATATGGAGTGGTACTATCACCCGCCCCCCCAAAACCCCCCCCACCCAGAATACACACACACACACACACACACACACCGTGTCAGACCAGCAATGCCTACATTGTAGGTATGAACTGCAATTCTCTCCCTGTAAACAGGTGGTTGCCAGCAAATGTGTGTCCAGCAGCTACTGAGTGCAGTTACTCATGCGTTGTAGGGATCTAAAATGTATTTCTTCAAGGAAATGCATGCTGCAGGAATATCACAGCTTGCCATCAGTCAAGTCACAATATTTTGTTCCTGGATTCTGCCTCAAGAGGAGGGATTGGTGCTATGCAGAACACAATTGCGCAAGTGTCATTTCTAGGACAAAGTCTGCATTGTGAAATCTATAAAGCAGACAGCTTGTGTCCCTTCAGATGTGCACTTGTCTTCTCCTGCAAAGAAGGGCACATTTCCCCTGATATTTAAATAAAAAACCCAATACCTTGGATTACATACGCTTCAGGTTATATACGCTTCAGGTTACAGACTCTGCTAAACCAGAAATAGTACCTGAGGTTAAGAACTTTGCTTCAGGATGAGAACAGAAATTGTGCTCTGGTGGCACGGCAGCAGGCGGCACCATTAGCTAAAGTGGTGCTTCAGGTTAAGAACAGTTTCAGGTTAAGAACGGACCTCTGGAATGAATTAAGTGTAAGAACAGTTTCAGGTTAAGAACGGACCTCTGGAATGAATTAAGTGCTTAACCCCAGGTACCACTGTACACAAACTAAAATACAATGGTCCTGTCCTGTGCAGGTAACTCCCTGATCCCAGACTACTAATTTTTTGACAGCTTGTTATAGAAACCGTAGTTACCTTTTGCTGGGTAAATACTATGGGCTGGAGTAACTCTGAAGTTAAGAGCTCCCTTGCTCCATTTGATTCCACTTTGATTATGGTTTTCTCTGGTGAGCTCCCTACAAAAAGAACCAGAGACAAAGTGACATGGGGCAGGGACCCGTCTTACCTTTGATAAAAGCTTATCCAATCAGCCAGCCAAACTAAATCCCCAGATATATCTCATGCAGTATAAAGTACTTTGTTGAACGGTCAGAAGTCTATAGAGGAATATTGAAAGAAAACAAGGGAGTATAAAGCAGGAAATGAAGTTGAGTGACTATTACAGTGAGTAGTTGAACATTAAATCACAGGAAAATGAATGAGTTACTTGCTTACTCTCTTCTCAGTTAGCATTACAGGTTAGTTACAGGTACGTAGCCGTGTATCTGAAGAAGTGTGCATGCTCACGAAAGCGCATACCAATAACAAACTTAGTTGGTCTCTAAGGTGGGGAGCATGGGTGGCGCTGTGGGTTAAACCACAGAGCCTAGGACTTGCCGATCCAGAAGGTCGGCGGTTCGAATCCCCGCAACGGGGTGAGCTCCCGTTGCTCGCTGCCTGCTCCTGCCAACCTAGCAGTTCGAAAGCACGTCAGAGTGCAAGTAGATAGGTACCGCTCCGGCAGGAAGGTAAACAGCGTTTTTGTGTGCTGCTCTGGTTCACCAGTAGCGGCTTAGTCATGCTGGCCACATGACCCGGAAGCTGTACGCTGGCTCCCTCAGCCAATAAAGCAAGATGAGCGCCGCAATCCAAGAGTCAGTCACGACTGGACCTAATGGTCAGGGGTCCCTTTACCCTTTTACCTTTATAAGTGTGTACTTAGAACATAAGCTCCACCCATATAAGTTTGTACAGGACTGCTGCCTTAAGTGTGCTGGGGATATAACTTGATTTGATATTTTTATATGTATTTAACTAATAATTTAATACATTTAAATGTTTTTGGGACGCGGGTGGCGCTGTGGGTAAAACCTCAGTGCCTAGGACTTGCTGATAATAAGGTCGGTGGTTCGAATCCCCGCAGCGGGGTGAGCTCCCGTCGTTTGGTCCCAGCTCCTTCCCACCTAGCAGTTCGAAAGCACCCCTAAGTGCAAGTAGATAAATAGGTACCGCTTTATAGCGGGAAGGTAAACGGCATTTCCATGTGCAGCACTGGTCTGGCTCGCCAGTTGCAGCTTTGTGACGCTGACCACGTGATCCGGAAGTGTCTTCAGACAGCGCCGGCTCCTGTCCTCTTGAGCGAGATGAGCACGCAACCCTAGAGTCGGTCACGACTGGCCCGTACGGGCAGGGGTACATTTACCTTTACCTTAAATGTTTGTTTTATTGTTATGTGTTCTGCTTTGTGGCAGTGCCCCACTTAGGGAATTTGTAAAATACAGTGGTGCCTCGCAAGACGAAATTAATTCGTTCCGCAAGTCTTTTCGTCTTGCGAGTTTTTCGTCTTGCGAAGCACGGTTTCCCATAGGAATGCATTAAAAATCAATTAATGCGTTCCTATGGAAACCGAACCGCCTTCAGACCAGGTCTGGGGACAGTCTGTCCCCCGACCTCTTCTGAAGGCTGGCGGGGGCGAAAGTCTTTGCTTCCCCCCCCGCCTGCCTTCCCGGGACAGCGGAGACTTTTCCGCTGTCCCGGGGCGATCTTAAAATGCTGGCGGGCGGCAGCGAAGGGTTCGCTGCCGCCCGCCAGCATTTTAAAATCGCCCCGGGACAGCGGAGGAATTCTCCGCTGTCCCAGGGCGATTTAAAAGCCCCTGGGAAGGCAGGCAGGGGGACAAAGACTTTTGCCCCCCGCCCGCCTTCGGAAGAGGTCCTCTTCCGAAGGCGGGCGGGGGGGCAAAAGTCTTTGCTCCCCCCTCAGGCAGGGGGGAGCAAAGACTTTTGCCCCCCGCCCGCCTTCGGAAGAGGTCCAGGACCTCTTCTGAAGGCGGGCGGGGGGCAAAAGTCTTTGCTCCCCCCCGCCTGCCTTCAAAAGCCGTCCGGGGGCTTTTAAATCGCCCCGGACAGTCCCGGGGCGATTTAAAAGCCCCCGGTTAGGCAGGCAGGGGGGGCAAAGACTTTTGCCCCCCGCTCGCCTTCGGAAGAGGTCCTGGACCTCTTCCGAAGGCGGGCGGGGGACAAAAGTCTTTGTCCCCCATGCCTGCCTTTCCGGGAGAGCGGGAAGGCAGCGCTGCCTTTTCTGCTCTCCCGGGAAGGCAGGCAGGGGGGAGCAAAGACTTTTGCCCCCCGCCAGCCTTCAGAAGAGGTCCTGGACCTCTTCTGAAGGCTGGCAGGGGGCAAAAGTCTTTGCTCCCCCCCGCCTGCCTTCAAAAGCTGTCTGGGATAGCGGGAAGCGCTTCCCTGCTATCCCGGACCGCTTTTAAAATGCTGGCGGTGGGGAGCAAAGCCTTTCGCCCCCGCCGGCCTTCCTGGACCTCTTCTGAAGTCCGGAGGGGGGGAAAAGGCTTTGCTCCCCACCGCCAGCATTTAAAAGAGGTCCCCGAGATTTCCCTATGGGCTTTCGTCTTGCGATGCAAGCCCATAGGGAAAATCGTCTAGCGAAGCGTCGCAAAAAACGAAAAACCCTTTCGTCTTGCGGGTTTTTCGTCTTGTGAGGCATTCGTCTTGCGGGGCACCACTGTAATAAAAGCAGCAGCTGATGCAGGCAGTATATGGCGTGGCGTGCTCTGGTCCATGGAGTCACGAAGAGTCGGACACGACTAAACGACTAAACAACAACAACAATAAACCACTGTACTGTATTGATGTGCATTCATTTGCCATGGTTTCTGCTAAAGCAATGGCTCAAGTAAATACAGCAATTACTGTAATTTAGGGGTGCCCAGACTTTTTTCAAAGAGGGCCAGATTTGATGAAGTGAACATACGTGAGAACCACCCAAAGTTGCTGAGCTCTTTTTAGGATTTAACCCTAAAGTTGTTGGGATTAGGCCCTGAAATTGACTTTGGACATACCTGCTGGACCAGAACAGCACAAAACATCTACAGCAATCTTGCAGGTTCATTACACCAACACTTCAAATAGATATATTAGCACAACACATTTAGGATCAGATTTACTAGGTGCAAATTTGTGGCATCACTGAAATAAATACTATTGCCAGAATCTCTACATTACTTGCAGTCACTAATTATCTGAAGCAAGCTATAAATTTAAAAAAACTACTGTAAAAATATGCAAATAAGTATGTCTGCTCCCAGGAGGGTAAAAATTAATTGATGAATAGAATATATATGGACATATTTCAAATTAAGCGCCCTAGGGCCAAAAAACTGATCTCTTATGCTACCAGCAATTAAATTCTTACCTTCCAGTTCCAGGAGTGGGATGTGTTTTTCAGTTCAATTGGTCCGTTTCAAGAGTTGCTAAAATACAAGTTA
The DNA here is from genome assembly GCF_964234715.1 of Podarcis melisellensis. Lineage (NCBI taxonomy): Eukaryota > Metazoa > Chordata > Lepidosauria > Squamata > Lacertidae > Podarcis > Podarcis melisellensis. The sequence goes on along the minus strand of NC_138528.1, from coordinate 125,393,494 downwards.
AACACAGACAGAAAAAGGCTCAGCTTAATGTGCAATTCGCCATACATACCCTGGTATAAGCAATACATTGCATCAGTTAGGTCACCAACTAACATATGAGGAATTGCACGCTGAGCCACACACTTATTTAAATATTTTTCTGGGGACAAGTGTTAAAATAAAATCAAATCTACGGATCAGGAATCAGGCAGGTAAGAACAGGAATAAATGCCAGTGTAGATGAATATTTTAAGTGTTAACAAACATGAAAATGTCCCTTTCAATAAGTCATCTTAATATTCTCCTCTCAGTAAGCATCTGACGCAAATCCATTCTTTTCTAGCGGCAGCTGAATTAACATCAAAAATTACAACAGCCTTTGAAGCCTACTCTTACCCCCAAACAGAATATGAGAGGAAGATAATCAAGATAGGTTTTGCTTGAGTGAATACAGGGTTTTGGGGGCGAAGCTTGTGTCCAGTTTCCCTCTCTCTCTCTCTCTCCATAGATTGCAGATTCATGATGTCACAACATTCTGGGTTTCCCCATTCCTATCCCTGGCTGCTGTTGGGCTGGAAAGCAGAACGCCACACGAGCTCATGGACTGGGGAAGATTTGATTTGTCGGGAGGCGATTTCTGCGACAAGCACATGCATTTGTTGTCATAACTGTCCTGTTTCATACAAATACAGAAAATAAATCACTACTTACTGTCTAAATATGATCACACCAGATGAACCATGTGCACATATTACTAATGACACATGTGCATGTTCAACTGTGTTCAGTATTCTAAGAAGCTGGAGGAAGACCATTCTGAGAATGCACCACAGCTGCCTTCAATGTATCACAGATACATTCAAATATCTACTCCAATATTCTGTCACCACATCCCCTCTTTAACCTAAAGTTATTCCTTCCAGTTTCCCTGGGCCTACACCCTTTGCACTATACATTGCTTTAATCACTCCACTTGCTGCAGCAACTTTCACTAAAGCCATCCACATTCAGCACCCATTCCTGGACCAATATCTACACTACTTGCCGAAATGCTGGGGGGGGCGGGGTTACAGAACACTAAGCTACCAGCTTTTTAGAACAGGAAATACAAATAGATTAGTTCTTATATACATAATGTCCAAATAGAAGCTTTTGTTTGGACATACGTTTAAAAAAACCTGATTCGTTTGTACATAGGTGGAACACAAAAGCTTCTATTTGGACACTACGTATATAAGAACTGATCCATTTGTATTTCCTGTTCTAAATGTTGGTCCTTAATTGCTTCTACTCAATTAGATAATGTGAAAAGAGTTATGTTTATATGATATACAAAGAATTTATATAGTTAAACACAGCCAGTTACGTTTTGAATATCAAAGCAGCAAAGATTTGAGACTATTCCCTCACAACTGGATTTATTATTCAACCCAGCTGAAAGAAAATAAAACAGAAAAGCAGAGAAATAAATTTTCCGTGTAACACGATCACCCCACCCAAAGCTCTCTGAAGGGTTGTATTCAATGTGAAAAAGAACACAGAACATAGGAGCAAGCCAATGGCTCATCTAGTCTTAATGCAGTGCTAAGATTAATGCTGCTCTCCTCTCCTTTTGCTGCATGCCCCTTAAATCTGTTCTGGCTTCTCCCCACCACAGAACTTGTGGGGAGGAGAAGCCTTTCACTAACACAAGGATTTAGTTGCATAGTGTCCATACTCTGGAGCAGAACAAACACCCAAGGTATTCATTCCAATATCGGAGAAAACTCTACACTCGTAATACAGCACTCTGCTTCATATATAAGTCAATAGGTGATCCCTGTGTATTTCTGACTCCTTGCATTCACAAGGAGCCACTACCTCGTGGCTTAGGGACATTCCTAAAGATCTTGCTGCAACTTCCTGTACCAGGCTATTTTTTTGCTCCCCACCCTGACAACTACAGTGGTACCTCGGGTTACATACGCATCAGGGTTACATATGCTTCAGGTTACAAACTCTGCTAACCCAGAAATGGTGCTTCAGGTTAAGAACTTTGCTTCAGGTTGAGAACAGAAATCGTGCTCCGGTGGCGCGGCAGCAGCAGGAGGCCCCATTAGCTAAAGTGGTGCTTCAGGTTAAGAACAGTGTCAGGTTAAGTACGGACCTCCAGAACGAATTAAGTACTTAACCCGAGGTACTACTGTATCACTTCCAAAGGACTCATCACACCATGGCAAAGGGAAATGCACAAAGAGTGATTCATAGGACAACGTTTAAACAATAAATTGTAAAAAAGGCATTTACTTTTAAGGCACATGAACTGTAAGATGAAAAACAAACCCAACCCGTAATAATAATAATAATAATAATAATAATAATAATAATAATAATAATAGGTGAAGGAATGAGACTTTGAAACTGCCTCTGAAATTGGCACGGTTAAGCGATAAAATAAAGCAGGGGTTCCCAAACTGTGGTCTAGCAGATCATCAATGGCCTGCAATCTTCATTCAGGTGGACCATGGCATTTCTGCATTAAATATTTCTATTGATTTTTAATGGGATTTTATTTGTTTTCTTTATTGTATTACCATTTGAATTCTATGCAATGCAAATTTGAAAACTATATAAGAAATAAAATAAGTAATAAAATTACAATTACAAATTATACAACATCCAGCACAGTGTGTTACAACTGTGACCGCAAACAGGAAAATCTTTAAGTGGCCCACCAAGATATTGAAGAGGTTGGGGAGTTTGGGAACCACTTATATAAAGGCTACATAACGTTAGGATTAACTCAGCAACAAATAAATGTTTTCAGCTTGCTCCTACCCTCAGTAGGTGAAGATGCAAGTGTAACAGTCACTGTTTCAGTAAGAATATTACCACTGTCTGTTGTCCATTGAAGCTGAAAAGTGGAAGAAGAGCCATTTAAAGAAGCCAACACTCTTATCACGTGTTGACACACATCCAAATCACCGTGAAAAGACAAAAACTGAATGCAGATTTACTTATTTGTTCTTATACTCTTATCTTTTAAATTCCTCCTTCTTAACCCTTCTGTGGTTTTAAGAAACAGTGAACTTGGTGTCAAACAAACCCTGGTCAAGTAATCATTTAAAGAAATAAAAGCCAAGCCTTCTGCCATGTGGAATATTAGCAAGACCTTTGTGGTCCTCTCTGATATTTGAGTTGTTCTAGCTAGGAGTTTGTGAGGGACGCGGGTGGCGCTGTGGGTTAAACCACAGAGCCTAGGACTTGCCGATCAGAAGGTCGGCAGTTCGAATCCCTGCGACGGGGTGAGCTCCCGTTGCTCAGTCCCAGCTCCTGCCAGCCTAGCAGTTCGAAAGCACATCAAAGTGCAAGTAGATAAATAGGTACCACTCCGGCGGGAAGGTAAACGGCATTTCCGTGTGCTGCTCTGGTTCGCCAGAAGCGGCTTAGTCATGCTGGCCACATGACCCGGAAGCTGTACCTCGGCTCCCTCGGCCAATAAAGCAAGATGAGCACCATAACCCCAGAGGAGCTAGGAGTTTGCCATGCACTTGCTGAGTGACAACCCCAAATAATTTAAGCTTGTCACTTGTTCTGTCAGATATCTATTAAGTGACCATTTGAGTAGATAAATTTGCTCTACTAAAGACAATGTTTTTTTTTTATCATAATTTATACTCCGTTTCTCATTTTGACAATACTGTATCAATCACCTTAGTAGGCAATTTAACTGTAATTTACTCAGGGGGGGGGGGAATTATTTGTGCTAATGCCTTTGAAACAGTTATCCTGAGAGAGCAAGCAATGAAGACTGTCCACAAAATGACCACAAAACTCGGCTGAAAGAGAAAGAGAGGAAGAAAGAAGAGTCCACGCTTACCATTGCTGGAATAGTTTCTGAGTTGTATAATATCTTCCCGTTTCTTAGTGACTTCTGCACTTCATGAATGTGGTTCTTGAGATCATTTACAGTAGGAAAGAAAGACAAGTTGTGCTTCTCCGGCACTTCATCAGGTCTGAACAATTCTCGTTCCACAAATTTTCTGTTGAGTATTAGAAATGGGGGGAAAGAGAGGATTACACACGTGTTAATATGTGATTTATCGTACCTGCTGCTCTTCCAAACAACATACAATCAAGACTTGAGAAGTTAACATTCCTTCCCCAAGCAGGGTAGAGCTCACATTCACAGATGGAGGTCTCCTGCCTCTCCTTTTCCTTATGCATCTGAGACTGAGGTATCCTTGGGAATGGTGCAGGGGCCTACAAACGAAGCAAGACTTGGTGGACGTCCCCTTCAAGCCCAAGTGTTTTACTCTTGTTGTTGTTGTTGTTTAGTCGTTTAGTCATGTCCGACTCTTCATGACCCCATGGACCAGAGCACGCCAGGCCCTCCTGTCTTCCACTGCCTCCCGCAGTTTGGTCAAACTCATGTTGGTAGCCTCAAGAACACTGTCCATCCATCTCATCCTCTGTCTTCCCCTTCTCCTTGTGCCCTCCATCTTTCCCAACATCAGGGTCTTTTCCAGGGAGTCTTCTCTTCTCATGAGGTGGCCAAAGTCTTGGAGCCTCAGCTTCAGGATCTGTCCTTCCAGTGAGCACTCAGGGCTGATTTCCTTCGGAATGGATAGGTTTGATCTTCTTGCAGTCCATGGGACTCTCTAGAGTCTCCTCCAGCACCATAATTCAAAAGCATCAATTCTTCGGTGATCAGCCTTCTTTATGGTCCAGCTCTCACTTCCATACATCACTACTGGGAAAACCATGGCTTTAACTATACAGACCTTTGTTGGCAAGGTGATGTCTCTGCTTTTTACTCTACTAACATACATTTAGCCTGATTATCCAGGGTCAGATTTTTTTTTAATTTAAATCGGATTTTTTTAAAATTTAAATTGGATTTTTAAAATAAAATGCTTGGGGTGGGGAATCTTTCTAAAGATAGGTTTCTACGTTATAGTCCTAAGGCTATTCATCAGGAAATAAGGATTTGTTTTGAGTTTTCATGTGTGCTAAAACTCAGTTTAAAGTTTAAAAGAGAAAAAAAATGTTTAACCACATCAGTTAACTAACATGGATAAACATGCTATAAATGTTATGGTTTCATTTAAATAAATTGTTTAAATTGTTATTAAGGAAATGATTATTTTCTCCTTCCAATAAAGTACAGCAGAGAAGTTGTCCAAATATACTAAGCACTTAACTTATTAAACCTCACAATAATTTCCTAACTATCTGTCTATGTATTTCTAATAGTCTAACCAAGTCTTTGATATAGCTGTTATAGCTGTAAAATTTTATTATTCCAAAAATGAAACCTTCATCTGGTTGTAAATATTAAGATTATGCCAGCAAGAATGAGTCTTTCTGTAAAAAAAAATGATTTAAATCAAGTCTTACTGACTAGTGATTTAAATCGTGATTTAAATCTAATCCACCCTGTGATTAACCCATTCTTTTCCTACTGGAAATTTTGCCGGACTACTTAGGAAAAATCCAAAAACTTTGCAAAAACAAAACAAACAGGCAAACAGAAGTTTGGTAAAGAAAATACTTCATAGAATACCAGTATGTAAAGCTTTCTCTTCTACAACTACAACTTAGCCCATACATTGGACTCTTGAAAAATCTCAGGTATGGATAATAAAGTAGTAAGTTTCTATGCTATAGGCATAGGGACTAGAGGTTTACTACAGGTATCTGGGGTCGTCTTTCCAATTGGTTTGAAAAGCACCTACCTTGAATTATGGGAAGGATCTGTGAAACCACATTCCACTCCCAAAACAGCCAAAATGTCAAAATCAGGAGAAGGGGTGGGGAGCAGGTGCTGTGTCATAACCCACACAAAGTGGAAGAAGTGTGTTGCGTAGAGACTTACAAAGACTTACCGTAACTGTTTCCTCACCGCGTAGACTTGTTCTATTCCTTGAGACACTAGCTCTCGGATCTTATCTGCAACTTGCGGGTGAAGTCGCGAGGGCAGCGTGCAGCTTTCGTCTTTGCCTGCATCGTCCTCACCCTCAGGAGACGGTATGGAGAATGGCGATCGTGGGAGGCACATCTCTAGCTCATGATACTGATGAGCCTGCTGAGTAGGTAATTGCACATACCACCTGGCGAGAAAAATTGGCAGATGCAACTCCCAAGGAAGTTATTCCTTTCTCCAGCAGGAGGGGGGAAACCAACTCTAGTGAATATTTCAGGTCTGTCTAACTCAGGCATAGGCAAACTCCGGCCTTCCAGATGTTTGGGACTACAATTCCCATCATCCCTAGCTAACAGGAGCAGTGGTCAGGGAAGATGGGAATTGTAGTCTCAAAAAACGTCTGGAGGGCCGAGTTTGCCTATGCCTGGTCTAACTCATGGGCATCACCACACTTCCACACAGATTGCTGTTATCTTTGCCACTCCACAGCAGTAAAAGGTAAAGGACCCCTGGATGGTCACGTCTAGTCAAAGGCGACTATGGGGTGCGGCACTCATCTCGCTTTCAGGCTGAGGGAACCAGTGTTTGTCCACAGACAGCTTTCCAGATCACATGGCCAGCATGACTAAACCGCTTCTGGTGCAACAGAACACCGTGACGGAAGTCAGAGCGCATGGAAATGCCATTTACCTTCCCACCACAGTGGTACTTATTTATCTACTTGCACTGGCATGCTTTCAAACTTCTAGGTTGGCAGGAGCAGGGACTGAGCAACAGGAACTCACCCCGGGGATTCGAACCGCCGACCTTCTGATCAGCAAGTCCTAGGCTCTGTGGTTTAACCCACAGTGCCACCCGCGTCCCAATATTAATAATAATTGATTATTTATACTCCGCCCATCTGGCTGAGTCTCCCCAGCCACTCTGGGCAGCTCCCAATCAAGTTCTAAAAACAGTACAGCATTAAATATTCAGGGGTTCACAGCAAAAGGGTCTTGTTTCTCCAGAGGGCTCACTGGAAGGACAGATCGTGAGGCTGAGGATCCAATACTTTGGCCACCTCATGAGAAGAGAAGACTCCCTGGAAAAGACCCTGATGCTGGGGAAACAAGGAGAAGGGGACGACAGAGGATGAGATGGTGGGACAGTGTTCTCGAAGCTACCAGCATGAGTTTGACCAAACTGCGGGAGGCAGTGGAAGACAGGAGTGACTGGCGTGCTCTGGTGCATGGGGTCACGGACACGACTAAATGACTAAACAACAACAAATCAAGCTGAAAGACATACATTACCTGAGAACCCCACCAGCATCAATCAGGTTTTTCTTCAACACGTTGAAAGCTTTCTCCTGTTCCACACGTAAAATTTTCTTATCAATTTTGGGGTCTGTTGGAACTCTATACTCGGGGAACTTTTGGACCTTCTTAATATAGATCCTGCCACAGGAAAGGAGGGGAAGGAATCACAACACAGAGACTACGACAAACAAACACATTCTCTTATTCTATTAAGACGTTTTAGAATGAAAGACGCCTAACTATTTAAAGAGGTGGAAGAGTGACACGACCCCTTAAAACATATTTGCCCCGCACAGCTGCTCTTATCTATTTTTATAATATTGGTAGTAACATTTTCATGCAAAAAATTTTTGTACGCTCTTGATCAGATAAACATTTGTCCTATTTACTAAAATGTCCTAAACCTTCTACAGTGGCTGGGCAAACCCAGCCAGATGGGCAGGGTATAAATAATATATTGATTAATTATTAATTAATAAATAATAATAATAATAATAATTTATAATTTATACCCCACCCATCTGGTTGTTTCCCCAGCCACTCTGGGCGGCTCCCAATCGAGTCTTAAAAACAATACAGCATTAAATATTAAAAGCTTTCCTAAACAGGGCTGCCTTCAGATATCTTTTACAAATAGGAGAGCTGCTTATTTCCTTCACATCTGAAAGGAGGGCATTCCACAGGGCGGGTGCCACTACCGAGAAGGCCCTCTGTCTGGTTCCCTGTAATCTCACTTCTCGCAATGAGGGAACTGCCAGAAGGCCCTTGGCGCTGGATCTCAGTGTCCGGGTTGAATGGTGAGGGTGGAGTTGCTCCTTCAGGTATACTGGACCGAGGCCGTTTAGGGCTTTCAAGGTCAGCACCAACACTTTGAATTGTGCTCGGAAACATACTGGGAGCCAATGCAGATCTCTCAGGACCGGTGTTATGTGGTCCCGGCGGCCGCTCCAAGTCACCAGTCTAGCTGCTGCATTCTGGATTAATTGCAGTTTCCGGGTCACCTTCAAAGGTAGCCCCACATAGAGCACATTGCAGTAGTCCAAGTGGGAGATAACTAGAGCATGCACCACTCTGGCGAGACAGTCTGCGGGCAGGGAGGGTCTTAGCCTGTGTACCAGGTGGAGCTGGTAGATAGTCGCCCTGGACACAGAATTAACCTGCGCCTCCATGGACAGCTGTGAGTCCAAAATGACTCTCGCGCTGCACACCTGGTCCTTCAGGGGCACAGTTACCCCATTCAAGACATTCATTATTCTTTATTAACATTATTATTCTACTTTCCTGGCTATCCATTGCTTACCTTGCAGGGCAGGTGGCTTTATACACTTGGCAGGAAATGTCCTCCTGTTCACCAGTTTTCCTGGGCTGAAAACCCTTCCTTCGGGGCCCATATTGGCACTCCATCACTATGGCTCTGCTTCCTGTTCCGAGGGAAATGCTGCATGTTCATTGCGACAGATATTTTGTTTCCTTGGCAGATCAGTTTGGGATAGGTATGGGGGGAAATACATCCATCCAAAAAGCCAAATCCATAAGTGGCCAACCCTCCGTGAGCCATTCTGACGAACTGGTGGTGGTGGAGTCACCCAACTATCAATAATCCGACACCATATAAAGTCAGGGGATTCAAACTTCAAGCCACACACTTGCAAAGAAAGACTCTACCTTTGCTGTTCCGGCTGGAATTCAGCACTTTTTGAATCTAAGCCACAGCTGAAGGACACCGGTGGAGCAAGCCGATTGGGCACCTGGGGCGGCGCACGTGCCCTGCACCTAGGGGCGGGGCCAACTACCCATGGGGCGGGGCCAGCTGGGGCAGGACGCTTTGAGGAGTCACTCCCAGGAGAGACGCATGGCTCAGGCGCACTGCAGGCCCCACGGTGAGTGCCACCCGGCATTTTGTCAACCCCCCCAGTGGTGACACCTGGGGTGGCCTGCCCCCACCGCACCCCATTCCTCCGCCCCTGCTGAAGGAGAACCAGTAGCAGAGCCAGCCAGCTCATGAGGTGGGGTACAGCAACTGCCTCGGGTGGAGCCCTGATAAAGTTCGGGAATGGATCTTTGAAAAAGACGCCTTTTTGGACTCCACCAAGATAAAAAACTCTGGGTTTTCCTACTGGTTCCCCCGAGTAAAAGCAGTCAAAATCTGTGCCAACTACTTGGTGGAGATCACTGATCCCACCCTTCAGAGAGCTTTCACTATGGCACGGTTTCAAACATTGCCAACTGCTTATCTGACCGGTAGATAGACAAAAACCCCAGTAGAACATCGTCTATGTCCTTGCCTTATGAAAATTAAAGAGGATCTTACACATTACTTCCTCTATTGCCCCATTTACTCGGGCTTTAGAGACGCATTGCTGCAAATTATACCCAACTCTATAACCAGTCCTGAAGATAGAGTAAAATTTTTGTTAGTTGATGCAAACCCACGCATTACCCATGTGGTAGCGGTCTTTGTGATGAAGGCCATGAAAGCCAGGGAAAGATTTATGGACGACAATGTAAAGACCCCTTCATCGTCTGTTTAACTCGCTGCTCGTTTTCCCTCCTTTTCTATTTTGTGGGAAGAAGGTTTTTTTGGCATAGTATGTAATGAATTTTAATATTTTTAACTATTGTAGTGTTGATTTTTGTGCACAGGCATGGTCCTCACAATAAACGGATTTGATTTGAAACTGCCTCGGGCAGCGGAAGCGCAAGGGGCAGCACCTCTGCAGATACCTTGCCCACCCGCACCGCTGGAGAAACAGCGCTGGCAGAAGCACCCGTTTCAATTGAGATTTTATGAGATCTCACAGAAAGCTTGTGAGATCTTGTAAAGCACATGAGAGCTCGCAGGAAACCAGTGCCACCTCTCCAGCAGCAGCGGTGGCGGTAGCTGACAGGAAGCACATTTCTGTTTCGCCTCATGCGGCAAAACAGGACACACCGCACCTGACCGGGAGCTCACTAAATGCACATGCTATTCGTAAGACTTTGTTAAAAACAAATGATTTAATAATTTAACACTGCTAGAGAGCAAGAGACGTGTGTGTTCCATGACAATAAAGTTTTCATAGGTAAAAAGAGAATGTATGGCCTGCGCATGCTATTTATTTGAAGATGGCATAACTGTTTATTTAATCACAATTGTATGCATATAAAGGCAACACCATAGTGGCTTCCAGACATGCAATGGAGATTATATCTGTGTAGAAAAGGGTTCTGTGAAGAGTTCTAAATGACATTTTCCCTCAAAAGACTAGAACACAGGTACCAACGCACAAGCACACAGCAGAATATGAGTGAAAACCACTACAATGTAGGCACTTTCACAATACCTAGATACTCTGCAAAGCAAAATGAAGCACAGTCTCTCTAATAAATCTGAAAACCATTAAGAAGAAAGGAAGTTACCAGCGTTGACAAAAGGGATCCCATCAAATGGAACATATTGTGATTTCCACATCAGCCTCGTGGCAGGTTTAGCTGAGCTTGGAGACTGGCGTGTTCCCCACACGCTGTGTGTTTGCTGCTTATGCACTGTTAGAATATTCTCTAATTCTGCTTCACTTGAACAATAGCCACGGTATGAATCCCCAATTTTCTGCATGAAGAGGAGGTGAAATAATAGGATTTATTCACCAATTAAAATGCTATTTGGAGTTCAGGAAGTCAGTATCATCACATGAGATGCCTGTGGCAATTCGGTGCGTTGTACGCACATTATCTGCAGGAGACAGAATTTTTCCAAGAGTTTCTTCCCTTCCCAATTTTCCTGAGTTTAAGATGCAGTTTCTGGGTTTATTTGTTGAAAACAAGTGTTAAACATTTTATGTTTTGCCAGAACTCCATGTACTCCCTTTAACTGTACAGCCATACCTCAGGGTGAATATTTTCAGGTTGAATATTTTTGGGTTGCGCTCCGTGGCGACCTGGAAGTAACAGTATGTTAAAAAGGTAAAGGTACCCCTGCCCATACGGACCAGTCGTGTCCGACTCTGGGGTTGCGCACCCATCTTGCTTAAGAGGCCGGGGGCCAGCGCTGTCCGAAGACACTTCCAGGTCACGTGGCCAGTGTGACAAGCTGCATCTGGCGAGCCAGCGCAGCACACGGAAACGCCGTTTACCTTCCCACTAGGAAGCGGTCCCTATTTATCTACTTGCACCCGAGGGTCCTTCGAACTGCTAAGTTGGCAGGCACTGGGACTGAGCAACGGGAGCGCACCCCGCCGCGGGGATTCGAACTGCCGATCTGACAATCGGCAAGTCCTAGGCACTGAGGTTTTACCCACAGCGCCACCCGCGCCCCACAGTAACAGTATGTTACTTCCAGGTTTTGCCGCTCGCACATGCGCAGACCATCAAAATGACGTCACGCGCATGCGCGGAAGTGGCAAATCACGACCCACGCACGTGCTGACGGTCGTTGCGTTCACTTCAGGATGCAAACAGGGCTCTGGAACAGATCCCGTTTGCATCCAGAGGTACCACTGTATATGAGTGAAAGCTCAGTGACAAGTGTGTATAAAATGCAATTTTGGAAAGCAACGCTTTTTCATTTCTGCCGACTTTTACTGCTGTACATGATTCTAAAGAGAAATGTCTGCTGAGCAGTGTGCACCATCTCCAATGATTTTCCTTATATGCCTATTTAATGTCAAATACCCAAAACACTATTTTAAAAACACAGGCAAGTGTATAAAGCCGTTTCAATATTATATGGGGTAACAGCCAAACAGAAAACTCCTGGGAAAATTGTGTGCTATTGTAACAAGTTATCAGATCAGTCTAAGTACAGTGGTACCTTGGGTTATGAACCTAATTCGTTCCGGAGGTCCGTTCTTAACCCGAAGCCATTCTTAACCTGAGGTGCGCTTTCGCTAATGGGGCCTCCCGCTGCCGCTGGCGCGTGATTTCCATTCTCATCCTGGGGCAAATTTCTCAACCCGAGGCACTACTTCTGGGTTAGCGGAGTTTGTAACCCAACATGTTTGTAACCCAAAGCATTTGTAACCCGAGGTACCACAGTATTTTAAAAGTATGCAAGCTAAAGGTTATATATAGTCATCACCCAAGAAAGATATAAATATTATGTTGTCAGCTATTCTATGGCCTTTTGGCGAAGGGCAGTATACAGTGGTACCTCCGTTTGCGGATGAGATCCGTTCTGGAGCTCTGGTCAGATCCCGAGGTTATCACTACCAGAGATGCCTGTTCTGCGCATGTGCGTGGCACGGTAGAGCGCTTCTGCGCATGCGTCAAAACCCAGAAAAATACTTCCGGGTTTGCCGCGTTTGCATCCTGAAGTTTACATAAGCAGAGTGTTACGTAACGCGAGGTACTACTGTATGTCTATAATTTTCTTAATAAAACCAAAACAAATGAACTGCTCAGGAGTTTAAGGCAGTTTAGAAGATGACTTGTGGTAGCAAAGCCTTGCCATAAAGAGTGTATTCATCAGATGAAGGGGTTGACTGAAAGGCAATCCCTCACTGCTTGTTGCATTTCATGAAAGATACTAGTGAAAAACTTACACAGCATACCATACAGAGGCCAATTACAATTACTTTCCCACTTTCGACTAAGTTGCTAGGGCCATTTACATTCCATGACATCCACTTAAATCCCCCTCTGGCTACCACTAGACTGCCTTGGCTCCGAACAAACTACAAGACAGTTGAACTGACAAACGTCAAGTAACCTAGAAGTGTAGCCACCTCCGATACTAGTTTGTGAGATTAATACTTTGCTCAGTTGTTGTTGTTGTTTTTAGCTCACCTCACAGTTCCTGAGACGGCGAGCCCAGGTAGGTGTGTTTGAGGACAATGGTTGAGGGGAAACTGGAAAAGTGTCTTCCAATAACCTGAGCAATAAATGCAACATGGGATATAGAGTCAAAAAAAATCCATGCAGATAAACACGTAATCGCAGATTCAGATGATGTTGCTATATTAAGGACAGAAGCAGACTGCTTTTCACTTCTTGCGGTTAACATTTGTAAGGCAGTATTTGCAATACTTCAAAAAATATTTTAAAAGCTATCATTCAAAGCAACAACCTACTCTTTCACTTTATTGCTGCAAGCCTTCAGGGACAAGATGGTTTAGGAATTTCCTATGTCAATCATTAGAAAGCAACCTATGACCATTTCATTGATGCAACAAGAGGAAGTTCAACTAAAATACTGACAATGGGAAAAACTGTAGAACTTCACAGTCTGTCTGAGAAGAGATTTCCTCATCTTCTGACCTACCTGGTGGCTGTTGCTTTGGACACCGTAAGAGATGCTTGAGGATGAAGGATGTATCTGCTTCTACCGTCTGCAACAGCAGCCACTGCAACAGTTTGCAAACTCCCACCATTTCTCTCTTCTGAAGCATCTTAGGAAAAAGATGGGGGGGAACACGTCTCTCTTTAATAAGTGCATAGAGAACCAAGAAAGCGCAATTCAGAAAACTGGTGAGCAATTAGCAAGCAGCAGCCTGAGACTGAAATGTGAATCTGTTTCTGCCAGACTCTTAAACCTCCTAGAATGGAGAGGCCCTGTTCTAATAGAGCTAAGGGCACAGCTTTCAGAATTTGCTCTTCCATAACCACCACAAGCTCAGCTAAAAGTATAGCAACGCCGCCGAGAAAAAAAGATGGGCTCCATCTTGCTTGTGTACGTTTGCGAAATTCTGCATTTCCTGTTCTCAAGTCAAATAAATCTTGAGTCAAAGGAAGAAAAGGAAAGAACCTATGCCATTGTGCTACAGGTACAAAATATAGTCCGTACTTTGCATCTAGCAGCTGTGACCTCTGCAAGCAGCACCACACAGCCTGCTGTTAAGGAACGTCTCAAGAAAAAGAAGCTTGAACAGCCTGTGAGAAGCCTATCTCTTCAGATTCCAAGTTTACAATTAAAATTATTAATTCTGAGTGTGAAATACTGTACAATTACATAATGAAGGTGTATGTTTTGGCACCAGAATTCACAAATTGAATGTTAAGTGCTTTCGCTTAGTAGCATGTTGTACTGATTTCAGTGGAACCTGCTTCCACATAGTCTGTTGGGACACGATGTACCTTACCCTGAGAACTGGTGACATCCAGAAGTTGACCTTGGGGAATAATCACTTGTGCCATTCCCGGCTGAGAAGGAATAACGTGCAGCACTTGCCCATTTTCAGACTGGCTGGCAACTATCATCTTTGAAGGAAACAAAGTAATGGTATAATGAATATCATATACTATTTGAGAGATAGATTTATAACAATAAGCTTCAAGCCAATCTGAAATTATTCATCTCTGTTTTATAGAAAAATCAGAAACCACTGAGATCTAGGTTTGAATTTAAGCAGAGAGACTCAAGTTCTTACTGATAAGATCCACATATTGATGGAATTCCCCCTGCCCCAGATACTTAATAATAATAATAATAATAATAAATTTTATTTATACCCCGCCCTCCTCAGCCAAGACCGGGCTCAGGACGGCTAACAACCAATAATAAAAACAAGTTGTTTAAAATACAACTTAAAAAACAAGATTAAAATATAACATTATTTCAAGGTTCCCTTAACATAGGGATTCGACAAAACCACAACACACTTAATCCACATATCTGTTTATGAAGTACAGAAGACTAATGTGTTATTAAGGTTGGCAATTAAAAAAAGATTCAGTTGATTCATCATCTGTTATTTAGTCAACAAAACATAACGCAAATTAGGGCATTATTACATTTCAACACAGGGTTCCTTTTTCAAATACATTGGAGGGAAAACTAAACAAAAACTGTCCTAAGATGTATTTACTCACCATGTGAGTGCTGGACCCCTCTGAGGATTGTACTTCATAAAGGGGATGGGCACTCTGGCGTACAAGTTGAAACTCTTCTGCTGAAAAAGGGAGTGTCTGGGACAGCTGCATTTGTGCATTCAGTGACTGAGAAACATCTTCCGAAATGGGCGCTGTGATGGGCAGGACTGCCTGAGGAACATTTGGCCCAAAGGATAGGTCCCCGGTTTCCACGTATGCTAGATGCTGTCATACAGAATATAATTGACATCTTTTCAATCATTTGTTTTTTTTAAATCTTCGGAATAGCAAATGGTACCTTAGTACCAAGGTGACCAGTGAGGCAATTTTCTACTCAAACCTGAGTTTTCTGGCTGAAAACTATGACCAGAAAAGCCACCTCGATTGGACTGCCATCATCCCTCTTGTATCATCTGGGCTATGATACCGTCCTTGAATCCCTGAGGCAAAAGCTTTGGGACATTTCACATAGCAACCTGCAATCTCGATCTCATCTGTGGCCCAATAGCAGCAGGAATCCAATACAGTGGTACCTTGGGTTAAGTACTTAATTCGTTCCGGAGGTCCGTTCTTAACCTGAAACTGTTCTTAACCTGAAGCACTACTTTAGCTAATGGGGCCTCCTGCTGTCGCTGCGCCGCCAGAACACGATTTCTGCTCTCATCCTGAAGCAAAGTTCTTAACTCAAGGTAATATTTCTGGTTACAGATAGGTAGCCGTAGTCAAAACAAAAAAAATTCCTTCCAGTAGCACCTTAAAGACCAACTAAGTCAGTTCTTGGTATGAGCTTTCGTGTGCATGCACACTTCTTCAGATACATGTGTATCTGAAGAAGTGTGCATGCACACGAAAGCTCATACCAAGAACTGACTTAGTTGGTCTTTAAGGTGCTACTGGAAGGAATTTTTTTTGTTTTTAATATTTCTGGGTTAGCGGAGTCTGTAACCTGAAGCGTATGTAACCTGAAGCGTATGTAACCCAAGGTACCACTGTATGGGTACAACTTTCAGATACCCTCATATCTTAGGAACCTGTCTGTACCAACCTATCGGCATTTATTTACCAAAGCCAAACTAAATGTATTTCCTTCGGAAGTGCTAAATGGTAGACTGAGAGGCATCCCTTATCAGAATAGGCTTTGTTCATGTTCTCAGGACGTCGATTGCATGAAGCATATCTTACTGTATTGTGGGCAGTATGAGCAAGCAAGGGACCAACTGATCAAACTCCTACTGGCAAATCTGCCGGGAAAATTTGAGGCCTCCCATATTAAATATCTTTTGGATGATAGGTCCAATGATATTGCACTGGCCGTGGTAAAGTTTCTTCCGGAAGTCAAAAGCATAGATCATCAAGCTCGAGACAAAACAAAATGACCACCTTGGTTTCTCTCTCTTTTGTGGTTGGCTGTCTTAACTGTATTTTGTTCTGAAATTGTTCTATGGGTCTTTGGACCGCAATAAAGATTTATTATTATATACTCAAACCACACCCACCCACCAGCTGATGTCAATTTGTTTTAGCAACAACTTTGGGACTGCAAGGGACGCAGGTAGCACTGTGGGTTAAACCACAGGACTTGCCGATCAGAAGGTTGGCGGTTCGAATCCCCGTGACAGGGTGAGATCCCGTTGCTCGGTCCCAGCTCCTGCCAACCTAGCAGTTCGAAACACGTCAAAGTGCAAGTAGATAAATAGGTACCGCTCTGGTGGGAAGGTAAACGGGATTTCTGTGCGCTGCTCTGGTTCGCCAGAAGCGGCTTAGTCATGCTGGCCACATGACCCGGAAGCTGTACGCCGGCTCCCTTGGCCAATAAAGCGAGATGAGCGCCGCAACCCCAGAGTCGGCCACGACTGGACCTAATGGTCAGGGGTCCCTTTACCTTTACCTTTGGGACCGCAAAGCACTCGACATTACCGACAAATTTGGCCTGCGAGGTCAATTCACACAGGGTTGCCAAATTTTGAGCAGTAAATAAGAGACACATTTGCCAACTTCTACTTTTAACTATGGAACGCTGTAACGACTCTATGCATGAAAAAGACCTGGAAAAAGAGGGCATATGGCAACCCTACGAAAGTTAACAAATATATGACTGATCACTTACCTGGAATACTTGGTCTTCAGTTTCCACCTCTTCAGTATTATTAGAGTTGACCAATAAGTCACTAGCACTCTCCATGCTGGCTTCATGATCAACTCCATTTTCTTCCATTACAGAACGGACTAGAAAATAAATATTTAGAATCTGAACCCTGGTATTCTGCCATAGGTAAAGGTAAAGGGACCCCTGACCATTAGGTCCAGTCGTGACCGACTCTGGGGCTGCGGCGCTCATCTCGCTTTATTGGCCGAGGGAGCCGACGTACAGCTTCCGGGTCATGTGGCCAGCATGACTAAGCCGCTTCTGGCAAGCCAGAGCAGCTCACGGAAACGAGCAGTACCTATTTATCTACTTGCACTTTGACGTGCTTTCGAACTGCTAGGTTGGCAGGAGCTGGGACCGAGAAACAGGAGATCACCCTGTCGCAGGGATTCGAACCACTGACCTTCTGATCAGCAAGTCCTAGGTTCTGTGGTTTAACCCACAGTGCCACATTTTCCCTGGCATTTCCTCCTTTCTAGGTAGATTTCACATTTCAGAGACCAATACCTATTTTCCTTTGAATTAGTGGTTAAAATTGCAATCCTACACCAGGCACTAAGACCCGTTGAACTCTGAGGGATTTGATTTTTTAGTAGATTTATGTACGATTGTATTGCAATCCCTCTTTGGCATTCCCAAGGCTAAAATACTTTTCATCCTTCATAAAACAGAACTTTCTGACATAATTAAGCAGCTTCCATATTATTAGACTCTCAAGGTAATACTATGATGGATTAGCAAGAAAGCATACACTGGAACTGTAAGAATTTCTATTCTTTTTAAAAGTTTCTGGTCCTCAGGACTGCTGCAATAAATTTGGCATCAAGATGGCCCCAAAAATCAATCAGAAACAATTTTGGATGTATTGGAAAATATAAATATTTGGGGAAGTTGCATTAGAGTAATGTACAGTACACATTTAGGATACCAACTACATTGATTTATTTTTAAAATCTGAGTTCCAGTCTCTAGAAAAAATATGGGTTTTGAAGCAAGACAAACAATCCATCTGTGGCCGGACAACCTTTTACTGTCACATCCTATTTCTGACAATTATAAATATTTGCAGTTATGTGTGTGCATCCAATTGGCAGTATTGGGGTCCAATCAAAACCCTAGCAGTGGTGCAACAACGGCTTTTCTATCCCCAACCCCCCCAAAACCAAATTATTATAACTCTTCCAACAGGTTGAACATATCCCGTGAAACAAAAAGGGGTGAGATTGGGGGAGGAGAACAGCAACAGCCTTAAGATGGAGAACAACAAGCCAACCCCTTGCCAACCACTTTAAAAGATGGGTGGGGTAGAAATAATGATTTTAAAAAATATTATGAAAAGTCTTGAGGCACCTTAAAGACTAATCAGATTTAAACAGTAACTATGAATGGTAAAATGCACATTTACTAAAAGAATGTAAGAGGGAGGAAAATAACCTCCACATTTAAGGGATGCGGGTGGCGCTGTGGTCTAAACCACAGAGCCTAGTACTTGCCGATCAGAAGGTTGGTGGTTCGAATCCCCATGACACGTCAAAGTGCAAGTAGATAAATAGGTACCACTCCAGCGGGAAGGTAAACGGCGTTTCCGTGTGCTGCTCTGGTTCGCCAGAAGCGGCTTAGTCATGCTGGCCACATGACCCGGAAGCTGTACGCCGGCTCCCTCGGCCAATAAAGCGAGATGAGCGCCGCAACCCCAGAGTCGGTCACGACTGGACCTCATGGTCAGGGGTCCCTTTACCTTTACCTTACTTTCAGCAAACTGTCCACAGCTGCACCAGTGAAAGTTGCAACAGGCTTTTTGGAACTGGCTGCTTTCAATGAAAGGGCCTTTTTCAATTGCAATTATTTCATATGCTCGCAAACAGATTTTACATACCTACATACTTTTAACTCTGACGTTTAATTGTGTGTGTGGGGGGTGTTAAATGCCTGTTTCCCCTTCTCCCCTGAAGTTTTAAGCAGTTCTTATCTGTAAACCGCCTTGAGCATCAGGGGGAAAGGCAGAGTACAAATGAATATTTTTTATTGTACTTTTAATTCTGTTGGGAGCTGCCCAGAGCAGCTGGGGAAACCCAGCCAGATGGGCAGGGTATAAATAATTTTAACAACAACAACAACAACAATAATATATCAGCATCATCTTAAATTGGCTCGTGCCACGTACAAATGTTTAATTTAGGGTGTGCAGAAAATAATTTTTAAAAAATAAATGTAAGGAGCCTAGGAAAGAGAGGGAAGGAAGCAGAGTTTGGAAATGTCAACATGACTGTAAAGTTACTGAAATGGATAAAACTTAGTCACTAATAAATAATAATAATAATAATAATAATAATAATAATAATAATGGAGTCGTGGTTTTTGCCCACACAACAAGCTGAGCTGAGGTGGGGCGGATTTGTCAACACAATTGTAAAGTTATTGAAATGGATAAAACTGAAAGTCACTAATAATAATAATAATAATAATAATAATGGAGTCATGGCTTTTGCCCACAAAAGCTGAGCTGGGGGGGGGGGGGAATTTGACAACACAATTGTAAAGTTACTGAAATGGATAAAACTGAAAGTCACTAATAATAATAATAATAATAATAATAATAACAACAACAACAATAATAATAATGGAGTTGTGGCTTTTGCCCACACAACAAGCTGAGCTTGGGGGGGGGGGGATTTGTCGACACGATTGTAAAGTTACTGAAATGGATAAAACTGAAGTCACTAATAATAATGATGATGATGATGATGGAGTTGTGGCTTTTGTCCACACAACAAGCTGAGCTGAGGGCGGGGGGGATTTGTCGACAGGATTGTAAAGTTATCGAAATGGATAAAGCTGAAAGTCACTAATAAATAATAATACTAATAATAATGATGATGGAGTCGTGGCTTTTGCCCACCCAAAAAGCTGAGCAGAGGGAGGGAGGATTTGTCGACACGATTGTAAAGTTATTGAAATGGATAAAGCTGAAAGTCACTAAATAATAATAATAATAATAATAATAATAATAATAATAATAATAATAATAATAATGGAGTCGTGGCTTTTGCCCACACAACAAGCTGAGCTGGGGGGGGGGAATTTGTGGGGGGGAGGGGGCGCCCCTCCACCAGAATATTAAGCCCCAATTTGGGGTGGGGGAGGGAGGGGGGAGCTCGAGCCCCTCCCCCTGCCAGGCAGAAACAGCCCCCCCTCCCTCTTTCCCTCCCTCCTTCCCTGAGGAGGAGGTGGGCAGGGCCGGCCAGGGCGCGCGGCAGGATGAGTGACGCGACCGGCGACTGCCGCGCGCCCGAGCCCAGCCAGGGGGTGGGGAGGGGGGAGGGGGAGGGGAGGGAGGGAGGGAGGAAAATTCAGAACGAGTCTACTCAACCTCGTCTTGGGCACCGCCGTGGGAGACCGCCCGTACGGCGCAGGCGCAGCAGCACGCCCACCAGGCCGCCGCAAGCGAAGGCGAAGGGTTTTTTTTTTCAGACACCAACGGGGCACCGTAGAAAACCCGGAAGCACTGAAGTATCCACGTGTCAGTGTGTGGTTTTTTTCAGAAAGGGGGAGAGGGTTCGCCGATGGGTGCTTTATTTATTATTTTTCCCCAGAATATTTTTTTTTATTTCCTTTAAATAATCTTTTTCCATCAGTCCATACAATCACATTATGTTCCCTTTGACTCTGCCGAGTCTTGACTTCCCTCCCTCCCTTCAGTTGGTATATTTATCACATTTTTATCGCGTACATTGTTCTTACATCACTACTGCTTTACG
Organism: Podarcis melisellensis; assembly: GCF_964234715.1. Classification (NCBI taxonomy): domain Eukaryota; kingdom Metazoa; phylum Chordata; class Lepidosauria; order Squamata; family Lacertidae; genus Podarcis; species Podarcis melisellensis. The sequence goes on along the minus strand of NC_138528.1, from coordinate 125,372,623 downwards.
TTGAAGGTGCTTTTTTTAAAAAAGGGTTTCCGTACGTTCAGTTGTGCCCAATTTTGCAGAGGTTCGGAATGGCAATGAACGCTGGGTTTGCGGGCTGTTATTAAAATGGAAACATTGCCAAATGCGTGGCACGTTTGTAGACGCGCAGACACGCATCTTGGAAGGGGGAGGTGTTATGAGTTTGTTTCTTTTTTGTTCCTATTATGAACTTTGTGTTTTTATGCTGTGAACTGCCCTGAGATCATTAGATAAAGGGCAGTATTAAATAAACATTTCATACATATACACACATCTATATTTGGGTAATATAAAAATAAGAGAGAGATAGAGAGATAATATAAATATATATGAGTTTTATTTCTTTTTTGTTCCTATTATGAACTTTGTGTTTTTATGTTGTATTTTTATGCTGTGAACTGCCCTGAGATCATTAGATAAAGGGCAGTATTAAATAAACATTTCATACATATACACACATCTATATTTGGGTAAGATAAAAATAACACACTGTATATATATAGAGAGAGAGAGAGAAAAAATAATAATAATAATAGATATAGATATAGATATAGATATATATGAGTTTTATTTTTATATTACCCAACTTCCTTCAACTCAGATGGGTATAAATAGGAATAACAGGCTGCACACCCAGCGTAAGTTTACAGCACAAAGTACATTTTCCCCACCCTGAAAACTAATTTCCTGAGAATTGTAGCTCCAGAACTGCAGCTCCCAGGATTCATGGGGAGTGGAGTGGAGAGGGAAATATAATTTTTTAAAATATAGTGTACGCCTTTTTTGTGCACGGAGGAACCAATTGAAAACCAACAACCCAACGACTTCGTGGCTTATGTAGGAAGTGGGGGGGGCGAGAAGAGAGGGAGAAAAATAAAAGCTGGTTCTTTACCTTTAAGGACAGACTAAACTAATCGCTCGCTGAGGCGACTCCGGCGGCCCCACGGCAGAGGGCGGAAGCAACTCTGAAGCCACGTGGGACGAGGCGCTGCTGATTCTGGGGGGAGACAGAAATATCCCAGCCTTTGAAATGGCGCAGCTTCAGGCTCGCTTCTTCACTGAGGACACGAAGTAAGTACATCGCCGGGGTCTGGAAGGGCATAACTGGGTCATCGCAGCAATGGCAACTGTGGTTGAAGCGTTGCTCTTAAGCAAAGTCCATTTTGGCGTTGCTGGGCTGCCTGCCTCTTGCACTTTACGGTCTTTTGGCCTCAGCCATTCATTCATATAGATGTACATGTACGTGTATGCAATATTATCATTCATTCTTATCATGGGCAGGGTGAAATAACAGAACCTTTTGGAAACTTACCAGATTGGCTTCCAGTATCTGTAACTGAAGTCAAGAATCTTATTTCACAGTTAAGAAACATTAAAGAACCAGGCATAGATTATTTGCCCCCAGAATCTAACACTGACTGATGGGCCTCCCTGGTGGCGGTAATATTCTCATTTATTGATTCATCTGGGTTATTTACCAAAGTTTGGGCCACAGCGGTAGTCATCCCTATATTCAAAAAGGGCCTTGCATAAAATCCAGCTAGTTATAGACCAATTAGCTTGCTACCTGTAATTAGCAAATTATATGCAAAGCATCTTAGTTGATTGGATATATGTATATGTGTGTAATCTGTATCCATGTGCTTGCATTTCATCGTTTTTTTGCCTCAGCCATCTCTCTCACACATGCTTCTATCTGTGGCACCTGAGGGTAGCAATCTGTGCATGTTGTAAAATGGGCAAAAGTGCCGAGTGCCTTTAAAGTGCCACAGATGGTTTGTTTGCTTGCTTGCTTTGATTCCAAAACAGTTCTCTTGGGTTTGGTTAGTCATCCAGGTTGGGAGTAGATGTTACTGGGATTTGATATGGGTGGCAGGGCCCATAGTCGCATTTGGCTGGACTTAACCATCCAGGGGCCCTTTACCATACCTATACGATGGTATAGTACATGAGTCTGCTCGTAAAAGGTAAAATATTTCCCATGAAGACGATGGTGGAAGTTTGAGATTGATTTTACCCTTTTCTGAATACTGTGTGCAACTGTTTTCTCTCCACAGATACGTAGTAGATGATATTCCTTTCTCTGTCCCAGCTGCTTCTGAAGTTGCTGATCTCAGTAATGTTATCAACAAATTGCTGGAAGCAAAAAATGGTACGTTTATGTTTGAGGGAAGTGGTTTTACAAGTTTGCCCCCTTGCTATTAGTCGAGAGTTAATTTTAGGAGTCTGTAGAGGTGGTTACCACACATACAACTAAGCACAGTTTACAATTTTACAGACTTAATTAATTTTTGTTGTTAAACACCTGATGCTATAGATATCACATCAGCAAATTCCGTATAAACTCACATTAATTTTTTACATTTATTTTCAACCCTTCCTCCCAAAGCATATCTTATTTAGCAAAGCAAACTAGAGTGGAGATACACAATTTGAGGTACAAGATAATTTGTAATTATGTATGTATTATTTATTTATCACATTTGTAGTTCACGCTTCATCTCAAAGTGTCAGAACACTTTTATCCCTGGAGCAGTTTTTTTGTCGTATGGGCTAGGTTGGGAGACAGTGACTTAGCCAAGGGTCTCCAGTGATCTTTACAAGGAGCAGTCTGAACCTGGGTCCCACACATCAAATTAGTACTGCCTACTTCATTATACTGACTCTCACTGTGGTACCCAGTTGTATTCCTGCTGTGGTCACAGGGCCATTTCACACAGTAAGTTTCTTGTCCAGAAAGTTGGCCCTTGCCTTCCTTGGGTACATGTTCAAATGGACAAAATCTCTGCACAATCTCTGATAATCTCTATGATTATTTTTTTCCCCTCGTGATTGCTTGGCCAGAAAAGTGTGTTATGTCATGTCTAGGGGTTCAAAGAATATTACACTTGGAACCATGATGCTGTAACATCTAACTTGCTGAATATGTAATGTGTATCAGTGATATTACTGCTGGTTTGGGGAGCTAAATATTATCTGCTGACAAAAAACTTGAGAATTTTCGTATTCCCCTGGATAAAGTTTGGTTGCCTGTGATAATTTGGTAATATGAGTGTGTATTGTACAGGAATAACTGAAGGCTACATTTTAGACATATTCACCAAGCCTCCTCAAGTGTACAGTGCAAACTGCATCTTCTGAGTGTATCATATAAGCTATGCAACCTGACACTTTGTGTTTTCTTTGTCTCTAGAAGGCCACAAATATGTGGAATTTGATTTCCTTATCAACGGACAGTTTTTGCGCATGTCCCTGGTGAAGCACATGGAAGTGGAAAATATCTCAACTGTAAGTCATTGGTGTGTGTGTGTGTGTGTGTGTGTGTGTGTATAGAGTATAGGCTCTGGATTATGAGAGTAATAAATAGAGAATCATCCACTTAAATTTGTACAAAACTCCCAATTATTGTATCGGGCTGTCTAGCTTGCAAATGTATGACAGAGCAATTCTAGCCTCCAGAGCTGCTAGCTAGAGGGGGCTTAAAGGTAAAGGTAAAGGGAGCCCTGATCATTAGGTCCAGTCGTGACTGACTCTGGGGTTGCGGTGCTCATCTCGTTTATTGGCCGTGGGAGCCGGCGTACAACTTCCGGGTCATGTGGCCAGCATGACTAAGCCACTTCTGGCGAACCAGAGCAGCACACGGAAACGCCGTTTTACCTTACCGCCGGAGCAGTACCTATTTATCTACTTGCACTATGATATGCTTTCGAACTGCTAGGTTGACAGGAGCAGGGGCCGAGCAACGGGAGCTCACCCCGTTGCAGAGATTTGAACTGCCAACCTTCTGATCGGCAAGCCCTAGGCTTTGTGGTTTAACCCACAACACCACTCGTGTCCCCTAGAGGGGGCTTAGGATTGGTTAAAAGTTCATCTGCAGTTGGGAGCCCATGTCTGCTACAGAGGCCTCTGTTGTTCCCATAAGACACAGGTCTGCTGCTTGCAGTAGCCAGTGTAAGGCCCCGGAACGAGGCATTCCAGCAGCAGAGATTACCTTGAATGCATTGGACCAAAAAGCCCTTCCATTCTCCTGAGAGGCCCCAGAATTGAGTTCCTTACTATACCTGAATTAGCCAGGATCTGGTCAGGTAATTTGCCCCCTTGCTTTCAGGGTTGGAGGGAACTGGAAGAAAATAAGGATTTCTTATAAGAGACCACCTTGTTTTGTTTTCAATATCTATATATGGCTTTTGCTAAGCAGCATACAAATCATAATCTTAAATAAGTATATAGTATACTAAGTGCGGGACGCGGGTGGCGCTGTGGGTTAAACCACTGAGCCTAGGACTTGCCGATCAGAAGGTCGGCGGTTCAAATCCCCGTGACGGGGTGAGCTCCCATTGCTTGGTCCCTGCTCCTGCCAACCTAGCAGTTCGAAAGCACGTCAAAGCAGGTCTTCCAGGGCTCACAGCTAAGGTGGTCTCATTTAAAGCAACACAGATAAAAATTGAAAACAATTTAAAAGAGGAGCCCTCGGTGTTAAGCAGAAGCCACAGTCCTTGTGAAGCCTCCTCTGCTGCAGAGGAAATTTTCCTCTCAAATCTCACTGGCTGATCCTTTCCCTTGACATGTTTTGTGTGCGCAGGAAGAAGTAGTAGCAATAGAGTATGTTGAAAAATACACGGCTCCTCAACCTGAAGAATGCATGCTCCATGATGATTGGATCAGTTCTATTGAAGCTACAGAAGAATGGTAAGGGAGACATGCTACTTCTTTCCTAATCTCTTTTGTCTGACTTACTGCCTGTAAGATATCGCCTTGCATTATTTCTTTTTTTATTTATGATTTTTCATTTCTAATAATAATAATAGTAATAAATTTTATTTATATCCCGCCCTCCCCAGCCGAGGCCGGGCTCAGGGCTGCTAACAACAATAAAATACAACATACTAAAATCATTTCATTAGAATTAATTCAACTCAAATTGAAGGCAACCATTAGGATAAAATTCTGTCTAGATTGCCAAAGGAGGGAGTCAGGCTGTGCCCTGGCCAAAGGCCTGGAGGAACAGCTCTGTCTTGCAGGCCCTGCGGAAAGATGTCAAGTCCCACAGGGCCTTAGTCTCTTGTGACAGAGCGTTCCACCAGATTAGAGCCACAGCTGAAAAAGCCCTGGCTCTAGTTGAGGCCAGCCTAACCTCTCTGTGGCCTGGGACCTTCAGGATGTTTTTATTTGAAGACCGTAAGTCCCTCTGTGGGACATACCAGGAGAGGCAGTCCCGTAGGTACGAGGGTCCTATACATTTCAGTGATTTTACAATCATTTAACATTCCAAAACTTGGCTTCCTTTCCCCTCTTTCTGCAGTTCCTTAAATTATATATATATATATTTTCTGCATATTCCAAATTAACTTAGTTTACTCATTTATTCATCTGCTTTAAATATATCATCTTATAAAACTGCAGGTTATTACAATGATCCTGCCAATGTCCTTATCTGTTTACAGTTTCTTTGTAAATATTCAATAAACCAGTTCCATTCTTTTATAAAAAGTTTGTTACCTTGGTTTCTTATTTTTCTGGTAAGTTTTGCCATTTCTGCGTATTCCGTAGGTTTTTGTATCCATTTTTCTTTCGTCTTGTTTTATTTCACTCACCATGTTGAAAGCACAGCGTCAGTTTATCCATTCTTTTCCTCCTTTCCCATCTGTCTTTTAAATAAACATATTATTTTCCATTCAGAATCTCTATAGCCCAAGTGCCTTGCTGGGAAAGGATTCTTCATTAACAAACATCATATTTCAGCATCATATTCCCAAAAAATTGAAATTGCACACTGTGTCAAGTGCCCGATTAAAGCCCATAAAGTAGATGTATCCTATGAAGAACTATAGACAACCACCAAGCAGGCTTTTTGCTTCTCAATTCCATAGGATATTGACAGGCTCCTATGACCAGACATCTCGGATTTGGTCAGTAGAAGGCAAACCCATAATGACGCTTGCTGGACATGTAGATGTGGTTAAAGATGTGGCCTGGGTCAAAAAAGGTAAGTAGATTTTACTCTGTTTGGGGTTTCAGCTTAAATAAATTTCACAGAAAACTTGCCACCCCGAATTGTTCAGTTATTTCCAAACTGAAATCCAACACAGAACGTGACACCTTAAAGACTTAACAATTTTTGCTTTCGCTGCATCAGAATAACCTAGCCACCTCTCAAATTCCACTCTTTTTTGCAATTCCTCCTGTGCAATTGTTGCCACATTACGTGGCAGTTTTGTGTTGAAACAAAGGCCTCAGGATCAAAGTCCCATTGGGTAATAATAATAATAATAATAATAATAATAATAATAATAATAATTTATTTCTACCCTGCCCATCTGACTGGGTTTCCCCAGCCACTCTGGGCAGCTTTCAACATAACATTAAAAACAGAATAAAACTTCAAGGGTTAAAAACTTCCCTAAACAGGGCTGGCTGATGTTATACTGATGCCTCTGACTGCATTCATGGCCATTAAACTAGAAATGTGTATGAGTGACCGTCATATTCTGTTTACTTCTACATTCCCAGCAGCCCTGTGATATCCTTCTGTATTGCCTCAGCTCCAAATTGATCCCATCCTCGGCCTGTTTTTAATCGTTTTGTAAACTCCTCGTCATATTTGAGTGGGTTGGGAGAATTAGGAGAGGGTTGGTTTGGGGAAAGACTGCTGTGTGAACCTGTCTGCTATGCCTGTGTCCCTCAGATAGTTTGTCCTGCCTGCTGCTTAGTGCATCGATGGACCAGACTATCCTGCTGTGGGAATGGAATGTAGAAAAGAACAAAGTGAAGGCCCTTCACTGCTGCAGAGGACATGCAGGAAGCGTAGAATCTGTCGCTGTGGATGGCTCAAGGACTAAAGTAAGTTATATTGACTGCCCTTTCCTCCCTCCCTCTCACCCAAGCAGCTGAGGCAGTTGATGTTGTTTCACATAAAAGGCAACACTATAGCATCTGCTCTCCATCTTCTGATAACTGGAAGCCTTGCACTAATAATAATAATAATAATAATAATAATAATAATAATAATAATACCTTTAATGTCAACGTACAACCTGTGTACAATGAAATTAACCAAGTCTCTCCCCCCCCCGCCACAAACACTCAATCTCATTGCACTTTGTGTGCTTGTTGCACAACACACCAACCCCGAAAGTCAGTTGCACTATTATTATTTTCCGATCAGTAGCCTAACAGCCCACGAGTAGAAACTGTTTTTTAGCCTGTTGGTACGACTGATTATACTTCTATATCTCCTGCCCGAGGGTAGAATATTAAAGAGGTGCTGGCTGGGGTGTGAATCGTCCCTGAGAATTTTTCTCGGTCTCCTTAGGCAACGATCCCTTGCGATGTCATCTAGCACGCTCAGGGGACAGCCCATGATATCATGTGCTGTGTTCACCACCCTCTGTAAACACTCAGAGATGTGAAATTATGGCATGGGGCATCCATCTCTTTCCCTCCCTCCCTCCCTCCCCCACTTCCTGATTTTCTATTCTCCAGTAAAACCATGGGGAATTATTTTGGTGAGGAATTGTTTAGCTGAAGACCGAGGAAGGTCCTTTCAGCCTCAAGTCAAAACAAAAAAAATTCCTTCCAGTAGCACCTTAAAGACCAACCAAGTTAGTTCTTGGTATGAGCTTTCGTGTGCATGCACACTTCTTCAGATACACTCATGTATCTGAAGTGTGCATGCACACGAAAGCTCATACCAAGAACTAGCTTAGTTGGTCTTTAAGGTGCTACTGGAAGGAATTTTTTTTGTTTTGACTATGGCAGACCAACACGGCTACCTATCTGTAACTTTCAGCATCAAGATATTTTAAATAAAATGTAAAAGCTCATTCTTGTTTGAATCTGGTTTGGAGTCAAATCAAGCCTATTTTACCGTATTTTCCCATCTATAAGACGATGTTTTTTGCTAAAAGATTTTAGTCAAAATTTGGGGGTCATCTTATACACGGATGTTGAATGCACAGGGGTTTGGGCTCTGGTATGGGTGGCCTGGGCTCGGGTTCAAGCTGTGGTGCTGGCAGCCCAGGTTGTGGTTCAGACTTGGGCTCTGGCACGGGTAACCCAGACTCAGGTTCGGGCTTGGCCTCTGGCCCGATTTCTTAATTTTGTGTTAAAAAAAATAGGGGCGTCTTATGTGGGTGTCTTATATATGGAAAAACACAGTGACTCACTTGAGTTAAGCCTGTTCTGAAATCAAGCTTTGGGTAATTTGCCCATCAGAAATGATAGCTAGCTAAAATGTGCCATTTTTGTTGAAAACTCTTTTGTGGTGTGTTTAGTTTTGCAGTGGATCCTGGGATAAGATGCTAAAGATCTGGTCTGCAGGTAAGATCAGTGTTTAACTATCTGCTTCCTTTGACCTTTCATCTAGTAACTCCCAGCGCCTTTGTCTACAACTCTGCATGCTTACGATACATTAATTTATTTAACAGGATTTGTATACTGCCTATTTGTAAATGAAACCTCTGAGTGGTTTACATGTGGGCGCACCCTTCTTTTCGTGAACCTGAACCACCTTTTTTGCAAACTGAAGCCGCCCCAGACATTGCAGTTTGGAGCTGCATGCAAATACTTTTGCTAACTGCACGAGAAGTTCAAAATGGGGTGCTGTGTTGCAGAATTGTATATTCCCACGTGTGTATGTATATCAGTCCTGTGAGTTTGGAGAATACTTCGTTTTGCCATAGGGGTTAGGTTCAATTAATGTGTGAACTGCGCTGGCCACCTGTAACCCAGTGTCTGTCTCGTAGCTCCATAAAAACATACCTCAAAGTCCTAGCGATGTCCTTAACTCGCATGTAGGAACAGGGCCTGCTTCCATCTCAATCTCGCCAGATTATGAGGATGTCCGATTCGCCTGGAGCCCATGTGCATAAGCCGCTGTTTACATGAAGGGCTTCCTTGCTAGATGTTGCGTTCAACACAGGAAGGCAGAGAGAAGCCTGGAAAATAGGATTTAACATTGGGATCAGGGCTAGGAGCATGGCCCCACTTCTGCTACACATGAGGAAATAGTGGCTATCGAAGGACAGGCCATGGTGACCTTGTTTGCCAGACAGTAGTTATTGCAAACAAGTAAACCTGCAGGCTCTCCGAGTGAAGATCACAACCACAGTGCTCCTTCGCTGGCCCTGCTGCCACCACGTTAACCAGTGCTAAGCCATGGTTTGGTTTAAGTCAGTGTTTCTCAAAATTGGGCCCCCGGCTGTTGTAGGATTACAGCTCCATAATTGTTGACCACTACAATTAATCCAAAATGCAGCAGCTAGGCTGGTGACTGGGAGTGGCCGCCAATACCATATAACACCAGTCCTGCCTCCCAGTACGTTTCTGAGCACAATTCAAAGTGTTGGTGCTGACCTTTAAAGCCCTAAACGGCCTCAGTCCTGTATACCTGAAGGAGCGTCTCCACCCCCATCGTTCAGCCCAGACCCTGAGGTCCAGCTCCAAGGGCCTTCTGGTGGTTCCCTCCCTGTGAGAAGTGAGGTTATAGGGAACCAGGCAGAGGGCCTTCTTGGTAGTGGCACTCACCCTGGAAATAAACAACTATCTGACTTTAAGAAGACATCTGAAGGTAGCCCTGTTTCGGGAAGTTTTTAATGTCTAATGTTTTAGCGTATTTTTAATATTCTGGTGGGAGCTTCCCAGAGTGGCTGCGGAAAACCAGCCAGATGGGTGGGGTATAAATAATAAATTATTATTATTATTATTATTATTATTATTATTATTATTATTATTTTATTAATTATGGTCCTGCTAGCTAGGGATGGTGGGAGCTGTACACCAACAACAGCTGGAGACTCAGGTTTGAGAAATGCTGGGTTAAGTGCTGCATCGGAGTGTGGTTTGTATCACTTGTAAACTTTAGTTACAACTCATGGATTATCTGGAGGGATTATCTGGAGGGAAACAAACCACAAATCTGGATGTACTAAACCATATTTTAGCAGTAGCTGCAGGCTTGGACAAGGAGTGCTGCGGCTGTGATCTTCAATCTGAGAACTGATCTTATGCAAAAAAAAAAAAAAATTGGACAAAAGACTTCATGTTACTGAAAGAAGCCCCCAAAACCTCTGCCACAAAAATTTAAGATGTCACAGGAACCTACTCGTATTTTTTGCTCCATAGGGCGCACCGGACCATAGGGCACACCTAGTTTTTAGGGGGGGAAATAAAGGGGGGAATTATTCCCCCGACCCCAGCTCCCAGAGCAGGCAGCTATCCGCAAGCCTTCCAAACTCCCGCTGCGCTCAGAAGGCTTGCGGATGGCTGCCTGAAGCCCAGCGAGCACAGCGGAAGTTGGCACTGCACTCGCCGGTCTGCAGGCTGCTATCCGCAAGCCTTCGGAGCCCGGCGGCCACTCCCGCTGCGCTCCGAAGGCTTGCGGATAGCTGCCTGAAGCCTGGAGAGCGAGAGGGGTTGGTGCGCACCGACCCCTCTCGCTCTCCAGGCTTCAGCGAAAGCCTGCATTCACTCCATAGGACGCACACGCATTTCCCCTTCATTTTTGCAGGGGGAAAAGTGTGTCCTATAGAGCGAAAAATACGGTAAATCAGGTGTGGGAAACCTTTGGCCCTCCAGATGTCGCTGAACTACAATGCCCATCAGCTCCCAACAGTGGTCAGGGATGATAAGTGGTGTAGTTCATCAATGTCTAAAAAGCCAGGGTTACTCACACCTGACCTTAAGCAACTAGTATGACTACAGCAAGATGGCTCCACAATTCCAAAAGCTTTTATTTGGAAGTTAATCCCATTGGACGACATCTAGCTCATACTTGGATTGCTCCCAGTGACTTAAAACGCTTGCTTCCGTGGAATTGAGTTAATATGGCAATTGATCAGTGTTCTTGGGGAAGATGTGTGCAAATAGCAGGCCGGCCTGTAAATTCTTCATATCACAGTGATTCTTCATATCACAAATTTGTTGATGATTAGATTTATTCTTTTTTTACAAAGATCCAATTTATAGCAATAGGAGATTGACCAGTGAGTGGTCATATGGTTAAAATGACCATATTTTTTTATTTCAGTGCCTACAGATGAAGAGGATGAAATGGAAACGGAGGAGGCGGCAAACAGACCAAGGAAAAAGCAGAAAACTGAGCAGCTGGGACTAACAAGAGTAAGATAAACCTGGATTGTGTAGAAATTCCTTTGAGGGGATGTGGGGTTCGGGCTAGCAGCCAGCTATACTTCCAGGGACCTGCTGGCTGCAGTTGTGACATTTGCCTTAGTTTCCCCAAATTGCAGTGCTCTGTAAGTTCCACTTGGGCATAAGAAAAGCCCTGCTGAGTCAGATCAAAGGACCATGTAGTCTAGCATCCTGTTCTCATGTTGGCCAATCAGATGTACATGGGAAACTGCAAGCAGGACTTGAGTGCTACAGCTTCCTTTCTGCTTGTGTCCCCCAGTATTTTGAGGAATAAAGTCTTCAGTACTGAAGCTGGTACACAGCCATGACTGGTAATCATCTATTGCCATCCATGAATTTGTCTAAACCCCTTTTGAGCCATCCAAGTTAGATTTGCTTGGCAATTGTCCTTTTATATATATGCGGGATTTGATAGCACCGTGATCACTGTTTTGAGAGAGATCAACAGCTTAATAATAATACTTTATTATTATAAAGGCATTGCTTTTTTGGGGGGAAACTAAGATGGCAGCTGCAGTTGCCAAGGGAGAGAGCTGCTGCAATAAGTCTACTGAGCCCTGGAGCCAACTCCAGTGGGTTGAAATGGAGGGAAATAGCACGATCCCATGCACATTTACCTGGGAGCAATTCCTATACAGTGGTACCTCGGGTTACATACGCTTCAGGTTAAATATGCTTCAGGTTACAGACTCCGCTAACCCAGAAATAGTACCTTGGGTAAAGAACTTTACCTCAGGATGAGAACAGAAATCGCACGGCGGCAGCGGGAGGCCCCATTAGCTAAAGTGGTTCTTCAGGTTAAGAACAGTTTCAGGTTAAGAATGGACCTCCAGAACGAATTAAGTTCTTAACCCAAGATACCACTGTATACATATTACCAGTATGTAAAGCTTTCTCTTCTGTGCTGTGTAAGAAAAACTACAACTTAGCCCATACTTTGGCCTCTTGAAAAATCTCATGTATGGATAATAAAGTAGTAAGTTTCTATGCTATAGGCTTAGGGACTAGAGGTTTACTACAGGTCTCTGGGGTGCTCTTCCCAATTGGTTTGAAAAGCACCTACCTACCTTGATATATGGGAAGGATCTGTGCAACCACATTCCACTCTCAAAAGAGCCAAAATGTATAAATCAGGGCGGGGAGCGGGCGCTGTGTCGTAACCCAAGTGTGTTGTGTAGAGACGGCATAGGTAAACTCAGCCCTCCAGATGTTTTTGGCCTACTACCCCCATGATCCCTAGCTAACAGGACCAGTGGTCAGGGATGATGGGAATTGTAGTTCCAAAACATCTGGAGGGCCGAGTCTGAGTAAGCCTGGTGTAGAGACTACAAAGACTTACCATAACTGTTTCCTCACTGCGTAGACTTGTTCTATTCCTTGAGACACTAGCTCTTGGATCTTATCTGCAACTTGCGGGTGAAGTCGCAAGGGCAGCGTGCAGCTTTCGTCTTTGCCTGCATCAATCCCATTCACATTGGGAGCAATTCCTATAGTACAGTGGTACCTCGGGTTACATACTCTTCAGGTTACAGACTCTGCTAACCTAGAAATACTACCTCGGGTTAAGAACTTTGCTTCAGGATGAGAACAGAAATTGTGCAGCAGCAGCGCGGCAGCAGCAGGAGGCCCCATTAGCTAAAGTGGTGCTTCAGGTTAAGAACAGTTTCAGGTTAAGAACAGACCTCCAGAACGAATTAAGTTCTTAATTCAAGGTACCACTGTATATCTATAGACTTAACAGTGTTGGTGAACAAGCTCATTTCACAAAATGAAATATTTCAATAACCATATCCTCCCAATATTTATTTTTCCTGTCTAGATTCCTGTTACAACCCTCTCTGGTCATACAGAATCGGTCTCTTCTGTACTTTGGTCAGATACAGACGAAATATGCAGTGCTTCATGGGACCACACAATTAAGGTGTGGGATGTTGAAACGGGGGGCCTCAAATCCACTTTGGTGAGTTCTCTTGCAAACCAAGTTTGCCATTTCTCAGATTGCTTAACTGCCTTCAACAAAGAATTTTGTACAAAGTCTAAAGAGCAATTCATTAATTACTTCTACTCAGGGTGGATAAAAATCAATGATTTTTTTTTAAAATCTGATTTTTAAAATTTAAATCAGATTTTTTAATATAAATTGGATTTTTAAAATAAAATGCTTTTGGTAGAAAAATCTTTCTAAAGATAGCTTTCTATTTAAGTTACATTATAGTCCAAAGGCTATTCATAAGGATATAGGGATTTGTTTTAAGTTTTTCATGTGTGCTAAACTCAGTTTAAGGTGTGTTTTTTAAAAAAAAGTTTAACCACATCAGTTAACAAACATGGATACATATGCTATAATGTTATTGTTTTAGTTAAATAAATTGTTTAAATGGTTATTAAGGAAATGATTGTTTTTCTCCTTCCAATAAAGTACAGCAGAAAAGTTGTCCAAATGTAAACAGTTAACTCATTAAAACTCACAATAATTTCATAACTATTTGTCTATGTATTTCTAATAGTATAAGCAAATCAGCAATTTTTGATATAGCTGTAAAAAGTACTCGGAAATTTATTATTCCAAAAATGAAACTTTCATCTGGTTGTAAATATTCAGATTATACCAGCAAGAATGAGTCTTTCTTTAAAAAAATTTGATTTAAATCAAGTCTTACTGACTAGCGATTTAAATCCACCCTGCTTCTTTCTACTCTTATTTTTCCATAGACTGGAAACAAAGTGTTCAACTCTATATCCTACTCGCCATTGTGTCGGCGTTTAGCCTCTGGAAGCACTGACAGACACATTAGGTTATGGGACCCTCGTACCAAAGGTGGGTAGAACAGAATGTATATTCACGAGAGAATTTTTGCATAGGTACACACACACACACACACACACACACACACACACAAGTTACGTTTTTAAAATTATTATTATTTCATGCATTTATTGAGCTGTACATACATGCTTTCGAATAAATTTTCTGGTGAGGTTTCCCAACCCTGATTGACTGGTGGCATACTTTGGTAACCCAGACTCAGGAAGAGCTGCTATAATCTTCCACTTCTATGCAGTGGTTATGGCAGCGTTTGTAAAGCTCTCTACATGCAGGGATTATAACTCAGTGTGAGAGGACAAGCTTTCACCATACACAATGTCTCTGGTCCAGTCTCTGGCACCTCTAGTTAGGAAGAAACAGGTTGTAAGTTATATGAGGTTACAGGGAACCAGACAGAGGGCCTTCTCGGTAGTGGCACCTGCCCTGTGGAACGCCCTCCCTTCAGATGTGAAGGAAATAAGTAGCTATCTTTAAAAGATATCTGAAGGCAGCCCTGTTTAGGGAAGTTTTTAATATTTAATGCTGTATTGTTTTTAACACTCGATTGGAAGCCGCCCAGATTAGCTGGGGAAACTCAGCCAGATGGGCAGGGTATAAATGATAAATTATTATTATTCTTTTGCCTGAGACATTGGAGAGCAGCTGCCAGTCTGGGTACACAAATTTGGGCTAGGTGGATAAAAAAATCTGACCTGGTATATGGCAACTTCCTAATTCCTTCATCTGGCTTGCAGATGTCCTGTTTTTACTGATTATATCACTAATGTGCTACTTTTAATAAACATTTGTTTTGGTCTTTGTAAAGAAACATTTCATCTCAGTAGTGGCCTAGGGAGTGGTCGTTGTCTCCTACTTGGTTTGATTTCAGCACATTTACTAAAGATGTTATTACTATTTTTGTATCCATTGCGTACTCACTCTCACCCTGCTGTATGCTTGTAAAAAATTTAAGTGTTTTGTGTGACTCATCAGTTGTGGCTAGTGAGACTTGTCTGCCTCTTTTCAGATGGTTCTTTGGTACTGCTTTCTCTTACCTCACATACTGGCTGGGTGACATCAGTGAAGTGGTCACCAACACACGAGCAACAGCTCATCTCTGGTTCTTTAGACAATGTTGTCAAACTCTGGGACACAAGAAGGTAAACTTTAAACCCTGGGTTTTTGTTGAACTTTTGCCATATGGATTTGTGTTACTGGATGGCACACAAACTGAAGAAATGTCACTATAGAGTATTTAGGGCAATTGATATTGAATATTTTGAATATTTGAATATTTTAGGGCAATTGAATATTTGAAGATTTAGGGCAATTGATATTGATTTGAAGGGTTCTGGCTAGATCTTAAGTCTGATTTTAGCAACATTCTCATCAATATTAGTTCTGCACCTGCAAATGTCTCCCTAAGCATTGTGTTTGATGCAATTCTGTTTTTCTAAGGATTATGGCACAGCAGGAAAGTGGGTTTTTTAATCTATTGCATTTACCAGTTGCTTTTATACAACATGAAGTCTCAAAGTGACTTGGCAAGGTAGAATGCAATACATAAAAGCAGTTCAGAAGAATAAAAAGAATTAAAACAGTGAACATGCAAAATACATTAAAATGCTCATCCAGAAACACATTATTAATAAGGAGAAGTCTTACCCACGCCACTGAAAGATGAGGATCACTGTGAGGAACAAGATCAAGTAGCCAAAGGCCTGGGTAAACAAAAAGGTCTTAGCCTGGCACCTAGAGACTGACAAGGATAGTGCCAGGCACATCTCCCTCCAAAAACATTCGTTGGATGGGAGGCCACCAATGAAAAGGCCTGTTCATATGTGGTCACCCTTATCTTCCTTGAGTGGGGCACACAGAGAAGGGCCTTTGATGAAGACCATAGTGTCTCAGCTAGTTCATATGGGAAGAGATGGTCCTTGAGGTATTGGAGTCCTGAGCAGTATAGCGCTCTAGAGGTCAAAATCAGCACTTGCTTATGGTTAAAGACAGTATGTAGGCAGTGTGCATAATTCCAAAAGTGAAATTGTAGTTTGGACCCTGACTTTGCAGAAGCATCCCAGGAGTGGAATTTTTCTCCCACTGATGGAAGTGAGGAAGATATTTTTGTTGATTCATCCTGCAGTGTTCATCACCACCTCCCATGTTCTTCCCCAAATTTTCTGGGCCCAATTTCTAGGGGGCTGGAGGAGGAATGGGAAATCTGCAAAAATTGCCACCACCTCCCTCCACCCCAAACCTTGTGCCAGCAGAAGTTCTTGATTGAATGACAATAAGAGTCTTCTGCAATTGGATCTTACCGAAAGGTTGACAGAAGAATGAGAGTAGGAGGGGAAATTTATGTAGAAATAATTTGCTGGCTGATTTCAGCAATTAGCTATCAGAATGCTTTTATTTCCATGTAATATAACTAGTATGGCTGTCTTATTTTCTGTTTCCTATAGTTGCAAGGCACCTCTCTATGACTTGGCTGCTCATGAAGACAAGGTTTTGTGTGTGGAATGGACAGAATCAGGGGTAAGAACTTAGTCAGGAACAGGAATTGGGTGGAAACCGAAGTATCTTTGCAGCAGATGTTGTTTATTTAGTTGGATAAGTGTAGTGATTTATAAATATTCATTACTTATGCAGTGCAGAACAGCAAAGGTTCAACTTGTGAAAGTGATTTATCTTAAAACTACTTGAAAGAATGTATGTGATTTTGCATAAACTTTGGGTTACGTCCAACAAAGTCTTGTTACTGCAAAGACCTGCCTGTGCAATGGGACTTCCTCTCCCCTTGTGCCCCAAAACCTGTTCTGGGTTTTCCCCCCAAGCCTGCAGAATGGATCGAGAGAAGGGACAGGGACACGAAGTCTGGTTGCACAAGTGGAAGTCCTTTCTCTTTTGGGATGCTGATGTTAGATATCATGCCACATGACCAGCTGTTTTTTGTTTATAGCATTTTGTGCTGCTTCTCTTTATATTGTGGATTTAAGACATTGTGAAGTTTCTGTTCCTAACATTAAGGCAGGCAAAAGTTCCAAGGCACAATTGGCTGTATTAATCATATGTCTGCTTAATAAGCCAGGATATGAATTAACTTTTCCCTATATACTCCTTCCTTTGCATTAAGCACCTGGAAATCTGTGATACCATGCCTTGTGTTTCTTATGCAAGTTTTGATGAAAAATTGTTTTTCCTGGTACAGGTTCTCGAACCTAATCCGTTCGACTCCTGAAACCGTTCGAAAACCAAGGCGCAGCTTCCGATTGGCTGCAGGAGCTTCCTGCACTTAATTGGAAGCCGTGTCAGACGTTTGGCTTCCCAAAAACATTCGCAAACATATTCACTTATTTCCAGGTTTGCTGTGTTTGGGAGCCAATTTGTTCGACAACTAAGCCATTCGGGAATCAAGGGACCACTGTATATACGTTTTTACTTGGTCTGAGGGGAGACAACAACAATAATTTATTATTTATACCCCACCCATCTGGCTGGGTTTCCCCAGCCACTCTGGGTGGCTTCCAATAAAACACTAAAATACAATAACCTATTACACATTAAAAGCTTCCCTAAACAGGGCTGCCTTCAGATGTCTTCTAAAAGTTTGGTAGTTATTTTTCTCTTTGACATCTGGTAGGAGGGCGTTCCATAGTGCGGGTGCCACTACCGAGAAGGCCCTCTGCCTGGTTCCCTGTAACTTGGCTTCTCGCAGCGAGGGAACCGCCAGAAGGCCCTCGGCACTAGACCTCAGTGTCCGGGTAGAATGATAGAGGTGGAAACGCTCCTTCAGGTATACTGGACCGAGGCCGTTTAGGGCTTTAAAGATGAACACCAACACTTTGAATTGTGCTCTGAAACGAAATGAATGTTTCAGAATATTGTCTCATTATAACTAGAATTTTCTTCCTTGCTCTATAGTTGCTGTTGAGTGGTGGTGCAGACAACAAGCTCTATTGCTACAGATACCGAGCAGCCACCTCTGATGATGGAGCATGAAAACAAACGAAAAGATCATGAGAATGAACTCTTCTGCTCAATGTGCTTGCAAACTATCATACACAGCTGTATAAAATGTGTGATTTATGGTATTATAAATCTTGCATATTATACCTTGGGGCAACATTAGTTTCCTGTTCTTTGTTTTGAGGCGAGGTGACAGGTTAAGGCATTTTTATTTTTATTTAAAACCTTTCCCCCACAACTCGAGTTGGTCAATTTTAACAGTTTAAGCCTTATTAGCATAATATGTGTTTATTAAAACCTTTTTATTTTGTGCAAGTATATTTAAGTTTTTTAGTTAATCATGATGCTGAGCTTTCCACCTTCCATTAGTTTCAGTGGGAACTTCAGGTGTGTCTCCCATGAAAAATCAATTGAAGCTGTTGCCAGATGGAGAATGCTCAAGATTTCAATGAAATAAAATTGCGGTGTGTTCCTTAGTAATGCCATCTGACATACTTTTTTAAAAATTGAGGATTTCTTTTTAGGACTTAAAGACTGTCCAACTAGTTCCTCAGATATAAGGGCTCATTAGATTGCCTGCATGGCTGGAGGCAATATGCTTGAATTGCAGGTATGGAAAGTGCTTCTGTCGTGCTTGTTATGTTTGGGTTCTGCTTGTGGACTTGCCATGGACATTGCATGATTGATTGATTGATTGATTGATTGATTGATTGATTGAATTTATATACCACCCTATACCCAGAGGTCTCAGGGCGGTTCACAGAAAAGATAAATGTGATAAAGGAGTGTTGGGTCCAACAGGGCTCTTAGGTTCTTATCTGCATTTCTTTAAGCAGCAGTTTGTTATGCTGCATATTTTTTAACCTGAAGAGGGACATGTTTATGGCGTGAAGCTCTGTGGTTTAAAAATGCCTGGTGGGTTTCAAATTCCACAAGGTATATATTTTAAAAAACAACCCAGGTGTGGTGAGCCATTTAGGACTGCAGTCTGGTGATTGGAATGGCCTATTATTTTCCCTCTTGTTGGTATCTTACCTATCTTTGGAAACAATGGAGTGTGCCTCTGGGGGTGGAGAACTGCTGGAGAATTGCTGGAGAATCACAGCACCTGCTGTGGCTGCAGAGACTTGTAACTGGTGCCTCCCGTGTCGTTTTTGCTGTGTTAGCAGCACTGAAGTGACCTGTGTAGGGTTCAAGCCTGGGCAGTGTGTTGTTCTTTCTTCTTTGGCAATCACTTGTGGCCGAGTAAGATTGCCTTCCATGAACACAGTCTGAGCAGTGTGTCCGTGACTGTGGAGACCAGTTCTGGATCCACACGTCCTTCCACAGTGGGGACATAGGTTTCCGGGCAGGAGTTGATCATGGTGAGGATTTGCCAAACATGCCTTCCTCTTAGCTCGTTTCTTCTTTACGCCTTGAGTTCGTGCTCCTTCAAAGTCTATGACACCTTTGGTAAAGGCTGTTCTCCAACAGGAGCACTCGCAGGCCAGTGTTTCCCAATTGTCCCAATTTCCCTGATGCCATCAAGACACTTAGAATGAGCAGCTGGAGGAGGGTGCCAGCATTGGGAGCCTCCAGAAGGAGACCCCCCCCAGCAGGCTCTGGAAGTGCCTCTTCAGTTCCTGCGGGAAAAGAGAGGTTGAGTGCTGGGTTAAATCTTGCAAGGGTGCGAGAAGAAGAAAGAGCTTTGCAAAGGGAAGTCAAAGCAGAGGACATACCTCTTTGTCATCCTCCTTTTCTGTGCCCCCAAGAACAGCCTCCATTGTCCTATGCAGGATAGCACTGACCATATCGCAGCTGAAATGGGGTCTCATGAAGCTGGGGAGAGAAAGGGAAGGGGTTAGATGCTGCATCTTCCAAGTCTCCCTTGCCCCCTTCTCCCTCCTGCCTGCTCTTGCGCACCCTGCTTGGAGCACTTAAGGGTTCTGAGCCGAGCCGCATGGCAGTTCTGGATGACCTCCAGGAGGTATAGCTGATCTTCCTCCAGCAGCTGAAATGCAAAAGTCAGGCTGTCAGTTCCTCACGGGGAGAGGGCTCCTCCGCATCTGATAGTGCAGAGTGGGGGGCAAAAAGCCTGAGCAGTGGGGGGCAGGTCTGAGGGATCCACTCCCTGCTCTCGTTTTATCCAATACTCACCCCTAGGGAAGAGATGTGGAACCCCAGCACGTTTGCAAAGAGAAGGACATGGGGACAGGGGAGTTCGTCCCTGAGTCCTTGGCAAGGCTGTTCCAAGAGTTTTACCCTGGATTCCAAGTCCTATAACAGGGGAGGGACACCCCAGGCCTTGGGGGCTAATCCTGGCCTCCTGCCCCCCGAACATGGCTCCCCAGGGAATGTGCCCCTCCTGCTGACAACTGCCCCCTGCCTTGCCCTGCAGCCCAGCCCCTTGCTTCCTCCATCGGACCCCACAAAACAGGGTGGTCACTAGGGGGGGGTGTTGGGTTTCCAGATGCTGGCCCGGATGGACCTTGGGTCGGATCCAGCCATCTGGCTCTGGGCTTCTTTTGACTAGCTGCCCCCCCCAGCCCATTCCTGCCCTCCTCTGTCCCAAAAAGGAGGGCCACTTGCTCCTCCTGACACCACGGGCTGCTCCGGGCCTTGCAGGGGGGCCACCCTGTTGCGGCCAATCAGGCGTCTTAAGCACCTGAACCTAGAAGAGACGAGCAGAGAGAGCGACTCAGAATCCAGCAGCCCCAATTCTTGGGGGGTGTTTGTGTGTGAGGAGGGACATCTGGCCCAATTCCTTCCATCTCTCTGCAGTTCAGTGACCTGAAAGGGCATCACCAGAGCTGGAAAGAAGAAGCCCAGAGCACAAAGGGCTGCCAAAGAGAGAGAAAGGAGGCCTCAAGTGCTATGGGTTCAAGAGCTCTAGCCCAAAGGAAAGACAAGCATTGCCAGCTGTTAAAGGGCTGCTCTGCTTCGTTGTCTTAGGACAGCCTTGCCCTTCCTGGAGAGGGTGGAGATCCCTAAGAGGGTGCACATTAAGGTGTCCCAGAAGAGGAGCAGAACATGAGGAAGGTGGTGGAGTCTTTCATGGAGCCAGAGAGACCCCCAGGAAGGGGGAGAAGGCCAATGTAGGGCAGCTGGAGAGATGCAAAATGGAGCCAGGCAGAGGTGTAGTGGTTGGAGGGATGGACCTGGGAGCTCAGGGTTTGAATCCCCACTCGGCCATGAAGCTTCCTGGTGGACCTTGGGCCAGCCTAACCTACTTTGCAGGGCTGCTGTGAAGATAACAGTTGGTGGCAGGGAGAACCTTGAAGGCCACCTTGAGCTCCTGGAAGGAAAGTGGGCTAGGAATGTCCTAGTAAATAATGAAAAGGGGAAGGCAGGGGATGAGTGTGGAGGAGCTGAGCTCTCTGGAGAAGATTGGCTGGGTTGATTTCCAGAGAGTTAAGGCTGTGCAGAGGACCCCAGGACTTGCCCCCCACCCCCAGGAGACCAAGAGAAAGGGAAGAAATCCTACTAACAGTCTGCACATTTTCTTCACAAAAAATCCCACCCACCACTCTAAACTAGCTAACTAAAATGCCCACCCAAGACTAACTCTGACCCCAACCCCAGCCCTAAGCCTAACCCTAACCCCCACCCTAACCCTACACTTACCCCTAACTACTCCTCTATGCACAAAATAAATATATACAAAATGTGCACAAAATAAAAATATGAAAACAAAAAACCAAATAAAAAAGTAAAATTAAATGTTAAAATTAAAAAGTAAAATAATAAAATAAAAATAAATAGAATCAAATGAATCAAATAAAAGTAATAAATCAAATAACAATCACATTAATACCTCTCCTTTTCATCTCCAACCACCACAACGCCTCTCTCTACTACTCAGCTTGCCTCAATGGCTGCCTGCAAGTGGTGGGTTTTTTTTTATAAGATATTTATTAAAAATTTTAGAGGTACAAAAAGAGAAAACAAAAAACATCATTTTTAACAACAACAACAAAAAACAAAAAAGGAAAAAAGGAAAAAAGAAAGAGCAGAGAATTAAAATCCATAAAGCAAAAAGAAAAAAAACAAGGAAAAATACAACAAATCTTCCCATTACTTATCTTTCATTAGCTTATTTCCCTGACCTCCTTGCACCTCCCTTTTTTGTATTCTAGGTCAATTATCCATTCCAGCAAATCCTTTCCCTCTTTTCAAATTTTTGTCCTGTAATTTATCTTAATACAGTGGTACCTCGCAAGACGAAATTAATTCGTTCTGCGAGTTTTTTCGTCTTGCGAATTTTTCGTCTTGCGAAGCACGGATTCCCATAGGAATGCATTGAAAATCAAACTTGCAAGACGTTTTCGTCTTGCGAAGCAAGCCCATAGGGAAATTCGTCTTGCGAAGCAACTAAAAAAATAAAAAACTCTTTCGTCTTGCGAGCTTTTCATCTTAACGAGGCATTCGTCTTGCGAGGTACCACTGTATTAATATAACTTTACTTTCCCTCCTTTCACCAATTAACAGTCTGTTTTTTCCTAAATCTTTGTAACATTTCTGCTAAAATCACATAAATTCATTCCAACGTCATTCTAACATTCATTAATTTTGCAATGTTTTTGTAAATAGTCTTAAAATTTCTTCCAATCTTCCTCCACCGACTCTTCTCCCTGGTCTCAGATTCTGCCAGTCATTTCCGCCAGTTCCATGCAAGTGGTGGCTTTTAATGGAGAAGCAAGAGATGTCACAAAGGAGGGCAGGTCCTGGTCACCGTGGCAACCTCCCCACCTGGACCTGGCCCCTCCTGAGAGGTGATGCCCCACTGTCAGAACTTGGAGGGACCTGCTGTTCCGCCTGCAGCCCCATTTCCAAAGGGAGACCCACATCCTTCAAGGCAGGCTAGGGGTCTCCATAGCGCAGGATTGGACCATCTGCTTTGCATGCAGGCCTTTTGTCCTTGGCAGCATCTCGGGGGGGTGGCTGGGAATGCCCCCCCCTCAAAACCCTGGAGAGCTGCAGCCAATCAGTGCTGGCTAATTGAAGAAGGATATTGAGCAGCTGGAAGGTGAGCAGAGAAGGGCGACTAAGATGATGAAGGGTTTGGAAACAAAGCCTGATGAGGAATGGTTGAGGCAACTGGGTATGTTTAGCCTGGAGAGGAGGAGACAGAAAGGAGAGCCATCTTCCAATATCTGAAGACTGCAAGAGGGAGCAAGCTTGTTTTCTGCTGCTCCAGAAGGGAGGGCAGAACAGGAGATTCAGACCAAACATTAGGAAGAACTTTCTGATGGTAAGACTCTGGGACGGTGGTGGACTCTCCTTCCTTGGAGGCTTTTAAGCAGAGGTTGGATGCCAATCTGTAAGAGATTCAGCTGCAATTCATAGAATCATAGAGTTGGAAGAGACCACAAGGGCCATCGAGTCCAACCCCCTGCCAAGCAGGAAACACCATCAGAGCACTCCTGACATATGGTTGTCAAGCCTCTGCTTAAAGACCTCCAAAGAAGGAGACTCCACCACACTCCTTGGCAGCTAATTCCACTGTCGAACAGCTCTTACTGTCAGGAAGTTCTTCCTAATGTTTAGGTGGAATCTTCTTTCTTGTAGTTTGGATCCATTGCTCCGTGTCCGCTTCTCTGGAGCAGCAGAAAACAACCTTTCTCCCTCCTCTATGTGACATCCTTTTATATATTTGAACATGGCTATCATATCACCCCTTCACCTCCTCTTCTCCAGGCTAAACATGCCCAGCTCCCTTAGCCGTTCCTCATAAGGCATCGTTTCCAGGCCTTTGACCATTTTGGTTGCCCTCCTCTGGACACGTTCCAGTTTGTCAGTGTCCTTCTTGAACTGTGGTGCCCAGAACTGGACACAGTACTCCAGGTGAGGTCTGACCAGAGCAGAATACAGTAGCACTATTCCTTCCCTTGATCTAGATGCTATACTCCCATTGATGCAGCCCAGAATTGCATTGGCTTTTTTAGCTGCCGCGTCACACTGTTGGCTCATGTCAAGTTTGTGGTCAACCAAGACTCCTAGATCCTTTTCAAATGTACTGCTCTCAAGCCAGGTGTCACCCATTTTGGGAGCGCATAGCACTGGCCTACTTTACAGGGATGCGGAGCATCCGAAAGTGCCTGACAAATGTTGAGCCTCCCATTTCATTGTGGGGAACAGCTGCAGCGCATCAGGAGGCGTCCCTCAACTTCCATTTCTACTCTCTCCTGCAGCCAAAGGGGCTGGGCTGGATTACCAAATAGGCAGAGTAGGCACTGGCCTATGGGCCCCACACTTTTTAGGGGTCCTGCAACAATGGATCAAAATAATACTGATTTGATCTTGAAAGAAAACGACAATCAAGCTTTCTTAGTTCAATGTTATTCCAGCGTGCACACGAGGACTGCCCCCTGCCCAGATTTTGTCTGCCAAGGGGTCTCCACAGAGTTTAATCCAGCACTGCCCCATGAACAGCCCAGTATACCTGAAGGAGCGTCTCCACCCCCATTGTTTTGCCCAGACACTGAGGTCCAGCTCCGAGGGCCTTTTGGTGATTCCCTCACTGTAAGAAGTAGGATTACAGGGAACCAGGCAGAGGGCCTTCTCGGTGGTGGCGCCCACCTTGTGGAACACCCTCCCATCAGATGTCAAGGAAATAAACAACTATCTGACTTTTAGAAGACATCTGAAGGTTGAATTGTTGGGTGTATAAATGATGTTTGTTATATGATTGTTGTTTCTTATATTGTTGTTTGTTTTTTCTATTGCTTGTATGCTTGTGTGTATGTTTTTTTTCTTTTTTCTTTCTATAAATGTATTTGGAGATTATGTCTTTATTGTTTTAAAATAAACAACTATCTGACTTTTACAAGACATCTGAAGGCAGCCCTGTTTAGGAAAGTTTTTAATGTTTGATGTTTTATAATAATAATAATAATAATAATAATAATAATAATAATAATAATAATATTCTGTTGGGAGCCGCCCAGAGTGGCTGGGGAAACCCAGCCAGATGTGGGGGTATAAATGATTCTTTATTATTTTTATTATTATTATTACAACATTTTCAGGTTTTTTTGCTGCCTACCTGGGACTTAAAAACATAAGAGGCCTATTTACTGCATATGACTGGTGGGCTATATTCAAAATGGTGGATCACAGATTGTGCAAGCCTGTCCTACTGTGTGTGTGTGTGTGTATATATATATATACACACACACACACACACACATACATATATATATATATATATATATATATATATGCAGGTTTTGGTGTCCTCGGGTGTCTTCCCGTGTAAAAGTTGGGGTGTCTAGGCGACGTTTCGACGAGGTCTCACTCGTCATCTTCAGGCTGGTGCTTTCGGCTTCTTGTTACTGGAACAGAGCAGGATCTCAGTGTTTGAGTTCCTATAAATACTGTTGAGGGGGTGTGGTGTATAGCCTCCAATGTTCTGGGCAGAGAGGAAGTTCCCAGGCTAGTGTGCCTTTTCTTCTTTTGTTCCTTAATTACTTGAGGGATATCTTGAGTGATTTCTTGAGTGATATCCTGAGTACCACTTAGGTGGGTCATTAGGTGTGGATTAGTTGCTAAAGTCTTTGTGTCTTGACCTCTTGAACTTTGTGAAGAGTTTTTCTGAGAAGATGGCTGTACTGCACTTAGTTGTGCTCTGGCTTGGCTTCGTGTATAGGGGCGAGCTGTGGTTTTGTGGCCTGTGTCAGCCAGATCTGTGTAGGGATTGCAGGGGGGTGCAGCATCCGGAGGTGCCACCATGGTTTGGCTACTGGATGGTGTCTGTAATTTATCTGTGGAGATAAATTATCTGTGGAGATAATCTCCCAGCAGACAAAGGTAATGCCACTGTGGTGATGAACACATCGGACTACCAAGCAAAACTATCAAATCTACTCCAAGATCCTACCTACCAACCTATAAAAACAGATCCCACCACCTATCTGGAAAAAACCACCAAATCCAAAATAAAAGCCTCTCCTATCAGTGAAGAAATCCAGCTAAGAATCATCCCCAGAGAAAAATCATCCAGATGCCCCAAACTCTACGGCCTCCCCAAGATACACAAAGAAGGAACACCACTCAGACCAATAGTCAGCTCCATAGGCTCACCTCTACAAAATCTCGCTAAATTTCTCGCCAAGCAACTTCAGCCCTATGCAGAATCCATCTCTTCACACGTTCCAAACTCCTTCCAGTTCATAGAAACAATAAAGAAGCAAAACCTACATCCTAATGACCTACTTGTGAGCTTCGATGTTGTATCTCTCTTCACACAAGTGCCCATTAATGAAGCCTTGACAGCCATTCAAAACAAATACAATCCCCCCGAATACATCTTGGACCTGACCAACCACTGCCTAACCAACACGTACTTCATCCACAATGGACAAAGATACAAACAGATAGAAGGAGCACCTATGGGATCACCCCTCTCACCGGTCATCGCAAACCTGTACATGGAACACTTTGAAACCAATGCTTTAGACAAGTCAGAACACAAACCCAAACTTTGGCTCAGATATGTTGACGACACCTTTGTAATTTGGCCACACGGGAAGGAAAAACTGGATAGCTTCCTCACACATCTCAACAGCCTACACCCCAAAATACAATTCACTATGGAAATAGAAGCCAACAACCAACTTCCCTTCCTTGACGTCCTAATCTACAAAAAACCTGATGGCTCCCTAGGACACACTATCTACCGGAAAAAAACACACACCAACCGCTACTTACATGCACAATCACACCACCACCCTGCACAAATAAACTCCGTAGCCAAGACTCTCATCTCCAGAACCAAACGCCTGGCTGACAAAGACCACTTGACAACTGAGTTACAGAATCTCTCAAATGTGTTAATTGCCAATGGATACCAGCAAAACAGGGTTACGAAGCTAATCCAAAAAGAAACACCCCCCAAAAACCAAGACACAGAAGAAAACAATGGCATGGCCCTCCTTCCTTATATCAAGGGCACTACAGATAAAATTAGCAAAATCCTCCATAAACACAATATCAAAACAGCCTTTTGCACCAACCAAAAAATAGCCAATATCCTCAGAAACCCCAAGGATAAAATCCAGTTGGAAAACCAAGGGGTCTATGAAATACCCTGCAAAGTCTGCCCAGCCACGTACATTGGACAAACAAACAGACGAATAAATGCACGTATCGCAGAACACAAGAATGCCGTCAAAAAAGAAGAAAAAACTTCCTCTCTTTTCCAACACATGAAAGAAACAGGACACGAAATTAATTTTGCAGATTCCAAATTGCTCTTTAACATGGAACATCACCACAAGAGAATAATCATGGAAGCCATCGAGATAGAGAAACACCCTCACAACATGAACAAGCGTGACGACACATCCCGCTTGCCAGACATCTGGAAATTAACCCTCCCCACAAAAACTGACACCAGATCCAGAGGCACACAGAACGCCATCACCAATCAACCACACCAGACCCAAACCCAGACCCTCTCCACAGATAAATTACAGACACCATCCAGTAGCCAAACCATGGTGGCACCTCCGGATGCTGCACCCCCCTGCAATCCCTACACAGATCTGGCTGACACAGGCCACAAAACCACAGCTCGCCCCTATACACGAAGCCAAGCCAGAGCACAACTAAGTGCAGTACAGCCATCTTCTCAGAAAAACTCTTCACAAAGTTCAAGAGGTCAAGACACAAAGACTTTAGCAACTAATCCACACCTAATGACCCACCTAAGTGGTACTCAGGATATCACTCAAGAAATCACTCAAGATATCCCTCAAGTAATTAAGGAACAAAAGAAGAAAAGGCACACTAGCCTGGGAACTTCCTCTCTGCCCAGAACATTGGAGGCTATACACCACACCCCCTCAACAGTATTTATAGGAACTCAAACACTGAGATCCTGCTCTGTTCCAGTAACAAGAAGCCGAAAGCACCAGCCTGAAGATGACGAGTGAGACCTCGTCGAAACGTCGCCTAGACACCCCAACTTTTACACGGGAAGACACCCGAGGACACCAAAACCTGCATTCCTGTACCCGTGAAAATCTACGAAAGCATATATATATATATATATATATATATGATTATTATGTCCAGTAGCACCTTAGAGACACACTAAGTTTGTTCTTGGTATAAGCTTTCAACCAACACAGCTACCTACCACTGGACTTAAGTAACACCTCCACACTCATGGATTTTCCCAGTTACAAAGTAACCAGGTCTAGCAATGTGCCTTCCCTCTTCAATATTATGTTAACAGACTTAGAATAGTTGTGGATTAGCTAGTCCACACACCTACACCTGCATGCGTGTACACACACACACACACACACACATTTGGCTTTAGATTGAAAATGATGGTCTGCACTCTGCACCTTTGAAAGTTGTCATAAATGCTTACAACTTGTCCAGACTTTGCCTGGGAGACCAGAGTACAGTACTGTTTATTAATTCAATAATATTTCCTATCAGGTTTATTTTAATTGCTTTCTGCCATCTTTCCCAACAGAGAGAAGTTGTCCTTGGGCCAAACTTATGATGGGTATAATTAATTTTATGAAAATAAAACAAATAAAATTATTATGAAATAAAATTATTATGAAATATAGCCACAGCCCTATTTGAATATCCTTTCCTGGTATACATATGGGGGGGTAGGAGGGAGAGAGGGGAAAATAAACTGTGCTAAACCCAATCAAGATGTCACTTTTGGGGCACATTTTGTCTTCCAGTCATTTCACCACCTCCCTCTCCCAATTTAGACTTAATTTCTCATTCTCATAAATGCCTTTATCACCCATCCTTATAGGCACATCGAGACTGAGAAAAACTGCAGAGAACGTTTTTCAAAATCGGAGTTTAGATACCAGAAATATTTGGCTTCAAGAGAAAAAGAGAGACTTCCAAGTTCCTTTATTATATTTGAACTGACCAATTAAAATGGGGCGTGAGGTGGCTAAACCATTGGGATAATTTGACGTGATCTACAGAAGCAGCTCTTCGTTTTCCCCTCCAAGTGTAGAAATGTGGAAACAAGGTAACGCAGAGCAATGCGGAAAAAATGACAGTATTTACAGTATTTCCAACAGTGCCCAGCCAAATGCTCAGGGGAGAAGCCGGGCCCAGCAATGCGTTTAATGGTAAGCATTTTGGCGGGAAAGAGTGAGTGAGGGGAAGGAGGGAGGAGCGCCTCATGTCGCCGTTAAATCACCTCAGGCTTTTGCTGCGGCGGTTGGCCACGCCCCCTCCTCACCCCGACCGTTGGCTTCTTCGTGGGGGAGGCTCTCCCGCCTCCCCACTTGCCCCGCTCCCCATTTTTGAACTGCGGTCGTCAACGTTATTTTCCTGTCAGAGACCTTTACATGTGGGGTGCAACGGGCCCACCTAGAAATGAAAATACAGTACCCGTTGTCTGCGCCATCCCAATACCCATAATTCCCACCGCCCCAGTTCGTCGGGGTGGGGGAGGGCGGCCATGGGAGGGGCGGAGGGAGGGTTTTGCGCTGGCATACCTAACAGTGGCACACCTGCAGCACACCTCCTGTGGCACACAGCCTGTAGCACACCGCCTGTGGCACACAGCCTGTAGCACACCTGTGGCACACTTGCAGCACACTGCCTGTAGCACACCTGCGGCACACCACCTGTGGCACACCTGCAGCACACCGCCTGTGGCACACCTGTGGCACCTGTGGCACACCGCCTGTGGCACCTGCTTATTGCTGCCCTTGACTCAAGTGCCTCCCTCAAACCAATCAAAGAAATGCGATGAGGCAGACCTGGAAAAATGTGTAGAAAAGTGCTTGTGGTCACCGAAACAGCAGTTCAGGGTATAAATGAAAATTGCAGCTCTTTCTCCCATGTGAGAAGTTGCCTCAGGCTCAACCAGGGGCAGACTTTGGTTATGTGGCAACCTGAGAGAGGACAAATTTTGGCCTCCTCCCCTAAGTATTTCTTACTTTCACAATAATTCCTTTTGGTTCAGTGGCTTTTTATGGATCTTCTCAGACGCTACCCCTATCAATACTGTATAGGTTTTTTTATTATTATTATCATTATTATTTTGCGTCTTCTCAGCTCAGTGCCCTGTGGCGGGGAACCGGCCACAGCACCCTAAATCCGGTGTTGCCTCGGCACAGGGATATAAAGAGCTTTCTAGCATGTGCATCACTATAAATTGGTGCTTTTCAGAAGAGTAGCCACCCTGAATTGCTTTGGGAGGAAGGGTGGGAAGGGAAATTTAATAAACAAATAAATAAATGGACGTGTCAGGCTCTGGTAGCAAGAGTCTGGTGTCAATTTCAGACCTAACACATTTATTATGGTAAACTCTTTTGTGGTTTAGTGATTCACCTTTGTGGCACTGGGCAAAGTAAGCTTTACAGAGTGCAACAATAAAGAGGTTTAAAAGCAAACAACCCCTTTTTGAGATCAGTTTTGGGAACTGAAGCTGCCACCTTGGTTTCCTGCAACCACAGCCCTCAACGCTCCAACAGTACTTTGATTCCTTTCGTAGAGCTCCATGGAAAAACCCAAGTTTTTATTTATTTTCTGATTTGTTAGATCCTCAGTAAATATCACTCTCTGGTGCACACTCTGTTCATGGTGCACACTGGTGTTTTTTGTTTCAGCTGTGATAAAAATCACAGCTGAAACAAAAACATCAATGTGCACCATGAACAATTATAGAAAGAGCTAAAACCTAAAGCTGAGTTCCTAATAAAAGCATTTGGCACTTTTGCCATTTGGACTCCTCTGTGTCCTGAACTTTTGCCTTGTAAATAAGCCCACAGAAGTTACTAGCCTACAATTGAGAGAGAGAGAGAGTAGCTGGTGCTTCCATACTGGTCCCGGAGATTAGGAAGCCCTTCTCTGCAGCCAGCATGGTAAAAAAAACAGGCTACTAGTGGCTCCTTTAGCAGGCCATTTAAAAAGTTGCCTTTTATCATATGCACCTGTCCACCACAAGTCTACTGCGTCACCTTGCTGGCCAAGGAGGAAGGGGCAAGTGATCCTTCACTCCTCAGCCAGGTTCCTCACTTGCCTATATAGAACTCCTAGTTGCCTATAGCAACCAGGAGAGTTCTTAAATACAAAGTTTTACCAGCCTCGCACAGCTGCTTGCATATAGACTTTTTAACCTTGTGTTGAAGGATGTAAGTAAGTCTCCTTTCAAGCCCTGAAAGCTGACCAAGGGCAGTCTTCAGGTGACTTAAAGGTAAAGGGACCCCTGACCATTAGGTCCAGTCGTGGCCAACTCTGGGGTTGCGGCGCTCATCTCGCTTTATTGGCCGAGGGAACCGGCGTACATCTTCCGGGTCATGTGGCCAGCATGACTAAGCCGCTTCTGGCGAACCAGAAAAGCGCACGGAAATGCCATTTACCTTCCCGCCAGAGTGGTACCTATTTATTTACTTGCCCTTTGACGTGCTTTCGAACTGCTAGGTTGGCAGGAGCAGGGACCGAGCAATGGGAGCTCACCCTGTCTAGGGAATCGAACCGCCGACCTTCTGATCGGCAAGTCCTAGGCTCTGTGGTTTAACCCACAGCGCCACCCGTGTCCCACTTGCTGAAGCTTAAAAGGAAATGTCTAGGGCCTGAAGGTATCCATGAATGGCCTTAAGCTACTTGTGAAAGCGGTGAAAGCGGTCACTGTGGTGGTAGCAACCATTGGGGCACGATCCTTTGGAGACCAGATCCGCCTCCTTTTTGGCAGCCTCTCCCCCACCCCACCCCACCAATACCACCGCTTCAACAGCTCTTGGCAAATAGGAACCGCTGCTGGTCTTCTCCCAATGGCAGAGGGTTGGACTACAGGGAGCAGCAAGGTTTACCTCGCCTGGGCCGGTTCACTCCAGCAGAGATCCCTTTGTGGACCGGATTGCGCGCATGTGTGAGCGCCCACGATTTCCAGCATCTGCGTCTGCACAGATGCAATTTCCGGTGCCGCGGAAGCGAGTCCCAGTGCTGTGCTGGTTCAGCGCAGCGTGTGGGGACTCGCCGGGCGGGCAGCTCAGTTTGGGGGTGGCTCATGATCCCGTTAAATGACCTCCATGGGTCGCTTGTGGCCCATGGGCCTTAGGTTGCCTACCCCTGACATAGGCTTTCAATTCTCTACGACTGAGCATGCGTCATTTGAGATGACGGAACATAGGAAAAGGGACTGTTGCTATTTAAACCCCACCGGTCTCCCACCCTTAGTATCGCAAGATTGTCCTGATGGCACTTGGACTAAAATTGTCAACCAAAAAGCTTTACTTTTCTGGTTTATCACCGCAACAGTTATTAACACTGGGCTTCAGTAAAGCAAATAATTTAATTTTGATATCATAATTTACGATATCGAGCGACACAGTAAATTGGCCACGATAAGGAAATTTTGTCCATGGTATGATTATTTTCCACCTAGTCATTTTGACATGTTGGCAACCTGTTTGTAAAATTTGACAATTCCAAAATACAGGCGCGCTTTTGCTTTTGCAAGATTGAATATACTGCCTTTGGCTGTATTTAATAATAATAATAATAATAATAATAATTTATTTGTACCCTGCCCATCTGGGCGGCTTCCAACAAAGATTAAAAATACATTAAAATGTCACACATTAAAAACTTCCCTGGACAGGGCTGCCTTCAGATGTCTTCTAAATCTCAGGTAGTTGTTTATCTCTTTGACATCTGCTGGAAGGGTGTTCCACAGGGCGGGCGCCACTACCGAGAAGGCCCTCTGCCTGGTTCCCTGTAGCTTTGCTTCTCGCAATGAGGGAACCACCAGAAGGCCCTCGGCGCTTTGAGGGACCTTTGAGGGTTGATTTCAAAAAAATTCACTGGAAAAACAGTTGTATCCCTGTGGAGATGGCAGTATTGAGTCAGTGGCTCATGTGCATCTAGCTTGCACTCTTTATAAGGATTTGAGGAGTGAGGTTATCACCCCTCTATTCTTCTCCATGTTGGGTCACTCAACCATTGCTACTGTGGCCTTCTTTTTAGCAGATAAAGATGATCAGGTTACAGCAAAAACTGCAAGGTTTTTAGTGGGGGCAATTAGAATAAGATCTATTATTTGATTATTGATGCAAACCTCTAAAATGTATTTTGTATAGTTACGTTTGTATAGATGTACTCTATCTTCAGTACATATTATTTTATTTTATTGCTATGGCTAGTGGCTGATGCAAATAAAGATTCTTCTGATTCTGAAAAGGACTGTTGCTGTCACTTTTCTGAAAAGAAAAAAAACAGTCTTAAAAATTTATAGGGATCTCAATTTGAAATAGCTCTTCAATAATTTAAATTTCAGGGAGTACTGTAGTAAACAATGGCATTTAATCTGATACGGAAAACTGACCTAGTTAAACCAAGCTTAAATGTCAAGTTGCTAAGCATCACATCCCAATGCAAACTTAGACTGTAGCTTGCAAACTGTGTACAGTATTTCCTTTCAACCTGTCCAAGAAAGAAAGTTTACACTTCTTATATTTTAAGCTTGAGAAATGCACTGAAGTGGTACAGCGTATCCCCAATTTTATCTTCTTAGATACTTGTGGATACTTCTTTATTGAACTTGTGGACATTTACTTTTGGGTTTAGTCACTCCATGGACACCTTCAAGCAAGGCAACCTGGAAGACCAGTCAGTAGTCAGCAGGATGCAGAAAAAATACTGGAAAACAAAACAAGTTTTAATAAAGGTTACAGGAAAGAAAGAAGATGAACATGTGGTAGCATCTGACGCGGAATTAGATGCCAAAATAGAGGTAATTATATACATATACATATATATATGTATACAGTTCTTTATAGTACCATGGGTTGCATACAACTTTTACTCAGAGTAGAACCATACAATTAAATCAGGGCTATTACTTCCAATAGGTTTACGCTGAGTAAAACTTAGCTGAATTTATCAAATGGTTATTGATTCAGCTTGTATTTGGGAGGTTTGCTAGTTAAATCAACAGTTATTTTAATGTTCACATTTGTTTTTCTGGCCAAATTAATTTGCTGACACACCTTTTATTTTTAAGGTTTTTCACAGCATTCAGGTGACCTGTACAGATCTTCTGAAGACAATTGAAAAATACCAGCAGAGACTTAATGGTAAAATGGACAAAAATCTACCTATTTGTTGCTTTATAATAATGCTTTGCTTGATGTCAGATTCCATGTTACAGTGAAATAAGATATATATTCTATACTGAGTGAGATGAATGTTTTCAGGCTTTCAGTTTTTGCCATATATTATTCATAGCACTTTACAACAAGAGGTGTACCATAAGTTAGTTAATAATTCCTGCACTTTCAGGTTGTGAGATTGATATTAAATAGCTGTGAAGACGGTGGCAGGCAGCAGAGTGAATCAGGCCCTTTGAATGTACTTTTGAATGCTTGAAACATCCCCTCATGGAATGGAATGTCAAAGGACCCAGTTCCTTTTTGATGTAACCACAGGGCTGCTCACCCATCTCTGCTTTCAGTAGTTAATTTATTATATCCTTGTTGTCAGAACAGTGCAGCTATGAAAAACTACAGTAAGCCTATCCCTAAAGCCAAAATTGCATAGTCAATACACATTGGGTACAGTGGTGGGTGGGATGAGCCTGCATTTCCTGCAATAGAGAGAACCTCACATAGTTTATGATCTAACAACATCACCAAAAAGAATGCTTTTCCTTTCCTGACCTTGCTTTTAATTTGTGTGAATATGTGTGAACTGATTTATTATGTATCTCCCTTTTGTAGATCTATCTGAGCAGGAAAACGAACTAGGGCTTTTTTTAAAGTTGCAAGCAGATCGGGGTGAAGCTCAAATTGACAAGATGACTGATGCCACTGGCCAGGCCCTCTGTTCTTCTTCCCAACAAAGGTTTGTGTGTTGTATAAAAATAATATGTTGACTAAGGGACGCGGGTGGTGCTGTGGTCTAAACCACCAAGCCTCTTGGGCTTGCTGATCAGAAAGTTGGCGGTTTGAATCCCTGCAACGGGGTGAGCTCCCTTTGCTCCATCCCAGCTCCTGCCAACCTAGCAGTTCGAAAGCACACCAGTGCAAGTAGATAAATAGGTACCGCTGCGGCGGGAAGGTAAACGGCATTTCCATGCGCTCTGATTTCCGTCACAGTGTTCCGTTGCGCCAGAAGCGGTTTAGTCATGCTGGCCACCTGACACGGAAAGCTGTCTGTGGACAAACGCCGGCTCCCTCGGCCTGAAAGTGAGATGAGTGTCACACCCCATAGTCGCCTTTGCCTGAACTTAACTGTCCAGGGGTCCTTTACCTTTACCTTTTACTTAATACGCTGACTGAGTGTCAGAGTCTTTTTTGATGTTCCAGAGTGCAAATAACTTGAATTGAGACAAGAGTAAGAACACTTCTTCAAAAACTAATGAATCCACAAGTGTTACCGTATTTTTCACTCTATAAGACGCACCAGACCACAAGACGCACCTAGTTTTTGGAGGAGGAAAACAAGAAAAAAAATATTCTGAATCTCAGAAGCCAGAACAGCAAGAGGGATCGCTGCGCAGTGCAAGCAGCAATCCCTCTTGCTGTTCTGGCTTCTGTGATAGCTGTGCAGCCTGCATTCGCTCCATAAGATGCACACACATTTCCCCTTACTTTTTAGGAGGGAAAAAGTGAGACTTATAGAGCAATAAATATGGTAATTTCTCTCTGCTAGCTCTGTTTAGGTGTTCTTCACTCCCATGTCAAACTATATGAGAACAAGGAGCACATTGGACCGAGTAGCCTCACCTCATGCCTGATGTTGCACATTCTTCCCTTGATATCTGCAAATATAGCACAAATGTCTGTAGTTAGAGGGCCTTTGCGTGTATCACTGTATGTGTGAAGCCTTCTCTGGAATCTGCAGGCAAGATAGAAATTCACTAGAAGGGAGGGTATAATATCTGCTGTATCTGACTGGGGATGATAGGTAAGACCAGTTTTTGAAAATGTCTGCATAAGAAGCTTCTGCAAAGACCATTTTGACTAAAAGTATCTGTTAAGTTGTGGGTGAACATATCAGACGACACAGCGATTCTTCAAACAGCTCTTCTTTATTCAAATGCCAGAACAGAACTGAACTGAAGGCCTCAGTCAGCCTGCTTATATAGAGCTCCAGTACCTTGTTACTGTAACAACTTTCTAAAACTATCCAATCACTGAATGTCACTTTTGATCCTTCATTTGCATACTAACTATCCAATCACTGAACGTCACTTTCGATCCTTCATTTGCATAACTATCTACAGTATCCCCCTGATGGCCCAGGGTGAGAACTTCAGTACATAACAGTATCCATGCAGAATTCAAATCGCATTCATATATGCTCAGGTTATTATTTGCAAAAATAAACTTTGCTGCAAAATTACGTGACTTGACTCACTATGAAGATATCCACGAAATAGTGTTTAGGATTAATGGATAAAATTCCAATTTTTTTAATGGTATTTTTGAAGTAAATGCGATGTACATCTCAATTGGATAGCGTTTAAGATATTAATAGTCTGGTGCTCTTTATTGCTATGCAAGCTCAACTTCACATGAGCCTCCCATTGAAATCAGGCTGCAGTTTAAAAAAAACCTTTTTTCAGTATAAAAACACATTTCATTGTTATAAGGTAAGGGCAGACACAACTATTTACAACATGACTAGTATTATTTTACTTAGAAGTAGGGTTTTAGTATCACTCATGGTGGTTGTACATACATCATTGAATGCAACACCCTCAACTTTATTTGCTTTTTAACAAGGACGTTAAAATACAGTGGTGCCTCGCTAGACGAAAAGAATTCGTTCCGCGATTCTCTTCGTCTAGCGGTTTTTTCGTCTTGCGAAGCAAGCCCATTGACAGCTTAGCGGATTAGTGCTAGAGCTGTCAAGCGGCTTCCAGCGATCAGCTGTTAAGCGGCTTATCAGTGGAACAGCTGATAAGCGGCTTAGCGGCTTAGGAAAAGGGCAAAAAAAGCAAAAAAACCCCGCCGGGGGACGCAAGATTTTTTCGTCTTGTGAAGCAACCCCATAGGGAAATTCGTTTTGCGAAGCGCCTCCAAAACGGAAAACCCTTTCGTCTAGCGGGTTTTTCATCTTGCGAGGCGTTCGTCTTCAATACAAATATTGATGATTGGAACTGCTCTATGTCCTCTGCCAGGTACCATTGGTGTTTTGATGTGATAACTAATCCAGTTCACTTTCCCCCTCACTTCAGGCTAGCTCTTTGCACGGCTTTGTCTCGCCTCGGACAAGAACTTGCAACCTTTAGTCGGAGGGCCGTGTCAGATACTTTGCTTACAATCAATCGAATGGAGCAGGCGCGCACAGAGTATAGAGGGGCTTTGCTGTGGATGAAGGATGCTTCGCAAGAACTGGACCCAGACACTTGCAAACAAATGGAAACATTCAGAAAAGTAGATATTCCCAAAGCTAAGATGTCCTAGGCCAGCTTTCCCCAGCTTGTTGCCCTTCAGATGGGCCTTCCCTGTGGAATGCCGTCCCACCAGATGTCAAAGAGAACAATAACTACCAGACTTTTAGAAGACATCTGAAGGCAGCCCTGTTTAGGGAAGCTTTTAATGTTTGATGTATTATAGTATTCTAATATTTTTTTGGAAGCCGCCCAGAGTGGCTGGGGAGGCCCAGCCAGATGGGCGGGGTATAAATAAAATAATAATAATAATAATAATAATAATAATAATAATAATAATAATAATTATTATTATTATTATTATTACTATTACTATTGCTATTATTATGTTTTGGACTACAACTCCCATTATCCCTGACCATTGGCCATGCATCCTGATGTCACGTGTGCAACATTGCCCCCGCCCCATCATCCTTGCAAGCCGGCTCCTCTGCTAATGGGAATTGTGATCCAAAAGGTTGGGGTAGACTGTTGTAGGCCCTGTTTCTTCCAGGGATCGTATCTGGGGAAGGATTGGTGATGAGTTTCAAGCACATTCACTCTCTTCTGAAATCTTTCCACACTCCATCACACCAAGAAGTGGGAATCCCATATTTATTTGTACTTTAAATCCCCCTGGTTCTGCAGGATAAAATGCACTTTTGGAGATTTCAAGAAAGGAGTTAAAGGGAAAGAAACAAAGGCTTGCTTGTCTTTAATTAAGAGTAATAACTCTTGCGGTGTGTTTGTGTAAATAATGGAGGAATAGGAAGACATATCCTCCTAAATAATCACTGCAGAAGTAATTTATTATTTTGCTTATGTTTGTTTGAATTGGCAAGGAGATGTCCAGTCAGTGCTTCATATTCAGCATGTGAGGAATATGTAAAGTATACACAGATCAGTATACAACATACAAAAAAGCTAATGGGAATTGTCATAGCACTAATACAAGGTTAACTGTTCCCCCATACCGTATGTGCCAAGCCTGATCTTATAGGCTGCTGTGCTTGTGCAGAAGCTCATATGATTAGGCTGCTAAGTATAAATAGTGAATTTTAGAGCATGCTCCTAAACGAGTGCTGTGCTGATTTGTTTGCTTTCAAACGTCATTTCAGTTTCCTCTTTAATTATTCTAGGTGCAGGTGCAGGTAAGAAATACCAAAGCACAGTTTGATAAGATGAAGATGGATGTTTGTCAGAAGGTGGATCTTCTTGGAGCCAGCCGCTGTAATATGCTGTCACACTGTCTTGCTGTCTATCAGGTATCCACTCCCGTATTAGATGGCGTGAGAATTTCTATGCCATTGATGAATGACCTTTGAAGTTGAACAGGTTTAGCTTAATGTAGGCCCTTCCTGTGTTCATAATGATCTAG
The DNA here is from genome assembly GCF_964234715.1 of Podarcis melisellensis. NCBI lineage: Eukaryota > Metazoa > Chordata > Lepidosauria > Squamata > Lacertidae > Podarcis > Podarcis melisellensis. Next base: position 125,333,947 of record NC_138528.1, on the reverse strand, counting down.
TAGGCGTAGGATGCTTAAGAACAGCTGACTGATGGAAGTATAAACGATATACAGTGGTGCCTCGCAAGACGAAATTAATTCGTTCCGCAAGTTTTTTCTTCTTGCGAGTTTTTCGTCTTGCGAAGCACGGTTTCCCATAGGAATGCATTGAAAATCAATTAATGCGTTCCTATGGAGACCGCTTGCCAGGCTGGCGGTGCGGAGAAGGGCTTTTCTCCCCACCGCAAGCCTTCAGCACAGGTACGGGAACAGAGGGGAAGGCGCACAGCGCTTCTCCTCTGTTCCCGGGGCTTGCGGTGGGAGGAGGGTTTTTCCTCCACACCGCCAACATTCAGAACAGCATTCTGAATGTTGGCGGTGGGGAGGAAAACCCTCCTCCCACCGCAAGTCTTCAGGACAGCCTTCCGAAGGCTGGCGGCGGGAGGAGGTCTCTCCGCCCCACCGCCAGCCTTCGGAGCAGCCTTCCGAAGGCTGGCGGTGGGGCGGAGAGACCTCCTCCCGCCGCCAGCCTTCGGAGCAGCCTTCCGAAGGCTGACGGTGGGAGGAGGTCTCTCCGCCCCACCGCCAGCCTTCGGACAGGTACGGGAACAAAGGGGAAGGCGCGCAGCGCTTCTCCTCTGTTCCCGGGGCTTGCAGTGGGAGGAGGGTTTTTCCTCCCCACCGCCAACATTCAGAACAGCATGGTACAGTGGTAGGAAGGTAAACACGTTTCCGTGTGCTCTGCTTTCCGTCACGGTGTACGGTTGCGCCAGAAGCAGTTTAGTCATGCTGGTCACATGATCCAGAAAGCAGTCTGAGGACAAACGCCGGCTCCCTCGGCCTGAAAGCGAGATGAGCACCGCAACCTCATAGTTGCCTTTGACTGGACTTAACTGTCCAGGGGTCTTTTACCTTTACCTTACACATTTAAAAGCAGCATCATGCCACTTAATCAGTCACAGCTTCCCGCAAAGAATACTGGGAGCTGTAGTGATGTTCAGGGTGCTGAGATTGGTTTAACAGTTAATCCCTCTTTCGAAGCAAGTCAGAGGATAGCAGCTATATGAGGGGAATAGGAATCTACTCACCACTCTCCGCAGCCTTAACATAACTACAGTTCCCAGAGTTCTTTGAGGGAAGCCATGAATGTTTAAAGTGGTAGGATACTGTCCTACATGTACAGTGCAGATGGGGCCCTTGAGTAGTTAAAGGCAAGCTTTCCCTATTCACCTTAGAATTAGATCAGTTTTTTTTAAAGCTCCTGTAGAACACTCAGAAAAAAGTCTGTTTTTTTCCTTCAGAAAAAGACAACACCCTTGCTCTCTGTGTTATTTCACCTTTTTGGCAAGCTAGCTGTGCAACCATTATTGACTAAAATGTGTCCCTAAATAACAGCGCTGGAGGGCAAGTGTTTCCTGATGATATTTTAAGTGTAGCCTGTCCATTTCAATGCAATCATATAGAAAAGGAATGACATATATTCATTATTTACTGTATATCCTTTGCTATTTCAATTTTGTGCGCAAAATGATTTTTTAAAAGATAATATCACACACACACACACACACACGTACATACGTATACTGTAAATGTATTTTACTTTGCTTTCTTTAGATGACCTTTTTGCATTTCTGTGAAAAGACTGTTCAAAAGATGAATGAAATTAATGAAGGCTTTGCGCATCTCCACTCGTATCATCAGAATGCATGTGAGGTAAAGATATTTTTCACTTAGTTGGTCAATTAAAAAAAACACGCAAGGTCTACAAAGTAAGCATACTGCATTTTGCTAGCTAGTTTGGGATTGTGTTTCCTTGCTTGTATCCGTTTTATAGCAGAACCTCGGTCGTCAAACGTAATCTGTTTCGGTAGACCATTCAACTTCCGAAATGTTCAACAACATATGCACAAAGGGCTGACAGCAATTTCCACTGAGAAAATTGAAAAACACTCCACAGAGGCCGTTCGACTTCCGAGGCACGTTCAAAAACAGAAGCAATTGCTTCCGGGTTTTCACCGTTTGGCTTCCGAGATGCTCAAAAACCGAGGTTCCACTGTATTTCAAAATATACTGTTTAGTATTTAGGTCAGTCAGCACAGCATCTTCTGCGCTCCAAGTGTATTTTCAAGTGTATACTTAAAACATCTTAGGCCCAAATTACTCATTTTGGAAAGATAGAAGGCCACTGCCAAGCTGTGTCTTCCTAGAAAAGTGTAGTTGGAAAAACGTGTGATGTGATAACATCATATTAATATCTCCCTTTCTCATGCTGCTTCTGGGGCAGAGGTGTGAAAAAAACTTAAGGCATGTAATGACATGTAATTAATTTCCCCATCCACAAGTTATGACTTTTCTTTATCTGAAATATGTGGTTTGAGCCTTAGGTGTAATTCCAAAAAAACTTACATATGAAATAGGATTGGGCTTACAATCACCTGGGAGAAAGTAGTGGTTTGTCTTGCATGGGGACATCATGACTGCCAGGATATTCTCCTCTATTATTTTAATGTCCTTTTAGTTGTTTAGTTGCAGTTGGCTCCTTACCTCTCTCGCCCTGACCTAGCCACTGTGATCCACGCGACGGTCACCTCCAGACTTGATTATTGTAACTCGCTCTACGTGGGGCTGCCCTTGAGACTGACCCAGAAACTCCAGCGGGTGCAGAATCCTGCAGCGAGACTCCTTGCAGGGTCCTCGCTGCGGGATCACATTCACCCGGTGCTATATCAGCTGCGCTGGCTCCCGGTGGAGTACAGAATCAGGTTTAAGGTGCTGGTTTAAACCTTTAAAGCCCTATACGGCCTAGGACCCTCGTACCTACGGGACCGCCTCTCCTGGTATGTCCCACAGAGGACCTTACAGTCTTCAAACAAAAACATCTTGGAGGTCCCGGGCCACAGAAGTTAGGCTCTCAACAGAGCCAGGGCTTTTTCAGCTGTGGCTCCCATCTGGTGGAATGCTCTGTCACAAGAGACTAGGGCCCTGTGGGACTTGACATCTTTCCGCAGGGCCTGCAAGACAGAGCTGTTCCACCAGGCCTTTGGTCAGGGCACAGCCTGACTCCCTCCTTTGGCAATCTTCACAGAACTTTAGCCTAATGGTTGCCATCAATTTGAGTTGAATTAATTTTATAATGAAATGATTTTAGAATGTTGTATTATTTTATTGTTGTTAGCTGCCCTGAGCTATTCGGCTGGGGAGAGCAGGATATAAATAATTATTTATTTATTTATTTATTATTATTATTAGATTTAGGAAGGGCTATTCCAGTTTGGAGAGAGATATTTGTACTGATTAAGTCCCTGCTGGAACAACAGCACCTCCATGGCAAGAAGTGTCCCGAAAAGCCTTTTAAGATGCATGACTATCTTGAAAGGAAAGGGAAAATGAAGCCTTAACTGTGACCATAGTAATAATGTGAAAAAGAAACAAGGCTTGGTAATTCTATCAATAGGTGGCTCATAGAGTCGGCTTGCCTTTTCCACGATTGTGCTTAAGAGTACAGCCCTTTATTTTACACCAGCTGTGGGGCCTTAGCACCTGGTATACCTTAGCACTCAGTCCAGTATACCCGAAGGAGCGTCTCCACCTCCATCGTTCTGCCCAGACACTGCGGTCCAGCGCCAAGGGCCTTCTGGCGGTTCCCTTGCTGCGAGAAGCCAAGTTACAGGGAACCAGGCAGAGGGCCTTCTTGGTAGTGGCGCCCGCCCTGTGGAATGCCCTCCCAGAGAAAAATAACTACCAAACTTTTAGAAGACATGTAAAGGCAGTCCTGTTTAGGGAAGCTTTTAGTGTTTAATAGGTTATTGTATTTTAGTGTTTTGTTGGAAGCCGCCCAGAGTGGCTGGGGAGACCCAGCCAGATGAGCAGGGTATAAATAAATAAAATAATAATAAAATAATAATAATAATAATAATAATAATAATAATAATAATAATAATTGTAGAAGCCAGTGGGGTACATAAAAAGCCGCTGTCAAGACAGGTGCGCAAGGGGGGGTGTTAAGTTGTGGGTGAACATATCAGACGACACAGTGATTCTTCAAACAGCTGTTGTTTATTCACAGGCTAGGGTTCAGTCAGCCTGCTTATATAGAGCTCCAGTACAATGTAACTGTAACAATTTTCTAAAACTATCCAATCACTGAACGTCACTTTCGATCCCTTATTTGCATAACTGTCTACAGTATCCCCCTGCTGGCCCAGGGTGAGAACTTCAGTACATAACAGGTGGGAATATGAACAGGGTTGTGTGATAGGGGTAGGCCTGGTAAGATGCTGCTTAGCAGCACCAGCTTAGCAGTTGGATGGTTGTGGCATTGTCCCATGTCTTCTCAGGAGGATTCCAATTAGGTCCTGGGGCTGGGGTGCTAGCCTGCAGGGGTGCCTGGGGCATCTAGAGATCTGTATCCTTGACTCGTGTGATGGTGGGTGTTGTGGTATTGTGTGCTTGTGTGTTGTGCACATTGAGGTGGCATTGCATCGCCCTGCCATACCCTCAGATTAGCCAGTGTGGATTTACTGCTCCATTTGTGGCCAGCATAAGAGAAGTGCCTCTCATGTCGTGTGACTGGGGGCCAGTGATGCTGTTGTCAAGGACGTAGGAGGCACGGCTCATTTTTGCTGTGTTTTTACATGCTTCTCCCTCTTCGTCCTGTGCAGAGCACATATTGATACAGTGACGTTTCACTGGCATACTGGTAGCATTGTCCAGCCCCAGTGTAATTGTGATAAAGAAGGGGTCCAATATAAGTCAACAGGTAAATAAATCTAATTACGAACCATAGTATTTATTCTTTCTCCCTAGAAGATAACCCATCAGCTGGGTTAGTAGCTTCGCAATGTCCTAATATCAACAGCAAGCTTTCAGCACGCACAGTACTTGTTTAAAACAAATTACATTAAGGTTTTCTGTTTTTTACTATGGTGACCTGACAATTATATGTATAGGAAAGCTAATACTGTTATACAACCAGTCTTACAAGTCTTGTTGGAGGGGGTCAAACTATAGACAATTTTATTTTAAATAACAATTTTATGAGCAATTGCAGAAGCTTGTTAACCAATCTACTGAGGAAGAGAAGGAGAATGCGGAAGAAGAGAGTACCCCTGAAATGCTTGATAAGTAAGTTTTAATGGTTTAACATGTCAGAGAACTAAATAGCCAAAACTGAGCACATAGTCCATCTTTTTGCATGCCAGGTACGGCTAAGGAGGGAGCAAGGCTTACTTCATTTGCTGGAGGCCACATGGTGGTGGGGAGAAAGAGGCAGACCAAGTCAAAGGGGTCAGAGCAACTTGCATATCTTGACATCATAATTGTTACCATCCTGGTTGCTGAGGGTCTCTGGAGGAGGCTGGCCTACCCTTTCCCTTCCTTCATTCTCCAGGCTGTTGCAAGTGAATAAAGATTTCCTTAGCTGGTTCTCAGTGTCATTCATCTCGAGTGGGGACCTGCCAGTGTCTCTCCTCTATTGCATTTAGGGTACACTTTAACAACTGATTCCAGGACATTGGTCTGAGGACCATTTTGCAGAAGCTAAGCAGCTCTGAGCGTGGTCAGTGCCTGGATGTGAAAGATGGGCTATAAAGATGCTAAATAAATAAACTGAAATTAACAGAAGAGTCTGCTCATGACCACCTGGACTGCTTGATGCTCTGTGTAGGATGGGAATTCATATGCCGCCATGCCAGTTGGATACACTAGTGCATTGGCGGCGGGGGGGGGGGGGAGGAACAGAGATCCTCTGTATGTACTGGATCAAGCAGGTACACACAGCTGCTGTTACTCTCTAAATCAGGGGTCAGCAAAGTTTATCTTGCTTGGGTCGGATTGGACCCATGGAGATCCCTCCGTGGGCCGGATCGCCCGCCCGCCCGCAAATTTTGGCATGTGCAGGTGTGATTTCCGGGGTCTGCGTCTGCGCAGATACAATTTCCAGCACTGTGGAAGCGAGCCCCAATGCTGCGCTAAACTTGCGAGCGGGGACCTCGGTTCGGGGGCCGGTTAAAAGACCTCAGCGGGCTGTTTCCGGCCCTTGGACCTTAGGTTGCTGATCCCTGCTCTAAATATTTGGTGCACATGTGGAGCGTCTGCGCTGTATCTTTTGCATGTACAGTGGTACCTCGGGTTAAGTACTTAATTCATTCCGGAGGTCCGTTCTTAACCTGAGGCACCACTTTAGCTAATGGGGCTTCCTGCTGTCGCTGCGCCGCTACACTCAATTTCTGTTCTCATCTTGAAGCAAAGTTCTTAACCCGAGGTACTACAGTATTTCTAGGTTAGTGGAGTCTGTAACTTGAAGCGTATGTAACCCGAGGTACCACTGTACTAGCAAGGGCTGTCAGATGTGATCAGCTAGGTGAATCCAGAGAGCATGAATACCTTGTTGTGGCAATAGGAAGCTACCAAACTACACCCTCCCCACTCCCCATATCCCATTTAGAAATAAACAACACCCACTGGTTTTACAACCCGGGCTGTGGGTTTTCAGCTTTTAAAATAAATTAACATAATACTTAAGGGCAGGACATTTTTCAGCCGGAACTCGCAGGCACCACTGCCATAATAAGAGAACAAGGGTGGCATTTGTGGTGAGTTCTGGCGCTTCTTTTTCTAGGGGGGGGGGGAGCACTGATTAAAGGAAATAGAGCAACTATTCTGTGCAGATATTATTCCTTGAATCTTGACCATATGAATTCAGAAATAAAAATTGGAATCCTAAGAAAACTTACCTGGTGATATGCTCTTTTGAACTCACTGGGATTTACTTTAGAGAAGGTATATGTATATAGGCTTGCACTGTTTTTACTAATATTACCACAAATAAATGCTTTCAGTGGCATAAAGCTTGATATGACTTTTATTTATTTTTACTCAAGGCTGATTTTACTGGATGAAGATGCCTCTGAAATTCTGTCAGACTCAGGTAAGATGCCAAATATTTGGTTAGATTATCTCTGGAACCAGTAACAAAGGCTTTGTGGTGTTTCAGGGCCCCCAGATGATGATGAATATTGGGGGGGGGGAACATTTTGGATTCGCCACTCCATTATTCTTTCCCTTGCATTCAAAAGGTTCCAGATTTAATTCCGGGCATCTCCAGGAAGGGCTGAGAAAGAGTCCTCACCGCTAGTCAGTGTAGACATTAAGTAAGCTTGATGGAGCAATGATCTAAATTGGAATAAGTCAACCTAATGTAATATTTATTTATTTCCAAATTCATTTATAGAATATTCAAGAGGTGTACAAAAGTGGAGCATAATACAGTGGTACCTCGGGTTAAGTACTTAATTCGTTCCGGAGGTCCGTTCTTAACCTGAAACTGTTCTTAACCTGAAGCACCACTTTAGCTGCCGGAGCATGATTTCTGTTCTCATCCTGAAGCAAAGTTCTTAACCTGAAGCACTATTTCTGGGTTAGCGGAGTCTGTAACCTGAAGCATATGTAACCTGAAGCGTATGTAACCCAAGGTACCACTGTACTAATAATAAAGCAAAATTAAAAATATGAAGCCAACAATAATAAAAAAGCTTCAGAAAAGTTATGTACTGAATTGAATAGGATCCAAAATGCAGCAGTCTGATTGGTCCTAGAACAATAGGATTCAAAATGCAGCAGTCTGATTGGTCCTAGAACTATGCAGCAGTATGATTGGTCCGCAGGAGCCACCCAATCCAGCTCCAGGTGGAAGTGAATCCACAACCTGATTGGCCTACAGGAGAATCCCGGAATTAGCCAATCACGTGCAGCCCATTGTGTAAATAATGTATATAAAGCAGATATTGTGGGGGAACTTCCATTTCCTCCTCACCACTATGAGCTGAATAAAGAGCATGAAATCCACTCTCAACCGAGTATATTTCAAGAAATAAGCTAGTCTAAGAAGTCAAAAAGAACTAGGCTATCATAGATAAAAGCATGTACTTGAATCACAGTATGGTTTACTGCAGGATCATGCAGCACCATCACCAAATCGTCATCCACAAATCTAAGTGAGAAGGATGTGCGTAGGGGGAGAGGCAACTTCTTAGATACCATGGTCTAGGGCTACATTTAGCAGTGGTAGGGAGCCTTTTCTGGCCAGTGGGCCAGATCTTAATGGCCCTTATGGGCAAAGGTTTGCAGGTGAGTGAAATTGCACACCTGTCAGTCACCTGACACAATAGCCCTTTGTAGTTTCCCTGTGCTGCTGGCTTAAACCTCCAAAAATCAGAGGTTTATAGAGGAGAGCAGGGATGTTTAACAAAGGGCTTTGAAACAGCCTCACCCTGTTTGAGCCTTTGGTTTTTGGAGGTTCAAAGAGCAGTGCTGGGAGGGAGAAGTGATTTCCATTGAATGAAAACTACTGTCCACTCCTTGAGCAAGGTACACTTACACCATTCATCAGTTAAAAGAGGTTTAAAGACTGTCTCAAGGCAAATCTAAAAATATGTAGTATAAACACCAACAATTGGGAAACACTTGCCTGCGAGGGCTCCAACTGGAGAACAGCCTTTACCAAAGGTGTCATGGGCTTTGAAGACACTCGAACTCAGGTCGCAAGGAAGAAATGTGCTAAGAGGAAGGCATGCTTGGCAAACCCTCACCATGATCAACTCCCGCCCAGAAACCAATGTCCCCACTGTGGAAGGACGTGTGGATCCAGAATTGGCTTCCATGGTCACTTACGGACTCATTGTTAAAACCGTGTTTATGGAAGGCAATCTTACTCGGCACACAAGCCAAAGCTGGCAAAATGCACTCCTATTATATTATTATTACATTTACATTTATATCCCACCTTTTCCCCAGTCTGGTACTCAAGGCAGTTTACAGATAAGAATACAAAAACATATATGAACTAGAAAATGCTAAAAACGGAAAAGCTTATTGCTACATTGAATACAACCCTATGCCTTTAGACAAACTAGAATGTTCTTTTTGGCTTATCTAAGGCTGCAATTCTATACCAACTTACCTGGACATGAGTACTATAAAACTCAATAGATTTACTTCTAGACAGACATGCATCGGAGTGCAGTATAAGTTACATGTGATAAAATTGAAAATCCGGGATAGGGATAAGGTGGGTATAATATGTAGATATAAGGATGGAGCGTGGCATGTTCTGAGCGATAAAGTGAATGTAAAGATTTGTTTCCCAAGGTTGCAAGGACAAAACTATTAAACAGTAAGAGCTATATCCAATTAAGTCATGCTCATTAGACATATTCAAATCAGGGACTTGACTAACTTAGGCCCATTGATTTCAGTGGGTCTACTCCGAGTATGACTTAGTTAATTACATCCCACAATATGTAGCTTTTACTGGTATTTTTGTGTCTGATTTAATTTGTTGCATTATAGTAGCATATTCACTGAGATGATGTAACACCATAAGCAGTATTATTAATGGACAGTGTTGAACCAGATAGATTATTTAGAAATTTCTGCTTGGGATTTATACTTTTATATTTGATACATTTATTTCCAAGAATATTTTCTTCTGGTATTCAAGGGTCAGATGAAACAAAAGAGAACCTCTGTCAGATGGGCAAATCTGGTGATCCATGCATCCCTGAAAAAGGTAATAATTCTCAATCTGCAAAAAAAATAATGCTTCATTTTATTCATTTATTTATTTAACAAAATAATATATGCTGCTTGATTGCAATAAAACGTCAAGATAGTTTGTATGAAACATTATAATAGCTATATAATATAATAGAAAATTAATATATTAACACTTTCCTTTCACAATGGCATTCTCTGTGTACAGAAAATAGCTGTATTGTGATGCATTAAGGACAGTGGGATTGCATTCTTCCTTTGATATTGGGTGCCTGTGCTATACAGCTTGCTTCATATAGTAAAAATATTGATGGGTGGGTGTGTATGCAAAAAAGCAAAGGGGGGGGACAGAGGCAGACACCATGTTCTCTAATGCCCCATTGTTTTAACAACAATTTGGTGAATTCATTAATACCTTTTGCAATCTTTTTAATTGCATTCTCTACAATTCTGCCTCAATTCCTTTTTCTTTTCTTTTTTTTGCATATTCTTTAAAGGAGTGAATTAGTGGACTGTCTTCTCTTCTGTGGTTTTAAGTCTCTCTTTCTTTTTACTATCTCTTAATGAATTAGTCTTTTGGTCTCCACTATCAACTCCACATTTATAACATCCACCACCTCTCTTTCTCCTCTTGACCTGAGGAATCCCATCACACCAGCAGCTGTCTTGCAACTTACCAGCTGGCTTCAGGCTCGCTGAGTTTAAGTTGGAAAAGGGACTAGGAAATACGGGTAATTTTCATGCGGTTGCTAGACAACCAAACTGTCATTCCCTGCCGTTTCTCAGTTAACAGGAAGTATTAGTAGATGCCTCCATGGTTGCTGAGTAACCACTTGCAATCCTCTCCATTTCCCCCTCCCCTGTCACTTAAGGTTTAGTGGCCCAGCTGCCCTGAACTTAGCAGAAAAGTACTACAGCTGCTGCTATTACACTATAATTTATAGCAGCAATAGGAATGTTGCCTAGAACACTACTGAGCTGTTTTTTGTTTGGCCCAGCCATAGCTACCTTAATTATTATTTTTCCCAAAAAATTTATTGGTTTTCACAATATTATAAACAAACAAACAAACAAACACACACACAAGACAAACATAAATCATAGCCTTACTGAAAATTACACTTATTAACTTTGTTAAGTGACTTCCTCGCTTCCCCTTGGTTGAATTTCATTGCATGTCCTTTTAACGGTTTTCCAAATCCCAATTCTTATGAAATTTAACTTAAACATTAACATCCTTAAATCTTCACCTTATGGAATTAAACATATTAATTCATCACTTAACATGAATAAAATCCTAAGCCAATTAAGTATCTGCAAGCTTGCAGCCATAGCTACCTTTAAGCACAATATTTTACAAAAGTAGTAGAAGCTATCAGCCGTGTTGACGTGGTACAGCGTCCGGTTCTGGATGATTGAAAATAAAGCAGTCATGAACAGGAGAGTACCTGAATAGAGGCAGAGGAGCGATAGATCATTCTTGATTAGGAGAAGAAATACCTCTAATATTCATTTACACTGGACAGCAGCTGGCTCACAAAACATCCTCCCTCTGTCTCACCACACCCAGCCTTCTTTGCCGAGAACTCAGGCACAGTCATTATACCTTACTTGGGTTCTGCACCCTCTCCTTTTCATGAATGTAGGATTGTCCAGGCATTATCCAACCCATTTCTCTTTCCTTGCTACCAGTTCGTTTTCGTCTTCCTGAAGCACAGGAGGCAAAGTGGCTTTGCCAAAAGCCGTTCCATAGCGTTTGCTGCATCCTCAGCTGTTGAGGCCGCAAGCCAAATAGCACACACAAAGACAGGCTTATGTCCTAAAAGCAGATCTCTTCCAGCTACGGCATCTGCCAGTGACTGAGGCTGGCAAGCACAGTGCTGAACCCGAGAAACTTGTATGCCACAAGCTAGCTCCATGCAGACTAGACCCAAGTTGCCTACAGGCTGAGGCATGTTTGCAGCCTGTACTTTTCTTCCTGGGGTACTAAATAGCTTTCATCTTTTAAGCAACTGATATAGAGGAGCAGTAATCTCTTGCTGTTGAAAGTTCTCTCGGGGTTTGAAATAAGGGAGTCACTTTAGCAAAGGTAAAGGGACCCCTGACCATTAGGTCCAGTCGTGACCGACTCTGGGGTTGCGGCGCTCATCTCGCTTTATTGGCCGAGGGAGCTGGCGTACAGCTTCCGGGTCATGTGGCCAGCATAACTAAGCCACTTCTGGTGAACCAGAGCAGCGTACGGAAACGCCGTTTACCTTCCCGCCAGAGCGGTACCTATTTATCTACTTGCACTTTGATGTGCTTTTGAACTGCTAGGTTGGCAGGAGCAGGGACCGAGCAACGGGAGCTCACCCCGTCGCGGGGATTCAAACCGCCAACCTTCTGATCGGCAAGGCCTAGGCTCTGTGGTTTAGACCACAGCGCCACCCAGAGTCACTTTACGACCTATTCAATTAGCCTGTCAGTTTGTTTTCATGGCACTAATATTGGAGAACTGTATTTGGGAAATGTGTAGATGAAAACCAAGCCATCAAGTATTTCGAATTCTTACGTACCAGGAATTTTCTATCCCTATATCACTCTGCAATACTTCATTAACTACAATGCCTTGGCAGTAACAACCTTTGGTGGTAAGTTGTGTAAAAAGTAGGAATCTCAATCTATCTCAACCACCACACTTCTCACTCCAGTCAACAGGTAGCAACTGATTCTGTGCCCAGATTCTTTTACAAAACTAACAAAACACTCTGTCAACTAGTTGTACAAGCAGGCGTGTGTATCTATCTCCCACTTCTTTCTGAAACAGCCAAGTGTCAGGATTTTCATTTTTAAAATGACCTTGTGCAGTCTTTGCTACTGGCTAGGAAGGCAGACTTTAATTATGGGGCAAGTTTCTCAGGTCCAGCTCTAGGATCACATTCTGCAATCACTAGAGATCTATGCAAATGAGAGATCATTTGTGGTATGTTATTGTATATTGATATACTTGAGAACAAAGAATGACGGTATTGCTAAATAACTTTCTGAGGCATAAGTAGCCCCAAGGGGAAGAAATAGGCTGCCATTCCTTTACCATCATCTTTTTATTTTACATTTATTTCAGAATTTCCAACAGATTCTTTGGAAGAAGATTTTGAGAGAGATTTTTCTTTCCTGGAGAATTTATCAAGCCCCAGTTCTTCAAGCAGAGGAAATATTATACAGGAATTTCCCTTCACGGATCTCCCTGTTCAGGAACCTGCAGCAGAGGCAAAATGCCTAGCACTCTCATCTGGATTTCTGCCTTCACAGCTCCTCGATTTTGGCCTTCATAGTAAGTATTAGGAAAGGCAGTTTTGTGGTAACATAAATGGAGGAGAAACATGATTTAGCAATGGATTGAATGAGGGGAGTGACCAAGACAGGGAAGCTAATGATAAATACTAAGGCCATGTGACTGTCAACCGGCTGGTGATGTCAATGGATAAAGAGTGTCAATGAACAGAGAAGGGCTTGGGAGAAAAGATTAAAAGTATGATCTTGGACATACTGAGCATGATAATGTACCCAAACAGAAACACCAGGGAGGCACTTAGATGTGGGATTAGATGGAGAAAGTTATGGGGAAGAGAGGTGGAGATAGATATGTACATATATACCGTATATTTAAAACGTTTAGTGACTCAGATTGCCTACCTAATTGGCACCTGCATACCACCCAACTTTTTCAGGTAAAAAAAACCAGGACATGCATCTTCTGGGATGTGCTCCCAGGCGAGTCACATGATGCACCAAACCCCTGTCAGGGTGAGAGTTCCATCACCCAAAATGGCCACTGCGATAACATGCGAAATATTAGCATGTCCCCCTTCCCGCCTCCACCGTGACACTTGTTAGGCACGCATCTGCTGTTCCTAGAATATTTGCTAGGCCCCAAAATCTAAACTCTTGCCATAGTTATTATTGATGGTGTAGAGGTGGGCTTACCTGAACAGCTGTCAGCATTAAGAAATGTGTCAAATTAAGACGATCTTCCTTTTTTTCCCTCCCGGAGGTTGGATTGCACAGTCAGAATTTCTAGACCCTTTTTCCAAATCAGAGCCTGAGAAGCAGCAAGGACCTTCACAAACCTCACCAAAGATGCCACAAAAGTGTAAGTGATATATTTCACACAAATCCTTTTGTGGGGTGTGCATGTTCATTTTGTGCAATGTAGAGGGACGTGGGTGGCGCTGTAGGACTTGCCGATCAGAAGGTCGGCGGTTTGAATCTCCGTGACGGGGTGAGCTCCCGTTGCTCGGTCCCTGCTCCTGCCCACCTAGCAGTTCGAAAGCACATCAAAATGAAAGTAGATAAATAGGTACTGCTCTGATGGGAAGGTAAACGGCGTTTCTGTGCGCTGCTCTGGTTCGCCAGAAGCAGCTTAGTCATGCTGGCCACATGACCCGGAAGCTGTACGCCGGCTCCCTCGGCCAGTAAAGTGAGATGAGCGCCGCAACCCCAGAGTTGGCCACGAATGGACCTAATGGTCAGAGGTCCCTTTACCTTTACCTTAGCTTCTGAAAAGGAAGGTAATCCTGACAACCATAATGTACTCTGATTCCCCTGGGTGAGAAATCAGCTCTTTAAACAAACTGTAAAGGCAAGTTTGAGGGAGAGATACAAATGCGGATTCCCCCCCCCCACACACACACATTGAGCATGAAGTGATACCATGCTTGGGACAGGGCAGTGTCCAGTAGAAAAAGAAAGCCCCTCTAACCCCATTCTGGTCTTCCACTTTAAATGGCAGCCACAGTAGCTTCATTATGTAAATAAAATTCCCAAGGAAAAGTAGCTGAATTATATGTAATGCTTGCAGTACTAAACAGACAACTTGTTTTACTGTCCATTGACCTTGATTGTTAGGAATACAGTGGTACCTCTGGTTACGTACTTAATTTGTTCCGGAGTTTCGTTCTTAACCTGAAACTGTTCTTAACCTGAAGCACCACTTTAGCTAATGGGGCCTCCGGCTGCTGCCGCACCGCCGGAGCACGATTTCTGTTCTCATCCTGAAGCAAAGTTCTTAACCCGAGGTACTATTTCTGGGTTAGCGGAGTCTGTAACCTGAAGCGTATGTAACCTGCAGTGTATGTAACCCGAGGTACCACTGTATTTGTTTTTTTATTAAATAGTTTTAAAAATTAACAGCTATTATTTCTAAGTGGCTTAAAAGGATACAGTACAAAAAAGTAAAAATCACCAATCCACTCATTAATTAAGATGAAGAAAATGTCTGAGCAGTAAAAAATATTTCTTAAAAGCTGTGTCTAGGTCAGGGGTACCCAAACTTTCTTCAAAGAGGGCCGGATTTGATGAAGTGAACACGCATGAGGGCCGAACTTTTTCTACGATGATTTTATTTTAGGATTTGACCCCAATAGATAAACCGCCACAAGGGCCGGGTGAAACCCCCAAAACAGACTTTGGACATGGCTGGTCTAGGTCAAACAATGAAATCCGTTTCTTTTACCTGTATTTCAGCTGTGGAGAAGACTAGTAGCCAAGACATGTCAGCCTGGTTTAGTGCCTTTGCAGACTTGGATCCTCTTTCAAATCCAGATGCTGTTGGACGTTCAGATGATGATCTCCTTACTGCATGATTAAGTGTAACCCAGAACATAAAACTACTTTGGTATGAAACTATCGTGTCCTTCCAAGAGAGGCCTTAAGACACGGTTGCAGACATCATCGCAGATAATGAATATCAGGAGTGTAAAGACCACCTATGTTTCTTGATTTCATGATCATTTCCAATGCTTTAAAACTTTATTAATTACTACTGAAGAAATGTCTTACGACACAATTAACTAGGATTTCACCCATAAATTAAACAAATGAAAGTTATAGGAAGCTGAGCAAACTATTTTATCTTTACCATTACAGCTAGATAACTAGTGTTCCTTATGTTAAGTCCTTGGCGCATATTTTTGCTTAATCACTTCTTGGACTTTTGCCCCCTTATATTTCATCTGTTCTTGAAGGACAAGCAGTGTAGACGATACAGTTATATGCATATATCATCATAGTTTTCCAAACTTTTTTCAAAATGCCCAGTACATTGTAAAAATCCCTATATTGCATATATAAGCTATTTTTAAAGTACCTCTGAAGCAGGATAGATAAATAAGTCAAGTATCTTGCAGCTACTGAAGATCAGTTATGCTAAAAGGTCCAATTAGAGTCCCGCAAGCCCTTTATAACTGGAAAAGGTGCATCTGGAGGGTAATTAGGACCAGAAAAGTGAAGTTAAATGCTTCCCGGCCAATGTTTCCTTGTTGCTTTTTTCTCTCTGAAAATTCACCAAATTCATGTTGCCCCCATCTAGAAACACCACTGAGAGGAAACTTGCTGGCCACTTGGGTCTCTGTTGTCCCTCCTGAACATGCTCTTAATGTTTTAAAAGGGCTGTCTGCTGATGTGCCGCCTATCTTGGAAATAGAATTTTAAGGCACCAGAACCCTACATTGGTTGCCTGTATTGGCAATCTGTTTTCCACAGTATTGCTCAATTATTTGCATCACTTAAGAAAGCAAACATACCTAGTACTGAATCTGCTTTCATCTTTCATCTGTTATACAACTTCATTTGGAAACTGATTTCTAAATAATCAGTGAACAGTATAGCTCCCCTCTATATATAGGAAAATGTTAATGCTTCATATTTAAAGATATATTCTATTTAGAGACATGCACCTTTTGAATTTAAATTGGTAGCTCATTCTTCTCCTTCTGATTGCTTGCAGTTTCTCAAGCCAGAATAAAAAATGTTACAGAACCATCTCATATAAATTGTCATAATTTGGTGAGTACTTTTAGAAAGCATGAAGTGTCCTTTAATTAGAAAAAAAATATATTTCACTAGTTATTCTGGTAATCAATTAGTGTAATAAATATTGTTTGAAAGTAGAAACAACATCAATAGTATTATTCTGCAACAGACTTGTTGATTATTGTTGTCAAATATGGTTACATTTCTGTTCAAGTTTCACATTTAGACCTTGTTTACTGTCACATCTTATCTACGTAAACTTCCTGGCTGCTTTTGTGGAATTATGGTCCCGTTCTTCTTCATTATATAGTATGCTATATTAAAGGATTTTGGGGAAGATAAGAGACTAATGCAGTTTGAAAAGCTAGATGTGATGATATGAAAAATTATACTTCTATGAATAAAAACTTTTCCCCAGCTATGTTTTAACATCCCTTATATGACTGAGTAGAAAGACTCCTCCACTTGGAGTGTGCCTGTAAGGAACCGTTTTATATCACTTTCTTTGGGCTTCTGAAGTACAGCACATCCTTTTCTGGGGCAATTTGCAGTCTTTTTGCGAGATTTAGACCTCATCCTGGGAATTGCAGCTTGTTAAGGTGCTGAGAGTTGTTCAGAGACCCCCTATTCCCTGAGTTCCCTGGGAAGAGGGAGTGACTATGAAATGGCTCTGACAACTGTGACTCTGTTAGGACTTCATCCTTAGTGATCTAGTTCAGCGCTACTCAAATTGGTGGCCTTGCCAGCCCAGGTTGGTAAGGGGCTTTGGGGACCAAATATTATACCAGTCCTTAGCACATTGGGGTGGTGTAGGGAGCAGGTAGATTGTCAAGTCTGCCACATCAAATCAGTTGAGAAGAACACACACAGAATAGATATACACATATACAATCCATAGCTCTGGGAGCTTTTAAAGCATGAATGCTGAGTATTGTACTATACGGAGGTTCGAAAAAAGTTTTGCTGTCTGTGTATATGAGGGAAAGAGAGAATGTTAATTGGATTAATTGAACATACATTACATCAATTTCCCTTGCTTTCAGAACTCACATAAGCAGTGCAGCTGCTCACCCTAAGCACATGTGAAGTACAATCCTATGCAAATTTACTGAGAAATACCACTGATTTCAGTGCTGCTTACTCCAGGTACATATGCAAAGGATTGCATTGTTATTTGTATATTATTTTCAGTACAATTCCGATCTATGGGGTTTAGCTCTTGCCTGTCGTTTTGCATTTAGGAAGAAGGCAAAATATTAAAACTCAGAGGCTTTTAAGAATAACAAAAACAAAGAGTTTCCAATTAAATGCAAACATTCCTTTTTAAAGCACAGGACACAGCACTTAAAAAAAATATATGGGAGCTGGGCTTGAATGTAGATTCTTATTACTCTCCATTTTGGGCCATCACTTCCATCGTTTCCAAACCAACGTTAAGGACAAAGATAGATTAAGTGGCTGGCAGAATTCAGAGATGTCTTCTGAAACGCTGATGCCAGTTTCTCATACAGAACAAGCCACTTTATATCTAAATGGGGTGCAATCATTTGTTCGTCAGATTTCTTCCACAGATAGGCAGAAAAGGGATTAGAGGGGATTTGCAGAATTATGGAATAGGCATGCTATTAAGAGTTGACTACTCAGAGTGCTGGGTTAAGCCTTTGCTCCTCTTAATCTATGCCAGCATTATAGCAAATCTCTTACATGCAGACAGTAAACAAGGTAGCAATATGGCATGTCTCATTTCTGTTGTTTTGATGTCTGGTTTCTTTTATTCGGTTCTCGGGCAGAGCAATCCTATACTCTAATTACCCAGGGTGGTGGGTGGGGAGGGACAGAAAAGCCACTGCATTCTATATGCCGTCAGCCGCGAAGACTAGGGAAACTCGCCAGAAAGCAAAGAAATGAAGTGAAAATGTCGGGCACACCTCCACTAGCCCTGGAAACACCACCAGTGGCAACAACCAATCAGGGACTGCATCAGCGGTGACACGCCTACATGGAAGGAGCGAATGAATTCACAATGACAAGGGCATGTCCTCAGCACACACACAACTGCATCAGCACCCCACCCACTATGATGCCATAGCACACCCACGCCAGGAGCTCCAGCACCAGAGCCAACACCACTCCTGCCAATCCGTAGACAGTCAGTCCTCCAGGAAGGGATTTGAAGCCCCTCATCCCCTTCGCAACCACTGTTTCAAAATATAACACGTCTATTTTGGCCTCGGAATTTTCTCCTATTTTTGTTCTAGAAATATGTTTTACTTAATAGTTAATATGCAACTCAAATGCATCCCTGCGGATAGCAGCCTGTTCTGGGGGCTGGGATCGGGCAGTGGCGTAGCATGAGGGGTGCAGGGGGGCCCGGCCGCACCATCTGGGGGTTAGGGTTAGGGGGCGCAAATCCACGGGTTAGGGGGCGCAAATCCACGGGTTAGGGGGCACAAATTACTTGCCTTGCCCCGGGTGCTGACAACCCACGCTACGCCACTGGGGTCGGGGGAAGCTTGGGCTTCCCCCACCCCAGCCCCGCGCCTGGGGGGGGGGAATAACTTTTTTTCTTTATTCCCCCCCCCCCAACTAGGTGCGCCCTATTGGGCGAAAAATACAGTAATCTAGAGTTTCTGTGAGAGCTAGGATTTGACTCAAGAACTCTTGGGACACTATTATCCACTGAAAACCCTGGCTCTAGAAAACAAACAGAGGGGTGTGTGTGCAAAGGCAAGCCCTTCTTCAAATTAAGTAATCTTTATTACTTATAGAGGCAGTGTCAATTAGCTGGAGATGTTTGCTGTAAAACAACCTTTGGCAATTTCAGATAAATGGAATGAAGATTTCCAGTGGGTGTGGTAAGAACTTCCAAAATAAATGTCTCTGTTGATCATCATTTGCAAGTCTGGCTTCACATGTTAGTGCTCATGTTTCATTATGAAACTTTCAGGGGATGGGGGGGGGGAATCAAACACACAAGTCTTCACTTGAAATATTTATTGAAAGTGTGCGAGTCCCATAAAGGTGAGCAAAACGTTTTTGTAAAAAAACCCAATAGAATTTTTTGCAGACGTAGATCTTACATAATTAAAATAAAAAATAGAAAAACAGGAAATGCCCAAACACACTGGTGTGCACTGAGAGGGAAAAGATCCTTATAAAGTCTTACATAAACAAACATCATTGGCTTTGCAAATATAGCATATAGCCATACAGTCTACCAAATTAGGCGTGGATTTCTCCATAACGTCTTTATCCCTAGGACTGGCATAAAACAGGACAGCCAGTCTCTAGCAAGGGGTGAACCCGGAAGAGAAATATATCACATGCCACTGGCAGTGAACCGCTGTGATAAAGTCACGTTACACAATATCCAGACAGAATTAGAATGGTAGGAAAGATACATGTTGGGGAACATTTCATTTCCATTTGCAGATCTAAATAGGACACTGATAGCCAAACAAGATGAAATCAGAAGTCAAAGAAAACATCCATGCTTCGTTACCAACACAAGTAATCTGCCTTTCCATTACCTAGTACTGGAGATATAATTGTATATCAGTTTAAGGAAATATGACTTTCATGACTGATGAGGCCTTTAGATGCTCCAATCTTCCAATCTTAATTCATTGCAACTTTGTTTTTAGTGATAAATGCATATTATGGTTAACAACTTTGTTTTTAGTGATAAATGCATATTATGGTCAACAATACCTTGAAACTTGCCCAATACAGTGTTATTTAGCCACACCAACAACTAGCTAAAACCACACATACATTTCTTCCCCCAAAGGATCCGTTTCATGTCACTAACAGTTTACACCTGAATACAAACATAGCCATTTAAAGACAATTTTACTGGTGTTCCTTTTTTTCAGATGGAGAACTTACAACAAGCAGCAGCAACATCTCAGATTGAATTAAGCAAAATAAACAAAACCAGAATGCCTATTTTCATAGGTACAAGGAAATGTCACATTAGGTTAGCTTTCCCCCATATCCCCATATTTCCCATCATACCGCCCCCCCCAAACCGCCTCTTGTTGCAGCCTCTCCCCACAACGGAAAGAAAAGCCATAGAAACAGGACACAGCAAGACGACACAATATGAGTAGCGAGACCTCAGATTCTTCTCCCTCCGACAGTTTTAGGAGTGTTGTGGGGAGCTAGTGGCAGTAACTCTCTTGCTCTCACCAGGGTTGCAGACATTTCTGTTTTGCTTCTACATTTCTGGACTTCTCTCGTCTCCAACCAGGAGCTGGAATTCTAACAGGGAAGGAAGTAGCCTCTGTTGATCTCCCCCAAGTCAACTCCTGGTTGGGAGGCAAGGGAAATGCTGAAAACAACTATCTCCCTTATTCCCCTAGCTTCATTTGGAAGAGAGAGGAAGGCAACAAAACTTTGGAGTGCATCATTCCCCGTTCGTCTCCTCTAAGCAGCTTTGAAGGAATGGGGAGATTTGTTTCAGCACACATAACAAGCTGGTTTGGGGGAGTGGGAAATGGAGGGTGAATCCCCTCCAGGCCAGCCCCCACGCTGCAGGTGAGAATGAGAAAGAATCTTTGATGCACTGCTGATCATTCCCCGTTTTCCAAGTTTCCTGGGGTCCTTTTCTTGTGTAAGAACAACATGAAGCAAACAGAATGCTAACAAATGGCATGAATGTACATGTATGTACAGTGTATGTATATTTATTACACCCACCCACCACGTATGTGGGGGGAAATGGCATAGCTATTACAGTTTAATAGAGACTTGGCAATCCTGACAACTGGTGATAATGAATTTGATCTCATTATTTCTAACAAGCTAAAGCTGGATTTTCTTTATTCTGTTAGACCTTTTCCTTGTCCTAACTTCTTTGCTTTTGATTTTTTTCCATGAACACTGTCCTCTCTGGCTATTCTGCCTCTCTTAAAGTCATGGGCTGAATTGCTCTAATGTCACAGAGGGGTAAAAGCAACCCAGAAGTAGGCAGTGGAGTGCAAAATCAAGGCTTGGAGAGAACTTGTAAGTGGAATGTTAAAAAATAGTAAGCAATTTTTATTTATTTAAATCATTACTTGTTCTGGACTAATATATGTTGGTACAGATCAGTCGAACATCTCATTGCATTTAAGTGGACATTTACTAGCCAAAAAAAGAGCTGCTTATGGTTTGCATTTCCTCAGAATTTTCAATAATTTCAAATTATTACAAGGACTAAACACTGTTTTCTTAATGGAAGCTGAAATGTCAGCTTTCTCATATTCACCTGCAGGCCAGCCTGAAGTGTGTTTCTCACTTTTTGCTCTGAAGACATGGGAAACTTCAGTTTTGATGAATTTCAAAGGCTTATGTTTTATATACTGTTCCAAGTTGTAATTTGGCCCTTAGGTACTCAATGGGAAAACTGAGTGAGGAGCTTCATGAAGTCTCTTATAAGCTGCTGTTTAACTTAAAACTGGAACTGGGTTTAAACTAAATGCAAAGATTCCTCTAACACAGAGGGAGCCTACCTTCCCATGTTTCACAAAGCCACAACATTCAATTTCAAATAAGGCTGTGTGTTCACAGAAGTTACGTTGATGAAACACATTGCCTGACAATTGACCTAGTTTTAAAATACTACGTTGTTTTCCCATTTCATCCTTACCTGTTTCAAAAAGGAGTGAAAAACCTGATTTTAACACTCAAACTCAGCTGCCTTAATGGTAATGTTTTTGCTGCAAAATAAGTAGTCCGAAGACTTGATATGTCAGGCAAGTTAGGGTCAAGGAATTGGGGGGGGGAGAGGGGGGCATCAGACCATCTTGCTGTGCTAATACAAAATATGTAAGCAGAACACAGCAGAAACAAAGATATGCAAGTGCGATACAGGACCAAGGTACAAAAATGATGAAGTAATACTTTTAAAATAGTTCCAGAAGCATAGCTTTGTTAGTCTGTTGCAGCAAAAACAACAAAGTCTTATAGCACCTTAAAGACTAACAAGTATATTGTAGCCCACAACCTACTTTGCTGGGTAGGTATGTATACACCAAACTGGGTAGGTATGTATACCCTGAGTATGGAGAGGTGTTTTTGTTTTTGAAACAAAAAAAGCCATAGAGTGAAACCAAAAGGCCAAGCAATGTAGGAGCTGGTATATCTGGTATTACTAAGCAAGCAAAAATGAATGCAAGAACAAACGGACGTTGGTGTGACCCACTCCAAACAAGTGGTTACTGGGGATGTATAGACATAGTAAGACGTACAGCAGTAACAGTATTGCTATGCCTTTCAGTCACACTAACTGAATGGTCGCACTAATGCTACAATATTTTCGTTAGTCTAAAGATACCAGGAAAGCCTCCCTTAAAAATAATAACTTTCCTATAGCTTGGCACCAATTAATTTTGAATCATTCCGTACTAATAGCTCCTTTGAAAGTACTAGTCTACCTTCCAGGATAATTTGACGTTTTGGAGGCGTTTTGGAATCTGAAAGTGTGGCCTTTAAGCAGCTGCTCTAGCTCGAGTTGTTTAAACGAGTCTCGGTAAAATCTCCTTTCGTTACCAGATTAGTTCATTGCCCTTCATAAACAGATTTAGTAACGGAAACTCCATCCCATTTTTGATTGTTACACCATGACAATTATTTTTTAGAAAGATCACAAAAGAAATGAAATGGGCCACAACTGCAGACCAATATTAAAGAATCAAACGATCCTTAGGTTAACACCCTAACAATATTGCTAGTCAAAAAGGAGACTATATCCACTGAAATAAATTGCTTTAACAAACATCATGCCTGACAAACTTTACCCTCAAGAGACCCACAAGACAGTACTTTGACAAGCAGGAAGAACCATGCATGGCCATTTCAAGATCATATGACTACACAGTTTATATAGTAGTGGCAAGACATGATAGGATTGGGGTATAGGCCAAAAGGCAATTCTAGATTCTGAAAGCGACACAACAAACCAAGATGTCCCAGGAGGCACTGATGTGACGGTTAGTTGGCATTTTGGGGGGAGAGGGAGAAGGGAATATTGTTCTGAAACACAACACTAGGAACAAGTCATTACACTATTGGCAGAAGTGCTCTAAAACACTATTTCCAGACAGGTACCTTTATGTGAGTGCTTGACCTCTCACCCCAATGCATGTAATGTACCAATATTGCTTCTCTTCTTGGTCTGAAGGAGATTAAGCTTATTGTGGGAGGAGGATGTGGTCACATCACAGAATGCTGGTCACATCGTAGAATGCTGAGAAGATTCAGTCCTTTGGTCCCAAGAGTGGAAATGATGTAGCAAGAAAAGTGGGATCATCTTGCTATGCATCAAAAAGCTCAAGATTCATATGAACGAATACTTCTTACAGTGCCATTTGCTTGTTTCTCCCTTGCAGATCTTTTGCAAGGAACAGCTGGTATGTCTTGAATGTTTCCTTCTTCAAAATTGAAGACTGGTAATGCATCAGAAAAACTGGTCTTCCCAAATTGTAAAGCATTATGACCTGTCTCCCTTTATTGTACCAAAGCTTTTAAAAAAAGTGCAGGCCAGAGATTTAATTTGAGCCTTCCCACATCAAGTACAGCAGTTTCTCTGCCACTCCTTTTCCTAGATCTCACGCCAGCCTAACAGTCACGGTCATGGAGATCAAGATACTAGTACGTATGACCTGTTTATGGAATTGCCAGCAATCATGATGCAAACAGATGTGATTTGGAAGGCATAATCACAACTAGCTTCAATAAAGTTCTCTTAAAAGTTAACAAAACCAAGTTTATCCTTCCGTTTCTTCGCCATGTCTCGACTGCTGCAGCACCGACATCTGCGGTATAATTTTGTTTGTTCCGCCAGGGAGCCGCTCTTGGACCGCACTTGCAGAGATGGAGGCCATGGCAATAGGCTGCAGCAATGCAGGTGTCATACCAGGCGTGACGGTCAGATTATGAGTAGCACCCTTGAGTGTAAGATCTTGTGTGGGAAGAAGTGGCTTCAGGATACTGACCAGGCAGAAAGCAGAGCCACTTTTAGGAATGAAGTTTACTTTATTTTTGTCAGGACAGTAAAAGGCCGGAATTTCATGCAAGGGCTTTGGCCTACAAAAGAAAGAATAACAATTCAACAAGGTTTAGTACAGAAAGCTAAATATTGCCAGCATTCTGAATATGTTAACTGCAAATCTCAGATGCATTGAAAATTAAATATGTGGATGTTGGCACACATGTGTGAAAGGAAGAAGGCATTTTAAAGTTCATAATGGTAAAAAAATATCCTTTCTTTTTTCTAATCATTTTTTAAAATGACTTACAGTGTTTGTTGTGCTGATCCCAGAGATCAACAAATATGTCAACAGGTTCTCCATTACTGGATCAATGTAAAAGCATGGAAATCACAAACAGTTATCCCATGTGTATCGGGAAACCTCTTTCGTATCGGTCTCAACTGCCTGATGAAGCATTACAAATGGCTTGATACACAATTCAACAACTTTAGAAATCCTTTTTTCAAGACTATCGGGTTGGGTTCCAAGAAATGCAAGTAGAAACAAGCTATTGGAAAGGGACTTTCCTATTGTTTCCTCCACACTGAAGTCTGGTGACCTCGCCCCCCCCCCCCGCCCCTGCAAAAAACAAAAACCTGTTCCTGTTAGTTGGGTGACTATTGAATGGCATGGGATAGAACACAGTGGGGTGGAGGGTCCTTCAACTCTGATGAACAGGGAGAACAGATGGCTGCAGTGGTGAGGTTGCTTGGATGAAAAAGTTCCCTTTTGCTAGCCTCCTTCCACTCCTCTGTAATGTGATGTGGTATCTATCACTTTAACATAGGTTCACATTTACCAAGCCGCAGTTTGGTGCAGGGATGATTAGCAGTTTTGACCAGAGGATTGTACTGAGGGTTGGCAGATCTTCTGAGGGCTGCATGCCAGCATAGAACATGCCCAGGGCCAAGACATACCCACCACATTGTACAGGGGGCACCCCCCCCAAACACACTTTTCTCTTGATCAGCAGAAGAGTGGGGGTTGTTTCCTCCCCATTACAGAACTCATCCCAGTCCAACACTGCAGTGAAAAGGACCCCCCTCAATATACTTACATAGGCACATCTTTTCCCTCTGGCATCGCACCACTGCTAGAAGTGGAAAAACAACCCTATTTAGCTGTGGCACTGTGTCAGAAGGAGTAGAAGTACCTTTGCAAGCGCAGCAGGAGCAAGAGGAAAAGATGATTTTGAGAGAGGTCTGGGTCACTACTGGAAACAGCTCAAGGACTAAGATCTGTCCAATGTGGAGGCTTGTCTGAAAGTAGCCATGATTTACTGAATAGCAATGGTCATTGTCATCTTAATCCTACATAAGGCAGTCCACAACTGAACCCAAAGCTGGCAAAAGCCACCGCCTTTCCCAAAGCTTAAAAGAATTGAGGAGTCTCCCTTGTCTTGCACTTCCTGACACTCAGAAAGTAGAGTGACACTTCACGGTTTTCCAAGTGTTTCCAAATCAAAACAAGCTCATGAGATTCTGCTCTTCTACAGGCTCAGAAGAAGATGGTGTTCTCCCTGATATGAAGTTGGGTCTCATAGTTTCACTGCTTTCAGAGCATCTCCAAGTTGGTGCAACAATGACACACTCCAGCTCAGAGCTTGAGAGAAGTCAGCCCTGCCTTAGACTGAGGGTGTTCTAAGTTCCCCAAAAGCTAGCATGGCAGGGACCAAGCCTTAACCTCTCTATCCAATTTGTAACTCAGAAGGGATGGGGCCAGGTCCCACAGTTGTGCTAAGCTCTGAAGGAGCTCTGAGTGTCTCCAAAGTTCAAGGCTGGGTAATTTGAAAATTAACCTGTGGTAAGTTTTCCTTATGGGACGCCGGTGGCGCTGTGGGTTAAACCACAAAGCCAAGGGCTTGGCAATCAGAAGGTCGGCGGTTCGAATCCCTGCGAAGGGGTGAGCTCCCATTGCTCGGTCCCTGCTCCTACCAACCTAGCAGTTCGAAAGCACGTCAAAGTGCAAGTAGATACGGTAAATAGGTACCGCTCCAGGGGCAAGATAAACAGCGTTTCTGTGTGCTGCTCTGGTTCGCCAGAAGCGGCTTAGTCATGCTGGCCACATGACCCGGAAGCTGTACGCCGGCTCCCTCGGCCAATAAAGCGAGATGAGCGCCACAACCCTAGAGTCGTCCGCGACTGGACCTAATGATCAGGGGTCCCTTTACCTTATAAGTTTTCCTTAAAGCAAAACTGCAGGCAAAGAAAGTGTTTTTCATGTTTTAAGAAAACTAGATATTCCACACTTTAGGAGTTTCTCTTTTTGGGCTTTTGTGCAGTGCCAAAGCTATGTGGTCATTCTCCAGATCTATTACATCCCTTGCTGCTAGACAGTATAAACCCCTTTATCACCAAGTCTGATCACTAGTAAAAAGCTCAATTTGTGTGGCATGCTACGTTTTTAGTCCCTAATCACTGACCAAAGAATAGTATTTGCCTTCTGCCAGTTGCCATGGTAGGTTAGCAATATATCACAGTTCTCATTGATGAAGCAGCTTTGGGTCTGATCTCTGTTACCTAAGCATTCCCTAAAAAGTGGAAGGGGGACAACGACAACTGCAAACAGTTTTAAATGATTACTGAATTATGAACTGACAAAACGATGGAGCTGAAGGAATAACCTTAGGAAGAGTCTATACAGAGATTAGCCACTAAAGCTGCATTGCAAAACAAAAGTTTAGATATTTCTAAAATGTTAAGACTTTGTAACTATGAAGTACGGTACTACTTACAAGCTTTCCTCAAAGACTTTCACCTTCTCACAGCCCTCTGGAGGTTCACGCTTGAACATATAGCTGTTGTTGGGTTTGGGCGAGGTGGCGTATTTGGGCAGAGGAGAATTGTTTCCATTCTCTGTAATGAACAGAGGTTTAGTTCCTTAAAACATACCAGTACACTTGACCTTGTTCCACTCTTACTGGTATTTCTTAAAACCAGGGCCTCGAACGTGGCTCCCGGACATACCAGTGTACCCATCAATATCCCCCAACAGTGCCATGAGAAATATCAGTAAATATTCCCTCAAAAGTCCACAATGCAGGAGAGACTATTTGCTCTTTCTGCTCAGTTAATAATAATAATAATAATAATAATAATAATAATTTTTATTTATATCCCGCCCTCCCCAGCCAAAGCCGGGCTCAGGGCGGCTAACAACAATAAAAGAGTACAGCATTCTAAAATCATTTCATTATAAAATTAATTCAAATCAAATTGATGGCAACCATTAGGCTAAAGTTCTGTGAAGATTGCCAAAGGAGGGAGTCAGGCTTTGCCAAAGGCCTGGTGGAACAGCTCTGTCTCGCAGGCCCTGTGGAAAGATGTCAAGTTCCTGTTTTCCCATCACACTTCAGCAGATGCCTAGGCCTGGAATTTGTAATATGCTTTTATGAGCACTTCTCAGCGGGTACCTTTATCTCTGGGGTCTGCAAGTAGGTCATCAGCAGAGCATGGGCTCTCCTCACTGCCCTCATTGGAAATGGCCAGGAATGAGCTTGGGGACACAGACTGGGATCTGCTGCTGTTGTTGCTGCCCTTCTCTGCCCCGCCAGGAGTCTGCGTGTCAATGCTGCGGGTACTGCTACTGCGCTGCACCAAAGGTGGGGGGGCTCGGTGCCCATCTGGAATATCTTGCGGCTGTGAAGAAAAAAACGTGTGTATAAACTTCTTGCCATGCAGCAGACCACTAATCTTGTCTGGATAAGAAATTACTTTACATGTTAATAGACTACTTTAGTCTTTTGTATCAATAAAGCTCTTTAGTAGAAGATTAGTTATTCTTCAGACTCCAACAGAAAGAAAGAGAGAGAGAGAGAGAGAGAGAGAGAGAGAGAGAGAGAGAGAGAGAGAGAGAGAGAGAGATGGAAGTCAAACTTAAGGAGATTTGAGGTCTAGTAAAGGATTCTGAGCAAGGGGAAAATATATATCTACTTAAGAGGATTTAAAGGGATGATCTTGTACAAAAAGCAACCAAATTGACTGAAGCAGGGTACTTCATGAATGACCCCCTTCTTCATGTCTGGTTTCCTTTTCCTTTCCCAATGACATTCATTGACTCCAGAAACTCTCACACATGTGTGTTTCATCTTGGAAGTGTTGAATGCACAATTACTTGGATATTCAGAAACAGCAGGAAGGCCTGGAAGTAACACTCCTGGCTTAATAATCTAAAGCAAGAAGGGGGAACGTGTCTCAGCCTGAGGTCAGCGTTCCTTTCTGAGGATCAGAGGCAAAAGCGGGCAGAGCAATGAATGCAAATTTCACCTCAGTAAAGTATTTATATATCGCCTCTCATCTGAAGATATCCTATATATAAAAGTATACGATAAAAGCACAAAATAAATAGTTAAAATAAAAGCAAAACAAAGCAATAGCCTCCCCCTCACACAAAGTAGGCTGCCTTTGACAATCACCCCTCTTTCAATCCTGCATCTACGCAAGCAAAAGTCATCAGAGTTCAAGGACACATTCCAGCCAGGCAAAGAATCTCAGGCTGTGAAGCAGGGCCAGTGACGGGGTGTCTGGAGGGAGCTCCAAGGGCCAGAGACAGAGAGGCCTAAAGCGGCATATTCAGTCCTCAGGAAATCAGGTTCCCCACCCTTCAACCAGAGTCTATTAAGCCAAGAACAAGTGTCCAACTGGCATACTTCCTCCTCGCCTTTCCCCTGCATGCCATCTTTGGTGCCTAAATTGCAGTCTCCAGAGTGCCCCATTACATCCGAAATGGTGGTTTAATGCCAATTTATTAACCAAGGTTGGTATTCAACTAAACTTTGTGAAAGTAGAAATATTTATGCTCCACCCCTTCCCAATTGCTGGCCCCCAATCTGCTCTGGAGGGTTGGAGGAACCCACCAAACAAATCTGGGAGAGTTGGGGGGGGGGGGAGAGAAGCAGAGTCCCAATGTGGAAATGGGAGTTTACATAGCACTACACTGAATATAACCCCAGGTTCTGAAACCATGATCTGATCCTGATTGAAGATTATAGTTAATAAACTGACATTAAACCACGGTGTCCTGTTTCAGACATGAGGAACCTGTGAATTAATTCAGCCAAAATGAGTGCAAAAAAGCTGGTGTGAAAAAGAGGGGGGAGGAGCAATGGATTAAGGCATGAGCCTGATATTGATTTCTGATTTTCTAAACCATGGAACCAGGAACATTATGTCTAAAAAGAATTTCATATTTTTCATATTCTAAAGATTAACTCAGTCCATTTCACATACTAGCATAAGACTGCAATTAAAACCTATTTGATTGCAACAGTATACTCACAATAAGTTGTTCCTCTTTCTCTCCTGTCTCCTTTATAATTATTTCGATCTCCTGGTTCAGCCCCTCTATGCTGTTACGGAAGCGCGATCCTGTTGACTTGGCAATTGGTATCACAGGAACTAGCACACTCTTTGGGACAGGTGGCTAGACAAACCCCAAAAATAGTAATTGAAAAATGCTACATTTCTGTAGTTTAATATAGGACAACAAATGAAACTTTAGCTCTCAGCTCACATTCTATTAATACGACAAAGTTAAGCCCTGAAATGGCTTGGTACGAGGTTATCAGAGAAATGGCCTTCATACATAGAATCTTCCCCATACATCAGAATCTGCTTCATATGTCCTCCGAGTGTGCTTTCTACTAAGATTGGTTAGGCTGGTATGTACATTGGAAAAAGACTTCACAGGGGTGACTCCACAACTACGGAACTCCCTTCCAATTGACTTATGCCTCATCTTTTTGGTAAGGTGTTGAAACGGACCATGAGAGCCCAGCCATGAATGATATCCCTCTATCCCATCACCTCAAAAAATTCACTTCATTCCTTCCTCTCTCAGAATAGAGAGAGTGATTTGAATCTTCTATTGATGACGAATACAAATATGTTATAATAAACTGCAGCGAGTGCATTTGTTTTTCTTGACTATGAGCATACCTTAGATTTTAACATGTACAGGTGACAAGCATTCTGCCCCCAATCTTCCCTCTTCCAGGTCCAAAAAGACCCAGGCGGCGGAAATCGTGCATCATTTGTACATACCACCTGCAATGTGCCTGGGGCAGTGTTTGGCTTGAGAATTTCAACTTATGTTTCTTTCATTCGAGTGTGTAACTCTATCCACACTGTGCCTGCTGGAGGCTCAGAACCAAAAACAGATTTGGGTGTTAGGGCTCATAATTTGCATAGCAACCACTCCCCCAAACCTAGTCTTTTTCTTCCACCCATTACCTCTGATATTGTATACATGCTGATCTTCAAGTTCTGCAAGGCAGTCAAAGCTAAGGCAAATATTTGCTTGGCAATAAAGCTGCATGTCACTTATTTTGTCATTATTATTTTTGTGCCTCGAGTGCTGACAGCTTCCAGACTTTTGGTGGGAGTTTCTGTGTGTGACACAGCACCTAAAATACAGCAAACATACCGGGACGAACGCTTTCCAAATTTTACATTAACAATCGTGATCGTACCTGGCATTGGTTAATGGCTGCATGATTACCATGGAATGGAGATTGTCTTTCTTTGTCCCGATGATGCCTGCTGCTGTGTTTACTTCTTTGCAGCTGCTGGCGTAGCTTCGCTATCTGAAAGGACAAACATTTTAAGTTTCCCTGTAAAATTGATAATGAAAAGTCTGAACAATTATGTCAAAATGTATAGTAAGTACTGTTACTACCACAGTAACCACTTGGGAACAGTGCACAATACTACTAACATTAAGATGTGCATTCTCCCTTCCCTCAGAGACATGTTGACCACAGCAAGAATAGGGATGCCTATGTACCAACACGATCATTTACAGGCTCTTTTCTTGCCTCCTATTTGGCTTGGAGTGGAAGCAGAATGAAGTTGTCTCTGATCTGCCTGTGCAGCTCATTAAAAAAGCAGGATGGAAAGATGTGCGCCTCACCATGTGGGAATTCCATCAAACAGTGAAAACTGAATTCACGTTGATGGAAACATTGGCGTTTCCATTCCACATGGGGGAGAAGGCTTGTTGGACACCTGCCATTCAGCCTTTGTTTTCACTGATATCATGGCAGGCGGGCACTGCCACCACCTGACCTCAACTATGAGCAAGAGGCATGAGAAAGAGCTATGCCAAGACAAGCTGTAGTGGCCGGGGCAAGGGAAGGGCTGAGACAAATTCCCTCTGCCTATAACTGAGTTGCATCTGTACCACTTGGTTGCACAGATTTGTTGGTTGGCAGGAAGTAGACCCATGGGGTATTTCTCCCTGTGTGGGCAGGCACTCAAATATTCATATCATATTTCAAACACCAGCAGTTTCTTTTAAAAAAGAGAGAAGTAAAAGTTGACATAAAAGAATAATTTGGCTGTATGTTCTCCATGGTTATCCATCTGATGAAACTGACACTTAGCCATCTTCTTACCATGCCTGTCTCTAACTATGATGTCTTCTTCTCTATTACATGTTTCTACACCAATTCCATGTGCTAGAACTTGACCTTCTGAGCAGTCAGATGGGTGGCTTTGTTTACATTTAGAAGAGCACCCCATGTTTTATTGCTCCCCTTGCTAGCACAGTGGTACCTTGGGTTAAGAACTTAATACGCTCCGGAGGTACATTCTTAACCTGAAACTGTTCTTAACCTGAAGTACCACTTTAGCTAATGGGGCCTCCTGCTGCTGCCATGCAGTTTCTGTATTCATTCTGAAGTAAAGTTCTTAACCCGAGGTACTGCTTCTGGGTTAGCGGAGTCTGTAACCTGAGGTATCACTGTACAGAATAGGAATGGGGAATCTCTGTCAGCCTGCAGGCTGCATTTTCTTGAGGGCAACCTTCCAGGGACTACAGGCCAGTGCTTGCCAGAGGCAAAAGAAGGCAGAGGGGTATGATCTGGAGAAAGTTCTAAGGGTCACATAAAAGTAAAGGTAAAGGTACCCCTGCCTGTACGGGCCAGTCTTGACAGACTCTAGGGTTGTGCGCTCATCTCACTCTAGAGGCCGGGAGCCAGCGCTGTCCGCAGACACTTCCGGGTCACATGGCCAGCGTGATGAAGCTACTCTGGCGAGCCAGAGCCGCACACAGAAACGCCGTTTACCTTCCCGCTAGTAAGCGGTCCCTATTTATCTACTTGCACCCGGGGGTGCTTTCGAACTGCTAGGTTGGCAGGGAAGGGTCACATAGAGAGGCTGAAAGGGCAGCATCTGGCCTCCAGGAACCTGAGGTTCCCCACCCACAATGTTGAGAGATCACATATCTCTCATGTTGTGTAAGGAATGTACTGTACAATTGTTTGCAGCTATTGTGTGTATTGTCTTGAATACAGCTAAACATGTTTCTCAACCTCTTTAAGTTGATCTGTGCTGCCCCAAGATGCCGATCGCTTATGAGAGCCTTTCTTCTTTTCCAAGTATTCTTCAGCCCAAGCACTTTCAGTCTAAGACAAGGACAAAGGAAAAAAAAATGATTCTAAAAAATTAAAATCAGAGGCTGACTAGAAACAGATTGGATCAAAATAATTTTCAGAAATACAACATGCCAGACCTTAAAAGTTTAGTTCCTTAAATCATTCTGAAACGAACAGAAGAATCTATTCCTAAAAGAGCTATATAAAGGGCAATACAGAATACAGTGTATAATGCCTTTGATTTGGTCTGATCCACATATACAAATGCAGTCATTTACTGGCCTATTAAAAAATTTGCCTGTCAGATATCTGGTGGGCAAAGTCTGAAATCTAAGCTGAGTAAATGCATGTGTAGCTAACAAAAAAATTAATTCCCGCAGATAAGCAGACCTTTTATGGTCAGATTTAATTTTAATGTACCAAATTGAGGACACAGAATTAATACACTGAACATCCATTTTTGCATATTCAGCGAAAATTGCATTATGGTTTTTACAGTCAGAAATGTTATGAGCTGATGCTTCAGGGAAAATTGAACAACTCAATATCCAACTGTTACAACACTGCAGGAGCAGCTTGCCTGGTGGGATAGAGCCACAACACGAACTTCCTGTCAGTGGAGTCAATGTCACTTAGCAGGAGGGCAAAGTAGTGGGGAGATTAGGCTATGTGAATGCACTGCAGCAGCCACACAGCCCAAACTTCCCTGCCACCTCGCAACCTCTGTGCTCCTCTTGGTAAGTGAACCCAGGTTCTTAAATGACTGGCACTGTTGTAACCATCCAGGGACCTAGCGATGATGAAATAAAAACCATCTCATCTGCATAAAGAAAGCAGTACTGGAATTTTTTGATTGCCAGTTAAGGGAGGGAGTGGGTGGCAGGAAGTGCTCCTAACTACAGCTGAGTTGCACCCTACTCACATTTAACCATCCCAGGCTTTGCGAAGGAATTTAGCAATAGACAGCTTGGGAAGAAAACAGTACATTTTGGTGCCAACATCACACAGCAGGAGTCCTAGGCCTAAAGAAGTAGGATTAGCAAAGCAATCTACTCCTCCAAACCTCTCCCAAGGCCAACCCTTTGAGAATTAAAGATATTTGTACACCTACCAGCACAGAGAAGAACGGAAGAAACAGCGAGACTAACTTTCAAACAATGATTCAACAAGGAAATAAATTCTCTCCTATTGGAAGCACGGCAGGGCAACCACCATTTTAAGGCTTCAGCAACCAAGAGAGAAAAACCGAAACACTTTTGGAAATTTACAATTGAAGTTCTAAGAACCCACATGGCATCACTATCTAAACACGAACTCAGCTCTATGTAAACTATCCGTCCATTTATCTGAAGCCAAAAAAGAAATGGGTGATTGTGTGAGTAATTTAGCTTAATTGATATTTAAAAGGTAGAGTTTCTATAGACCCCCTCCCAAACAAACAAACCACCCCAGGCTTTTCCTTCTGCCTATATCTATCTCTGCTCCTCCCTTCACATTGGTCTCTCTCTGCCTTCCCTCTCCTTCCTTCAATTGTGGAGGAGAGGTAGTAGAAACACAGGGAAGCCTCCCTGCAGGGCTTCCTCCACTAAGAAAAACATCAATTCTGGTTGTACACAATTTTTGCATATATGTGTGGCCCTTAGAACTAAGCAATGCAACTGTATATTATTTATGCAAAGATTAATTAGCAGGGCCAAAATATTCAATCTGAAGGAGAATCCCCAAGGCCAGATTGCAACATACCGTATTTTTCTCTCTATAAGACGCACCAGACCATAAGACGCACCTAGTTTTTGGAGGAGGAAAACAAGAAAAAAAATATTCTGAATCTCAGAAGCCAGAACAACAAGAGGGATCGCTGCGCAGTGAAAGTAGTGATCCCTCTTGCTGTTCTGGCTTCTGTGATAGCTGCACAGCCTGCATCCGCTCCATAAGACGCACACACATTTCCCCTTACTTTTTAGGAGGGAAAAAGTGAGTCTTATAGAGCAAAAAATACGGTATAGATAGATAGATAGATAGATAGATAGATAATATTTTACATCACTATTACAGTATAGCTGTAGTATAAGAAACAGCAGTCATTTGTCCCATGAATTAACTTACAGTCTTTCCCAAAAGAGGCATATCAGAATAGGTTGAAAGAAGCATTGAGAATAATTAAAAATAGCTGTTAAAAGGGTCTCCCAAACACCAGTTGCTATATGGCACTCAGCACCATCTGGGCTAAAGAACCCGAAACTAGTTGTCAAACGACTGTAGGGCTCCGGGAGCAGGAGGGAGGAAGCTATCATTTGCTGTTGTGAATTTCTTGCAGCTTAGAGCTTTCTAATGTCTTATTTTTATACCTTTTACAGTTTGTAGTAAGAGGAACTGTAAATTATCACATAAATAGTGAACGGTGTTGATTATTTATATAATTTAGATATAGGCAATGTTATTCGCTCCTTTTGCACAACCCCTGTGAAATGGCCCAGTAGCTGTTTCTGAGGACAAACTCTGGGTTGTTGTTGTTGTTTTAAAAAGATAATAAAAAAAATTCCCTAGGCTCTTGTGACTCGTATTCAATGCAGATGAGAGATCAACAAGTGCAACTTCCAACTTTTCTATTGGATTGCTGAAATACTTTTGAATAAAATAATTCAGAACAAAACATTAATCAATTCTGCAATGTCCCTTGCAAAATCCAGTCTGGATTAGGGACACTACCTGGCTCTCCTTGGTCCATTGTTCTAAATTATTTAAAAGAAGATGCATGTACATTTTTGCAGGAACATAAAGAAAACACACATTGGGCTATTATTTGGGGGCCATCTATCACCTTTCTTAAATATTAAACTAAAATAAAGCCTGCTGACAACATTAATTATGTCTTGAACTGTCAAGAGCCTTTGTTACCCATGTCAACAACTGCCACAATATAATTTGTTAAATACTAGACATGAAATGACACCCCAAATAAGGTAAGGATAGTTAGAGAAGATATTGCTTACTCATGTTCAATGCTCTATGCACTCTCAAAAATATATTTATTTATTTATTTATTGCATTTATATGCCACCTTTCCTCCCAAGAGCTCAAGGTGATGTATATAGTTCTCCTGGCTGTTTTATCCTCACAACAACCCTGTGAGGTAGGTTAGGTTGAGAGCAAGTAACTGGCCCAAGATCACATAGTGAGCTTCTTGGCTGAGTGGGGATTTGAACCCTGGCCTCCCAGATCCTAATCTGACACTCTAACCACTACAAAACACTGTATGATACGTACCACATACATGCATCATAAACACTACATGAGAAATATCTATGCATACAAGGAGGAAAGCAACAAAATTCATCAACTCATGATTAATATACCAGGCACTCGAATTTCATGATGTACATAGTAAAGGTCTCAATACTTCTATTTTAACATTTTAGACCAACATCGATGAAATTTTAACAAATGTTATGAACAAAGAAGAATGCTTTCAAATCTTTAAGCATATGAATTCAGTAGAAAATGTCCCCTGCTGAACTTCTGTGAACCCACCACAGCAGACAGGAGTGGTGCTGACATTTCTTACCCCTGCCTGGCAAGTGTTTTCCCCTAGTATATACGAACTCTTACCTGTGTGGCTTTGTCCCTCATGCACGGTGCAGCTTGACCGTGATTATCACGAGGCCATTGTCCAGCAAGATATGGAGCAGCAAGGAGGTCTAGTGAAGGGGTACGTCGAGCAATACTGGAAGGGCTTGATGAAGGTGGCCGTGGTTTATCAACTAAAATAAGAAGAAGAAAAAGAAAAAAAGATGACTCTGAGAGGAAATAAAGTCTACTGTTACACAGATTTTCATTCTGCGTATCATGCATTTGGACTGTACACAACTGGTAATCATTTTATTTATGAAGCTGTTATGTATAGGTATATATATATATATATATATATATATATATATATATATATATATTCCTGACTCACATAGCACTCAGCTGCCAACAATGAATATTTAAAGTTTAGGCCTTGAAGACTTTTAAAATGCACAGGTGTATTAAACTGTGACAGAATAGGCTGACAAACTTTCCCTCTGTGCTATTATATACTACAGTTTGACTGATTGGCAGTCCTAGGTTAAATACACTATCTGCCTTCTAGCTGGTCACCTCATTTACATTTTTCGAGATAAATTACACTTCATTAACTTATTGTTTAATACTAGGAATTGTGCTTCTAATTCCCTGTTGCACAATAAAACCAAAAAAGCCTCAAACCCAGAGTAGTAGTACCCACACGTAATAACTTATCAGAAGACTCCATTTCCCCCAAATATATTGCTTTTTTGCTTTCCTCAACATTAGTAAAACTTTTGAAAAGTAGATTTTACAATTTAAAAATCACAAACACATACTGAATCAGTTATCTGGGAAAGCAATCACTAGAATTGCAACAATAACAGAGCTAACGTTTCCTGAATAAAAAATATAATCAACTACAGCATAGCCATCAACTACACTCCAATCCATACACACAATTAAAAGTCATTATTATTCAGAGAACTCACTCAGGCACACAACGTGACTTTTTCTTTTCATCCAATTTCTTCTAAAACTTCCCAGAAATTCATGAATAGTTTATTATGCACAGGGAGCAGATGTTGAAAAACAAAAAATACACAAAACATAGTGCGCATGCCCACACAACAACTCTGGCAAGGGCACAAAGTTTACCATTATTTTATTAGCCTAGAAGCTAGTTTGCTTAATGCATTACACACCGAGCTGTTTTGCTTAAAATGCATTATACATCATCATGTAGTATAGTACACTATACTGCATAATGTAATTGAGCATCATACGACCAATGCTCCCATTTGCAGATAAATGCATGTATATATTTTAGCATCAGCCCAATAAAAACATATACTATGGTTAACTGCACAAGGTTTGCATATATACCGGTATTTCATCCCCTTTAACAGGAGAGTAAAATTTAAATATATATTCTCACTATATTATTTTTTTCTGAATTCATCCAATGCATTTTTCTCATCTAGCTCCCTAGGCTATTTCAGAATATTTCATTAAAATACTGTCCGCACTTCAGCAAATTGTGTAGTATTTTCATTGTCATTCCTTCCCTTGTGTTGCTACTCAGCCCCCCTTCTTTTCCCACAACTGCTCAGCTGCTAGCTTCACATGATGTGACCTACATAACAAGAGATGCACTTGCTTCAAGATAGCAGTTACAACAGCTGGGCTGATGAACAATAGAGGTATTTCAGAAATGTCTTAATTTTATTAGACTTAATTATACTATAGTCAATGGTTCCAAAACTATACAGTGTTCCCTCTGCCTGAAGTTCTCTTGTTATAGGATACTCGTTATTGGTCTTATATTTAGTCAATCAGATGTTTATTATGATCAACCAACCAGTAAGACAAAATCTAAAAATACAAAAACACAGCCTCAATGAAGCCAATTGTTTTAAAAAATGACAAGCTAAGAACGAATGATTATAGCAGAACTAAGAGGCAGATATGATAACATTCAGATATTTTTGCCACTTGCTTGGTAATCATGGAATATAGTCAGAACAATTGACCAGGAAATCACCTCATAATTATGCGTTATCTGATAAAAACAACAGTAAAACATGACTAGACACTCTTTCAACCTCTGAGTGGTTATACAGGCAGGATCTATCTTTATGGGAACTCTAGGAAATCTGCTATCTAAAGTCTTGAAAATGGGCCAATAAAATATCTCTTCTGCACTTGGGCACTGTCAGAAAATTTAAAATATGCCATTCAATTATTAGAACAAGATCAGCTAAGACTCAACAACTGTGGAGTACATGGTCCATTAGCCAATGCAACCAGCTTTTGCACATGTATATTTTCATTCTTTATTTTGTCAGATTTGGCTCATACTAATTACAATGACATCAAATAAGAGAGAGAGAAAACATCTCATACCACCCCCTGCCCCTGATGGAACCTTAATACTGTTCAATTTTTCAAGAGAAAATTCAAGTTCTGGAAACAATATTGAGGCTCCAAACAAAATCTGGGTCACAATTTTTAGAGTGCGCACTCGTATAGCAGCTGGAACAAATTTACTTCTTTTTGTGTAGAAAATTGAAGAATATTTTTACTGCAGACTCTGTTTTGATCTTTGCTATATTACCCTGTACATTACAGATAACAGGCATGAAACCAGATCCTGAGATACTTCTAATAATCGACTTGTCCTATCCTCTGCCCATCCGCAGTCCAATAATATTTGGACTTCCTTTTTGAAAATACCATAAACTTTGACTTATCATTGTTAACAGTTAGAGATTCATTTCCACAATGATTTATATATCCAACAAGTTGTCATCAATTAGTTTAGGTTAGGAAAGTGAGATGGTATTGAACCCAGAAGTTAGGCCAAACATAAATTATATAAGATGAGAGAATGGACATATCCTTCCACAACTTCATGGCTGGAAAACAACGAATCCAAAGGATTACTAGGTTGCTGTGCTCATATATTCTGAAAATATATGTGCAGATACATCAATTATGTCAAATACAAGTTATTATCAGCATTAGCAGAAAAATACATTGATATTTGCTATTGTATTTACAGCAAATATCATGGCAATTAAAGGTTTGTGCCGCATCCGTCTGCTGCCCAAGGCATTCACATAAAATAGTACAAATACAGTTAAAACAAGGTTTCAAGATGAGAAGTATCTCTACCCCAGTTAAAAACCTACAATCTATAAAACATGATAAAAAAATTAAGTACCGTATTTACTAGAGTCTAATGTGCCATTGAATCTGATGAACACCTCAATTTTCAGAACCTTGAAACCAAAAAATCTATTTATTAGCAAAGGTAAACGTGCTATCAAATCTAATGCGCACCTTAATTTTCACAATGCAATTTGGCCAAAAAGGTGTAAATAGGTAAATCACCATGTAACTGCAATATATATTTGTTGGCATTATCTATGTTTCTGCCAGAGTACACAAACATGGATAGGGCTTTTTGCTAGGCACCTAAGCTTCATGCTTGCCATCTGGAAAGTAGCAGAACAGTAACTCAACTGCTACACAATTAGAGTTCTGCTAACTCTAAGCTGGTAACAGATGCTAGCTTCCCCAGTGCGTATCATATCACCACCACATAGGAGGAAGTAATTCAGAATGGGCTTCAACTAGCCAAAAACATGTCCGACTGTTTAATATGGGACGTTCTGACACCAATGGTATGGTAGCTTCTGCATAGTTTGATGTAATCTTATTTTAAAAATGATGCTAACCATTCCTCTTGCGTACTTCTGTTGTATGCTGATAAAGTAGAAGCAGCTAGCCAAAATGTACCATTTATGCTTAAAATCCCCACAAATTATTCAATTGTATGCTACAGTGCGAGTGAAAATGTGGATGCCTGCTTGATGATTTCAAAAGCTGCTGGAGATGATAAGCAGCAAGGTGAAGGGGGGGCATTCTGGCGACAGCGGAAGAGGAGGGTTGGGGCGTGAGTAGGGAGTGGCACATTCCTGTTTCACCTCAGGCAATGAAACAGAATGGGCCATCCCTGTCCAAGAAGGGAAGAGAGGAAGGGGCACCCACTCACTCAAGTGTTGTACACAAACTGCAGCCTTTGTCTAAAATTGTTAAAATGTGAAATCAAATGAGGGTTTCTGAACCAGTGGTCTCATCACTGCTCCTTCAAACCCATGGAGATTTCTCCTTCACTTGTAAGGATCTTTTCCACTTCCTCAGGTGTCACAAACTCAAAGTTATTCATCAAAACAAGACAACGCAGAAATTGTCATTCAAGTCAGAAAGGATAAGAGCAACTGCATCCATAACTAATTTATAAATAGATAAAACTAGTTTAAGTCTTGTAACCTTTAGTCAGCCCAAGATACTTTCCCCTATATTAAAGGAAGAGGGGTTCCTCCATAAAGTTGGGGTGATTCCATGCAGTTATTTTTAAATATCATTTTAAAGCATACATATTCAAAAAATTGTTTAGAATTTAGGCCCTAGGATCTTATTTACTGGGATGATTCTTTGGTTCAACCAGCTGCCACTGATCAATCCAGAGATACGACTGAGGATAATATGTGCAAAGCGTTTTATGCATTGACAAGAGAGCATCTAAGAGGCAGAATGTAGCCTCTGGAAAATCTAGGGATTGTTCATCCAGTATATATATAAAAAGCTCCAAGGCTCAATGGCAGCAGGGAGAAAGTAAAGAGATTCACTGAAAAACAGATAGACCCTGAAAGTAGGAATAGTGCTATTAGTAAAATGCAACAGTTCAGAGAGATCCTAGTGCCATATTTAGAGATGACTCTAATGACACTGAGGAAGAGGGTCCTATTTCAGACATATGGAAGAATTCTAGGAACATAGTGATTCTATAGAATCTTACATTCACTTGATCAGGATCAAAAACTGTTTACTGCTATTCTTGCCTCTACAGTGGTACCTCGGGTTACATACACTTCAGGTTACATACGCTTCAGGTTACAGACTCCGCTAACCCAGAAATAGTACCTCGGGCTAAGAACTTTGCTTCAGGATAAGAACAGAAATCGTGCTCTGGTGGCGCGGCAGCAGCAGGAGGCCCCATTAGCTAAAGTGGTGCTTCAGGTTAAGAACAGTTTCAGGTTAAGAACGGCCCTCCGGAACGAATTAAGTACTTAACCCGAGGTACCACTGTATACTGAATACTACAACCACTGGTATAATCAACCTGGATTAGGTAGGATTCATACCAGGGTATCAAATGTAAGATTCAGTTTGCAGATATTCCCACTGAAAGAGGCCTTGCATTTACATTTACTATCAAGTATAGGCCAAAGTATAGGGACGCAGGTGGCGCTGTGGGTTAAAGCCTCAGTGCCTAGGACTTGCCGATCGAAAGGTCGGCGGTTCGAATCCCTGCGGCGGGGTGCGCTCCCGCTGCTCAGTCCCAGCGCCTGCCAACCTAGCAGTTCGAAAGCACCTCCGGGTGCAAGTAGATAAATAGGGACCGCTTACCAGCGGGAAGGTAAACGGCGTTTCCGTGTGCGGCTCTGGCTCGCCAGATGCAGCTTTGTCACGCTGGCCACGTGACCCGGAAGTGTCTCCGGACAGCGCTGGCCCCTGGCCTCTTAAGTGAGATGGGCGCACAACCCCAGAGTCTGTCAAGACTGGCCCTTACGGGCAGGGGTACCTTTACCTTTATAGGCCAAATACTATGAATGTTCTACTTTATGTTTAGATCCAGCTGACAAGTCCCTTGTAGTCATAGAGGTTGTTATGTATGGAAATTGGGAACCTCCCTTCCATTCACACACACATGGAATGGAAGAAACTGCAGTTATCTGACCTGTGGTGAAAATTTATATCCTGAAAATGGAATAGATGTAGCCTCAACAATACAATCTGCAAACTGTTGCAAGCTTTCAGCCTATGTTGTAAGCTTTCTGGCCTATGTATGGGGCTCTGGTGCACACAACTTACCGTATTTTTCGCACCATAGGGCGCACCGGACCATAGGGCGCACCCAGTTTTTTTGGGGGGAAATAAAGGGGAAAAAATTATTTCCCCCCAGGTGCGGGGCTGGGGCGGGGGAAGCTAGAGCTTCCCCCGACCCCAGCCCTCAAACAGGCAGCTCTCCGCAAGCAGCGGGAGCGTTCCCGCTGCTTGCGGAGAGGTCCGCGAAGCCTGGACGCGCTGAGCTCAGCGCGCCCAGGCTTCGGCATGCAGGCACCTCTCCGCAAGCAGCGGGAACGCTCCCGCTGCTTGCGGAGAGGTCCGCGAAGCCTGGACGCGCTGAGCTCAGCGCGCCCAGGCTTCGGCATGCAGGCACCTCTCCGCAAGCAGCGGGAACGCTCCCGCTGCTTGCGGAGAGGTCCGCGAAGCCTGGACGCGCTGAGCTCAGCGCGCCCAGGCTTCGGCATGCAGGCACCTCTCCGCAAGCAGCGGGAACGCTCCCGCTGCTTGCGGAGAGGTCCGCGAAGCCTGGACGCGCTGAGCTCAGCGCGCCCAGGCTTCGGCATGCAGGCACCTCTCCGCAAGCAGCGGGAACGCTCCCGCTGCTTGCGGAGAGGTCCGCGAAGCCTGGACGCGCTGAGCTCAGCGCGCCCAGGCTTCGGCATGCAGGCACCTCTCCGCAAGCAGCGGGAACGCTCCCGCTGCTTGCGGAGAGGTCCGCGAAGCCTGGACGCGCTGAGCTCAGCGCGCCCAGGCTTCGGCATGCAGGCACCTCTCCGCAAGCAGCGGGAGCCCAGCGCTGGGCTCCTGCTGCTTGCGGAGAGGTGTGCGAAGCCTGGAGAGCATGAGGGGTTGGTGCGCACCGACCCCTCTCACTCTCCAGGCTTCAGCGAAAGCCTGCATTCGCACCATAGGACGCACACACATTTCCCCTTCATTTTTGGAGGGGAAAAAGTGCGTCCTATGGTGCGAAAAATACGGTATCCATTTCTCCTCCAGTGCCTTGTATAATCTGGTTTATCTTGTTTCTATTCCTTCCAGGCAATCTCCTTGTGTACAAATTACAAACTTGATCACAGAAGGACCAAAAGAACCTTTTCAAACTGAGTGAATGGGTGATAAAATGGCTAATGCAATTAAATGTAAGCAAACACAAAGTGATGCACATTGGGGTAAAAATCTTTCACATTTACATGCTCATGAGGACAGAACTTTTGG
Source organism: Podarcis melisellensis (assembly GCF_964234715.1). Taxonomy (NCBI): domain Eukaryota; kingdom Metazoa; phylum Chordata; class Lepidosauria; order Squamata; family Lacertidae; genus Podarcis; species Podarcis melisellensis. The sequence continues at coordinate 125,290,552 of NC_138528.1, read as the reverse complement.
TCACAATAGATAGATTAGTGAAGATGTTGATCTAGTGTGAGGCAGCTATGAAAAAGGCAAATTCTAAGCTTAGCATCATGAAGAAAGGAACTGAAAATAAAAGTGCCAATATCATGATGGCGTTAAACAAATCTATGGTGAAATCGCATTTGGAATACTGTGTACGGTTCTTGTCACTTCAACTGAAAAAGCATACTGGAGACCTGGAAAAAGTTCAGAAAAGAGCAATAAAAAAGATCAAGGGGATGGAGTGACACCCCCCCCCCATGAAGAAAGGTTGCAGGGCTTTTTATTTAAAGAAAAGGTAAGCAACAGGTGACGTGATAGAAATCTATAAAATTATGCATTGCATGGAGAAAGTGGATAAAAGAAGTTTTTCTCTCTGTCTAATAAAACTAGAAACTTGTGGATATCAAATGAATCTGAAAGCTGGAAGATTCATGACACTTATAAGGAAGTGATTCTTCCCACAGCACATAGTTAAACTATGGAACTTGCTCCTACAGCAAGCAGTGATGCTCATGGCTCTCAAAGAGAATTAAACAAAAATTTGGAAATTAGGGCTGTCAGTGGCTACTAGCCATGACGGCTGTTACCCTGCCTCCACACAATTGGAGGCAGTAATTCTTCTGAATATCAGTTTCTGGAAAATACATGAGGGGAGAGTGCTCTTGTGCTCAAATCCTACCTGCTGGAGTATTCATAAAAAATAAACTTGGCACTCATGTATATGTGTTAACATTTTTGTCTTGTGGTATAAACTAGTATCAGAAAAATTTAATCCGCCTTCTAATATAGGCAAACACATTCTTTTAAATGATATACAAAGTGAAGCATTACCCCAAATAAAAGCCCTGAAATAATGCATTAATCTTTTGAAAGTATGCTTGGGGGATGTGTAGATAAATACCACACAACACATATATTAATCTTAGGTGTATTAACTTTACTGCAAATGCTAAATTTAAGTAGCGTCCATCTTTCCAAATCAATGGAGATTTATGTTATTTACCTATTTGCATTCAATTTAATGATTTGAGAAGTATCTGTAGGAAACAAAATTGCTAGATATGTTATAACCCTTCAAACTTCTATTTTCACCTTCCTGACTATTTCCTGTCAAGTAAAGGCATTCCAATAGCCACATGGAAAATCAGCATGCCACAAAGCTATTAACTATACATTTCTTAAGTGTTTGAAAATTTAGTTAAAAGGTAGGTGGGGCAACATCATACTAGTCATTCCCCGTAACAAATTCTGACTCAGTGCTATTATCAATTATACATATCAATGAATAGGAGCCTTCAGGACATAAAAGTTTTCTGAACAATGGCCTCAAGAATAATTACTCTTTCATAGCTCTCTTCAAGGCTGAAAGAAAGCTTAAAAAGCAGTCACACTTTCCAAAGTCCATAGCAATTGATAATGACAAGTCAATACTGTCTTGAAGACTAAGGCTGCAATCCTAAACAATGTTACAGTTGAGAGTGGGTCTTATTGTTCATTAAAGATACTTGAAACAACCAATAAAAGGCTCAGCTTTGACTAGATACTCTGGTCAAAGATGAAACATATAATCCATGCAAGTAGTTTCGAGACAGATCCTTTCTAGATCACATTTCTAGTTTTTCCAAGATGTAAGTAAAAGAAACCTATTGTTCATAACCTGCTTGATTGTACTATGCATTCTTACTGGGAAGTCACACCAAGTTCAATGAGGCTTGCCATCAAATAAGCCTGCAGAAAATATGTATGCTGGCTAATCCTAACCACATTTTCTCATAAGGGCATCTTGGGATGATGTTTTCAAATTCTTCTGTCCTTAAAAGTTAGTATTCTTAAAAATATATATAAAGGAAGTACCTTAGTTGTTAGGATATGCTTCTTTAGCACAATCTAGCTACTTTCGCAATAAGTTTTGCTAGTCTATCTGCCCACACATCTGTTTGGTATTTCATGGCATAGTGAAGGAAATGGGGGTGCGCATGTGTGCAAGAAAGGAGAATTCTCCATTTTATAGAAGCTTCCCTGTGTGGTTGCAAAATAGCACTGGTAATATCCCAAAGATAACCAGGCAAGTGGATATTTATATGATTGTTCAAATAATAGTAGTGTACAAATTTCCAAATAACCTCTCAATCTCACTACAGGCGGCGACAATTTCGTGCAGGGGTTCTGTTCCCAGCCCCCATGCACTGCACGACAGCAGAACACGCATAAGTGTGCCCCGCCCTCTTCCGGGTCCAAAAGTCCTGCATGTCAATGGGACTTGCCTAGAATGGTTGCTGCCTGTCTATAAAAAATGTTACCTATTCTTTGCATTCACAACTGTCTAGAAACAGTTTCAAATACAACACAATCACAACATATGTGCAGGTTCGATTCCAAGGGTTCTACATATATGCAAAAACATGTATACTCAAGCTGCCCACTTAAAAGCATCCCTAGCCTTCTGGACCAATGAACTGAGGAGGCCTTGCTGCTGCTGCCCAAGGAAGGCAGAGTGCTTAAAAGCACCAGGCAGCCCAAGCAGACCCAGTGCAAAAAGTGCTTTTAAGCTCTTTGCCTTGCTTTCATTTAACTTGTGCTATTTCAACTAGCCTGCCTTCAACCATGTATGGTTGAAAGTGCATGAATTACATGTGCATACAACAGAGGCTTTCAATCTTTTTGAGTCCACAGCTCCCTTCTTTTTGCAGCTCCCCTGTGGAAAGTTCCCAGCAGGACCCTATACAGTCATACCTCGAGTTGAATGTGCTTCAGGTTGAGCGCGTTCGAGTTGCGATCCGTGGCAACCCGGAAGTAACGGAGCGCGCTACTTCCGGGTTTCACCACTCGCGCATGCGCTCAAAATGACGTCATGTGCATGCTTGGAAGCGGCGAAACACGACCCGCGCGCCGTCGCATCTTGTGTTCCATTTGGGATGCGAACGGGGCTCCGGAACGGATCCTGTTCGCATCCCGAGGTACCAGTGTACCTATTTACTCAGATATGTTCAACTAAGTTGCATTGGAATCACTCTTACTGTACACTGGATTGCAGCCTTAAAAAAATAAAAATTGTAGGGAAGCAATAAATGGCACTGCACCTGACCATCATTCACGGCGCCCCAACACCAGTTGAAAACCACTGCCGTAAGATGCAATTGTACTGTATACAACAGACCTACCTAGGGAGGTGCTGAGTATTCCAGGGCACTGTGATTGTCACTGACTTTAACATTTTGTATCTTCATTGGATAAAGTAGTGCAATGTTCTGCTCCTACTTCTTATCTTGACTGCATGGAGAATGCTACCAAGACAGTCAAATTTCCGTGGTCTTTTTCCTTCCCTAAGGTTGGTATTAAACCCCTGCACCGGTCCTGTAGTGTATAGACTACAGCATGAACCTAGAAAGATATAGACTGTGTATACACCATATGTTTAAAGGCATGACTTCCCCCAAAGAATCATGGGAACTGTAGTTTACACCCCCCCCACAGAGCCACAATTCACAGTACCATTAAACTAGTTTCCAGGATTCTTTGAGGAATCAGTCATGTGCTTTAAATGTATGGTGTGTACTCAGCCATGGAACTGTGAACAGAGAGGCTCATGGCCACTGTTTTCTCAACAGAGGGAGGGTCACTAAAGCAAATACTTTCACCCTGGTGTCAATTCTACAGATCCTATACAAGTATCTCACCTATTCATTTTAGAGAAACTTGTGAATGCTAGAGCTCAGGTATTCCAAAACCTAATCTGCACAAAAAGACACATTAGTTGAAACTTACCAGTGTAAAAGAGGACACATGTAACTACCCAAACTGTCCGCTGCAAAAAACGTAAGTCCTCCCCACTCAGCTGAACAATTGCTTTCAAATATCAGGAAATATTTAATAACATACTAGCTCCCCTTCAACCCTCAATTACCATCAACATATTATATTTTGTAATGTTTTACCACCACAAATCAATGTAAAGCTGCGCTGTAAAACCAGACCGAAACAAGAGCATCTGCCTTGCATGCAGAAGGTCCCAATTTCAATCCCAGCATCTTCAAATAGGGCTGGGAGAGACTCCCTGCCTGAAACCCTAGGGAGCCGCCATCAGTCAGGGTAGACAGTATGGAACTAGATGGGCTCCGTACCATGCAGCTTGCCACGCTCCTATTAAAGTGAAACATGTCTAGACACATCCTTTCGCTGCCCGGATCTCTTTTCAGGCACCACACCATGCTTGGCAGTGCTTTCCTTTCCACAGGTCCCTGTACACTGTGCCATCGAAACACAGCTCCCTAGGAAGGGAGGCGAGTCAGCCACCAAAAATTATGGGGGTAAGGAAGTTATTGAATGCAGACAGGATCTGCAAATAACAGGTGAGAAATGACAACAACCCCCCCCCCAACAAGGGGGTCCAGAGCAGTGGCATAGCGTGGGGGGTGCAGGGGGGGCCGGCCGCACCGGGCGCAACATCTGGGGGTTAGGGGGCGCAAATCCACGGGTATGGGGGTGCAAATTACTTGCCTTGCCCCGGGTGCTGACAACCCACGCTATGCCACTGGTCCAAAGCCAAGGGGTGCAGAAGGGAAGTGCAGAGATGCCCAAAGCCCTGGCGGCCTCGTGGTCCAGCTCTGCAGGAAAGCCCTCGCCATCTGCTCGAGACGAAAAGCAGGAAACCGGTACGGTTAGGGCCAGTTGGCAGCAGCTGGGGGGGGGGGCCTCCGGTTTCCTCCGCCTTAAGTGCCCCTTCACACACACACCCACGCACCCCCCCAAAAAAAGACCCCACCCCTCACCTTTGCAAACAGGCGAACTCGGGCTCTTCCTCTCCGGAGAGGCCCTGCTTTGCTCGGGCGACCGCCTCCTCTGCCGGTGCCGGATCCTTCCCCCGGAGGACGACGAAGAAACCACGGCGGCGGCGGCGGAGCAGGCGCTGCTCTCGGGCACAGGCGGCGAAACCGGGGAGGAGCAAGGCGAAGGGCTGGAGCCCGGCAATGGCGGCGCGGGGGGCGGCGGCGGCGGCAGCTGGTGCAGCCGAGGGGGGCTCCCGCGAGGCCCGGCCCCGCGCGTGGGGCTGCCGCGCGTGGAAGGCGGCGGCGGCGGCGGCGGAGGAGGGAGGGCGGCGGCGGCGGCGGGGGTCTGCGTGGCTACGGCAGGGCTGCCACCGCCGCTGCGCGCGCCGCTGCCGTTACCGGGCGCCGCGCGGGTCGGGCTGGCGGTGCGCGAGGAAGGAGGCGGCGGCGGCGAAGACGAAGGAGGCGGCGGCGGCTGAGGCGATGTCGTCGTCGCCGCCGCCGCGCGTGAAATGCCGCCGCCGCCCCTCGTGGGGCTGCCGTGCTGCTTGAGCTGGAAAGGCACCGTCGCCCGCATGGGCTGCAGGCGGCTGCTGTTGGCGCTGGCGGCCCCGCCTGCTCCCGCCGACACAGCCGAGGCTCCCCCCGCCGCCGCCGCCGCCGCCAGGGAGGTGGCCGGGGTCGGCGAGCCGCTTCGCCTCACGCGCGGCGGGTGAGAAGCCATCCTTCGGCCGGCTCTGAGGTAAACGGCGCTGAGGAGAACGGCCGTTGGGAGGGGGGAGGGGAGGGGGAAGAGGAGACGCCAGTCAGTCAGTCGGTCGGTCGGTCGGTCAGCCAGGCCCCCCTCAGCAATATAGCTCTCCTCACACACGAGCGGAACGCCGCTCCGGCCGATGCGACCGCTCCGGCCGCCTCATCAACAATAGTGGCCGCACCGGCCTCTCCTATTGGAAGCTCGTCGGCGCCGTTGCTGCCGCTACAGCGCGCTGATTGGGCGAGGGGCGTGGCCTTGGGGGGGTCCGTCTCTGTGTGTGTATGCGCGTGTGTGTGTGTGCGCGCGCCCGCGTCGCGGGGTGGGGTGAGGCTTAAAGGGGCAGTGTCGCGAGAGGCGAGACGGGAGCTGAGTGACAGCTTGCGGAGGCGTTCCACGCAACCGCACGCGTGTTTTCATCGCGGGCGTGGGACGCCCTCACCCGCGGGCGTGGGAAGGCAGGTGACATGGCTGGGTCTTGTTTTAAGATACAGCGCCCCATCATGGAAACTAGATGATGATGATTAACAATAAAAAAAATATATTTTATTTTTATTAAATTTGTGCAGGTGCGTAGGTACCTTCATGGAGAACATTCATTGCATGTGGTTTGCATGCATGCATAAGGTCTCACTTTCCATTAGTTTTCTGTTTCTGGCAGTGCTGGGAAAGGCTCCTGTCCATTATTATTATTATTATTATTATTATTATTATTATTATTATTATTATTATTATATTAATTGTATGCCTCCCATCTGACTGGGTTGCCTCAGCCACTCTGGGCAGCTTCCAACATATATGAAAAACATGATAAAACATTATACATTAAAAATACCTTCCCTATACAGCACTGCTGCCTTCTGGTGACTTCTAAAGGTTATACTGTATTCAGACCAACATTATTAGGGGCGGACTGGACACAAAATTGGGGGGGGGGTTGCTGCTATTATTGCTATTATTTACTTATTTTTGGATTTTTATTTAAATGTTATGAATTGCGTGGAAATTGTTTCAAGTTGGTTGTGTACTTTTTGATGTTTTTGTAATTATGAGCTTTTGCTCGTGCTGTAAGCTGTCTTGAGCATGGTTTCAACTGTGGGAAGGTTGGCATCAAAATAAAATTCTGTCCGTGGTCCATATATGTAGTTCTGCTTCTGTTTTCGAAATGGGAGATATTGGAGGTGATGTTTAAGGCTGTGTTTGTGCTGCAAAGGGCCAGCAGACAGACGGGAATAGGGAGCTGCCATTCTCCTGGGTCAAACTACTGGTCCCATGTACCAGTTCAGCACTGTCTGCTCAGCTCTGCAGTGACTGAATGAAGCGCTCTGGTTATCTCCTGCTTGGACCACTGCAATGCGCTCTGTTGATTTTAGAATGCTGTATTATTTTACTGTTGTTAGCCACTCTGAGCCTGGCTTCGGCTGCAGAAGGTGGGATATAAATAAAATATTATTATTATTATTATTATTATTATTATTATTATTATTATTATTATTGCTACTACTACTACTACTACTACTACTTCCGGGTTAGCGGAGCTCGTTACCTGAAGCGTTCGTAAGGAGGATGGTACATAACCCAAGGTTCCACTGTATTAAAATCTAGTCATGGGCTACCAGTTGCTGATCCCTAGTCCACCTGGGGCCAGCTCTAGAGGCAGAGGAAAGGTGCAGCCAAACAGTGTTTAGAGCCTGGGTAGGCAAACTAAGGCCCAGGGGCCGGATCCGGCCCAATCGCCTTCTAAATCCAGCCCATGGATGGTCCGGGAGTCAGCGTGTTTTAACATGAGTAGAATGTGTGCTTTTATTTAAAATGCATCTCTGGGTTATTTGTGGGGCATAGGAATTTCTTAATCCCCCCCCCCCGCCTATATAGTCCGGCCCCCTACAAGGTCTGAGGGACAGGGGATCGGCCCCCTGCTGAAAAAGGTTGCTGACCCCTGGTTTAGAGCAACAGGATTTGTTTCCAAGCCATTTTGTGGGATGGGGCTTTGCAGGGCCTGGCCCTCCACTCCTTTTTCAGTATCCCAATCTGTTAGCTGCCAAGCAGGGCTCCAGTTCTTACATGTAAGAGTTTTACCCATTACTGTATCAACCCTTTCAACTTGTCCATCATTCTCCAATTTGGGCGCCTGTTATACTAGAGCAGCTTGCTTGCTGTTGCATCCCTTTGTTTCATTGTTGTTGTTTAGTCATTTAGTCGTGTCCGACTCTTTGTGACCCCATGGACCACAGCACGCCAGGCACTCCTGTCTTCCACTGCCTCCCGCAGTTTAGTCAAACTCATGCTGGTAGCTTCGAGAACACTGTCCAACCATCTCGTCCTCTGTTGTTCCCTTCTCCTTGTGCCCTCCATCTTTCCCAACATCAGGGTCTTTTCCAGGGAGTCTTCTCTTCTCATGAGGTGGCCAAAGTATTGGAGCCTCAGCTTCAGGATCTGTCCTTCCAGTGAGCACTCAGGGCTGATTTCCTTCAGAATGGATCGGTTTGTTCTTCTTGCAGTCCATGGGACTCTCAAGAGTCTCCTCCAGCACCATAATTCAAAAGCATCAATTATTCGGCGATCAGCCTTCTTTATGGTCAAGCTCTCACTTCCATACATCACTACTGGGAAAACCATACTATACGGACCTTTGTTGGCAAGGTGATGTCTCTGCTTTTTAAGATGCTGTCTAGGTTTGCCATTGCTTTTCTCCCAAGAAGCAGGCGTCTTTTAATTTCATGGCTGCTGTCACCATCTGCAGTGATCATGGAGCCCAAGAAAGTAAAATCTCTCACTGCCTCCATTTCTTTCCCTTCTATTTGCCAGGAGGTGATGGGCCCAGTGGTCATGATCTTTGTTTTTTTGATGTTGAGCTTCAGTCCATATTTTGCGCTCTCCTCTTTCACCCTCATTAAAAGGTTCTTTAATTCCTCCTCACTTTCTGCCATCAAGGTTGTGTCATCTGCATATCTGAGGTTGTTGATATTTCTTCCTGCAATCTTAATTCTGTCTTGGGATTCATCCAGCACAGCCTTTCGCATGATGAATTCTGCAAATAAGTTAAATAAGCAGGGAGACAATATACAGCCTTGTCGTACTCCTTTCCCAATTTTGAACCAATCAGTTGTTCCATATCCAGTTCTAACTGTAGCTTCTTGTCCCACATAGAGATTTCTCAGGAGACAGATGAGGTGGTCAGGCACTCCCATTTCTTTAAGAACTTGCCATAGTTTGCTGTGGTCGACACAGTCAGAGGCTTTTGCATAGTCAATAACGCAGATTACCGTACTTCCGTGCTACTCCCTGTGCCAGCCACAGTGAGGCAACAGAGATGTCCTCATGGAATCATAGGACTGTAGAGTTGGAAGGGACCTCGGGGGTCATCTAGCCCAACCCCCTACAATGCAGGAATCTCAGCTAAAGCATTCATGGCAGATGGCCACCCAACCTTCTTAGAAGCCTCCAAGGAAGGAGAGTCTACAACCTCCCAAGGGAGACTGTTCCACTGTTGAACATGCTTGATGGCAGATCCTCCACCAACATAGCTGTCAACTTACAGATTTGAAAATAAGGGACCAGCAGCCTTGAAAATAAGGGACCAGCAGCCTTGAAAATAAGGGACCTGCAGCCTCACCTGTTCTAGGCACTCCAGTCTTCCTGTCCTCCTGCAGTTTGGTCAAACTCATGCTGGTAGCTTCGAGAACACTGTCCAACCAACTTTGTAACCAGAGGTTCAACTGAGTAGAATCTGAATCACATGCACCCTTACCTTAAGATGGCTCCCCAGCCTGGCTTTGCACTGCAAAGTTTGCAGCAGCACGTGCAACAAAATGGCGTCCAGCATTCAAAACCCCCCTCAGCTTGCATTAACTAGCCACACACAAGGCATGCAAGCTCCACCCCCCAGTCGTTCTTAGACTTCTTATTGGGTGAGCAACACAGCCAAGCAACACAGTTGGAGCCTCCCTCCTCCCTGGCCAGCAGGGAGGGAGGGAGAGGAGCTGCTTCCTTTGAAATTTAAGGGACATTTAAGGGACATCCATCAGTAAGGGACAGCAGCGGGACATGGCGCTGGAATAAGGGACTGTCCCTTCAAATAAGGGACACTTGATAGCTATGTCCACCAATCCAACTCACATTATAGCCTGGGGTGCAGTCCTTTCTCACATTAAATATTTGCCCATTAACTACTAACCCTGAGGCTGAGAAAGGGGTGTGGGGCCAGGAAATGCAGAAGGAAACAATCTGGCAGGTTAAAACCTGATAAAGAAGCAACCCTATCCTTTTCCCACGCCTAGTGCGACGCCCCATATATAGAAGGGGAAACCTGCTGCCGCAGCTTGTAGCAACTATCTGCAAGTTATAATTGTATCCCACCCTTCCTCCCAGGATCTCAGAACAACACTTTTGGCCTCACGATAACCCTATGAGGTAGGTTAGTTTGAGACACATTGCCTAAAGCGCATCTGCGCGTTTCACAGCCAAAAAAGAGGTTGAAACCACACCCAAAGCTATGAACACACTTAACTGCCATATCGCTCTGGTGATATACTGGTTAAAACCTCTTCTGCCTTCTTGTCAATCAAAATCAATGCCTTGTCCTTTAAACTCTTCTTAAATGCCAACTGTTCAGCAAAAGCTTTTTTGAATCACTACTGGTGGTGCGGCTCGGACTGAACCCTGAGGTTCAGAGTGTCACAGCCCTGAAGGTCCCCAGAGAGTGGCAGGTGAGGCAGCAGCAGCAGCAAACAGTGCTGATGTCGGTCACTGCAGCATCCTTTATTCTTATTTATTAATTTTTTAAAAAATTAAAGTTAGGGGGCAGCTGGCTAGACATGCGCCCCCTAACCCCCAGATGTTGCGCCCAGTGCGGCCGGCCCCCCCTGCACCCCCCACGCTACGCCACTGTCTTCTTGCATTATTTCCACTTAAAAATAGGTATTGTCATTTCCCACAACGAAACGGTGCTTATCGCTCAATAAATGTACTCAGCATCCAGGCGGCAGAAGCAAATTCCCTTTTAGTCCTGCAGTCACCATGGTGCTATAATTTAAGTGAGTTTAATATGCGAAACTGCTCATGCTGAGAATATTCATTAAAAAAAAGAAAGAAAAAATTCAGGGTTGGCAATTTTTATTTGTTTGCATTTTGCTCTAACGTAGCAGGAACGTAGAAGCAGTGGTAAAGCACAGAACAGCTGGTGGTGTGGGGGAGAAAGAAATGTTAATTGTGTGCTTCACAACGGAAGTACGGTAATGTGCATGGCCCACTAAAGGCCACCCTCCACTATTAAGCCCAGGAGCTAAAATTACCTAGCTGCACTATTGATCATTATGATCTCACCCACGCCCCACAGGAGAAGGGACAGGTGCAATTTTCTCATTTACTGAGAGTACTACTGACTGTCTCCTAGACTCCACATGTGAATTGTGATTCTCTGGTTGTCCACACCACATGCTGTAATGTGTGCCATTTAGAAGAGAAGAAGAGTTTGGATTTGATATCCCGCTTTATCACTACCCGAAGGAGTCTCAAAGCTGCTAACATTCTCCTTTCCCTTCCTCCCCCACAACAAACACTCTGTGAGGTGAGTGGGGCTGAGAGACTTCAAAGAAGTGTGACTGGCCCAAGGTCACCCAGCAGCTGCATGTGGAGGAGCAGAGACAAGAACCCGGTTCCCCAGATTATGAATCTACTGCTCATAACCACCACACCACACTGGCTCTCGTAACCATTTACACACACACACACACACACACACACACAACTTAATTGTATAGGTATGCCCTCTGCCAGCTTTCCACACAAGCCCAGAACTAACTATGCAAGAAGACATTAGTCCAAATGCAAATAGGTGTATGTAAGGTAAAGGGACCCCTGACCATTAGGTCCAGTTGTGGCCGACTCTGGGGTTGCGGTGCTCATCTCACTTTATTGGCCAAGGGAGCCGGCGTACAGCTTCCAGGTCATGTGGCCAGCATGACAAAGCCGCTCCTGGCTAACCAGAGCAGCGCACAGAAACGCTGTTTACCTTCCTGCCGGAGCGGTACCTATTTATCTACTTGCAGTGGTGTGCTTTCGAACTGTTAGGTTGGCAGGAGCAGGGACCAAGCAACGGGAGCTCACCCCGTCGCGGGGATTCGAACCACCGACCTTCTGATCGGCAAGTCCTAGGTTCTGTGGTTTAACCCACAGCGCCACACGCGTCCCTTTAATAGGTGTATGACTATAGTACAAAAAAGGTGTGTGTGTGAAATTGAACCGTTTTTGGAGCACGGCTTTGATTCCTTTCCTCCGCAATACATTAATCCCTTACTTTCCAAACATAAATAAATGAGTTGTTTGTTTGTTTGTTTGTTTTCAGCAAACACAGTGGAATATTCTTACACTCTTCACTTCCCCTTTGCAACCTGTTTGAGTCTACTATAGCATCTGACTATGCACGTCTTTGTGTTTCGACTCATGCAATTACAAGCTGGTGTTGCTATGCACTGAGGCCTACCTCATTTAATGTGGTTAATCTGCCTGGTTAAGAAGAGATACCATTTTTGCTCCTTTCATTTTTTGCAGGAGGACTGAGAGGAAACGGCTATCTCTGGAGAGCTGTTAAGACTTGTAGGGCCTTTCCAAGATTGTGGCCTAAATCTATAGGAGATCTGTTTGAGCTAGTACTGTAATAGCTTCATGCCCACCTTCAGTAGCTAAACCAAGGAGTGTTTTTACAGCTAAGACAGTTCAGGCATGACTGCTTTTACGAAGCAGCGTGGGAATGACGGTAACAGAAGCAATTACTATAGATCATTTTATGTACAGTGCAGCCCTGGCTGCCAAGACAGTTCAGTGACTGTCCTAGAGCAAAAACAATCTCCTCGTGACACTGAGATTGGAAGAGCTTCAAACAATTCTTTGTGGCACTCTGCCAGTGTTTCTTTGTTTCATTAATACATGATAAATGGAGTAAAGGAGGGGAGGGTAGAATCAAAATTATTAATCCAGTCCAGTGTTCAGTTTGGGCCTTGGAAGTCCTAGGTGCATTTTGCAAGTCAGCAGTGAACTCAGCTTGGCCTCTTCAGAGCCAGTTCACACCACAGCTGAGCTTCCAGAAAAGGCCTTGCTCCCTTGGTCTTTGCCGTAAATGCTCATTCACCACTAAAATGCAGCCCCTTTTTTGCAAACCAACCACAATTTCCAGCCGCAAGGCTGGGTGTAGCAGTAACCGCTTTGTAGAGGGCATGGAAGAATGAACGAGATCTGAAGCACCATATTGCCTTTTACAGATGTCAAAATATGCACCAGGAAGACAAAGACTAGTCAGAGATCTTAACAGGGAGCAGCGAAACATCAATGGGGCACTTCATTAGGGAAGGGCAGCATCTAGTTCAGGGTTTCCCAAACTTGGTCTCCAGCTGTTTTTGGACTACAACTCCCATCATCTCTAGCTAGCAAGACCAGTGGTCAGGGATGATGGGAACTGTAGTCCAAAAACAGCTGGAGACCCAAGTTTGGAAAATAATAATAATAATAATAATAATAATAATAATAATAATAATAATAATTTATTTATACCCCACCCATCAGGCTGGGTTTCCCCAGCCACTCTGGGCAGCTTCCAACAAAACACTAAACTACAATAACCTATTAAACATTAAAAGCTTCCCTAAACAGGGCTGCCTTTAGATGTCTTCTAAAAGTTTGGTAGTTATTTTTCTCTTTGACATCTGGTGGGAGGGCGTTCCACAGGCGAAGTCCCTGCAGACTGGAGGAGGGCAAATGTTGTCCCTATTTTCAAAAAGGGGGAAAGGGAGGACCCAAATAATTACCGCCCAGTCAGTCTGACATCTCTTCCTGACAGTAAGAGCTGTTCAACAGTGGAATTTGCTGCCAAGGAGTGTGGTGGAGTCTCCTTCTTTGGAGGTCTTTAAGCAGAGGCTTGACAACCATATGTCAGGAGTGCTCTGATGGTGTTTCCTGCTTGACAGGGGGTTGGACTCGATGGCCCTTGTGGTCTCTTCCAACTCTATGATTCTAGAGCGGGTGCCACTACTGAGAAGGCCCTCTGCCTGGTTCCCTGTAACTTGGCTTCTCGCAGCAAGGGAACCATCTGAAGGCCCTCGGCACTGGACCTCAGTGTCCAGGCAGAACGATAGAGGTGGAGACGCTCCTTCAGGTATACTGGACCGAGGCCGTTTAGGGCTTTAAAGGTCAGCACCGACACTTTGAATTATGCTCGGAAATGTACTGGGAGCCAGTGTAGGTCTTTCAAGACCGGTGTTATATGATCTTGGAAGCTGCTCCCAGTCACCAGTCTAGCTGCCGCATTCTGGATTAGTTGTAGTTTCTGGGTCACCTTCAAAGGTCGCCCCATGTAGAGCGCATTGCAGTAGTCCAAGCGGGAGATAACTAGAGCATGCACCATTCTGGCAAGACAGTCAGCAGGCAGGTAGGGTCTCAGCCTGCGTACCAGATGGAGTTGATAAACAGCTGCCCTGGACACAGAATTGACCTGCGCCTCCATGGACAGCTGTGAGTCCAGAATGACTCCCAGGCTGCGCACCTGGTCCTTCAGGGGCATAGTTACCCCATTCAGGACCAGGGAGTCCTCCACACCTGCCTGCCTCCTGTCCCCCCCAAAACAGTACTTCAGTCTTGTCAGGATTCAACCTCAATCTGTTCAACCCAGATCTATGGCGAAAGAGTAGCAGGACCCCACTTTTATTCAGCTTATTTCGGGTGAAATAGTGTAATTTGACAGTGACTGCGAGTCACTGCAAACAGCTACTCCAGGTTTCGTTGGCATTCTGGGGTGCTGTTTGAATTCTGCACCACGTCTCTTGCTGTGACTTTTCTGGTCCTTAGAGCTGCAATGGATTATCTCCTACCTGTGCTCTAGGTAAGAGGTGAGAGTCATTAGCTTACGGCAGGGAAGGGGGGGGTGAAGGAAAAAGGCTTTTTCAGAATGTTTTTAAAAAACCGGTTAGAAGGAAATGCTTGAGAGTTTCATCAGTTCAAAGAAAAGAAGTGGGTAGGACCAAATAATTTTTAACAGCACAAGGATGTAAACTGCTCCCCTGATGCTCTGTATCAGGACTGATGCTGTTCAGAAATGATCCAGAGTCAATGACGAAAAGCAAGTCTGCAGATGACCATTAAATAAACATTTAGCATGGTCAAAAGCTCTCTGCAAACTGGATGTCTAGGTGACATTATGACCATTGTGTTTCAGATCCAAACTAGTGGATTTGTGGGCAATACATGCTCGTTTTTTGTTTTGTTTTTTCCTCAAATGAAAAGTAGCCCAGGAGGCTGTGATTCTGAGCAGAATGGGAGAGGAAGGTTCTTTCTCCCAGTGCAGGGAGAAAAGCAACTTGGGGAGGGTGATTTTGAGCAGGCAAATGGGGTAGAGAGCAGCCTCTACCCCTTTCTTGTTCTGTTGCTCAAACTGGCATGGGAACTGATTTACAGAAGCAAAGCAAAACACGTGGGAAACACGTTTCTTCCTCTCCCACATAACCTGTAATTTGACTCTCTAGCTATGTTCGTTCACACTTCCATTTACTATGTACTCACTCCATTTCCTTTTTTAAAAAAATATTTTTTATTAAGTTTTTGATATTTTATTACATTTCATTATCAAAAAATAACATAAGACATTGCTTGAATAAAGCATCGGCCTCCTTCCTTCCCTCTAACAGACTTCCATATCTCATTACCAATTTCTCCACATTCCTAAATTCACTTTTTTACCTTAAATCAATCTTTTAACAATCACCTACTTATAAGTAAATCAGCTCCTTAATTTCCCATTACCAAACATTTTAACTTTAACCTACAAACGTATTCAACTGTTTGCATTTTTCTTTCATATAGAGTATAAATTTGCCCCTGTCCTTTTGGAACAAATCATCACAGCGATTCTGAATCTTCCCCATCGGCTTCGCCAGCTCCACGTATTTGACCATCTTTACTTGCCAATCTTCCAATATGGGGAGTTCTTGTTGCTTCCATTTCTGGGCCAGGCGTATTCTTGCGGCCGTTGTTGCATACATAAATAAATTTACATCTTTCATTTGGATTTCCTCAATTAACAGGAAAGCCTCTGTTTTTTTGCTGAAATTATACTTAAATGTCTTTTTTCCCCTTTTTAAATAACTTTTATTCAAAATTAAAACAAAACATATTATCCAGAAACATATCATCCTTATTTCCCCCCATTTTTCCTCCCTCCCCCTCCCTCCCCCCACAGAACCCCCCACCCCACCCCCCGACTTCCCTCAGTTCCAGTTTTTGATTTCTCTAAAAATGCTGTTTTCTGCATGTTACACAGTTGTATAAATCCTCAAACTATTTAACTGATTATTATCAATAAAAAGTTTGTGAATGTTTATTCAAAACCAGCCAAGGAGTCCAGTTTGCTTTGTTGTATCTTCAAATACTTTGTAAAGGGTTCCCATTCTTCTTTAAAGTCACAGTTATCCTTGTCCCGTAGCTTGTATAAATATCTTTTTCAATTCATTATATATGGTATCCCAAAAGGCTTTAATCTTGGAACATGTCCACCACATATGCAAGAAATTCCCCTCCTTCTCCCTACATTTCCAACAAGTTTTATCCTGGATTTTATACATTTTGGCAAGCTTGTTTGGTGTGATGTACCGTACTCACTCCATTTCCAGTGCTTTTAATCCGTGTTCACACATCATCCAAAATGCATGTGCGTCCTGCACTTTGCTACTTGATGCATTCTTTCTCAAACCAGCTTCACACCGATTAAGACGCTTCTCATTCATCTCTCGCTAAGGTGTGAACACCTTGGCATAGGATAATGACATTCTTGTCCTGCCAAGACCCCATGGTGCAAACACAATCAGATTGAAATCTGCCACTAATGAAACTGTGCCGATAGGAACAGCTGCTGGTGGTGGGGCAATGGCAACAACTCCACCTGGGCACTAAGATGGGTATAACATGAACACACCCTTCCTGTAAGTAGAAATTGAGACAATGCAGTAAAAAATGCTAACCCTATTCAGGGATTGGATCACAATTGCCCAGGGAAACATTCTTGGAGTCAAAATCCACTGAAAATACTCGATCAACAGGCTCTTACAGCTGAAAGGAAACAACAGCGGTAACTATACAGTGGTACCTTGGGTTAAGTACTTAATTCGTTCCAGAGGTCCGTTCTTAACCTGAAACTGTTCTTAACCTGAAGCACCACTTTAGCTAATGGGGCCTCCTGCTGCTGCTGCTGCGCCGGAGCACAATTTCTGTTCTCATCCTGAAGCAAAGTTCTTAACCCGAGGTACTATTTCTGGGTTAGCGGAGTCTGTAACCTGAAGCATATGTAACCTGAGGTACCACTGTAATGCCTTTGTACCTCTAGATCAGGAGCAGGCAACCTAAGACCTGTGGCCCAGATGTGGCCCAATCTCCTCCTAAATCCGGCCCGCGGACAGTCCAGGAATCAGTGTGTTTTACGCGAGTATAATGTGTCCTTTTATTTAAACTGCATCTCTAGGTTATTTGTGGGGCCTGCCTGGTATTTTTACATGAGTAGAATGTGTGCTTTTATTTAAAATGCACCTATGGGTTATTTTGGGGGCATAGGAATTCGTTCATTTCCCCCCAAAAATATAGTCTGGCCTACCACATGGTCTGAGGGATGGTGGACCGGCCCACGGCTGAAAAAGGTTGCTGACCCCTGCTCTAGATGGTACCTTTATGTAAAATGCTGGGGGCCCAGTCTCATCACCTTATGTTAAAAAATTAAAATAAACAGATGAAAATACAAAAAAATAAAAGCCGAACCATATACAGTGGTACCTCGGATTAAGAACTTAATTCGTTCTGGAGCTCTGTTCTTAACCTGCAACTGTTCTTAACCTGAAGCACCACTTTAGCTAATGGGGCCTCCTGCTGCCGCCGCACAATTTCTGTTCTCATCCTGAAGCAAAGTTCTTAACCCGAGGTACTATTTCTGGGTTAGCGGAGTCTGTAACCTGAAGCGTATGTAACCCAAGGTACAGGGGAGGGGAATGGCGGTTGGTAGATGTGTACGTATTTAACATAAGCTGTACTACATGGAAATACTTGACATGCATGGTACTTTTCATGTGGAGATTATGGCTCTAAAATTCTACCGATATAGTATCAGCTTTGCTTAACTAGATACAGATTTAAGACCCCTCATTTGTTATCTGACATATTTGACGCGCACTTGTGTTTTCAAGGAAATAAGTGCCCCAGCTGCCTTATATGTCCCCCCCCCCCAGGCGTGGGATAAGCTAGCTTTCAGCAGCTAGCTTGTGGATCTGACATTTCTATCAGGGTGGTTCTTGCCATCCACCCTATTAATTCTGTCTAATTCCCATTGGAAATTGTTTTCACATTGTGCTAATCTGCTGGATCAGTGGTTCTGAGCCCTTCATTGAAAACCAACTAAATCCTTTGTTTTGCTTTAAAAAGAACAAAAAAAGTCAAGTCTGTTAGGAGAAACACCTCTCAGAGAGGCTTCCCAGTCTTGTGAACTGGAGTGTGAATATATTATGAATTAATAGATAGTAAAAGCTAGTTTTTCCAGTCTACCAAGGCAGTTTTAGTTGGGCCTAGTTCAGGGTTTGCCAGCCCAGTCTTGCACAGGGGCCACAGAATGAGCTTTCTTTCTTTCTTTCTTTCTTTCTTTCTTTCTTTCTTTCTTTCTTTCTTTCTTTCTTTCTTTCTTTCTTTCTTTCTTTCTTTCTTTCCTTCCTTCCTTCCTTCCTTCCTTCCGTCTTTCTTTTTCTCTCTCTAACCCTCCATGAAAAACAAGTATGAAGCAGAATGTGTAAGTACCCGAAGCAGAGACATCACCTTGCTGACAAAGGTCCGTATAGTTAAAGCTATGGTTTTCCCAGTCGTGATGTATGGAAGTGAGAGCTGGACCATAAAGAAGGCTGATCGCCGAAGAATTGATGCTTTTAAATTATGGTGCTGGAGGAGACTCTTGAGAGTCCCATGGACTGCAAGAAGATCAAACCTATCCATTCTGAAGGAAATCAGCCCTGAGTGCTCACTGGAAGGACAGATCCTGAAGCTGAGGCTCCAATACTTTGACCACCTCATGAGAAGAGAACACTTCCTGGAAAAGACCCTGATGTTGGGAAAGATGGAGGGCACAAGGAGAAGGGGATGGCAGAGGACGAGATGGTTGGACGGTGTTCTCGAAGCTACCAGCATGAGTTTGACCAAACTGCAGGAGGCAGTGGAAGACAGAAGTGCCTGGCGTGCTCTGGTCCATGGGGTCACGAAGAGTTGGACACGAATAAACGACTAAACAACAACAATAACAACAACCTGAAGCAGGAGGACTCCTCATGTCCTGCTTGCTGGCCTCTCAAAAGCATCTAGTTCTGGGTTTATCAAACTTGGGCTTCCAGCTGTTTGGACTATAACTTCTATCATCTCTAGCTAGCAGGACTAGTGGTCAGGGATCGTGGAAACAGTAGTCCAAAAACAGTTGGAGAAACAAGTTTGGGAAACTCTGATCGGTTCGGTCACTGTGGCAACAATATGCTGGATTAAGGCAGGTCTTTGGCTTGATTCAGCAGGCTTGGTTTTAGCACTACAGCAGTGGAATGCTCTCCACAGATGTCTTCAGTGTTTAGCTTCAGACTGTTCAGGACTTCTACTTAGAGATGCATTTCAAAGCAAGCGGCTGCAGTGCAATAGGGAAAGAATAAGAGGAAGAGCTTGCAGCACAGAGACATCGCCTGGCCTGGCACTCTTGCCCTTTTCCAGTCGCCAGGCCCTGCCTAAAAAGGAGAGTTCTCATGGGCATAGTGCAAAGAGAAATATTTGCAGAGAAGTTGGAATGACAAAGCTTGGCTCCTTCTCACCATTTGTTCAGACAAGCCCAGACAATTAAGACTTATTTCAGGGTTTCCTCTTGCTCCCTTATTTAGGGTGTGAGCTCATAAAGGAAGGAACTATTTTTGGAGAGAAAATTCTGAGAACAATGGTGTAACGCTGCAATATGAACGGCGATAACTTCATTTCTAAAAAATGTAACTTTTAACATGTCAACTGGATAAGCAAACAGACCAGAAATCTGGGTGGAGAACCTTGGTCCCAATTGCACACAGATGGTGGCCTAGGACATGGGTAGGCAAACTAAGGCCTGGGGGCCGGATCTGGCCCAATCGCCTGCTCAATCTGGCCCACGGACGGTCCAGGAATCAGCATGTTTTTACATGAGTAGAATGTGTGCTTTTATTTAAAATGCATCTCTGGGTTATTTGTGGGGCCTGCCTGGTGTTTTCACATGAGTAGAATGTGTCCTTTTATTTAAAATGCACCTATGGGTTATTTTGGGGGCATAGGAATCCGTTCTTTTTTCCCCTTCAGAATATAGTCCGGCCCACCACATGGTCTGATGGATGGTGGACCCGCCCACGGCTGAAAAAGGTTGCTGATCCCTGGGCTAGGGAGTAACGGTAAAGGTAAAGGGACCCCTGACCGTTAGGTCCAGTCATGGCCGACTCTGGGGTTGCAGCGCTCATCTCGCTTTACTGGCCGAGGGAGCCGGCGTACAGCTTTCAGGTCATGTGGCCAGCATGACTAAGCCGTTTCTGGCGAACCAGAGCAGCGCATGGAAACGCCGTTTAAGTTGCCGCCAGAGTGGTACCTATTTATCTACTTGCACTTGATGTGCTTTTGAACTGCTAGGTTGGCAGCAGCAGGGACTGAGCAAAGGGAGCTCACCCCGTTGTGGGGATTCGAACCGCCAACCTTTCGATCAGCAAGTCCTAGGCTCTGTGGTTTAACCCACAGCTAGGGAGTAAAACCTACACAAATCTGGATTGGCATCCCTAAGGTGGTTGGGTGGCACCTTGTATGCCTCCTTCTGGCAACTCCTGCAGCCAGGCTTGTGTCAAATGTATTGCTCTGCTTTCTTTTGAATCACATCAGCAAGGCCAAGAGATAGGTCATTGTCCAGGCAGCCTAGGACCTCCATACACGCTGCCCATTCCTATTCCTTTTCTCAGGTGGCATCTTCTACCCAAGTGACGGCACTATTACAGCATTACAGTTTTTGTTTATTCAATTTATATCCCACCCTTCCTCCTTAAAGAGCCCAGGGTGACATCACTTAGCTGTTGAACCCTGGCACTAGGCAAAATTGTGTGACGTTAGAGGTTTCTTCAAGTTACCATTTCGCTACATCACCATAATAAACAACCACTCTAACAATCCATTCCCAGCCTACAAAACTTTCTGTCTCTTTCTTTGGCGATCACTCGTAGCTGAGTAAGATTATCTTCTATAAACACTGTTTTAACAGTGAGTCCGTAAGTGACTGTGGAGGCCAATTCTGGATCCACCCATCCTTCCACAGTGGGACATAGGTTTCTGGGTGGGAGCTGATCATAGTGAGGATTTGCCAAACATTCCTTCCTCATAGTGCGTTTCTCCCTTTTGTCCTGAGTTTGAGTGTCTTCAAAACCCATGCAGTGGCGTAGCGTGGGGCGTGCAGGGGGGCCGGCCGCATCGGGCGCAACATCTGGGGGTTAGGATTAGGGGGCGCAAATCCATGGGTTAGGGGGCGCAAATTACTTGCCTTGCCCCGGGTGCTGACAACCCACGCTACGCCACTGAACCCATGGCACCTTTGGTAAAGGCTGTTCTCCAAATGGAGCGCTCGCAGGCCAGTGTTTCCCAGTTGTCGGTGCTAATACTATTTTTAGATGTAAATTTTCTGTCTACACACATCTTGGTCCACAGATAATGAGAGAGAAACTCCTAGTCCTTCCAATGGAAAAATATACCTTGCCTGACTTAAGAGGAGATACTTACTCATCATGGGCTTTCAGGAGAGTACTCTTTTTTATAAGCCGATTTACAACAAAGTTTACACGATTGAAATAGATAATATGGAAACCTGAATTTAGGCACATTTCCCCCCAACTTACTCTTGTAGCATGCCAAGTCAGAAGATGGTTCTTCTTTCCCAGCAGATAAATATATCTTAATCCCATGCTTTAATAGTAAGCAGTGACATCTACTGGTCGCACCATAAAGTTCTCAAACTTAGGCACACATACACAAAAAAAAACCCAGCTCTTTTAATGAAGGTGGTTTTTATTAAATGGATTAATGCATCATTTTACAGCAAGACTCCCCGCGCACCCCCCAAACCTAAAGAAATGTTTTTAAATGTTCCGATCCAATTTCTTTGTATCGATACAGTCTCTTTGTATAGGTTCATATATAACAAGTATTCATAGAAAACTCTGAAGTGGCATTTAAGAATGTCAGCTTTCATAGTGGCATCCACAGATGATTTAAAAAAGCGGTACGTTTCATTCGTAGTCAGACTATCCTGTAATGCGCAACTTAAAACAGCATAGCAAGGTACTGTGCAGCTTATACAAAAGTAGTAAGATCAACCATGTATAAATTTGACATTTCAGCAGAAATGTGTGAGAAGCACTACAATAAGAGGGCTAGTATTCTTCGGCTGCTTCTCCCTAGAAATCTCGCTGTGGACATGAATGCCATGTAGCTCAGTGTTTTCGTTTTTCCAATTTGAGGCTATGCATGGCTTCGTGTTTAAAGTAGTAGGAATATCGCCATTGTCACAACACACCATCACTGAGATGGAGGAAACTCTCAGCCCACAGTCATTGAGAAGGATGCTTCAACCTTACATGCATGCCAATACAACCCAGTTCCCTCACTCTTGAGTAAGCAAAGAAGAAATGCAGCTCAATATTGTATAAGTGACACAAAGAAAGAGGTTTGGAATTATCATTTCCTTAATTTGCATTGTCAGTTTCTTTTGGAACTTACATTGGAATTTTCCATAGTGCTGTTAAGATACAAAGAACCTGGTTTCAAGCTACCAAATAGACAGTGCATAACACAGTATTTGTGCGAAACAGATATTAAATACTAATAACTGGAAATAGACCTATCTGAATGATGTGCTTTAAGATAATTAAAAAATTCTGTTTCACTTGTTAAAATTGTAGGGAGAAAAAGAATAATTCCTAATTTCCAATTGCATCTTGTATACCTCTATGAGCCAAGGCACACACCCAACTCTGACGTGGTATAGTATTTGTCAGGGTTTCAGGGAGAGAAGAGCAGATGGGGGAGGAGACAGAGAGCGAGGGGGAAGAATCCCAGAGAGATGAGGAGGAGGATGACGATGACCAAAGGTCGTCCATGAGTCTGTCCAGTGAGTCAGAGGACTCCCAGAAGGGAGCCCCCCTGATCAGACCAAAGGGAGGCCAAGGGGGAAGCAGTGAGGAGCAGGGGAGCGAAGGGAGAAGCCCCAGTAGGAGTTGGACACAGGAGCCGGCTTCTCAGCCGGAACGGAGTGAAGGGGGTGGAGTTACCAGTGTGTCAGAGGGAGCAGAGCGAGAAGGAGACAGGGGGAGGAAATCGGAGCAGGACGCTCAGCCGGAGGGGGTGGAGAGTAGCACCGGGAGCAGTGTAGCGGTCGAGAGAAAGGTCAGAAGCAACGTACGCGCGCCAAGTTCAAATGTAGAGGCGCGCGGAAGTGAGGAGAGCCCTGGGGAGGAGCCCGGCCCCAAAGCGAGAAGGAGGGGGGCAGAGGCATCAGAGGATTCAGCCTCGGGCGAGTCCCGGCGAGGGGGAACCCAGGGGGGCAGAAAGACCCTGCGGAAAAGGAAGGAGAGGAAGAGGTGGTCCAGCACAAGCCTCTTAAATTGGTGCCGAGGCGGTACAGATTCAGAGGGTACTTCAGCGGTCTAACGTTATAGACGTAGAGTCACAAAGATGGAATGCAAACGCAACCATGATCTTCAATAAAGACTTTCTGTAAATAAACCGGATTGGAGTTGGGTCTCTTGTGAGCTGGGACCAGACGGGTGGCTCTGACAGTATTTTATGTGTTTTATTTTCCCTTTAGTCTCATTGTACTAATTCACA
Organism: Podarcis melisellensis; assembly: GCF_964234715.1. Classification (NCBI taxonomy): domain Eukaryota; kingdom Metazoa; phylum Chordata; class Lepidosauria; order Squamata; family Lacertidae; genus Podarcis; species Podarcis melisellensis. The sequence goes on along the minus strand of NC_138528.1, from coordinate 125,267,110 downwards.
CACACTGCTAAACTATGATTTAGTACTACATGAATGAGCTATGATGAGCCTGAGTAAAGCTTTGAGCTTGCACATGTTGTTAATTTCATTTCTTACTCCCCTCCTCTTGCAATACCTGGCTTCAGTTTTTACAAATCCTGTCACGATAGTTAATGAAGCCAACTTTATAACCCAAAGTTTGGAATTGGCTCGTTTTGAAATTGATCAGGTGTGTTCTTTTCTACCGTCTCCAGTTTATACCTAATGAGAAGCCAAGATTCATGGAAACTGTTAATAGTCATAGCAGAAGTCTTTCTCTTGGCTACGTGGAAGGAGAATGCAAGCTGGTGGTTTTGCTCTGGCTCATTCTAGCTTGTGCATGTACCACGAACCATGGTACATGGTACGTGAACGTGTGTACACAAGGCCACCAAGTTTACAGGACATGTAACGCCTATTTATATTGCAGCTATGAAAGTTCATGCCAGAATGCATTCGTTAGTCTTTTAAGTTCCTCAGGATTAGTTGCTCTTTTGTTCCAGTTTAGGAATTTTATAAAGCAGCTTTGTATATGTATCTTCTCCTGCCGTCCCGTGTGTAACAGTGGGGCGTATGTCAGCAGAGTACATAAGACTCATAACTAATTTTTGTCTTTTAAAACATTTAAGCAAGTACTCTGTTGCTACTCAAATAGTATGAGACTGATAACAGTGCCAACTAATATATCCTCAAAGTTTAAGTTCTAAGGAACAAGGAAATCAGTGCTTGGAATGAACTGGTTTGGTTGAAGAAAGTTCACTGAACTAGTTCAAAAAATCTCTGGACTACACTTGAAAGTGGTCCCCATAACTGCTGGGTGTAGTAAACTTCTAGTTCATCTTCACTTTCATTCCCTTCTCTTCAGCCTGGCAGGAGACCCAGACTCTCTCTCCCTCCCTCCCCCCCCCCCCAGTCAGTCAGACATCTATAAGGAAAGTTAGAAAGCAAACCATGGAGGCTTATTAGACAGATATGGAGGTGTTGTTAAGATTGCTCAGTAACTTAATCACTGTTGTTATGTAATCAAAAGGAAGGAATGTAAGGCATTTCCTGTACCTTCCCTACTGAAGAGATTTGCTCTTTTTCAACAGGGTAGTTTGCAGTGAGAAGTACAGGTAGAGGAACAAAATGAACGATGCCTTTAACAGCTGTGTAGCTGGCACAAACTGAAAAGATTCACTTGCTAACATTCTGTCTGTTAGACATCTTATTAGCTGTGTACCCCTATTTCCTTTTAGATCCTATAGTTCTGCACAGCAGGTTGTGACATTCTGAATGCTGATTTTAGGCTGAACTTTTTATGTATTCATTTAGATGAATTAATTGAACAAGTTTTGTTTTGTAAAAGGATGAACTGGAAGTAGTTCCCTTTGGGGCAGGGTTAACTTGAACTAGTTGTGTTTTAAATGAAACTTTCCAATAAACCAATAGGATAAGAATTTGCTGAACCAATTTTTAAGTGGAATACAAAAAAGGGAGGCGTGAGGAAGTCAGGAAAATAAATTAACTAAAGAGGACAAAAGAAAAAAGAGGGTTTTTTCTTTTTTCTTTCTTTTTTCTACGTTAATTGTTTGTATTTTTGTAACTTTCTGTTTTTGTGCTTTTGTGTTTTTCTTATTGTTTTATAATTTCTTTACTGTGAAAACTGAATAAAATATCATTTTTTAAAAAAATTAAATTAAACTTTCCAAGTGCTGAAGGAAATATGTAAATGTAAAATGGTACTTGGACCAAATGGTTTTCTTTAAAAATGAACAGCAGGACACAAAGGGAAGTGGGAATATTTTGCATAAATCTGTGTGGCTGGCAAAATGTATAGAGTGACAGAAAGAACTTAAAATTGAGCACACATGCTAAGCATGGTGTAAACACATGCCGGGGGGTCACAGAAGACATTGCATCTGTTCAAACTCTTGAAAATTGTTCAAGGTGAGCAGGGCTCCTTCGCTGATCTGGATCCAACAAGTGCCCACTGTCACTTCTGCCTTCCCCTGCCCCAAGGTCCCAATTACTTACCTTGAGACAGGGGGAGCCAGTGGCAGAGAGCAAGCGGGGGCATGGCTGGCACGCATCCTGGGGGCATGGCGTATGCTCCGGGGACGTGACACGCCATCCGCAGGGGCATGGCATGCATGCTGGGGGCGTGACGCATGGCCCACAGGGGCATGGCACGTGTGCTGGGGGTGTGGCACGCTGCCTGCAGGGGCGTGTGACCAGTGCACGCAGGGGGCAGCCACGATGGCACCCCACTGGGATCATGCCGCCAGGGGTAGTGCGCTCCCCCTGCACCTCTGCCAGTGGGGCGAGTCAAAGATAGCAAAGAGCACCCAGAGGCCCCAGCAGAGCATCTTTCTTCATTGGGGATGGGACTTACCGTATTTTTTTATCTATAAGACTCACTTTTTCCCTCCTAAAAAGTAAGGGGAAATGTGTGTGCATCTTATGGAGTGAATGCAGGCTGCTATCCCAGAAGCCAGAACAGCAAGAGGGATCGCTGCTTTCACTGCACAGCGATCCCTCTTGTTGTTCTGGCTTCTGAGATACAGAATATTTTTTTTCTTGCTTTCCTCCTCCAAAAACGAGGTGCGTCTTGTGGTCTGGTGCGTCTTATGGAGCGAAAAATACAGTGATACTATGAGTGATTGCTGGGAAGAAGGCTCTGAGAGGGGCTCCAGAACACCCGTTGCCTCCGTTCTTCTACCGTCCTGCCCTAGCCTCAAGATATATTATTCAGGTTGGTGAGATGGGAGGCAGTGGTCACTGTAAGGACCAGCAAGCCTTTTGCAAGTCCTCAAACGGGACACTTACAAAAAAAAAAAGGCTTACACTTTTGTGAGTGCTTGAACAGGGCACTCGCAAAAGTATGATTTTTTCAAGTTGAATGTTAGGGTGCTTGTGTATCCCTGTTGAAAACAAGAGCTTGCTTACTCCAGATATCCTACCGGCTCAAAGCACCGAGTTTACAAAGCAACAACTGTGTAGCTGTTGCTCATTTTTCTGCACAAGATCCATTCTGTCTTCCTCAGATATGCACACCTCTTTCAGCGATGTTGTATTTTACCAGCACTCAAATGGCAAGATTTTGTTACTGCTGAATGCAATTGTCTTCCCAGTTAGCAAGGCCATTGGAATTCATAGTGCAATACAGTTGAATGAATGTCATATATAGCTGATGGCTAATGCCTATGATATTTTATTATCTGAATTTCAGTACTTAGCCTGCACTGGAGATGAAAGGGACAGTCATCCCAGTGCCCTATGACATGTTCCTCTTTAAAAAAAAAAGTTGCAGATAGGAGGAGAAGAGGATTGGGTAGGGAAGGGATGCTTAACAATTACCCAGCCATCATGTTGCCTCTAAAACTTGCTCCCTCAGACACATTTCCATCTTATAGGGAGTCCTTCCTCTTTTTGTATGGCTAACTATGTCATTGGTTATAGGCTTAATATTTCCAATCAGTATATGTCGTACGGTGTGTCTGGAAAAACTTGCAACAGAGATCTGAGGCATGTGTTTACTGAAAAAAAGGCATCGAAAGACATACATAATATGATAAAAAGCAAATCACATAAAATATTCTTCATTATATAGACTGATGGAATAGCCTTTTATAAACTTTATATTCATTTGCATGTTACAATTATTTATTACATAAGGGATAACCATATGGACAAAAACAAAGTCAATGGCCCTTAGCAATGCAGCGGTGCAAAAAGACTTGTTAACTACTACACCACAAATAAATTGCTGGTAGGCTTTTTCTTTCAGATACATACCTATAGTTCCACCTCCCACCCCCCACCCCAATTTATAGGCATAGAGGATTAAAAATCATTTTGTGAAACACTGGGTACTGCAGAATAAGCATGTGACCTTGAAACTTGTGATATTGTTCACTCAGGTAAAAGAAATATCACTACTGAACAGAACACCTGAAAGGCAGAATGAATAACTGACATTTGTTATATCTTAACACAAAAAGCAAGCTTTCTACACTGATCCTCCATGAATTAAAAAGCCGATTCTCACATCTTCCATTTATTTTAAATCCTTTGCTTATATGTATAACTTAAGCACAACTACAAGAGTGCAATTGTTTTAACTTGTGCATTATTTCCCTTCCCTTGAATTACAGTACAAGTAAATATTTCTTGTGGGGGGAAAGATGCAACTGCCACACTAGAAAAATAAATTGTCTCTGACTTGCTTACTAATGGAACTTTGAGAACATTGCTGCATTCCTTTTTAGAAAACTGTTCTCACAACAGGGCAAAAGAATGCAACTTTTGATGAAACACTCTCACTCCAAAATATCATATAGAGGTTCTTTCTCCCTAAATGCCTATTTACTGATATATTACCATCAGTATAATTTGAAGAAAGAGAACACACACACACCCCACCTCCAGTAACTGTGCAAAGATAATCCAAAGGTCAAATCTCTATTTTCAGGGAATGGAGAGGGATGATTTGCCATCCTTTTGTCATGAGCATTTGGACTTGGCACATCCAACTACGCAGATGTGAGACATTAGAGAAATCACAATCGTTGGCAATAGATCTCGACATGCAAAAAGGTCTAAAAAATAAAAAGGAGCCAAAAATCACTCACACAGTTTCATTTGCACAAACACTCCACTCTTGAATATTTTTTAGTAGCCTCTTTCCACTTTCTGTTAATTTTAAAAATGTGGTTGTGAACTCCCAGTTAAAGGGACATGCACTGAGAAGCTGCCCAGCTTTTGGAGTGGAAGATATACTATCCCTGAACTACAGCATGGTTTCCCAGCCCAGAGAAATTCCCGGCCCAAATGAGCCCTCCCTAATTCCTTCCAATAGGGACACGAGTGGCGCTGTGGGTTAAACCACAGAGCCTAGGACTTGCTGATCGGAAGGTTGGCGGTTCGAATCCCCGCGACAGGGTGAGCTCCCGTTGCTCTGTTCCAGCTCCTGCTAACCTAGCAGTTTGAAAGCACGTCAAAGTGCAAGTAGATAAATAGGTACCACTCCGGCGGAAGTGGCTTAGTCCTGCTGGCCACATGACCTGGAAGCTGTACGCCGGCTCCCTCGGTTAATAAAGCGAGATGAGCGCCGCAACCCCAGAGTGGGTCACGACTGGACCTAATGGTCAGGGGTCCCTTTACCTTTACTTAAGTCCTTCCAATACTTGAAAAGGGGAGATCACCTGAAATCTGGTTTACTCAAAGCTGGATTGCTGGCTCTTTAGCACTAACTAAGCAATCCACACAGCTCAGTTTCCTCTTCAAAAACTAGGCTACTTATTCTAGTGTGTTCCTTGAGAGCTCCTTGGGGATAACCTGCCTTTTAAAAACTAAAGTTCCCAAAATGTGTCTCCTAAGGGCTGACATGGGAATTGCGCAGCTCTTTAGCTGATGCCACAGAGCTTCATTTTAGAATTTGCCTTGGGGACTCCTGATCTTCCTATGAAACAAGCCTCCAAAACAATGATTAGATTGATTGCCTAATTTTTTCAGTGGAAGATTCAACACTGTTCAAAGTCCAACTTCTGATTTGAAAACTAAAAGCTTCAAATATTAACCTCAAGCTTACACTAAAAGGAAATTAAAACAAAGTATGGCAGGGCCATAACTCCAGTAAATGCACATTGTATGAATTTAGGCCAAAAGTTCAAAAAGCCTATGCCCCGGGAATGATGCAAAAGGCCGCAAACCTTCTTAGCCTAGAGTAGATTGTTGTAAAATAATCACTCAACACAGTGGGAGATAAATGATGAAAACTGGGCTATGAATGGGGAAAAATTGATTAGAGGGCTTTCAATGTGGTTATCACAGGATGAAAGCAGTGATCTTATTTGATGGAAAACTTTAAACATTAACCAAGTCCATGACAGATTCTAAATGATATCATAACTTACTTAGCATCCAGATATTCTAGACCAGGATTTCATTTAATTTAAACCACTTTGAACTATTACCTTCATTGGTCTAATCTAATCAAACATCACACAGTGGAAAAAGTTGGTTTATTCTTCAGTAGCGGGATATAACTACAGTGGTACCTCCAGTTGTGGACGGGATCCATTCCAGAGCTCCGGTCGGATCCCGAGGTTTCCATAACCGGAGGCGCCTGTTCTGCGCATGCATGCAGTACGATAAAGCGCTTCTGCGCATGGGGCAAAACCCAGAAAAATACTTCCAGGTTTGCCACTTTCGTAAGCCGAGGTTCTACTGTATTTCGAAAAGAGTGCAGAGTTCAGGACTTTAAAGTGGAAAAAGTTGGTAAGAACTGAATTAAGGAAATAAACAATTTTTTAAAGGTCTGAAAAACAGAATGAAGCAGTTCATCAGAAACTTGCATGAGGACAATGTGCTGTAGAGATTGTGCTATGTGGGCCCCCAAAAAACCAGTTATGTAAGTCTTGGATTATGATAAATCAGAACTCAATCTTTTATTTAGAACCAGATATCATACTAGATGCTATTTAGTGATTGTAAATATATATCTTGTTAAGGTTACATAAGTCTGAACAACAACTGTGACAACAGGGCTTCATGCTGTGACAAGGGCCAGTTAGCAAATATTTACTCATTTCTGTCTAGGGAGATATCCCTTATTGACTTTCAAAATGGTGCTTTTATGGGGCCAGATATTTTAATAGTCATGCACAAATATGTACTGTTACATGTATTCTAAAATATTCTAAAATGTTTTCCTTAGAAAAAAACCCTGATATGTTGTGATGATAGGTACTAAAGGGGCAATTAATGCGTAAGCAGGACATTTCTGAAGGAACTGGGTATTTTCACAATATTCAAAGGCTGCAATTCTAGATATACTTACCTGAACTCAGTGTTCTCCTTAAGTAGACATGTAAAGGAATGCACTGTAAATCAGCCAGTTACACCTAGGCAATCTGATGCAACACTGAACTAGGCCATCAGATTTGGGCAGTTAAAAGTACAGAGGCATAGGAACTCATCACATGACTATCATGCAAATGAGTCCATGTTTTAGCTTGTCTATCAAAAACCTGTCTTACCAACCTACCTACAGTAAAAAAATTAAGATAACTTACCAAGATTAGGCAAAAATGTTCTTTTCAATATACACCAAAAGCATTCATTAAGGAAAAATGTACATAAATACAAAGCATATTTAACTTTCAAATTGTATACGACAAGAGATAAAATAAAATGGTAGACATTTGGGGTCAGTTTACACATACCAGAGTTATAATTTGCACATGCATCATGGCTTGGTGAAAAAAGATACCACAGATCATCTGTCCCATATAGAGCTTTTAAACTTTGTAAACCTGCCAATGGTGAGGCATGTTTATCAAGCATCAAGCTTATTAGGGCAGGTATCTACCTCCGTTGATTGTACAAACTGACCCTTTGATTCCTTATATTTTGTTCAGCACTTTCTTGCTTAGAGTTTTCCAAAGCTGCATTGTCCACTATGAAGAAAGCTGCAATTTGCTAATTTCGAAGGATGAAAGAAAGCAGAAGTTTGTTCTTTTCTCCCCTCCTTCCTTTTTAAAAAGCCCTTTTAAGGCAGGGAAAATCATGCATTAACTGTGACCTTGGAGCACACATACAGATAGATACAAGCAGCTGCTTTAAGCTGATTATGCTTTGCAGAGTTCACAGTTGGATTTCATTGGCTGCCAAATCATTAGATTGAAAACCCCTACCACCCTTTAATTCCAAAAGGGGAACTGTGCAGCAGGGATTGAAACACAAAGCATACTGTGAACTACAGACTATTGCACATTTCAACAAAACACAAGTGAAAAATAGGGCGTTTAAAAGATAATACACTCTGTCACACAGAAACATACAAACGAGCTTGTGCACAGAACTCAAAACATGAACAGCAAACACCACTGTAGCCAGGCGGCTTGTGTGTTTAGTGACCTTTCGAACCCGGTCCAAACTGATTATCAGCAATACATTTTTTTGTTTTTGTTTTTTTAAAAAAATATTTTGAGACCACGTCATTCGATACACATATATATAATCCTGTGGTCGGGAACAGACAGATGTAATTTTGCAATACTAAATAAAAAGTGCAAAAAATGTTTCAAAAAAAAAAGAACAAAATTAAAAATATGGAAGCATAAGCTAAAAATCGTCTGCATAGCTGAAATCTATTTAAAGCAAGTCCTCAGTAAGGGGTGCTGACAGGAGAAGGAACCTTCCCCCCCCCAAGGTCTTCTGCATGTTTGTTTTAACAGAATGCAAAAATGTCATTTTTGTCAGCTTTTAAACAATTCACAGACAGTTCACGCCTGTATCCTTAGACACCATAGTTGTAGCAGTACCTCCTTCTACAAGGAAAACAGCTGTGCTGGACTTAGAGCTGACTACCCTATCACTGCCATTGTTGTTGACTTCACAGTCCAGTGGTTCTGTAGAGATGACCCATGTTGACGGGCGCCACCGCTTAAGGGAATATGGTGTTTTCACACGTTTCTTGATCTTTTCTCCTGAGCCGGCTTTGCCATCTAGGGATGACTCACTCACTAAAAATAAGCAGAATACACACAGTGTCATACAGGAGGAAAGAGCAGAAGAGGCAGAAAAAGAAAATACGTAATCTTATCAAAAGCAATGGATGACAGGATAGGTAGACTTCAACAAAGCAGCCCTGGTAACTCCCCTTTCAGAATAAATCCTGGGAACTAGGTCTACTGTATGTAGTATTAGTCATAAGTATTGCCATTTCTCTAGACAGCATCTTAAAAAGCAGAGACAGCACCTTGCCAACAAAGGTCCGTATAGTTAAAGCTATGGTTTACCCAGTAGAGATGTATGGAAGGGAGAGCTGGACCATAAAGAAGGCTGGTCGCCAAAGAATTGATGCTTTTGAATTATGGTGCTGGAGGAGACTCAAGAGTCTCCAACACCATAATTCAAAAGCATCAATGCATCAAAGCATCTTCTTGGACTGCAAGAAGATCAAGCCTCTCCATTCTGAAGGAAATCAGCCCTGAGCGCTCACTGGAAGGACAGACCCTGAAGCTGAGGCTCCAATACTTTGGCCACCTCATGAGAAGAGAAGACTCCCTGGAAAAGACCCTGATGTTGGGAAAGATGGAGGGCACAAGGAGAAGGGGACGACAGTGGACGAGATGGTTGGACAGTGTTCTCGAAGCTACCAGCATGAGTCTGACCAAACTGTGGGAGGCAGTGGAAGACAGGAGTGTTTGGCGTGCTCTGGTCCATGGGGTCACGAAGAGTCGGACACGACTAAACGACTAAACAATAATAATAATAATAATAATAATAATAATAATAATAATAATAATTTATTATTTGTACCCCGCCCATCTGGCTGGGTTTCCCCAACAACATTGCCATTTCTGTCACTTTATGTACATGATTTCATTTTTTAAAGGATTCCACATTTTACTAGAGACTTAATGTGCTGTCTTGGGCCTGTTTTTGTGTCTGAAAGCTTAGCTGCAGACAGTGGCGGAGGGACCAAGAGCAGCAAACAGGCAGGGGCGTGGCGCATGTATCGATTACATAGCCTAATACTTATGGATTCTTTCTTGTTAAAGATTTAAAATGGCAGATTTAAAAATGAACTGCTGCTTCTTTGTGTTAATTTGAAGTCTTAAACTTCCCTTAGCAATGAAAATGTTAGCTCAATCAGGGGCAAGCCAGAATTAGAAACCATGTTTGAAGTGGATTTTAAAATCAGGGTTTGGCAAACCAATTACAGCAGTTGCTCTGCCTCCTAAGAATTTCAAAGCTAAAAGACTAAAAGACCAGCTAAAAGACTGGTGTGCTGTGCCAAGAAAAAGAAAGAGCAAAGTACCTTAAACTGTGGCTTATGTTTGGAGCTCAAGCCATGGTTAGTGTTATTAAATATGGTTAAGTGTAAAACACAGTTGGCACAAAGGATGAATTAAGTCTATGCAACCTCTACCTGGATTCTACTGGTCTTGTAATGGGAAGAAGGCTCTATTGTCTCGATTCTATCGAATCTTACCTTCATATGAATAAATGTTATATTCACAATACTGAACCATATTGTACTTGACTGTTCTTTTCAGCTTCCAACTTCATAGATATACAGTGGTACCTCGGGTTAAGTACAAATTCGTTCCGGAGGTCTGTACTTAACCTGAAACTGTTCTTAACCTGAAGCACCACTTTAGCTAATGGGGCCTCCCGCTGCCGCCGCGCCACCGGAGCACAATTTCTGTTCTCATCCTGAAGCAAAGTTCTTAACCTGAAGCAATATTTCTGGGTTAGCAGAGTCTGTAACCTGAAGCGTATGTAACCCGAGGTACCACTGTATAACAGCAAATTACAATAGTGGGATTCAACTAAGCAAAGCAGTAATACAGTCGTACCTTGGTTTTTGAACAGCTTAGTTCTTGAATGTTTTGGCTCCTGAACGCTGAAACCCAGAAGTGACTGTTCCAGTTTGCAAACTATTTTTGGAAGCTGAACATCCGACGAGGCTTCTGCGGCTTCCAATTGGCTGCAGCAGTTTCCTGCAGCCAATTAGAAGCTGCGCTTTGATTTCCATACGTTTTGGAAGTCAAACAGACTTCTCAAACCGATTCTTTTTGACTTCCAAGGTATGACTATATTTATATGTATGTGTGGCACCAACATCCATAACCTCCATTTACTTATTATGGTTAACATCTTCAACTTAACAATGGAGAACAGCTCTTGAGAAAAGAAAGCTTTCTAAAATGTGAATTAACTAATTCCCAATAATAGGCTACTACAATAACTCTAAAATAATTTAGAATATAATACATTCTAAATAATTTTAGAATACAATACTAGTTGTAGAAAGTTATGCTAAATAGTGTAACGAATCTTCTAGTCAAACCTTGTTTCATTCAACTAGCTTTGGCTGAAGGAGAGTACCATGTTACTTTTTAAAAAGGTGAGTCTACTTTTGCAAGTCACTGATTTATCTGAAAAACCAAGGCTCACACACTTCTAAGAGAGGTCAACAAAAGAAGTATTGCCGAGTCCCTCTGGCAGTATTACAGTTTTCTCAGAAGCCAAAAATATTTTAAACTCCTTCCCAATTTATGTTTTAAACGTTAACGGTCTAAAAAGAGAAGGTTGAAGCGATATTCTACACTGGGAAGAACAGAAATAATTTAATTGGTATAGTGGTACCTCTGGTTGCGGGCAGGATCCGTTCCAGAGGTCCGGCTGGATCCTGAGGTTTTCGCAACTGGAGAGAGCACTTTTGCGCATGCATGCGTGGCGATAGAGCGCTTCTGCACATGCGTCAAAAACCTGGAAAAATACTTCCAGGTTTGCCGCTTATGCATCCCAAAGTTTTCATAACCAGAGGGATACGTAAGCGGAGGTACCACTGTACAAGCAAAACCACAGCACTGGGGGTTAAATCTTCCTGGGTTGGGAGGGCAGAATTTGGTTTTTAGGTTGTGACCCAAGTCAAGAAGTTTAATTCTGTAATATTTTTGCAAATACCCACTGATAAACCCCACAAAAACTCACACTGCATACTACAGCCGTCCAAAACATTTGTGGCTGATAGATCCAGCGAGTTAGGTCTCTGTGCTCTTCTAGTGTGGGCTTGTCCAGAATTTGGTGCTGTGCTCTGGCTACGGAGGACAGAAACGTCTTGTCCTGGACATGGGTTGCTGTTGTTGTTGTTGGCGTTTGTTCTACCATTATCCAGCGAGCGTTCTCTCCTATCAACCAGACGATCGAGAATGCCCTCATCATGGCTCACTTGCTGCTCCCTTCTCAACAAGGGCTCATGCTCATCAGGGCTTGAGTTGATATTCAGACGGCTGTCCTCTCCGCTGAACTGGTTCTGCAGCATTTCCTGGGCCCGATGGACCCCTGAGCTGGATGCTTGGCCACAGGGCACTGTACCATTCACATACTGGGTTGGTACAGCATGAGAGGCTATTGTATGGCTCCTTCCTGCCACGTCATTCGTGGTAACTGTTACCACGTGAGGTTCTGCAGAATTGATAGTGTTCATCTTGGCAACTCCAGTTTCTACCTGCTTTAAGTTTGATTTGTGCTTCCCTCCAAATTTCAGCCGAGGCTCTTTTGTTGAGTTTTTGGTGTTTATAGGTAGGCTAGTAGGCCTCTTTGGGAGGTTCTGCTGCTTAGGAAGAGGGTAGACCTGAGCAGGCTGAACATCTGGAATTAGACACGCTTGGCCATTTGCAACTTGCGTGAAGTCCTGTTGCCCTGTTGCTTCTACTGCCAGTTTTATCAGTGGGTACAGCAAGCTGGAGCTAGTGCTGCTGAGTGGATCGGGCCCACTGAACTGCTTAAGGGAATGCTCCATCAGATTCTCATCAGAACTCTCCTTCAGATTCTTATCCACTTCCTTTGGATCCAGCTTGTTGGTCTCCAAGTCCTCCTCTGTTAGTTGCAAACAAACAGGCGTTGGCCCAAGTGGCTGCATGCCATTTGTAGCACCAAGGTTTGTTTCACCTGAGTAAGGCATCTCGGATATGGTGGTCATGCCAGTGCTTGGAGTGAGACCTGTAGTGTTGGTGGTGGTAGTGTTGGTCGACAAGCTTGTGACGCTAGTTTCAGGACTAGGAATGCGAGCTTGTGCTTGCTGTCGCTCGTAGTTAATAGAGTTTCTGTTCTTCTCCCCAATGGTCAGTGGTGTGCTGGACGATGAAAGCTCAGACGAAATATTCTTCACGATGCTGTCAGGGTGGTGAATGGAGTCCTCAATGTAAGATGACGAAGAGTAATCTTGATATGGTCTGATCTTTGGCACACGCCTATGGTGTGATAGATTTCTTTAAAAAAAACACAAACACAAAGACACTAGGATTAAGAGCATGTAGACGATAAATTCTTCTAACACAAAGGATCTAAAAATGCAAAATAGTTTCTGCAGCAAGCAGAACTATCATGGGAATTTTGCTGTGTGTGTGGCAGTGCTGTTATGTCATGGACCTCAGTGTGATGGCCTAGACTTTTTTCCCCTTCAGAAGCTGTATGTCACCATTCTAGCACACACATGCCTACTTTAATTTTATCCCATTCGTAGCACTATTATTTCAACACTGTTCCAAATGTGGGAACAGGCATAATACTGGCTTTGACAAGTGCTATTATGGACTTTTGTCTGGAAATGGCCTCAGTGATCATGTTGTAGGGACCCCTGACCATTAGATCCAGTTGTGACCGACTCTGGGGTTGCGGCGCTCATCTTGCTTTATTGGCCGAGGAAGCGTACAGCTTCTGGGTCATGTGGCCAGCAGGTCTAAGCCACTTCTGGTGAACCAGAGCAGCGCACGGAAACACCGTTTACCTTCCTGCCGGAGCGGTACCTATTTATCTACTTGCACTTTGACGTGCTTTCGAACTGCTAGGTTGGCAGGAACAGGGACCGAGCAACGGGAGCTCACCCCGTCGCGGGGATTCAAACCGCCGACCTTCTGATCGGCAAGTCCTAGGCTCTGTGGTTTAACCCACAGCGCCACCCACGTCCCTTGTAGCTGCACTTACTGCACAATAACTTTGTGGTTGTCAACCTGCCCTTGGATTGAATTTAACTATTCATATTCTAAGCAGACCCACTGAAATTAATGGACCTAAGTTAGTTGATGTCACAGACTGGCTGGATACTGAGGAGTGGGTACCGGGAGATGAGCTTGGAAGAAGGGATCGGTGATCTGACTGACTCGTCAGGCAGAAGCTGCAGTATTGGAAAGTGAAGAACACAAGCAGGAGGAGGAAGAGATAGGTCAGGCTGGTATAGAGTAGAGGGCTTTCACATCTCCTCCTGCCCCCACCTCTCCTGCCCCACTGTCTCTCAGGACCAGAAGAGGATTGAAGTGGGAGCAGCAGAAACAGGCCACACACAGATGTAGTCTTCACCTGCTTGCGCACCACTCGGGTGGGGGAGATCAGGGTGAGCTACTCTTGCTTCACTGGGTGCACATCTGGGAGTAGCTGTGAGACGCAGGACTGATGGACATGCCTTTTCCTAATTTGTAAGTGTAATTTTGTCAAGAAAGAGTTAATTCCTCACTGTCCTTGCTGGACAGTGCTGTGACAGATGACTTACACAGAGATACTGTCTAAGGGAGAATCACCTTTTCCCGAGTACTGAAGTATCATTATTTTAGTTCAGGGAAAACGTGACATCCTTGAAATCAAAGTTCAACCCTGAGATGAGAACTGAAAGCAGTAAATGGGACACTTAAGTGCATATACAATGTACTTTTAAAAAAGTTTCATTGATTTTTAGAATCAGATTGTGAAAACAGCACACACTTAGTACTACTCACCGCTCATTCTGCATAGCTGTAGACTGCATAGGGTTGACTGTTGGGCTGACAGATTTGTTTCTTTCCCAAATCATCATGAGTTCAGCCATCCTCTCTTCAGCACACTGGGCTGTCAGTCGAGCTTCAGCATCCTGATCCCAACAGTCTTCAATTGTCTCTTTCAGTGACCTCACAGCCTATAAAGTAAACCAGCATTATGTTCTGCACCCTTTTAAAGCTATACTTCAACACACATTCTAAGACCAAACAATGAAACTGAATCTCAAAATTACCGTATTTTTTGCTCTATAAGACTCACTTTTTCCCTCCTAAAAAGTAAGGGAAAATGTGTGTGCGTCTTTTGGAGCGAATGCAGGCTGCGCAGCTATCCCAGAAGCCAGAACAGCAAGTAAGATCACTGCTTTCACTGCGCAGCTATCCCAGAAGCCAGAACAACATGAGGGATCGCTGCTTTCGTTGCACAGCGATCCCTCTTGCTGTTCTGGCTTCTAAGATTCAGAATATTTTTTTTCTTGTTTTCCTCCTCCAAAAACTAGGTGCGTCTTGTGATCTGGTGCGTCTTATAGAGCGAAAAATATGATACATATCCTGTGTTCTAAAGGGTCAAGAAATGTTACACAATCCTGTGTATATTTTCTAAAAAGCCAGCCTTACTAATTTCAATGGGGCATCTCCCAGGTAAAACTTTTAGAAAAATACTACAATGAGTTAGTAATCTTGTCTGTACTAAGGTATGTTATTACTTGATCTGGTGCAGCTAAGATTCTCTTTAAAAGCAATTTGGTCTAGGGTCGTTTGACAACAGAGGTGATAAAAGAACTATATGATTTTACAAATAGGGAACCAGAAATTACTCTAAACGTGTTGACTGCAACAGTGAGATATTTTCAATCATGTTACATGTTTTCAAAATATGTTACAAGGTGGGTGGTAGAGGTTGATAAAAAGGGTTTCAGGTCTTTATACAAATCATGGTAGTGAACATGGTAGCTATAATCAGATTACTGAGAATGAGGATGCTTACATCTGTTACTTCTATTGTGAATGTTAATGCATTAAAAAACTGAGCAAATGGAACAAGAGTCTAGTCCAAAAACAGAGTATGGAAATTTATTGTATTCATCAGTCTGTTGGACTGACATTGCCTGAAATAACACATTAAACTTTTATAATAAAGTATATTTTAAAGCTAGGGACGCGGGTGGTGCTGTGGGTTAAACCACAGAGGCTAGGACTTGCCGATCAGAAGGTTGGCAGTTCGAATCCCCGTGACGGGGTGAGCTCCCATTGCTCGGTCCCTGCTCCTGCCAACACAGCAGTTTGAAAGCACGTCAAAGTGCAAGTAGATAAATAGGTACTGCTCCGGCAGGAAGGTAAACGGCGTTTCTGTGCACTGCTCTGGTTCGCCAGAAGCGGCATAGTCATGCTGGCCACATGACCCAGAAGTTGTACGCAGGCTCCCTCGGCCAATAAAGTGAGATGAGCGCCGCAACCCCAGAGTCGGTCACAACTGGACCTAATGGTCAGGGGTCCCTTTACCTTTACCTTTACCTTATATTTTAAAGCACATTGATGTGTCCTGTGTAGTGATCAAGACAGTGAACTGGGCATTTAAAGAGCACACACACGAATAGAATACGTTACTGACCTCATCATGAAATGTCCAGCCCATACTTGTATCTTGGACTCAAATATTACTTTTTATTAATTTATTTTAGTTTCCTAAAGACAGCAACTTACATATTAAACCAATGTTATGCCTCCAACTCCATAATCTAGCATCTTACATATAATTTCCAAATGAAAAGGGGGGGGGGAGCATCTTGCTTCTCTCACCAAGCTGTTCTCTTTCCAGGCCTCTGGGAATTTTGGTCGTTGCTTTTCCCTTGAAACAAGAACTTGCATATCTTCAAAAGTGGGGTGGTTTCCAACTTCTGCGTGGAATGCTGCCTGGAACTCTGGCACTGATTCTCCTGTTTACAGACACAATAATTTAAACGTAAACAAAAAGTCCAAATAGCTCTGAAATGCCCAGGCATAGCAAGAAGATGCCTATCATATTTTTTCCTCTTGCATCTGAACCAAAATTTGGTCCAGTTGTACTGTGAGCTGCATGTGCTATTGGCTTAATCTCGCTCTTTTGCAAAGTTGAGTGACAAAATTGCCTAAGCTCTGCAAATATGTTATGCCTAACATATGAGGAAGAACAGCAGCATTTAAGGGACCTTGCCTACTTGAGGACCAGGAGATATTTAAAGGAAACCAGATAGTGCATCCTGCATGCTGATCCTAACTATACTACAACATATTTGGATCTTTTTGTATGATTTTACTGTTTTAATTTATACCAATAAAGGCTAGTAGCAGTAGTTGTTGTTGTTTAGTCGTTTAGTCGTGTCCGACTCTTCGTGACCCCATGGACCAGAGCATGCCAGGCCCTCCTGTCTTCCACTGCCTCCCACAGTTTGGTCAAACTCATGCTGGTAGCTTCGAGAACACCAATCATCTCGTCCTCTGCCATCCCCTTCTCCTTGTGCCCTCCATCTTTCCCAACATCAGGGGCTTTTCCAGGGAGTCTTCTCTTCTCATGAGGTGGCCAAAATATTGGAGTCTCAGCTTCAGGATCTGTCCTTCCAGTGAGCACTCAGGGCTGATTTCTACAAGTTCATGGATGCGTTATTTTATCCATTCCTACATTGACTCAAATGCAACTGTATGACATTCTTCTTCCATCCAATCTTGTAAATCTATCCGAAAAATCCTAAGAATGATCTACTGGGAGCCAATGATCTAGATGTGACATGGATCACTAAAAATGATGCAGCTCCAGTATGTGGACAAGACGTTGGGATTGGTGCAAGCGAATACCTGTGCTCTGGACCCTTGCCCTTCTTGGCTGTTAAATCCAGCAGGGAGGAGACAGCTGCCTGGGCCAGGGAGCTGGTCAATGCCTCTTTATGAGAGGGGCCAGTCCTTTTCTGTTTGAAGGAGGCAGTGAGAAGAGCGCTTCTTAAGAAACCATCTCTAGATTCTGAGAACCTTGGTAATTATCGGCCAGTTGCCAACCTCCTTTCTTGGGAAAGGTTCTTGAGTGGATGGTTGCTGACCAGATCCAGGTGCTCTTGGAGGAGACTGATTTTCTAGATCCATTTCAATCAGGGTTTCAGCCTGGCTTTGGCACAGAAACTGCCCTGGTTATGATTACCTCTGCCAGGAGAGATACAGAGGCAATGTGTCCCTGTAAACCCTCCTTGACCTCTCAGTGTCTTTCGATACCATTGACCACTGTATTCTCCTTGTTATGTTCTAAAGTTCTCACCCTGGGCCAGCAGGGGGATACTGTAGATAGTTATGCAAATAAGGGATCGAAAGTGACGTTCAGCGATTGGATAGTTTTAGAAAGTGGTTACAGTTACGCTGTACTGGAGCTCTATATAAGCAGGCTGACTGAACCCTTGAGTTCAGTTCTGTCCTGGCCTGTGAATAAACAAGAGCTGTTTGAAGAATCGCTGTATTGTCTGATATGTTCACCCACAACCTAAGACTCCTGGAGAGGTTATCTGTGTTGGGAGTGGGTGGCACTGCTCTGCAATGGTTCCAGTCCTACCTGGATGGTCGCTTTCAGTGGGTGATGCTTCGGGACTGTATTTCAGCACCATGGGGCCTTCAAGAAGGTGTCCCTCCAGGCTCAATTCTATTCCCCCATATTGTTTAATATCTATATGAAGCCGCTGAGTGGAGTCATCTGGAGTTTGCGCATGTGTTGTCAAGCAATATGCTGATGACACACAGGTCTATTTTTCCTTTACATCTACAGGTGTGGCAGTGGATGTGCTCGACTTGCCTTGGTAATGGACTGGATGACAGCAAATAAACTGAAGCTCAATCCAAACAAGACAGAGGCAGCATTAGTGGGTGGTTCCCTAGACCAGATAGGTGGAAGATTGACTGCTCTTGAGGGGGTTACACTCCCTTTTAAGGAGCAAGTACTTCTGGATCCACTACTTGAGACCCAGGTGGCCTCAGTTGCTTGAAGGCCAGGTAGCCTTAGTGGTGCAGAGTACCTTCTGTCAGCTTTGGCTGATGGCCCAGCTGCACCAGTATCTGGACAAGGATAGCCTAACTTCTGTGGCCTACACTCTGGTAACCAATGTATAACCAATGCGTTATACATGGGGCTGCTTCTGAAGACAGTCTGGAAACTTCAGCTGGTGCAAAATGCAATTGCCACATTGTACAATGCCCTGGGATCTTTTGATAAAGGGTGGTAAATAAATTGAAATAATAAAAGAATACAGTGGTACCTCGAGTTACAAACGCCTCAGGTTACAAACGCTTCAGGTTACAAACTCCGCTAACCTGGAAGAGTTACCTCGAGTTGAGAACTTTGCCCCAGGATGTGAACGGAAATCGTGTGCCGGTGGCGCAGCGGCAGCAAGAGGCCCCATTAGCAAAAGCACACCTCTTGTTAAGAAGAGTTTAAGGTTTAAAACAGACCTCCGTAATGAATTAAGTTTGTAACTAGAGGTACCACTGTACTAATAACAATTAAATAATTATAATTCAGACTAATGATACTTTCCTCACATACTTCATTAAAAAAGCTGACATTTTATTTTTCAAAATGTAAACATTTCAGGGACATATTTCTATGGAAGCTCCCAACATACCTGGTTTGCCTTGGTAACAAAATATGAAAATCCCACAATGTGCTGTTTTGAGGCCTTCCCCGCTTCTTTTGTGGCTTGTGCTATGCATGCAGAATTTCAGATGTTACTGGTCTGCCATATATATGTATTTGTGTGTGTGTTGGTGGAGATTGTGTATACCACCAGCCACCCAACAAACCTCATGTGGACATGTCCACAGTATTCATTCAGCTTTACCAGCTGTAACATATAAGCTTTCCTTAATACCTAAAGCTTATCGGCAACATTACTTTATCAGGCACCAAGGCTACATATTTCATCATGAATTATAACATTTAATACAACTCTGAAACACTAGATGGCACTGAGTTCACTGTGGGAAACAAATAAGAGAACTGGGATTTACAGCCAATCCTTACAGATCTCAATAGCAACCGCCCCTCCCCAAAGACCCAAAACCAGTGGATGTAATCAGAGTAGGAGAATTCCAGCAATTCCTCTATTACCTGGGAACAGGTCTGTGCATCTCATAAAAATCTCCCAGTAGATTAGGCCTAGTGCATACATATCTACTTGTTTTAGAGCGGATTCGCAATCCCTCAAGTTCACAGCTCCTTCCAGCACTTCAGGGGCCATGTAGCGGATTGTACCAACCTGCAGAAACATGTTGTGACATTCTTAACATTAGCTCAGTATTTACAAAATCCCGTCTATTGCCCTTATCTTTAAAAGGAATTAAGTAGAACTACCCCTCCCCATTTATGTTCACTTCCATTCTCAGGGTGGAATCTCTTGAACAGAAAGACTTTTCAAGGCCATACTGCCTTGTTCTAGTCTTATTAACCACATTTATAATAACAACTATGCCCATTTTGTTGTGTCCTCATTCCCAATAAAAGTCTTTTGTGGCATGATTTAATAGTTTTGAGAAGTAGCCATAAGTGGAACAGGAGCAAAGTAATGTTTAGCTAAAAAGTTCAGTACTGTATTTCCTTGACCTCAAAATTAATAATAAAGGTTCTCTTATTTCCAGCAGGAGCATAAAGGGCGACAGCTGCATGTAGGGCAGATAGTCTCAGAGATATATTTATTCATTCACACTGAGCAGGTGACAGGATCAGACCATTTCTCCACCTCCATTTGGCAAAAGGAAACATGAGGAGCTGTTCTTTTTTAAAAAAACCTTTTTGTGAAATAACGACCTTTTATAGCATTTTATACCATCCCTCCTTTCACTGTAAAAAGTGAAATAGTAAATCTGGGAACAGCTGTCCTTTAGATTGTTATATAGATACAAAATTCACATTGTACCTTTAAAAAGAAATAAAAACTTTGCATGATATACCGAGGCACTCGGGATTTTTATGTATCTTGAACTAAAAAGCAGAGATTAATTCTCTTTCGATTTCCCCTTTTCAGATTCAGTTATAAATTTTAGTTACTGAACTACCTGTAGAGGGGATTTCAATCTCAGGTTAAACACACAGCCGTTACTGGAGGTGTTGGAAAGGTCTGTTGACATGTGCAAACAAATAATGGACACAACAGGCTGAAGGATAATGTTTGTAACAAATTTCCTTACTGGTTACTTCCTAACATGTGAATCAAGTCCGGGATGTACACCATATACAATCCTTAAGCCAGGTATATAACCTATTTAATTAAATCCAATGCAGATATATTTCTTCCTTTCTTAATACATTCTCGTTTGAGTTCATATATTACACAGTCCTCAAATGTGGTTAAGGAAAGGTATGTTAGGAAGTAACCAGAAACGAGAGGCAGACAAACCCGCAGAGCTCTGCCACAAACCAATCAAGATTATTCACATGCATTGTACCAGAGATGAAGGACTTGGCCTCTCTACTCCAAAATATAAGCAAGCAGCAACCAGGAAAGATTTGGGGCCCTTTCTGTGAACATTTTGATTAAAGATCTGGGTTTGAAACAAATTGTCCCTTTAAAAAACAGCCAGCGTCTTCTGCTTCATGATAGTCACATCAAGGTAGAGTAGAAAACTCTCATTGGCTCGGGTTCTAACAGGAGTCAAGGAAGCTCATGAAAGAAAAAAATCCCATCAGCCTCTCTGCTTTGCAATTGCCTGTGACCTCTGGAAAGCCTCTGGAAGTTTGGGGGACCAGCTGAACAATGTGGGCTGAGATGTGATCAGTGTGTGTGTGAGAGAGACAGAGAGAGAGAGAGCGCGAAAGAAAGAAAGAAAGAAAGAAAGAAAGAAAGAAAGAAAGAAAGAAAGAAAGAAAGAAAGAAAGAAAGAAAGAAAGAACCTATCCTTCTATGAACATCCTTGTTAACTTATTTTAGGATCCAAGTCTCATATTCAGTTAAGAAGAAGAGGAGGAGTTTGGACTTGATATTCTGCCTTTCACTCCCTTTAAAGCAGGAATGTCCAAAGTCTGTTTTGGGGGCCTAATCCAGCCCGCCAGTCAGTTTAATCTGGCCCCTGTGACAGTTATTATTTATGGGGTAAAAAACCTCAACAACTTCAATCCTAAAAAAAGGTCAACAACTTTGGTTGGTCCCCAAACTTTGAAAAAAGTTTGGACACCACTGCTTTAAGGAGTTTTAAAGTGGCTAACAATCTCCTTTCCCTTCCTCCCCCCCAACAAACACTCTGTGAGGTGAGCGAGGCTCAGAGACTTCAGCGAAGTGCGACTAACCCAAGGTCACCCAGCAGCTGCCTGTGGAGGAGCGGGGAAGCGAACCTGGTTCACCAGATTATGAGTCCACCGCTCTTAACCACTACACCACGCTGGCTCTCTGTTACTGTTCCTTGCCCTGCCTCCCCTCCTCATGTCCTGTTCCACACTGTCTCAGAAGCCCACTCCCAACGGCTGGAGATGCTTTGTTGGGATGGAGGGGAGGAAGATCAGGTGGCTGCAGGGGAGAGTTGATGGGAAACTTTCCTTCCATGAAGTTCCTTAAGATTTTAGAAGGGGTTTCTGAAGGGAATCCTTCTGTTGTGCATAATTTAACCGTGTCCAACCATTGTACTCCCTTTCCATACTTACCTCACTGATTGCAGCATTGTCCTCCTCACCTGGACGCACTAGTCTATTTCCTGTTAGCTTCATAGAGAGTCCAAAATCACTAATAACACATGTTCCATCATTCTTCACCAATACATTACGGCTGTTCAAATCCCGGTGGGAGATGGCAGGTTTGTAGTGATCTGTTTGGACATTTGAAAACCGTGCTTTAGGATTTCTAATTGTTTCTGTCCATATACTATGAAACGATTGCTATGCTATACTATTCTGAATCTAAGAATCTGTTCTATAATCATGGATATTTTTAAAAAGCAACAAACTGTGCAAACTTCAGAGTATCTATGCCAGTACTAAAATAATATATTATCATACTTTTTTGTTGTACAGAACAAGTATGTCTCTGTCAGTGGAAGAGAGGTAATTTCCAAATATTCTTTCTCCCCCCAGCAGCCCATGGGTACCCCTAAATTTGCTAAAAATGGTTGGGGGACCCTTGAGAAGAAATTTAGAGGGACATGGAGGGGCTACAGAGGGGAAAGGGGAATCACCAATAACTGCCTCCCTCAGCATTCTGCTGATAGACTGGCAGTGCTCCAAAGAACGTGTGGCCGAGGCAGGGAGTCAGGAGGCCAGTGATTTATGGGGATTGATGCTGGTTCTCAGGCAGGAGCCAGACCAGGTGGAGGAGGAAGAATCAAGGCAGTCTGAGATGGAGGGAGGTGCACAGGTTGTGGTGGAGGAAGAAGGGATAGCTCAGGCGAGGGACAGGTCAGTGGATTCCCAACATTCCCCTGCCCCACTGTCTCCTAGAACCAGGTGGGGCCTGAAAAGGGAAGAGCAGCGATGATGTCCATGCAGGAGATGTTTCAGGTTGTGGCCATGCAACCCGTCAGAGGAGGGTTTGTGGCTAATTTAGGAGCATGAAACTCCGGAGATGTTAAGCTTTTAACCATATCATTGATATATAGGTTAAATAAAGCTGGGGCTAGGATGCAGCCTTGCTTAACCCCCTTGGTGGCTGGTACAGGGCCTATGAGTTGGCCATTTGTGGAAGATCTTACATACAGCACAGTATCTTTATATAGGCCACTAATCAAGATCTTTTATCTATACTGGATGTATTCAGTTTGGCCCAGAGTCTTACTCGTGAAATTGAATCAAAGGCAGCCTTCAAATCAATGAAGGCTGCATATAAGACCCCACAGGTTTTCTTGGCGTATTTATAGATAAGATGTGCAAGACAAAACAGTGATCTATGGTAGATCTGCCTTGCTTAAATCCAGCTTTCCAGCTTTCAGAGGAGGGTATATAAGCCAGAGGAGAGGAAGGGACCTACTGCTCTATAGGACCCAGGCATGTGGACAGCTGCCTAGAGGCTAGACATTGTAGTAAGTATTTCTCTTGCAGACAAAGTACAAACTACGAGATATGTGCTTCTTTACCTGGGGCTGGCCATGACAACAGATTATTTTGATCAGCAGATGTATACTGTTAGATACAACCAAATAGCATAGAAAAATATGGCAAAAATTGTGTCTCTTCTTTCTCCCCATGCACAAAGAAGTCATATATATCATTTACAGATAGGTAGCCGTGTTGGTCTGCCATAGTCAAAACAAAACAAAATCCTTCCAGTAGCACCTTAAAGACCAACTAAGTTAGTTCTTGGTATGAGCTTTCGTGTGCATGCACACTTCTTCAGATACACAAAATTTTCTGAGCCCGCTTTAATCAAACGACTTAACCACATTTCACAATTGTTCACTTATAGGAGAAAAGGAACGAGACATCTGGGGACATCCCAGGCTCAGTGACACAACCATTCATGGTTAAACATGATCCTATTTGTAATGCCCTATATTAGGTTCTGGGACACGGGTGGCGCTGTGGGTTAAACCACAGAGCCTAGGGCTTGCCGATCAGAAGGTCGGCGGTTCAAATCCCCGTGACGTGTGTATCTGAAGAAGTGTGCATGCACACGAAAGCTCATACCAAGAACTAACTTAGTTGGTCTTTAAGGTGCTACTGGAAGGATTTCCCCCCCCATATATATCATATAATTGTAGAGTTGGAAGGAATCTTGAAGGTCATCTGGTCCAACCCCCTGCAATGCAGGAATCTTTTGCCCAAGGAAGGGATTGAATCCACAACCCTGAGATTAAGAGTATCATGCTCTACCAACTGAGCTATCATTCCTCCTTGTTCTGATTCATAATATCTGGTTGCCTGACTCAGAGACATTGAGTAATTCTGTAATTTTTGCACCTGCTCTTATTTGGTATTTCTGTTCAATTTTTTTTGCTAAAAGCAGCCTTCAAAGTTACTGTGGGGTAACAAATGACTTTAAAAATCTTATTTCCATATATTTTTATTTGCAATCAACTTCTCAGGCCATTTTTCTCATTTTTCTACTTTTTCAATCATACATTGCTCAGCATGCATTGAGATTATACTGTTACTGGAGCCATTTTTCAGCTGAAGAGAAGTGTAAAAATATTTGAAATGTGTAAGCAAATAAAGCATAATGTATTTTAAATCAAGTGCCAAAATTAAGACACCTCATCATGGTTACTAATTATTTAAGAAAGCTCCAAATGAACTTACATAAAGCACAATGGGTGCAAAAAATAGTGTATAGAAGAGTTGCTTATTTCTAATGGCAGAAATATTTGAATCACCATAAAATAAAAATCTCTAAAAATCCTTTGATTCTGTTATCAAACAGAAAATCCTAAATTATCTTTATGGAAAGCTGCATAACCCTGGCCTTACCTCCTCGAGGCAACTCTGTGTGGAGATATGCCAGACCTCTAGTTATAGTATGTGCCAAACGACATGAGTTCACCCAGTCACTAGTATGAAGACTCAAATACCTGCACAAAGAGCCCTGGAAAGGGAATAAACAGTGCATGTTATTAGGGTCATCAGTCCCTTGTAGAGACTTTTAATCAACACTTATTTCCAATACAGTGGTACGTCAGGTTAAGTACTTAATTCGTTCTGTTCTTAACCTGAAACTGTTCTTAACCTGAAGCACCACTTTAGCTAATGGGGCCTCCTGCTGCTGCCGCGCCGCTGAAGTACGATTTCTGTTCTCATCCTGAAGCAAAGTTCTTAACCTGAAGCACTATTTCTGGGTTAGCGGAGTCTGTAACCTGAAGCGTATGTAACCTGAGGTACCACTGTACTCCATTTCAAAATTTGTGGACCTAGGTTATTTCTTTTATAAACAGGAAGAGAGGTGCTAGTTTGTTTGTGGTTACTGTTGGCTTTATCTAAAAATGACTCTCATGTCCACCAGATGTGCTTCATGATGGCAAAAGCAATAGTATTTTCTGAGGCCGCTTTAATCAAACGACTTAACCACATTTCACAATTGTTCACTTATAGGAGAAAAGGAACGAGACATCTGGGGACATCCCAGGCTCAGTGACACAACAATTCATGGTTAAACATGATCCTATTTGTAAAGCCCTATATTAGGTTCTGGGACGCGGGTGGCGCTGTGGGTTAAACCACAGAGCCTAGGACTTGCCGATCAGAAGGTCGGCGGTTCGAATCCCCGCGACGGGGTGAGCTCCCGTTGCTCGGTCCCTGCTCCTGTCAACCTAGCAGTTCGAAAGGACATCAAAGTGCAAGTAGATAAATAGGTACCACTCCGGCGGGAAGGTAAACGGCGTTTCCGTGCGCTGCTCTGGTTCGCCAGAAGCGGCTTAGTCATGCTGGCCACATGACCTGGAAGCTGTACGCTGGCTCCCTTGGCCAATAAAGTGAGATGAGCACTGCAACCCCAGAGTCGGCCACGACTGGACCTAATGGTCAGGGGTCCCTTTACCTTACATACACCTATTTGCATTTGGACTAATGTCTTCTTGCATAGTTAGTTCAGGGCTTGTGAGAAATGCTGGCAGAGGGCATACCTACTGGTCAGGGGTCCCTTTACCTTTATATTAAGTTCAAATTCTTGTTCTAGATTCAGAATGTGATAGAACCTTTCATGTGTATATAACACAGCTCCCGGCATTTTCTTCTTTAATATCATGGGAGGAGCAGTTCCACCCTTTGCCTGTGGAAGCCTTATAAGAATCTGTTGCAGCGGAGCAACTGTGAGCAACATCATGGGAGGGGTGTTTCTAGACTAAGGTGAAATTATGAAGCTCCCTTCTTATTTTTGCTGTTAGATTCTGCATGTTCTTTAAATAGTCTTGTTAGATTTGTAGTACTGGAATGTGGGGTTTTTTTTTGGTATATCATTATCTTTGCTATTGTTTTGCTATGTTATTGTGAAAATGTTTTTGTAGCATTTGTTTGAAATGCATCCGTTTCCTTGTTGTAAGCTGCTTTAAGCCTGATTTTGTGTGTGGAAAAGCAGCATACAAGCAAAACGAATGAATGAACCTGACCTGTTGTTACTAAAAATACAATAATGTAAAAATCCCCACAGAATATTTTTACATTAATTGCAACTTAAATCAATTTTCTATCTTCCCAAAGGTGTATAAAGTAACTCTCTTTAAATTATTACTTACATTGGGATAATATTCCATCACTAATAAGTATTCCATCCGTCCATCTGCAGTGAATCTCTCATCTCCCACAATGAATCGGGCAATGTTGTCGTGTTCCATAAGTGGGATTCTGTATATATTTCTCTCATTGATAAAGTTTTGACGATTAGTGAAAGAAAATACTTTTACAGCCACTGGACGCTCATCTAAGGAACCTTTGTAAACTGCTCCGTATCGCCCTCGACCAATAAGCTGTGAAATTTAAAAAAGGGACCATTTGATGAACTTCACATTAATACGATGTACATTTTGGCCACAGTCCAGTGCACAGTTCACTTAAATTTGCTGATTTCAGTGAGCATGAGCACTGAGTTTTGTCCATGGATTTGGGCCTTTCAACTGCAGTGCTACATTTCACTCTGACATGGTAGAGCATTTAGTTCATGTTCGTATCTAAAGAAACATACTGTATTTTTTGCTCTATAAGACTCACTTTTTCCCTCCTAAAAAATAAGGGGAAATGTGTGTGTGTCTTATGGAGCAAATGCAGGCTGCGCAGCTATCCCAGAAGCCAGAACAGCAAGAGGGATCGCTGCTTTCGCTGCGCAGAGATCCCTCTTGCTGTTCTGGCTTCTGGGATTCAGAATATATTTTTTTCTTGTTTTCCCCCTCCAAAAGCTAGGTGCGTCTTGTGGTCTGGTGCGTCTTATAGAGCGAAAAATACGGGTATATACAAGTGGAAATTGTTGTTACTTAAAAAAGAAGAAGAGGAAGAACCCAATAACAGGATTCAAAGACATGGCTCATGTTAAGCTTGGCTTTATGAGGCATGGCTTTGTTAAATTAAAATAGAAAAGGGGCTTCATGCATGCAGATCATCACAAACTTGTGAATATAGTAACCACAAAAATATTAATTTTGTCTTTCTAAACACCAGCTGAGAATACAAGCAGTTTTATTTATGAAGAAATACTCGAGTGATAATGTTATAGGACAATGAGAGCTTAAGATGAAGGTCAGTATATTGAATGAATGAATATATTGAATAGCCCCTTTATCAAGACCTAGTTGTCAGGTACAAAAAAGTAGCATCTAGCTAAATGATTATCAGTGTGGTTGCAAAAATCCTTAAATACTAACTTGTATGTATGTAAAGTAAGCATTAACATCTTGTACTAAATTGATCAAGTGATTCATAATTCATGCAAAGTGCAAAGACCTAGAAACTCCAAATGGCATAGTTACCTCCAGTAGCTTCAGATTATCAAGATCTAACGAGGGTTCAGATGATGCTGCTTCCATCATGTCTATACTGTGCATACCTTGTTTATGATCTCCTGATGAAAGAAGAGCCAGGAAAAAAAGTTTGTGTTACACATCAAAATGTCCGAGGTCTTGACAATGTCTTGGCAACGGACAAACCTATCCAGGAGACATCTTGCAAACAACTTAAAGAGTTAGACAGAGTGGCATTTTTAGAAGAACCAATATTAGTATGGCCAATGGATGCCAGCTATGGAGTTTTGCACATTACTTTCCCTATGCCAAGGTTAATCGGGACAGCTAACTTGCTGTGTTCCTCAAGATCTTATCTGCTAAATCCCACCCTATGTACTCTGTTAAAGGAAAATATAATGAAAATGATGTACTGATGGTATTTGACTCCTGTAAAATTAGCAAAGATATATCATAACTGTGACAATCTATGTTGGAAATGTAAAGAAAAGGAAGGAACCTTTTATCATATGTGGTGGACCTGTCCCAAGGTGAAGGACTTCTGGGAAAAGGTTTATAATGAATTGAAAAAAATGTTGAAATATACATTTATAAAGAAACCAGAGGCCTTTCTTCTTGGAATAACAGGTTTGGAATTGCCCAAGAAAGATGTTAAATTATTTTTGTATGCCACAACTGCTGCTCGTATTTTGTTAGCTAAAAGGGGAAAACCCAAGAATTACCAAGAATGGCAGGTGAAGATGAGGGATTTTTCGGAGCTAGCCGACGAAGGAGGAGGAGTACCAGGAAGAATGGATTAAATTTAATGATTACTTAGTTAAATATGTCAAGTTAAATTAACTGAAAACAGCTTGCAGATACTTAATTGGCTTAGGATTTTATTTATGTTAAATGATGAATTAATATGTTTAATTTCATAATGTGAAGATTTAAGGATGTTAATGTTTAAGTTAAGTTTTATAAGAACTGTGATTTGGAAAACCGTTAAAATGATATACAATGGAATTCAACCAAGGGGAAGCGAGGAAGTCACTTAACAATGTTAATAAGTGTAATTTTCAATAAGGCTATGATTTATGTTTGTCTTATGTGTTTGTTTATAATGTTGTGAAAACCAATAAAAAAAATTTTGGGGGAAAAAAGATACTATCTACAAAATCCAAAACACCTTGTCACATGCATCCCCTTTATTATGGTTTTCTTGTTACCATCAACTGCCACCAAAAAGCTCCAATAGTTGTGTAGCACCTCTCTGAAAAATAGAGAAGGTGCATGTGACAGGCCCTCTAGACATTAAAGCTTGGATATTTGCTTTGGGAACATGGCCCTCAGAGGGAAAAGGGAATGGACTGAATGTTACTGAAGCTGGCAGCAAATTGCTGCCTGCATTCTGATCTCTGGGTAGGCTATGGGGACGTTTTAATGCATTTTATATTTAAAAAACTGGATTGCCAAACAGAAGAGTAAGTAACTCGGGAATGATCATGATAAGATAAACAAAAGATGAAAATTAACAACACACTCATCAAAGCTTACCTCCAAATATTCTGTATCCAAAGAAAAAGGCAACCACCAGAACAGCCAACACAGATACTGATGCCAGAGCAATGACAATTGTCTCATCTCGGCGAAGTGAATATGATGAATCTGAAAGAAAGAAAACTATGTATTATGGCTTCTTCATACAAGGCAGGTTTCTCAGAAAGAATTAGGATACCCAGTAGAAAGCAAATGAGACTGAAGTATTACTCTGGTGATTATATCACATACCCCTATTTTTTTAAATTTAATGTTAAAATCGCTTCAATTAAAGATAAGGATCTAGCTGTTAATCATTTTATTAAGTCCAATAGCTCTTTCTGAAGATACACAAGGTAAAGAACATTGCTCTTTGGAATACTATTTTTAGATGCTGACAAAACTACGGTCTTCAGAATAGGCAACCTGCCAACTTGTTGCAAGCCTACTGTGGGAAGGTAAAAAAAATAAGTGAAAGACTTTTGAGAAATTAAAACTGGATTTCAGTTTCTAGTTATGTATCAGCTTTCACCTCAACATCTAAAAAACGAAGATCATGGCCAATGAGCCCATCATCCCTTGGCAAATAGAAGGGGAAGAAATGGAGGCAGTGAGAGATTTTACTTTCTTGGGCTCCATGATCACAGCAGTCATGAAATTAAAAGACCCCTGCTTCTTGGGAGAAAAGCGATGGCAAACCTAGACAGCATCTTAAAAAGCAGAGACATCAACTTGCCAACAAAGGTCCGTATAGTTAAAGCCATGGTTTTCTCAGTAGTGATGTATGGAAGTGAGAGTTGGACCATAAAGAAGGCTGATCGCCAAAGAATTGATGCTTTTGAATTATGGTGCTGGAGAAGACTCTTGAGAGTCCCATGAACTGCAAGAAGATCAAACCTATCCATTCTGAAGGAAATAAGCCCTGAGTGCTCACTGGAAGGACAGATCGTGAAGCTGAGGCTCCAATACTTTGGCCACCTCATGAGAAAAGAAGACTCCTTGGAAAAGACCCTGATGTTAGGAAAGATGGAGGGCACAAGGAGAAGGGGACGACAGAGGACGAGATGGTTGGACGGTGTTCTTGAAGCTACCAGCATGAGTTTGACCAAACTGTGGGAGGCAGTGGAAGGCAGGAGTGCCTGGCGTCCTCTGGTCCATGGGGTCACAAAGAGTCGGACATGACTAAACAACTAAACAACAACAACAATTAGCTTTCACTCAACAGATCTGAACAAAACAGAAAGAATTACATGCAAGTGTTTTACCAGAGCTCCTTTTCTCGAGATACACCATCATCTTGCGTGGCTTTGATATTTGCGGCTGTCTTTTGATGTGGACAGGCTTTGATCATCGTA
Source organism: Podarcis melisellensis (assembly GCF_964234715.1). Taxonomy (NCBI): domain Eukaryota; kingdom Metazoa; phylum Chordata; class Lepidosauria; order Squamata; family Lacertidae; genus Podarcis; species Podarcis melisellensis. Next base: position 125,236,545 of record NC_138528.1, on the reverse strand, counting down.
GCTGGCAGCTATCTTATATGGTCTTTTTGTTTTGATAGTTCCAGATCAAGCCATTGGCCCACATAGTCCAGCATTCTATCCTCACAGATGCCCCTGGGAAGCCCGGAACCATTACCCAAGTGCAACAGAAGTCTGCCTTTTGCCATTCCCAGGAACTGACATTCAAAGGCATACTGCCTTGGGCAGTGGAGGTAAAACCTTTCTCCATTAATTGCATGCAGAACATTACATCACCATGTTTTCTCAATGGCGTTTCTCACAAAGTCAGATGCTAATAAAAGGCTTGCCTTTTCTTTTCTTTTTAAAAATAATTTTTATTAAAGATTTTCTGAGCTTACAAAAGTATGTGCCTTTTCTGTCCACAGAGCTAGCCACAGAGCTACCACCTATTCTCCCCCCATTCCAAATAGCTATTAGCTACTTCTGTTTGCCAACATCTTTCCATACCCAACACCTTCATGTAGACTGAAATGTTCAGAGCTAATCATGATGCAGTTCTTTTTCAGTTATCTTAAATCCTAAATTGACAAGGGAGAGACTACAAAGATGACTGTTCATCTTGTTGACTTTATTAAGTTGTGGGTTGACATAGCAGCCGGCACAGCGATTTCTTCAAGTAGCTCTTTATTTTGTAAGCTGGAATAGAACTGACTGCAAACAGCTCAGCCGGCCTGCTTTTATAGGCAGCCGGCTGTCAACATTGTAACAACCACAGCCCAGAGTTCCCGCCTAAAATAACTGCTGCGGACCTGAGTGAAAACTATCTACAGACCTGAGTGAAAACTATATACAGTATCCCCCTGTTGGCCCAGGGTGAAACTACACTACATAACACCCCTCCCCACCGAGATAAGGCGTTAGTTACAATCGTAATGGTTTCCTTATATACAGCACTACGCGTAATGGTTCAATTAGGCACAAAAGCATATCGGTTACATTTACCATACTTAGACCAACAGTGATACATGTCCAACAACATAGTCCTTTAAATAAGTTGGGCGCTTGGAAACTCTGCCAGACCGCCGGGGACTGGTAGCCAAGTCCGGAGGGCCACACAGTTCTCGCTGAGGCTGTGGTGCGACCCTAGGTGGCGTTGGAACCAACTCCCCTGGATCCGCTGCTGTGGGTGGAGCCTCCGCAAGTGGAGTGGTCTGAGTCTGTTCTGAAGCGGCTTGGTTCGGCTCCACGCTGGTAGTTTGCGAGGGAGGTGTAGGTGGGGCCTCGCCATCTGTACGTGTCTCTTCTGGAGCTGCAAGCGCAGTTGGGGGCACCTCGGTAGTGTCCAAGTTCCCAACCCTGCGCCTAAGCTGGTCTATGTGCCGTCGCCACAAGCGTCCATCTTCGAGTGCCACCTGGTACGAGCGAGGTCCAGTGACTCCCACTACTGTGGCTGGCACCCAAGGAATGTCCCCCACATAGTTCCGGGCAAAGACCTGGTTTCCTGGGACAAATGACCGTGGCGCGTTGGCACAGCCTGGGGGTTCAGCCACGGTAAAGTCCGGGTGTAGCCGGTCGAGCGGTGACCTGAGGCGGCGGCCCATAAGCAGTTCAGCAGGACTCCTCCCTGTGGCCGCATGAGGGGTGATGTGTTGCACGAACAAGTATTCGGCGACCCGCTCATGCCAGTCTCCCCGGTCCAGGCGCGCCAGTGCCTCTTTTGCCGAGCGCACCATTCTTTCCGCTTGCCCGTTGCTGGATGGATGAAAGGGTGCCGTTAGGGCATGGCGGATGCCCAGTCCCAAAAGATACCGCTCAAAGGTGCCTGACGTGAACTGCGGTCCGTTGTCAGAGACAAGGACATCAGGACACCCATGCGTTGCAAACAGGCCTCGCAGCACCCGGATGACAGCTTCGGTAGTGGTGGAGGGCATCAGGGCGACCTCCAGCCATTTGGAATAGGCGTCCACCACTACCATAAAGGTCCGGCCGTGAAAGGGGCCAGCCAGATCGATGTGCACCCTCGACCAGGGTGTCTTTGGCATCTCCCAGGTGTGTCCCTTAGCTGCCGGTGGTGCAGGCCTCGACTCTTGGCACGCTTGACAGGCGGACACCCAGGCAGTGATGGCATCGTCCATATTAGGCCACCAGACGTAACACCGAGCCAATGCCTTCATTTTGACAATTCCCGGGTGGCCAACGTGCAGAGCCTCCAGGACGCGCTGACGGAGTCCCTGGGGAATCACGACGCGGTCTCCCCACAGCAGACAGCCGCGATGAGCTGAGAGTTCATGTTGTCTGGTTGCGAAGGGCTGGAACTCCGATGCAAAAGGCCCTTGTGGCCACCCCCTCCACACCCAGTTGAGCACCCGGCTGATGGTGTGATCCTGGGCAGACGCGGAGGCCACAGTGGTAGCTGATACAGGCGCTGCCGGAAGATCCTCAATCAGAAGGAGCGATGAAGCTGGAGCCGGGTCTTCCACAAATGCTGGAAGAGGGCAACGGCTGAGGGCGTCGGCATGGCCCATCGATTTCCCCGGGCGATGGATGAGCCGGTAGTGGTAGGCAGCCAGGAAAACAGTCCATCGCAGCATGCGTGGCGAGAGGACCGGTGGAGTTGGACGATCACCGGCGAGGAGGCCCAGGAGTGGCTTGTGGTCAGTGATGAGGTCAAAAGTCCTGCCATAGAGGTATTCATGGAACCTCTTCACTCCAGCCACAAGTGCCAATGCCTCCTTGTCGAGCTGGCTGTAATTCCGTTCCGTCGGAGATAGTGTCCTGGAAAAGTAGGCGAGCGGTGCTTCTCTTCCATCTGGAAAACGGTGACTAAGGACAGCACCGATGCCAAAAGGTGAGGCGTCGCAGGCAAGGACCAGCGGCCTGGATTCACTGTACTGTACCAGCACACTGTCTGAAGAAAGGAGAGCCTTGACCGCGTTGAAGGCCGCCGTCTCCCGATGACCCCAGGCCCAAGGCGTCTTAGTGCTAAGGAGTCGGTGAAGAGGCTCAGCCACTGTGGCTTTGTGGGGCAGGAACATGTTATAAAAGTTCAGCAGCCCCAGGAATGCCTGCAACTCCGTTTTGTTCTTTGGGGTGGGGGCCTGCTGGATAGCGCGGATCTTGGATGTGGTTGGGTGAAGGCCGGAGGCATCGATAAGATAGCCCAGGAACTCTACCTGTGGAACGGCGATCTGGCACTTCTCCCTCTTTACCTTGAGCCCGGCCTCTTGGAACCTGGTCAGCACGGCACGGAGGCGCTCGAACAGCTGCTGGTGTGAGTCTGCAGACACCAAGACGTCATCAAAATATGGTACCACGCCCGGAAGCCCTTGCAGGAGACGCTCCATAAGGCTTTGGAAGATTCCAGGAGCCACACTCACCCCAAACTGCAACCGGCGGCAACGGAATGCCCCCCGGTGGGTGACGATCGTCTGGGCTTCAGCAGTGGCATCATCAACTGGCAGTTGTTGATATGCTTGGGCAAGGTCCAGCTTAGCGAAGACCTTACCCTCACCCAGGGAATGCAGCAGGTGTTGGACAACAGGAACCGGATAAGCGTGCTGCTGAAGTGCCTTGTTGATCGTGCACTTGTAGTCAGCGCAGATTCTCACCGACCCATCTGGCTTGACAGGCGTGACGATGGGGGTTTCCCACTTGGCGTGGTCAACCGGCTCCAAAACTCCTTGGGCAATCAGTTTGTCCAGTTGTTCGTCCACCTTAGCCTTGAGAGCAAAGGGAACCCGGCGTGGCTTTAGCTTGATGGGGGCGACTTGTGGATCAAGGCTAAAGGAGATGGGCGTACCTGTATATTGCCCCAAGGTGCCGTCAAAAACCTCGGCAAAGTCTTTGACCAGACCCTCAGTCTCTGCGTTAGAGATGCAGTTGATGCCGGTGACTTCCAGGCCGAGGGCATCAAACCAGTCTAGCCCTAGGAGGCTTGGCCGCTGACCTTCGACCACCACCAACCGGAGCAGGCCCGAAAAATCCTTGAAGGCGATCCGGAACCGGCCAACGCCTACCACGGGAATGTCGTTTCCCTGGTAGTCTCTCAGGTGTACGCGGTGAGAGTTGAGTTGCCTCTTGGACACTCTGGGTACCAGTCTTTTGATGGTGCTCCATGACACGATGGACAGGGCAGACCCGGTGTCGATCTCCATGTCACATGGAGCTCCTTCAATGAGCACCGTGACGTTCAGCTTGCGTCGCGTAGGCGAGTCGGTTTGGCCAATCGTGGTTCCAGACGGGCAGCGGCAGTTGGTGAGAGCGAAACAACTTTCCTTGGCAGACTGGAGTGAAGACTTGGACTTGCGAGTCGATGAAGGGGGGGTGTCAGACGGAGCCGATCGGCAGACCTTAGCGATGTGGCCCCTTCTGGAACACTTCCTACAGATGGCGTCTCTGAATCGACACTTGGCACGGGAATGGTTGCCTCCGCAGCCGGCACATTCCGGTTGGCCCTTGGACTTCTGTTGGAACTTCCTGCGCTCCCGCTTTGTCTGGTGCACGTCATCGTCTTCACTGGAGGATGCCTCATCACTGCTGGCCTCTTCATGATGCACCGGAACTGGCTCCCTAGCAAGACGCGGGCTGCTGGACTTGCGGATCTCCTGGGCGGAGCGTTCAGCAGCTTCTGAGGCCACAGCCTCCTCAATGGCTTTCTGTAGCGTGAGGTCTGGCTTGGCTAGGAGACGCCGTTGCAGATGGATGTCCCGGACCCCGCAGACGATTCGATCCATCAGGGCATCGTCTAAGTCTCGGAACTCACAATGCATTGCAGCCTGGCGCAGGGCGGTGGTGTAGCTGTTGATTGACTCCCCCTCTGCCTGGTTCCGGTGGTAGAACGCATGGCGAGCAGCAATCTTGGACGGCTTTGGTGCATAGTGGTTGCGGAGCTTCTCTTGGATCGTGTCCCATGGTGTTGCCTGGACTGCTTCAGGCGCAACCAATGCTCGGGCCGTCTCAAACACCTCAGGCCCACAGAGGCTGAGGAATAGGCCCCGCTTCCGATCCTTTGATACTGCTGTCAGCTCGTTGGCTTGGAGGTAGCAGTCGAACCGAGCAAGGTAGGAGTCCCATGATTCAGAGGCTGGCGCAAACGGCAGTAGAGGCACAAGTGAAGCCATGATTCCGATGCCGGCGTGAAGGGCGATGGATGGAACACAGTGCTCTAGCCAGAACAGTCAGCTCTGAATTGGTTCTGCCCAGTGATTTCGCTCAGTGATTTCGCTCTGTGATTCAGCTCAGTGATTCAGCTCAGTTCAGAGGCTGGCCGCATCTGGCTGTGCTCTGATGTCCATCCATCCCACCTTCGTCGCCAGTATTAAGTTGTGGGTTGACATAGCAGCCGGCACAGCGATTTCTTCAAGTAGCTCTTTATTTTGTAAGCTGGAATAGAACTGACTGCAAACAGCTCAGCCGGCCTGCTTTTATAGGCAGCCGGCTGTCAACATTGTAACAACCACAGCCCAGAGTTCCCGCCTAAAATAACTGCTGCGGACCTGAGTGAAAACTATCTACAGACCTGAGTGAAAACTATATACAGTATCCCCCTGTTGGCCCAGGGTGAAACTACACTACATAACAGACTTCTCCTCCTGGTCACAGGGCAGTAATTGGAAATTATTTCAGGGGTTAAACAAAGTCCACAGCCAGTCTCTAGCTGGATGACCTTCACATAAAATAACACACTGGTATAAAGCTGATCTGTAAAACAATGCTCCTAGTTGTTAACTTGGTTTGAATTATGCTTGGATTAGGCACACTGTAAGGCTATTTGTGTCTTCCTATTTGTTAGAACCTCACAAAGGAAGAAACTTATAGTATATTGGGCTTTAAGAATGTTTCCTAGTAAATTCAGATTATGATTTAGAGGGGAAAAATGAAGTTTAAAATCAGTTCTAATCCTGCCTTTGTCCAAGATTCTGCAGCAATAAGATGATTTTCTAGTTACAGAATAAAACTAACTGATCTTTTCATTGCAATTTTATTTCTGATTCAGAACTAATAAAGTAGTTGAGAAAATGACCAATAGAAGCTTTGTGTTTAGTTTAATTCTAGTTGTTTTTGTACTGCAGTTGCAAGTACGTTGTTAGTACGTTAAGATGCTCAAGGTAGAATAATCATTCGGGCTAAAATCCCTAATGCAAAAGAATTTTGTTTCCATGTTAGTTTATTATGACTGCGATTATAATGAAGCAGGTTTATTTTTATTTACAGCATGTTCTAGAATACTGCTTACAATTATTAGTTTAGATAAACGTGTATATGAAATATTATGTTCGTTCTGCCGCCTTTGTTTCCCTCCACCAGGGTTTCTTTCTCCAGGACAATAGCTCCACCCTGCCTGCCTCAATTCCCCCTCACTAGCTGGAGGAGACTCTTGAGAGTCCCATGGACTACAAGAAGATCAAACCTCTCCATTCTGAAGGAAATCAGCCCTGAGTGCTCACTGGAAGGACAGATCCTGAAGCTGAGGCTCCAATACTTTGGCCACTTCATGAGAAGAGAAGACTCCCTGGAAAAGACCCTGATGTTGGGAAAGATGGAGGGCACAAGGAGAAGGGGACGACAGAGGACGAGATGGTGGGACGGTGTTCTCAAAGCTACGAACATGAGTTTGACCAAACTGCAGGAGGCAGTGGAAGACAGGAGTGCCTGGCGTGCTCTGGTCCAGAGGGTCACAAAGAGTTGGACACGACTAAACAACTAAACAACAAGAAGACCACAACGTCTTCTTTATTCTTCAGGTTCTGAACCTACAGAAGGGTTGTTAAATACCTTACCCCCTCACCCACCCCATTTCCTCTTGCACCCAAAGGACAATGATCTCTTTCCAAAACCCACCCTCTCCCCCCCCCCCTCTCTCTCTCTCTCTCTCTCTCTCTCACACACACTTAAAACACCCCTGCCAGAAAAGGCTTTCCTCATCGCCAGGGAGAAATCCAGCCACGGCAGTGTATAGGCCTTCCAAAGAGCCCCTTTGGGATCCTGCTTCTGAGTCTTGGCTCAGTTGAGTGTACCTCTTGCACTGTCTTCTAGCAGCTGAGACTGTTGTTGCAGTGTGACCGACCAGTACAAATATTATACAGTGGTACCTCAGGTTACATACGCTTCAGGTTACAGACTCCGCTAACCCAGAAATAGTGCTTCAGGTTAAGCACTTTGCTTCAGGATGAGAACAGAAATCGTGCTCTGGCGGCGCGGCAGCAGCAGGCCCCATTAGCTAAAGTGGTGTGCTTCAGGTTAAGAACAGTTTCAGGTTAAGTACGGACCTCCGGAACGAATTAAGTACTTAACCCGAGGTACCACTGTACTGTATAGCGAGTCAATATTCATAAAGTGATAAGGAGTCATTTTCTCTTGTCTATGCAGGAAGTTTGCATTTCTTCACCACTGTGCCATGCCAATCCAGCAATTATTCAGCGGCAGCAATTTTACAAGTAGGGTTGCCACTCCACATAGCTGTCAATTTTTCCCTTTTCTTGCAAGGAATTCTATTCGGAATAAGGGAATTTCCCTTTAAAAAAGGGAAACGTTGACAGCTATAGCAGAACAAGAGACTGTATCAAATGTGCTGTCCTATTTGAACTATGGCAGAGGCAGATTACCCAACAGGCCTCAAATTTTAAACTCCTGTTACCTTAATTGCTGTGCTACATACTGTACTGTACATAATCTTCTCCCCTAACATCCTTGGTTCATAGTCTTGATCATGGCAATAAAGTATGCTATTAAAGAGTTCTGGAGGCCTCCTGCCCTTCCTCTTTTTAGCCACTTCCCTGCAGAAATAAAACTTCATCAGAAATCTTGAAGCCCTTCCAGCACCTAAACCCCAAATGTATTACTTCTACAAGCATATATAGCAAAAATAAAATAAAATAATTTCATGGATGCTCTATCCATCTCCTCTGCTGCATTTTGGAGTATTGAGCCCAGGCCTCCCCACCCCCAGTAATATAGTTTATTGCTATCATTATCATACCTTTAAACTAAATGCAGAGTACTATGCATCTGCTCCCTTAATATTTCAACTGTGATTTTCCTTCAGATTTTTAAATGAGTGATTAAATAAATTACAGCCAACGTAAACTATTGATTAGTGTTTAACAAATGTCAAGGGGGGGGAATCAACTAGCCCGCTTGCAAGCGCTGCATTACTTCTTCTACAATGTATTACATGCATAGTGTTCTACTACATATTGTTCGGGGGGGGGCATGCAGGGCCCACACTGTGCTCACGTGTTCCAGTATAGGTAAAGGTAATTAGATCCAGTCATGACCAACTCTGGGGCTGCGGCACTCATCTCGCTTTATTGGCTGAGGGAGCCGGTGTACAGCATGTGGCCAGCATGACCAAGCCACTTCTGGCGAACCAGAGCAGCGCATGGAAACGCCTTCCCGCTGGAGCGGTACCTATTTATCTACTTGCACTTTGACGTGCTTTTGAACTGCTAGGTTGGCAGGAGCAGGGACTGAGCAATGGGAGCTCACCCTGTTGCGGGGATTCGAACCGCCAACCTTCTGATCAGCAAGTCCTAGGCTCTGTGGTTTAACCCACAGCGCCACCCGTTCCAGTATAAGCTTTAAGCAAATAGCTCCTCATAAATCTACAATGGATGAAAAACTGCTTGCTGTTCCTGCTTAGTTCTGTTTGCACACATACTCACCCACACTGGCGGAGTAACGTGGGGGGGGGAGCGCACCGCCCCAGCAGCATCAGGGAGGGGGGCACCATCGCGGCTGCCCTGACACGTGCTGTGCACCCCCACCGCGTGGCACACCACACCCCCAGGATGCACACCACGCTCCTGGGACATGAGCCACGTCCCTGGGATGCACGCCAGCCATGCCCCCGCCTGCTTTCCATCCCGGTGCCAGAGCATGCAACTTCGCCACTGCTCACGCATCAAGGGGTGCCAGAACTGTACACATCTCCCCCTGCCAAAAAACAACAACCTCCTGCTCTGAGCAGAGAAGATGCACTCTATCTGTGAATTATTGTAGTGGTGGTTGAAGCAGGTACCTTTTCTCCTACGCAGCTGGTGGAGAGAAGCATCCCTCCACCATTTTGTGGTCCTGACACTTTTTCTGCTCTTTTAGATATGGCAGTCGTTTTCCGTTACGCCACACCCCCACTTCAACCCAGCCATTTTGTCAATGGCTTCCTTGGCACTTTTTGTAAACTCCAAATGTACCCAGTGGCCCAAAAAGGTTGGCAACCCCTGTTCTGTCTATCAGTGAATCTCTGCCTTCGGTTGGACGGGATATAAATCAACATGAGTGAGTTTTTGTGCGGCCAAGAAGGAAGTCTACATTTGATACTAGTTCTACTTGTCACCCACCAGCCCAGGGGAAAAGTGATGAGATTTTTTTAAATCTCAGCTGGACAATAAAGGCATGGAGGGAGAAAGATAGCAGGATAGGTTGAAGCGATAAAATTAAAAAGGCAGGATAGGAAACAATAACCCCAAACCCCTTGTCTGAAATGACATGTGGAATAAAACTAACCCTGTGCAATTTCGTAGAATTAAAGAATCAGAATTGGAAGTCATAAGGAGCAATTTGGGGTCATATTCATAACTACCTGGGGCATGAAATTATTTTTATTGTTTTCTTAAACACAGAGATGTACATGTAAAAGCACTGAGAGTGTTTATAGCTCTACTGTGAGTGAAATAAGTACCTTGTTGTACTGAAGGATTAATTTTGAATACAACAGAAGTACCACAGGAAAAAGGGAGTTATCTGACAGGCTGTGACTGCAAGTTCTGGAAATGGTTTTGAGATATTACCAACAAAAGGATGTTGAAAAAAGCAAAGTGATGGTGTATATTTTGCGTCAGATGAGTGTTGCATAGCAACCTAAGTGGCTACTTCTTTGATAAACGACAATGGTTTAGACTGAGTTTCCAAGTCCTTTCGTTAGAAGCTCATTGTCAGGGAACTGACATCTAAAGCGCCGCAGGTGCAAAGGCTCCCTGAGGTTGAGAGAGCAGTAGCAGCGGAAGAGGGAACCAGTAGAGGGCGAGCAAGAACTCCAAGGGAAAGTGAGTCGGAGGGATGGCTCAGAGACGCTTCAAGCGAAACCAGTGGGGAGGTCTCAGGACCTCCTATAGGGACACCCACACCTCGACGGAAACTGTCACGCCGAGAGGCCAGACGACGTGTTTCCGTTAAGGAGCTTTTATGTTGGAAACGTTTCCGAAAGCAGCCACTTTCGGATTCTACTAGTGATTGACGCAGCCATGCTGGAGGGGCTCCGTCACAGGCAGAGGTTTGAAAACCTGATCAAACTCTGAGGGACTTGCATTTTACGCACAAGCAGCTCATCGTCCCATCACAGCAATCCGAAAGTCACCGAAAGCCAGCTTGTGCAGAGAGAAGCATCATGAGCAACCCAGCCGGAACCGGGGGTGCAGGAGCAGCTGGAGGGGGTCCAAGCCTGGAAGAAAGGTACAGAGCGTTGGAGATCCAGTTGGCGCTGCAAACGGCGAGGCTTGAGGAGAGGAGGGCTCAGGATGCAGAAAAGGGAAAGGAGAAAACCACCCCGCTCGCCAGAAAGGTACCAGGATTGGTGCAGAAATTCGGGGGGGATCCCAGGAACTATCATGCCTTTAGAACAGAGATGCAATACGCTCTAAACTTGCAGTTTGATGACTTCCCCGACGAGGAATCGCGAGTGGCGTATGTGATTGGCCATCTCGAATCCGGGGCGAAAGATTGGGTTAGACCCCTGATGGCAGCGAATAATGAGATCTTAAAGGACACGAGGAAGTTTTTTCGTGCCATGGACCTGATGTTTTCCAGCGATATTGAGCAGGGGGTGGTGCGAAGGCAGTTAATGGCTTGCCAGCAAGGAAGCAGATCTGTCCGTGAGTACTGGACTGAATTTACTATGCTGATTCATAAATTGGGGTGGGACCTATCGGCGGAGCCCATCCAAATGCTTTTCGAAGAGGGGCTTTCTTCAACCGTCAAAGATGAGCTTTCCCGGGGGCCCAGGGCGGAGTCTATGGACCAATTAACCAAATCTGCGCTGGCCATAGGAGCGCGCCAGGAGGCGAGGGCTTTGGAAAGGCGGGAAGGGAAAGGAGACCGTTGGAGGGAGTTCCGCATTCCAGACATTCCAGAGCCATCTTTCCCGCCGGCAGAGCCGATGGAAGTTGGAACAGCGCGGGCGCGCGCAGTTTCAAATCCCAGTGAAGGGCGGAAGAAGGAGGGAAAGAGCGCCAAGAGATGTTATCTCTGCCAACAGCCAGGGCACTTTGCCAGAGTCTGCCCACAAAGAAAGGAATGGCAAGGGATGGCAGGAGCTGTTGGGGGAAAGGAAGAGGAAAGCAAGGAGCAAGTAAAAGCCAACGCCTGGCTGCCACCGTCGGGGCACAGCAGCCAGGCCAAAGAGCAATGAAAGTGCCCATGCCAGAACCTCCCAGACCTGCTTTAGTGATAGAGGTGTTACTAGAACTGCCAAACGGACACCCACTAAAGGTCAAGGCGCTTTTGGATTCAGGCAGCTCCTGTAATTTCATGAGTAAGGAGTTTGCAGCTGAGCACCAGATACAGACCATCCCTTTAAGTAACCCCTTGCAGGTGACTACGATTGACGGCAGAGAGCTGTTGGGGGGAGAAGTTAGCCAACAGACTGTCCCGATGATAATGAGAGTGGCAAGGCACACCGAACAGATAGCGTTTAATGTGGCCATCCTGGGAGGAGCGCCCATCATTTTGGGGATGAGCTGGCTGGCGCTACACGATCCGCTAGTGGGCTGGCATCAGAGGGTGGTCTCCTTTGGGTCAGCGCATTGCCTAGAACACTGCAAGGAGGGGAAGGTCTCGGGAGGAGACAGAGTCACCCTAGCGGGGATGGAAGTGATGGGCAAAGGGAAGGTGCCCCCGCAATACGCAGATCTGAGCAACGTATTCAGCGAAAGGGAAGCAGACAAACTGCCACCGCATAGACCCTTTGACTGTCAAATCAACCTACTCCCAGGGGCCCAACTCCCAGTAGGCAAGCTGTACGCCATGTCAGACAGGGAGATGCAGGAGCTGAGGGAGTTCATTGACAAAAACTTGAAGCGAGGTTTCATCAGAGAGTCCCGAGCGGTGGGGGGCAGCCCAGTGTTTTTTGTGGACAAAAAGAACACAGACAAACCGAGACTGGTGTGTGACTTTAGGGCCCTCAATGCAGTGTCGGAGCCCCTGGCTTTCCCTATGCCCCGAATTGACGACATTTTGACCAGAGTAAGGAAGGGAAAGATTTTTACAAAACTGGACCTGCGGGGGGCGTACAATCTGATACGCATAAGGAAGGGAGATGAATGGAAGACCACCATGTTTACCCCTTTGGGAGCCTTTGAATACCTCGTTATGCCCTTCGGTCTACAAGGGGGCTCCGCCTGTTTTCAAGCTTTTATAAACCACGTTCTGGGACCTTTGCTCTACAAGAACTGTGTGGCCTTTTTAGACGACGTGTTGGTGTATTCGGAAGATGAGGAACAGCATGTGAGGGACGTTCGAGAAGTGTTGGGCAGGCTGCAAGCCAACCAGCTGTGGGTGAAACTGGAGAAGTGCCAGTTTCATACCAAGGAGGTGGAATTCCTGGGGTACCGCTTGTCAGACAAGGGATTGGCCATGGATCCAGGCAAGGTTCAAGCGGTACTGGAATGGAAGACACCGAAGACCAAGAAGGACGTGCAAAGATTCTTGGGGTTTGGGAACTTTTATCGGAAGTTCATCAAGAACTTTGCCCACTTGACGGCGCCCATCACCGACTGCCTCAGCAGCAAGAAGAAATTTGTTTGGACGGTGGAGGCGGATCGAGCCTTTGAAGAACTGAAAAGGGCTTTCGCCTCGGAAGAACAACTTCTGCATGTGGATTTACAAAAACCCATGAGAGTGGAAACAGATGCATCCGATCGGGCTATAGGGGCGGTCCTTCTTCAACCGGGGAGGAGTGCGTCGGAGTGGAGACCGTGTGCATTCTTCTCGCGGAAACTGAATAAGTCCGAGAGGAATTACACGGTGTATGACAGGGAACTACTTGCCATTCACGAAGCATTCCGGAGGTGGAGACATTTATTAATTGGGGCACACACAAGGTGCAAGTGTGCACCGACCACAAAAATTTAGAGTATTGGAGAACAGCTCGAGTGCTCAACCAACGACAAGTGAGATGGGCACAGGAATTCTCCAAATTTAACTTTGAGATTTGTTATGTGCCAGGCCCAGAAAACGTCAGGGCGGATGCGCTCTCACGCAAACCAGAATATTGGGAAGGGGAGGAGGTGATCGAAGAGAGACATGTCATCCCGGAGGACCGCTGGGTGTGTGGGGCGGCGCTGGTGGGGCAACGGGAACTGGTGGAGGAAACGGAAAATGATGAATATGCCCAGGATAAGCTCAGAGGTCTCAGGGGGGAGGGCGAGAGCCCCGGAGGTTTTGAGGAAAGAAATGGGGCATTGTATTACAAAGGAGCACTGTATATACCCGAAGGTGAATTGAGGGGGAGAGTACTCAAGCAGTTGCATGATAGCCCCACGGCGGGACATTTTGGGCAACACAAAACCATGTGGTTGGTTACCAGGGAATTTTGGTGGCCTAAGGTGAGGGAAGATGTAAGGGAGTATGTAAGAGGGTGTGACCAATGTCAGCGAGCCAAAGGGGAAAGAAGGGCGCCGGCAGGGTTATTAGAACCTTTACCCACACCAGAACGGCCTTGGGAAGCGATATCAATAGATTTTATGACGGATCTGCCAAGGTCCAAGGGGAAAACAGCCATCATGGTAGTAGTAGACCTGTTAACTAAGATGTGCCATTTTGTAGCATGCTCACATGCAGTCACAGCGGAAGAAACGGCGAAGTTGTTTGTGGAACATATCTTTAGGTTGCACGGGGCTCCCTCGAGGGTGATCTCAGATCGAGGCAAACAATTTACTTCCAGGTTCTGGAGGAAGCTCATGAGCTTGCTACACGTGGAAGTTAATTTTTCAACTGCCCGGCACCCTGAAACCAACGGGCAGGCGGAAAGGGCAAATGGCATTCTTCAACAATATCTTAGGTGTTATGTCAATGACAGAGAGAACGATTGGGTCGAAAAGTTGGCGTTGGCAGAATTTGCCTACAATAATGCGGAGAATGTGTCCACAGGGATGAGTCCCTTTTTGGCTAATTACGGGTGTCACCCCAGGGCATTTCCAGGGGAAGGAGGGGAGAGATGGAGCGTTCCAGCGGCTGAACATTTTGTAGAAGAGATGGAAGCCATCCATCAGCAGCTCCAGCTCAACTTAGAAAGGGCCAAGGCACAATATAAGAAGCAGGCAGACAAGAACAGAAGGGAAGGTGAAACCATAAGGGTGGGGGATCAAGTGTGGTTGTCAACCCAAGGGTTGCCGTTCAAAGGGGGTTGTAAGAAACTGAGGCCCAGAAGATTGGGACCCTTTGAGGTGATTCAGCAGGTCAACCCGGTAGCTTTCAAACTCCGATTACCCAACCACATGAAATTGCACCCAGTGTTCCACAGGTCGTTACTGTCACCATACAGGGGGGGACGTGAAGGGGAGCACGTCAGGGGACCAGCCTTGGAAGAGAGGGAACGCCGCAACCATGTAGCGGAAATCCTCGATTCCAGGTGGAAGGGTAATCAGGTGGAGTATTTGGTGGCGTGGGAAGGGGAACCGGAGTCAGAAAACACCTGGGTAAGTGCAGAGGAAGTCAATGACGAGGTTTTAACAGAAACGTTCCACCAAAGGTTCCCGAGGAAACCTCAGCCTATAGCAAGGTTTAGGAGGGAGTATTTCGGCACCACCGATGAGGAAGAGGAAATGGAAGGGTTCGCGGAGTCGGAGTTGGAAGATGGAGTGGACTCTGATGACGAAGAGTACCTAGAGAGTAGGAACAGCAACAAGTGGAAGGAAGTGTTCGCGACGTCGGAAGATGAGGGAGGTTCTTTCAGGGGTTTTACCTCCTCACCGCCAGTAGGAGAGGAGACGGGAGGGGGTGAAGGGGGCCCTGGAGGGGAGGTGGATGTCAGGGAACTGACATCTAAAGCGCCGCAGGTGCAAAGGCTCCCTGAGGTTGAGAGAGCAGTAGCAGCGGAAGAGGGAACCAGTAGAGGGCGAGCAAGAACTCCAAGGGAAAGTGAGTCGGAGGGATGGCTCAGAGACGCTTCAAGCGAAACCAGTGGGGAGGTCTCAGGACCTCCTATAGGGACACCCACACCTCGACGGAAACTGTCACGCCGAGAGGCCAGACGACGTGTTTCCGTTAAGGAGCTTTTATGTTGGAAACGTTTCCGAAAGCAGCCACTTTCGGATTCTACTAGTGATTGACGCAGCCATGCTGGAGGGGCTCCGTCACAGGCAGAGGTTTGAAAACCTGATCAAACTCTGAGGGACTTGCATTTTACGCACAAGCAGCTCATCGTCCCATCACACTCATGTTGAATTTGTTCCCGGTATCCCAGGGGCAGAGCAGCCCAAAATGGTGCTAGGAAGCCCTACTTTTGCTTTTGCTACACTAGCTTCAGGATCAGGCCTCTTGGGCAAAGCTATGGCCAGATCCAAAACCATATGTTTTGTTTCTGTACTGCCTTGTTGGCTCTTCGAATGCAAGTGTGTGTGTGTACGGGCTCCTCCGCAATCTAATCATTTTGACAAAACTAGGGAGGCTATCTGGATTTGGAACATCTGAGCTTCACCCTAAGACTTCATTTGCTTCTGTGTCATGTTTTATTAAACCAGATTTCAATCAAAATGAAGAGTATTCACATACAAAGAGGTACCAGTTTATCACCGTTTTAATAATGCTAAGCAGTACAACATTTAGTTTAATTAAATCCAGTTTCTCAAACCATTACCCCATACTTATGACTGAGCTTCTTCCAAAGTCAGATTATAGTTGCATTCTGGGACACCTGGTGGCACTTCTTCTCACTATAATCCAAGCTAATTGCAGCTATTTTTAATTAAGTGCAGTCTATTATTAAGCAGAAGAGGACTATATGCAATACAATAAATTGAGATGCCGGAAAAAACAGACTCACTAAATTATTTGAAATGCTTACACACTGTGAGGTATTTTCTTGTTTCTCACACTTTCATTTCAACGGGTTTAGCTAATACCGTATTTTTTGCTCTACAAGACTCACTTTTTCCCTCCTAAAAAGTAAGGGGAAATGTGTGTGCATCTTATGGAGCGAATGCAGGCTGCGCAGCTATCCCAGAAGCCAAAACAGCAAGAGGGATTGCTGCTTTCGCTGCGCAGCGATCCCTCTTGCTGTTCTGAGATTCAGAATATTTTTTTTTCTTGTTTTCTTTCTCCTAAAACTAGGTGCGTCTTGTGGTCTGGTGCGTCTTATAGAGCGAAAAATATGGTATAGCAGCTGCAACTTTGTGCGTCTTCAGGAAAGGTTACTACCATGTCTACAAAAAAGTTGTTACTCTCACACATGGAGCTACAGAAATCATACTGAAATGATTCACATGTAATGCTAAATCATGCTTTGGTGCTACAGGAGCCTCACACTCATGCTCTTCTCTTCTTTCACGCTCTGCTTCAACTGGTTTGCCAACAGACTTGGAACCAGCAAGCTATGGTCTGCGCTTCCCCCAGCAAACCAGAATGACAAAACGGCTTCAAACCATGTTTGCAATTCTAGTTTGGAGAGTAAACACAAACCACATTGGTCATGCTGGCTGGGACAGATGGGAACTGATGTCCAGCAAGATCTGGAGGGCACCACTAGGGTTATCGTTGGGTTAGTGTCTAGAAACCTTAGATTCTGTTTGCTGTTTGGAACAAACTCCAATTTCTGTCACACTTTATTATGGGAAGCTACTGTTTGTTCCAAGCAGTAAATTGACGTTCTCAGGCTTCCTCTCTTTGTGTACAAAGGAGAGAAGGGGAAGGGTTAGTGGGGAATGTGCAAGCCCAAGGCATGTGCCAGTTCACTGTCGTAACATTAATTCTTGTTTTAGCATTATGCCTTGATCTCATGCAGTAGTCTCATATTCTTTAAGGAACTATAGATATTTGGATACAAAGACAATACGTTATACTATACCAAATTTACTGTAATCCTGTTGTAAAGTGTTTTGTGGCACTGCTTGATTTAACACTGAACTTTATTTGCATTATTTTGAACTAATAGTTATATCATACGGCTGAAAATATGGTCAGCAAAATTAAGTTTACCCTAATATATTAAGAAGGGTGTTGCTTCAAGTACAAATGACCTATTCCAGAACAACTTTTCTCACTGCAAAATAATCACGATCAAAATGTAACATCTATGAAGATTTTTCCAAGCAAGGTGTTAAGATTCCTGCTCTTAGGTGTTTCCTGTACAATTTGTGTAGATTTTGCCTTATTCTACAGAGGGGGAAATGCTCATTTGAAATTGACCCAAGATTCAAAATGCTGTAACTTCTTTTAAAAATTGTGGCAGCAAGTTCTCTTGTTTTGGTTTTCAGTCACAGAATCTGCCTACTGCTGGGCACATGCCAGAAGGTGAAAAACACTATTCATTATCAAAGCAGCCTTTTCCTAGCTCTAAGCCTAAGTCTAAGTCTAAGTAATGAAATTTCCTGGTGATGCAACTGCTTGGGAAGAAGAGTTTGTAGTATAATACTGTACGCGGGTGGCGCTGTGGATTAAACCACAGAGCCTAGGACTTGCCGATCAGAAGGTCGGCGGTTTGAATCCCCGCGACGGGGTGAGCTCCTGTTGCTCGGTCCCTGCTCCTGCCAACCTAGCAGTTCGAAAGGACATCAAAGTGCAAGTAGATAAATAGGTACCGCTCTGGCAGGAAGGTAAACAGCGCTTCCGTGCCCTGCTCTGGTTTGCCAGAAGTGGCTTAGTCATGCTGACCACATGACCCGGAAGCTGTATGCTGGCTCCCTCGGCCAATAAAGCGAGATGAGTGCCGTAACCCCAGAGTCGGCCACGACTGGACCTAATGGTCAGGGGTCCCTTTATCTTGAGAGGCTTGTATAAAATCTGAGAGCAGCTGATAACTGTGCTCTTACAGGTAGAATGGCTACAAAACACATGAAGTAGCAAATAAAGATGGCAGCTCAGAGCATACATAGTGCGCCTTTTACTCCTGGAGTAATAATACCCAATTTCCTCTTATCTAACGATAAGGATACCTGCTTGCTTGCACAGCTGCAGATTTTATCCATAGCACCTCTCAAAATTAAGCACTGCAATGTGAAGTGGCCTCAAATAGTTAATGAGCACGGAAGAAGCAAATTACCAAGCCAGCAGCAACTGTCTCCTTTCCATGACGGCAAGATCAATCAATCATTTTCCATAGTCAGACAGTGCTTTACCACTAGTCTTGGGGAAGCCTGGAGGCTTCAAGCTAAGCTTCTTCCTTCCAGCTGACCTGTCCTCCAGAGACGTAAACATTGAGCTACATCTTTCCTGCTGAAAGAGTAGTGAGAAAAGGCAAGGCAAGCCACGTGATGGAACTTTGAGGCACACAGGCACTTAAGACAGATGGGCTTTCTTAAATAGTTGCAGCTCTCCTCCTGGATACGGGCACCAAAGTTAGCCAGAAGGAAATCTGCAAGTACTGCTACTTTAAAAAAAGCACCACCTCTATATGCATGATTTGAACGCTGATAAGATTTATGTAATTTGTTATACTAAGGAACTGAATGTACCACACTTTGCCTTTTTGTTGTAAGTTGCTTTCTTTTGTTCAACAAATTTGGAATTTTAAAGGCTGAGCTGTAGTTTGCTTGATCAAGTTAACGTTCCTTAAAATCTGAGTGCATGTGGATTTTTTATACTCCAAGAGAAAACACACACATTCCTTTGCATGGGCGTAGCGGGGGGGGGGGGGTTGGAGGCAGCTGCCCCCGTAATCAAGAAAATAAATAAAAATATTTAACAAGCTGACCGATTGCATTGCAGATAACTCGCTTCTGCCCTCCCCCCGAACATAAAGCTTGATCCCCACTAAAACACATACGCCCATGCATCTCTGAACATTTCACGTGGCTGCATGGTCTTTCACATTTAAGAATGCTGCATATAAAGCATGCTGTGTTCCTCTAAGCAGTTAAAACACCCTGGCTTCTCCCATGTTCACAGAAAGGCAGCTCTGGCAAATTTAAACAGCTCATGGGTGCTTATATGCGATGGCAAGACTTGTACAAGCAGGCACTTCCTGCATGCAGATCAGACGGGGAGCCGCCGTCTGCCTTATTGGAGCCTGGGATGTTTCTGTTTACAAATCCTGGAGCCAGGCCGGGGCACTGGCTGGAGGCGTGCCGTCTGCTTCCTTGCTACACTCAGCCTTTGTCTGGTTTTACTGTGTCAAAGAAAGAACAACCCTGCTGTGTTTTCCGCAAAGGATGGTTTCAAGACAATGCAACTGCTGGGGCTCCCTCCTTTTTTCACAGCCTCGCTCAGAAAGGTAGTCTACGGATTAGTGAATTTACGCTTTCCCTGAGAAATATGGGGTGGGGGGAGAGAGCTGGCCTGCCCCCCAAATCATTTAACTCATAGGCAAGCACACTTGCACTCGTTATTTCATACAAAAGAAAAAGAATCATATTTCAATCGCACCCCTTAGACACATGTTATTTTCTTATGCAACAACTGCACTCGAACGACGTGCTGTATTTTTACAGCATACGATACTTATATAGAAGCTATCATTTTACCTCTTCCTTGAAAAGTTTTTATTGGTGTCCTGAAGAAACGTTTCAAAGAAAATTCCATTTCAATTGTTAAATGCGGGTGATGCATTTTTAGCTTCCTTTAACAGATGCACTTCTTAAACTGCCCAAATTTACATAGCAATTTAGTGACAGTGAAAAGTAAAAAATGAACTGTTACACTGTTAGCCTTGCAAAACAAAAATGAAGCAAAAGTGCCTCTGGTTTTCATAACCTGAACAGTTTTCACAGTCTTTCTGTGTCTTCCACATGGTTCTTATTATAGTTTTATACAAGTATTTTGTATTTATTTGTATTAATCGTAAACATAAAGACCTCTGGAAAATGCCCTAAAGACTATTCAGTATGTGCAGAAGTTTTCACAGCCTTCAGGTCATTCTCCATACTGAACTATATACTATCAGGCTTAAGACATCTGCTACCTAATATTGTTTATTTGTATGAATAATACAAATAAATAAATAAATAAAAACTTGTATGAAACTTTGCTTAAATTATGTCAGCTATGCAACCTACCAATTTTATGGAATGGTGGTATGAGAATTTCAAATAATCTAGACATATTATTTCAGGTAAGGCTTAAAATAACATTTACCAAATCTGTAAATTTTTAAATATTGACTTGGTTGGATTAATATTGGAATGCACAACATGATTGAACCCAGCCATTCCTAAAAATGTCTGATACAAATATTCATTTATTCTCAATCTTGAAAGATTTTTTCATCTTCTAATAATAGCCAAAATCCTATTCTTAAAAAAACCCAAGAACCATAAAACAAGTATCTCACTTCTCATCATTGAGCCAGCACTAAGAGAAAACACAGCGAACAAAATGGCTCATAGTCTGCTAATACGATCTTGGTTTCTATAGCAACTGAGCAATGTGCCTTTTATTTATGTTTAAATATTATTTGCAAAAACACAAGATGCATTCCAAGAATAGTACAACACAATACTAGTTAGGCATAATCTCTAGGGGGGCTGAAAATGTTCAAATTGTGGAAGCTATGGAGAGGTAATGTATTCAAGTCATTGACAGGAGAATGTAAATAAATGCTTCTTGGGGCCTTTCCAGGGGGTTTTTTTCATCATAAAATGTGCATGTGTTACTCAATTACGATAGGGACACAGGAGTCATTCTTTGGGCTAGTACTTCTGTTGCTGTAATACTACATTTTCCACCTGCAGTTTAATCCTGACATCTTGTTGCCGGGGGGGGGGGGGGGGGACATTCTTCTATTAGTTGGCACATCAGCTACAATTGTGCATGCTTTGTTGAGCACGATTGCTGAGTACTGTGAAGTTAGTGCCTGCAACATAATTAGAGATGATAACTAGTTTGCTGCTCTCTCATACTACTGCCAAAGTTGAGCAATTCAGACACAAGCTGCTCCTTTAGCTGTTAAAAGCAGCTTGCCTCTGAAGAAAAGCTGTACTACACCAGTAGCATTTAGACAATCAGATCTCAACTTATTAACCAGATATATTCCCCCAATACACAACTGTTTGACTCCTGCCTTTGTGTAAGTTTTCCCTTGACTATAGTTTTCCTTTTCGCCTGAACCAGGAAATGATAGTTAACAGCTTTGAAACATGCCGCAATATTAAGCTAACTTTAAACTGCAGCTTAATTAATATTTTGGAGTGCTCCCAAGCTGTTAACCATACTTTTCTGGTTTGGACATAATGGGAAACTAGAGTCAAGACGGTCTGCCTTGTTTGCCAACTTACATAAAGTAGCTGTATATGGGAACACTAGGTTCATTCATAACTTGGCTTACTAAACATTTTATGCAAATTTTGCTTTTTCATTATTAAAATTTCAGGCTTAATTCTTTGAAGATTGCAGATTCATTTCTCCAGTGCTGAAGTTCATATTTCCAAAGTATGTACAAACACAAAGCATACAAAGCTCAGCAAGTTTACTTTTTAACTATTATGCTAGGATGGGTGCTACTGGAGCAATAGGGGGAAATGGTTTTTTGTGTTTTTTTACTATAAACTGAAGTTTAAATGGATTTAAAATGTAAGCAAATAAGTAACAGGGATTCCTATGTATATTTTTAGGGGAACAGAAGAGGGAAGGACCGCCACCTAATAAAGTGATAACAATGAGGAGAAAGATCTCAAGGATCCTTTAGCCATGAAGGCAATGATTTCAGTATAAATCATAATTAACTAACATTCCACATGGTGTTAAAACCATCATGTGTGATGTGTGAATCAGAAGTATTTGTTGGCTAAACTTGTGTTTGCAAGTTTAAATTCTGAAAAATATTTGGAACCACCTTAGTTCATACCAAACATTTTATTGAAATCTGTTTTCTTACCTTAGATCACACACTAGTTTGGCTACAGTGCAATGTGAATAAGCCTTTAAAAATCCAGCTATGCAGTGAGCATGAAGCAGGCTCAGACAAGTGCCATAATTTCCATCAGTGTATGAAACTTTCCTTTAGAATTCCATCTTTGTGTTAAGAGAAAAATATACAATTTTTTTACGCTGGTGTAAACAGAGGCAGAAATAGGGCTGTCTTAAGTCTACACAGCTGTTGCTTCAACTCATCTACCAGTACCCATAACTTTGGGAAATTGTAGTAGCGTGAAATACAGTCAGTCCTTAGCTATTCATAAGATGGTATCAGTAAACTAACTACAACACTAATGTTTATTTAGAACTTCTGGCAAACTAGAGAATGTACCACAAGAGATAAACCAAGACAAAATAACAGGGAATGGATATTGCAATGCATTAATTGGTTTCCAGATGGCACACTGAATCTCTGAATGGTCCTAGCAATGCATTAAAACAAGGTTTACATTGTAGTTTTTCGCCAAGATGCTAGCAAACAAAAGTCCCCAAGCTTGGACTTCAAAATGAACTTTGGGAACTTTTAAAAGTTTCTTCAAACTGCAGGCAAGCTTTTAAAACCCTCTGCTTATCTTTGTTAGTTTACTCCTTCAGCAAAAAGCCTTCTTTGCCAGGATCTATCTACTCAAAACACACTCCCCCTTCCTGACTTGGAAGCTGCAGTGATGGAAGCAGAAGAAAAGCTGAGAAGTAAATTTTATCCCTCACTACTACAGCAGCCCTGAAGAGAACATGCCCGCCTTCAATTTATTTATTTCTTAGGACAGCAATGCAGTATTGTCATACAGGCATGCTGCAGAGCAGTGATGGCCAAACTTGGCCCTCCAGCAGTTTTGGGACTACAATTCCCATCATCCCTGACCACTGGTCCTGTTAGCTAGGGATGATGGGAGTTGTAGCCCCAAAACAGCTGGAGGGCCAAGTTTGGCCATCACTGCTGTAGAGCAAACCTGCAATTATGCTGGCCATGTCATTTTCCGGGAGTGTCTCTGTACGCCATGCAGGCCCAGAGAGGGAAAATAAGATGGGGGACATGAGAGCAACTTTGATCTGCAGTGTACCATGACCTCACCTTGTTCTGTTAGAGCTTTTTTAAAAGGAGAAAGAATAATATCAATTGCCTGCTGCCACCTAGTATAGGAGAAGAGACCGACCAGGTGCTGCACAAAGGGAGTCAACACTTTCTTTTCTTAAACTTTTTTTTTACAAACCCCAAGTGCATCCAACAATGCATGCTGAAAGTTTAGAAGGGAAAACAGGGGGACCTGTTAGTTTCTTTCTTTCCCACAGCCTGGGAGTGAGAGAGGGAAAGGGGAGGAGGGGTAGGGCAAGGGAAAACACATAGGAAAGCAGATCACAGCACAGTAGCTTTTCAAGCCGGGGACAAAGAGAGGCAAAACTGGCAGTCACAGAGTAGCATGCTGCTCTTCAGCCAATGAAACACCAGTACTATGGTGACCCCCCTCTTGTCTCCCACCTACTTTTCTTTCTGCCTTCCAACCTTAAGACTCCTGTATGTTAATTTTGTTTCTCAAGCACAGCTACTGATCATAAATCATCTAACTAGTAAAGAAACAATTCTGCTCCAGAATTAGAAATTTCCTCTTGGTATGCAAAGCAATCTTGCAAAACATTAACAATGCATATATGGCCTAATTATTGTTCTGAGATGTTTACAGTCTTACAGTATGGGGCTTGCAGGATGCTTACACAGCATTTGTCTGTTAGGGAATATTAGTAAGTCCAAATTGCATGATTTGTATACCATTTAACTCTCCACAACTATCAATTTCCAGCAGATATTGAGAGCAATATTTATTTTGTTCTTTTAAGATGAAAGTTCAGTTTAGCCCTGCACTTCAGTACTGGTTAGTAATATCAGTTTCTTCCAATATAAATCATAATGAAAACAATGAGATGAAATAGCAACAGGGAATATGAACCCAAAGAAGACCATTTCAGATTCTTACTGCAAATAATTTATCCTCTTTGTGGTTTCTTGTGAAGCCTCATTTTATACATATAGAACATTGAACAATATTCCTTTCTTGCTGTCAAACATCCCAGTTTCTGAAATCACGTTGTTTAAATACCACACAATACCACATAAATTTCCATTATTTCCTCCTATGTTGCTTTAAGGCTCTCTCACTATAAAAACATAATCCCTTCTACACAATATTAATGGTTATGTGCCGATTATATTAAATACCACAAATTTAAATTCTGTGTTGATGTCTAAAAACATATGCTCTTACATTAATATACAGCATTTGCAGCTAATTAGGAGCATTACTTATTTTCCAGGACTATATGTATTTTGACATCTACACACAAGCCAGAGCAATGTCTAAATTGTCTTCCAATGTTGCAATTCAAAAAATACTGGGCACTGGAGATAGATAGAAAATAAATGATTGTAAATATATAGGCAGTTATCTCCCGTTAGTCTGGAAGTAAAAGAGAGCTTTGGGTCGTGTTGCCATTCCAGATATTTTCTATCAGAGTGTGATCCCAGTCTCAGCATAATTATAGCTCAACAGAAGTAGGAAAAACAACATTGCAATGCAAAATGTAACCTCCATATGCCTAATACAATTCTGTACAGCTGTGGTTATGATTTGTGTTCTCCTTTGCAGTAGCTTCACAGATGCCGTTGTTTGAAGTATTCCAAAGCCACCCTAACCATCATGCAGGGCAGAGTCAAAGCTAGAGTGGAAGGTGGGGGAGGGCGTAAAAAAACAAAAAACCACTGTGCCAGCTTCAGGAACTACAGGGTGAGATCTCATTTTTTTAAATATGCAAAGAGTTCATGATGGCTGGGAGTTTCTTGAAGGTGAAATATTGAAGGCATAATCTAAACAATTCCAACAAGGAAGAGAAGTACTGTAGGAAGCATCTAAAGAAACCAGTGTGGCTGCATAAGGAGCTTTTAGATGAGCTGAGATTTAAAAGGGGCATGTATAATGGGAGAAGCAAATCACAAAGGAAGGATATAAAGAAGACGCCAACACTTTCAGGGAGAAGGTCAGGAGGGCTAAAGCTCAGAACCAAGCTCAACCTTGCAAGACAGGTTAAAAGACTAAAAAGGGTATTTTGAGCTATTTCAAAGCAAGAGGAAGAGCAAATAGGCCCTCTGCATGGAGAATAAGACCATGGCAAAATAATATTGCCACAATGTTGTAAAGGATATACAAGCGAAGCCTAAATTATTTTTAAGGTGAAACATTGTATAATACAACAGATAGCTTACATACTAATAGAAAAACAAAGTTAATTTCAATCTTTAAGTTCTCATCAGTGAATTGCATGTGGAGTCTATTAGTAGCAATGGTTTCTCAGTTGCTCTTAAATCATGATTATCACACAGCCTGAGGCACTCTGACTCACTGAAAGGCGTTCCATCGGTAGGGTCTGCTGGTGGAAAATTCTCTGTGAAGTTGAGATTGCACAAGTTGGAACTGCAGCAGCAGAAACGATATGTCCCATTCTGAACCAAGGAAGGGGTGGTTGTGACGATGCACTCCTCAGAGTGACAGTCTTCAGGGTCTCCTATATGAGACCAGCATCCTGGAGGGAGAAAAAGGTTGTAAATCAAATAGCAGCATTTCTTTTGGCTATTTATTTAGCTTGTGAAACTTTTTACATGTTTTGCTCCTCAACTTCATGCTCTTATTAGATTGTCTCTCACCTAGAAAAATCCCTCTGCCTTTTAAGACCAGGGAAACACTGCTCTGAATCCTTTCCCTAAGAGAAGTGTCACCTGCTGGGACCTTGGGTAGGGTCTTTTGCAGCTCCATGACTTTTTGACATTAGGACATTTTTCTTTCATCTTCTGTTTTTAAATATATGCTCCTTTTCTTAAATGGGTATTATGTGACTTGGACTATGTACCGTATTTTTCGCTCTATAAGACGCACCAGACCACAAGAAGCACCTAGTTTTTGGATGAGGAAAACAAGAAAAAAAATATTCTGAATCTCAGAAGCCAGAACAGCAAGAACAGCCCTCTTGCTGTTCTGGCTTCTGTGATAGCTGCGCAGCCTGCAATCGCTCCATAAGATGCACACACATTTCCCCTTACTTTTTAGGAGGGAAAAAGTGAGTCTTATAGAGCAAAAAATACGGTACTTTCTTTAGCCAATTTAACTGCATTCTCTTATGTGGGTGGATTTCACTACTGAGACGTGCATTTTGTACTAATGCTTTAATGCTGAAAACAGATTCAATTTCATGTAAGAAAAGTTGTATTAAAGCAGATAAAAGCCTACACAAACATATTTGTGGTGGTTCTTTTCATTCCAACAATTTAACCACTGTCTGTGTCCCAAAACTAAACAGTCTTATGACCGTAACAACCTGGTCCTGGCAAAATATCAAATGCACCATAGCGTCTTCAAATTGTTCATTGGTTTACTGATTTGTGACTCATTTACATTATCAGCTGCATACCAGTCCTTTCATTCCACTTCAGGTGTGTGTGTGTTCGTGTGTGTGTTCAAGGGTTAGTCAGAGGCTGATGCATGTTTTTTGAAACTAATGCATGTTCTTGATTCATTTCTCTACCGCACCAGACCAACAGATTACACATACAATTGCAGGGGTCATCATGTCTGGCATGCAGGAAGTGGACAGAGCACAGTATTCAATTAAAGTATGCAGTGATTCGTCCTGAGCTAAGACAGTGAGCAAAATAGTGTGGCTAAAATTTATCAAGACTCCTGAACTGTTGACCTCTGAAACAAACCACAGGTGAAGCATTCCCAACTGTGTAAGCGAGTTCGCATTATCCTGGCATTTTGCCTTCAGGTTTCCAACAACTTCTGGTTATGTTGGTTGTTTAAATATCATACTTTGATTTAGTTGATGAACCTGCATCTAACATTTCAGCTTTTAAGGGAGGTACTATGTATTTATACCACTTTTGCATGTTCCCGTCCCCTACTCCCAAAAAAC
The DNA here is from genome assembly GCF_964234715.1 of Podarcis melisellensis. NCBI lineage: Eukaryota > Metazoa > Chordata > Lepidosauria > Squamata > Lacertidae > Podarcis > Podarcis melisellensis. Next base: position 125,209,590 of record NC_138528.1, on the reverse strand, counting down.
TTCTTTTTTTCATTGCTGTATGTAGTTTTAGGGTCTAATTACATATTTTGCTTCATAACTTTCCTTCTGAGTGGGATAGAGACTTATTTTTTAAAAAACAAAATGGAAGTTCAGAGTCTGGGGCCCTTAATGATCAGTAATGGAACTTCCTTCTTTTGTATGGCTTATTCATTTAATCATCCTTATTAATCATCCAAGACTGCTCAGTGTTATGTTAGAGACTATCCTCTATGCTCACTTCTAATTCATTGCTATTACCTATTACTATTTTCATTAAACATAAGCACTATGACCTTGTTTTTGCTTTCTGGTAATTTGTAGTGTTTTATCTATTTCTACTTAGCAGCTCTATAATCACTAGCATATCAAACTTTAGATTGCCATGTATTAAAAATTTCTATAAAGTATGCTTGAAAAAATTGTGGCTTGGCATAATTGTAATGTTGCCCAGAAGCCTAATAATGATTAAGCTATTGGGAATGCCCTATGGACATGCACACGGCTTTCCCAAGTGAGTATCCTCCCCACCTTTTCAATTTGACCATTGACCATTAACTTACATTAATGCTAACCACCATTTGCAACAATGGATAGAAGCAGCTTTGCAAATTTGCTGATAACTATGGGCATCTTAACACCACTGAAGATGGAACTGTAGTTAGCTTTAGCTTGAGGAGGAGAGGGGGGTGCAACAATGAACTGGGAAGGAGTCAGGAGTCATACAATTAAGAGAATCAGAGCTTTTTTCGGGGTGTGTCATAGACCATCTGTCCAACCCCCTGCTCAATTCAAGAGTCCCAGAACTAGAGCATCTTCAATATATGGCTAGCCAACCTTTGCTTGAAGAACTCTAGTGAGGGAGAACTCACCACTCCTCTAAGTAATTGATCCCACTGTTGAACTGTTCAATAAGTTTCTCCTAATGTTCAAATGAAATATATTCTCCTGTAAATTAAGCCCAGTCCTGGCCTTTGTGGCAGCAGAGAACTGAGAAGAGTTATGTCTGCACTCAGCTGTTCTTCAAAATGAGGGACATTTGTTTGTAGATTCCTTTGTGATCAGAAGGCAGTACAGGGGTACCTTATTTTGAGTCAGGGATCCGTTCCAGAGCCCTGGACACTCAATGAATGGGATTCTCGACAAAGCGCCGCTCTGCGCATGTGCGCAAGCGGCAAACCTGGAAGTATCCCGTTCCGGTACTTCTGGGTTTGCCACGGATGTTCGCCAAAATGGACGGTCGATAGGGCGGACGTTCGCGGAGGTATTAAGGTAAAGGCTAAGGTACCCCTGAACTTTAGGTCCAGTCACGGACGACTCTGGGATTTGCGGCGCTCATCTCGCTTTACTGGCCAAGGGAGCCCCGGCATTTGCCCGCAGACAGTTTTTCCGGGTCATGTGGCCAGCATGACTAAGCCGCTTCTGGCGAAACCAGAGCAGCGCACGGAAACACCGTTTACCTTCCCACTGGAGTGGTACCTATTTATCTACTTGCACTTTGACGTGCTTTCAAACTGCTAGGTTGGCAGGAGCTGGGACCGAACAATGGGAGCTCACCCCGTCACAGGGATTCAAACCGCCGACCTTCTGATCGGCAGGCCCTAGGCTCTGTGGTTTATGAGAAGATACATGTCTAAAAGTTTTACAAAAAAACTGCTACCTGCCTCTGAATATTAAGACCTTTGTGACAAGTAGATTAAGTTATGTTTGTTGTCATTATTGCTGAATGCCATTATTGTTGAATGTTACCTTGTTTCACAAGATGGATCTCTCCTTCACGTGTTTTCTCCCACAGACCATAGCAGGTGTTGCCTTTCATACACAAAACTGTACCATTCTCTTGAGAAATTCGACTTTCGCTAATTCCATGATCATTTTGGTACTGGTCCCTAAATGCACATGTCGTCTCTTCACTCTGTGCAGCTAAACAAGAAAACAAAAACAGGCAAGTTTACAAACCAGATTGTGGCACTGATTGTTGACAAAACTAGAAGAGAAAAATATAACTGAAGAAACTAGAAGAGTCATTTTCAGGGCTGGCCCTTTCATTAGGAAGAGTGAGGTAGTCACCTTAGGTAGCTGATTTTGTTATCATTAAAGGGCAAACAGGCAGAGGTGCTGGTAAGTTTTTCTTCCATGTGCAGACAAGTCATGCTTGGGTACTATGTATGTTGGCTAGATTGCCTCAGGTAGCAAAATGTCTTGGCAATTTTGGTACTTCAGAACTTTCAGAAAAGCAATACCCAACTTCCTGTTAGGAGCTGCCACTGGACCCAGTGCAATTCCTATTTATGTGTATGGAAAAATTTTCCTCTGCAGTATCTGCTTTCCTTTCCTTTTTTGTGAATATGCTGTCCCGGGATAGTTCTTCCTCTCACACTAGAACACCAGAGATCACCATGTCAGAAATATATTATAAAAGGTAAAGGTAAAGGTACCCCTGCCCGTACGGGCCAGTCTTTACAGACTCTGGGGTTGTGCGCCCATCTCACTTAAGAGGCCAGGGGCCAGCGCTGTCCGGAGACACTTCCGGGTCACATGGCCAGTGTGACATCGCTGCTCTGGCGAGCCAGAGCTGCACACGGAAACGCCGTTTACCTTCCCGCTGGTAAGCGGTCCCTATTTATCTACTTGCACCCGGAGGCGCTTTCGAACTGCTAGGTTGGCAGGCGCTGGGACCGAGCAGCGGGAGCGCACCCCGCAGCAGGGATTCGAACCGCCGACCTTTCGATCAGCAAGTCCTAGGCGCTGAGGCTTTAACCCACAGCACCACCTGTGTCCCGCAGAAATATATTATACTTATCCAAAAATCCTATTTGCAGAACCATTAGTAATGAAGTGACACTGAGTACTACAGCAGAAAAAAAGCACTTAAAGGTGGCCTGCAGCAGCATCACAAGCTTGGTACATTTTATGGTATTCATAAATGAAGATGCTTTAAATATTCAGAAAGGGAAACCGGATGAATAGGAATACATTCAGTCCCAGGCCACATTATCAGTAAATCTTAGATCATCATCATCATAATTAGTCTTCCCACTGAACATACATCTCCCTTGAGCTAGAATATTAAAAGATCAAAATGTCTTAAGATCCCAGAAATTCAAAGGAATTTTTGTCCACTTTTCTTTTTGATACACTCCAGAAATTAGGCCATACCTCATCAAAACAACCCTATATAATTATTTCATTAGAAAGAAAGACTCTTCAGAATGAAAGAAGCATTTAAAGTCCTTAAACTAGTGCACAGAATTTAAACTGGTTGAATCAATCAAAGCAAAATGCCTATTTTGTGCATTTCCAGATTTTTCATAGATAAGTATTCACTGGGTTGCCATGCCTGAGCAAAGCATTGTGTAATAATGTATCATAAAACAAAGGGACTGGATAAAATTGATCCATAAGTGACTGCCTTATTAAAATAGTGAAAGGGAAAATACACTAATGCGAAATTATTTTTTTTGCTTTAAATCAGAATTTTGCCACTTTCTAGCATCAAAGAAAAAATATGCGAACTTTCTGTAAAGGAAGAAATACACACTAGCATTAACGTAGCATTTTTGACAGCAAATATCACAGTTCATATGTTCATTGTGCCTTTCAATATATATTCTTTCCACAAAATAATTTTGACATTAATGACCTAGAGTAAATAGAGTCAAATCAGATTTGAACTAGAACTATACTCAGCAACAAAGTTCAGCCTCTTTAGCAAAGCTACCTGCCGATTCTATTCTTCTGTTTTCACCTTTAGATATGCTACGACAAGAATCTGCATGTAAATCTTCACCTACCATTTAGACTATAAAAGCAATTAAAGAGGGAAGGCTTTCCAACAGCTCTACCAAAATCACTGTGTATACATAGTCTCTTGCAGCAAAAACAATCAGAACTTTGTGGCCCTTGAAAGCCTAACAAATCTATTTGCGTGGCGAGGCCCTGGGCCCACAGTTCCCACAGAAATAAACATACAAGCACAAATATGTTGGATTAATGGGATAAATTAGGCCACAACTTTATTGGTTAGAGATGTGAGCAGTTTGGCTTAGGCAACTGGGTGAAGCAAGACTATATCCTGACTCCTGCCCGGCTGCAGGAAGTCTTGAAAGGGTCAACCATCAATAGCGGGAGCCTTGTGATACATATCAATTAAAAACTCCCCCAGGGTCACCGATGGGGTCGTGGCATGACCCTAACCCATGACCAGGCTTCGGACAGGAACCACACACCTGGATCCCTTCAATGGGACACCCTTAGCGTGGAGGAGCAGGTGGAGGCAACAGCTTCCCCTCCCATAACAAGGCTTAAAGGTAAAGGGACCCCTGACTATTAAGTCCAGTCACGGACGACTCTGAGGTTGCAGCGCTCATCTCACTTTATTGGCCGAGGGAGCCGGCATACAGCTTCCGGGTCATGTGGCCAGCATGACAAAGCTGCTTCTGGAAACCAGAGCAGTGCACAGAAACGCCGTTTACCTTCCCACCGTACCTATTTATATACTTGCACTTTGACGTGCTTTCGAACTGCTAGGTTGGCAGGAGCAGGGACCAAGCAACGGGAGCTCACCCCGTCACAGGGATTTGAACCTCCAACCTTCTGATCAGCAAGTCTTAGGCTCTGTGGTTTAATCCACAGCGCCACCTGCTTACCCAATGCCTCACCTTACAAAGTTGTGTTGATTGCTACAAGGTAGGCAAAAACCAAATGGCTGGAGCCAATTTGCCAAGTGGAAAAATTCCTACCCGGCCCCAACAACCAGGCGACCGAGATTAGTCATAGCAAGGCCATAGTCAAGCAACGCAAGAAAGAGGGTGAGTGGGCTGGCAGATGCACCAAAGTAGATGATAGGTTAGCCGGGGGGCATGACGCGGCTGGGCATCCTAGTGACATGGGCAGTATCCCTCTGTCCACTGCTGGGTAACTGAGGTCCTGGAACCCCTCCTGCAATGCAGCCCCCCTGGAAAAGGGGAGCTGTATTGTGTGGTGAGGCCCGGGGCCCTGCAATTCCCACAGACAGGAACCACATAATGTGAAATCTTAGTTGGCAGATATATAAATGGGGAATAATGTAAGGTAGGAACTGAATGGCAATGAGGTGCAAAATTTAGAAAAAAGACCTTCAGCTAAGATTTCACTTCATGCATCTGATGAAGTAGTCTTGGGCCCCTGAGAGTTTATGCCAGAATACATTTGTTAGGCTTTCAGGGGCCCAAAGAATGCTGTTTTTACTACAAGAGACTACCGTATTTTTCGCACCATAGGACGCACTTTTTCCCCTCCAAAAATGAAGGGGAAATGTGTGTGCGTCCTATGGTGCGAATGCAGGCTTTCGCTGAAGCCTGGAGAGTGAGAGGGGTCGGTGCGCACCAACCCCTCATGCTCTCCAGGCTTTGCACACCTCTCCGCAAGCAGCAGGAGCCCAGCGCTGGGCTCCCGCTGCTTGCGGAGAGGTGCCTGCATGCCGAAGCCTGGGCGCGCTGAGCTCAGCGCGTCCAGGCTTCGCGGACCTCTCCGCAAGCAGCGGGAGCGTTCCCGCTGCTTGCGGAGAGGTGCCTGCATGCCGAAGCCTGGGCGCGCTGAGCTCAGCGCGTCCAGGCTTCGCGGACCTCTCCGCAAGCAGCGGGAGCGTTCCCGCTGCTTGCGGAGAGGTGCCTGCATGCCGAAGCCTGGGCGCGCTGAGCTCAGCGCGTCCAGGCTTCGCGGACCTCTCCGCAAGCAGCGGGAGCGTTCCCGCTGCTTGCGGAGAGGTGCCTGCATGCCGAAGCCTGGGCGCGCTGAGCTCAGCGCGTCCAGGCTTCGCGGACCTCTCCGCAAGCAGCGGGAGCGCTCCCGCTGCTTGCGGAGAGCTGCCTGTTTGAGGGCTGGGGTCGGGGGAAGCTCTAGCTTCCCCCGCCCCAGCCCCGCACCTGGGGGGGAAATAATTTTTTCCCCTTTATTTCCCCCCCAAAAAAACTGGGTGCGCCCTATGGTCCGGTGCGCCCTATGGTGCGAAAAATACAGTAATGCAGAAACATTTAGGCTGTATGCACACAATGATTTCTGTGGAGGAAATGACAAGGCTTCTTCTCTCACTGTTAAAGTAACAGAAAACCTGTTTCTATTACTATAACAATACAAACATAATTAAGGACCATAGACCCGAATTAGCACAAACCGTGATTTCTGATTCTGGTTTGCCAATTCAGATATCATACCAAACTATAGTTTTCAGAGCCATTTTCGACATAAGCCAAATGACAACCTGTTCTCTTCTCTTAAAAAAGAAAATAAGCTGAAACTGATGTCCACTCTATTGATATATAAGGATAGCACATACGACTATTTTATTGACATGAAAGGAAGCTGAGTTTTCTTTGGTTTTTTTTACAGAGCTATATAGGGTAAGCATTACTGCTGAATGTACTAAAGGGAGGGGGAGAAACATCATAAAAAGTGTTTCAAGCTAGTGTGGAGAATGTGTTACTCCTCATAGGAATTATACAACAGGTCCCCACCCAAGAGTACTGCATTTGTATTATAAAAAGCGCCAAAACCAGTTTGACCAGAGACTATGGCAAGGTAATTGGCAGCCCTATTATGCAATTTCCAAATATCTGAAAATAACACTGCAGCATAAACTCATTTAAAAAGTTTTTTTTTTAAATTGTGACACCTCTTGCTGATAGAGCACCCAACACTATATTTACAAAGCAGAAGATTCACAGCATAAGTTGTCCTACACAAGACAGCAATGGATAACAATGTGTGGCGGTATTTGATAGCACTGATGGTCTAGGAACTTCATGTCACATACCTTCCCGTTATCTTACACATTATTTAAGTATTCTGCAAAAATTATATCTTGCTGCGGCACATTACATGCTCAGAAATTGTCTTGACTACTAATGTAACCTTCCCCACTCCTGCCTTTCAGACATTTCTGAAGACAAAGGATTGCTCTTGCCTTGGTTTAATAACTGTAGATCTATCTCTCTCTCTCTCTCTCTCTCTCACACACACACACACACACACACACACACACACACACACAATTTTATTCTCAAGAACAGATGCTTTGTGCCTGGAATGCTCAGCTGTCCTGTATTTTCTGATCCTTGGCACTGACTGCCAAAGAAACAAAGAAAGGATGTTGTTTCTATCTTCAGTAACAAAGGACAACACAGTTCCATGTGTAAATGTTAAGTATTTATGCTGTGACTCAAGGAAAGGAGGAAATTCACACATTTCACTAACTGCAAATTATTTGCTCCTTATGAAATCTTGACTTGTGCAACTGTACACATAAATTAAAAGGATAAGAACTGGAGTTCTGCATCAAAGTGTTACAGTGTAATTAATATTCAAGCCACTCCATTACATTTCCTGAGCCCCAATTTTCCTCCCCACCACCCCAGTTAGTCATGTTAGCATTTCATGACAACTAAACATACTTGTACACATTTGAAGCTTAATTAAAATCTTTTGGGGTTTCTCCCCAGTGGTCTCTATGGGTGCTCTATCTTCAGTCCCTGGGGACACTTTAAAATAACTTCTCAGTGTGAAACCAGATATTCAAAAGTTTTGCTGAGGGCTAATCTTTGGGAAAACACTTGCATCAAGAACCTGATAAATAACTGCTCCTGCATGGAAATAGTTAGGATACCCTGGAAACAATTTACATAATAGCAGCAGCAGATTCTTTTGTCACCACAAGCATGGAAAGTGCTTCTGTCTGAGAGTGTGTAGTTGAAGGGTAAACCAGGTTAGATATTAAGTTACTGCATGAGTGCATTGTATTCCCAGATCAGCGATGGCATACCACACTAAGAAAATTATTTCTAAATATCTGAACTGACGCACAATCTTTCATAATCACTTTGGAAGCAAGAGTCAGTCACAGTATTGAAAGACAAGATATTGGATTATTTAGTCCAACTCCTGTTCTAAAATAAAGGATTATATACCTAATTCATGTCTGGAAGAAGTACCCAACATTTTATTAAAATCACCTAGGAAGCTCAGACATCCTTCCTGAGCAGTTTATTCCACTGCAAAGCTGCTCTAAAATCACTATATTGCAATTTAAGGTTTTTGCTGTTTTAACAGGGTAAGATGCAAAAACTTGGGCAAGCAAGTGATCTGCCACTTCTTTCAGACCATCATTCTCAAATACATTGCCATTGTAATCTTCTTATTTGAAAAAAATGTGCCTATTTTTCCTCAGTTTTCCTTCTCAACCTGATTTTCTGAAACAAATCATCTTGATAACTTGTCTCTTGAGCAACAAGCTCCTTGAATTCTTTTGACCAGAATTGAATGCAAGCCTGCATTAAGTCTTACTAGAGCTGCAGCACTATCCTTACTTGCCAAAATCTTGGAAATAATGCTTTTGTTAATACAATTTTTAAAAGCACTGATATTTGGGGTCACATCATCACATTGTTAATTCATGCACAGTTTCTTATCCATTGTAGCATCTGAATTACTGAGAGGAGCAACTGTCTGGCCTCTTAGCACCCTTCTTATATTTATTCTTATATTTATATTATATTCTTTTCACCTCTTCTCATTTTCACATTTGACATTGTTGAGCTTAGTTTTGTTATTATCTACCCAACTCAGCAGTGTTTAAAATATTATATTAATCGCCATGATCTAGTCTGCTAAGTGATATTAATTGTATCATGAATTCACAGCCCCTCAGAATTTATAAGATTTTCCACACAGTTCCAACCTGGAAACTTTATCCTATATTGCTTCTTCCTCATATATCCATGTTGTATTATTCCTTCCTATTGCAGGTGTTCGGCTTTATTTTACATCACTAGGCTATGGTAACTGGGCCCACATCAGCCCATAGGGTGATATCCAACTGTGGCCATCCCCAGTGAAACAGATCTGCACACCTTAATTTTTTTCAACACGTTGCCAGCTTAATTATTTCTATTATTTGCTCCAATGTTTCCCCAAATGCAGACAAATGCAGTCAAACTAGCAAGCTTACACATTCCACGGGTGGTTTCCTTCCCCTCATCTAAACATAAGACACTGTATCGCAGGTCTGCGTAACTTCTAACGAACCAATCTGAACACAGCTCTCCAGTCATTTACCGTGGCCTGACAGTTCCCCTATTTTTAAAGTCCCAAACAGACTGCAAAAAGAAGTTTAAGCAAGCTTCGGGTGAGCAACCAAATAGGAATGTTCTTTCCCCAGATTTTAAAGTTGATAAACCTACCCTGCCTTTAAGGAAGGGAGACAGAAGACAATGTTGGGAAAGCAGATGGAGAAGTTTGGTTGCATAAGTAAAAAATCCTTGTTCTAGCAGAAGCACTTTGCTGCATACTGACCAATATGCATCCTAAGGAGATATTACCACACAATTGCTTCTCTGAGAAGGAGCTATGCTTGTTGGATATATCAAATTACAGTAGCGGAATCCCTATTTTTAGGGCAACAACAGAAGTTATAATAAAAGCAAGGCATTTTCCAGCAGCTTAGTTATATGAAATCTCAAATCGCTTCATGAAGTACTTACAAGTAATAGTTTTAGAACTGTAGCTACTGAATCCAAACCAGATTACTGCCTTTGGTTCATAGATTATTCATTAATATTGAAACAGTACTTTAATGACTTGATGCTTACAGGAAAACGGTATGTTGTAGAATTTCTTCTGAGCTCCTTTCTTCCAGGAAGGAAACATGTTCTCTATTTTACATGAGTAAAATGCTTTGATTTCAGGGAGTCAGAAGAGTATTTAGGATGAAAATGCTTTGGAAATGTATGACACTTCTTTTTCCATTAACCATTTTCTGAAAGTTTAATTAACCAGACACTGGTTTCAGAGATGTATCAGCCCAGTTCTGCTCATGGAACTCTCACATGAATGGAGGGGGTGGCAGCAATTTTTTTTCTGATTTCCCCCTACAGCCTTTAGCAAAAGACTGTCCAGGAGGGTTGATGGAATTTATATGAAACAATACAAGCATGGTATGAGAGCATGCCGGGGGAAATGGGCAACTGGTAAAGAATGCCTCCATCCCTCCTGTTTCTTCAGCCCTTTCTGGGTTGCAGTTCACGGAAGGACTCCTTGCATTCAGGGAAAATTGTGATGGATCCAATACATTAGGCTTTAATAAATAAAATGTGATAATTTTTATATTTTTCTTCATGAATCATAACTACTAGTATTTGGAAAAAATGATTTCCTTTATTACTACTCCTACTACTAAATAGAAAGGCTATTTTAATAGAACTGCAAAGAAGTTCCGATGAAGGTTTTTGTTAAGTTTCACTTTGAACACTTGACAGTTGGAATTTTGGTTTAAAGAAAAAACAAAAACATTGAACAAAACCAATTTCCTCCTCAAAATGCATAACAGAGCATTCTCTGTTATTTTCCTAGCTGCGTCATTCCTAAGAGGAAACTGGAATTCAAAATGCCCAGCAACAGAGCTATAAATTCATTGGCTTCAGAGTGCAGGTACCAAAAATGTGATCTGCAACTCTCATCAGCTGCAGATAGCATCATCAATGGCCAGGGAAGATGAAAGTTGGAGTTCAATGACCTCTGGAGAGAACCATGTTGGCTACCCTTGCACCAAAGGAAGAAAGGACTGATTCCTCATTAAGATAGAAAATTGTCACCTCTAAACAAGTTCCCCATTCTTTCCATGGAATGTGCACTTCCTTTTACAAACCGGTATTTTTAACCCCCCCCCCTTCTCTTCCTTCTCCTTCCAATTCCATTGTTTATCAAGAAGTGCAAGCTATTCACATATATATCCTTTTACAAACCGGTATTTTAACCCCCCCCCTTCTCTTCCTTCTCCTTCCAATTCCATTGTTTATCAAGAAGTGCAAGCTATTCACATATATTTACACCAGTGACTTGTCCTGAATTAGTAATGTCTGCATTAGTCAAAAGCAAAAGAATAGCTCTGTTTCATACCTCTTGCATCAATGTTCCTGGAAAATGATAATCAGAATTCTACCACCACTGTTTCTTAAAGTTATCTTAATATAGATGTGCGATTAACACATCTTTTTTCATAGTTGTGATAACTGTGAAATAATGAAATGCAACGTATTTATTTTCCACATTAATACATATGAAGGTTTAATATCTGAGAAAGGAAAGGCCTTCTCTTGGTCCCATCACCCTCACAGGCACATTTAGCGGGGGGGGGGGGCACAGGAGATGGCCTTCTCAGTCACTGCTCCCAGATTTTTGGTGTGTGGTTATTTGCTTTTCCAAAATATAAACATACAACAAAAACAATTCCAAATCTAATTGTCAAGATTATTCTGAATTCCTGACATTCCCCCCATCCCTTCCATTGATTCTATTTTCAATTGCATATCAATACTTCTCCAATTTTTCATCTTCCTAAATTATCTATACATTCTGTTAGATTACAAGTGTGCTTAAAATCCTGCTAATGTTTTGACCTGATTACAATGATTTTGTATATACATTATAAACATTTCCCATTCTTTGAAAAATTTCTTGTCTTCTTGATTCCAGAGCTTCCCAGTTAGTTTTGCCAATTCGGCATAGTCCATCAACTTAATTTGCCATTCTTCTCTGGTCCAGGGTTGTAAAGACTGCAGATAGAATAATTGGGTGCACTCTTCCCATCTTAGATCAAATCTATGCTGTCAGGTGCCATAAGAAAGCGGCAGAGATAGTGCGGGATAGTAAGCACCCCGGAAATGACCTCTTTCAGCTTCTGCCTTCTGGAAGAAGGTAAAGGGTTATAAAGGCCAGAACTAGCCGCCTGAGAAACAGTTTCTACGCAAATGCAATTCTGGTTCTAAACGCAGCTTAAGGGGTCTCTATAGTACAGTGTATTTTAAAATGGGGTTTTTGAATGTTTTATGTAGTTTTTCAATTTCATTGTTCTGCATGGGACAATGACAATAAAGATATTGTATATCATGTATATTGTATTGTCAGGGAACTGCCATCGGAGCCAGAGGCGGAGGGAAGGCTCCGGAGGGATGCCGGAGAGGGTCCCAGTAGGGAGAGAGGCAGCCCATCTGCTGGGGAAGGAAATCAGCGTAACACCAGTGGAGAAGGGGGGCAGATGGGGGAATCAAAGACGAGGCTCCAGCACTCCTCGCCAGAGACCAGCGGGGAGAGCACGGGTCCTCCGCTGCCCACACCCTCCCTGCGCAGAAGACTTCCGCACAGGGAGAGTAGGAGGAGACTTGGCATCAAAGAACTTCTTTGCTGGAAGAAGTTCAAGAAACGCCCACTGACGGATTCTGCCAGCGATTGAGACAGCCACGGGTGGAAGGCTGTCCAGACAGAAAAGGTTCAACCAGGCAACCTAGCCAGGAGTGGCGGCAACTTACGCACGAGCAACCCCTAGAACCATTACACATATATTTCGTATATATCGTATATGGTTGGGGTTGTTTCTTCCTTCCATCTCTGGGCTAGTAACATCCAAGCGGCCGTTGTCACATACATAAACAACTGCATCCAGATTTTGGAACTCCCTCTCTAGGGAAGCAGTACTGCCTCCCTATTTGCTGCCCTGCTGCCAGCAGGTGAAGCCATTTTTGTTCCAGCAGGTTTTGGGGAACTGACTGCTTTTAAAGAGGCTTTTTGGGGGGGGGTGTCAAAATAATGGAAAAGTAATGACACATTATAAAAAAAACTAAATATGCTTAAAGTCACTTGAAGTGATAAAAGATAATTTAGTATGAATTAAACTATGTTAAGTTTATCAGTTTTGCAAACATTATTTAAACTCTATTGCTCTATTTAAATGTGATGACAGCCCACTGCTTCACAATCATGCTAAAATGTAATAAGAATCTGAGCCACCTAGTAGCTGCATAGCATTTATCAGAATGGGAAGAAATTGAACGTCTTATCTTTGCCTTGGACTACACTTCATGAACTTTTCTTAGGCTGGCTTTTGCTTATCAGAGCTGCACTTGTAACGAACACAGGAAATACTATCGGGGGAAAGTAAAATGCTGCCGCCTTCCAGATGAGAAGAATTACTCAAGCACAAAACAATCTTTTATTTTCTTTTTTAAATTCATTTCAGGATACAATTGTAATTTCTTCCATTGGTATATTTTTCTGGGATAAGTTATAGATAACCTTAATTTATTTTTCTAATAAAGCAGGTAGCTTTCTAATGCTTTATAGACTAATGCTATACTTGGGAAGCCTGCACAGCTAAAGCATCCCTCCTCCGAAGAAACAATAATTTGTTGCACAGGAACCCAAGAAGAGATCCTTCTAATATATATGCCCTCTCCTCTCAGGGCAAAATAATAATTGCCCCAAGCAGCAATCTACAAAAGTTTCCATGCTGCCATAGGTACCTCCATATTAGGGGGCTTCCACCACCCACTCCTCTGTCAACAAAAGTTAAGGTGGGGTGATATTTACTAGTTTTTGTCTTCATCAGAACATCTTAAAGAATTATACATATGCCAGGCATGTAAGCTGAACATCATAACATGCTCAAAATGTTAGGATACAACATTCCATCAATTAGAACATCCCATCAGATGTCAAAAAGGTAAACAACTACACAACTTTCTGAAGACATCTCAAGGAGGCCCTGTATCGGGAAAAGCAATGACAAACCTAGACAGCAACTTAAAAAGCAGAGACATCACCTTACCGACAAAGGCCCATATAGTTAGAGCTATGGTTTTCCCAGTAGTGATGTATGGAAGTGAGAGCTGGACCATAAAGAAGGCTGATCACCGAAGAATTGATGCTTTTGAATTACGGTGCTGGAGGAGACTCTTGAGAGTCCCAGGGGCTGCAAGAAGAGCAAACCTATCCATTCTTAAGGAAATCAGCCCTGAGTGCTCACTGGAAGGATAGATGCTGAAGCTGAGACTCCAATATTTTGGCCACCTCATGAGAAGAGAAGACTCCCTGGAAAAGACCCTGATGTTGGGAAATATGGAGGGTGCAAGGAGAAGGGGACGACAGAGGACGAGATGGTGGGACAGTGTTCTTGAAGCTACCAGCATGAGTTTGACCAAACTGCGGGAGGTAGTGGAAGACAGGAGTGCCTGGCGTGCTCTGGTCCATGGGGTCACGAAGAGTCAGACACGACTAAACGACTAAACAACAACAACAAATTTGTTGTGTTTTTAATATGTTGGCAGCCACCCAGAGTGGCTGGGGCAACCCAGTCAGATGGGCAGAGTTTAAGTAATAAATTCTTGTTATTGTTATTTTGAACCTACGCTTTTATTTTATAACATACTCCACTTATGTCTCTCCCCCGCATCCCCTAATCATTACTTTTCTAAAATAAACTCTCCATCATATGGAATACTGGGGCTTGGTTAGCTGTTTTAGCCCACTGGGTTTCATCTACCACAAACTAGGCGCATTGCCAACACACTCTGTGCAAACAGTTTTGTGTAAACGGGGAGTAAAATAAAAGATGGGCTTCCTCCCAGTTCCCCAAATCCCAGGATAAAAGCCTAAAGGTTGGGGAGGCCCACGCCCCCAATTGGCTTAGAGGCTCATAAGCCAGGGTGGTGTCAGTACTACCAGTAGTAGTCAGAGCCATGAGCGATGCTTTCCTTCCTTGCAAAGTACCGGTAGATGTGCACAGTGAGGAGCTGGGATGGGGGCAGGGTGTTATCTCCACAGCTCTGTGCTACACCTCCAAGTGCAAGGTTTTTTTAAAAAATTAAGTACACGAAATAGTGTGGCCATGGGAGAAGGAGCCATCTTGCTTTGCACCAGTGATGTCAGACATTAACCAATAAGTGCCTATGACACATGAGCAATTATATTCCCTACCAGACTCTCAAATGACACACTAACATGCGGAAAAGAGACCACATTTTCTTAGCAATGAGCATTGTGGTTTGCCACAGAAGTTGTTACCTTGAGGAAAGACATCTGGATCCCTTGCAACAAGTGCAATTTACTGCAGAGAAAGGCCTTAGAGGCAACACAACAGAATCAACTTTCATGGCCAGAATGCTGCTACAGTACACCTATTTCACGCAAGCTACTCTGTGTCCACTGCAGCCAAGCAATTTATACAATCAGAGCACCAGACAGCAACACTGGGTTGATCCATCTGAAATGGCTGCATGTAAGTCCAGGCACAGGATAAGGGTGATCTTACAAAACCTAAACGCAACTGACTGCAAATGAATGTGAAAGTATGGTGGAACAAAATGTTCTGCAGAACATCATTTCCAATCAACATCAAATCTTATTACATCCATATAGAGACACACAGCCCACATAAACGTGGCTGTCAAATACAAAGCTGATATGTACCTACTGCAATCTAAGTAAACATAAATATAAACTGAGAAGTTACCTGCTCCTACCTTATGCAAGAAGAAATTCACAAATGTTTGCTTTGCTTAGTAGCCAGTCATTACAGGAGATCATGGTCGGCAATCTGTGCTGGGCTAAGGAGAGAGGCAGAGGGGAACTCTGGCTGCAAGGTGATAGGTGGGTTAATGGGTGGGGAGAGGACAAAGCAGTGTCCTCAGCCTGCTGGCAAAGAGGAGTGCCATGAAGAGGATCACTGTGGCAGAGACCCAAGCTCTGACCAAGCAGGCAGCAGGCTACAACTGGTGATAGCCAGAGTAGGGCCCTGAAATAGGGTCTTCCGTGGGTATTAGTGGAGCTGTGCCTCTCTCTTGCACCAGCCTGGAGCTGGTGAAGCAAAACAACAACAAACCTAAAACATGCACAGCCCTCTACTAAGATTGGCAGAAGCTGACAAGGCTTATGACATTGGTAGGCAAACTAAGGCCCAGGGGCCAGATCTGGCCCAATCGCCTTCTAAATCCAGCCCACAGATGGTCCGGGAATCAGCGTGTTTTTACATGAGTAGAATGTGTGCTTTTATTTAAAATGCATCTCTGGGTTATTTGTGGGGCATAGGAATTCATTCATCCCCCCCAAAAAATATAGTCCAGCCCTCCACAAGGTCTGAGAGACAGTGGACTGGCCCCCTGCTGAAAAAGTTTGCTGACCCCTGGCTTATGATATGGTGCTCTGCTGCTCCTATTGCCCTTGGGGTAAGGACTGATCTTCCCCTCTTGCCTCTCTCCAAAGCCCAATAAAAAGTGAGACTAGTTTAGGGCTGCCACCTTTGGTTTGACAAAATACAGGGCAGAACGGAGTGGGGACTGCATACCCCACAAGTGTGCTCGACCGGGACAACTAAATTTCTATCATGAGAGCATGACAGCCATTTTGGTTGCCATGATCTCACACACTTTTGCAGCCCAATTTCCCCCTCTTCAGGTTTTTAAAACCATATATGGTGTTAGTGCTGCTGAGTGGCAACTTGGATCAGACTGTGAACTGGTAGTGGGTCAAAACACACCAGCTGAAGCCTAGTAGGTACCATTTTGACTAATTCAGGTGTGACTGCAACCATATGCCTCTCTGATAAACTTTATTTTTGCTTCACCACTATCATCATTTATTGGACTTGTTGGTCACTGAAGGTCTCCAAGCAACATACAACTCATTTAAACACACACAAATATGTAATACAAAACATGTACAAACACAATATACAAATAAAAATTAATTCAATGAAAGGAAAGCATAGGCAGGTCTCCTCAACACTTAAACTCACAGCGATCCTTTGCAGTAGGTTAGGCTGTGAGATAGTGACTGGTTCAATATCATTAAATGGGGGGATTTGACCCTGGATCTACCCTGTCATCTACTACTACACAATGGTGATTTCTTGTGAATGCTATATTGCTATTTGGAGATCCTCCAGTTATGACAAATAATGTAGCTTAATTTACAAGGTAGAAACAAGCTTTTAAAAAGTTGGCAGGGCAGGTGCAGCATGCCATATAAAGTGACTACTGCAGAGATAGAGAATGAGGGGTTTTCATTCTTACCACTGCTATCAGAAGGCCCCACGATGCAATAATAATAGAAGTGTAGGCTGCCACTTACACAATGATTCCACACGAACAACCCTACTCTATGGCATATTTGACTGGAGTCCCAATCCTAAAATACGGTGCTTTATGACAAGAATAGAGAGTTTCATTTCTGTTCTAAATGTGAGGTGGTGTTCCACCAACCACAGTACTATCATACCAGGAATTTTGTTCAGAATTTTACATGTATTCATTGTATAGTAGACATTTAGTTACTTTACTTGTTAAACGAACGTATTATTCATAAATGAACAAGCAAAATACATACAAAGTATGCAAAAATAAAGAGGTTTAGCTTCTACAAAGCTATTTTGTTCAAACCAACTTCATTAATCCACATTAGTTTACATTACAAAGAATCTTAAACAATAGACTGTCCAACAGTCCCTAGAGACCCCCAGCTAACTGGAATAAAGTTCACTTCCCAGAAGACAGAGGGACTCCTGTTCTGCTTCAACTCTTTCTCAGCAAGTAGCATGAATCTATTAAGCAATCTGTTGCTATACAAAAAGCAACACTGTTTTATCAACACACAGTTCTTGTAATTGCAGTTTATCTTGTTTCACTAGCTTAAATGAGATGGGAATACGCTAAATTTGAAGAGAGATGTTATTCCTCACATCTGAATGTAAGTTCAGCAATAAGCTGTTAAGCAATATACCATTAATGAACAAATTATACTTTACCAAGCTCATAATACCTCTAAATTATTTAATATGTTTAATCAAAGTAAACAAATATAATTGCATAAAACATAATATCCAATGAACATGGTGGGCGGGAGAAAGAACACAGGAATACAATAAGCACATACAAAATGCAAATTACCTGGTTTTTTAGAATTTGTGAATGCACCAGATTTTTAATTTATCATGTGCTCTCCAAGCTGTTATGATGAATAACTTTAATCGCTTAAATAAAACATGTGTAGTACTAAGGGTCACAAACATTACAATTAATAGCACACATGGACAATATCTGAGAGAACTCCCAGATTTCCAACTGCGCTGCAGAGATAAGAGAACATAGTTTAAAATTCTTGACATCAATTCACAACTCTTTTCACCAGAAAGCCACTTCTCAAAGCTTAAGATAGACTTAGGCTGTTAATTTGCAAAACAAATCAGCTAACATAAACAAATACCATCTCTTGCAGCTGCCTAACATCACACTGCAGCCAATATTTTTTTTCAGTCACTGAAAACTTCAAAAAAAGGCATGAGAGGACAGGAACAGCCTCACAGCGTATCCAAGTAACAAACTCTTCATGCCATTTGGTCAGCCTAACGCACATTAGAAGCACACAGCCCCGCAGCTACCGGTACTTAGTTATAATAACTAGGTTTCAGTGTACAATTTTGCATCTCAGTTGCTCCATTCAAACACAAATCTTTCAGGTCACGTTTACTTTCTTACGTATTGCCTTATGAAAGATGCAAAATATTAACTATCAATCCTCTAATAAATGCATAAAACATCATTTTAGAAATCACTTATTGCAGGGGTCAGCAAACTTTCCACTGTCCCTCAGACCTTGTTGGAGGCCAGACTATTTTTTGGGGGGGGACGACGACAAATTCCTATGCCCCACAAATACCCCAGAGATGCATTTTAAATAAAAGCACACATTCTACTCATTTAAATAAAAGCACACATTCTAAAAACACCAGGCAGGCCCCACAAATAACCCAGAGATGCATTTTAAATAAAAGGACACATGTAAAGGACTCGTGTAAAAACACGCTGATTCCCAGACTGTCCGCGGGCCAGATTTAGAAGGCGAATGGGCCGGATCTGGCCCGCGGGCCTTAGTTTGCCTTAGTTACCCATGTAGTACTGTATATCAATCAAGTAGAATTAAAAACACTCAGGGTCTCCAATACTAAATTTCATGTACTTTCCTCTCTCATATACTCTTTTCACACTTCTATTTTCTGCATTTAGCCACCCCTTCCCCCAGCTGCATAGATTTTTTTTACAAAGCATTGTTATTCCATGAGCAATTTTTAAAAAATTGGTTGACAACTCAAGGGGTGTGTGGGTAATCATATGCCTTTTCGTGACTATTAAAAAACTAGCATCTGGATCTTGGAAAAGAAACATTTCTTATACATGGCTATACAGAACTTAATACAAAATATTAATTCCTAACTAAACCTGGTGGGTGAAACTGCAAGTTCTTAACCCAAGGTACCACTGTACAGCTAAGTGAGGCTATGGGCTTATGTCTCCCACACCCAAACCCTACATTCTTGGCAGTGCAGTTCACTGACTCTCCACGTCTAACATGTATGTCACAAACCTCATGTCATAAGGTCAAATTAGGTATTGCTACCATAATCAGAATGAAGTTTTCTCAATATGAATGGAGTTTCCTAGATCTTACAGTTCAGACTGAAATATTCTGGCAACTATCAAGAAAATAGTATTTTTACTATCTCAGTTATAAAGGCTATGCTTCCTGACATAATAGTCAATGTACAAAGTTAATAGCTTGCTGTGCATGTCTCTTTACAAATATGTAAATCTATATTACAATTTCACCCATAAAATGGATAGTTTTTAATTGAATGACCCGTTCTGGGGGCTGGGGTTGGGGGAAGCTCGGGCTTGCCCTGCCCCCAGCCGCGCAAGCTCCCAGAGCGATGCCAAAGCTGCGCTCAGCTTCGGCATCGCTCTGGCTCCTGTTCTGGGGGCTGGGGGCTAGGGCTTCCCCCGCGCCTGGGTGGGGAAAAATAATAATTCCCCCCTTTATCCCCCCCCCAAATCTAGGTGCGTCCTATGGGCCGGTGTGTCCTATAGGGCAAAAAATACGGTACTTTATATTTGATTTTAAAATATTAAGCATCATACACTTTGACTGCTTCAGTTCACTCACTGCATCACTCACTTTCTTATAATTATACAATTTTAAAAAATCTCTTTTACTGCTTCTAAAAATGGGGCTAAAGTAACTACAAGTTCAAAATGACAGGGGAAAGCATCACATATAGTTGGCAAATGGAATCACATTCTCTTATCAAGCAAATTCTTAACAATCTGAATTCATGCGTAGGCATGTCTGGAAAAACTATTTGCTATCCTAGGCTTTATCCAGAATTTGGACAGACAGGCTCAAATGTTTGGGGCATGATCCTTCAAAAGGCTATGTAAAAAATTCAAAATTATTCAGGACACAGCACCATTTTTTAAAATAACCTGCTTGTCTACATCAACTTCAGCAGTTAAAAGTTATGAGTGGTTGGTCTTCAAACCATTCAAAAACTGCAGATGAGGAAACTGCTGGACTAAAAAAAAATGGAAGGGCTCCAGAAAGACTCTTCTATTAGTAGTGCAGTATACAGGTCTGCTGGAAAATAAGTGTCAATGAGTTCAGAGGGGCTTACTCCCAAGTAAGTGGGCATAGGACTAAGACCACACTATAGAAACACTTGCTAAAGACAAGTAGCTAGAATGAGTAGCTAAAATTAAGTTCTAGTAAAATTCAATTCCTAATCTAATCTTTATTATGACCTTGTTTTGATTTGGCAGTGTAAAAGTCGAGATGAGTAGCTGATATTTGGTTCTAGTAAAACTCAATTCCTAATCTAATCTTTTCTACGACCTTGTTTAAATTTGGCAGTGAGCAAAGTAAGAACACGCAGCTGTGCTCAGGATGCAGTTAAGAGACTACAAGATTCAAAATACTAGCTACCCTTTAACAAGGTACTTCCTAAAAATTCACAAAGCTTGTAACATTTACAGTGGTACCTCTCGCTGCAGACACGATCCGTTCCAGGGTGCCGTTTGCACCCTGAAAAATTCGCAACTAGAGGGTGCTTCTGCGCAAGCACAGAACGCGATAGAGAGCTTCTGCACATGTGTGAAACACACAGAATGCTTCTGCACGTGCGCGACAAAATCCAAAACTAAACATTTCCGGGTTTGCCGCGTTCGCAAGCTGAAAAGACGCAACATGAACCTAACACAACATGAGGTAAGACTGTACTGTAAAACTTGACTAGTAGGATTTTGCAGCCAGGCAGGAGATGAAATAGATAAAAAGTAAAGGTAAAGGTACCCCTGCCCGTACGGGCCAGTCGTGTCCGACTCTAGGGTTGTGCACCCATCTCACTTAAGAGGCCGGGGGCCAGCGCTGTCCGCAGACACTTCCGGGTCAATAGATACATACTTTTAAATATCCTTTCTGTACACCAATAGCTTAACCCAACTACCACCATTTGTATAAATGCTATTGATACATACTGATACAGAGTTAAAGAAAAGTCACTAGAATAATGTGCTTTTATCTAAAGAATTCACTATCTCCCTTTAGATACTGTACTTAGACTTTTAATATATTCTTATGCACAGTTAGCCTTCAAGTTTAGTTATAAAACTATGATTTTAAAAATTACCAGTCCATTGACTTACCCTTAAATGTCCCCACTCCATTGAATGGATTAGCTAATGTTTCTGTAAGGCTTTATACCCTCTTTCAGCTATATCTTATCACCAAAATCTCTTCAACCTCCATTTCTCATCTTCATTTGCTCAATGTTCTGTTTTTATCAAAGGTCCATTCAGAGTCCATGACATTCACAGGCACTGCTGCTTCTGAATTCCTTCCTGCAGTCTTCTAAGCTTAGACGATTAATTAAGAGAGAAATATGCATCCTCAGATCAGATTTTTAGGGAACATGGTGGGCTGTGGAGAGTGGTGGATAAAATGGATAAAATGACCTCCCCTATTCTACCAGTGATCATAATCCTTCTGCCAATGAAAGGAACCCTTCTGTTCACAGAAGGCCAAGCCTGGATCCAACTCCTTGTGTCTGCTGATTACAAAAATAGATTTACAGGGGAAACCACACTGATTATGAAATATCCGAAGCTCACCTAAATGACAGAATTATGATCTATTGTCTTGACTTGTATTTGTGTGATAGCTGCTGGCAACAGTTGCCCATACTTGCTGGAACTATATTTTTATAACCAGTCACACAAAATTTTGCACTATCCAATCAGTATGCAGCTTGGCTCAGTTCCTCTAGAGGTATCTGATGTTCCTCAAGTCATCTAGACATATCTGACAGACATCTTTCTGCAACACAGGAGCTTCTTATTTACAGCACACTTTGCTACTGTGGGGACTGATCTGTGGTGGGTGAAGAGTCTTGCTTTGCAGCAAACTTCCAGCTCTATAATTCCCCGTAAATTCACTCCTGAAAAATTGTTGAAATAGACAGAAACCCTGTGCTTTTTTGCCAGCTGTGGAGCCTCTACAACATTCACGGAGTCAAAAACAAAAACAATATGATTTTAGGAATGAACTAGTAAACAATAAAATGCTGATCAATGCATACTAATGCATAGTAGCAAAACTCAATTATTATTTTTTCCTGACATTCACATGAAAGAAAACAGAAAAGACAGCATTATCATGGGAATATGTTTTTAACAAGTGCCCTGATAACAAATAAAATCAAATAATCTTGCTGCAGACAAGAAGGGGGGTACAGAGTGCATGAATGGCAGCAAGAAGCTAAAGCGAAAGGAAGTAAATACCACCTCCTTTTGGGCCAGACTATAAAAGGCCCCAAACTACTCTCTGCTGAACGATACAGTGGCTATGTATTGGAGGCAGCAAAGTATGCCTTCTTTGCTTCCTTCACTGCCACTGAGTAGGTTCAGAAATGAGCACTCACCAACATTCAATTGCATTCACCTGTTGTTTTCCTGCACTTGTGTTCAAGCCATCTCCCAGCCTGTTTCATTGCCATGAGCTCTGGAGTATACCAATGAGCCATGTGGGCTCTACAAAGCAGAAGAGGGTGCTCAGGGGCACTCATGTCAACAGTCTAATCCACTCATATTGTATATTCCACCATTTGGTCAGGGCTGTTAAAGAGTATGTTTATATATTGCACCTTTTAATCATTTGTGTAAGCATGTAATATACACCAAAAGGTAAAGGGACCCCTGACCATTAGGTCCAGTCGCGGATGATTCTGGGGTTGCGGTGCTCATCTCACTTTATTGGCTAAGGGAGCTGGTGTACAGCTTCCGGGTCATGTGGCCAGCATTACTAATCCGCTTCTGGCGAACCAGAGCAGCGCATGGAAACGCTGTTTACCTTCCCGCAGGAGCAGTACCTATTTATCTACTTGCACTTTGACATGCTTTTGAACTACTAGGTTGGCAGGAGCAGGGACCGAGCAACGGGAGCTCACCCCGCAGCGGGGATTCGAACCGCTGAACTTCCAATCGGCAAGCCCTAGACTCTGTGGTTTAGACCAGTGTTTCCCAACCTTGGGCCTCCAGCTGTTTTTGAACTACAATTCCCATCATCCCTGACCACAGGTCTTGCTAGCTAGGGATGATGGGAGTTGTAGGCCAAAAACATCTGGAGGCCCAAGGTTAGGAAACACTGGTTTAGACCACAGCGCCACGCGTGTCCCTCAATATACACTAGGTGCTGTAAATGAATAAAACACACAGCTCACAATCTTTATTTGTTACTATTCTGGAAATTACTACTATTGTATCATTTAATACCTTCTGCATATTTTTAACATGCTACACAGAACATAAAATATAGTATTAAATTAACCATCGGGCAAAATACAAAAACAGGCCTTATTGGTAGGAATTAACATATTTAATTATTGCATTGAACGCTGAATTTACACTTATCTGAGAATAACAACACAGAGGGACTTCTGAGTAAATATGCATAGGATTGCACAACTAAAGAATCTATATAAACAGGTCACAAGGCAAAATTTCTTTGCTGTTAAAAGAGGTCAGACTTTTTAATAAATTACCTGTTCACACCACTCTCTTAACTACACTAAATCATACCTAGCACTAGTAACAGAGAGAATTTAAACACAACAAGCCTACTTAGCAGCAAATCAGTAAAAAAAAAATTCTGTTGTAGGAATGGATCAGGAATAATTCAGAGCTGTGAAATCTGAGGCGAGAATGACTTGTGGTCTCCAAATATAATTGGTCCAAAGCCCTGAACAGTTTACTTCAGCTGAATTCGGCTATGGGGTGCAGTGCTCATCTCCGCTTTCAGACCAAGGGAGCCGGCGTTTGTCCACAGACAGCTTTTCTGGGTCATGTGGCCACCATGACTAAACCACTTATGGTGCAATGGGACACTGTGACAGAAATCAGAGTGCATGGAAATGCCATTTACCTTCCCGTCGCAGCGGTACCTATTTATCTACTTATGCTGGTATGCTTTTGAACTGCTAGGTTGGCAGGAGCTGGGAAAAAGCAACAGGAGCTCACTCTGTTGCATGGATTTGAACTGCCGACCTTATAACCGACAAGCCCAAGAGGCTCGGTGGTTTAGACCACAGTGCCACCTGCGTCTCTTAACGATGTACACCTAACACTTTTGGGGTATGCCTGAGAAGTAGAGTGTGAATGTGACTAACACGTGTATCATCTGGGCATACTTGCAAGGCAGCAAGTTGTGAATGGCTTCAACACCCCACTGAGTACCGTATTTTTCGCTCTATAAGACGAATCTGACCATAAGACGCACCTAGTTATAGAGGAGGAAAACAAGAAAAAAAGTGTTCTCTCCCTCTCTGCGCAGCGCCCTCCAGCGAAGTGGCAGGAGAAACAGAGCTCCTTCCCTCTTGCTCTCCTGGCTTCAGCGAAAGCAACGCGAAGCCTCCTGAGCACAGCGAGAGCGCTCCTGCTGCGCTCAGGAGGCTTTCGGAGGCTATCCCTGAAGCCAGGAGAGAAAGAGGGATCGGTGCACATCAATCCCTCTTGCTCTCCTGGCTTCAGCGAAAGCTGCGCAGTCTGCATTCGCTCCATAAGATGCACACACATTTCCCCTTACTTTTTAGGAGGGAAAAGTGCATCTTATGGAGCGAAAAATACGATATATACTCAATGCCAAACACATAATTGCCTCTTCATGATGCAATAAAATGTGCCCCACATATTCAGTGAAACACACAAAGCTGTGAAGAAAATGTGGTAATTCACATTTGGAAATGGAGGAGTATAGAAAGATGGTAATGAAAATTCTGTCTGGATCTTGACAGGCAGCACACAAGTGAAGAGGAAACAAGGGGCTATTCTAGAGAGAGAAAATAGAAAATAATACCTAGTTTTTTAAATGAACTATTTTTTTAATGCTATTTTTTAAATGCTTATTAATAATGGGAGACCAAACATAAGAAGAAAAATATGGAATGGTCACAACCAGTATATTAGAGCCATTATTCACAATACCCTGGAGAGTAAAAAGAATGTAACTTTATATGTGGAAAAGAAACAACGAAGTATTTTGCATTCTATTACATATTACATTTCCAATGATCAGCAAACATTTTGACATCAGGCTATTTTTAAAAGTAATAGGTGAATTTCAGTATAAAAATTATGTATAAAATCATGTATTTATAAAATAACACATGCTTTATTGCTAGAATAAATTGAACTATTTTCCATTTTAAGTAGTAATGTGATGAGCTGAAAAGGAATGAAAAAGCTCCCAGCATAAATCTGTCCATCTTAAAATACATTTCATAGTGCAGCACAATTTGAAATGTGGTCTAAAAAATCAAGTGCATGCTTGCAGAGAAGTGACCTGGAAAAGCTAAAAATATATCTGTGATAGTCTTCAAGCCTCTGCTATAATGGACATTAGCTCTCAAATAATTTCTTTTAAAACCATATTATTTATTTAATCCATATTGTTTTGTAACTATAGCACAAAAAGAAAAATAAGCAAGTCATTCCTTAGAAATACTTTATTCTGCCAGCCATCACCATGAAACAAGCTCTGCAATTAGGAAGACAAAAAATATAACCTGATATGAGGCAGTCCTATTCAAAATTCCCTGTAAGAAAATTACATGTTTACCAAATTGAATTTCTTAAAGCTATTCCAGCATAGACATGTGTTAGTTTACAGCAAAACTGCAAAGGCCACAAACATTTTCAGGGTATGTAAATTAAAACTAGAACACTTGTCTCAACGTTGTATATAAATGAAAAAACAACTGGATTTTAAGTGGCAATTTGTAACAGCAGTGACTGAGAATTTGGACAGCTGGGATCATAAGTGGCAGATGGTTGTTACTTTGCAACTATTTGCATTCCTGAACTTTCCAACCAATTCCTAGGCTTCCAAAACAACACTTGTTCTTCACCACAATAATTCCTTATGTGTTTAACATCTTAGAATTCCAAGAATTGGAGCTTCGGTGATGAAGATTTAGCAATCTGCCTGAACTGAATTGGCAATACATATAAGAACCTCATACCTTCCCAATACACACAGAAAAGGGCCTTGCTTTCTAAAAGATGGTTAGATGAAACTTCATCATAAATTGCAAGTTTTAGGTCCTGGCCTACACCATTTAACAGCAAGGCTGGGATAGAATACTGTTAGAGTACTATTTTCATCTTGCCTGAATTTAAAGTTCCATTTTTCATGAACGGATCTCTTGTTTGCTTATTTTGCCCTGAGGTTATCCAGAAGCTCAGACATCTACAACTCGAAAACACATTTATTTTGACGTACTATCACAAGGGATAGGGAGAGAAACAAACACAGTATAGTTTGAGGCTTACCTCAAAATAATAAAAAAAAGATGATTAGACCTATGTCAGTTTTTCTCCTGCCTGTTTGCACATTCCTAGGAAGATGTGTTCTCCTGGGTATGCTGAAAGAGGCAAGAATTTTGCTGCAGCTGGAAGTCTGATTAACCTGTTCTGTCTTACAAGAGTTGAAAGTCACACTGGAGTCTTTCTGACAGTGACGGGAAGGTGAGCTTAGTTTTGCCTTGTCCCCAAATTAAAAACAAAAACAAAAATCTTCTTTGTGAACACAAACCCACAATGTTTGATTTTAAAAAAGCAAAAAAGATGACTGGAAACTTAAAATTATTGTACCAGTTTCCCCCTTCTTTGCCCTAAAGGAAGCTCAGGCTGGAGTTGAGGACACCCAAAGAAAGGCTACCCCAGCGTTCCCTGTGTATCTTCTTGGTGAGCACCTGAGCAGGCCTAATAGCAATGATGTTATGAAGAATGAATGTCATTCTACTTCAGTTCAACATACATAATTTTGCTTTCTTTGGAGTTAAAGGGATAAGGAAGGTTCTGGCATTTCAACAAGGAAATTTTTAGTAAATTTTCTGAACCTGCTATCTCAGTTAGGAACAAGAACTTCCAGTGCAGGTACATTAATAGTTACTAAATATATTCTCATAAAGTACCTCTGAAGGCTATTTGTGTTTTATTTTTTTTAAAAAAACTGTGAATATATGTGCTTTAAGGTTAAGCTACTGGTTTCCAAGAAGAAAGGATAGAACCTCAACTAAAGCAAACCTTACTCTACAACCTTGACACAGAAACTAAAACACTGAATATTGCAAGGCAAATCAAGTCGTTCATCAACCAGAATATGAATATTTTTGACAAAGGTCAAGATGGCTTAATGAAAGTCACTTAATCCCAATGAGATATACAATATTATACCAAGGGTGGGATTTTTTGCCCCACCTGAGGTCAGCATACTAGCTCTGGGTACTAGCACCTATACTCACACAACACACAGATGCCCACACAAAGGGTGGCCAAATACAAAAGATGGCAGGATTCCTAAACTTTTAATAATTGTGTAATATAAAGAAATGGAGCAGGTGCAGTTTACGTAACACATTAGTAAAGGTAAAGGGACCCCTGACCATTAGGTCCAGTCGTGGCCGACTCTGGGGTTGCGGCACTCATCTCGTTTATTGGCCAAGGGAGCCGGCGTACAGCTTCCGGGTCATGTGGCCACCATGACTAAGCCATTTCTGGTGAACCAGAGCAGCGCAGAGCCTTCCCGCCAGAGCGGTACCTATTTATCTATTTGCACTTTGATGTGCTTTCGAACTGCTAGGTTGGCAGGAGCAGGGACCAAGCAACGGGAGCTCAACCCGTCGCGGGGATTTGAACCGCCAACCTTCTGATTGGCAAGTCCTAGGCTCTGTGGTTTAACCCACAACGCCACCTGCGTCCCGTGAGGTAGATTAGGAGGCTGTAACTGGCCCAAAGTCACCTGGAATTGAAATCCTGATTTCCCAGGATTCCCAATAGGTACCGCTCCGGCGGGAAGGTAAACGGCGTTTCCGTGTGCTGCTCTGGTTCGCCAGAAGCGGCTTAGTCATGCTGGCCACATGACCCGGAAGCTGTACGCCGGCTCCCTCGGCCAGTAAAGCGAGATGAGTGCCGCAACCCCAGAGTCGGTCACGACTGGACCTAATGGTCAGGAGTCCCTTTACCTTTAACCTACCTCACAGGGTTATTGTAGGGATTAATGGAAAGCAGGGTGAACCATACTCCTTGGAGGAAAAGGTGGGATATAAATGCAATACATGAGCTCTTCTGCTTACCTGCTTAAGAAAGCTGGAGGGAACAGCTAGAAGGAGATGTCAGTCACCAAGCTGGCTTCCAGAAATCTCTATGTGGTCGCTATTGGACCTGTGCCAGTCACAGAACACTCTGGGCGCCTGACAAATTTCCAACACTGCTGTGAACCTAAATTTTCACAAACGATGAGATCACCTTCTTCCAGGTATGCTAACTTTTCACATGTTAGAAGGTTGCTAGGGTTTTCTTAGTTTGTTTGTTTGTTTGCTTGCTTGCTTTGCCTGGAATGACCTACTCTAGACAGGACAGTGCAAATGTATTATTTCTGCAATTTTAAAATCAACCCCAGTTCTTCAAATGGAGAAACAGAAAGCCTATAAATTCAATCTGCTTCTAAATTGATGACCATAACCCCAAGCTACAACATTATAAGGCAGTGTTTTTCAACCTTTTTTGGGCAAAGGCACACTTGTTTCATGAAAAAAGTCACGAGGCACACCACCATTAGAAAATGTTAAAAAAATTAACTCAAGTAATTCTCTTGAATAGGAATCAAATAAACACAAAGAAAGTATTTTATAATTACTTTATTATGAAACAGCAAGTAAACAGAAATATGAAAAATTATAAAATACTTTATGTTTAAATCTTTCAAATTTTTCAATTTTTCCCACACCACACCAGTGGTTGAAAAACACTGTTATAAGGTGATTTTGCTTTAAAAGTAGTTTAAAATTTAAATGATATTAACGTGTTTCAGTAATTTAAAAATATTTCTTCTAGGGTAAACCCAAACCCCAGTTTACCTAAGTGTTCATTTGTAAAAGAATTAAGAGAGGTTCTAGGGTGTTTTACTATGTAAAGACTCTAGGAAATCTATACAAAATGGATTGCTGTATTTCATCATTATCTTGCTATGCTGAAATATGAAACAAAAGAAAAAGACTGGTTATAAACCCTTCCTGGAAGTTTTGGGATTTCAGCTCTTAAAAGAGAAGATCAAAGCTTCTGCTTTCTGAAAGCTGTTCTACATGTCATTCTCTGCATATTTCTATAGTGTGGGAAATGTGTTTGAATTACACTGCATCAAGACACTTTATGTTTTAATAAAGATAATACCTCCTGTTAGCCTCAAGCAGTCAGAGAAGTTGCATCACTGTGGGACCTAAATAATACTAGAATGAAGGCTCAGCTATCTTGTTCCATTGCTGACTTTGGGAGATTTCCCCTTGCTCAATTGCAGGGGAAATGACACACTTCTAGATATAGCTTGAAATCCATTTTATACCCCAAGTAAAAAGTGGTGAGAAGAAGCACAAGTTTACTTTTTTTAAAAAGTTAAGTATTATGCTATGTTTTTAATTTTCAGGAATACTCTAAAATATACAATTGTACATTTGGTTTTAAATAGTTCATGATGCAAGGCACCCCCAAGGAGACACTAAAAACAGTCCATTTCTAGCCCACACCCAAGAACTTGGGGAGGAGTCCAATGGACCTTTAATAGCCCCAGAGCCCAGGCAGGAGATTAAACAATCCTCTTGCAATTATTCAACCTTGACAGATGAGGTACAAGTGGAAGAATGGCATTGCTGGGCAGGTGTGGTTAAGACCAGTGGTGTGGTTAAGACCAGTGGGAGAAGAAACCAGAATAGTGTCCTAGATATTCCTGAGGAAGATTAAAAGGTAGTCCACAATGTTTCTGGGGAGAGTGCTCGCATGAATAGCAACAGCAGGAAGGCCTGACCTGAATGCCTTGGAGGGAAAGCCTGCCTGAAGATGACCACAAGAGACATTAGCAAAAAGCAATGCCTTCTGTCTGCTAGGGAATATTTATTTCCCCCTAGCACCAGCTATTTTCCCCAAATGAAAAGAGTACCAATTTACCAGGGCAGGCCATCCTGGGAATGGAGGAGGTGACTTACCTAGAAAGCCCATCTTAATACTGGAATTATTGGAGAAGAAGCATAATGAGGCAGAAGGAGTCCCCAAGAAATATCTGGTACTTGCACCTTGCAGGTTCACCACCTGAGGGCATGTTCCAGTTGGCAGGGTGGGTGCCTAAATCAGATAATTATGTTCTTTGCCCCAAGACCCACATGGTCTGAATGGTTTGGGGATCTGTGAAATAAAAATTGCCCTAGGCACTGAAGAGGAATCAGAATTACCAGTTATACCCATTGGCCTAAAATTTGTGTTAGAAATTCAGGTATGTAAGCTATTCGCCAAATGGCACCTTAAACCTTGGCTGAGGTTGCCACAATGGAATGTCTAGGCACCAGGTTGCAAAGCAAAAAATGAATCGTGTATATCATCAACATTAACATATTTAACAATTCAGTCGTGCATTTTACCAATTACAGTAACCTCCCCCCCTAAAAAACATATGAACTAATACTGCAAGGGGGGCAGGGAGGGAGTGGGAGAAACACCTTTTGGGGTGCCCTGGCTGGCCCAGCATGGCTGCTCCGAGGCACCCAGCAGCCGCCTCATGAGAGACGGGAGCATGGGGCTGGGTGAGCTTGCGCGTGTAGGCATGAGGGCGAACACACTTCCTCCTCTTTATCCCTAGGCACATTTGCTTGGAAGTGAGCCCCACCTCATTGAGAGGGGCTTTCTTACCCATAAGAAAGTGTGCCTAGGATTGCAGTTCTCACAGCAGTGCTGAAGCAAAGTTTGCTGCTATGTGAGTCATCTGGCTTGTGCGACAGTGAAGAAGCACAAGACATGTGTCTTTGGCTGCATCCGAGTCACCTGGCTTGCCTGGCAGCGCCACAGTGCTATCAGCCAAGTGGAGATGTCAGCCACCAACCTGGCATTCAGAAATTTCAATGTGGTTGCAACTGAACTTGCTCCAGTTGCAAAACACGCCTGGCACCTGGAGAATTCCGAACACTGCCTAAGATAACTTCACACTTGTTGGCCACATGAACCCACGCCTGTGTATGGACTCTATGGAGACAATGGGGGTAGGGGAAGGTTTGAGGTGCTTCTCCTCCAGCGGAATCACAAACATGTTTGCACACATAAAATGGCCGGATGCCTGAAAGACAAGAGGGGATGCATTCCGACAATCTCAAGCCCCACACAAAGGCCACTACACCAGAACCAGGAAACCATGGTAAATGGCTTTAAAAACCAGAACTTTATATTCTAACTTGTTTAGAAGTCATTAACATGGCTTACCAATCTGAACATAACACGGAGTTATAGGAAACTGAAGACATTCTGGCTTGTTTCCCAGATCACACAAAAAGAAGAGCGAAACATCTATGTATGGTTACACAAGCCCTGTTCATATTTTGGCTTAAAATCTTTTAAATTATTATTTTCTTCCATTTATATTCCACCTATATTTTTTCATAGAACGTAAGGTAGTGCATATGTAGTTCCTAGAGAATCTCCCATTCAGGCCTGTACCCAAACCAAACTTGCTTAGCTTCACCAAAGTGGTAGCCTTCAAACCATATACCGTATGTCTTGATACATGCAAAGATATGATCACTGGAATATGGCCACGGACTCAACATCACTCCATGCAACCTGTCTTTATAGCTGCTTCTTGCCAGCTAGTGTTCAAAAATGGTCTTATGCATGTTTGACTGTCTCCAGTACTCCTTATCTGCAGTAACTGAAAGGATCAATTAGCTTTGTCTCAGGCCATTTTTCTTTTATGGGTAGAGGTGGGCTAAAGCAGAGGCATAGTGGGGTGTAGCCAGGGCAATTGCCCCAGGCGTATTTTGGGCAGGGGGCACACTTCTCATGCCGCCCTCCTCAAACCAGCCCTGTGTGCCTTTGTGAGAATGGGAGCTGATCAGGTCCCAGCCTTGCAAAGCCACTCAGGGAGGGCGGCATGAGAAGGAACCCAGCCTTGCAAAGGCATGGCTGTTGTGTCCATCTCACGTGCCCTCCTAGAGCAGCTTAGCGAGGAGTGTTACTGTACATGGCGGGGTGTGGAGGGCAAACGGAGCCCACTGCACCAGGCTAGTCATTGCTTTGGTGACAAGGACTGGGCTGACACGGCAGACTCCGTTTGCCCACTGCACCCCACCATGGAAATACTCCTCACAAAGCCACTTGGGGAGGGCCCATCAGAAGGATCAACAGCCATGTGGCCTTCAATACTGGAATTAACAGGCACATAGCTGTTGCTCTCTTCTTATTCTGCCTTCCTCTAGCACTCTAGTGGTGATGGCCGGCCAGGTGCAGTGGGCTCCTATACCATCTTTATTCTTTTCCCTCATCTACTTTCCACTTCCATTCAGTAAGTAAACAGACAACACAAGACCAGCCACAATGGAGTGAGTCCAGCATAGAAAACAAGCAGGCTGCAAGACCATAAAAACGCAGGAGACTGCTGCAAAAAGATAGAGCTCTCCATCAGACCACTGGAAGCTAGTAAAATGTGTGGATTTAATTACAAGCCTGACATACACACACCTTTAATTTTGTTTTAAATATTTCAGGTACACACTTCCTTGGCCCACATTCATCTACTCCAGTGTGCTAGCAGAAGCCAGTTCAAGGGCAATGGGGCTTCCCCAAGTCTCTCTGCCCCCCAATCTGATCTACAGGATGAAGAAAACTCTCAACAGCATGTAGGGGGGAGGAGAGGAGGAATCATTCAGTCTGGCAAGCAGATATTCTTATGCTGATGGAATGAACAGAAGAGTATGATGTTGAATTCCTCCCATTGCTTTTTCTGCAATATATTCCACAATATGGGGAAAATGTAGAACTGAGCATGCACTGTACACATTTAAAAAAAGATTAAC
The DNA here is from genome assembly GCF_964234715.1 of Podarcis melisellensis. Lineage (NCBI taxonomy): Eukaryota > Metazoa > Chordata > Lepidosauria > Squamata > Lacertidae > Podarcis > Podarcis melisellensis. The sequence goes on along the minus strand of NC_138528.1, from coordinate 125,176,526 downwards.
AGCATATTCCTTGCTCAACACACAATCACTCAACTTCATATACAAAAATGTCACCAGAGATAAGAACATTTATTTAGCAAAGAAAAAAAGAACCTTAAGAAGGCAGAACATTATATATACATATATGCAAACATTTTCAATCAGTTTTGAAAACTATGTAAGCATCTCTATTATCAATGTGAGTTAATATTTGTTTTGTTCTTGCTGTGTTAAGCCACATTTACTCCCATTAACAAAGACAGAACCAGGAAAAAGTGACATCAGGCTGAAGCAATGCCTGAAGGGATGGCTGTATCCCACAGCAACAGAATTAAGTAACTGGAATCAGCAACAATAACCACAGAACATCACAAAACCAGTTGACCTATATTACAGCACTACACTGTCCCTGAGTAACCCCATTACATCCCACAGCTTTCAGAACCACCTGTACTTGACATCCAAAACTTTTTCCTTTCATCTAGTCTCTCATGTCCAAGTGCCCCTTTGATTTTTTCACTTGGATGCTTTGTTGTCATTACAAACTCAATATGCCCATGAATGAGCTTATCTTTTCTCCTAAGCCCCGCTCTTCTTATCCACTGACATCATCCACCCCGTGGGAAAGGCACATAGTCATGATTTTTATCCTTCATCTGCTCATTCCTTCAACTCCCACATTCAATCCATCACCAAATAGTAACAATTTCCCCTTTCACAAAATTACATGATTGATGGTCTATGAGGTTTCATAGGGTTCCAACTACCATGGACACAAAGAGAACCTCGCAGATGGTGGCATCTTCACATATCTGAGGCATTCACACCTTGGGTTCCACCACCCTCAGCAATCCAAAGGTCAACCATTTCCCCACATAACTCTGCCCTTTCTCCCTTGCTGCCCCATTATACCTGGAACTGTATCCAATAATGTTCTCTAATGCCACCTCTTACTTCCTTCATATTCCTCTATAAAACCCACATACTCCATTAAGGCTTTCACACAATCACCTAGTTCCAAACCTAGTGAGACAAAGTTACATGTAAGTTCAACATGCTCCCCTGCCGCTCATCTCACTGAGGAAAAGTCAGTGGAGCAGGGATCCATTGTCTCATTATTTGCAAGTTATTATTTATACACTGTCATCCATGTACATGGCACTATATACAGTATAAAATTAGGAGAATAGTAATCTGAACAAACTCACCCACATTTCTCACAAGGTAAGGCAGTCATCTTTATTCACCCCAAGACAAGTCATTATTCAGTATATCATTTTTAACTCACATTTTCACTGCATTACAATCAATATAAAAGATTCTCGTTCCTCCTCAATCATATTAATAGCAACTAAATTTAAAAGTGAAGAACTGAGGCTGAGAAACTGGAAGGCGTTTTAGTACAAGCGGGTAACACGGAGAGATTTGTAACAAGTCCTAAAACTGTGTTGGTTTTCATATCAACATACAGCCATAAGACTTTTCTATGCTACATATGCTCAGTAAATTTCTGGAAAAATTAAACATTTTATTATTTGAAATAAGAGCAGACCAAAAAAGCAAACGGATAAACTGAGGATTCCCAGAATAATAGAGGTTACAAAATGAAGTTGGACCACCTACCTGACCTAAATTTTATTGTTTGTTTTTATGTTTTTATATTGCTGTAAACCACGGATAAGGGGACACGGGTGGCGCTGTGGGTTAAAACCTCAGCGCCTAGGGCTTGCCGATCGAAAGGTCGGCAGTTCGAATCCCCGCGGCGGGGTGCGCTCCCGCTGCTCGGTCCCAGCGCCTGCCAACCTAGCAGTTCGAAAGCACCCTCGGGTGCAAGTAGATAAATAGGGACCGCTTTCTAGCGGGAAGGTAAACGGCGTTTCCGTGTGCAGCTCTGGCTCGCCAGAGCAGCGATGTCACGCTGGCCACGTGACCCGGAAGTGTCTCCAGACAGCGCTGGCCCCAGGCCTCTTGAGTGAGATGGGCGCACAACCCCAGAGTCTGGCAAGACTGGCGCGTACGGGCAGGGGTACCTTTACCTTTAAACCACGGATATATTTTCCTGATACAGCAGTATAGAAATATTTTTATAAATAAAATAAATTATAACTAAATATACCTGCAAGAGAAGATTGTGGGGATTAGTACCCAAAAACATAGCAGTTGGTTGCCAAAAAAGAATCATATCACCATACTTCTAGTTCTGCCACTTTCCCCCCTATTAGATACCTAATTTGTGTGGTGTTTCAATTTAGATAGAAAATGTTCTTGGCTTAAAGGGGTATCAATCAAAATTATCCTCTCTGGGAAATAATTCTAGTTTAAGTTTTTAATTCAGCCTAATTAAGTGTGTTATCTTCAATGACTTACTGAGACTTTCCACAAACTAGGAAAATACACACATCTACATTTGGCCAGATTATACTAAAAAGTTTGTGATTGAAAATAATAACATTAGGATAGGTGGAATTATGCTCCAAGTCCAAAGAAAAGTATGTGAGAGCACATAATCACCATATGAAGTAATGTTTTTTTAACTTTAATTGTTTTTAGAATGTTTTTATTTTTATATTTATTTTAAATTGTAGATGTATTGACTGAACTGAGCTCTTTTGAGAGGAAGGATGGGCTATGCGGTTTTAAAATAAAATAAATAAATAATGGTGTGTCATTGTTAAAAATAAACAGATCATAGCCTGGTCAGAGCTTGAACTGGAGACTGCATGGGATAGTTGCTCTAGGTTTTTCAAGGTAAAGTAAGATGTGTAAGTACAAATACTTGGATCCATCTATGGAACCAAGCATTTCATAGATCACATTGGAAAACTTTATTTATTTGAGGCATTTATATTCTACAGTTCAGCTAGCAAGGCCCCCGAGAAACTTACATATCAATAAAAAAAACCCAACATAATTCCTGTGTTCAGGCTTACAATGTTAAAATGCATGACACAAGTAGAAAAAAGAAGGGGGAGGTAAGAGAAAAACAAGCAAGCTAAAAAATCTTATTATAAATTTACGAAGTTCTTATAATAGCCAGCTCAGATGGAAATGGGCTGTTTACCCTTAAAAAAAAAAGACCTTATCAAGTCCCTAAAAAATAGTCTTATAACTCAACCTTTCTTTAAGGGGTTTTATGGCAGCTGGAAGCTGTTGATCCTATGATTCCTCCTCTCACTGCTGCCCCTCCTTAAATCTACTCTGCAGTATGGAGACCCATCACAGCAGATTTGAGGGAATGGCATAGGAGGCTACTACAAGGGGTGGAGGGCTTAGAAAAACTTGGCTTTCCTCCCCATTGAATGAGACAGCATTGAATGTCACCCAAAGTTATTCACAGACTTTCAGTTTTCTCCAAACTAGGTGAATGGACAGTAAAATGGCAAATGCAAATCAACAGATGCAAATATAAAGAGATGCACACTGGGGTAAAAAAATATAATTTCACATAAACACTATTGGAATCTAAACTGGTGGTGACTGACCAGGAACAAGACCTTGGGGTCACAGTGGGCAGTTTGATGAAGATGTTGATTTGGTGTGTGGTAGCTGTGAAATGTGAATCACATGATAAGTTTAAAAAATGGTAAAGGTAAAGGACCCCTGGACAGTTAAGTGCAGTCTAATTCAACTATGAGGTTGCGTTTTCAGGCCAAACGAGCTGGCATTTGTCCGCAGACAGCTTTCCGGGTCATGTGGCCAGCATGACTAAACCACTTCTGATGCAACGGAAACACCAACATAGGGATCAATATATGATAGGAATCAATAGGGGTTGAAAATAAAACTGCCAGTATCATGGTGCTGTGAGGTCTATGCTGCGAATATACTTGGAATGCTGTGCACAGTTCTGGTTGCCTTGCTGCAAAAATGATACTGTAGAGCTAGAAAAGGTTCAGAAAAGAGCAAATAAAGTGATTAAGGGACTGGAGCAATTCCCCTACATAGAAAGGTTATAACATCTGCAACAGTTTAGTTTAGGAAAAATGGGAAGCAGGGGGACATAATGAAAAAAAACTATGTATGGTGTAGCAAACTGGACAGGGAGACACTTTTCTCCCTCTCATAATTTTAAAAACCAGGACCATTCAATGAAGCTGACTGCTGGAAGATGTAGGATGCACAAAAGAATGTCTTCAGACAGTGCAAAGTTAAACCATGAAATTCACTCCCACAAGAGGAAGTGACAGCCCTACCTACTGTATGTTCTACCTCCATTGTCAGAGGCAGTATGCTTCCAAATGCCAGGAATCACAAGTGGCGAGAGTGCTTTTGGGCATCCCACAGGCATCTGGTTAGCCACTATAAGAACACAATGCTGGACCAGATGGGTCTTTGGACTGACTGAACAGGACTTTTATTATGTTTAAACTGATTTATCCTACAATGTATTCATAGATTTTGTGAAATACATTTAAAAGAATTTGGGAATTAGACTCATTTTATTGATTCAGTATAGGACTCCATTTGTTTTTATCCCTGTTAGATATTGTAGAACTTTACCACTACTTAAATGTTGGGGTTTGTGAATGAGTGCACATCAGAAAGTTCTTGAGTGGTAATAGGATATAGCATATTCATAGAATATAAATCTGGACTCTAAATATTAGTTAGTGAATTACTTTCTTCAGCAGAGCTGTTGAACCATCTTACTTTTCTAGACTGAATATGTAGGTGCCACGGATTCTCCCATCATATGTAAAACGCTGGCTAGATTGCCCATAAGAACTTCCCCAGTCTATAATTAATACCAAGTTTACTCTCAGGTAAAAACTGAAGACAATTGCTATTCCTCTTAGCAAGCACAATAAATGTCTCAAATTTTGCCAAGAAATCATCCCATAGAAAAACCATGTATTTTTTGCAGACTTGATTGAATATGGAATAGTTTATTACACTTGTAAAGTTTAAACGTAGAAATATGGGTTTCAAATATAAATTCTACAGAGGAAACAGCTTATGAACTACCAATGACATGCATAGTGGACATTAATCTGAAGCACCAATGATTTAGCCCAAGGCCAGCCAGCTGCAATCAAATGTTCTATATCAATCATTTTAGTTCAATATCCCCCCACGGAAAGCCCTTTTAAAGACTTAAAATTAGTACTGCTGAAATCTTAAGCATGTATACCCAGAAATAAGCACTACCAAGCTCATTGAGATTTACTCCTAGGTACATCAACCAACATTTAAATCATGCTTGAAAAACAAATATGCAGTGCAATCCTACATGTAACTTGCCTAGAAGACTGAAAAACCCTTCACATTTAACCACTCCTTTTTTTAAAACAATTAGTATTAAGATAGATGATAGATAGATAGATAGATAGATAGATATAGAAATTTAAAGGTTTTATCATCATTGGCTTCTTGTACCTGAGAGAATTGCTCTCTTAATCTTAATTCTAAAATTTTATTTGAAGGACCCAAATAATTTCACCTGTTCTTTTAATATAATTCTTTTGAAGCATTCCTAAAGCAAATTTATTTGTCCACTTGAAAAAAATAGAGGAAAATGAAGTTAGTTTGGTATTTCAGCTGGTAACTGAGGGTAGGAAGACATACAGTACTTCTAGATTTCTGTCAGTGAAATTTTTGGCATATCTCTACTCAGAAGTAAGCGCCATTGAGTTAAATTGGAATTATTCCCAGGAAGCAGGTATAAAAACTGGGTTGCAGTTTAAAAACTGGCTGAAAATATGTACCAGGAATCAAAATTAAACATATAACATAGGCTCAACTCACGAGCTCTTTTATCCTTTATCACCCAAGAAGGTTTATGCCATTATCAAGCTTCCACACATGTCCAAAAGATGAATAATATATCCAATATGTTGTTTGCAGTGAGCAAAGCTCATAAAAACAAAATTGCTCAAGATAGTCAGAACACAAAATAATTCTGCATCAGTTTTTCTGCTTACATTCTGTACTTTTTTCTCTGCCAATACTGACAGATTGTGGTTTTTTCCAACCCAGACATACATTGTTTCACATAGTGTGAAACAATATGTATTACATACTTCAGTCAATGAAGAACCATTGACCACACTTATGGCTGTGAACAAAGATTTCATACACAGCAAGCCAACAGTTTCTGAAGTGCAGGGTGTGCGTTGGAAAAATACGAATGGTGACAAATATAATAATAAAATAAAATTTCATCCTAACTACTAGATTGTGCTAATCTGCCCCAATAAAATATAGGAAGATAAATAGATTCACTAGATCAGCGTCTGAAAACTGAAACAATTTCCAGGAGCATGATGCAGACATTTTAAAAAGATAAGCCTTAGCAGTGGCCAGCCGCACCCCCTTCCCTGTAGGCAAAACGAGCGTGGATGCAATCTCTAGAACCAATTAAGTCAAATTATTGAAATGTACGCTGATTTATTCACATGGCCTTCACTGGCACCAAATTGGTTTAAATCCAGGTAATCCGGCTTAATTCGTTTGCAGATCATGCTGTACTGCTACACCCACTGGCTACTTACCAGCCGCAGTGCTGAGTAGTAAGGTGGCAGTGGAGAAAAGGAGCAATAGCAAAAGGTGCTGCAGCAAGGCGGTCATATTTGAAGAAATCCAGGAGGGTGGGTGACGATGTGTAGAATAATTTTCTTTTAAAATGCCAGCAGGAGGAAATCTCCCGTCTCCAAAGAGTTCTTAACCCTCTTGGTTTACAATCCAGTCTGAAAGGGCAAATGGCAGATGAGAGGAGCAGCCTGACCTCTTACTCCATTACACGGATCTGTCTTCATGTTTCAGGGCTCGCCTCCCAATGAAGAGTTTTGGTTCTCAAGCGAACATACGTGTCCTTTCCCCCCAGCCGGCGGTCATCTTCCGCATACTATATATATATGTATATAAAAACCAGGCTTACTTCCCACGCTTCTTCGCAATATCAAAGCACCGCACACGTTGCACAGGAATCATATCCGAGAGGTGTGGAGAGGACGAAACCAAAAAAACCCCACGATTGTCACCTTTACAAGCAGCTTCCTCGATCCCCCTAAAGGCAGACACGGGCAGGCATTTAAAAGGCCGAGGTCTGAGGAAACCAAACAAAAAAACCACCAAACCACCCGGATTTCGTCTCTTTCCTGAAATGTTATTTCCAGTCACTTGACGTTTAAAAACAAGGCGTCGTCGTCTTCGACGTGAGGGGTTTTAACGGCGTCTCTCCCCATGACGAGTCTTTGGAAAGAAAGAGAGAGAGAAATCGTCAGGATCCGATCCTTTAGCCTTACATAAAATAATTGACGGGAGAAAGGGAAATATTCTTGGCGCTTCTCTGGAAAGGGCGCCAGTAATGAGGGTCTCCCCCCCCAAACCAGCAGCCCCGAAGGCAAGAGAGGCCTTCTTTCCTCAGCCCACCCCGACCCCCAATACTGGAAAAGGCTTCGAGGGGATGAGGGAGGGCGGCGAAGGAGGGCGCCCCCTCGTCTTCCCCTCACAAAGGCTTCCCCCCTTCCTTCCCTCAGCGCCGGCCAAGCCCTCCTGCCGCCCTCCCCTCACACACACACGGTCTCGCCTGCCCTGCCTTCGGGGGCGCCTCGCTCGCAGCCCGCCCTGGGGCCCGTTTCTCACGCCTCCCAGTCGCCGGGCGGCTCGGGGCTCGGCTGGCAGCTGCTCCCTCTTTCCCCCCTCAGACCAGACACAAAGGGGAGTCGCTGCTCCAACTGCCAGTCTGAAGCGCCCGGCCCGCGGGCGCCACCATGCCCCGCCCCGCCCCGCCCCTCATTGGCTGGGAGCCGACGCGACGTCGACGTCCCGTCCCCCCCCCCCAACAGCCCCTCTTTCTCCCGTTTCTCGCTCTCTCTCTCTCCCACCGAAGGTTCTGATCCGCGCGCGGTTGGGAAGCGGCGGTCATAGAGAGGCGGCGCTCCTCCCGGCAGAGCGGCCCCCTGAGGGAGGGAGGTGAGAAGGTGTTGACGGAGGCCTTTCCGCGCCGCCATGTTGCGGAGGCTCGCCAGACGGGCGGCCCGGCGAGAGGGGGAGCTGCTCGCGCCTCTCCCCTCTCTTTCTGGCTGCCGCTGTCGCTGTGGGAAGGCGCCTCCGCCTGACGCCGCTCTCCCGGTGGACTCTCTCCCTCCCAGCTTTTTATATTTTATATTATTTTATTTTTTTCAATAATTTTTTTCATTAGATTTTCCACAGTGATAACACAAACCACAAAGCCAAATGATACACAAAAACAGAAATAAGGGGGAAACAATAAACAGATAAGCAATAACAACAAACTTAATTCTTCACAAATCCAACCTTTTAAACATCTTGGTTGACTTCCTCAAATCCCTCCCTTCTGAGTTTCCTTGTAATTAAAAGTAACAGCTAGTGTTTAAACAAGATATCAAAGAAAATGGTTTCTGTGAAAAAGAATCGAGGTTTCAACAATAAATATTAAATAACGATTTTAAATGTATAAACTACTGCTGGAGTGGCACTTGAAGGACAAGGAGGTAAAATCAGTGATGATTCATTGGGCAAAAGATCTGGGATATAATATTCAATTAAGTGAGTGGGTCAAATTATGGAAAGAAGGTTTGAGATTTACTGCATGTAATGCATTGAAAGAAAACGTGATGAAGATGATGTATAGATGGTACATCACACCAGTTAAGTTAGCAAAAATGTATAAAGTCAGCAATAAATGTTGGAAATGTAAAGAAAAAGAAGGATTGTTTTATCATGTGGTGGGAATGTAAAAAGGTGAAATGCTTCTGGGAGATGATATATAATGAGTTGAAAAAAATGTTGAAATATACTTTTATTAAAAAGCCAGAAGCATTTCTTCTAGGTATTGTTGGAAATGATATAAAAAGGAAATATTGTAAGTTGTTTTTATATGCAGTAACAGCAGCAAGAATATTACTGGCCCAAAAATGGAAGCAAGAAGAACTACCAACATTAGAAGAATGGAGGATGAAATTGATGGACTATGCAGAACTAGACAAGCTAACAGGAAGGATCCGAGACCGGCGGGACCAGAAGACTGGACTAAATTTACTGAGTATTTGAAAAGTATTTGCGATGATCAAATTACGTTTGTAGGACTACAAGAAGTTCTGTGAGGAGTAATTTAAGAAATATTGTAAAAATGGAAAGGAAGAAATGATTTGTTAGAAAATGTAAAGGCAATATTAAGTTAAGAATTGCAGGAGAAATAATTAAGACGGAAGGCTATCAGAGATGCTGAAGGAAGTCCAAATAAGGATATATGTATAATAATTTGTGTGGTATGTCTTAAAATTTTTGTATGCTAAAATTAATAAAAAATATTACCGGTATTTAATTTTTTTAAAAAAGTAACAGCTTTCCAATATCATTAAACTAAAACAATTTCCAATTATAATCCATCTTAGTCACTTTTCTTAACATTCTAAATTCCATTTATTTAATTATAACTTAGTTTAATCCTAGGCCTATTTGTTTCTTTCAAGTAGTTTCTAATTTTTTATATTACAATATTTATTCAAATAGTCCTCAAATTTCCTCCAGTCCTCTTGAAACTCCTCTTCTTTCTGGTTGTGGATTCTTCCAGTCAGATCAGGTAGCTCCGAAAAGTCCATTATCTTCTTCTACCAATCTTCCACTGTTGGTAGTTCTTGTGTTTTCCAATTTTTAGCAAGTAATATATTATTTTATTTCGTCCTCCTCATGAGTTTTCTTGGACCTTCTCTCTGCCTGCCTCAAGACACCCACCCCCACCAGTACAAGTGAAATCCTGGGTCGGCCCACACACCAGCCTCAGTTGGCAGGATCCTCAGGGGCAGGCAGGATCACAGAACTGGAAGGGATCCCCCAGGATCATCTAGTCCAACCCCTACAATGCAGGGGGCTTGGCACCACCCCAACCAGTTTGGAAGCAGTGCTGGATTTAAATATAAGCTAAACAAGCTATAGCTTAGGGCCCCACTCTCTTGGGGGCCCCCCAAAAAATTAAAGCGAAAAAGCAACCGGATGTACATTTCCAAAATACATGATAAAAAGCAAATAAAATAAAAGCTACATACAGCAGCAGTGTTTTCTGCTGAGTAGGCTCCTATGGTATAAGTAATGGGCCCCGTCTGCTAGCCTAACATATCACTGGTTTGCTCATTTCTATATATAGGGTATGGGACGCGGGTGGCGCTGTGGGTTAAACCACAGAGCCTAGGACTTGCTGATCAGAAGATCAGCGGTTCGAATCCCCACGACAGGCTGAGTTCCTGTTGCTCTGTCCCAGCTCCTGCCAACCTAGCAGTTCAAAAGCACGTCAAAGTGCAAGTAGATAAATAGGTACCGCTCTGGCGGGAATGTAAACGGCCTTTCTGTGTGCTGCTGTGGTTTGCCAGAAGTGGCTTAGTCATGCTGGCCACATGACCCGGAAGCTGTACACCGGCTTCTTCGGCCAATAAAGCGAGATGAGCGCCGCAACCCCAGAGTTGGCCACAACTGGACCTAATGGTCAGAGGTCCCTTTACCCTTTACCTTTATATATAGGGTGCCTACATTCTGCATGTGCAAATGGCTTGAGATACTTCTTAGGTCCATAAATTACCATATAGCATATATTCAATACAAAAAACAGCGACAATTTGTTGCTGACAAAGGACAGCTGGACATATAAAGGGCCCCATTACCTTCAGTAGCTGAGGGCCTCATCAAACCGAAATCCCACCCTGTTTGGAAGCATACCAGACCCTGCTTAGCTTTGCAAATGTGCTAGCAAGCTTTATACCCCACCCTTGGGGGATGTTATTGGGTTGTTTTTATTTTGATTATATATGTATATTGTGGAGTTTATGTTGATCTTTTCTGTTAGCTGCCCCGAGACCTCCAGGTATAGGGTGGTATATATATTCAATTAATAATAATAATAATCAGATCTTAATTACCGCCTTATTCCTGATGTACATCTTCACTCACCTGCTCTTCCCTAGCGGGGTGGGTGCCAAATTGCATACCGTAACAACATTTCTCCGATGAAAATAGGGACATCCCATTCCATAATAATGTTATTAGTTATACCCCGCCCATCTGACTGGCTTGCCCAAGCCACTCTGGGAGTCTTCCAACATACATAAAAACATCATCAAACTTTTTTTTTTTAAAACTTCCCTATACATGGCTGCCTCCAAATGTCTGCTAAAGGTTGTATCGTTACTAATCTCCTTGGCTCGAGGGTGTGTAGTTGCATAACTACATACCCTCCCAACATTTCCCTGATGAAAATAAGGGATGTCCTAAGGAAAAGTGAGACATGCTGGGATCAAATCAGAAACCAGGACGGCTTCTGCAAATCTGGGACTGTCCCTAGAAAACAGGGATACTTGGATGATATCTTGAAAATATCCTGAGGTGGTGTTGAGTGAGTCTCATCCAGAAATGCACCCCAAACCTCCCACAGAGTTATTTGTACAAGATGGAAGAGAATTCACTTGAGAAGATCAGCAGACATTTTCCTAGGCTGCATAATTTTGTAGTGTGTGCTACCCAATTTTAAAAAGTAAATTTTAGTTCTTGATCCATTCTCAGGCTTCAGAGCAATTTGTGGGAGTAAGACGCTTTGAACACTAGTACAGACTTCTCAGTACACAGGATCAGGTCTCCACAAATGTAAAATGTGTTAGTGTGCACAAACACACAAAACCTTACTGGAAAGAAAAGAGCTAAATAATTACTGCCGCAGACAAGAGACCAAAAGTCTTCTCATGTCACCCTGGGGGTTTCTTCCTTCTGAACACATTAACGAATGACGGTAGCTGGGCAAAGTTCTCTCGGTGCTGAGGTTTCAGCCCATGGCAAGGCAGTTGTGAGAACATGATGTACACAGTATTCAGTCTAGGTTGGTTTTTGGCACATGGCTGTAAGTGGAAACGTTGAAGCAAGAGCGTGAGCCAAATTCAGCTCGTGCCAATGGTGACTACAAAACTGTGGGCAGAAAGTAGTATGGGATCTGATGGTAGATCGCAGGGTGATTTACAGTATATTAGCAATAATGCCTGACTCCTAGTTGTTTAACAACAGAATGGGTTTTGTTACCAGAAAATAATTTCCAAAACTAACTTAGGGACATGTGAAATGAAGTAAGCTAACAGAGTGAGCTTTCATGTGAAAATACTGTGAGCTCAGTTCTGTTCCGATGCTAAAAACAAATTTCGAGGTCAGAATATGCTCAAGAGACACCATTAAAGTCATTTGTAAACCCAGCATAAACAATACAATGTATTCTTACTGTTTCAACTTTGTATTTTCTTCTTCTTTTTGTTCACCACTACAATATGCATAAATGGTGGGGGGGGTTATAAATTATTTAAATAAATGAATGAATTATTATTATATATCTTTTGCACCCAGCTCTGGTTGTTAGATCTTGAGGTTCTTGTAAAAACAAAACAAAAAACAAGCAAGTACAGTGGTACCTCAGGTTACAGATGCTTCAGGTTACAGACGCTTCAGGTTACAGACTCCGCTAACCCAGAAATAGTTCCTCGGGTTAAGAACTTTGCTGCAGGATGAGAACAGAAATTGCGTGGCAGCAGCGGCACAAGGCCCCATTAGCTAAAGTGGTGCTTCAGGTTAAGAACAGTTTCAGGTTAAGAACGGACCTCCAGAACAAATTAAGTTCTTAACCTGAGGTACCACTGTAGATCTGACAAGACTGAAGTCTGCCCTTCTGACTGTAATTAAAGCTGAGAGCCTAACAGTGTCTATTAAGTCCCATATAGTAGTCAGATTTGGACCAGAATTCCCCAGCTCAGACTGTTGGCCAATGTTTTGAACCAGCTTGCTATGTGTTACATAAATGGTGTCTAGTAATGGTCATTAATAGAATGGGCTGCAGGAGAGAAACATTAATAGCCTTAATTTCTCATGCTAGAAATGAATATTGTCCCCACCCTTTTTTGAGATTCCGAAGGAGTGAAGACTCCTCTAAAACCAAGTACAGTGGTACCTCGGTTAAAGTACTTAATTCGTTCCGGAGGTCTGTACTTAACCTGAAACTGTTCTTAACCTGAAGCACCACTTTAGCTAATGGGGCCTCCCGCTGCTGCCACGCCGCTGGAGCACGATTTCTGTTCTCATCCTGAAGCAAAGTTCTTAAACTGAAGCACTATTTGTGGGTTAGCGGAGTCTGTAACCTGAAGCGTATGTAACCAGAGGTACCACTGTACTGTTTCAACCAATCTTGATATTAAATCAAAATGAGGGTAAACACCACAGTAGGTTAGATAGTTCTGACATTACATATTACAAACTGACATTACATATTACAAACTGACATTACAAACACCACAGTAGGTTAGATAGTTCTGACATTACATATACATGCCCTTTGAAATAATGCTTGTGTGTCTTTGATGTATCTTATCATATCTGCTCACTAATATCAGTTGCTTGTTCTGCATCTATCACCTGCTATCTTATTTACCCTATCTAGTCATCCTTCGGACATTTTCAAAACCAGATTTTCCTTATTCCTCCTTTTCTTTGAGCTTCATTCTTCATCTTTTCCTCAGCACGGTGGGTTCCTCTATGCTTTTAACCCCTTAAAAGTGGTTTCAGGAAGTTAAAAATCTAAAGAAAAAGTTGAAGATAAAAGTGTCTGTACTAGAGATTGCTGATACCACAGTTTCAGTTTGCACTCCTAAATGGAATGCCATAAAATTAGCAATCCTGTATGGACTCACCTGGGAATAAATACCGTTGAACTGGACACAATGTGAAGGCGAGGAGCTATCTCAAGACATCATTCTGCATATAAAAGCATGTTTAGACTTACTGAGGTTGTTAAGCAAGCAGATGAAAGTCAATGCAGAAATTCATTCAGGATAGCCATTTGTGGTCCCTTGGTGACACATTCCAGAGTGACACTGAAGTTGCCTAACAACTTTATTCCTTGCAAGCTCTTTCTCCCCCACTCCCCTTAGCGTTTTTCTTAAGCAAGGAATCTACGCATTGTTAAGCAATTCCATTACAATTGTTCACCCACAATTCTGAATTTCTCAAAGAAAACGCACTTATCTCCCCAGTCCCGATTAATCTTACTAAAAGCAACTTTGAACAGCTGGAGCGTTATCTACTCAGCAGATAGTAGACACTCTCCGGCATAACCGCAACCTCCAATTTAGATCAAACAATGGATTTTGATTACTCAGTAGAGTTTGACGGAAAATTCCATTAAAGCCTTCCAACCAGCGGAATCCAGAAACTTCTGGCACTGGACATTAAAGCCAAGACAGTGATAAAATAAACTTAGGTCCAAAAACCTACATTTCCCATTTGGCTCTCTCTCTGCGGTTCATCCAACTGAACCCCAACCATTGTACCTATACCATACATTTCAAGCAAACTACAATTCCCAGGCTTGCCAACAAAGGTCCGTATAGTTAAAGCTCTGGTTTTCCCAGTAGTGATGTATGGAAGTGAGAGCTGGACCATAAAGAAGGCTGAAGAATTGATGCTTTTGAATTCTGGTGCTGGAGGAGACTCTTGAGAGTCCCATGGACTACAAAAAGATCAAACCTCTCCATTCTTAGGGAAATCAGCCCTGAGTGCTCACTGGAAGGACAGATCCTGAAGCTGAGGCTCCAATACTTTGGCCACCTCACGAGAAGAGAAGACTCCTCGGAAAAGACCCTGATGTTGGGAAAGATGGAGGGCACAAGGAGAAGGGGACGACAGAGGACGAGATGGTTGGGCAGTGTTCTCGAAGCTACCAGCATGAGTTTGACCAGACGGCGGGAGGCAGTGAAAGACAGGAGTGCCTGGTGTGCTCTGGTCCATGAGGTCACAAAGAGTCGGACATGACTAAACGACTAAACAACAACAACAAACAATTCCCAGGATTCTTTGTGAGAAGCCATGACTCTCCAAGTGGTATAAGAGCCATGGCATCCTGGGAATAGTAGTTTGTTAAGAGAGCTGAGAATGGTCATACATCACTACTGGGAAAACCATAGCTTTAACTATACGGACCTTTGTTGGCAAGGTGATGTCTCTGCTTTTTAAGATGCTGTCTAGGTTTGTCATTGCTTTTCTCCCAAGAAGCAGACGTCTTTTAATTTCGTGACTGCTGTCACCATCTGCAATGATCATGGAGCCCAAGAAAGTGAAATCTCTCACTGCCTCCATTTCTTCCCCTTCTATTTGCCAGGAGGTGATGGGCCCAGTGGCCATGATCTTCCTTTTTTTGATGCTGAGCTTCAGTCCATATTTTGCGCTCTCCTCTTTCACCCTCAATAAAAGGTTCTTTAATTCCTCCTCACTTTCTGCCATCAAGGTTGTGTCATCTGCATATCTGAGGTTGTTGATATTTCTTCCGGCAATCTTAATTCCAGTTTGGGATTCATCCAGCCCAGCCTTTCGCTTGATGAATTCTGCATATAAGTTAAATAAGCAGGCAACTACAAAAGTTGTGTGGCCAAACTGGACCAATGTGCAAGAGAGAATCATATTCAAAGTTCGGCTTGATCACATGCGTTTTACTTGAAACTAAATGCCATAATAATCATTGGGGATTATTTCAAAATAAGTGTGCATAGGACTGCAGTTTTGGCTGTACAGTCTATGAGTCATGAAGCCTGCTTATCATAGGGGTGATCGCTGGTAGAAATATAAGAATCATACCAACTGTGAGATACAGCAGTATCCATCGTCTGCCAGGAGATTCTGCAATCAAGCCCAATTACACAAATTAATCCAAGTTGCAAATTACCTGCTTTGCATACATACTTGATTCGCATGTTAAATGCTCACATAGCGTCTCCTGATTTTGATTTTAAAAAGAAGGTGGGGACAAGAAAACTGTGGATGCTCAGAAGCACACGAGAGCCATGCAGGATATAGATAATATCCTGTGTCAATAATTTACAAGAGTTTGAATTCCTAAGAGAAGGATATTAGGGAATTCCTACTGGCATGGGAAATCTCCCCAAGCAGCAGGAGAATAATTTACCATTTCTGCTCCACATGCCGGCCCTGCGGTGGAGCGAGCCAATCGATTGCAAGTAGCACCATGAGCAAGGGGGAAATATGCAGGCAGAGATTTGTGCAGGACTTCCAAAGTATTGGCCCGAGGAAGGTACCGTATTTTTTGCTCTATAAGACTCACTTTTCCCCTCCTAAAAAGTAAGGGGAAATGTGTGTGCGTCTTATGGAGCGAATGCAGGCTGCACAGCTATCCCAGAATCCAGAACAGCAAGAGGGATCGCTGCTTTCACTGCGCAGCGATCCCTCTTGCTGTTCTGGCTTCTGAGATTCAGAATATTTTTTTCTTGTTTTCCTCCTCCCAAAACTAGGAGCGTCTTGTGGTCTGGTGCGTCTTATAGAGAGAAAAATATGGTATCTGCTTCAGACAGCCTGGGTACACACAATACTTTTAAAGCACATTTGAAGCACATTCTTTTCATCAAATAAGTCTGGGCAACTGTAGCTTACCCCTCGCGTAGTTACTATTCCCAGCAACCCTTAAGAAACTACAGTGCCCATAATTCTTAGAGGAAAATAATGTGCTTCCAATGTGCTTTAAAGGTATTGTGTGTACACAACCACACAGCTTAGATGTCTTGAAGTCCTGGCACTGTTGCACTCACAGAAAAGTAACTTCGTTAATGAACTTTTTGGGGAGGGAGAAGAGTCACATCACTCTTATTTTCTCCTCCTCTGACAGCTACCAAAACGAGCTCTGTCCTAGCCACCACCATTGGTAAACCCCAAACATTTTGAAGAATTTCACACCTGCCTGCCTCTCTAAATCTCTGTCTGTGCAGGACTGACAATAGGACATTTCCCCTCGCTGTGGTCTAAACCACTGAGCCTCTTGGGCTTGCCGATCGGAAGGTTGGCAGTTCGAATCCCTGCAACGAAATGAGCTTGTTGCTCTGTCCCAGCTCCTGCCAACCTAGCAGTTTGAAAGCACACCAGTACAAGTAGATAAATAGGTATTGCTGTGGCGGGAAGGTAAATGGCGTTTCCATGCACTCTGGTTTCTGTCCCGGTGTTCCGTTGCGCCGGAAGCAGTTTAGTCATGCTGGCCACATGACCCAGAAAGCTGTCTGTGGACAAACACCGGCCCCCTCAGCCTGAAAGCAAGATGAGCACTGCAATCCCATAGTCGCCTTTGACTGGACCTAACCATCCAGGGGTCCTTTACCAGTTACTGTGTTAGGCTGCAGATACAAAGCCAACAGGAGACTCTTGAGAGTCCCATGGACTGCAAGAAGATCAATCCTATCCATTCTGAAGGAAATCAGCCCTGAGTGCTCACTGGAAGGACAGATCGTGAAGCTCAGGCTCCAATACTTTAGCCACCTCATGAGAAGAGAAGACTCCCTGGAAAAAAACCCTGAAGTTGGGAAAGATGGAGGGCACAAGGAGAAGGGGACGACAGAGGACGAGATGGCTGGGTAGTGTTCTCGAAGATACAAACATTAGTTTGACCAGACTGCGGGAGGCAGTGGAAGACAGGAGTGCCTGACGTGCTCTGGTCCATGGGGTCACGAAGAGTCGGACACGACTAAATGACTAAACAACAACAACACAGGGCCAATAAGAAGCTGGAAAGACAGCACTGTGGGCTGCCCTGCTGTTGCCATCATTTAAGCCCTGAAGAAGCTGGTATCTGACTTTTCAGCTACCTTACAATATACTTTAATTTTCCAAACCAAAGCAAACCAATCTTTGGCGCACCCCTGTCACGCCACCCTAGTTACGACAAGGCCAAGGGGTGTTCCGAACAGTCGAGCTGATGTTTCATTTCCTCTCATTGTTTGACAAAGCATAACCCTGAACGCCTATGTTCCTGAACGTCACGTTGGGTGCAGGGCTACTGTAAGAATGCCCATATCTTCAGGTTAAATTTAGCCTCTTCTAGAAGCACTATATGATGGTTAAAGTCTTCTCTGTTCAATGAAACTTTTGAAACGAGTTTTAAAGACCAGAAGGTGAACTGTGTCTGTCAGAAAGGCTGTGCACCATTTGGAGAGTAGAAAGGTTTAAGAGCTCATGCAATTATGCTTCTAATAGTGTGTGTGTGTGTGTGTGTTTGTGTATCTTCCCCAGTGCTGGATTTATGTATAAACTAAACAAGCTATATGGGACATGGGTGGCGCTGTGGGTTAAACCACAGAGCCTAGGATTGCCAATCAGAAGGTCGGCGGTTCGAATCCCCTTGCTCGGTCCCTGCTCCTGCCAACCTAGCAGTTCAAAAGCATGTCAAAAGTGCAAGTAGGTACCGCTCCGGTGGGAAGGTAAACGGCCTTTCTGTGTGCTGCTCTGGTTCGCCAGAAGCAGCTTAGTCATGCTGGCCACATGACCCGGAAGCTGTACGCTGGCTCCCTTGGCCAATAAAGCGAGATTTTGGGCTTTATTCATTTTGGGCTGCTGGTGCTAATTTGGCTACCTAAATGTGTAAAAGGAATTAATGCATGTTCCACATAGTGTAAATCCATGAGAAGAACAGTTTGATCTGACACTTAAGCCAGACAACACGGAAAGGTTTTGAATATACGTAATGCAAGTTGGTACAGTACACAGACTTTATCCTATTTGATCTCATCAAGTTGCTGGAAACAGCAGCATTGGAACAAGTAATACTGTATATATATTTAAACCTATCTGCATTAGCACAACCCATTTATCCCATATCCACTTACAGCAGACAGTTGTCATTAGAAGACAAACCCTGGTATCAGTTCCGTCAAAAAAGCTCAGCAACGTTCGGGGTGTCCTTTACTTTTGGCAACCCTAATCTAGAATATCAGAAGAAATCCAAAACCAGTTTTGATTCTGAAGTGGAGAATTGGTGCTGCTTTCCTTTTAGAGTGGGAAAAGTCACACAGATAGCAGGAGTGGGGGGCTGCAATAATAATAATAATAATAATAATAATAATAATAATAATAATAATAATAATAATAATAACAATTCGATTATTTGCTACAATTTTGATTGGCAGATACAGAAAAATTATATAACTATATCTATATTGCAAAATAAGTGCAATGGGCAAGACAGCTGAGAAAGAATGGGTATTCTGCCAGATAGCCTTGTTCTCTTGCTATGTGGCAATTTGCTATCAGGCGTTTGTGACCTCCAGTTAATTGCCGTGGGATTTCAGAAGTCAAATGCATTCCAAGTAGCCAGCTACTGTATTTTTCCACAACTATGTGCGGTTAGAGGACTGCTTCTGAGGAGGAGAGGCCTTCACATTGATGTACCGTGACACTAGCTTCTTTCAGTAGTTGGATAGCCATGCAGATGTAATGAAGGATAGCTCAGTCCGCAAAGCACCAGACTCTTAATCGCATGGTTGTGGGTTTGAGCCCCACGTCAGGCAAAAGATCCTTGCATTGCAGGGTGTTGAACGAGACAATCTTCACAGTCCCTTCCAACTCTGCAATTCTAGGATCAATACGTAAAGGTAAAGGGACCCCTGACCATTAGGGCCGGTCGTGACCGACTCTGGGGTTGCCGCGCTCATCTCACTTTACTGACCGAGGGAGCCGGTGTACAGCTTCCGCGTCATGTGGCCAGCATGACTAAGCCGCTTCTGGCAAACGAGAGCAGCGCACAGAAACACAATTTACCTTCCCACCGGAGTGGTACCTATTTATCTACTTGCACTTTGACATGCTTTCAAACTGCTAGGTGGGCAGGAGCAGGGACCGAGCAAGAGGAGCTCACGCCATCATGGGATTCGAACCACCGACCTTCTGATCGGCAAGCCCTAGGCTCTGTGGTTTAACCCACAGCGCCACCCGCGTCCCATGATCAATAGGGTTAGCCTTAAAAGATGGCGTACTTATATTGAACCAGTAGGGCTACAATTCCCAGAGCTCTTAACAAACGATAGTTCCCACGATTATTTGGTGTACAGTGGTACCTCAGGTTAAGTATTTATATCGTTCTAGAGGTCCGCACTTAACCTGAAACTGCTCTTAACCTGAAGCACCACTTTAGCTAACGGGGCCTCCTGCTGCCGCCGCGCTGCCGGAGCACGATTTCTGTTCTCATCCTGAAGCAAAGTTCTTAACCTGAAGCACTATTTCTGGGCTAGCGGAGCCTGTAACCTGAAGCGTATGTAACCTGAGGTACCACTGTACACATGTAAAAACACCAGGCAGGCCCCACAAATAACCCAGAGATGCGTTTTAAATAAAAGGACACATTCTATGCATGGAAAAACACGCTGATTCCCGGACTGTCCGCGGGCCAGTTTTAGAGCGCGGTTGGGCCGAATCCGGCCCCCGGGCCTTAGTTTGCCTACCCACAGTGTGAGTCAACGGGTGCTGGGTGCAAGACAGTGTTTGTTCCCCGCCACACGCCATGCCTCTCAAGAGTGCGAGAAGCCAAGAGTGCTCTCAGCCATTCCTCTGGGTGAGGAGGAGGGGGATCCCTCGCTCGCTGGTCCTTCTGGGGCCAGCAAACCTGACGAGAGGCGAAAGCGCCGCCAGAAAAAACAAGCTGGGACATGGGTCAAGGAGCACCGCCATCAAACTCCTTGTTGTCAGCAGGCTTGGTGTGCAAGCTATCGAAAGCAGATGTTGTGCCAGGAAGAGGCAGCTCTCAGCTCAGGAGAAGATGCAGCAACTTCAGAATGACAACAGCCAGAAGAACAACAGCAGCAGCAACAACAACTGTGGGTGCAAGTTTGTTTGCTTGTTGCATAGATTAGCAAAGAGTTGCATGAAGCTCCACACCCCTAGCTCACCAAAGCTCCTAGATTTTGCCATCCGGACAAGGCTACCGTATCAAAGGCAATCCTTCTGCATATTTAAATGTGGGAGGGTTTGTTCTGCTTATCTGTTTGTTTTAAAATCCACGAATTTGGCTTCTGGCATCATGCAGCTAGCATACAGAAGTGCCTCAGTGTTGCTACATCTGCTCATCTATCTATGACTGCATACCATACCTTTGAAACGCTTTCAGAGCCATGGGCATAGCTGGAGGGGAGGGGAGCAGTTGCCCCTCCTAAACCAAGTAAACAAATAAAATGCTTAACTAAAAGTAGGAATAATCAGAGTATTTGAAATTGAAATGCTTGCTGAGGTCACGTGGAAGATGTTGTGAAAGGTTCTCAGCAAATTCAAGAAAACCTGGATATTTTTTTAAAAGGCGATGGAAAAAAAGGTGTGTTCTTTGCAATTTTGCAACATATACTTGTTAACTGCATGGAAGGTACTCCCTGACGTTAATTTTTTATTTAGCTTCCCGGTTTTCAAATGACTGGAGATTTTGTCAGATTGTTCTGAGCACCTGGGGTCAAAAGAGAGTAATGTACAGTGGTACCTCAGGTTAAGTACGTAATTCGTTCTGGAGGTCCGTACTTAACCTGAAACTGTTCTTAACTTGAAGCACCACTTTAGCTAATGGGGCCTCCCGCTGCTGCTGCGCCGCTGGAGCACGATTTCTGTTCTCATCCTGAAGCAAAGTTCTTAACCTAAAGCACTATTTCTGGGTTAGCGGAGTGTGTAACCTGAAGCGTATGTCACCTGAAGCGTATGTAACCTGAGGTACCACTGTAAAACAATTGTTGATGAGATGTTTCATTCTGAATCTGCTCGACAGAGCCAGACAGAGGATGATGACAGGTTGGTAGCCTGCCCCCCTAACATAAATCCTGGCTACATCCATGTTCAAAGCAGATTCCCACTTCCCCACTCCACTCAAAGAATTCTGGACACTGTCTTTAATTTCATTTTCATTTCATTTATTCAATTTATACACTGCCCTATATCCAGAGGTCTCAGGGAAGTTCACAAACAAGACCATAACATATAAAATAAAGCCAAAAACAATGTGCCTCAGGGTTCTGTCCTCTCCCCCATGCTTTTCAACATCTACATGCAGCCGCTGGGAGAGATCATCAGGGGTTTTGGGCTGGGTGTTCATCAGTATGCGGATGATACCCAGCTCTACCTCTCTTTCAAATCAGAACCAGTGAGGGCAGTGAAGGTCCTGTGTGAGTGTCTGGAGGCAGTTGGAGGATGGATGGCGGCTAACAGATTGAGGTTGAATCCTGACAAGACAGAAGTACTGTTTTGGGGGGACAGGGGGTGGGCAGGTGTGGAGGATTCCCTAGTCCTGAATGGGGTAACTGTGCCCCTGAAGGACCAGGTGGGCAGCCTGGGAGTCATTATGGACTCACAGCTGTCCATGGAGGCGCAGGTCAATTCTGTGTCCAGGGCAGCTGTTTACCAGCTCCATCTGGTACGAAGGCTGAGACCCTACCTGCCCGCACACTGTCTCGCCAGAGTGGTGCATGCTCTAGTTATCTCCCGCTTGGACTATTGCAATGCGCTCTACGTGGGGCTACCTTTGAAGGTGACTTGGAAACTACAACTAATCCAGAACGCAGCAGCTAGACTGGTGACTGGGGGCGGCTGCCAAGACCACATAACACCGGTCTTGAAAGACCTACATTGGCTCCCGGTACGTTTCCAAGCACAATTCAAAGTGTTGGCGCTGATCTTTAAAGCCCTAAACAGCCTCGGTCCAGTATATCTGAAGGAGCGTCTCCACTCCCATCGTTCTTCCCGAACACTGAGGTCCAGTGCCGAGGGCCTTCTGGCGGTTCCCTCATTGAGAGAAGCCAAGTTACAGGGAACCAGGCAGAGGGCCTTCTCAGTAGTGGCGCCCTCCCTGTGGAACACCCTCCCAGCAGATGTCAAGGAGAACAACTACCAGACTTTTAGAAGACATCTGAAGGCAGCCCTATTTAGGGAAGCTTTTAATGTTTGATGTATTACAGTATTTTAATATTTTTGTGGAAGCCGCCTAGAGTGGCTGGGGAAGCCCAGCCAGATGGGCAGGGTATAAATAATAAATTATTATTATTATTATTATTATTATTATTAATAATAATAATAACCCAATTAAAAAAAACCAAAAGAGCCACAATCTAAAGGGGTTTTGGTTGTCAATAAGATCAACCAAAGGCCTGGTTTAAAAGGAAGGATTTTGCCTGGCACCTAAAAGTGTATAATGAAGGTGCCAGGTGAACTTCCCTGGGGAGAGCATTCCACAGACAGGGAGCCACTGCAGAGAAGGCCCTGCTCTCATGTTGCCACCCTCCGGAGCTCTCAAGGATGAGGCACATGAAGAACGGCCTCAGAAGATGATCTCAGGGTCCAGGTAGGTTCATATGGAAAGAGGCGGTCCTTGAGGTATTGTGGTCCTGAGCCATTTGTTAAGGGTGGCTGAGGATTGTAAATCTGTGAATAGTAAACTGCAATGCCCAGAATTATTTCAGGAAAAGAACGCGTTTCGAATGTGCTACTCCACCAGCCCAACCCAGAATCTCCAGGGACTCACCATCCATCCTTGAGTTCTACTGCTTCCAGATTTTAATGGGTAACATCCTTTAGCCAAACAGCAATTGGCTTTTGCTTTGCTGAGCCACCCACAGGCTATTTCTCAGACGCTGCGTATGGCCTGCAAGTGGAAGTCTGATTTCCCAGAATGGGCTTGGCTTTTGGACCGCCTTCTGTTTCTGTTGCTTAGTTCTCGGCCTCCTAGAGAGAAACCACAAATAGATGTGGATTAGCAACTTAAAAAGAAATTAATGATTACAAATCATTTTTCTTCTAAGGACCATGACGTGACAGACAAGAGGGTCATTGCTATTTTAATCTCAACCCCCACCCTGTGAGGAAGAAGAAGAAGAAGAATATTTCTTTGCATCAGCCACTAGCCAGAGCAATAAAACAAAACGTACCGAAGATAGAGGTAAAAACTTAACTATATAAAATACATTTTGGGACTTTACTTCAATAATCAAATAATAGATCTTATTCTAATTGCCCCCTGCTAAAAACTCTGTAGTTTTTGCTGTCACCTGATTATCTTGATCTGCTAAATGTAAGGGCATAGTAGCAATGGTTGAGTGACCCAACATGGAGAATAATAGAGGGTTAAAAATAACCTCACTCCTCAAATCCTTATAAAGAGTGCAGGCCAGATGCACATGAGCCACTGACTCAATACTGCCATCTCCACAGGGACATAACTGTTGTTCCAGCGGAATTTTTTGAAACCGACCCTCGATTCCAGCCGAAAGCAGTATATTCAATCTTGCGAAAGCACGTCTGTATTTTGGAATTGTTAAATTTTGCAAACAGGGTGCCAACGCGTCACAATGACTAGGTGGGAAATAATCATACCGTGGACAAAAAATTCCCTATCGTGGCCAATTTTTTCTGTCCCTCAAAATCATATAGTAAAGGTAAAGTAAAGGGAACCCAGACCATTAGGTGCAGTCATGACCAACTCTGGGGTTGTGGCGCTCATCTCACTTTATTGGCCGAGGGAGCTGGCATACAGCTTCTGGGTCATGTGGCCAGCATGACTAAGCCGCTTCTGGCGAAACCAGAGCAGCGCACGGAAACGCTGTTTACCTTCCCGCCGGAATGGTACCTATTTATCCACTTGCACTTTGACGGCTTTCGAACTGCTAGGTTGGCAGGAGCAGGGACCGAGCAATGGGAGCACACCCCGTGGCGGGGATTCAAACCGCCGACCTTCTGATCGGCAAGTCCTAGGCTCTGTGGTTTAACCCACAGCGCCACCCACGTCATATAGGCGCTGTCAAATTAAATTATTTGCTTTACCGAAACCCAGTCAATAAGTGTTGTGGTGATAAACTAGAAAAGCAAAGCTTTTGGTTGACAGTTTTAGTCCAAGCGATCCTGTGAGCTATATATATTAGCCTTGGCTTACTTCCTATTTCTCAGCCTAAGTGTAAGAATTAGAACTCTAGTTCCCATGGTTCAGTGTCCGACATGCTTTGCCATGGGTAGATAATGTGGTGTCCTCCAGGTGTTTCAGACTACAATTCTGATGATCCTTGGCCATCAGCCATGATGACTGGGACCGATCAGTGTAATTGAAGTCCATCAACATCTGAAGAGAACCATGTTGCCAAACCCACATGCTATCCACTCAATCAGTTTTCATTCCCTGTTCTTCCCACACAACCCTTGTTATAGTCCTATGGGGAAAACTGTGGACATTCACATCATTGACTCCATATCCCGTCATCCCCAGAAAGCATGGCCAATGGTCAGGGATGATGGGATTTGTAGTCCAGCAACATCTGGAAGGTCAGAGATGCCTCATCCTTGTGCAACAGCATGACAGAGGCTAGGAAAGTTGCTTGTTCCCTGCTGCTGGGCTGTGCTTGTTCCCTGCTGTCCATGGGCTTATCAAAAAGCCTTTTTTGTTGTTGTTGTTGCTGGAACAGTAATTAGCTCCCTCTGCCGTTTAATTTAAGCAGAGTTGGCAAGTAATTACAGGCTCACTATGTATATTTTGCTGTAGAGAGGCTTAGTTTGGTCAGAATCAATTACAGTGGTACCTCGGGTTACATACGCTTCAGGTTACTGACTCCGCTAACCCAGAAATAGTGCTTCAGGTTAAGAACCTTGCTTCGGGATGAGAACAGAAATCGTGCTCCAGCGGCGCAGCGGCAGCAGGAGGCCCCATTAGTTAAAGTGGTGCTTCAGGTTAAGAACAGTTTCAGGTTAAGAACAGACCTCCGGAACGAATTAAGTACTTAACCCGAAGTACCACTGTACACACTTCCAGAATTAATGCTAAACACATACTTCTGGTAAATTAGCCACCATAGCCACTAGAGGCCCGTGAAAATTTGTGTTCCAGGCTTTTTAGACTCATCTACTCATAGATGTGGATGCGGGTGGCGCTGTGGGTAAAACCTCAGTGCCTAGGACTTGCCGATCGTATGGTCGGCGGTTCGAATCCCCGTGGCGGGGTGAGCTCCCGTCGTCCGGTCCCAGCTCCTGCCCACCTAGCAGTTCGAAAGCACCCCTAAGTGCAAGTAGATAAATAGGTACTGATTTATAGCGGGAAGGTAAACGGCATTTCCGTGCGCTGTGCTGGTGCTGGCTCGCCAGAGCAGCTTTGTCACGCTGGCCACAAGACCCGGAAGTGTCTTCAGACAGCGCTGTCTCCCGGCCTCTTAAGTAAGATGAGCACGCAACCCCAGAGTCGGTCACGACTGGCCCATACGGGCAGGGGTACATTTACCTTTTACTCATAGATGTAGTCTATGTAGTCCAGGTGGCACTGTGGTCTAAACCACAGCGACAGGGGGAGCTCCCATTGTTCGGTCCCTGCTCCTGCCAACCTAGCAGACCGAAAGCACGTCAAAGTGCAAGTAGATAAATAGGTACCACTCTGGCAGGAAGGTAAACGGCATTTCCGTGCGCTGCTCTGGTTCGCCAGAAGCGGCTTAGTCATGCTGGCCACATGACCCGGAAGCTGTATGCCGGCTCCCTCGGCCAATAAAGCGAGATGAGCGCCGCAACCCCAGAGTCGGCCACGACTGGACTTATCGGTCAGGGGTCCCTTTACCTTTACCTTACTCATATACTATCTGAAACCAAATGGGCGCATTGGTTGCCAGATGTGAATTTTTCCCCCAGCTCAGAAATATCGTTCCCAATCACGCCCTCTTTCTGCCATGAATCCTCTGCTACTCTAGTACAGCAGAATAGTGCTGTATGAATTAATTTGAGTTACCCGAGTTTGTACAGTAGGTTTAGCTTGAACTTTCTAATATCATTTTATCAAAATTTATTCTCAGTTAGGTTTTGTGCCTCTCCCCTCGAGAAATTGTTCCTTATTGCTAGCACAACCATATGCACGTCAACTCAGAAATAAGGTTTAGTGGTTTTGATGCAACTTATTCAAAGCACATGCAAGGTAATAAGTCTCTGTGTAGAAAGGGGCATTTACTCCTGAGTAAATATGCACAGGATTATGCTGTGAGAGCAGCAATAAGAGAGAGAAATCAGATGTTCTCATTATATTGGTTTGTTAAGAGGTTTTAATAACAGGCAGTGAAAATCAGTCTTCTAATCAAAGGACCGTTCCACTGAAATGTCTTTTAGTGAAAATGAGATATATTTATGCTATCAATATGAAAGTCTTGAAAATACCAAAAAGGAAAAGTTTGAGGAAAAGGAAGGAAGATACACACAGAAAATGTTTAGACAACTGACATTATTTCCAGATAAGGGCGATGAATTAGTCCTGAATGTAAGGTCACTCACCTTACTATACAGCCACTACGGGTTCCATCCTATTTAATACCATTTTGAATTAAGTTTGGTTCACCTGAAGGTGACCCGGGACATTTTGTCCCAGTGGTTAACTGAGCGTTGAAGAAGCCAGCGATACTCTCTCTTATTTTTAAACCAATGTGCAGAAGCTCTCCTGGTTCTTGCGCCATAATCCAAAGTAAATAAGTTCCCTCTTTGATGTTCCCTCTTTGAAAGCAAATCTAATCTCTTAACTCTCCTTGTGCACGGATGCCGTTCTCTGCGCCTTCGTTCATTTCGCTGCCTTTTTCATCTTCCTCCATCCTATCTCATCCCCTTTGACATCCTCATGTGACTATCAGTAAGCCAAGGCTGATTTACTTACTGGCATTTTCTTCTCTGGTTAGTATATTATTTTAATACGCCCTGGTTTTGTCTGTCTTTCGGTTGCTACAATAGAAACCCAAGGATCTGTTTGCAAGCCGGGTTTGTTCCGCTTCCAGAGGAAGAAAATAGCTTGCTTGGCCTGCCCTGATTTAAAATATATTTTGATATTGTATCCTCCAGATGTTTCTGTTGGAAAGGTAAGCACAGGTTTGGTTTTAATGTGTCCACTGAATATATCAGTACCAACGGGTATGTTTATGCATTTGGATCAGGCCTGCTGACCAGCACCCTTTGCGCAACAGTGCTGTTAACTGCTGTTAACTGAACCTCTGCTCCAATTCTCGACTTATATCACAAGCACGACCCATCTGCAAATGAAGCTCTACGAAAGAGCGGACCAATGGGGAGATCTGGACAAGAAAATGTGACACATAATCTTATTCATGGAGTGCTTGAGGGCTTGAAGGGCAAGACGCTAACCATTATGGATTATGCTCTGGTTATCTCCCGCTTGGACTACTGCAACACGCTCTACATGGGGCTACATTTGAAGGTGACCCAGAAACTACAGCTAATCCAGAATGCAGCAGCTGGACTGGTGACTGGGAGTGGCTGCCAAGACCACATAAGACCTACATTGGCTCCCAGTTCGTTTCTGAGCACAATTCAGAGTGTTGGTGCTGACCTTGAAAGCCCTAAACAGCCTCGGCCCAGTAGACCTGAAGGAGCATCTCCACCTCCATCGTTCTGCCTGGACACTGAGATCCAGCGCCGAGGGCCTTCTGGCGGTTCCCTCAGTGTGAGAAGTGAGGTTGCAGGGAACCAGGCAGAGGGCCTTCTCGGTGGTGGCGCTCGCCCTGTGGAATGCCCTCCCATCCGATGTCAAGGAAATAAACAAATATCTGACTTTTAGAAGACATCTGAAGATAGCCCTCTTTAGGAAAGTTTTTAATGTTTGATGTTTGATTGTGTTTTTAATATTCTGTTAGGAGCTGCCCAGAGTGGCTGGGGAAACCCAGCCAGATGGGCATGTTATAAGTTGGCATCCCAAAGCAATTTACAATATTATAACATAAATTTAAAAAGGCCTCCAGGGGTGCCAACACAAGTCCACTCAGTGGGATATCATCTTCCTCTCTGCACCCTAACCTCCTGTGTACCCCCCAAATCTGTTCTGATTGGAGTGTTAAAGTACAAACTTTAAAAAAAGGGTTTTGTCCTCGCTTTTTGGAGAAACTGGTGCAAAAGTAGTTAGGAGAGCCAGATAGAGCCAGCAATATTTTTTTCATGGTTCATTGCTGGGAGCCCTTTGCTAATCAAATGCCAAAGAGATCATGCAGAACCAGGTAGCAAACACTCCTCCAGAGACATTTGTCAGGAAACCTCAGGAAATATTCAGACAACCAATGCTGCTTGTTCAGACCCAAAAAATCGGTGTTATCCAGAAATACCTGGAGCTGGGTGGCCACTGTGCTTTTTTTTTTTTTTTAATCCATGGAGTGGGAAGGGGTTTCTAAGTTCTGTTGTGGATCCTAACTCTTGAATATGTGAATGACATAGGAATGTTAACATAAAGGAAGCATAGCTGTCAACTTACAGATTTGAAAATAAGGGACCAGCAGCCTTGAAAATAAGGGATCAGCAGCTAAAATAAGGGATTTTCAGATCACAGGTATGTTCAACTTCTGAGCCCCTCCGAGCCAAAGGCAGAAAGCCCAGCCAGCAGCCAAACGAAGCCTCAAGCGGTGGTTCCCACAGCGCAGCAACCCGGCAAAGGGGATGCAGCAAGGAAAACCACCGTCACCTCTCCACTGGGAAGTGCTGAGCAAAGGCGAGTCCCCAGGCAACGCGGCCGGTTTGATTGGCACACGGCATGCAAGCTCCACCCCCCAGTCGTTCTCAGACTCCTTATAGGGTGAGAAACGCAGCCAAACAACACAGTTGGAGCCTCCCTCCTCCCTGGCCAGCAGGGAGGGAGGGAGGGAGAGGAGCTGCTTCCTTTGAAACCCGGGAAATTTAAGGGACATCATCAATAAGGGACAGCAGCGGGAAACGGCGCTGGGATAAGGGACTTTCCCGCCAAAGAAGGGACGGTTGACAGCTATGAAAGGAAGGCGGTGGCAAGACCAGATCAGGCTTTGAAGAAGATGAAATGCTGTTTCAGGATGCACCAGGCTTGGAAAACCATCTGTCCCCTGCCACATATAGTGCCGTGTGACCTCTTCAGAGTAAACAGGTCTCAGGCCAGTAATGTTGTTTACAGGGAGAGATACAGAAAGTCAAGAAGCTATATAGATTTCATTACAGGCATTCTCATTTCTTTGGCTCTCCAGATAAGTTTATTAGGGCTGCCAATAAATAACAGCTTAGTCAGCTCTCTTAATAGCTCATGCCAAATGGCTTCAAGCACAACATTGGGGGGGGGGGTTGTTCATACAAACTCTTTTCATCATTAACCCTTTATTAGTTCAAAGTCTGGGAGTAACTATAGTAACCTTGATTGAATTTAGCTGTTTTGCTCTTACTGCTGCTTCCTAGCTGCTAGTGGAGCAGCAAGTAAAACTGTTAGTACATTTCCAAAGCTAATGGTTTCAAATTGGATGGGGGGAAGTGTGTGTTGAGATTCCTGTGTTGCAGGGGACCCCCGGGACCCATCCATCTCTACAATTCCTTGATTCTATTATTCTATTTGGGCATTTCAGATATATTGAGGCACAGGGGTGTCTTCTTCTCCTTTGGCGATCACTCGTAGCCGAGTAAGATTGACTTCCATAAACATGGTTTTCACATATAGGTAGGTAGCTGTGTTGGTCTGCTGTAGTTGAAACAAAATTTAAAAAAATCCTTCCAGTAGCACCTTAGAGACCAACTAAGTTTGTTATTGGTATGAGCTTTCGTGTGCATGCACACTTCTTCAGATACCAAGGGGTGGCGCTGTGGTCTAAACCAGCTTGCAGATCTGAAGATCGGCGGTTCGAATCTCCACGACGGGGTGAGCTCCCGTTGCTCGGTCCCTGATCCTGCCAACCTAGCAGTTCGAAAGCATGTCCAAGTGCAAGTAGATAAATAAGTACCGCTCGAACGGGAAAGTAAACGGCGTTTCCATGCGCTGCTCTGGTTCGCCAGAAGCGGCTTAGTCCTGCTGGTCACATGACCAGGAAGCTGTACACCAGCTCCCTCGGCCAATAAAGCGAGATGAGCGCCACAACCCCAGAGTCATCCACGACTGGACCTAACCGTCAGGGATACCTTTACCTCCTGGACTGTTTTAACAGTGAGTTCGTAAGTGACTGTGGAGGACAATTCTGGATCCACACGTCCTTCCACAGTGGGGACACTGGTTACCGGGCGGGAGCTGATCACGGTGTGGATTTGCCACGCGTGCCTTCCTCTTAGCGTCTATCCAAGTACTGCAGTGATTTTTCAACCCATGTGCCGTGACACCCTGGGGTGCCTTGAATGATGGTCAGGGGCACTGCGGGCAACACTGAACTCTGTCCCTCTTTCTTCCCTTCCCTCTTCCAATGCCCTCTCGCGTTTCTGCCTCCCAAAGGCTTAAACAGCTGTTTGTTGCAGCAGCCCTGGCTATAAGCGTCACAGATGAATGGTGCCTCTGGGGCTGGGCAGGGGGTCCTGGTTGCCAGGAGCTGAGGCGGCTCAGAGACCATGTTTGTGTGTCCTGTGGCACCCTCAAGGAAAGGGGAGAGAGGAGGCTGAGGGAACACTCCACAAGGGAGGGTGTTCAAAAAAGAGTGAGAGGCTCTTGAGTGAGGGAAACACAGGCCTGGGCACTCACAAAATTGCAGCAGAAATGTGAAAAATTTAAGATTTATGGGTTGGGGAGGAATGAAGAGAACCGAAATGTAGAGATCCTCCCATCTCTAGAGGAGTGATTGATCCTTATCTCACCTGCCTTTGTGTTCTACCACACTGGCTCTGTCAATCTAATCAGAACACAGGGAAACAAAGTCCTCAAATATATTTCTCGTTCTGCTTACCCAAAGAGGCGGACTGAGCCAGACACTAAAACATACTTGTCGTACAGCTGCCCACGATTGCTTCATGGTGTTGCAATGCACTTACGGAGCACTCACTTTATCTCTACCGTGTTATTGTGATTCACCCAGTGCTTCATAAATAGCTGCCTGTCTTCCAGACTTCAAGGCATCGCTTTGTCATTAGCCTGGGTGTGTGTCCCAAAAAACTACAGTGGTACCTCAGGTTACATACGCTTCAGGTTACAGATGCCTCAGGTTACAGACTCCGCTAACCCAGAATTAGCACTTCGAGTTCAGAACTTTGCTTCCGGATGAGAACAGAAATCACGCAGCAGCAGTGGGAGGCCCCATTAGCTAAAGTGGTGTTTCAGGTTAAGAACAGACCTCCAGAATGAATTAAGTTCTTAAGCCGAGGTACCACTGTATTCTGCAACAATCTAGATCTTCAAGATGCAAAAAGCTTTCGCATAGAACCTCTCTCGACACTTAGTAAGTAGCGTGTCTCACAGACCGAAAGTAGGATTTTGAATGTCGGAATCAAAAGTTTACCGTGGTTTACCCCAGGTGGACACACACCTGAACTGCCATCACTGCCCCCAAAGTTTCCCCAACTTTCCTGCCGCCTCATCCTAGTGCCACTTCCATTCTGCCCTGCCATGTGCCAGCAATACTTGATGACATCAATTGTTAGAAGAGTACAGGTTCAGTGTACAGGTTCAACGGTAAAAAAAACCCTGGACGGTTAAGTCCAGTCAAAGGGGACTATGGGGTTGCAGTGCTCATCTTGCTTTCAGGCCGAGGGAGCCGGCGTTTGTCCGCAGACAGCTTTCCGGGGCATGTGGCCAGCAGGACTAAACCGCTTCTAGCGCAACGGGACACCATGACGGAGCGAACGGAAATGCCGTTTACCTGAGCTCTTCCCTTAACAGGGAAACAAGGTCAGAGTGTGGTTGACTTAAATATTACAACAACCTTTTCCCATCACTCCCTTCTCCCTTGTGACCTCCTAGCTACTCCATCAGGTCCGGGTTTCACCAGCTTCCATTAGACTGGGGTCCTACCAAGTGGGAAGGGGGAACCATGGACACACTGATGGGAGAAGTCCAACAACCTCTGGAGAGCCTCACAGAATGCTACCCCGCTCTACTCTACAGGGTGAGCTTCCCCAACCTGGCGCCCTCCAAGAGGTTGTTGGAACTCACATTCCCATCATTTCTCTGACCTTTGCCCATGTTGGCTGGGGCTGATAGAGCAAATAGCAGAGCAGTTAGTTCAGCACAGAGAGGTGTTACATAACAAAATGTCTGAGAACTGCTGTTCTTGCAGGAAGGATTGGGTCATGCTAACCAGTTTTCCCAAAGGTCACACGTCATTCTGGGAAACAAATGGCTATCTTGGCACATGGGGTAGGTCTGGGAGCTACGGAGTCTGGCCAACTCACGAGAGAAGTTCCTCCATTTGTTAAACGAAAAGGCAACGTTATCTTCTTGCATGTGTGCTTATCTTAATATCTTTTGATCATTGTTGATGGTTGACGTAAGGGCCTTTTACTTCCGTCAGATTATTCAGCAAGTGTGTGTTCAAGCCTGTTGTCTTAAGTCACCATTTCCTGAATCTAAAACTACAAATTACAGTGGTACCTTGGGTTACAGACGCTTCAGGTTACAGACTCCGCTAACCCAGAAATAGTACCTCAGGTTAAGAACTTTGCTTCAGGATGAGAACAGAAATCGTGCAGCGGCGGCAGTGGGAGGCCCCATTAGCTAAAGTGGTGCTTCAGGTTAAGAAAAGTTTCAGGTTAAGAACAGACGTCCAGAACAAATTAAGTTCTTAACCTGAGGTAAAGGGACCCCTGACCATTAGGTGCAGCCGTGACCGACCCTGGGGTTACGGCGCTCATCTCGCTTTATTGGCCGAGGGAGCCAGCGTACAGCTTCTGGGTCATGTGGCCAGCATGACTAAGCCGCTTCTGGCGAACCAGAGCAGCGCACGGAAACGCCGTTTACCTTCCCGCTGGAGTGGTACCTATGTATCTACTTGCACCTTGACGTGTTTTCAAACTGCTAGGTGGGCAGGAGCAGGGACCGAGCAACGGGAGCTCACCCCGTCGCGGGGATTCGAACCGCCGACCTTCTGATCGACAAGCCCTAGGCTCAGTGGTTTAACCCACAGCGCCACCTGCGTCCCTACCCAAGGTACCACTGTGCAAAGAAAGAAAACCAGCTGTTTGGAAACTTTTTTTTTTTTTTTTGTAAATGGTGGCCGTGGTGCTTAGAGTATGCCACCACTCACAGGAGACATTTTAGACTTTGGGGAAACGTTCTTGCCCTCTGTGTCTCCTGAGCAAGCTTAAGAGCAAAGGCTTGGCTTCACTCTGTCTGAAGAAAGAATGTCCCCCCCCCCCCAATATGCAGGGGTGGAGTTGGTGAGACTCCAATTCCCATCAGCTGCAGCCAGCCTAGCAGATGGTCAGGGATCATGGGAGTTGTAGTTCAACATCTGGAGGGTCAACCCCCTCCCCCGCTGTTCTGTCTGATTTCCCTCCGAACCCTGGGAAGCAAAAGGATGGGAAGGGGAAAAAACACAAGAGCCCTTTCAGTGAGGTTGAGTGAAAGCTGCCAATTCCCTCCTCATGGCTTGTAAGATATCTGGTGAAGAAGTATGGTGTCCTGGCATTTGCTGTGACGAAAAGTCCAGTCTTGGGCAAAGACAGGAGATAATCTGGGGGAGAAGTCTAGAGAACCAGGTGGAACTCCAGAAATTGGCTATTTCCTTTTTCTGCATTCCCAGGTGCTAGCAAGTGTTAACCCAATCCCAGTGGATGCTTTTTTCACCACAAACTGAGTATGAACTGTATCCTGACCTATTTGCTAGATGCCTTCCCCATTCCGCCCCCAAGTTCCCTCAGCATATTTCATGAAATAATAAAAAAAGTAAGAAGAATTTCAGAGGGACCAAGGTGGCTTGCTGATCAGGTGGGTTAAACCTAAGAGTCTAGGACTTGCCAATCAGAAGGTCAGTGGTTTGAATCCCCGCGACGGGGTGAGCTCCCATTGCTCGGTCCCTGCTCCTGCCAACCTAGCAGTTCAAAAGCACACAAGTGCAAGTAGATAAATAGGTACCGCTCCAGCGGGAAGGTAAACGGCGTTTCTGTGTGCTGCTCTGGTTCGCCAGAAGCGGCTTAGTCATGCTGGCCACATGACCCGGAAGCTGTACGCCGGCTCCCTCGGCCAGTAAAGCGAGATGAGCGCTGCAACCCCAGAGTCAGTCACAACTGGACCTAATGGTCAGGGCTCCCTTTACCTTTAAGTAGAATTTCAGCTGACTGGAAAGAAACATCCATGTATGTACACACACACACACACACACACACGGTACTTTTTTTCAGACTCAGTGTGCTCTAAAAATTTATACTGAAGGAAGATAAAGGAGTCCTGCTGTTGAAAATGTTACTGGTTTTCAAACATGTATAATATTGCTTTTTAGATACAGGTAAACTCTCAAAGCAGTTTGTTAGTATTACAAAGAAACATCAGGATTAAACTTGGTGTTCAGGCTAAAAAACTGAGAATGGAGGGTGGATCTGCTCCACAGAAAGTGGGAAGAATTTCTCTGCCTTGCCTAATTGTGGGGCAAATTACATTTTTGGGGCAGCTGTCTCCAAAACCATATCGAGGCCATCCCCAGGGAGATTGTGGTTTCTTCCTCTTAATCATCTTCCGGCTCCTCTTTAATCTTCTTTTTCTTTTTCTTCTTCTTCTCTGAAGTCTGGAAAAAGAATAAGCATTGTTACCCCTCTACTGCCAATTATGAAATATACAAAATTCAAAATTAGGAAAATTGATTTGCATCTAAGGGCTTTTCCCTTGAGATGCGAGCAGCAGAGGCACGGTCCTATTCTGCTCTCTGCTAATCTCTTTAGACGGAGAGGCTCACGAGAACCGCAGGAATCCATGGTTACCATCAATATGACCCTAATGAAATGAGTCAACAGCACTTCAGCAAGGGAAGAGAAGCTTTCATCTCTAAGCATCTCAGCAGAACAAAGCCCTTCTCCCTCCATTTACGGAGAAGTTTAAATGGAGGCACGATGCTCGCCAATCAAAACGCAGCAGCGTGGGCCATACCTGCTTCCAAAATAGCTCCTCCTCGGAACTGCGCCACCGGGACCGGGCCGCTGCTATGCGACGCCGAGTGCATGCATGTCAATGCATGTGGCTTGTGACGCACATGAGGCTCAAGAGGGTCGTTCCTGCCCCGGCAAGAGCTCTCTGGTTCATCAAAGCCTTGAACGGCTCTGCAGAACGAGAGGCTGGAGGGTTGTGGAATAAGACATCGCTACAGGGTACATAAAGGGACGCGGGTGGTGCCGTGGGTTAAGCCACAGAGCCTAGGACTTGCTGATCAGAAGGACGGCGGTTCAAATCCCCGCGACGGGGTGAGCTCCCGTTGCTCAGTCCCTGCTCCTGCCAACCTAGCAGTTCGAAAGCACGTCAAAGTGCAAGTAGATAAATAGGTGCCGCTCCGGCGAGAAGGTAAATGGCGTTTCTGTCCGCTGTTCTGGTTCGCCAGAAGCGGCTTAGTCATGCTGGCCACATGACCCAGAAGCTGTACGCCGGCTCCCTTGGACAATAAAGCGAGATGAGCGCTGCAACCCCAGAGTTGGTCACGACTGGACCTAATGGTCAGGGGTCCCTTTACCTTTACAGGGTACATAAGCAGGCAATTGTCTTTTTTCATGAGGGTGGGCTCCACGCAATTCTGACAAATGCATAAAGGTATTTAGGAAAAGCGCTGTTTCCCCATACGCTCTGACATTCCAGATCGGAGGTCTGCAAACTTTTTCAGCAGGGGACCTGTTCACTTTCCCTCAGATCTCTGGAACGGGGGGGGGGGGGGGGCTATAATTTTTTTTGGGGGGGGGGGGAATGAACGAATTCCTATGGCCCACAAATAACCCAGAGATGCATTTTAAATAAAACCACACATTCTACTCATGTAAAAACACACCAATTCCCAGACCGTCTGCGGGCCAGGTTTAGAAGGCGATTGGGCCGGATCCGGCCCCAGGGCCTTAGTCTGCCTACCCACAATATTAAAGATATGTAACCCCTTGAAAGAATTAATTAGGCCTAGGACTAAATTAGGATTAAATAAATAAATAAGAACATGTACGATAAGAAAAGTTAGGAAATATGATTATGACTGTGATATGGTTTCATGAAATAATGATATTGGAAACTGCTATATATAATTACTAAGAAATTCAGATGGAAGAGATTAGAGGAAGCCAAGTAATACCTTTATGAAGATGGATTTTAATTAATTAATTAAGTTTTAGTTTATGTAGCGAGTTGATGTATTTTATGTTTCATATCCTTTTCTCTTTCCCCCCCTTTTATTATTGTTTACTCTCTCTTTTGTTATGCTTTTGTATGAAAAATAATAAATATTATTGGGGGGGGGGGGGGAAATAGTCTGCCTACCCATGACCTAGATCATACAGGTTTTTTAACTCCTGCAATTCAAACAGTAAGCATTCCTAGTGTGCCCATGTTCATTCAACCCTCCAACAAGCGACTGACAAACCGAATTATGGATGTGCAGCTGCCACAAGTTTTCACTACAGCAGCATACGTCATCTTGGACAATTTGAAGCATCTTACCTCGACTGAAATGCTAGTTGATGGTTCTTCTTCTTCCTCATCCTCTACCCAAGCAGATTCTTCCTGAGCTTTCGTCTTTTTCTTCTTCTTCTTCTTCTTGACAGGTTCCTCCTGCTCTTCATCTTCCTCCACTGTGGGGAAAATTATTATTAATATTATTACTGTATCCTTAATCCGTAGATCTCAGGGAGGTTCGCGACATTAACATACAATATGAAAACGAAACAAAATGAGAACAAAAACAAACTAATAATTCCCCCCACGACACTTTTAAAAATGCCGACCAGCCAAACACCTGGAAGAGGAACAGTTTTCAACTGGCACTGAAAGGTGTATAACGAGGGCGCCAGCAGAACCTCCCCAGGGAGGGCATTGCACAAATGGGGAGCCACTGCAGAGAAGGCCCTGTTCTCGTGTTGCCACCCTCTGGACCTCTCGGGGAGGGGGCACACGAAGAAGGGCCTCGGATGATGATCTCAGGATTGGTTCATATGGGGAGAGATGCACCATCAGGTCTGAAACCTCAAGCACTGACAGAAGAACCGTCTACATTACTTACAGCGAGTGAGATCGGAAAATATAAACTGTATGGAAACAATAATACTAACTAAAGCCTTTGTTCTTTGAAATATTTGGAAGAAGACAAAAGACTCTCCTGTGACATACTATTTAATTGGGATCCGACATTATGGGATAGACCGAGTTGCAGAGATAAATAGTCATAGGGGGAGGCCAGCTCTTAATCTGTACTTCAAGTCCGATTTGGCAAACCTCCCCTGGAAAGATTAATGTTTGGTGCAACTTGTCTGAGAAAATTAATGAGCAAACGCTTAGATTTCATTGGCACTGAGAGAAGATGGCGTCTGCCACTAGAGAAGGACTTTTGGATTGATTCAGCATAAACACCAGCATGTGAGGACATACTGCAAATAATAGACTTACCAGCTGCAAAAAAAAAAAAAAAAAAAAAGGGGGGGGGAGTCACACAAATTTCACACAGAAGTATATTATTGTTCACTTCAACTCGCCTGTGGAAACAACTCAGAGGCCATGAAAGAAGGAAGGATAACAACAGGAAGATTTAAAGAAGGAACTATTAGAAGCTCAAGGCAGTAGAAACATAAGATGATTGGACCCCACTGAACTTGAAGCATGGGAAGCCCCAACAAAAATTTATAATTTGGCAAAATATTTGGACTTTATCATATGTATTTGTATAATTTGGAATATTCAATGTGATTTGATTAGATTGTTAAAATGGAAAACTTAATACAAATTATTATATATATAAAAAAAGAAACCTCAAGCACTGACATGGCTTCCAGGTAAAGGTTTTAAATCACAGCGGCATTCAAGGTGCAGAAGAAAGCAAAAACTTAACATTCCAGGGGGATCTAGCGTTAGGGATGGCTGCAGCTCAGTAGAAGAGCTTCTGTCTTGCAAGTTGAAGTGTCCCAAGTTTCCACCCCTAGCATTTCCAGGCAGGACTGGGAGAGACCCACCTAAAATCCTGTACAGTCACTGCCAGTCAGTGTAGATTGTACTAAACCTGATATGGATTCCTCTCAGCCATGAAGCTTACTAGGTAATCTTGGGCCAGTCACTATCTCTTAGCCTAACCTACCTCACAGGATTGTTGTGAAATGGGGAGGAATAATAATAATAATTTATTATTTACACCCCGCCCATCTGGCTGAGTTTCCCCAGCCACTCTGGGCGGCTCCCAATCAAGTATTAAAAACAATACAGTGGTGCCCCGCAAGACGAACGCCTCGCAGGACGAAAAACCCGCTAGATGAAAGGGTTTTCCGTTTTGGAGGCGCTTCGCAAAACGAATTCCCCTATGGGGTTGCTTCGCAAGACGAAAAAAATCTTGCACCCCCCCGCGGGTTTCCCCCCGCTTTTTTCGCCCTTTTCTTAAGCCGCTAAGCCGCTTATCAGCTGTTCCGCTGATAAGCCGCTTAACAGCTGATCGCTGGAAGCCGCTTGACAGCTGTAGCGCTAATCCGCTAAGCTGTCAATGGGCTTGCTTCGCAAGACGAAAAAACCGCTAGACGAAGAGAATCGCGGAACGAATTCTTTTCATCTAGCGAGGCACCACTGTACAGCATTAAATGTTAAAACCTTCCCTGAACGGGGCTGCCTTCAGATGTCTTTTAAAGATAGAATAGCTACTTATTTCCTTCACATCTGAAGGGAGGGCGTTCCACAGGTTGGGCGCCACTACTGAGAAGGCCCTCTGTCTGGTTCCCTGTAACCTTACTTCCCGCAATGAGGGAACCGCCAGAAGGCCCTCGGCTTTCTGTACACCATGTACACCACCTTGAGATCCTTGGAAGATAAAGGTGGTATATAAATGTAAGAAATAAAGAAGAAGAAGAAGAAGAAGAAGAAGAAGAAGAAGAAGAAGAAGAAGAAGAAGAAGAAGAATTTATATACCGCCCTATACACGGGGTCTCAGGGTGGTTCACAGAATAAAATCAAGATATAAAACCACAAAATACATAATAAAAATAAAAAACAACCCAATAGCGCCCCCCCCAAACCCCCACATTTTAAAAGGGCATAGGAGGTAAATCAGGTCAACCAAAGGCCTGGTTAAAAAGGAACATTTTTGCCTGGCGCCTAAAGCTGTATAATGAAGGCGCCAGGTGAACTTCGCTGGGGAGAGCATTCCACAGACGGGGAGCCACTGCAGAGAAGGCCCCGTTCTCGTGTTGCCACCCTCCAGACCTCTCAAGGAGGCGGCACACAAAGGAGGGCCTCAGTAGATGATCTCAGGGTCCGGGTAGGTTCATATAGGAAGAGGCGGTCCTTGAGGTATTGCGGTCCTGAGCCATTTAAGGTTTTATAGGTCAAAACCAGCATTTTGAATTGGGCCCTGAAATTAACTGGTAGCCAGTGCAGTCGGACCAGGATCACAGTAATATGCTCAAACCGTCTTCTTATGTTCCCCCAACTCAACTCTGACTCCATTTGAAGAAGGAATATATCAATATAAATAAGAATTAAGTTGGTATACAATATTTTGGACTATACCGTTCTGTCTTTGGACAAACACTGCCCCTATTCTATTAGACCCACTTATGAATAAAGAGCCTTTGGGTGGAAAACACCCATCGCTTTTAGCCCGGA
Organism: Podarcis melisellensis; assembly: GCF_964234715.1. Taxonomy (NCBI): domain Eukaryota; kingdom Metazoa; phylum Chordata; class Lepidosauria; order Squamata; family Lacertidae; genus Podarcis; species Podarcis melisellensis. The sequence continues at coordinate 125,136,319 of NC_138528.1, read as the reverse complement.
GGACTGCGGGCAACACACAGCATTCTGAGTACCAAAGCTACAAAACTCCACTTAAAAAAGGATGTTTTCAGCCAACAAAAACTAAAGCCTCAGGCTTTGGCAATCTGTCAAGAGAGGGAGAATTGTGAAGCTGAACAGACCATCGCCGTGGAGATTTAGAGGACAGTGGGTGGGTTTGGGCTCGGCACTCGTTCCGACATGGGGAACTCTTTAAAAAGCACGTATCCTGCCCTCCTGATTTGCGTGTAATCACTCTAGATAGGTGGTTATTGACGAGAGCGACAGTACGGCAAACAGAGATGCAGGGTGGCTGTTTCTTAACAGAGTTCTAAATGAGAAAACTCAGACTAGATGGATGACTTTTCTTCTTCGCAAGCTCCTTTGGGCTAGGAGCCTTTTCCTATGCTGATGACACCCAACTCTATCTGTCGACGGATGGACATCCTGACTCGGCCCCAGACACACTGATCAGATGTTTGGAAGCTGTGGTTGGATGGTTACGTGGGAGCCGGCTAAAGTTAAATCCTTCGAAGACAAGAGGTCCTTTGGCTGGATCGGGACAATATGGGATTGGGCGGGCAACTCCCATCTCTTGCGGGGGCGCAATTAGTGCCAGCGCCATCCATTAAAGAGTTTGGGTGTAATCTTCGACACCTCCCTTTCCATGGAGGCGCAGACTGCAGCTATAACAAAGGCGGCATTTTTTCATCTCCGCCAAGCTAAGCAGTTGGCTCCTTACCTCTCTTGCCCTGACCTGGCCACTGTGATCCACGCAACGGTCACCTCCAGACTGAATTATTATAACTCACTCTTTGTGGGGCTGCCCCTGAGACTGACACAGAAACTCCAGCGGGTGCAGAATGCCGCAGCAAGACTCCTTATGGGGTCCTCTCTGTGGGATCACATTCACCCGGTGCTGTATCAGCTGCACTGGCTACCAGTGGAGTACAGGATCAGGTTTAAGGTGCTGGTTTTAACATTTAAAGCCCTATACGGCCTAGGACCCTGGTACTTATGGGACTGCCCTCTCCTGGTATGTCCCACGGAGGACCCTACGGTCTTCAAACAAAAACATCTTGGAGGTCCTGGGCCACAGGGAGGTTAGGCTGGCCTCAACCAGAGCCAGGGCTTTTTTTGGCTGTGGCCCCGATCTGGTGGAACGCTCTGTCACAAGAGACCAGGGCCCTGCAGGACTTGACATCTTTCCGCAGGGCCCGCAAGGCAGAGCTGTTCCACCAGGCCTTTGGCCAATACACAGTCTGACCCCCTCCTTTGGTAATCCTCACAGAACTCTAGCCCAAGGAGGAGGGCAGGATATAAATAAAATATCATCATCATCATCAACAACAACAACATCATCAAAACACCGCAGCAGTCTATTGGCAAACCCAGCCCAGAAGGGGCTGTCACCAATTAAAATAAAAAGGTGGCAATTCGTTTCTGCAAGTGAAGTCAGCCCATCACATTCCTTGCCCACTGAACGTGCCCAGTCCTGGGGGTATTTTTTTGCCGGGAAAGAAGAGTAAGCCGTTCCCCCCCCTCCATTTTGATGAAGGGGTGGGGGAAGACTGTTGTGCACAACAGACAATGAATTATTTTGATCCCTCTATGGTCGTACCTTGGAAGCTGAACGGAATCCGATCCGGAAGTCCATTCAGCTTCCAAAACGTGGCTTCCGATTGGCTACAGGAAGCTCCTGCGGCCAATCGGAAGCCCCGTCAGACGTTTGAGTTCCAAAGAATGTTTGCAAGCCGGAACATTCACTTCCGGGTTTGCGGCGTTCAACAGCCAAAACGTCTGAGTAAATTTACTGACTATTTGAAAAGTAATTGTGATGATCAGACTACGTTTGTAGGTTTGCAAGACGTTTTGTGAGGTGAATTATTGGAACTATTGCAAAAATGGATAAAGGGGAGGATGGTTAGTTAAGATAATTAAAGGCAATATGAATTTAAGAAATGCATAAGAAGTGACAAAAAACGGCGGATCATCAGAGGTGCTGATGGAAGTAAAAAAAAAAAAGACTGCATAAGTTGTGAAGTTTTGTGGTATGTATTATAATTTATATGTTAAAATTAATAAAAATTATTTTTAAAAAAGGTTTCCTTTGGGCTGTTTGGAAGGTACTCCCCCCCCCCCCCGCTTTAGGGACTTATCCTGCGAAGGAGTTTTTGTCTTTCTCCAAACCTGATTGATCTCCCCACCAACACCAGCTCCACACACACAAAACGTTTCTTTATGTGGCTCTTGCTGCTTTGGCTACAAAATGCCAGGCACTCTTCCCAGAAGTTTGGAAGAGGCAGAATGGAAGATGATTTGCGGAACCTTTCAAGCCGACCGGGAAGCCCATCAAATTTGTTTCAGGCTACACAAAGAGAGCATAGTGGCGATTCCAACGGCCGGCAGGGAAACCATTTTACAAAAGTACATTTACACAAAGGAGGTGGAAGCCGATCAAGTGACTTCAGACGCAGCTAAGATTCCGGAGGCACAGCAACTAACCTTTGATTTCTACTATTTTCGCCTTCTTTGCTTTTCCTGGGCCTGCTGTCGTCGTCTCCTCCTCCTCGTCTTCCAGTTCACGTTTGCGCTTTCCTGAGACCGGAGGAAGTGTCGACTCCCCAGAAGGGTCGTAGGTCTTCACTTCACTGGAATGACAAAAGGAGTGTTGTTTTGGTTTTTAAAAAATGCAAGGAAAAAGCACGAGAACCGAAGATCATGCCCATCTTTTCCTAGCCTGAATGACTTTGGGCACTGGTTTTCAACCAGCGAACCGTGGGATGTCTTGAAGGATGGTCAAGGGCGCCGTGGACAACACTGGCCTCTGTCCCTCTTTCCTTTTCCCCCTCCTCTGATGTCCTCTTGCATCTCTGCCTCCCAAAGGATTGTGTGGTTGTTTGTATATGTGTGTGTGTGTGTGTGTGTGTGTGTATATATATGTGTGTGTGTGTGTGTGTGTGTGTGTGTATTTTATATATATATATGCGCGCATTTGTATGCATATGCATGCTGTATTAATTTTGCAAACAGAAAAACAATCAACGACAATGATCCAAAATCAAAATGAGGAGAACAAGGAAAAGGAAACAAAGAAAGGGGGGGGGGGTGATATTTGTCCAATACACAAAATCATTTAAGGAGTACAAACCATAATTTGAATATTCTATATATAAAGTTTCTAGAAAGAAGTTACCTTCATATTTCTGCTTTTCTCTCTCTTTTTCCCTTACAGTCACATTCTTTCTGTTCCTCTAAACCGGTTATATGTTTTTTTGACTTCCCTCTAACTCTTTCTGGCTAGTACACTTCTCTTACACTTAAGTAATCTGTATTCAATTATTTAAAAACACACACGGAATTTCCCTTATATCTGTGAAATTAGTCTAGGCACAACAAGTGTTGTTATTGGAACCATATTTTGGAGATAATTTTTAAAGTAATCCCATTCTTTTTTAACCTTGTCTCCTGAATGATGTCTTATTAGTTCTGTCATTTTGGTTAAGTCAAGGTTGGTGTTAACTCGTTTTTCCAATATTCCAACATCCTGGCTGCTGTTGTTGCGTAAAGAAGCACTCTTTTATTTTCTTTTTAACTTATTGCACTCTTATAAGCACTCTTTTATTTTCTTTTTAACTTATTGTTAAAATGCCTAATAAAAAAGCTTCCGGTTTCTTTAAAAATGTATGTTTTAGCAGTTTGAGAACCAAGGTGCCACTGTATTAAACAAGTGGTGTTCTATCCACTATGGGCTGGTATCTGGACTCCTTCGGCTCATAATGCACAAAAGTTGTATCATTAATCTGTATTAAACTAAAACGCCACCACCAAGGTAAGGAAAAAAAGAAGAGAGCTAGCAACGAGCCAAACATGCAACCTGAGACCCAGCTTGCAGCAAGCAAGGGTTGCGCTGAGAATATTGAGAATGTTTCCACCAATGCAGGAGACAGTGAGGAAAAATTAAAACCCAAGCATTTGGGAAGCAAAAGAAAAACAAAACAAAACATACAACTACCAACCTCTTGTGCTGATATTTGTCTGCCCTGGCCAAGGCTTTTCCCGTGCCACTTATCCGTCTTATCTGAGGGGGAGAAAGACACAGCTATGAAGAACAAATGACTGATGATAAAATGTTGGCACAACATCGCTAAGAAGAATTAAGGTTGTCATAAGAAAAAGCAGGCTGGAGTGAACTACTCCTAATAACAGGGGAACCACGGCTTTTCCCTCATGGAAGAAACACAGGCTGGGCTAAAACAGCCTCTGCAAGCCTGATGTTCTGCAGATGTTCGGGGCAACAACTCTCCCCAACCCCATCATTATAGGGTCTGGCTAAGGCTGATAATGTTGTAGTCCAAAAACATCTGTAAGGGTGGGCTGAACTATTTGGATCTCCTTCCACTGGGCGGTTAACAGCAAATCCTAGGATTTCCATGCCTTCTTGTGAGACACCAGTTCCATATCCCAGAAGAAAAGGAATTATGAAACAGCGTGGCTGAGGAATGAGCGAGTCGAGAGTCAACCACAGCCACCTGGTATGTGCAGAACGAAAAGTTCGGTGCTTTGTTCAGGATTCCATGCTGTGTGAATGAACCAAGCCAAGATCTAGCAAGGCTTTTTCCTTCCTGCTCCTGTTGCAATTCCCACCCCTCATGCTTTCAGGAGTTCTCCAAAGTCTAATGTTTCTCCTGCTCTGGATTCTGAACTTCCCACCCCCATAGGTGGGTCATCTTGATAGATCAGTGGGGGTCACCCACCTGATACCAGATGGCCCATTTTCTCCTTCATAATGCATCTTGAGTTTGAGCTGTGTTGCAAAGGAAGAGCAAAGCTGATCAAGGTAAAGGGACCCCTGACCATTAGGTCCAGTTGTGACCGACTCTGGGGTTGCGGTGCTCATCTTGTTTTATTGGCCGACTAAGCCGCTTCTAGGGACGTGGGTGGCGCTGTGGGTTAAACCACAGAGCCTAGGACTTGCCGATCAGAAGGTCAGTGGTTTGAATCCCCGCGATGGGGTGAGCTCCCGTTGCTCGGTCCCTGCTCCTGCCAACCTAGCAGTTCGAAAGCACATCAAAGTGCAGCGGGAAGGTAAACGGCGTTTCCATGCGCTGCTCTGGTTCGCCAGAAGAGGCTTAGTCATGCTGGCCACATGACCCAGAAGCTGTACGCCAGCTCCCTCGACCAATAAAGCGAGATGAGCACCGCAACCCCAGAGTCGGTCACGACTGGACCCAACGGTCAGGGGTCCCTTTATCTTAAGCCGCTTCTGGCAAACCAGAGCAGCGCACGGAAACGCCGTTTACCTTCCCGCCGGAGCGTATGTAACCTGAAGAGTATGCAACGCAAGGTACCACTGTAACTCGAGTCCTAGCCTCCAGAGCAGGAGAAAACAAGCTTGTTCCCTCTTCCGTGTGATAGCTCTTGAGATATTTGAGGATGGCTGTCATATCTCCTGTCTCCTCTTTTTCAGGCTAAACATACCCAGCTCCTTCAACCATTCTTCATAAGGCTCGGTTTCCAGACCCGATAGCCTTGGTTGCCCTCCTCTGCACACCTTCCAGCTTCATCACTAGACTCTATAAAGCACTTTAGGCAAAGTGTGAGGACTGCCGCCGCCACCGATAAGCATCCTTTTTGTAAACCATCCTGAGACCTTCGGGTATAGGGCGGTATAGAAATAATAATAATAAACCACATAAAATTGTCTTTCCATGTTTTTGCAGGCTCACCCCTTTCTCCTCCAAGTGCCTCAGCCTTGTCTCGACTTTCAGCCTGTTTTCCGCTCCCATCTCCGCGCTGCTCGAGTCTCCGAGAGCATCGTAACGGATAGTCAAGGCTGTTTTAGCTGCCAGCATTCGTGAGATCTGGAAAGAAAAATAAAATTAAATTAAATACCCCCCCCCCAATGAAACCAAGCTGGCGGTTGACTTTGCCCATGCCAACACAGGTTAGCACAAAGGAAACTTCTACTCATAGTTTAAGGCAACGATGGATGAATGCTCACAAAGGTCTCCTTTGTTGAAAATAACAAGCTGCTTTTATAACAGTGAAAGCCTAGTATTTCAAAACAAATACATAACTTTAACCACGATTAAATAGAGTAACCCATTGTTTTTCCTTCACTGAAATATTTATAAATCATAAATCAGAATAGGAATACCATAGGACGCCATTATGTATAAGGCAGCCTCTATTTTTTTTTTAACCCAAAATTAAGAAATCAGTATTTCTTAATCAGTACCTACAGGACTGCCTCTCCTGGTATGCCCCGCAGAGGACCTTAAGGCCCACAAGTAACAAGATGGTTAGATTGGTCTCAACTAGGGCCAGGGCCTTTTTAGTACTGGCCCCGACTTGGTGGAACGCTCTGCCACAAGAGACCAGGACCCTACGGTATTTGACATCTTTCCGCAGGGCCTGCAAGACGGAGCTGCTCTGCCTGGCCTTTGGTTTGGACTCTGTCTGACCCTTATGTTTCCCTCCCCTTATGGTTTCGATTTATGGGCTACAACTAAAAAGAGGCTGCATTTTAAATTGTATTTTAACCCGTATGTTAATTAACTGTTTTTTCTTTTTCTTTTAGATTTTATTCTAATTTTATTGGTGTTAGCCGCTCTGAGCCTGGTTCTGGCTGGGGTATAAAATAATAACAATAAATCATCATCATTATAAATTAGGGTTGCCAAAACCACGGTGGCTGGTTGACAAGAGCAGCAGTGGCAGCAGCAGCACTGGTAGGGGGTTTTTATGCAAGCTATTCTTCCTCCTCCTGCTGCTTGAATAGTGGAGCTGAGCACCTCTTTCCGGTGCTGCAGCCACCGAACAAACAGTGATAGCTACTGAGTGAGTGCCGTCTTTGGCTCGCAGGGCCGCTGGGTGAGCTCAGCCAGAGCCAGCTGGGCTCCCCTCGCTCGCAATGTCCAGGGACGATCGGCGGCTGAAAGTTCTTGAGCTTTCTGGGGGGGGGGTGAACGTCCTAAAAGTTGTTAAGCTTCTTTTTTGGTCTGAGTCGGCAAACCGCAATTCGCGCCAGAACCATGTGTACCATCTGTGTATAAGATGAGCACCAATTTTTGGCTGATTTTTTAAAAGCAAAAAACAACAACATCTTATACACAGAAAAATATGGTCTGTTGCTACAGGAACAGATAAAAGAACACACAAATAAATATATATTTATTTTACACGGGAAGACACCCGAGGACACCAAAACCTGCATTCCTGTACCCGTGAAAATCTACGAAAGCATATATATATATATATATATATATATATATATATATATATATATATATATATATCAATATCAGAAAGGACTTCCATATAAGCAAGGACGGGAATTCAATTCATGAGGCTATCATGAAATTGAATCAACTAGGGTGTTTATTGTTACTATTTATGATATTTCAGCTCCATTTTCAGGTTCCCTTTCTGCTTTTGCTTCCAATAATATAAAAAAGAGACATCACCTTGCCAACAAAGGTCTGTAAAATTAAAGCTATGGTTTTCCCAGTAGTGATGTATGGAAGTGAGAGCTGGACCATAAAGAAGGCTGATCGCTGAATAATTGATGCTTTTGAACTATGGTGCTGGAGGAGACTCTTGAGAGTCCCATGGACTGCAAGAAGATCAAACCTCTCCATACTGAAGGAAATCAACCCTGAGTGCTCACTGGAAGGACAGATCGTGAAGCTGAGGCTCCAATACTTTGGCCACCTCATGAGAAGAGAAGACTCCCTGGAAAAGACCCTGATGTTGGGAAAGATGGAGGGCACAAGTAGAAGGGGACGACAGAGGACGAGATGGTTGGACAGTGTTCTCGAAGCTACCAGCATGAGTTTGACCAAACTGCGGGAGGCAGTGGAAGACAGGAGTGCCTGGTGTGCTCTGGTCCAGGGGGTCACGAAGAATCGGACATGACTAAACAACAACAAATATAAAAAAGCCACAAGGCAGAAAGGGTTTGGAGAGGGGTGTCACCCCAGAAATCTGGAAAATACCAAATTTAGACTTACAATGAAGCCTGACTAGAGACAAAGTCAAATGTCAAAAGTCTTGGTTCCTTAGATACCTGTAGATGCAGGTTCAAGGAATCACAAAGGAACATGTGTTTTAGAGAACCTCACCTTTCCTTTGTTCTTGGCTGTCGTCTGCCCCACAAGAGAAGCGTGATAGATCAGACCGAACTTGGGTGTGTCGCGTTTAGTCTTCAGTGCTCTGAAGAGTGCCTTTTCGGCTCCCAGGATCTGGACCGTTGACGCCGGGTGCTTAGCCAGGTTCAAGAGAGACCCTGCGTTAAGAAAAGATGCAACAGGAGTTTGAAAGAATTAGCAGCCTTCGAAAGAGGACTCGGGCAAAAGAACCAAGTTTCAAGCTTTATATACCTGAAGGAGGTCTCCACTCCCATCGTTCAGCCCGGACACCGAGGTCCAGCTCTGAGGGCCTTCTGGCGGTTCCCTCACTGTGAGGTGAGGTTACAGGGAACCAGGCAGAGGGCCCTTCTCGGTGGTGGCACCTGCCCTGTGGAACGCCCTCCCATCAGATGTCAAAGAAATCAACCACTACAGTGGTACCTCGGGTTAAGAACTTAATTCGTCCTGGAGGTCCGTTCTTAACCTGAGGTACCACTTTAGCTAATGGGAACTCCCACTGCCGCACGATTTCTGTTCTCATCCTGAAGCAAAGTTCTTAACCCGAGGTACTATTTCTGGGTTAGCGGAGTCTGTAACCTGAAGCGTATGTAACCCGAGGTACCACTGTATTGTACTTTTAGTATTCTGACAGGAGCCGCCCAGAGTGGCTGGGGAAATCCAGCCAGATGGGCAGGGTATTAATAAATAAAATAATAATAATAATAATAAAAACAAAAACAAAAACACCAGCCTCTGAAAGACAATCTTGCAGAAGAGAGATGGTGGCAAACCAATGCTCCTTCACTTGTTATTGGACTTCCATCTACAGGGCCACAGGTTAGCTACCCATGCCATAGAAGCCAATACATACTGTATTTTTCGCTCTATAGGACACACTTTTCCCCCTCCAAAAATTAAGGGGAAATGTGTGTGCGTCCTATGGAGCGAATGCAGGCTCCTTGGCTTTAGTGATAGCAACTCCGGAGGCTTTGCATTGCTTTCGCTGAAGCCGACCCCTCTCGCTCTCCAGGCTTCAGGGATAGCCCCCTTAAGCCTTCGGAGCGCAGCGCAAGTTCCCACTGCGTTCTGGAGGCTTCAGGTTCCTTTCGCTGAAGGCAGGAGAGTCTTGCTCTCCTGACTTCAGCAAAAGGAACCCGAAGCCTGAGGAGCGCAGCAGGAACTTGCGCTGCGCTCTCCAGGCTTCAGGGATAGCCTCTTTAGCCCCGTGCAGCCTCTCCCTGCCGGAGAGGCTGTGCACAGCCATTGCGCGGGGCTAAAGAGGAAGCCAAAACAGCGAGCGGGATGGATGTGCCATGAGCGGATGGATGAGCGGGATGGATTGTGTCATGGCCGCGCGCAACCCCTCTGGCAGGGAGAGGTTGCGCACAGCCTGTACGCTGCTCTTTGGGGCTGGCGGGGGGGAAATAATATTTTTTTCTTGATTTCCCCCTCTAAAAACTAGGTGCACCCTATGGTCCGGTGCACCCTATGGAGCGAAAAATACGGCAATCTGGCAATCAGCAGTAACATAATTCAACCCAGGTTAATCTGCCTTGCAAAATGAGTCCAATAAACGAGGCTGAGTTTTACTTGGGGGAGGCAGCCGAGGAGAAGGAACTACAGCAGAGCCCAGAAGATGTCTCAGAAGAGGTAGTGACTAGGAGTTGCCTTCATGTTTCGAGATGAAATCAAGCAAACTTCAGGACAAAATCATCACCGACAACTTCTAGGCTTCTGTTTCGCAGACACCAAAAGTCTCTAGGTTCACAAAGCCGGTCTTGGTCAATGGACTTGTGACCTTTTGATGCTGTGAAGTCCAGGACAGTTAAGCGCAACACGTCTCTCCCCCCCCCATTGCGTCAAGCTTACCTGCGTGAGCGATGAGTCTCGCTCCCACCAGCTCTCCCACCATGACCGTCAGATTAGGCGCAATGGCCATCATTCTGTTTTTCAGATAATCGTACAGCTGTGCTCGATAGTCCGATATCTCGATTACCTGAAATATGAAACAAGGTTGGTCAAGGCCTGCAAAATTCAAGGAAGAAAACCTGGCAATTGTTATTAAGGAAATGATTATTCCTTCCAGTAAACTACAGCAGAAAAGTTGTCCAAATAAAAGTTAACTTATTAAACCTCTCAATAATAATAAAATAATAAAATTTTACTTATATCCCGCCCTCCCCAGCCCAGTATAATCAAATCAGTATTTTCTTATATAACTGTAGAAACTACTCTGAATGAATGATGAAAAAGCCAGCTCTTGCCAACAGTCCTTCAACTAAGAAAGGAAAGTATAATGGGTTGGTGGTACTTTGGCATGTTTAAAGCCAAAACAGATTTGCCACCTTGGCAATACAGAAGAGGAAGAGAAATATTTTGGTATCTGAATATAAGTTGCAGCCATGCTTCTGCTGCAAATCTCAGAAAAACTGTTCACATTATGCCGACTTTAATGTCTTTAATTTAGCTATTCGAGATGGCATCAGAAGAGGTAGTGACTGTGCGACCCTCATGGTTTATACATCAGGGAAAGCATCATCATCAAAATCATCACTGCCATCAAGAATGTTGGCCTGAAAGGCTTTCCAAAATTGCTTCTTTAGGATTTACTGCCAGTTAGGCTGGATCACTTTAGATTTAAAACAGAATTAGGCTCAACTGAAGTGGCAATAAGGCCTTTTACACAGGCTGCACATCGACTGTGAGCAACGCTGGAGGTATGGGCTTTGACTTAAATCGCTGTTTTCGTTTTGGACCAGCTATGAAGTGCAAATTCCAAAGCCAACCATCCTCCCCAAGCGAATGTCAGAGGAGTACAGTGGTGCCCCGCAAGACGAATGCCTCGCAAGACGGAAAACTCGCTAGACGAAAGAGTTTTCCGTTTTGGAGGTGCTACGCAAAACGAATCTCCTATGGGCTTGCTTCGCAAGATGAAAATGTCTTGCGAGTTCCTGCGGGGGTTTTTCCCTCCCCCCCCTTTTTCTAAGCCGCTAATCCGCTTATCCGCTAAAAGCCGCTAATAGCGCTAATCCGTCAATGGGCTTGCTTCGTAAGGCGAAAAAACCGCTAGACGAAGAGACTCGCAGAACGGATTCTTTTCGTCTTGCGAGGCACCACTGTAAATCCATAACGCAAATATGCCAATGAAACAAACTTTCGACAAAACGACACCACCATCGTCATCACCTGGTCACAGAGATGTTGTATGTTGCTGATGTCTTCCTCTGACACCTCAGTCCCCATGGAGATTTCTGCAGCTGCTTTCACCTCCTCCTCAACCTCCTCAGGGAGGGCCTCAGACAGGTCAGAACAGGCAAAGTTTTTTCTGTCTCCTGGGAAGCAAATAAATAATAATAATAATAATAATAATAATAATAATAATAATTTGTACCCCACCCATCTGGCTGGGTTTCCACAGCCACTCTGGGCTGCTTCCACAGAGACCAAAAATACACTAAAATGTCACACATTAAAAACTTCCCTGAACAGGGCTGCCTTAAGATGTCTTCTGAATGTCAGGTAATTGTTTATCGCTTTGACATCTAATGGGAGGGCGTTCCACAGGGCGGGCGCCACTACCGAGAAGGCCCTCTGCCTGGTTCCCTGTAGCTTTGCTTCTCGCAATGAGGGAACCGCCAGAAGGCCCTCGGCGCTGGACCTCAGCATCCGGACAGAACAATGGGGGTGGAGATGCTCCTTCAGGTATACTGGGCCGAGGCCGTTTAGGGCTTTAAAGGTCAGCACCAACACTTTGAATTGTGCTCGGAAACGTACTGGGAGCCAATGTAGGTCTTTCAAGACCGGTGTTATGTGGTCTCAGCAGCCGTCCCCAGTCTAGCTGCCGCATACTGGATTAGTTGTAGTTTCCGAGTCACCTTCAAAGGTAGCCCCACGTAGAGCGCATTGCAGTAGTCCAAGCGGGATATAACTAGAGCATGCACCACTCTGGTGAGACAGTTCGCGGGCAGGTAGGGTCTCAGCCTGCGTACCAGGTGGAGTTGGTAGACAGCTGCCCTGGACACAGAATTGACCTGTCCCTCCATGGACAGCTGTGAGTCCAAAATGACTCCCAGGCTGTGCACCTGGTCCTTCAGGGGCACAGTTACCCCATTCAGGACCAGGGAGTCCTCCACACCCGCCCGCCCCGTCCCCCCAAAACAGTACTTCTGTCTTGTCAGAATTCAACCTCAATCCATTAGCCGCCAAAATACAGTTGTTACGCCCGCTTCCTGTTACGTTCTTTCAGGATATGTCACACGACAATCCGGAAGTACCGGAAAAGGTTACTTCCGGGTTTTGCCGCTCGCGCATGCACAGATGCGCAAAATGACATCACGCACATGTGCATAAGTGGCGAGTCGCAACCCGCGCGTGTGCAGACGTGGGTTGCGTTCTTTTCATGTTGTGAACAGGCCTCCAGAACGGATCGCGTTCGCAACCAGAGGTATCACTGCAAAGGAGTTGGAATGAACGGCAAGCCGTGACAGAAGCCAAGTTTTAAAACATTTAACATCTATTTGCTTATGAACATATATGCCGAGATGACTTATGACGTAAGGGGGAAATAGTTCTTAAAAATTAAAAAACAAAACCCTGAAGATACGATTTAAAAACGTGGTAAGACAAACAGCTAAGGCAGAGCCCTTTCCATTCAACTGCAAAAGCTTGTCAAAACAAAACTGTCTTCAACAGGTTCTGGAAAGCATAGATAACCGGGTGCCTGTCTTATCTCAAGTTGCCAAGAACTTCTCTAAACATGGTGTCATAGGGTTGCAGAAAATCAAACATGGGAGCAGATGGGCTCTTCAAAGTCTTAATCAGCTGTGACTTTGAAGAACACTTCTCCACCACAGACAGGCAGCTGTGTTTTTCCACATTATACTTACCGTATTTTTTGCTATATAAGACTCACTTTTTCCCTCCTAAAAAGTAAGGGGAAATGTGTGTGCATCTTATGGAGCAAATGCAGGCTGTGCAGCTATCCCAGAAGCCAGAAGAGCAAGAGGGATTGCTGCTTTCACTGCGCATCGATCCCTCTTGCTGTTCTGGCTTCTGAGATTCAGAATATTTTTTTCCTTGTTTTCCTCCTCCCAAAACTAGGTGCATCTTGTGGTCTGGTGCGTCTTATATAGCGAAAAATACGGTAATTTGAAATAGTAATCTCTACAGCGTGGTGTTAGTTCCCATTAATGTAGAATTTGTGAGTGGGCCGATGACAGTGAGTTATTATCGGCTCTTGTTCTACATTTCTTTTGGTTTACAACTCCAACACAAAAGAAAGGAAACTGTACTATGGTTTGGTTACAATGTTAAGCCAAGCCAAGCCAAACCATGGCTCACCATGAATAAGCGTGTTGGGAGAAAATCACAACCACTTAGCTCCTCTCTTGCCACCAGGAACAAATTCATGGTTTGTCTCAGTGTTGTGCCTAAACCCAGGGTTGTAGTTTGCCTCGATCCAAACAAACCATGAGTGGTAATCAGAGGATAAGAACTTTGTTAACGCTCGTGATTTTTCTGGAGCAAAATAAACCACAAGCCTTGGTTTGGACACACTGCTAAACCAAACCATGGCTTAGTTTAACAACAACAACAATTTATTATTTATACCCTGCCCATCTGGCTGGGTTTCTCCAGCCACTCTGGGCAGCTTCCAACGTAAGATCAAAAATACATCAGAAGAAAAAAAGTTTCTGTTAATATGGCGGCGGCGGTAGCAGCAGAAGTGAGGGAGCAGCAAAGTGGACACCATTTTTTCTCTGTGCAACAGCTAGATTTATTAGCCATGGTAAGCCATAGATTTGCTTAGCATTCCATGCTCTCTCTTCATTGCTCTTTGGTATTTTTCATTGCGCAATTACTGAAGAATTCTATAGAATGTAGGCAATAGCAGGACTTATAAATATAGCTATCAAAGGTAAAGGGACCCCTGACCATTAGGTCCAGTCGCAGATGACTCGGATTGCGGTGCTCATCTCGCTTTACTGGCCGAGGGAGCCGGCGTATAGCTTCCGGGTCATGTGGCCAGCATGATTAAGCCGCTTCTGGCTAACCAGAGCAGTGCACGGAAACGCCGTTTACCTTCCCGCCGGAGCGGTACCTATTTATCTACTTGCACTTGGATGTGCTTTTGAACTGCCAGGTTGGCAGGAGCAGGGACCGAGCAACGGGAGCTCACTCCGTTGGGGGGATTGGAACCGCCAACCTTCTGATTGGCAAGTCCTAGGCTCTGTGGTTTAACCCACAGCACCACCCGTGTGCCAATGTAGCTTTTACTATTGCTATTATTATTATTATTATTATTATTATTAGAATGTAATACAGTGGTACTTCGGGTTAAGTACTTAATTCGTTCCGGAGGTCCGTTCTTAACCTGAAACTGTTCTTAACCTGAAGCACCACTTTAGCTAATGGGGCCTCCCGCTGCTGCCGCTGCACGATTTTTGTTCTCACCCTGAAACAAAGTTCTTAAACCGAGGTAGTATTTCTGGGTTAGCGGAGTCTGTAACCTGAAGCGTATGTAACCCGAGGTACCACTGTACTGCCCTATACCAGGAGGTATCAGGGTGGTTCACAGAACAAAAATATAAAACCATAAAATATATAATCAAAATAAAAACAACAGCCCAGTAACACCCCCCCCCCAGGACCCACATTTTAAAAGGGCATAGGATATAAATCAGATCAACCAAAGGCCTCTCATAAGGAATGTTTTCGCTTGGTGCCTAAAGGTGTATAATGAAGGCACCAGGCGAACTTTGCTGGGGAGAGCATTCCACAGGAGGGGAGCCACTGCAGACAAGGCCCCGTTCTCGTGTTGCCACCTTCCGAACCTCTCAAGGAGGCGGCAAACGAAGAAGGGCTTCAGAAGATGATCTCAGGGTCTGGGTAGGTTCATATGGAAAGAGGCAGTCCTTGAGGCCCTGAGCCATTTAAGGCTTTATAGGTCAAAACCAGCACTTTGATTTGGGCCCAGAAACTAACTGGTAGCCAGTGCAGTCGGACCAGAATCGGGATAACATGCTCAAACCGTCTTGCTCCGGGGAGCAACCTGGCTGCTGAATTCTACACTAGCCGAAGTTTTCAACTGCCTTCAGAGGCAGCAGTGATAGATGTTGTGCATTGTGGATCTCAAGCATAAAAAGGATGTAATGTACAATTTCAAAGGCAGTGAATACGCCACAATGTGGCCGATATGCAGCTGTGGTGTTCCTGCTTGAACAACACACCTCTTATTTTATCTCCTCCCTCCTGCAGCCCCCTGCTCACCCCCAAAATCTGCTCTGGAGGGCTGGGGAGATGTGTGGGGGCTGCAGGAGAGGAAGGCAAGTCCTACTGCATCTACTGGTGTGATGTGGGATGGCGCCTTTTATCTAAGGAGCCCAGCACTACTCACCAATTTTCCGCACACATTTACAGTAGGTTAGATTATCTGTGACGATTTTGCCCAGTTCAGGGAAGTGCCACCCGTACCATTCTCGACAGCGCATTATATAGTTGTTCAGTTCTTTGTCCAAGTCATCAAGGAGAGCTGCGGTAGACAAACACAAAAGACACGAGCTCAGTTTCACTTTAGAAACTAGACTTGAGCTATCCTAGGATCTCAGGGAAGAAACGTACTGGCCTGGTTTCTACATAATAATAATATAATAACAATAACAACAGTAAATTATTATTTATACCCCACCCATCTGGCTGGGCTTCCCCAGCCACTCTGGGCGGCTCCCAACAAAATATTAAAATACAGTAGTCCGTCAAACATTAAAAGCTCCCTAAAGAGGGCTGCCTTCAGATGTCTTCTAGAAGTCTGGTAGTTGTCCTTCTCTTTGACATCTGGTGGGAGGGAGTTCCACAGGGCAGGTGCCACAACCGAGAAGGCCCTCTGCCTGGTTCCCTGTACCCTCACTTCTCGCAGCGAGGGAACCGACAGAAGACCCTCGGAGCTGGACCTCAGTGTCCAGGCAGAACGATGGGGGTGGAGACGCTCCTTCAGGTATCTCACATTAAACCATAGTTTAGAAATGCTCAGGACTTAATCCACACTTCTCTTCTGCTGGGAACTAAGCTATGGTTTGGCTTAGTTATGCGCCAAGCTGAGCTCATGGCTTGCTTCTTTTCAAATCCCGAGCTGTAACCAAAGTTTGTTCCCAGTTTATCACTTATGACTTGTTTGCTGAGGAACAAAGCATGACTCCGAATTCAGATATAATGCTAAGTAGGAACCACGGCTTATTTCCTAGCAGAACAGGGGCAAAAGGGACAGGGGCAAGGAGCAAAGTGTTTGCGATTTTAGCTCCATGCAATAGCAGATTGCACATTCACCTTTAAACCATAGTTAAGTTTAATTGTAGTTGAAAGAGACTCGTGAACAAGAGGAAATCCAGAAATCTTGCGACACTTGCACCCATTAAGATCAACAACGGGGTAATAGCCAATTATACAAGTCACTCCAAATACTAGCAGGAGGAACGGTGCAAAAAGTTACCATCACTGTTAGAAAATACCCATTTATCTGTTTCCTATTTCCCACACATGGAAAAAAACAACACCCACACCCATTTGTCAGTGGTGCATAATAAATAATAATAATAATAATAATAATAATAATAATAATAATAATAATAATTATTATTATTATTATTAATTTTATTTATATCCCACCCTCCCCAGCTGAAGCCGGGCTCAGGGCGGCTAACAACAATAAAATAGTACAACATTCTAAAATCATTTCATTATAAAATTAATTCTAATAATAATAAATTTTATTTAAATTTAAATAAAATTTAAATTTTTTTATTATTATTAATAATAAATAATATCACTATCAGGGGCTGCCACACCTACTTACTTTGCTCACTCACCCCATCCAGCTCACCCTAAACCAAAAACACCCCGTCCCCTTAGACCAGGAATGGGCAAACATGGCCCTCCAGATGTTTTGGGCCTATAATTCCTATAATCCCTGACTACTGGTCCTGTTAGCTAGGGATGATGGGAGTTTTAGTCCCAAAACATCTGGAGGGCCGAGTTTGCCCATGCCTGCCTTAGACCTTGAAGAAACCACAAGGACCTTCCCTTTCACGTTTCCCCAACCACCACCACCACCTACTGGCAGCCACAGAAACTGCAGCTTGATGAAACACTTATCATTGAATTATACGGTATACCTAATAAATAAATGTAGCCCTCAGCCCCATTCCCTAGCTACCTTCCATTGACAATGAGAAGCTGTTTCTAACTCACACAGTCATCTCATCCTCGGAAAGAAAAGCCCAAGACTATAGGCTCTTGCTGATCCATATTCAAAAATCCTAGCAGAGAACCAGGTAACGTAGTGGTTACAATATCTAGAAACAGCATCCTTCTGTGGCTATTGAAGGAGGTTTGCCTCTCACTTACTGCTGTTATTTTAACAGGCTGATTTGGTCAGATTTCCAGCAATCATCTGACACAGTGTGGGGGTGAGTGGGATCACATAAGCCTCTCTAAAAACCGGGTGAGAAAAACTGAATTTGCTTTGGCAGTCACAACAAAAAACCTTTTACGCAAATAGAAAGCATTTAAATGTCTTGCTGGCCCACGTAGCTAGCCCAAATTTATGCTAATCACTGGCCCTGCACCTCCCTCCTCTTGACTCTGACATCACCCTGAGCTATGGAGGAAAACGGGAGTAACTGAGAGCCATCCTGACTTATTCTTGTCCCCAGTTCCGAGATAGGCTTGGCTCCTGATCCTTCAGAAGGGTTGATAGAAAACAAAAATACACTCTACAGAGGCAAACTAGGTAGCAGAATGTTTGTGGCCACTGGTACAGTCGTACCTTGGTAGCTGAACGGAATTAGTTCTGGAAGTCTATTCGATTTCCAAAACGTTCAGAAACCAAAGTGCGGCTTCTGATTGGCTGCAAGAAGCTCCTGCAGCCAATTGGAAGCCCCGCTGGATGTTCGTCTTCCATAAATAGTTCACAAACCAGAACACTCACTTCCAGGTTTGCAGCATTCAGGAGGCAAAATGTTCGAGAACTAAGCTGTTTGACTTCCAAGGTACGACTGTATTAAGAATTCAAAAGCTGGTGGCAGACATATCAAAGTATTTAACTTCCAACCATACTCACAAATAGCTTGGACGATCATGGTATCAACTTTGTCTGGGCTGAACTTCAGCTTGTATCGGGAGAGGCTGAAAACAGACATGGATATAAACATTATATACAATAATGCACAGGACACACAGATTCTCCCCCCCCCCAATAATACAGTGGTACCTCGGGTTACATATGCTTCAGGTTACAGACTCCGCTAACTCAGAAATAATACCTCGGATTAAGACTTTGCTTCAGGATGAGAACAGAAATTGCGCGGCAGCAGCGGGAGGCCCCATTAGCTAAAGTGGTGCTCCAGGTTAAGAACAGTTTCAGGTTAAGAACGGACCTCTGGAACGAATTAAGTACATAACCAGAGATACCACTGTAATTATAAAGGCATTGCTATTGACTGCAATGGCGTGTTCATCTTTGCTGACGGTGCAGCAATTAATCCTTTCCCTTTTCATTTACTGACTTGTGTTTTTACAGGCAAGAAGTCTAAGGCAGAGAGCCGTGAAAAGCGGCTCTCCGTGTTTGCTCTTCGTATTACTCCCTACAGGCACAAGTGTTTCAGCGAGTTGGAAGAAACCCAGCAGAACTGAGAACAGGACTAACTTGTAAAAGTTACTGTATTTTTCACTCCACAGGACGCACTTTTTCCCTCTTAAAAACTAAGGGGGAAAGTCTGTGCGTCCTATGGAGTGAATGCAGGGGGGAGGCAGGCAGGAAAAGCCCCCAAGAGCTGCACACAAGCTTTGCGCGGCTCTTGCGGGCTTTTCCCCAGGAGGGAGAAGGGACCCTTCTCCCTCCTCGTAGAAAAGCCCGCAGGAGCCGTGCGCTCCTTAAAGGGTGCGCGGCTCCTGTGGGCTTTTGCAGGAGGTGGGGGAATTGCCATAGCTGTGCGCAGCCTCTCCAGCCGGGAGAGGCTGCGCAAGGCTAAAGAGGAAGCCAAGGCAGCGAGCGGGATGGATCGCGCTTGCTGCCTTGGCTTCTTTAGCCACGCTTCTTTAGCCATGCTGGAGAGGTTTAGCTCCCAGCTGGAGAGGTTGTGCGGCTATGGCAGAAGCCAAGACAGCCAGCTGGATGGATCCCGCTCGCTGTCTTGGCTTCTTTGCTCTTTGGGGCTGGGAAATAATATTTTTTTTCTTGATTTCCCCCTCTAAAAACTAGGTGCGTCTTGTGGTCCGGTGCGTCCTATAGAGCAAAAAATACGCTAACATGTACAAGACGCTGTAAGTAGATGCTGGGGTCGAAGCGTGCCATTCCACTTCGCAGGAAACGGTATCCTCCGGGGGAAAGTTATACAGAGCATAGAAACGAGCAAGTCGGGGCTGGCAAGACGTCTGTATTACCTGTGTGCCAGGCCTAAGCACATAGCTGCCATCTCCCGCGATGGAAGGCCAGTGATCAGCCCTTCCATTTGAGAACGGATGCCTCTCATCAGTTCAGTGACCATTGGGCTGTGCAGGCAACTTAAGTTCAGTTTCTCCTGCAGGAGGGAAAAAAGGTGATCCCCATTTTGATATTATTGCAACAACAAATTTGTTTACTGTTGAACAGCAGCAGAACCTAAGAAAGGTAAGGTAGCCCAACGCTAACCCACAAGCAGGGCTATCTGGCAGTTCCTTGAAGTGAAATAACCATTGAGAATTCTTATTTAAGCAAATTGGCAACCACTGTTGTACCAACTTAGCCTTTTAGATAAAAACGAAGGCACTAGCTTTAATGTTGACATTAATTCAAACCTTTCCCTGTTAACCTTTTTTTAATCTCCATACTTCTTCACAAGTCAAGAAGTAAAGATAGCACAAGACACAGGAGATAGAAAAAAAAATATCCAGAAAAATGTGGCCCTAACAATCTATTACTTTAGTCCAGTGCATTATCAACAAAGCTTATTTAGAACTAGTACAATCGTACCTTGGTTTTCAAACAGCTTAGTTCTTGAATGTTTTGGCTCCTGAATGCCACAACCCCCAGAAGTGACTGTTCCGGCTTGTGAACTATTTTTGGAAGCCAAACCTCTGACGGGGCTTCCACGGCTTTGGTTTCCAAACGTTTTGGAAATTGGACAGACCTCCAGAATGGATTCCGTTCAACTTCCAAGGTACGACTATACTTGAATTCACTTGTTTTCCTCTTCCCTCCCTACATCTTTTCCTTCTGTATCATGCCTACTACAACAGAGGTTCCCAAACTGGTGAGCTTCATTCAGGTGGTCCACGACATCTCTGTGGATTTATGGTTGACGCATTAAATATTCAAACGGATTTGTAATTGTCTTTTTAATCTGGTAATGGCTATACTAGAATCCAGAGGGACGCAGGTGGGGCTGTGGGTTAAACCACAGAGCCTAGGACTTGCCGATCAGAAGGTTGGAGGTTCGAATCCCCGCGACGGGGTGAGCTCCCGTTGCTCGGTCCCTGCTCCTGCCCACCTAGCAGTTTGAAAGCACGTCAAAGTGCAAGTAGATAAATAGGTACCGCTCCGGCGGGAAGGTAAACGGCGTTTCCGTGCGCTGTTCTGGTTCACCAGAAGCAGCTTAGTAATGCTGGCCACATGACCCGGAAGCTGTACGCCGGCTCCCTCGGCCAATAAAGCGAGATGAGCGCCGCAACCCCAGAGTCGGTCACGACCGGACTTAACGGTCAGGAGTCCCTTTACCTTTTATGCTAGAATCCAAGTCTAAAGGCAAGGACTGCCTTGGTTTTTAATCTGTATGCAGCCCTTAGTAAATGTAGGTACCCTGTAATCAGTATATAATCATAATAATCATGGTCAGCGAAAAGCATGGTCCCAGAATATCAGTACCAACAAATCAAGCATCAACAGTCATCACCGATTAATTTACATTAAGCACACATCATTTCTGAATGCAGTGAAAAGGAAGATATGCAGCACAAACTCATTGTTCTGGAGCTATAAAGAAGACTAGCACAGGCCTTGAGAAACCACCTCATCTGAACACCACATCGCCAGGGCACATAAAAACCAGAACTTACCTTTATTACACCTCCCAGTTTGGCATCTGCTACGGCCAACTGTTCGTGTGCATCTTTGGCAACTATCTTCTTTAAGATTTTCTTTAAGTTCTTGTTGATCTTGCCTTCCACCAGAGCAGTGGATGCTTAAAGGAGAAAGCACATCATTGTAAAAAAAAACCCCTGCAGACTGTCTAACATTCCCAGCCTGGCAAAGTTCATAATGGAACAAAATATGTACTAATACCGGCCACCCACCGAACTTTATCTGTTGTCTCTGTGGCAGTGACCAAAAATTGGGGATTCAGTTCTACGAATGAAGCATCAGTGAAGGAAGCTGGCTTTTACTCCCTCCAATTCTAAGGCTGCAATCTGCTATAAAATCCCACTGAGGTCACTGTGTTAACACATTCAGATGCAGGCAAATTTGCTCATCATTCGTTTAGGAATTGTCTGGGTGGCTAGCACAGAGGCACACCATATTGATTACATTAATTTGCCCTGGTTTATAAAGACGTATTCATCTGGAGAAGGGAATGGAAGCACATTTTCGTAAGCTACATGAAAATTAGTCCCTTCCTACCACCAACTGCTGATGTGCCCCAAACACAGTGGTACCTCGGGTTACGTACACTTCAGGTTACATACGCTTCAGGTTACAGGCTCTGCTAACCCAGAAATAGTACCTGGGGTTAAGAACTTTGCTTCAGGATGAGAACAGTAATCGTGCTCCGGCGGCGTGGCAGCAGCAGGAGGCCCCATTAGCTAAAGTGGTGCTTCAGGTTAAGAACAGTTTCAGGTTAAGAACGGACCTCCAGAACGAATTAAGTACTTAACCATGGGTACCACTGTAACTTGCATTAGCAGGCGGGATGTGTGGGGGTTTCTTGTGGACTTAATGAGTAATATTAAGTTTTAAAACACACTAGAAAAAAGTCAGCTACTCTCACAGCTAATGATTCTAAGCTTGCCAGGAACAGATCAGCCAGCCACCAAAGAAAGGAAGGGATTACCTGCAAGAGCTTCAGTGGTGTCTTGAAACTTCTCAAAGTGTTTCAGTTTCACTCTAAATAAAATATACCAAACAGTTTTTATCAGTATCATGGGGAACAGAGTATCAGCTACCAACTTCTAAAACACAAGAAACCTGAAAAATGAAAAGTCTGCAGTCACCCATCAGGTTAACCTACCAAAGAGAAAAACAGAACCTATTAAGTCTGATTGACAAATAGCTTCCTACTACTAAGCCATAGATATTTAAGACTTGCTAGAGAACTATTCTAGAATAATGACAAAAAACATAGTTATTACTATATCTAACCTTTCGAATCCCCACAATGGGGTAAGCTCCCGTTGCTCGGTCCCAGCTCCTGCTAACCTAGCAGTTTGAAAGCACGTCAAAATGCAAGTAGATAAATAGGTACCGCTCCAGCGGGAAGGTAAACGGTGTTTCCGTGCACTGCTCTGGTTTGCCAGAAGCAGCTTAGTCATGCTGGCCACATGACCCCGAGGCTGTATGCCGGCTCCCTTGGCCAATAAAGCAAGATGAGCGCCGCAACCCCAGAGTCGGTCACGACTGGACCTAATGGTCAGGGGTCCCTTTAGTTTATCTAAGCATACCTCATTGTTTCTGACTCCAATAAGATCAAATTTATTATCCAAAATTATTTCATACTCCGGCCCCTTCAGACGCACTACAGCAGCATTGTCCAACAGGTCGATTGGGATCAACTTGTAGATCATGTGATTGTCTCTTATCGATCTCCCGCCCCCCCCCAACAGCCCTTACTCTCGAGGAGCCAGCGCACAGGGCTTCTCTCACTTTCTCTCTAAAGAAGGAGAAGCAGGTGGCGAGGAAGTGGGGGACTCTTCCTGGCTGCCATCCCACCCATGCGGGGAGGTTTGTGTGTGTGTAGCCTTGCGCGCTGGCTCCTCAAAGAGAGAAAGGTTTAGGTTTACTTGAAAGGAAAGGGTGGGTTGGATCCAGGGGGAAGGGATTCTATAGGTTTCATCCAGTTAAGGTGGTGCTTGAAGGCTGTCAACTCTGCAGTTGAGCTTACCCAATTTCTGTTTCGAACTATGGGGGAAACCGCTGTGGTTGATATGTGCCCCTGACTCATTTGAAAAACAGCAAGAGTCTGGGGTACTTTAAAGACGTAACACATTTATTATGGCATGAGATTTTGTGAACAATCCATGCATCATGTTCTGATTATGTAAGACGCTGTCCTCAATGTTCTTTTCTTATGTTATTGCAAGTATACAAAGTATGTATTTTAAAAAATATATTGATTTATGATGAGCTTTTCATGTTTTATGGAAGCGACTATCATTTGTTATTATTTTTATCATAAGCTCAGCCAAATATAATATGTTTTAGTTGAAGAATGACAATGGGAGAGTATGGTAGATCACTGTTAGTTTTTTATATTGGATGGTAGATCTCAGGCTACTTTTGGTTGGACATACCTGCACTAGAAAGTTCCCCAGGGAGGGGAAAATTCCCTGGTACAGCCAGAATTACAGTTGTTTAGTCTGCTCTTCAAGAGCACCAACAATAAGCTGACTGTAGATGCCTGCAGAAACGCTTGTGATGTGCTTTGAAGCCCTGACCGCTAGTTGATAGCTGTGGCTTCAAAACACCTTGCAAACAGCTTTGCGGGCACCGCCAATGAGTGGTGCCTGCAAAACCCTTTCTGCCCCAGATGTGATTTTACCTGCCCCACAACTGATTTAATATATTATGTCAGCTGTAGGGCAGGTGGTCATGGTTTGTCCAAAATGGCCTGGCAGGCCAAATGGGGAGGCCTGGTGGGTCTAATTATGCCTGAGGGGCAGAGCTAAGATTATCAACACATTCTGTTTCATGGTTGTAGCTAAACCTCACTTCTGAGTGGTATTAACCCTGTTGAAAAATACTTTGCAAGCCTTTCCGCTACAGCAAGGTTCCTGCCATCCAACTGCATCTGTAGAGTTGTCATGTCAACAGTGGAGGAAAAATGTTAGCAGATTTATAACTCTAAGAGGGAGCTGTGCGTACAAAATAACCCAAGGACTGGTGCTAGGCAAAAAACAGTGATTCCTACGTGAGCAGAGAGATGAAGGTGTACTCTATACTGGAATGAAATAATAAGTTACTTGAGAAAGTTACTTACACTTTATTTGCTTTTTCAGGAGTTTCAAATTCTTTCCATAAGCTGTCAATTTCTTGGAGTTTCTTCTCATCTAGAACCTATGACAGATAAGGAGTAAGATTAAATACACACAAAATTGACAAGATTCAATGTTGCTATGTAAGTAAGATGAAATGCACAAAACATCTCTCCAGTTCCAATGTAGAAAACAGCCATTCCACCACACCAACTCTCTACTACATCTCTAACCAGAAAAAAATATAGTTGCAAGTGTGAGATGCCATGTTTTAGAAGTATTCAGTAATCTTACATGCTGCTTCTCAAATAGAGGGAAAAGCCTGTGGTCTTTGACATCTCAAGCAAGATGTCTGTGTCAAGTACAAAATTAATCCTGTTCCATGCAGTCTAATTTTATGCATCTTTACTCAGAAGTAAAGACAGTCCCCTCCTCTTGGCAGAAATGGGTGAAGATGTAGATACAATGGGATACTTTAACGGTGGATAAAATGCAGGAGAGCTGGTAAAAGGCAAGAGCTGAGAACTAGGAAGTCCCCAGCTAAATTCTCACTCTCTAGGCAGCCTGAACCAATTATCTCTCTCCCTCTTCCTACCTAAATCTGCTGTAACAGCAATACTCCCCCCATCCCTGGTGTCCTTCAAACATTTTGGACTACGTTTCCCAACACCCCCAGGCAACATGGCTAGGAGCTGCAGTGCAAAACAGCTGGAGGGCACCAGGATGATGGAGGCTACCTCACAGGGCTGTTTTAAGGATCATTTACTAATACACTGCTGGGATAGCTCAGCTTAATGTCAGGGTTGGGGGTTCGAACCCCACATTCCTGTGCTGGAGGGGGTTGGCCCTCGTAGTCCCTTCCAACTGTTTTTGTTGCTTAGTCATTTAGTCATGTCCGACTCTTCGTGACCCCATGGACCAGAGCCCGTATAGTAAAAGCTATGGTTTTTCCAGAAGTGATGTATGGAGAGCTGGACCATAAAGAAGGCTGATCGCAGAAGAATTGATGCTTTTGAATTATGGTGCTGGAGGAGACTCTTGAGAGTCCCATGGACTGCAAGGAGATCAAACCTATCCATTCTGAAGAAAATCAGCCCTGAGTGCTCACTGGACGGACAGACCCTGAAGCTGAGGCTCCAATACTTTGGCCACCTCATGAGAAGAGAAGACTCCCTGGAAAAGACCCTGATGTTGGGGAAGATGGAGGGCAGAAGGAGAAGGGGACGACAGAGGACGAGATGGTTGGGCAGTGTTCTCGAAGCTACCAGCATGAGTTTGACCAAACTGCGGGAGGCAGTGGAAGACAGGAGTGCCTGGCGAGCTCTGGTCCATGGGGTCACGAAGAGTCGGACACGACTAAACAACAACACAGCATAATTCCCCAGGAAGGCTTACAAGTTTTAAGCTTAGCGGGAAGACCTACAAGCCCCCCCCCCCCCAAATGCTGGGGTGTGGCAGGGAAAGAAACCGGGTCCGCTATAAGGGAGGATGGGGTTTCCCCACGTTTATCCTCCTTGTTCCAAAACCATTTCTCGACTTATTGCTAGCGAACGTATAAACCGAGAGCACCGACCACCCCCACCCCTATCCGCCCAGCCAGCAGCCTCCAATCTCCCGCTAGCAGCAGCCACGTGGGAACCCTACTCGACACGTGTCGCGCCTTCAGATCACCTTGAAAATGGCGTATCCGGCCGCGGTCTCGAATAAAACCAGCATGGCGGCAGCGGGACGGAGCCGGGGCGCCTCCCGCAAAAAGCGGCTCTTTCCAAGCGAAGGCGGGCGAGCGAAGCGAAGACCCAGCGCAGGAGACCGCGAACTCCTAGGCGCGAAGAACCACGAGGGCGGAAGTGAGGCGCTGCACCGGAAGTGATTCGCGCGGCCTTCTGGGAAACAGGAAATCCGGGGGAGGAAGTTGGAGCTTCGGGCCTCCTCTAGGATTATGGCGCTTCATGCTCTCTATGTGCGGGGCGAAATTTGTCGAAAATGGGGCCCCATAAAAATAAATAAATTGCATACTGTAATTCAAAACAGCTACATATTTGAGGGCAAAATAGGCGCAGTTTTCAGCAGGTTATATAGACAGCAGATTTAGGAAACAGAGTGGTGGCGTTGTTGTTATTATGATTATTATTACATTATATTGATTTATAGCCCGTCTTTTTCCCTCAGGGGACTTAAGGCGGCTTACACTTAAAAGAAAAAATCGAGGGGGACGAGTCGTTTAAAAAACCCCCACACCATTTAAACGTTAATGGAATTAAAGCCATATGCATGTATACAATCTTGCTTTGAAAACATACAAATATTTACCATAAAAACAGCACGGTGCCAGCCCTCTCATTTAAAAATCAGCCAGTTTTCCCAAACCCACTGGAACATTTTTGTGCTGTGAACTGCCCCAAGATCTATGGATGAAGGGCAGTATACAAATAAAATAATAATAATAATAATAATAATAATAATAATAATAATAATAATAATAATAATAACAACAACAACACAAGAAGACAGCAAGTTGCAAGCTGGTCTAGCTCCTCCAGGGAGTTGCAAAGTTGCCTGGGAGCAGCCACTGAGAAGAATTGTGGGGTCCCCACCATGCATATATATTTCCATACAAAATATCCTCAGCTAGCTGAAATGCAGCCTGCAGTTTTAAATGAGCTATGCAAGCTATGCATTCCATCTTGCAAAGCAGTATTACTATTGAAACAGTTGCCATGCAGTAGGAGTTCCATGGAAGGGTTGGGTGAAAGAAGGACACAGCCTTCACTTCAATATTTTCTCCATTCTCTGGCGTCCTTGATGCTAATCTGTCATAAACAGCCTTGAAAGCTTCATATGACTATCAAGCAAGGACGGATGATTACTCATTCTGGTGCCCTAGTCTGCATAGCTGTCAACTGTTAAATAGTGGGTAGACATGGAAGACGACACAGCGATTTCTCCAAAGCAGCTCTTTATTTTGTAAGCTGGAACAGCAAACAGCTCAGCCGGCCTGCTTTTATAGGCAGCCAGCTGTCAACATTGTAGCAACAACAACCCAGGGTTTCCCGCCTAAAATAACTGATGTGGACCTGAGTGAAAACTACCTACAGTATCCCCCTGCTGGCCCAGGGTGAGAACTTCAGTACATAACACCCTTCCCTTTTTTTGCGGGGAAATTCCCTTATTCCGCTGCTATCCCAGATTGTTAGATATCCCGTAGACTGTTCCCAGGACAGGTGAGGCTGCTGATCCCTTATTTTCAAATCTGAAAGTTGACAGCTATGCCTAGTCTGGCGGGTGATGGCATCACTCCCGATCTAAAAAAGTCTGTGATCTGCCCAGCACCACACCACTGTCCATATTACCCAGTGATGGGTGTAATAATAACATTTAAGGTCATCTATATCTATATATATCTATATAATGTTCATAAATGTACCAACCAAGCACGTACATAGATCAGCACAGGAACACCGTCCTGAAACCATTTTGACTCTCAAGCTGGCCAAATGTTTCTCTGCAAGGAGGGTGGAGGTGAATAAAACCTTCCTTGTTACAGGAATTTATAAATCACCATTGGGCAGACTACCAGGAAAGGCAATCAGATAAGGCATTAACCTGGCAGGCAGGAAAAACAACAACATTCAAATTTCTGTTGTAGACCGCCTTTTCTGTGATGCAGGTATGATGTTTGTGGGGGGAGATCTTGGGTTACACCCCTTCTGTGATGTATGTATGATGTATGGAGGGGGGGGGTCTTGAACTCCAGGGCAGGGAATTTAAAATGTCTATATAAGGGCAGGCACATCTTTGTTCGGGGTCCCCCTCCTTTCATGCGTGTGAGGGGAGCACCCTGTTGCAACAGTTCAATAAAGATCAGGCTTACTAGCGGCTTTGCTTCTCAGTATTCTCTGGTTGGCCTCTGTTATTTTCTCCTACCAATAGGGAACCCACGTAAGGACTCTATAAGGGATCTTGGATACCCCATAAGGGAAAAAGGGCAGATTTTGTTTACAACATGGGCACATTTACCGACCCGCACCAGTAAAACCATTACGCTGAACATGCTCTTGGCTTGAACTCCGATCAGAAGGATCTAAACGCAGACAGAAAGCAGAATGTGAATTCTGATGCAAATAGCGTAGTACATGACTACAGTACCTTCTGTTCCACTTTATACTTCAGTGAAATTAATCCTGATTTATAAGCAAAAGGTGAA
The DNA here is from genome assembly GCF_964234715.1 of Podarcis melisellensis. Taxonomy (NCBI): domain Eukaryota; kingdom Metazoa; phylum Chordata; class Lepidosauria; order Squamata; family Lacertidae; genus Podarcis; species Podarcis melisellensis. The sequence continues at coordinate 125,107,771 of NC_138528.1, read as the reverse complement.
CCAAGTCTCTGCAATTCATGGCTGTAATCCAAAAGAGTTGAGCGCATGGTCACGAGGGAACTGTACACACAATCAGGTCTTTCTTTCCAATTTGATCATAGCTCTCTTGAGCCAAACAGATGTTTTGAGTTTTACAGTATTGGCTCTGGAAACTGCTGTGATGTAAATTTAAGGCAGGAGGGAGGGAGGGTGCCTTTTTGGACCGTATGTTTGTAAGAGAGCCGAGTTGTTCATTTATCCATTTGGAAGGTTGTGAATAGCTAATCATTTCACTGTATTTAACATTTTGATGGAAATATCAAATTTATATTTTAATCCTTCGTCCTGTTGAATTTGTTCAGCACCAGTGTTGTAAGTTTTGTGTCTTTTTCGCAGGAGACATTTTGTAGGAGACATTTTGAATGGGAATTTGTGGAGTGGGGGCAGAAGGCCCCCCCGCTCCTATGTTCAGCACGTAGCAAATACAGAGCAAAACACGAGACGTTAAAAAGCGTCCCTTGACCTGGACATTAGACTTCTGCTTGTAATTGTGTATACTGTATTTTTCGCCCTATAGGACGCACTTTTCCCCTCCAAAAATGAAGGGGAAATCTGTGTGCGTCCTATGGGGCGAATACAGGCTTTCGCTGAAGCTTGGAGAGCGAGAGGGGTCGGTGCGCACCGCCCCCTCTCGCTCTCCAGGCTTCAGGAAGCTATCAGCAAGCCTGGGGAGCTCACGCTAGTTTCCGCAGGGCTCCCTAGGCTGCGGATAGCAGCCTGCTGCCCGGCGCGCATAGCGCCCTGAAGCAGAGCGCCCCGCGCGCCGGGCGGACATCAGCCGGCCACACAAGCTCGGGGGACAGCGGGGAAGTGCAGCGCCTCCATCCCGCTGTTCCCCGACCTGGTTTGGTTTCCCCGACCTGATTTCTTGGGGAAAATAAAGGATTCCCCCCCCTTTATTTCCCCCCCAAAAAACTAGGTGCGTCCTATGGGATGGAGCGTCCTAAGGGACAAAAAATACGGTAACTCCTTTTTGCCTGTAATGATGGGCTGTATGGCTCCTAGCTAGCAATTTGCGAAAATTTTATTACTATGTTCAAATAAATTCTCTTTTCAGGAATATCAAATCTCTCTGCACTCCCCCCCCCTCATATCTTTATTTTATAACTCCTTCCTTTGTTTGCCTGCACAGTGCTACCTTGGTTCTCAAACGCCTATATAGATATATACGGTAATTTTAGAAATTTTTCACATACAGTATTATTTGCATTAACCCATAACAAATTCAATATCTTTATAGTAGTTCTTCTGACCCCCGGTCTCTCTCTCTCCCCCCCACCCCGGTTTCCAATAACCATCTCTTCTCTTTTCTGCGACTGAATAACTTTTATCCAATCTATTAAATCTCCTTTTTCAATACCCTTTATCCAGGGCCGGATTTAGGTTTGATGAGGCCCTAAGCTACTGAAGGTAACGGGGCCCTTTATATGTCCAGCTGTCCTTTGTCAACGACAAATTGCCGCTGTTTTGTGTGTGTTGAATACAGTGGTACCTCGGGTTAAGAGGAGTCTGTAACCTGAAGCGTCTGTAACCCGAGATATGTACCTTGGGATGCGAACGGGATCCGTTCCGGAGCCCCGTTCGCATCCTGAATGGAACATAAGACGCGATGGCGCGTGCGTGGCTCGCGTTTTGCCACTTCCATGCATACGCATGATGCCATTTTGAGCATCTGCGCATGCACGAGCGGTGAAACCTGGAAGTAACGTGCAATCCGAAAGCGCTCAACCTGAAGCACATTCAATCCGGGGTATGACTGTACAGTGGTACCTCGGGTTACATACGCTTCAAGTTACACACTCCACTAATCCAGAAATAGTGCTTCAGGTTAAGAACTTTGCTTCAGGATACGAACATAAATCGTGCTCCGGCAGCAGGAGGCCCCATTAGCTAAAGTGGTGCTTCAGGTTAAGAACAGTTTCAGGTTAAGAACGGACCTCCGGAACGAATTAAGTACTTAACCCGAGGTACAGTGGTACCTTGCAAGACGAAATTAATTCGTTCTGCGAGTTTTTTCGTTCTACGAGTTTTTTCCTCTTGCGAAGCACGGATTCCCTGGGTATTAACGGTTTTAAGAAAAAGGAAACAAACTCGCAAGATGTTTTCATCTTGTGAAGCAAGCCCATAGGGAAATTCATCTTGCGAAGCAACTCAAAAAACGAAAAACTCTTTCGTCTTGCGAGTTTTTTGTCTTACGAGGCATTCGTCTTGCGAGGTACCACTGTATATGCTACGTGGTAATTTATGGACCTAATGGGTATCTAAAAGCCATTTGCACGTAACAAAATATGTACATCATAGGAGCCTACACAACACAAAACACTGCTGCTGCATGTAGGTTTTATTCGATTTGTTTTTTTATCTTATAGTTTGGAAACGTACATCCAGGTTTTTTCCCCCTTTGATTTTTTGGGGGGCTCCCAAGAGAGTGGGGGAGTACAGACAGATTTGATATTCCTGAAAAGAGAATTTTTTTAAAAAAATATTTTTTTGAACATAGTAATAACATTTCCCCCAAACTGCTAGCGTTGTAAACAAAATCTGTCCTTCTTCCCTTATGGGGTATCCAAAAGCCCGTATAGAGTCCTTAAGTGGGGGTTTAATATCAAAGACTATCAAAAAGACTGGCAGAGAGGAACTGAGAGAGATTTAAGGGTCTCGGACGTGAGATCTCCAGGCTAAATAACATATAAAGACTGATGGATATTGGTTGGGGTGGAGTTTGGGAATCCAAAGGGTATACAAATATAATTTCCTTTGTTTTTATATTTATATTTTTGCTAGTTGTATGGAAATTGGGAAAACCGTGGAAGGGAAATTTTGGTCGACTTTAGGAAAAAGGTTTAAGAACAATTAATGAGGTATAAGTATTGATGGGTAAATTTGGATAAGTTAAAATTGGTCTTTAATTCAAATAGAAATAAGGTTTGTAAAAATAAATTGAGGAAATGGAAGAAAGAAGAAAAGTAAAATAACAGCATGTTAGAACAAATTATTAAGTTAAAGTGGAGAAATAAGTTAAGGACTTGCTGAAATGACAATCTAAATTGGAATACAAGAAGGGGAGGTGTGAGGAGGTCTGAGAAATAAGGTAAAAGAAAATAAGTAATTGAAACTTTGTGTGTTTTTAACTGTTGTTAAGTTTTGATTTTTTTTGTATTTTTGTGTTGTTTTTATTTTTGTATTTTTGTTTTTGATTTTGCATGTATGCTGAAAATACCAATAAATATTCCTTTTAAAAAAAAATAGAATCCTTAAGTGGGCTCCCTATCGGTAGGGAAAAATAACTAGAGCTTATAACTGCTTTTTTCTCAAATCGTTGCGCATTACGTTGCGCGCCTCGGTTGTGGAACGCTTTGGTTTCGCAACGGCTTAAGTTCTGGTGAGCCAAGGTGCCGCCGTTCGTGCCGTCGAAGGAGAAGAAGGAGGGAAGGAAAGAAGGAGGGAATAAAGGGAAGCGAAAGGAAAGGAGGAGAAGCTTCTTTCTCCTCCTCCGCCGCCGCGTCAGGGAGCGGGAAGTGAGCTCAGGCGCAGAGGAACTCCCTCCTTCGCCGGCCTGGGGGTTGTGCTCTCCGTCTCCGCTCCGTGTCTCCGAGAAAGAGGGAGAGAGAAAGAAGGCAGGAGGAGGAAGAAGAGGAGGAGGAGGAAGAAGAAGAACTGAAGGCAGGCGGCGGCGGCGGAGGCTGCTCCTTGGCGGCGGAGGGAGGCGGAGGCGGCCGGCCCAGCTGAGCCTGCGGCGGGGAGCCATGTCGGACCAGGTAGCCGCTTCCCTCCTCCTCCTCCTTTCCCCGCCGAGGCCTCTCCGGGATCCCCCGGGAAGGGGGAAGGAAAAGCCCCGGGGGTAATAAAGCGCAAGGCCGGCAGGCGGAGGCGCCTCCTCCCCGCCCCATAGACGCCCCTCGAAGGCTTTAGACCCCCGGGTTGTGGGGTGGGGGGGCGGTGTTTCGCCCTCTTTCCTCTCCCACCCCACACTTTTGGGGTCCCTACGTGGGATAAAGCGAGAGAGGGGATTTGGGGAGGGTTGGAGCTGTGGGTCTGGCCGTGGGGCCTTTTGACCCCCCCAAAAAAGGGGGGCTGGGGTTTGTCGGGGTCCCTCTCCTCTTCTTGATTCATTTCGGATCCCCCACACTTTGGGGTCCCTACGTGGGATAAAGCGAGAGAGGGGATTTGGGGAGGGGAGGGTTGGAGCTGTGGGTCCTTTTGACCAAAAAAAGGGGGGCTGGGGTTTGTCGGGGTCCCCATCTTCTTCTTGTTTCATTTATGACCCCCCCCATAGCATTTCAGTGGGGTGGGGGGTGGGGAAAGCAAGCCAACAAACAAAAGCGACATAGGATGGCAGGGACCCCCAGGGTCATCTAGTCCAACCCCCCGCCCCCCTTGCAATGCAGGGATCTCAACTAGATCCTACAGGGCAGGCGGTGGCCACCCCCAACCTCTGCTCAAAAGATCCCGTGCGAGGCGGGTGCGCCAACCTGTGGGTCGGCTCGGGGCATTAGAGCATGAGACCCTGAATTTTCAGGGTGGTGGGTGGGTTCCCAGCCCCACGTCGGTGCGTCGCAATGGGTTGGACTAGAGGACCCTCGGGTCCCTTCCGACTGCACGATTCTGCCTCTAGTGGGAGTCCACTGTCCAACAGCTGTTAACTGTCAAAAGAGTTCTTCCTGATGTTTTGAGTCAGAATCTGTTTTCTTGTCACTTTAAGCCATTGGTTTAGATCAGGCATAGGCAAACCCGGCCCTCCAGATGTTTTGGGACTACAGTCCCCATCATCCCTGACCGCTGGTCCTGTTAGCTAGGGATGATGGGAGTTGTCGTCCCAAAACAGCTGGAGGGCCGAGTTTGCCTATGCCTGGTTTAGATCCTAGCCTCTGGCCTCCATATTTTGTATGTGTGCCTTCCCTGGAAAGACCTTGCAAAAATGATGTCCCCTGTTTCGCTTTGTGTGAGATGTCCTTGAGTAGGAGATCATTTCTTGCCATGGTGAATGTTTGGCTGCAGTGTTGGGTGTATGTTTGGGGGTTTTTGTGTGAATGGGAGAAAATCTATTTGATACCGTGATCGAATAAGAATTGTGAAATGGTTTGGTTGCAGCTGTTAATTTTTTAAAAAAAATGGTTCAGCTAGCTATTTTTCAGCTAGTACAGAATATTTATCCTATTGGCCCAATTCGAATGTAAACTGGGGTTAAGGGTATGAGTGTTCCACTACCAGCATAACTGTCAGGAGGGGACTGGTTGCGTCCTTTTAAATTAATACTAAACTGCAGTTAATTTAAAAGGTTACGTCAAAACCCTAAATTGCGGTTAATGTAAACTAAAGCCTTTTGGAGCAAGCCAGCAGCATAAACCACAGTTTGAAGTTGAAGGCTAACCACAGTTTTTCCTGGGTTCAGACATAACACTTTCTACTTCCCTGGGGTCACGCTGGAGGGAAGCATAGAAGCCCGAAGCTAAACTTAGGTGTTGCATCCAAACATAGTCATTTTTTAAAAACATGAATATATCTTTTCGGAGCTTTTCCTGTTATGGCGCATAAATACTTGGTGTGAAAACTTAACCCATCATGAATTTGTTAGTCTTAAAGATGGTATAAGACTTTGTTTTAGTGACACTAGTTTCCCCCAACACAGTATCTCTCCTTTAACTCTAACCATTAATAATTATTTCCCTCATTCCATACTTACCCTTTGTTTACTTTCCGTAATGCTGCACTTCAACCGTTCATCAATTTCTATTCTAAATTGCAAAAAACAAAACAAAACAAAAACCCTCCGAAAAGCTACTGGTAGCTCATCCGTCGATTGATATTGCGTTTATAGGTTATAATTAACTTTGTTTTACTACTGTGGCTGTTTTACTTAATGTCGTTAATGAACTGTAGTGTTAAACAGAACACCCTTTCAAGAACTTAAACACTGCATTAACTTCCGTTATAAATATGATGTTAATGAAATGAAAACAATAGGGAAACAATCAGCAGCAGTGCTACATTCGTTTCTTTGTAGCAGTAGCATAAACAGATTTGACGTGAGCTGTGGCTCAAAACACATAAATCTGCAAGTTCTTATTTGTGTTTGTCTTCAGTATCAAGTCATTTCTCATAGATGAATGTCATGGTGAGCTAAGGGTTTATATCTGGGTCAGGTATGCAGGTGTTAAATTACAATTGTATTTTAATTGATTTCAAATTGTTCAAAACTCTACCTTCTCCATTTACATGTTTGGCAACAGTGGTTAGCTGATTTCTTATCCTTTTAAACAGGGCCGCTTTATTGCTCCCAATTCCTCTGGTCTTGCATTTACTCGGCACATTTTCAGGTTCTGAGAGGCTAGAAGCGTTACCTTATAAATGTTTCTGTTCATCAGCAATACAAACTATGATCATGTTCTGCTGTGGAAGAAGTATATTCACTGATTTAAAAAAAAAAATATTTATTAACAGTTTTATTTTAATTACAATGCCAATAAACAGAACAATATCACATCTCATAACTTAATTTTCTTAGCTTCTTTGGACTCCCTCACATCTCCCGCTCCTGCGTTCTTGTCTACAAAACTTTGTCCAGCAAATTTATCCCCTTGTTTCTATTCTTATTGTCTAATTTTCCAATGTTATATCTCTAGTTTTAAATATCTTTTTACTCAAATCTTAAAACATTAAATATAACTTAGAACTTCCAAATATTAATCTTTTCTTAAATTTAGCTTATCTTCATAGTTCACTTCCTCTAGCTTAATGGTGCCAAGTTGTTTATACTCTAGCATCCTTCTTAACATTCATACAGTTTACAATATTTTTGTAGATAGGTCTCAGAATCCGAGACCTGGGAGAGGAGACGATAGAAGAAGACTGGAAGTATGTTCACTGTTACTGCCAATTTATTTTAGTACAGCCATGGGTTACAGCCCCTTCAGGTTGCGTTTTTTCGGGTTGTGGACCGCTGAAACCTGGAAGTACCGAAACATTTTTTGTTTTCCAGGTTTTGGCAGTTGCGCATGTGTAGAAGCGCTAAATCGTGCTTTGCGCATGCACAGAAGTGCCGAATTGAAACCCGCAGTTGCGGGTTGTGAACCTGCATGCCACACGGATCACGTTCGCAACCTGAGCGTCCACTGTATTCGCTTCTGGTTGGCAAACAGTCTGTTGTGGGGTGAACTAAACACATTCCCCCGCCTTCAAGCTATGAAAAAGATAAATTGAAGGTTTAAGCAAGATTTTGGCTCAGCAAGAAGTACTAAGGAGTGCAGTGCTGTCCTTTCTGCAGATCTTTTCAGTACTTGCAAAGCCTTTTTAAAAGATGTGAGCCTTGCAAGAGAACTTGCTTTGCTTATTTAAAAAATGATAGCCTGCCCTCCAGGAAAGTGTTCTTGGGGTGGCTCCCCACTCCTGTTAAAGCAGTAATGTAATTAAAGCAACAGAGGTGAAAGCACTAAGACTGGAAGAGAATGAAACTATATAGATTCAATTGCTTTAAAAAAGGCTTGGGGAAATAGTCTTTTCCGAGAGGGAGTTTCCCTGGGGAGATCATTTCAGAGATGGGGAGCTACCCAGAAAAGGCGTACCAAGCCCCCCAGTTGCCACTTTGGAGAACTCAAAATAATTATTTGGGGGAGTCTGGCTCTCCTGAAAGTGCCTAAATTCTTGTTTTTCCAGATCAAGAATAAAAACACTAAGAAGGCAATTGCTCCCATCGTTGTGCTCTGTAGCTCATTATAAAGCAGAGCTGTTGGTGCTTTTTGCTTGTGCATGGACTTGAAAACGTTCCACACCAGTCCCAATACAGTATAGTTATTTTCAAAGTGGGAAAGCTTCTAGAGAAGCAGGGTTACTCATTGAGAAGATCAGTTCGTTGCAAGCAGGTTTCTCTGAAAGGCAAGCTTGATCACCATTGCTTTGCCTGCAATGTGTTACTATGGGAAAATATTAGGTTGTGCGCTAATTTCACATGGGACATGGCTGAGCTTTTTTATTACCCCACATAAGTTGACTGTGTATTCTGTCTGATTAATTTAATAGGTATAGGTTCTTATTGTGGCGCTAATTCATCGTAAATTTTGCAAAAAGCTATCATAGAATTGACCAGTGGAAATAGTTTGTATTGTAGTTTATCACTTCATTTTTTGTTTTTGTTTTTTTGTTTCCTTTTCCTGTGCAGGAAGCCAAACCTTCAGCAGAGGACTTGGGAGATAAGAAAGAGGGAGAATACATTAAACTCAAAGTCATCGGGCAGGTGAGCTCTTAAATAGTCTATTATAATGTGAACATTTCAATTGTTCCACTGGTATAAGTTTAAACACTGGGTGGACTGTGGTGTAGTGGTTAAAAGCAATGGGAACCGGGTTTGCGTCTCCGCTCCTCCACATGCAGCTGCTGGGTGACCTTGGGCTAGTCACACTTCTCTGAAGTCTCTCAGCCCCACCTCACCTCACAGAGTGTTTGTTGTGGGGGAAGAAGGGAAAGGAGAATGTTAGCCACTTTGAGACTTCCTCGGGTAGTGATAAAGCAGGATATCAAATCTAAACTCTTCTTCTTCATCAAACGTATACACATTGACGCATGCTTTTCATGCAGAAGGTCTTAGGTTCAGTTCCTCTCATCTCTGCTTAAAATGATGTTGGACAGCTGGACTAAAAACAACCTCTGCCTGAGACGTTGCATAGCTACTGCCACTCTGAGTAGATAAGTGGACTGTTTAGATGGTTTGACTTGTTACAAGGCTGATGAATGTGTTGACATGCAAAGGCTGATGGTTTTGCTATGGGTTGTGGTTTTGTTTATGCTAGCCAAAGCTGGTGAATAAAGGACACATTTCAATAAAGGCACAAGTCCAGAATTTAAGATGATGATGATGATAATAATGATAATAATAATAATAATGATAATAATAATAATAATAATAATAATAATAATAATAATAATTTATTTATACCCCACCCATCTGGCTAGGTTTCCCCAGCCACTCTGGGCGGCTTCCAACAAAGTATTAAAATACAGTAGTCTGTTAAACATTAAAATCTTCCCTAAAGAGGGCTGCCTTCAGATGTCTTCTAAAAGGCTGGTAGTTGTTCTTCTCTTTGACATCTGGTGGTAGGGCGTTCCACAGGGCAGGTGCCACCAGTGAGAAGGCCCTCTAACTGGTTCCCTGTAACTTGGCTTCTCGCAGCGAGGGAACTGCCAGAAGGCCCTAGTCACTGTCTAGGCAGAACGATGGGGGTGATGTTCCTTCAGGTATACTGGACCGAGGCCATTTAGGGCTTTAAAGGTCAGGACCAACACTTTGAATTGTGCTCAGAAACATACTGGGAACCAATGTAGGTCTTTCAAGACCAGTGTTATGTGGTCTCGGCGGCCGCTCCCAGTCACCAGTCTAGCTGCTGCATTCTGGATTAGTTGTAGTTTCCGGGTCACCTTCAAAGGTAGCCCCACGTAGAGTGCATTGCAGTAGTTCAAGCGGGAGATAACTAGAGCATGCACCACTCTGGCGAGACAGTGTGCGGGCAGATAGGGTCTCAGCCTGCATACCAGATGGAGCTGGTAAACAGTCACCTTGGACACAGAAATGATCTGCGCCTCGATGGATAGATGTGAGTCCAAAATGACTCCCAGGCTGTGCACCTGGTCCTTCAGGGGCACAGTTACCCCATTCAGGACTCGGGAGTCCTCCACACCCACCTGCCCCGTCCCCCCCAAAACAGTACTTCTGTCTTGTCAGGATTCAACCTCAATCTGTTAACCGCCATCCATCCTCCAACCGCCTCCAGGACCTTCACCGCCTTCACTGGTTCTGATTTAAAAGAGAGGTAGAGCTGGGTATCATCTGCATATTGATGAACGTCCAACCCAAACCCCCTGATGATCTCTCCCAGCGGCTGCATGTAGATGTTAAAAAGCATGGGGGAGAGGACAGAACCCTGAGGTACCCCACAAGTGAGAGCCCGGGGGTCTGAACACTCATCCTCTACCACCACTTTCTGAAAATGGCCCAGGAGGAAGGAGCGGAACCACTGTATAACAGTGCCCCCAGCTCCCAGCCCCTCTAGATGGTCCAGAAGGATGTTATGGTAGATGGTATCAAAAGCCGCTGAGAGATCCAGCATAACTAGGGAACAGCTCTCACCTTTGTCCCTAGCCTGCCGGAGATCATCGACCAGCACAGCCAAGGCAGCTTCAGTCCCATGATGAGGCCTGAATCCCGACTGGAAGGGATCCAAATGGTCCGCTTCTTCCAGGCGTGCCTGGAGTTGTTCAGCAACCACTTGCTCTATCACCTTGCAAAGCAAAGATAACCCCATCTATTTTAAAACAGAACAAAATGAAACTTCAGATTATTCATTTTGTTGTTCTTGTTGTTGTTTAGTCATGTCCGACTCTTCGTGACCCCATGGACCAGAGCACGCCAGGCATTCCTGTCTTCCACTGCCTCCCGCAGTTTGGTCAAACATGCTGGTAGCTTTGAGAACACTGTCCAACCATCTCGTCCTCTGTTGTCCCCTTCTCCTTGTGCCCTCAATCTTTCCCAACATCAGGGTCTATTCCAGGGTGTCTTCTCTTCTCATGAGGTGGCCAGAGTATTGGAGCCTCAGCTTCAGGATCTGTCCTTCCAGTGAGCACTCAGGGCTGATTTCCTTCAGAATGGAGAGGTTTGATCTTCTTGCAGTCCAATAATTCTTGCAGATTATTCATTAGCTACTCGTAATAGATATATTGAAGGAACAAGCAGTCAAACAAATGTAAGACGAACGTTTGAGCATTATCTTCCATTATAAACTGTTGGAGAAACCAACTGCCTTTTAATAACGTGTGGGAAAGCTAATAGATTTTGTATTCTGTTTGCAGGACAGCAGCGAAATACACTTCAAGGTGAAAATGACAACGCATCTAAAAAAACTTAAAGAATCGTACTGTCAGAGACAGGTTTGTGAAATTTGGGGGCTCTTTATTTTCCTTCTTAAAATACACTTCTCTTCCTGTGAAAGTGGAATTGAGAAAATGAAGAGGAATATTGTGTTGTGTTAACATGAAATTTTGTGATGATGACACCTGTGTTAGCTTTTAGGGTCTCTGTGGTGCAATGGGCCTTTGGCTGTTAACCAGAAGGATGGGGGTTTGATCCCATCCTGGGATGGCTGTTTGGCAGGATTCTTGCATTGTAATAATAATAATAATAATAATAATTATAATAATTATTATTATTTATACCCCGCCCTCCTCAGCCAAGACCGGGCTCAGGGCGGCTAACAACCAATATAAAAACAAGTTGATTGAAATATGACTTAAAAAACAAGATTAAACTGCAACCTTAAAACATTAAAATGCAGCCTCATCACAGGAGGAGAAAGGAAAAAAGAAAGAGGGGGAGGGAATCAAATTGGTTCCAAGCCAAAGGCCAGGCAGAACAACTCTTTCTTACAGGCCCTGGGGAAAGAAATCAGATCCTGCAGGGCCCTGGTCTCATGAGACAGAGCGTTCCACCAGGCCGGAGCCAGTGTTGAAAAGGCCCTGGCTCTGGTTGAGGCTAATCTAACTTCCTTAGGGCCCGGGACCTCTAGGGTGTTGCTATTTATGGATCTTAAGGTCCTCCATGGGGCATACCGGACCCGGGCTGCCTTGGGTTCCACGATGGAAGAAAGGTGAGCTATAAACACAGTAAGAAAGCAAAATGCTTTCAGGGTGGTGGGCGATAAACTATTGAAACAACGAAAGCAACAACAGGATTAAAATAAGGATATAACTTGCTGATGATCTGCAGAAGATTATTTGATCTGAATGACCAGGCAGAAGGGCAGGTGCATGGAGATTAGGTTATAAGCAAGCACAGTGTGTGTGACTATAAAACGTACTTGCCCTGTACATGGTACAGAAGCTAAGGTTGGGTTCCTTAACTTACATATTCCATGCTTTTCAGCTCATGAGAGAATTTATTGGTGCTTCAATTCTTCCATTAGACCGAAGAAAGAGAAAAAGAAGAAGCAACATCTACATTTTTCGGTTCTTTTTGTGCGTGTCTTACAAGTTGGAATAAAGTAATTTCTCCCTCTTTTCCCTTTTCAGGGAGTTCCTATGAATTCACTCAGGTTCCTCTTTGAGGGTCAGAGAATTACTGATAATCATACTCCAAAAGAGGTACGTTTTTCACTGTGCACACTGCCAAATGTGTGGCTCAGACTGTTTGGAAGGTTAAAGCAGGGGTAGCTTACTCCCAGCTTTGGGGCTGAATTAGCCACACACAACCCCAACAAATTTTCTATGGGACCCACGACCTCCACCAGTTTTGGTGGTGGCAAAAATGAAAGCACCGGGTTTCCGCCCAACTTTAGTGCCCTGATAGAGATGCAAAGTCTCCTCTCCCTGTTCATTGGATGGATCATTTGATGAGTAGTTATTCTCCTCATCAAGGGACGCGGGTGGTGCTGTGGTCTAAACCACAGAGCCTAGGACTTGCCAATCTGAAGGTCAGTGGTTCGAATCTCCGCGACGGGGTGAGCTCCTGTTGCTCGGTCCCTGCTCCTGCCAACCTAGCAGTTCGAAAGCACACCAGTGCAAGTAGATAAATAGGTACCGCTCCGGTGGGAAGGTAAACGGCGTTTCTGTGTGCTGCTCTGGTTCGCCAGAAGCGGCTTGGTCATGCTGGCCACATGACCCAGAAGCTGTATGCCGGCTCTCTCGGCCAATAAAGCGAGATGAGCGCCGCAACCCCAGAGTCGGCCACGACTGGACCTAATGGTCAGGGGTCCCTTTACCTTTATTCTCCACATCTGATTTGTGTGCAAGAGCATGGAGTGGCTATGTCTAATTTCGGCCACACTTGCAGCCCCCAGAGGATTTGCAAATGGTGAATGTAGCACCTCCCCACCAAGTGGATCAAAAAGAGGGGGGGGGGAATCTGTTTTCAAAAACCAATTTAAAATTGGTTTTTCGCCCTATAAGACACACCAGACCATAAAATGCACCTAGTTTTTGGAGGAGGAAAACAAGAAAAAAAATATTCTGAATCTCAGAAGCCAGAACAACACAGCGAAAGCAGTGATCCCTCTTGCTCTTCTGGCTTCTGGGATAGCTGCGCAGCCTGCATTCGCTCCATAAGATGCACACACATTTCCCCTTACTTTTTAAGAGGGAAAAAGTGCGTCTTATAGAGCAAAAAATACGGTAATTAAGCTGCAGTTAGGTTGCTGTTTTTAAAAACAACAGTTTAAAGGCAATCTGAACTCAGCCATGTTAAAGCAAAGCTTGGCTTGCATTTCACAGTTTCTTAACTTGGACTTACGATTTGGTACCAAACGCATTCAGGATCTCTTATGTAAAGAGTGTGTGATGGGTAAAAGATCTGCTTGGGGGGGGGGGAACTGAGCATTATTGTCATTGCACAAAATGGGGTGATGCAGCACCAAGTTATCGTACGGCACTAGAATTTAGCCCCTTTACAAGGAGATGCCATCCTTTTGCTTCCAGCTGATGCCCTCTGAAAACTTAATCTTTCAGATTGTGCTTGGTTTTCAAATTAGGAATATTAATGACAACCAGTCGAATCACATTTTCGGGAAGGGGGCGGAACGCATTGACATTTGCTTCTGGAAACTTCTATGCAGTTCTGGCTGTTTTTTTATAATTGTCTTTCTCACTGTTTTTATACGTGTATAGAGACAAATGGAAATCTATATTTTGAAATGAGAGCAATTTGTAGTGTGTGTGTAGTTAGAAATAACAGTTCAAGTCTACCCTCCTAGGTGGTATAAAACAGTATGTAGTTGTAAATACAGTGGTGCCCCGCAAGACGAACGCCTCGCAAGACGAAAAACCCGCTAGACGAAAGGGTTTTCCGTTTTGGAGGCGCTTCACAAAACGAATTTCCCTATGGGCTTGCTTCGCAAGAAGAAAGCCCATAGGGAAATCTCCGGGGACCTCTTTTAAATGCTAGCGGTGGGGAGCAAAGCCTTTCCCCCCCCTCCAGCCTTCAGAAGAGGTCCAGGAAGGCCGGCGGGGGCCGAAAGGCTTTGCTCCCCTCCGCCAGCATTTTAAAAGCAGTCCGGGATAGCAGGGAAGCGCTTCCCGCTATCCTGGATGGCTTTTGAAGGCAGGCGGGGGGGAGCAAAGACTTTTGCCCCCCGCCCGCCTTCAGAAGAGGTCCTGGACCTCTTCTGAAGGCTGGCGGGGGGCAAAAGTCTTTGCTCCCCCCTGCCTACCTTCCCGGAGAGCGGAGAAACGCAGCGCTGCATTTCTCCGCTCTCCCGGGAAGGCAGGCGGGGGGGAAGCAAAGACTTTCGCCCCCGCCGGCCTTCAGAAGAGGTCGGGGGACAGACTGTCCCCGGACCTGGTCTGAAGGCGGTTTCCATAGGAACACATTAATTGATTTTTAATGCATTCCTATGGGAAACCGTGCTTCGCAAGATGAAAAACTCGCAAGACGAAAAGACTTGCGGAACGAATTAATTTCGTCTTGCGAGGCACCACTGTACACATTTTTTTATGGTTAGATAGAACAGTGACTGCAACTTTTTTAAAAAAGGAAATGTCAAGAGTACAAATGAGGAAATCAATGATTTCAACCAGTCTTCCTGTTTTGAATCTGACTAAAGGCAGTAATTTTACATAACCAGGGGCTGCTTGTTTGCAAACTTCTCTTGTTTACTGTCATGTCTTAACAACCACAAGAAAAATAACAATGGTTCTGAATACAGAATATCTATTTTTTCCAAAATAATAATTGTTTCCTATTTTACAGCTTGGGATGGAAGAAGAAGATGTGATTGAAGTTTATCAGGAACAGACAGGAGGCCATTCAACAATTTAGATTGTTTGCTCCCCACCCCTCCTTTCCCTTTTATTCTTTTCTTATTTTTAAATAATAGTTCTTTTGTAATGTGGTATATAACACTGAATTGAAACCGGCACCGTACACCCGTATCTGGGGTCTTATTTACAAATGTCTGTTATAAATACTTGTGCTCATTATACGCTATCATTTGTTTTCATTGTACTGAATTCTTGTGCTCCCACTGCAGTTGTACCTCCCTGTTTCCCCCGTTTCCTCTTTAGAAAAACACCCGCCACCCACACGCGCATTTGTGTGTTCACAGGGCTCATATATTTCAACCACGTTGACAGATCTGCCAGATTGGGCGCAAAGGTTTCCTAAAATTTCCGTATTGGCCCCAAGGTGTTTTTTTTAACGTGCGGCTTTTACTTGTGGATTTTAAGTTACAGACGCTTTTCTGAGAGCTTAGCAGTGAAAGGATTACTGTATGTCCTCAGATTATGTCCTCAAACTTTGTTCTGTATCATTTGCTGGTGGCCTAGGACAGAACAGCACCCAGATGGGGAAATGTAGTCTTTTTCTTGGGTATGAGATACATGAAATCACCGAAGAGAACTTGGGAAATCCTACTGATTTTTCATCGGCGGAAGAGCCCAGGAACATTCTGATTTTAGTACTTTCATGTACTGAGAGTTGCTAATCATTTCACTCTTTGGTGGTACCTTTTGGCCTGAGATGTGGTTTTTGAATGCACACATAGACTGTACTGGCTTCCCTTTAAATAAATGAGAGGAAACAAATTTATTAGCATCTGCATTTTTTGAGATACCTGTGCTTGGATACTGTTTGGCAAAAGCAGTGAGGAATATTTAAGGAACACTGGCTTTCAGCCTGAGGATATGACAGTGTGGCAACAACTGATTTTGTTATTCCACCTTGCGAACTAGCACGCTCTTTGCCGCTTGCTCTCAAATTTTAAGTAGCAGTCTATCTTCAACTAATAGATGTCTTTTGTAAATGCCTCCTCGGTTCTGAAAACTAATGTTAGCGTAATGTTGAAAAAGGTTGTAAGAATTGGGGGGGGGGGTGCCCAAGCATTTTGTTAGCCCCCTGCCACGAACACTTCATGACCTTTTTAAAAGGGGCACACTAAGGTGTTTGTTTTGAATAGTCACAGAAAATGCTCACTTAAAATTGACGGAGCTCAAATTAGCCGCAGCTAACTTGCTCCATTGATTTTAATGCAGTTTAAGCATGCATAACTCTTTCTAAACTGAGCGCCTTGTGTTGCATTGGAAATCCTAGCTAATCTTGAGGTTCATCAAATGCTGTACTCTGTGGCAACGAAAACCATGCATGAGCTCTGCTTGCTTGCATAATACTAGTGTGAGACTGGCCAGAGCTACTTGCAAGACATGATTGAGAATTTCATCCTGTGAACTGCAAAGTTTTGTCGTGTGACTTCGTAGGATCAGCATCAAAGCCCTTGCGCCAAACCTTATTTCTTGTATTACGTAGAAGTAAGCCTAACTGATTTCCAGGGAGCACACGTAAGCGTTCTTAGGGTATAGGGATTCCTGAAAATATGTTTCAAGCCAACGCTGTCCCAAACCAAATGGTGAATAGTTAGAGCAGCTTTCCAAAATAAAAGCTATTCATCAGTTTTTGTGGAGTTTGTTCTGTGAAGTAGTATTCTTAATTGAGGGTTGGAAAACTGTATTCCCCGATTGGTTATCCCACTGAACACTTTTTGACCTCCATCCCTATTTTAGTAAATCGCGGAACAGTGTCATAGAAAACCTGTCATGCTAGAAGGGGCCCTTTAGCTCAGGTTTATGGTATGATGGTGGCAGGATTAGAAACACATTGCTCTACCTCTTTTGTTTTTCCCTCTTGCAAGGGGATTGGGGAAAGGACAGAAATTGAGACTGCAATGTTCTTAAGCATGTTTTTAATACACCATTTGATTGTGAGTTTAATTTTATTTTTAAGCTGGCACTTAATTGTAAAGTGTTAATGGATCTTCTCCAATGCTTGTAGTTCCCATGTCCCACTTCTGATGCCTTTTTGTACACATGCTAAACTTTTTTTAAAAATTAAAATTTGTTTTCAAAAATTGGCATATGGGGTTTAAGTGTTATCCATGACTACAGTAATAAACAAGCTGAGTGAAACGTGAATGGAAATGTGTTTTTAGCCTGGCACCTGCTGTTTTCCTCTTCTTCCTGGGCCACACGAATGAATAAGCCAACTAGCTCATAGGTATCCGTTGCCCCCACGTTCTGTAGAAATGAGTGAGCCAGGATTTTGCATCCTGTTCCATTTCCAGTTTCTACAAGCTGGTGGCTCACAGAGCCCTGCTAGGTGTTGCTGGATCATAGCTGTCAACTTACATATTTGAAAATAAGGGACCAGCAGCCTTGAAAATAAGGGACCTGCAGCCTCACCTGTTCCAGGCACTCCAGTCTTCCTGTCCTCCTGCAGTCTGGTCAAACTCATGCTGGGTAGCTTCGAGAACACTGTCCAACCAACTTTGTAACCAGAGGTTCAACTGAATAGAATCTGAATCACATGCCTATGCAGGCCTATGCAGCCTCAACTTAACATGGCTCCCCGGCCTGGCTTTGCACTGCAAAGTTTGCGGCAGCACATGCAACAAAATGGCATCTAGCATTCAAAACCCCCCTCAGCTTGCATTAACTAGCCACACACAAGGCATGCAAGCTCTACCCCCACCAGTCGTTCTTAGACTTTTTATTGGGTGAGCAACACAGCCAAGCAACACAGTTGGTGCCTCCCTCCTCCCTGGCTGGCAGGGAGCGAGAGGAGCTGCTTCCTTTGAAATTTAAGGGACATCCATCAATAAGGGAGAGCAGCGAGACATGGCGTTGGAATAAGGGACTGTCCCTTCAAATAAGGGACACTTGACAGCTATGTGCTGGATTACAAATCACATGAGTTGACATGGGAAAGGATCTCTGCAATGGTGTATCATTTGTAGGCCTGTCCTCTCAGAAGCATGTTTGGTGTCAACACTGCCACATTAAAACTTGTCTGTGTTCCTCAGACATTTGTAGGAAACTCCTTTAATCAGCCTGGATGGATGAATCCCACTTGGGTGTTTTACCTCTTTGTGAACTGGGAATTGATCTGTTTTTATAGCTGTACCCCATTCTGAAGCATAAGCTAGCAATGATAGATAAAATAAAAACTGGAGTGCCCAAGGCTGCCCTAAGGGTGACATTTGTGTGACACTACTTGAATTGCAACCGTAGTCGTATGGCGAGGCCGCTCTGAATTGAACGTTGTTGGACTCCCAACTCCCTCCCATAACAATCAGCATAACCAATGTTCAGGGATGAATGAAGCCACAGTCTCAACATCTGGAAGATCACAGATTCCTCGTCCCTGGCCTTGAGAAAGCGCAAAACTAGTGAATTGGGGCAGGGGGTTGTCCAGACAAAACTAACTTGCAGTAAACAGGTTGCCTGCTGCTGTTGCTGTTTAGTTGTGTCCGACTCTTCGTGACCCCATGGACCAGAGCACGCCAGGCACTCCTGTCTTCCACTGACTCCCGCAGTTTGGTCAAACTCATGCTGGTAGCTTCAAGAACACTATCCAACCATCTCATCCTCTGTCATCCCCTTCTCCTTGTGCCCCCCATCTTTCCCAACACCAGGGTCTTTTCCAGGGAGTCTCAGCTTCAGGATCTGTCCTTCCAGTGAGCACTCAGGGCTGATTTCCTTAAGAATGGATAGGGTTGATCTTCTTGCAGTCCATGGGACTCTCAAGAGTCTCCTCCAGCACCAGAATTCAAAAGCATCCATTCTTCGGCGATCAGCCTTCTTTATGGTCCAGCTGTCACTTCCATACATCACTACTGGGAAAACCATAGCTTTAACTATACGGACCTTTGTTGGCAAGGTGATGTCTCTGCTTTTTAAGATGCTGTCTAGGTTTGTCATTGCTTTTCTCCCGAGGAGCAGGCGTCTTTTAATTTCGTGGCTGCTGTCACCATCTGCAGTGATCATGGAGCCTAAGAAAGTAAAATCTCTCACTGCCTCCATTTCTTCCCCTTCTATTTGCCAGGAGGTGATGGGACCAGTGGCCATGATCTTTGTTTTCTTGATGTTGCCTATGGCTCACCAATCTGCTGTTCCTGTTTTAGAAAACAGAGTGCAACTTTCATTCGATTTCACTGACAGCTGACTTCTCCAATGGTGGGTTCTCTAGACTCTCCAGGTGTCTTCTTGCCGACAAATAATGCCCAGTGTCCGAAATTGCCCAGTGGTCCAGATGAAGCCATTTCCCCCCTCCGTTGCTTGTTTTAGAAAGAGGGCTTTGGCAATAGCTTTTGACTGGGAATCTGCCAGATGATTAGTCAGAACGCAACAGCTCTCATCATGTGGATTCACAGCCTCTATTGAATTAAATACAAGTGAATAACGGGATGCTGACATTTTGGAGTAAGGTGAGAACAACACAGCTACGTGGCTGCGAGTTGTTCTTGGAAAAAGTTCTCGCTCTCTAATCCTCATCTCCCACATTTAAAAAAGGATGCTGGAAATACGAAAAAACCCATGGGCGTGAAATCGCTTGCCGTCGTTCTAACCCCCCAGCTTCCACGAGCAGCTTATAATGGAATTCCTTCTCCTGCTCCAAGTCCGCCCTTTGTCTGAAAGCAGAGAGGTGGATGAATACCAGTAAACAGGTAACTCGGACCATTACTTTCTGTTGTACAATTTATATATATACCCTATTTTTCGCTCTATAAGATGCACCAGACCACAAGACGCACCTAGTTTTTGGAGGAGGAAAATAAGAAAAAAAATATTCTGAATCTCAGAAGGCAGAACAGCAAGAGGGATCGCTGCGCAGCGAAAGCAGCAATCCCTCTTGCTGTTCTGGCTTCTGGGATAGCTGCGCAACCTGCATTCGCTCCATAATACGCACACACATTTCCCCTTACTTTTTAGGAGGGAAAAAGTGAGTCTTACAGAGCAAAAAATATGGTAACTTGTCCTTAGGGTGGTTTACAATTATTATTTTTTTAAACCACACAACTAATGACATAATACAATGAAACAGAAGGAATGAAACACTAAATCAGACCTAGGTAAGGTAGGTCAAGGGACATAGGTGGCGCTGTGGGTTAAACCACAGAGCCTAGGACTTGCTGATCAGAAGGTTGGCGGTTCGAATCCCCACAGTGGGGTGAACTCCTGTTGCTCAGTCCCTGCTCCTGCCCACCTACCAGTTCGAAAGCACGTCAAAGTGCAAGTAGATAAATAGGCTACATGACCACATGGCCACATGACCCGGAAGCTGTATGCCGGCTCCCTTGGCCAATAAAGCGAGATGAGCGTCGCAACCCTAGAGTTGGTCACGACTGGACCTAATGGTCAGGGGTCCCTTTACCTTTACGGGAGGCCAAAAGCAGCTTAAAAACCATGGGGTCTCAATCCATTAAAACACCGAGATCAAATGCGCAATAATGTCTTGGCCAGATGGTAAGGAGACAAGAGGCCAAATATTCACCTCCAGAGGCAGGGAGTCCTATAATCTAGGTGCAGTCACAGATGAGGCCCTGCTTCACAGCTGAACTAGTCATGCCCCAGCCAGAACCTCCACAACAGATCTTAAGGACCAGGCAGGCTGCTGGTATGAGAGACCTGATCCTTTAAGTCAGGTGTGGGGAACCTCTGGCTCTTGTTGTGGAACTTCAACTCCCGTAATCCCTGCTCATTGGGCATACTGCCTGCTGCTGATGAGAAATGTACCGTATTTTTCGCTCTATAGGATGCACCGGACCATAGGACGCGCCTTGTTTTAGAGGGGGAGAACAAGAAAAAAAAAATCTCCCCCTCTCTGCTCAGCGCCCCTTCAGCGAAGCGGCAGAAGAAACAGAGCCCCTTCCATTTCTCCTCCCGCTTCGCTGAAGGGGCGCTGCGCAGCTCTCCCTCTCTGCTGAAGCCGGGAGAGTCTTGCTCTCCCGGCTTTAGCAAAAGGAACCGAAGCCTGCGGAACACAGTGGGAACTTGCGCTCCGCTCCGAAGGCCTCAGGTGGCTATCCTTGAAGCCTGGAGAGCGACCCCTGCGCCTGGTGGGCACCGACCCCTCTCGCTCTCCAGGCAACACGAAGCCTCCAGAGTGTGGAGGAAGTGCTCCCTCTGCTTCCCTCAGAGGCTTCGCGTTGCTATCGCTGAAGCCAAGGAGCCTGCATTCACTCCATAGGACACACACATTTCCCCTTGATTTTTGGAAAGGAAAAAGTGCGTCCTATAGAGCGAAAAAATACGGTAGTTCATCAACACCTGGCAGACCAAAGGTTTCCTACCCCATGGAGCAGCCATTTAGAACTTGAATGGCAATCTCTACGACCTAGATTGGTTTGTCTACACTTGCTTGGCACTGATTCTCAAGAGTTTCAGATAAATCTTACGAAGCCGTGTACCTTGCCAGTAGTAAGGCTTGTCTCTTTGCTTCCTCTAATGCAAGCCTAGCCTCTTCCTCTTCCCTTCTCCTCCTCTCCTCAGCCTCACGCCTCACTCGCTCCTCTTCTTCCTGCTTCCTTCTCTCGTACTCCAAGCGCTGCTCTTCTGCCATCTCGGCTAAGAGTCGGCGTTCCTCTTCCAGCTGCATTTCCCTTTCTTTCTGCCTCCGCTTCTCCGCTTCTAAGGGAAAGAGATAGTTATAGATAGTAGTGGGTGTAATAGAGCATATTACGCCGTTTGAGCATATTACTCCGATCCTGGTCCGACTGCACTGGCTACCAATTAGTTTCAGGGCCCAATTCAAAATCCTGCTTTAGACCTATAAAGCTTTAAATGGCTCAGGACCGCAATACCTCAAGGACTGCCTCTTTCCATATGAACCTACCCAGACCCTGAGATCATCTTCTGAGGCCCTCCTTTGTGTGCCTCCTCCTCAAGAGGTTCGGAAGGTGGCAACACGAGAACAGGGCCTTCTCTGCTTTGGCTCCCCGCCTGTGGAATGCTCTCCCCAGGGAGGTTTGCCTGGCGTCTTCATTATACACCTTTAGGCGTCAGGCAAAAACGTTCCTTTTAAACCAGGCCTTTGGTCGATTTGATTGACATCTCATGCCTTTTTAAAATGTGGTCTTTTTTTGCGGGTGTGTTATTGAATTCTTGTTTTTATTTTGATTATATATATTGTGGTTTTTATATTCTGATTTTGTTCTGTGAACCGCCCTGAGAGCGGTATAAAAATTCAATTAATAATAATAATAATAATAGTTGATACCTGCTGTGATCAGTTTGAAGTCCAGAGATAAGTGGAGTACCCAATTAGTATTATATAGTAATATATTTAAAAGGACACACACACACACACACACACACACACAAACACACACACACACACAGAGAGAGAGAGAGAGAGAGAGAGAGAGAGAGAGAGGGCTGCCATCTTAACATGCCACAGCATCCCAACATGACGTGGTACTGGGCACTCAAGGGCTTTGTGAGAAATAATAATAATAATAATAATAATAATAATAATAATAATAATAATAATAATTTATACCCCGCTCATCTGGCTGAGTTGCCCCAGCCACTCTGGGCAGCTTCCAATCGTGTGTTAAAAACAACACAGCATTAAATATTAAAAACTTCCCTAAACAGGGCTGCTTTCAGTTGTCTTTTAAAAGTAAAATAGTTGTTTATTGCCTTGACATCTGCTGGGTGTTCCACAGGGCGGGTGCCACTACCGAGAAGGCCCTCTGCCTGGTTCCCTGTAACCTCACTTCTCGCAGCGAGGGAACCGCCAGAAGACCCTCGGCGCTGGACCTTAGTGTCCGGGCAGAACGATGGAGGTGGAGACGCTCCTTCAGGTATACTGGACCGAGGCCGTTTAGGGCTTTAAAGGTCAGCACCAACACTTTGAATTGTGCTCAGAAACGTACTGGGAGCCAATGCCAGTGAAATGGTAGCTCGTAGTGCCAGTGGATAAGCTGACAGAATAGGGGGCCACACTGACTGACAGGAGGAGGCCATGGAGGGCGTCTTACCAAGGTCCTTCCCACCTCAGACCTGGAACTTTCCTTGGCGTACCTGCGCGTTCTCGCTCCTCCTCCTGCTTTTTCTTCTGCATTTCCAGGAGTTTCCTGCGGAGCTCCTCCTGCTGGTGCCGGGCATGTTCCTGGGCTGCCTTCTCAGCTTGCCGCTGCCTTGCTGCTTCCTCTTCCTGCCGCCAGCGCTCTTCTTCCAGCTGCTGTTTCCTTAGACTAAAACGAAGAGGCATCCGTTGGAGGGAAGGTCCAGGTAGGTCATGCAGGGCAAAAGCAAGGGGACCCGCAAGACAAGGGAGAGGAGTTTAGCATATAGGGATGAAGAATCCGTGGTCCTCCCAGATGCTGCTGGACTCCAGCTCCCATCGGGCCCAGCCAGCATGGCCAATGGTCAAGGGATGGTGGAAACTGAAGCCCAACACCATTTGAAGGTCCAGCACCGAGGGCCTTCTGGCGGTTCCCTCACTGCGAGAAGGAAAGCTACAGGGAACCAGGCAGAGGGCCTTCTCGGTGGTGGCGCCCGCCCTGTGGAACGCCCTCCTATCAGATGTCAAAGAGAACAACAACAACCAGACTTTTAGAAGACATCTGAAGGCAGCCCTGTTTAGGGAAACTTTTAATGTTTGATGTATTACAATATTGATGTATTGATGTATTACAATATTTTTTTGAAAGCCGCCCAGAGTGGCTGGGGAAGCCCAGCCAGATGGGCGGGGTATAAATAATAAATTATTCTTATTCTTATTCTTATTCTTAAGGGCTGCAGAAGAAGAAGAAGAAGAGTTTGGATTTGATATCCCGCTTTATCACTACCCTAAGGAGTCTCAAAGCGGCTAACATTCTCTTTTTCCCTCCTCCCCCACAACAAACACTCTGTGAGGTTAGTGAGGCTGAGAGACTTCAGAGAAGGGTGACTAGCCCAAGGTCACCCAGCAGCTGCATGTGGAGGAGCGGGGAAGCGAACCCGGTTAGCCAGATCACGAGTCTACCGCTCTTAACCACTACAGCACACTGGCTCCCCATCCCATATCTAATAAAAGGGCAAGATAGCCAGCCAGAGCATTCTATAGGGCAGTGATGGCCAAACTTGGCCCTCCAGCTGTTTTGGGACTACATCTCCCATCATCCCTAGCTAGCAGGACCAGTGGTCAGGGATGATGGGAACTGTAGTCCCAAAAATAGCTGGAGGGTCAAGTTTGGCCATCACTGCTATAGGGCGAATCTACAGTGGTCTGTTATAACGTTAAAAAATGCGTTATAAAAATGTGACATCATAGGGCACCGCAGAGCAGCGATCCGTCGGAAATGGGAAATGGCACTGAGAGCTATTTAACTTTTTAAAATAGCCTTTCATAGCGTTTTTATGGATTAGTGTAGCCTCAGCATAAATAAAGGGGAAACAAGTCTAGGAATCATTTGCTGGTCTAGCATGGGAATCTGCCAGGAAACCTGAATCACCCTTAATTTTTACAAGTTCGGTTTTGCAAATATCGGATCTCATTTGCTTCGGGTTTGGGATGTAACTGTGAGCGGCCTACACTAGGACCGTTAGTACCACATTCTGATGCAAAGGCAAATTGGACAAGTAGCTTGAATGAAGGTTTCTGAATTGGCAACATCGCTTTTGAATGTCAGAATGCAAATTCCGGGGGTGGGGAGGCAATGGAGTTTAAAACTGCAAATTTTTGTGTGCTGATGTGCATCTATAAAACAATAAAGAATATCTACGTATCTGATGGAATGGATGCAGGGAGGGAGGCTGGGTGTTGGAAGAAAGGCAGGGAGGGAGGCTGGGTGTTGGAAGAAAGGCAGGGAGGGAGGCTGCATGTTGGAAGAAATGCAGGGAGTTTTGTAGGACACTGAGGATACGCTGCAGGCTGACAGATATCTGTGGTTCGTATGGCAAGTTGGCCCTGCTATATTTGGAGAGGGGTGTGTGTGTTTCCTGCTCATTCTCCTGCCCCCGATGGTGGGCATCTTCCCCCTCCCTTACTAACCGTATCTCTGCCATCCTCCTCTGCTGCTCCTGTTCCATTTCCTCTTTCATCCTCTCCATGCGCTCCTGCTCTTCCTGCTCCTTCCGCTTCCGCTCCTCCTGCTCCCTCCGTTTTCTCTCCACTGCAAGCCGCCTCTTCTCTGCCCTCTCGGCTATCATTTGCTCTCGCGAGAGTTTCTCCTCCTGCTTGTTCCGAGACGGGTCCAGTGGCTGGGAAGCACAAAGGGGGAGAGGGGAGAGTGTGCTATTGTGCTTAGGTTCTGCTCAAGGGTTTCCCTGGACGTATCTGATTGGCTGCTAGTGAAGGAATGGGTTTCTGTACAGTGAGTTTGAAACTGACCCAAAATCCCCATTTTCCTTCTCCAAGGGAGCATTTCTAAAATGCATTAACTTGAGCTTTTCAAGCTCAGGAAGCTTGAGCTTGAGTCAATGTATAAACAGAAAGCCAGCTGTATAAACAAGTGCTCAAACCCCTCTCCCTTATCAGTCCGTGACGGCAATGGATGGCCTTGGCTGTTCCAGTGGAGCAGGGTTGGCACGTCTGGGTCTTATCTTACATCCTGACCACACACTGATGCATAGACCTAGTCCGGGAACAGCGCCAGGAGAGTTGGTGACCTTCTTACCCCAAGATAAGAGTGCCGGAACAGGAATACCCTTATATAGTCAAGAGTACAGGAAGAGGAACACCCTTTTATGGTTAAGAGTACCAGAGCAGGAACATCTGTGATGTCAACTTGCGTGTATAAGCTGATGTGGCTGGATTCCTGGAGAAGGGGGGAGAGGGTGCCTGGAGGATATATATACTGCATGAAATTTCTTTCTCTTTGGACTTGCTGGGAACTGGCCACGCAAGTGCCTTCTGCTATCCGGAGAGCAGAATAAACTCTTTCTCTGAATCAACCTTGGTGTCAGTTGACTTCCTTTCTCCCTCCTGGGAGCAACACAGACCCCACCAGTAGGTAAAGTCTAATAAGGCTACACTAGGAGAACAGGATGCTGAACGAGATGGGCCTTGGGCCTGATCCAGAAGGGCTCTTTTGACATCATTAACCATGTGGAGTTTGCCTTTGCTGTGACTCAGGATGCTTCCACGCAGCAGTTTATGGTGAACTCGGCACACATTGCGTGGTCTGCATCCGAATGCCCTCCCATATTCCCACCCCACCCCCTTTAATCGGGATCTATCCTTTCTGCAGGAAAGCTGATATGTAAAAAAACCAACCCAGACCCAAACCAGAAACCAAAACATGGAAACAGTAAATCTAGATTAAATTGTGAAGGGGTGGACGTTTTGATGTGAACGGCATCCTGTGAATATTGAAAAAAAAAACTTGAGTTCCTGGAGTCCCACATGGGGCAAAAGATTCCTCGAGGCCTAACTGAACACATTCCAATAAATGCATAGCATGCAACCTTGGCCAGTGGTTTTTTTTAAAAAAAAGGTAATACTGAAAGGGGGATTCATAATTTATGGAGGGAAGGCACATTGCCCTTCCAGCCACAGTCCTCAGCATAGTCCTGCTCACCGGTGGAAATTATTCTTAGAAAAACAGCTTCAGGGCAGTAATGGACACTTTCATTTTAAGGGAATTGCCCTGCAAGGGGTGGGATTTTGATAGGGATTGCAGCTGGGGAGGGAAGAGGTAAACCTCCCCCCTCCCTACACATTGTGGTCCCAGTGAAAATCACCACCCTTTCAAGTATCAGCTTTAAGAATCACCTACATCTAAACCACAGAGCCTTGGGCTCGGCGGTTCGAATCCCTGTGACAGGGTGAGCTCCCGTTGCTCGGTCCCTGCTCCTGCCAACCTAGCAGTTCGAAAGCACATCAAAGTGCAAGTAGATAAATAAATACCTTCCGGCGGGAAGGTAAACGGCGTTTCCGTGCTCTGCTCTGGTTCGCCAGAAGCGGCTTAGTCATGGTGGCCACACAACCCAGAAGCTGCACACCGGCTCCCTCAGCCAGTAAAGCGAGATAAGCGCCGCAACCCCAGAGTCGGTCACGACTGGACCTAATGGTCAGGGGTCCCTTTACCTTTACATCAACATTGAAAGCACTTGCATGCATTTAATGCAACGAGTTGTTAGTCCTCAGGTATAACTTGCATTTTTCCCAGTAGTGATGTATGGAAATGAGAGCTGGACCATAAAGAAGGCTGATCGCCGAAGAATTGATGCTTTTGAATTCTGGTGCTGGAGGAGACTATTGAGAGTCCCATGGACTGCAAGAAGATCAAACCGACCCATTCTGAAGGAAATCAGCCCTGAGTGCTCACTGGAAGGACAGATCGTGAAGCTGGGGCTACAATAATTTGGCCACCTCATGAGAAGAGAAGACTCCCTGGAAAAGACCCTGATGTTGGGAAAGATGGAGGGCACAAGGCGAAGGGAACGACAGAGGAGATGGTTGGACATTGTTCTCGAAGCTACAAACATGAGTCTGACCAAATTGCGGGAGGCAGTGGAAGACAGGAGTGCCTGGTGTGCTCTGGTCCATGGGGTCACGAAGAGTCGGACACAACTAAACGACTAAAAAACAACATAACTTGCATTCCTGGCTTTTTAGATCCAGCCGCATGGGTGATCTAAGAGCACCTCTCGCACAGCTGCAATAAAGCTTACGGGTAGCAAGAACTTGTGTGTTGGCCTGGCTGCATGGGTCTCCCTGGTTGTGTGGATCTGACACCTCCCTTCCTAAATGGTTCAAGAATGAATTCAGAAAGCAGCTCTTCAGGAACATGACATTGTTTACCTCTGGAGGGTCATTGCTCAGAGCTGTGTCAGGCTGGGAGCCATCTGCAGGGGCAACTACTGGGCGGGCAACAGCAGCCGTCTCATCAGCAGGAATGGCATGAGGTCCAGAAGGATGGAGAACATCTTCAGCAGAAGGTTCTTCGCCTTCTTCAAGTGGCAAGATGGGTTCTTCCCTGAGAGGGCTGGAAGGAGGAGGGCTTTGATCCGAAAAGCCTCCCTTTTCCTCTTTGTCTCCTCCTTCTCCTTCGACAAGAGAACTGATCTGCTCTATTTCAACAGCAACATCCTCTTTTTCTTCACCATGGTTTGGGTCCTTGGCAGCCTCTGATCTTTTGACACCTGCCGACTTCTCTTTGGAAGA
Source organism: Podarcis melisellensis (assembly GCF_964234715.1). NCBI lineage: Eukaryota > Metazoa > Chordata > Lepidosauria > Squamata > Lacertidae > Podarcis > Podarcis melisellensis. The sequence goes on along the minus strand of NC_138528.1, from coordinate 125,079,834 downwards.
AGGAACTGTTTTCCCAACAGCCTTCTTCTGTTTTGGTTTCCCTGCAAAAAGACAAACACACACACCCAACAATGACACAGGAGCTGCACCTGAGATTATCTCGTGAAACTATTGCACAAGGTTTTCTGGACATGCCAATTTTATTTTTTTTAAATGCTAGGGCCAAACTATGTGTTATACAAATACAGTCATACCTTGGAAGTCGAACGGACTGTATTTGTATAACATATAGTTTGGCCTTGTGTTTTTAAAAAATCCGTTTGACTTCCAAAACGTTTGGAAACCAAAGCGTGGTTTGAAGAAAGCTCCTGCAGCCAATCGGAAGCCGCGGAAGCCACATCAGATGTTCAGGTTCCAAAGAATGTTTGTAAAATATACTTGGAGTCAAGAGTGGATTTCATGCTCTTTATTCGATTCATAGTGGTGAGGAGGAATGGAAGTTCCCCCAGAATGTCTGCTTTATATACATTATTTACACAATGGGCCCCACGTGATTGGCTAATTCCAGGATTCACCTGTAGGCCAATCAGGTTGCAGATTCACTTCCACCTGGAGCTGGATTGGGTGGCTTCTGTGGACCAATCAGACTGCTGCATTCTGGACCCTATTGTTCTAGGACCAATCAGACTGCTGCATTCTGGATCCTATTGTTCTAGGACCAATCAGACTGTTGCATTCTGAATCCTATTATTTTAGGACCAGTCAGACTGCTGCATTCTGAATCCTATTCAACTCAGTACATAAGAACTAAGAAATGTAAACTGCCAGAAGTAAGTTCCACTGTTTTCCGTGAGGCTTCCTCACTAGAGAGTGAATCAGTGTGTTTTTACATGAGTAGAATGTGTCCTTTTATTTAAAATGCATCTCCGGGTTATTTGTGGGGCATAGGAATTCATTCATTTTTTAAATAACAAAATAGTCCAGCCCCCCACATGGTCTGAGGGACAGTGGACCGGCCCCCTGCTGCAAAAGTTTTCTGACCCCTGGCTGAATCCCTCACAAAGGAACAACATCCAGTTTTTAAATGCCTTTTCCTTTACCTACAACAAAATCTGTCTGTTTATCTTTCTTGAGCGTCTTCTTCTGCACTTTCAATACAGTTCCAGTTCTCACCGATTCAGGTTTCTTCTTCCCTGTCTTCGCTTTGTCCTCAACAACACCTGCAGCCTGTTAGTAAAGAAAGAAAAAGTGTGTAGAACACAGGGTGGCATAAAAGAAAGAAATTTAGTGCTTAACCAAATACAGGTTAGCATAGCATATTTTTGTTTTGGTGAAAATTTTAAAATTTGATTGTTAAAGAGTTCCTCTTTTGTTTTCTTCTTTGGCGATCACTTGTAGCCAAGTAAGATGGTCTGCCATGAACAGGTTTTAGGTTTGATGAGGCCCTAAGATACTGAAGGTAATGGGGCCCTTTATATGTCCAGCTGTCCTTTGTCACTGTTTTTTGTGTTGAATATATGCTATATGGTAATTTATGGGCCTAACAGGTATCTAAAACCATTTGCACATAACAAAATACGTATTTTATCAAAGTAATTGTTGAACTGAAATACAATTAAGAAGAAGTATATTAATAGTGAAATACAATTAAGAAGTATATTCATAGTGAAATAATTATTAAGCTCTAACTGTATGTAGGTTTTATTTTATTTGCGTTTTACCTTATATTTTGGAAATGTACATCCAGGTTTTTTTCCCTTTAAATTTTTTGGGGGGGGCACCCCAAGAGAGTGGGGCCCTAAGCTATAGCTTGTTTAGCTTATACATAAATCCGGCACTGTCCATGAACGCAGTCTTAACAGCGAGTCCACAAGTGACTGTGGAGGCCAATTCTGGATCCACACACATATTGGTAGAGGAAGAGGAGTGCAGGGGGAGCGCCCAGCCCCTGGCAGCACGATCTCGGTGGGGTGCCATCGTGGCTGTTCCCCAACTGCACTGGGCACCATGCCCCTGGGACTCGTGCTCGCCCCGCCCCCACCTGCTCTCCGCCCCCCCCCCCCGGTGCTGGAGCCTGAAGCTCCACCACTGTCCACACATCCTTCCACAGTGGGAACACAGGTTTCTGGGCAGGAGTTGATCCAGTGAGGGTTTGCCAAGCGTGCCTTCCTCTTAGTGCGTTTCTCCCTTGTGTTCTGAGTTCGAGTGTCTTCAAAGTCCACAACACCTTTGGTAAAGGCTGTTCTGCAATTGGGAGCCCTTGCAGGCCAGTGTTTCCCAATTATCGGTGTTTATAGTACTTTTTTCTTTATTAGGGACACGGGTGGCGCTGTGGGTAAAACCTCAGTGCCTAGGACCTGCTGATCGTAAGGTCGGCGGTTTGAATCCCCGCAACGGGGTGAGCTCCCGTCGTTCGGTCCCAGCTCCTGCCCACTTAGCAGTTCGAAAGCACCCCTAAGTGCAAGTAGATAAATAGGTACCGCTTTATAGCGGGAAGGTAAACGGAGTTTCCGTGTGCGGCACTGGTGCTGGCTCGCCAGAGCAGCTTCGTCACGCTGGCCACGTGACCCGGAAGTGTCTTCGGACGGCGCCAGCTCCCAGCCTCTTGAGCAAGATGAGCGTGCAACCCTAGAGTCGGTCATGACTGGCCTGTATGGGCAGGGGTACCTTTACATTTACCTTTATAGTACTTTTTTTAAAAAAAATTGCCTTGGGAGAGTCTTTAAACCTAACAGGCACTCTATTTGCTTTTCCTCCCCCCACAAAACACAGGGATGGGGAGCCTGTCTTGTTGGACTTCATCTCCCATCTGCCCCAGCAGCATGGCCCAATGGTCAGTGATGTTGGAATTTGTTGCCCAATAACATCTGCAGGGCTTGCTATCCCTGCCTTAAAAGGTGGTCTAAGATGCTTCGGTTTCTGAGGCAGAAAACCAGCACCCTCCCATTACAGTAGTAAATATAATAATGAGCAAAATAATCAACCATTTGCTTCCTTTTAGTGGTCCCCTAAAATGTCCATCTCGCTTTGCCCTGCCCTGTGGATCCGGATCAGTTTGCATAAAGATTTTTCCGCAATGTTTAACACTCACTGCCTTGGGATCAGTGGCCTTAGTTGGCTTTCTGGTTTTCTCTGGCAACGTTTTTTCTTCTTCTTTATCTTCTTCTTCTACCTGATGTTTTTCAGATGAATGGGTGCCCATTCTTGCGCCCTTCTCAATTTCGGCACTGCGGTCAAGAATCTCCATGTTGGTGCTGTCCAGTTCAGAGACCTTCTCCCTTTGAAAAAGCAGTATGAAATAATCAGATGGGACGAACACATGGAAAGTGAACAGACACATTGTCAGAGGTCCCTCTACAGATGGTGAGCACTTTGCGGAAGGGATTCCTACCGCATTCCAGAAATGCAGGTTTGCACAATTAAAGTGGGTTAAAGCACTCTGTCCCGCTCGTGACAAATCCGCTTTTATCAGAAAGACTTTTTGCAGTGGGGGAAATGCAATAAAAAGTGGAATAAACAAGCCAATTATGGGATGATGTATATAACCTCTGTGCAAGCAAATCAGGATGAGTGGCTCATTGCCGTATCCCCTCCCTGCCAACAAATCAGAACAAATGCTCAATGAAAAGCAGGCATCGTGTGACCTCCGTGTAAGCTTCGTGCAAGCAAGTCAGGATGAATGCTTGGTAAATAGGGGATTTTTTCCTATGGAAAAAACAAAATGGAAACTTTGGCACTGTGGGTTAAACCATAGAGCCTAGGACTTGCCGATCAGAAGGTTGGTGGTTCGAATCCCTGTGACGGGGTGAGCTCCCGTTGCTCGGTCCCTGCTCCTGCCCACCTAGCAGTTCGAAAGCACGTCAAAGTGCAAGTAGATAAATAGGTACCACTCTGGCGGGAAGGTAAACAGCGTTTCCATGCGCTGCTCTGGTTTGCCAGAAGCGGCTTAGTCATGCTGGCCACATGACCTGGAAGCTGTACGCCGGCTCCCTTGGCCAATAAAGCAAGATGAGCGCCGCAACCCCAGAGTTGGTCACAACTGGACCTAATGGTCAGGGGTCCCTTTACCTTTACCTACCTGCAAAGTGCAAGGGAGACAGTGAAAGATACAGGAAATTGAATGCAGATTTCCAAAAAATAGCAAGGAGATCAATACATAAGAGATCCATCTCTTTTGCCTGGAGGTTTACTAGAGTTCAAGATTTACTTGTCACCCTTGCTTTGGGCCAAGACGATGCCATAACAGAGCTCTTAATTTACTAATGGACCTGTCCAAATGAGATACGAAAGGTTGACCCCAGTTGGCTACTGTCTCGTTCAACAGAAAACTGAGCTTTGTTACAATCAAAGAAGGCTACAAACTTATTCAGAAGGAAACATTTTTAGTAATTTAGGTGACATATTCCTCTTAAGACCTATTCTTTTTTTAAAAAATGAATTTTATTGGTATTTTCCACATAACAACAACAACACGAAAGATATCAAAAAATAACAATACACAACACACAAAAATCAACATTCAAAAACTAAAACACACACACAAAATCCATATCTTAAAGTTAAAATTACAAACACTAAAACAACAACAACAAGACATTGACTTCCACCAATCCCACAGCACCTCCTTTATCTCTCATTGTGTCTTCCTGTTTTCCTGTTTTCTTTATCATCTCTATCCTAACATCTAGATGTAAATCCTTCTTTCATATCCTTTCACTTCACATGTTTATTTCAGACTCAGCTGGATTTCTGCCCTCGAACCTTGACTTTTGAGGTATTCATTTAGGCACTCCCATTCTTTTTTTACTTCACTTTTTAAAGTACTTAACCTGAGGTACCACGGTATAATGTTAAGATTTAAACTTATTATGTTACTGCTAAGTCTGCTGCAACTGGATTTCTTATGGACAGCGCCTGTCCTGTATGTACAGTGGTACCTCGGGTTAAGAACTTAATTCGTTCTGGAGGTCCGTTCTTAACCTGAAACTGTTCTTAACCTGAAGCACCACTTTAGCTAATGGGGCTCCCGCTGCCACCACACAATTTCTGTTCTCATCCTGAAGCAAAGTTCTTAACCTGAGGTACTATTTCTGGGTCAGCGGAGTCTGTAACCTGAAGCGTCTGTAACCTGAAGCATCTGTAACCCGAGGTACCACTGTATTGGATTTGTGACCATTATGCTCACGTGCCTTCAGTAGCAATAAATCTCTGCTGGATGAAATGCAATTGCCTCTGGTCTATTTTTTGGGGGGAATCCCGCAACGTGTTTAAGTTTTTACTCTGCTAACTATACGTTGGAGTTGTGCTCTGGATCAATATTTAGTAGAATTCCATGAGAGACTCAGCCCTTGGAATCGCTAGCGGCAGTCCCATTTCATATACTTACCTATCTGATGTAGAAATCCTGGGATGGACAATGTGTGGTTGCAGGTGTGAGGGGCTAGCTGACTGGGGCAAATTGTCCAGTTGTTTTTCTGTATCTGCAATGGGGACAGAGCAAAAAAAAAGTATGTTACAAGTTAAGGTAGAACAGGCCTTGGCAACATACAGAGCAGAATATATAGACTATGGTCAATGTCTGTTCAGCCACCAGGGGGTGATAAAGCTCCACTGTTGTATTATTATTTTTGCAAAAACAGTGGTACCTCGGGTTAAGAACTTAATTCGTTCCAGAGGTCCGTTCTTAACCTGAAACTGTTCTTAACCTGAAGCACCACTTTAGCTAATGGGGCTTCCTGCTGCCGGTGCACCGCCGGAGCACGATTTCTGTTCTTATCCTGGAGCAAAGTTCTTAACCAGAAGCACTATTTCTGGGTTAGCAGAGTCTGTAACCTGAAGCGTATGTAACCCGAGGTACCACTGTATAATGGTACCTTGGTTTACAATCATAATCCGTTCCGGAGGTCCGTTTGTAAACCAAAACAGGTTGTAACCCAAGGCACACTTTTGCCAATGGGGCCTCCAAAGTAAATTTGTTCATCATCATAATAATAATAAAATGGGTTGTAATTAAAAAAAAAGGTTGCAAACCGGGACAAGCACTTTCGGGTTTGATGTGTTTGTACAGTGGTACCTCGGGATGCGAACAGGATCGGTTCTGGAGCCCCGTTCTCATCCTGAATAGAACGTAAGACACGACAGGGCGTCTGTGTGCATGTGGGTTGCGTTTTGCCACTGCCGCGCATGCGCATGACGTCATTTTGACATGCTCCATTACTTCCAGGTTGCCGCAGAGTGCAATCCAAAAATACTTATCCTGAAAATACTTATCCTGAAGCGTATTTATCCCGAGGTATGACTGTAATCCAAAACATATGCAAACCAAGGTACCACTGTACAGGGAATTTGCAAACAGCTGATCAGCCCTAATACAGCCTGCTAGCCAGCTGTGTTTGGATCATCAGTTGTGCAGTCTTGAGCTGGAAAGAGATCAAACTGGGGAGCATTAACTACGAACCCCAAACTTTGGGATCCTCTGCAAACATGTGCCAAAGTTTTGCAGGGTGTTTTTTGCAGTATTTTGAAGCGCCCCACAAACTGAGCGATCACTACATCAAACACAGGGTTCGTACTGAAATAAGAATGAAAATGGGGTCCCTTCAAGGGATTCAGCTTCTTAAGGAAGACTGGACCTTCGGAGAGAGCGTACCTTTTAAGGCTCAAACCGGTTCGGAAACGAACAGAGACCAGACCAGGATATACAAAAGCAAAGTGCCTATAATCCTGATCTTTATTAAAGCTGTTGCAACAGGGTGCTCCCACACACACACAGGAGTGGGAGAGGGACCCAGGACAAAAGTGTGCAAGCCCTAATATAGACATTTTAAATTCCCTGCCCTGGAGTCCAAGACCACCCCCAGAAACATCATACATACATCACAGAAGGGGCGGACTACAACAGAAATCTGAGTGCCTTGTTTTTGTCTCTTGTCTGCTAGGTTGCTCAATTGATATTACCTGGGCATCCTGGCCACTTTTTTGTTACTCAGTTCCTGAATCCAGGTCATAGGTCACAGGCTCACACCCTATTCATATCTTAAATGTGCCCTTAAGACAGGATTTGTGAAAGAGACAATGGGGAGATTTCCCATTTCCTTCGACCTTGCAGAGAAATATTTGAGGTGATTTTGGGAGAGAGAAAATGGTTTCAGGAGTTTTCTGTGGGTTCCAGACATGTGGTTTACATATTTGTATGTGTTTGCTTGGTACATTTATGACATGACTAAACGACTAAACAACAACAACAACAACATGTTTGCATTGCAGTTTGCTCTGCTTCCAATGTGCTCCCACTGCTGGTTTTCGAAGCCACATTTCATTTCACTCTTAATTTGCATAATGCCTTTCTATATTACGATACACAAGGCAGTTTGCAGCAAGAAAATATACAACAAAGAACGCACACCATATAATAATCTGATGCAATACAAAAAGTCGTAATGAAACATAACTTTAGAACGGAACGACTTGCATCAAATAAAGTCATATTCAATTATCTGTTACAACATTATAGTACACAATAAAATTAACTCTCAAAATACCAGCAAAAAATAAAAAGAAATTCACTCCTAACAATTACGATAAATGATTACTAAACTACGTTCCATATAAATAACTGCCAGTCACAATGCATAAAATACCACAATACATACAAAACCATGTAAAAGGATCAAATTGAGAAACAAGGAAGCACAACTTAAAAAAACAACAACCACATGGCATTAGCCATAGTCCATAGTGTTCCTGTAGTTTCTTGGTAAATACTTCCCCTACAAACCAGCTTCAATCAGATTAGAAAACCTGGTTTCAGAGGATTTTTGTGATGCCAATAGAGGGGGCACTTGCTCCAAAAATTTGCAAGAAAACCCCACAGCGGTGCTAAGAGCCAAGTACCACCACTCTGATTTATGCTGGCTTTTCTTTTAGATTTAAGCAAACACCAAGAATGATATTTCCAGGCCATCTGTTTCTTACTGGTCCCTTCTTTTCCCCATCCACCAAGTACCACATGCAGAAAAAGCTATGCAAAAGTACATATGGGAGTTCTGCACATCACAACCCATCTTCATCACCATTATTATTTATTGAATTTATATACCGCCCTATTGCCCTATACCCGGAGAAGGGATGCGGGTGGCGCTGTGGGTTAAACCACAGAGCCTAGGACTTGCCGATCAGAAGGTCGGCAGTTCGAATCCCTGTGACGGGGTGAGCTCCCGTTGCTCGGTCCCTGCTCCTGCCAACCTAGCAGTTTGAAAGCACGTCAAAGTGCAAGTAGATAAATAGGTACTGCTCCAGCGGGAAGGTAAACGGCGTTTCTGTGCGCTGCTCTGGTTCGCCAGAAGCGGCTTAGTCCTGCTGGCCACATGACCCGGAAGCTGTACGCCGGCTCCCTCGGCCAGTAAAGCGAGATGAGCGTCGCAACCCCAGAGTTGCCCATGACTGGACCTAATGGTCAGGGGTCCAGGTGAGAGCTTAATGCAGGGCAAAGGTGGACAAACCATCCCAGAAGGAGCACAACATGTCTCCCATCAGAGGTACTGCCCCTTCCCTAACACCCCATAGACCCCTAAATAAGTTATAGATATATGGTCTGGGACTGGCTGGGCCAAAAGGGGCTTGCAGGCACCATCAGCCAACTGCTTAGCAGCACCTGAAAAGCCCTCCAGGAAAGCACTTTGCTGGCATGCACAAAGCAGTACAGTGGTACCTCGGATTAAGAATTTAATTCGTTCCGGAGGTCCATACTTAACCGGAAACTGTTCTTAACCTGAAGCACCACTTTAATTAATGGGGCCTCCTGCTGCCGCCGCACTGCCGGAGCATGATTTCTGTTCTCACCCTGAGGCAAAGTTCTTAACCTATTTCTGGGTTAGCGGAGTCTGTAACCTGAAGCGTATGTAACCTGAGGTACCACTGTACATCAAAACAGGTCACCTGATGCCATTGCGACACCTGGAGGTTGACAGGTGGGCAGATCTAGTTCCCCACCCCTTGGTGCGCAAATTGCAGCTTCTCTCTTTCATACCTCCTAGGTGTGTGTGGTCTTCAAAGAGATCATCATTATTATTTGTAAAAACAAACAGCTCTTCCAAAAACAAGCGATTGCCAAGGAAAACAACACACCATTTAGGGATCGGCAGGTGGTGGCTGGGTTGGTGAGGAAATACTTTTAAGTGACATATACATGTCATTTATATTATTGGCCTTAAAGACAATGGTGCTCTGGAGTTAGGTAAAGGTAACGGGAGCCCCTGACCATTAGGTCCAGTCATGACCGACTCTGGGGTTGCGGTGCTCATCTCGCTTTATTGGCCGAGGGAGCCAGCGTACAGCTTCCAGGTCATGTGGCCAGCATGACTAAGCCGCTTCTGGCGAACCAGAGCAGTGCACAGAATCGCCGTTTACCTTCCCGCCGGAGTGATACCTATTTATCTACTTGCACTTTGCCGTGCTTTCGAACTGCTAGGTTGGCAGGAGCTGGGACTGAGCAACGGGAGCTCACCACGCCATGGGGATTCGAACCGCTGACCTTCTGATCGGCAAGTCCTAGGCTCTGTGGTTTAACCCACAGCTTATTCGGTGCAGACCGAATACTAAACTAATGACCTGAATCAGAATGTGGCAGCTTCCTAGCTTTGCACAACTGGGCATAGTAAACTGAAGACCATCTTGCCGTTGGGTACGTGACCAAGAAGGATTTAATAATAATAATAATAATAATAATAATAATAATAATAATAATAATAATTTATTATTTATACCCCATCCATCTGGCTGGCTTTCCTCAGCCACTCTGGGCGGCTTCCAACAAAATATTAAAATACAGTGGTTTGTTAAACATTAAAAGCTTCCCTAAACAGGGCTGCCTTCAGGTGTCTTCTAAAAGTCAGATAGCTGCTTATTTCCTTGACATCTGATGGGAGGGCGTTCCATAGGGTGGGTGCCACTACCGAGAAGGCCCTCTGCCTGGTTCCCTGTAACCTCACTTCTCGTAGTGAGGGAAGCGCCAGAAGGCCCTCGGAGCTGGACCTCAGTGTCCGATGGGGGTGGAGACGCTCCTTCAGGTATACTGGACCGAAGCTGTTTAGGGCTTTAAAGATCAGCACCAACACTTTGAACTGAGCTTGGAAAAGTACTGGGAGTCAATGTAGATCTTTCAAGACCGGTGTTATGTGGTCTCGGTGGCCGCTCCCAGTCACCAGCCTAGCTGCCGCATTCTGGATTAGTTGTAGTTTCTGGGTCACCTTCAAAAGTAGCCCCACACAGAGTGCATTGCAGTAGTCCAAGCGAGAGATAACTAGAGCATGCACCACTCTGGCGAGACAGTCCATGGGCAGGCAGGGTCTCAGCCTGCGTACCAGATGGAGCTGGTAAACAGCTGCCCTGAACACAGAATTGACCTGTGCCTCCATGGACAGCTGCGAGTCCAAAATGACTCCCAGGCTGTGCACCTGGTCCTTCAGGGGCACAGTTACCCTATTCAGGACCAGGGAGTCCTCCACACCTGCCTGCCTCCTGTCCCCCAAAAACAGTACTTCTGTCTTGTCAGGATTCAACCTCAATCTGTTAACCGCCATCCATCCTCCAACCACCTCCAGACACTCACACAGGACCTTCACCGCCTTCACTGGTTCTGAGTTGAAAGAGAGGTAGAGCTGGGTATCATCATTGCTTTGCTTTCTGCCCAGATAAGAAATAGTGCTATTGCAGGAATGCCCTGGATGGAAGCAAAGAGCAAGGGTGGCGGTGAAGAAACTTGAAGATTGGAAAGGGAGACAGGGTTGTGCAAGACTCCTCCTCCCCTAGGAACATTGACTATAACTGCACAACCTGAATTTGATGGGATATGACTGAATTCCTCCTATATAGCAGCAGTTTAGAAGACCAGGTCTAACTACATGCAAGCTTTGTGCAAGCAGATCAGAATGGGGTGGGGGTAAAATTGGGTTGTCTTGTATTTGCCGATATGTGACTAAATTCTGAGAGGGATTGTAGTTTAAGAATTAGCCTTGAGACGTCACACACCCCAGCACCAAAGCCTTCTACGAATGGCTACAAATGAGATCAAACTGAAGTCCTGAGAGCAGCTCAGGCTTCTGTCTACTCAGTGTCCAAAGGGCAAGTAACTGTATCGCTCATATTCATCCCGCATCCTGTAAAGGGTAATATTCCATCATCTGTGCCATGCATGTGTGTTGCCCATAAACAAATGCATCTCTGCTGCTGATTATCCCCAGGGAAGTTGGAGATGAGGCCCTCGTAAATCAAAGCAAGGAAGTTGGCCCCTTTATAACATCCTGAAACTTGGCTTTTTTCACACTTCTCCTCACACATCTTCTCAGCGGGGGTGGGGGGGAGACCTGTTTTGCCCACCCACTAAGTACCAAATCATAGCTAGCTACACTTCTGGTTTTTTTGTGGCTGGGAGTGGGGGCAACTTATTACATTGGTCTGAGACTCAATTTGCACCCAAAGTACAACCTCGCAACACGCAGATTGTCACTGTTTTAAGGAAGAGTTGAACTGAGATGCGTTAGGTTTCATCTATCGTGTTAGTGTTTTTTTCCACAAAAGCTAAGTCGATTTCCACACATTCTCTGTCTTGGAAATAGTGTGTCAAAGCCAGAAGCCTGTCTGTGGTTTAAGAAAGAAGGTAAAAAGGTAAAGGTAAAGGACCCCTGGGCGGTTAAGTCCAGTCAAAGGCGACTGTGGGGTTGTAGCATGCATCTCGCTTTCAGGCCTAGGGAGCTGGCGTTTGTCTGCAGACAGCTTTCTGGGTCATGTGGTCAGCAGGACTAAACCACTTCTGGCGCAACAGAACACCGTGACGGAAACCAGAGTGCACGGAAATGCTGTTTACCGTCCCGCCGCAGTGGTACCTATTTATCTACTTGCACTGGTGTGCTTTCGAACTGCTTGGTTGGCAGGCGCTGCGACAAAGCAACAGGAGCTCACTCCGTCGCAGGGATTCGAACCACCGACCTTCTGATCGGCAAGCCCAAGCAGCTCAGTGATTTAGACCACAGCACCACCCGTGCCCCTTTTAAGAAAGAAGACCTCCATCTTGGGAAGGGAGGCTACTCTGTGGTTTACAGGGAAGTTTGTGGCTGGCAGCCAGCGCTGGGGAGCTATAGCTCCCTATAGATACTTCTGGTCCAGCCTGGCTGGCTAAAAGCAGAGCTATTTTCCTAGAAATAGAGTTGCCATGAACTTTGTTCTCTTGTAATGGCAATGGCGCCCACCTGAGAAGAAGAAGAATAGAAGAGTTTGGATTTGATATCCCGCTTTATCACTACCCGAAGGAGTCTCAAAGCAGGTAACATTCTCCTTTCCCTTCCTCCCCCACAACAAACACTCTGTGAAGTGAGTGGGGCTGAGAGACGTCAGAGAAGTATGACTAGCCCAAGGTCACCCAGCAGCTGCATGTGGAGGAGTGGGGAATCGAACCCGGTTCACCAAATTACGAGTCCACCGCTCTTAACCACTACACCACACTGGCTCTCAGTGAGAGATGCCGGAACTGAGTTCTGGCAAGTTCCGGCTGAAAAAATGCCCTGGCTAAAAGTCTACGCAATCTCAGCTACGTTGCCTTTGGGCCAAAATGGAGCAGGAGAAGGTCGTCCGCAACCTTAGACAGCAAGCTATGGGGCTTGCGTGAGTTTTAAATTTCTGCATTAATAGCACTAGAAAAGCCAGTTTAAGATCTTTGGGATTCCGCCCTCCCTCGCTGCTTCTTTTGCTGAGCTTCTTCCTAAAGAAGAAGAAAAGGGAAAGGGAGAGGGGAAAAAAAAGCTAACATAAAATGAGCTCTTTGGATACAACTCTGGAGGGAGTTTTCAGAACTGAAAGTGTCGAGTTGTTACGGGCTTACTCACAAGGATTTCTGCGCCTGTGTGTATGGAGGAGTTCAGAAGCCGAAATCAACTGGAAGATAAAACCCATGCTGTGCGGAAAGGTGTACTTTATGAACTTCCCTGGTGTGAGCAATGGAGAGCTGGGGGAGTTAAGCGGTTTAGCTAACAAATGCCAGAGAATCACAGATTAAGAGAAAGAAGCTCCCTTGGCTCCCCCCCCCCCCGCCCTGTTTTCTTTAGTGCGCAGGAGGAGAAATCTGCCACTGCTTCGCTATAGCCTGACGCATATTATACAGAGGTCTCGGTCCAATTACGCCGGAAATCAACATCGATATATTTTAAGGTGTTGCCTCATATTATATAATATTATAAAATCCTACTAATCTTTTGCCTCAATATGACATTGCAGAAATAGAATGACGTTTCTGTTTTGGTCAAAACATTAGATATCTCTATAGCCTAACTTGGGACGCGGGTGGCGCTGTGGGTTAAACCACAGAGCCTAGGGTTTGCCAATCAGAAGGTCGGCGGTTTGAATCCCCGCGACGGGGTGAGCTCCCGTTGCTCAGTCCCTGCTCCTGCCCACCTAGCATTCGAAAGCATGTCAAAGTGCAAGTAGATAAGTGTAAGTAGTACCTTCCAGTGGGAAGGTAAATGGCGTTTCTGTGTGCTGCTCTGGTTCGCCAGAAGTGGCTTAGTCATGCTGGCCACATGACCTGGAAGCTGTATGCCGGCTCCCTCAGACAATAAAGCGAGATGAGCGTTGCAACCCCAGAGTCGGTCACGACCGGACCTAATGGTCAGGGGTCCCTTTACCTTTATCTTTATAGCCTAACTTAAGGAGAGGCAAAATAAGTTTAACTATCCAATTAAACTTGATAACAATTTTGACAGACCCTCCAAGTGTCCCTATTTTCCAGGGACAGTCCCGGATTTACAGAAGCCGTCCCAGTTTCATGATTTGATCCAGGAATGCCCTGCTTTTCCTTAGGTAAAGGGACCCCTGACCATTAGGTCTAGTCATGACCGACTCTGGGGTTGCGGCGCTCACCTTGCTTTATTGGCCGAGGGAGCCAGCGTACAGCTTCTGGGTCATGTGGCCAGCAGGACTAAGCCGCTTCTGGCGAACCAGAGCAGCGCACAGAAATGCCGTTTACCTTCCCGCTGGAGTGGTACCTAACTATCTACATGCACTTTGACGTGCTTTTGAACTGCTTGGTTGGCAGGAGCAGGGACTGAGCAATGGGAGCTCACCCCGTCACGGGGATTGGAACCACCGACCTTCTGATCGGTAAGTCCTAAGCTCTTTGGTTTAACCCACAGTGCCACCCGCAACCCTGCTTTTCCTTAGGACGTCCCTATTTTCATCAGAGAAATGTTGGAGGGTATGGAGTCATGTGACTCCCTACCCCGCAAGCCAAGGAGATAAGTAACTTGTACAACCTTTAGAAGATATCTGAACACAGCCCAGTATATGGAAGTTTTTTCATGTTTAATGTTTTATTATGTTTTTATATATGTTGGAAACAACCCAGAGTGGCTAGGGCAACCATTCTTGTCCTCAACATGTGACTCTCCATCTAGATGAATTCCAGATCCTGCTGTTTCTAGATACCGGTTTGAAAACACTCCCATTGTTTGGATTATCTACACCTTTTCCTCGCTGCACATGCCATCTGGGTGAATGGACTTCCTAGGGGTTTCCCAGTTCTGGTTTTCCTGTATCAACTTGACATTGCCTTAACCACAGGGAAAGCAGCAAAAATCTCTACATAAGAGGCTCTTCCCTTGGCAGTTTATACCCCCTGCAAATCGCCTGGGCAAATCCATCCACGCCATTCCGTTCTCGGCCTGCTCAGCCTTTGATTCCTGATGTATGAGGCTGATCTGAGAATTGATTTGCTCTCTGGGCAATCCCTTTCATCTGCTTTGCACAGGTGCAAAAGCAGTATCAAAGAAGACCACACAGCCGTAAGGAACGGCGGCAAGGAGAGCAGAATCAAGCCCGTATTTGCCAGACTTCTCTCCCACCAACACCACGCTGAGGTTTGCTGGGCTTTGTTTCCCTTCAAATCGCACACCTCTTGTTGTTGCAAACTGCCTTGGGAGCTTTCAGTGATGGTTGAGTAAGAACTCCTCAGGAGTAGTGTGAAATGAAAGCCTACTGTCAGGGAACTGCCATCGGAGCCAGAGGCGGAGGGAAGGCTCCAGAGGGATGCCGGAGAGGGTCCCAGTAGGCAGAGAGGCAGCCCATCTGCTGGGGAAGGAAATCAGCGTAACACCAGTGGAGAAGGGGGGCAGATGGGGGAATCGGAGAGGAGGCCAGGGGCGCCGACTTATAAAAAATATTGGGGGGGCCCATACCGACTTATAAAAAATATTGGGGGGGCCCAAGACCTCCAAACCACTGCTGCTGGGGGAACGAAAGGGGCGAGCCCCGGGCTGCCCCGACCTTAAGTGAACCTGTGAGGGCCCGCCCTTTGCGGCAGCCGATTGGCTGCCGCCGTGGGCGGTGAATATTAATGATGTATCATTTTTGTGCTTCATGCTGTGGCATGTGATCTGATGGTGAATTTGGGGTGACCCAATGCAAAAATCCTGAGAATCCCTGTGGATCCATGCTTTGTAACCACGTTTTTGCACCATTGCAGCCCCAGGCAACAGTGGGTGTGTGATTTTTGGGGGGCAGGCTGTAGCCATGGACATGCTATGTGATCTGATAGTGAATTTGGGGTGACCCAATGCAAAGATCCTGAGGATTCATGTGGATCCATGCTTTTTAACCACATTTTTGCACCACTGCAGCCCCAGGCAACAGTGGGTGCGTGATTTTTGGGGGGCAGGCTGTAGCCATGGACTTGCTATGTGATCTGTTGGTGAATTTGGGGTGACCCAATGCAAAGATCCTGAGGATCCATGTGGATCCATGCTTTTAAACCACATTTTAAGTGGGGAGGGAAGGAAAAACACAGAACGGACAAGGAGCACGAGAGGGGTGTGCAGAGAAGCAGCTGGCTAAGAATGCAGGGGAGGGGTATAACGGCAGGGAGGAAAGGAAGGCAAAAGTTTTCCCTCACCTACCCACCCAAGCCAGCCAGCTCGCTCGCACGCTCTCTCTCTCTCTCTCTCTCTCTCTCTCTCTCTCTCTCTCTCTCTCTCTCTCCCTCTCTCCTGCCTGCTTGCCTGGAGGGGAGGGGCTTTCCCTGCTCTTTGTTCCGTTTGAGCAAACACAGCAAGGAAACAGAGGAGGGTGGGCAGTAAGACCCTGAGGCAGAATGCAGGAAAGCAGCCGCTTCCTCTTTTTGAGGGAAAAATACGGTAATAATTTTCTTAAATTATTGGGGGGGCAGAGCCCCCCCAAACGAATTTTTGAGGGGGCTCGGGCCCCCTCAGGCCCCATGGAGTCGGCGCCTATGGAGGAGGCTCCAGGACTCCTCGCCGGAGACCAGCGGGGAGAGCACGGGTCCTCCGCTGCCCACACCCTCCCTGCGCAGAAGACTAACGAGCAGGGAGAGTAGGAGGAGACTTGGCGTCAAAGAACTTTTTTGCTGGAAGAAGTTCAAGAAACGCCCACTGACGGATTCTGCCAGCGACTGAGACAGCCACGAAGTGAAGGGCTGTCCAGACAGAAAGGGTTCAACCAGGTAACCTAGCCAGGAGTGGCGGCAACTTACGCACGAGCAACCCCTAGAACCATTACACCTACACTGGCAGGAATGCACATTACGTTTTTATATAGGTGATTATATCACACAAATGCATCCAGAGAGGCTTCTAGGCACATCTAAAATGCCTCTTACGAAAATGCGCAGTGTCATGTTCCTACTAATTTCTGACTTGGCCCAGTGTACCTGAAGGAGCGTCTCCACCACCATCGGACAATGAGGTCCAGCTCCGAGGGCCTTCTGGCGCTTCCCTCACTACGAGAAGTGAGGTTACAGGGAACCAGGCAGAGGGCCTTCTCGGTGGTGGTGCCCACCCTGTGGAACGCCCTCCCATCAGATGTCAAGGAAATAAACAACTACTGTGGTACCTCGGGTTAGTTCCCTAATTCGTTCTGGAGGTCCGTACTTAACCTGAAACTGTTCTTAACCTGAAGCACCACTTTAGCTGATGGGTCTCCTGCTGCTGCTGTGCCGCCGGAGCACAATTTCTGTTCTCATCCTGAAGCAAAGTTCTTAACCTGAAGCACTATTTCTGGGTTAGCGGAGTCTGTAACCTGAAGCATATGTAACCCGAGGTACCACTGTATCTGATTTTTAGAAGACATCTGAAGGCAGCCCTGTTTAGGGAAGCTTTTAACGTTTGATGTTTTATCGTGTTTTTAATATTCCGTTGGGAGCCGCCCAGAGTAGCTGGGGAAACCCAGCCAGATGGGCTGTATATAAATAATAATAAAAAATGATAATAAATGATAATAATTACAGCCACTGGAAACTTGAATCTTAATTTCCCTGTTCTATACCTAGGGCTGGATGGGGTGTTAGAGGAGAGGTAGTATCTCTGGTGGGGTATTTACATTGTAATATTGCAAACAGTGTGCTCAACAATTTACAGTAACAACTTAACAATGTGGAAGCTACAGTACTATGTTATTAAATCTGAAACAAAAGGCTTGGGCAACAGCTCGGATTGGAATAATTTAACAACTTGGGAGTTGCTGCGTCATTAAACTTCAGACAATAGACTTGGACAACAGCCCAGATTGGAAGATTGGAATCAGTTTCCTTTCATTCTGCTGCCTCCCTACCCTCCCTCAGATTGCTTTGGACTGGTTATGACTAATTTATTTATTTATTTGTTCCTTGTATCTTTTTAATTCTATCAGTCCCCCACTCCCCAAACCATGCTTTAGGGATTTTTTTTTTAAAAAACCATCAACGCACAACGTCAGATTTTTGGTGGAAATGTGACCCCGCGGGATAGGGATTTTTAAAAAAATTGTTTTTCTGCGGATTAAGGTGCCGAGGGCTGGTTTTTTTTGGTCTATGATAAAACGTGCTGATTCCACTGCCAAACCTTGCAGGGGAGAATTTGCAACAGTTTGGCACCGTTTTTGAGTGAATTGGATAACGTCAGATTTTTGGTGGAATTGTGAGCCTGCGGGGTGGCTAAAATCTTTATCAAATACACTGAGCAATTGGGAAAGAAGGAGTTGATTCATGGCAGGCGTTTAATCTATATTCTATGTCTAGTCCCTGAACTTTGTTCTGAGTTAGCAAAGTAAGAAATCACCCTGTGGATGTGTATACTAAAGAGCTGGGCACAGTGGACCTGGGTTCAAACCAATCCCCAGCGAGGAAGACCAATAACCAGGAAAGCTAGGAGTTGAAATCCTACCACTGTTGTAGTGTATTGCATTAGGCTATCCACGCTGCACAGAACAAGGTTGGGTTGTTCACAGTTCACACGCACACATTCACCCCTTCATGACCGCCACAACAAATAATAAATTGGATGTGTGAAGCATCTGCCCAGATTAAATAGCCATACAGCCTTCAAATCACTTAATATCACATCGGAAACCTTTTCAGGGGAGGCTAAGATTGCCGGAAGAAATATCAACAACCTCAGATATGCCGATGACACAACCTT
The DNA here is from genome assembly GCF_964234715.1 of Podarcis melisellensis. NCBI lineage: Eukaryota > Metazoa > Chordata > Lepidosauria > Squamata > Lacertidae > Podarcis > Podarcis melisellensis. The sequence continues at coordinate 125,061,442 of NC_138528.1, read as the reverse complement.
GAAAGTGAGGAGGAATTAAAGAACCTTTTAATGAGGGTGAAAGAGGAGAGTGCAAAATATGGTTTGAAGCTCAACATCAAAATAACGAAGATCATGGCCACTGGTCCCATCACCTCCTGGCAAATAGAAGGGGAAGAAATGGAGGCAGTGAGAGATTTTACTTTCTTGGGCTCCATGATCACTGCAGATGGTGACAGCAGCCACAAAATTAAAAGACACTTGCTTCTTGGGAGAAAAGCAATGACAAACCTAGACAGCATCTTAAAAAGCAGAGACATCACCTTGCCAACAAAGGTCCATATAGTTAAAGCTATGGTTTCTCCAGTAGTGATGTATGGAAGTGAGAGCTGGACCATAAAGAAGGCTGATCGCCGAAGAATTGATGCTTTTGAATTATGGTGCTGGAGGAGACTCTTGAGAGTCCCATGGACAGCAAGAAGATCAAACCTATCCATTCTGAAGGAAATCAGCCCTGAGTGCTCACTGGAAGGACAGATCCTGAAGCTGAGGCTCCAAGACTTTGGCCACCTCATGAGAAGAGAAGACTCCCTGGAAAAGACCCTGGTGTTGGGAAAGATGGAGGGCACAAGGAGAAGGGGAAGACAGAGGATGAGATGGATGGACAGTGTTCTTGAGGCTACCAACATGAGTTTGACCAAACTGCGGGAGGCAGTGGAAGACAGGAGTGCCTGGCGTGCTCTGGTCCATGGGGTCACAAAGAGTCGGACACGACTAAACGACTAAACAACAACAACATGGTCATCTTGAGTTGCAAATCCACAGCAGAAACGCCATGAGAGGCTATCTGAATTAAGCGCCAGTGCAGTTTAAGGGGTATAGGTTTTCCCCAAAGAGCTTTTTGAAATGCAGCTCTTTGAGAAGGCTCCGGTGGTACAGTATGTAGAGAGACCAAAATCATATGCTTGCTTTTCCTTTGTTGTCCTAGCTAAAATCATAATAAGCGACCGAGAAAGCTGAATTGCATCCAGCCTTGCGAAGACAGGAAACTTTTAATGGCCCTCGACTCTGCAATCTAGGTCTTGTTGGCATGGAGATATATATTTTTTTTCAGCTGTTCTGTACAGCAGCGTGGCCTCTCATGTTCTTTGCACTGCTTTTACCAAGCAGTTTCCTGATAATTTCATCCTGAACATCCCCTCAAAGTGGAAACCATCAAGAGCGGCATTTGTTTGATTTCCCTCTTGCCCAGGCTCTTTAAACTTCCGGCAAGCAAATTGTGATCAAAGTAATTACCCAGAGGCGCATCCTCATGGCCTTAATTGAGCATCTTCCTCGAAGCTAGCCGGGATCTCTTTTTGTGCAAGAAGGGAGGGTGGGGAGACACGCTCTGTCTTAATTTGGGAAGGATCCTTGGGTAGGCACTCTTACGATCCCAAATCAAAACTGAAAATAAACGATGGAACGGCATTTTTACCTAGGTGGTCAGTGTGAATCAAGGGCCTTTTTAACACAGGATGCGCAGCAAAGGGCATGTACTACACCATGTGTACATGTTCTGGGGGAAAAAAATTCCTTCCAGTAGCACCTTAAAGACCAACTAAGTTAGTTCTTGGTATGAGCTTTCGTGTGCATGCACACTTCTTCAGATACACAGTTTTGACTATGGCAGACCAACACGGCTACCTATCTGTAACATGTTCTGGGGAGTCATTGCTAGGAGCGGTTGCTTGGCAAACGTTGCATATACCTGGTAGGAGCAAAGCAGTTGAAAACATGCACTTATGTGGACACTTTTTGCACAAAAATTCTTTATCAGTGGATGTTAAGTCGTGGGTGAACATATCAGACAACACAGCGATTCTTCAAACAGCTCTTGTTTAATCACAGGCCAGAACAGAACTGAAGGGTTCAGTCAGCCTGCTTATATAGAGCTCCAGTACCACGTAATTGTAACAACTTTCTGTAACTATCCAATCACTGAACGTCACTTTCGATCCCTTATTTGCATATGTGGACCTGAACTATCTACAGTTTCCCCCTGCTGGCCTAGAGTGAGAACTTCAGTACATAATAGTGGAAGATCTGTTTGCCTGCAGACTAGCCTCTAGAGAGTAGGCTTTGGCCCTGCATACCTGAAGGAGCATCTCAGCCCTGATCGTTCAGCTTGGACACTGAGGTGCAGCGCCGAGGGCTTTCTGGCGGTTCACTTCCTGCGAGAAGTGAGGTTACAGGGCCTTCTCGGTAGTGGTGCCCGCCTTGTGAACGCCCTCCCATCAGATGTCAAGGAAATAAACGACTCTCTGACTTTTAGAAGACAGTACTGGGAGGTTTTTTAATGTTTGATCTTTTATTGTGTGTTTAATAATCGGAGTGGCTGGGGCAACACAGTCAGACAGGTAGCATATAAATAAATTTGTTGTTGTTGTTGTTGAATAGAGAGGTGGCAATAGAGGTAAGGCAGAGCTGGTCCACTGCTTTCATCCTGAATTTTCATCCTGGTTTTGTAAAATGCAAGGCCTCTGAGAGAGCTAGAGGACACTGCTCTGAAAAGATCATTAGCAAACGAGAACAACATTATACCGCAGGAAGGAGAATAAGGAAATTATTCAAGCATTGTAGTGCCAGTCCCTACAGACCTGTAGAAACACTATTAAGCTGATGTGAAAGAATCATCGCAAGAGCAGACACAGAAAGACTTCTCTCTAAGCCATTGTGACTCTGCATTAATTTGCTCATTAAAGACCCTCTGCACTCTAGTGAGAAATATAGAATTCCAACCAAGATGCCTCAAATAGGGATGGACAAATCAAATAAATTCAATTTCTCCATGCATAAAGGCCTGATTAGCGGACAAAGAAGAGAAAACTCTCAATTGAACTTTGCTCAGTATTTTCCTTTCACCCAGCTGAGACACAGAAGGGCAGAAGGATCAACACACTCAGCTTTTATCGAGTTTACATTGGCAACAGGGCTAATTAAAATATCAAACATCAAATGGCTGGGTTGAGAACACCTTTCTGACTGAGAAATACCTTCACACGAGTCACAAACATGACAACTGAGTGACAAAAAATTATTTGCCTGTGACTAGTTTTCATGGAAAGCCACAGCTGTCTTCATAAAGAAAAAATAACTTTATGCGTTAGAAGTGCATAAAGTTAAGCAAAACACATTAAGCAGTTTAGTCCTTTATGTACAGGCAAACCACACTAGAAAGCTAGATGGGGTGTGTGGGTGATGAATTTTTACAAAACAGATGACACTTGAGGTAACTTCTAGAAGGGAGAAGAAGGAATTCTTTAAACCCGACACATCCCGCCAAATTTATTCCTCTATTCACATAAATGGATAAACTGTTGACAGTTTTCTCAGTGGCTCCATTTCTACCTCATTATAATGTCATCCCAACCATACGCCTCTCCCCATCTTTGGTGCAGGTATTTTATCTCTTAAAGTGTGTAGAAACTGGAGTACCTTGTAAGAAGTTGCCAACATCCTTCTCCTTTCTGCTGTCTGTCGGTGGCAACCTGGAGACTCCCTCCTCCTCCTTACGCTGCACGAGATGTCTGTTCCCGCAGAGGCCATTTTGACTTTTCTGGTCCCCCTTTCTGGATTCAGCCAGAACTCTCTCATCCCCTGATGCAGAAGCACAAGGAAATGGCATCAGTCATCTTTTTTTGCTATTCGGAGAAGCATTCTGTGTCCAGGGCAGCTTTCTACCAGCTCCATCTGTTACGCAGGCTGAGACCCTACCTGCCCGCGGACTGTCTCGCCAGAGTGGTGCATGCTCTAGTTATCTCCTGCTTGGACTACTGCAATGCGCTCTACGTGGGGCCACCTTTGAAGGTGACCCAGAAACTGCAATTAATCCAGAATGTGGCAGCTAGACTGGTGACTGGGAGCGGCCGCCAGGACCACATAACACCGGTCCTGAGAGATCTGCATTGGCTCCCAGTATGTTTCCAAGCACAATTCAAAGTCTTGGTGCTGACCATTAAAGCCCTAAATGGCCTTGGCCCAGTATACCTGAAGGAGCGTCTCCACCCCCATCGTTCTGCCCGGACGCTGAGATCCAGCGCTGAGGGCCTTCTGGCGGTTCCCTCATTGGGAGAAGTGAGGTTACAGGGAACCAGACAGAGGGCCTTCTCGGTAGTGGCGCCCGCCCTGTGGAACGCCCTCCCTTCAGATGTGAAGGAAATAAGCAGCTATCCTATCTTTAAAAGACATCCGAAGGCAGCCCTGTTTAGGGAAGTTTTTAATATTTAATGCTGTATTGTTTTTAATACTCGATTGGGAGCTGCCAAGAGTGGCTGGGGAAACTCAGCCAGATGGGTGGGGAATAAATAATAAATTATTATTATTATTATTATTATTATTATTATTAACAACCCTAGCAGGTGTTATAAGTATTCTGAAGTCTCAAATACAAAACAAATGTTCATAAAGGCAAACACATATAAAACCATGTGTCTGAAATAGTACAGGAAGGCCATTATGACTCTCCCAAATTGACCTAAATATATTTCTCAGCAAGGAGGGAAGAAATGGGGAGAGACTCCCCACAGACTTTTGCTTGCAACTCCTGTCTTAAGGGCGTATTTGTGTATGAATAGGGTGAGCCCATGACCTGGATTCAGATCATCACAAAAGAATGGCCAGGCTGCCCAGGTAATGCAATCAGTGACCATTATCAGGTATCCTGGCAGACAGCATTTCTGCTGTAGACCGCCTCCTTCTGTGATGTATGTATGATGTTTAAGGGTAGTGGTCTTGGGCTACAGGGTGGGCAATTTCAGAAGTCTATATAAGGGCTCGCACACCATTTTCCTGGGTTCTCTCCTCTCTCCTGCGTGTGGTGAGTGGGGACCCTGCTGCAACATTTCCTTAAATAAAGATCAGGCTTACTGGCCTCTGTTATTTTCTCCTACCAATAGGGAACCCACCTAAGGACTCCATATGGGCTCTTGGATACCCCATAGGGGAAAAGGAGCAGCCCCCCCCTTATAACACAGGTAAAATCCTGGCAAATTTACCCTTGGTGCTTTGCTCATTTCCTGTACTCTGCTGGTTCCCTCGCAGCTCCCCTGCTTGTTGCCTTTTCAGGGGTTCCTTTGAAAAAGAGAAGCCACATTTAGTTATACAGTGGTACCTCGGGTTACATACGCTTCAGGTTACATAAGCTTCAGGTTAAAGACTCCGCTAACCCAGGAATAGTGCTTCAGGTTAAGAACTTTGCTTCAGGATGAGAATAGAAATCGGGCTCCGGCGGTCCGGCAGCAGCAGGAGGCCCCATTAGCTAGTGCTTCAGGTTAAGAACAGTTTCAGGTTAAGAACATACCTCCGGAACAAATTAAGTACTTAATCTGAGGTACCACTGTACAATCTGTCAAGTTTTACCACAGAGGGTTACAGCAACCTTCCGCCTCTTTAGTAACTGTTGCTTTGTGGGGGACTTCATAGCATAGCATCTTGTGCCCAAGAGCAGCGACGCAGCATCGTTTGACGCTGCCTGGGCACAGAGGGTGAAGAGAACCCGCTGGGCCAGCTCAGTTGACGCGCCGCTGTAATAAAAAAAATTAAGGTCTTCTATATATAATAAGGGACGCGTGTGGCGCTATGGGTTAAACCACAGAGCCCGGGATTTGCCGATCCGAAGGTCGGCAGTTCGAATCCCCGCAATGGGGTGAGCTCCCGTTGCTCGGTCCCTGCTCCTGCCCACCTAGCAGTTCGAAAGCATGTCAAAGTGCAAGTAGATAAATAGGTACCACTCCGGAGGGAAGGTAAACGGCATTTCCATGCGCTGCTCTGGTTTGGCAGAAGCGGCTTAGTCATGCTGGCCACATGACTGTACGCCGGCTCCCTCAGCCAATAAAGCAAGATGAGCGCCGCAACCCCAGTGTCGGTCACGACTGGACCTAATGGTCAGGGGTCCCTTTACCTATATATAATAAATGTTCATAAATGTACCAGCCAAGCACGTACATAGATATGTGGACCACATGTCTGGAGCAGCACAGGAAGACCGTCCTAAAACCATTTTGACCAAATGTTTTCTCTACAAGGAGGGAGGGGGTGAGGGAACCTTCTCATTGTCTCAGGAATTTGGTAATCACCATCTCAAAGAAATGGCCAGACTACCAGGAAAGGCAATCAGATAACCTGGCAGACAGGAAACAACAACATTCAAATTTCTGTTGTAGACCGCCTTTTCTGTGATGTAGGTACGATGTTTGTGGGGTGTGATCTTGGGTTACACCCCTTCTGTGATGTATGGAGGGGTGGTTTTGAGCTCCAGGGAAGGGAATTTAAAATGTTAAATAAAAAAGGGCGGGTACACCTTTGTTCAGGGTCCTCCTCTGTCCTCCTGCGTGTCAGGGGAGCACCCTGTTGCAACAGTTCAATAAAGATCAGGCTTACTAGCTGCTTTTGCTTCTCAATATTCTCTGGTTGGCCTCTGTTATTTTCTCCTACTGATGGAGAACCTACAAAGGACTCTATAAGGGTTCTTGTGTCCCCCATAAGGGAATAAGGGCAGATTTTGTTTACAACACCGTTGAAGCCACCAGACGGGTACGCGCTGGGTGGGGGGCAGGGGGAGTGAGCCCACTCAGCCAGTCAAACCCGTGCCACTGGAGCCAAGTGTGGCTTTGTTGCGACATCCGCCCGTCTGCACAGGGGGAAGCCCGCCAGCTAGACTGGTGACTGGGAGTGGCCGCCAAGACCATATAACACCGGTCCTGAAAGATCTACATTGGCTTCCAGTACATTTCCGAGCACAATTCAAAGTGTTGGTGCTGACCTTTAAAGCCCTAAATGGCCTTGGCCCAGTAGACCTGAAGGAGCGTCTCCATCCCCATCGTTCAGCCAGGACACTGAGGTCCCTCATTGTGAAAAGTGAGGTTACAAGGAACCAGGCAGAGGGCCTTCTCGGTAGTGGCGCCTGCCCTGTGGAACGCCCTCCCATCAGATGTCAAGGAAATAAACAACTATCTGACTTTTAGAAGATTAGAAGATATCTGAAGGCAGCCTTGTTTAGGGAAGTTTTTAATGTTTGATCTTTTATTCCTCCTCCTCCTCCTCCTCCTCCTCCTCCTTCTTCTTCTCCTTCTCCTTCTCCTTCTCCTTCTTATTCTGTTGGGAGCCACCCAGAGTGCCTGGGGAAACCCAGCCAGATAGGCGGGGTATAAATAAATAAATAATGATAATGATGATAATAATAATAATTAACAGCGTGGCCCTTGGTGGGTGAATCTCCCCGACACCCACAGAGAAGTTTTGTTTTGTTCCTGTTTTTATTATATATTTTGTGTTTTTATCTTGTATTTCTATGCTCTGGACTGCCCTGGGGTCTACAGATGAAAACTTTAATTGTTATTAATAATAATAATTTATTTCCCGCCATCTCCAGTCCTGGATTCGAAATTCACAACATGTCCTTTTACTCTCCCACCAAAGAAAAGGCGGTTCCCTTTTTAATTTTCCAGCCGACTCTTACCTTTCCATCTTTCCATCAGGGCTGACACCTGATTAAAGAAATGTTCCTTCTAACTCGGAGGGGTTTTCCTATTGCCTTGGCAAGGGATTGTTCAGAGGGGGGGGGGCAGGAAAACCACCCCACCCCAAAACTTAGCTTATCTAGGTGAGCCTAGCGAGGCGAGAAGACATGGCTCCGGGGAGATCGGTGCCCGATTAGAATTTAGGAGCTGACAGCTTCTAGTCGCCTGAGCGCAAGTCGCTAGACTGTCTCCTTCCTTGTTCTGCTCATCTCATGATTGCATAACACTTTCTCCTTGGGGTAAGAACCAGCAGTGACAAGAAAATGAGCAAATGAGGTTGCTGATAGATGAAGGAAGGAAGAGGCATATTGAGAAGCGATGAAAGAAACATCTGGCGGCAGTGGCCAATGCAGGGAAGGGTGGATAATCTCATTTTCCTTACTCCAGAGCAGAATCCCCATAGGATGCCACGCTTTTCCAAAGTGAGGCCTTTTTGGGGAAAGTCCTGAGGACCTTCTCCATCAGCTCTGATCTTGTTGACAATATTTTACGGGCAGTGCATGAAATGTGTCTTCCGCAAGGTTGCTAGGAGAGGAGAGGGCAGGCTTTGTGCCTTGCATGTGGCAGCTTTCGAACTCAAGCCCTGGCACCTCCCATTAAAATGATCAGGGGGCGGCAAGTGATGGGGAAGACCATTCTTCTCTAGAGGACCAGACAACACTTGTGCTAGAGGGGGGCAGATCTGCACCGTGGATTTAAAGCACATTCAGTGCATCTTCAAAGCCACGAAAAAAGAGTTCTGATCGCGGCAAAATGTTCGAAGAGTAATGAAATCCCCTCTATACAAGATTGGATCCAAAAGCTGACAGAATATGCCGAATTAGATGGTCTATCAGAAAAAATAAAGAATAAACCAAAACAGGAATTTGTTTCAAAATGGGAGGTTTTCAAAGAATATCTGAAAAATAAATATAGTAGTTTAAATTCTGTTGCAGCATTCGAGGAACGTCAGTAATAGTTGCAAGGTAGAATAATGGTCTTTTCGATTTTCCCTTTTCAGTTGGCAATATACTTAAAAGAAATATTTCTGGTCTTTTTTAAAAATGTTTTTTAAAATCATTTTTTTAAGTATTTTTTTGGAAAAATACTAAAACACCTAATATAGTAGACTGGCAAACATTAATGGTAGAATACTTGCAGCTAGCAAAGGTGAGGGGAAGAATTACCGTAGAGGCCAAACAAAACAAAAAGTCTACAAGGAATGGAAGATATTTAAAGAATATTTTAAGAACAATGGTATAAAGGGTAATCTCCTGGCAGACCTAGACTGAGCTTTGTAGTATATAAAGGTAACTGACAATTTACATAGAAATACGATAAAAAAATAGAAGAAATAAGTAACTGTGTGGTAAAAGTGTATTTAACAGATAACGTACAATGAGAATGTTTGAAAGGTTTTTTTTTGAAACCTCAACTACCATATTTTTTGCACCATAACACTCACTTTTTTCTTCCTAGAAAGTAAGGGGAAATGTCTGTGCGTGGTATGGAGTGAATGCCTGCAGGTGGTGGGGGGGATCTGCTGCAGTCGTGAGCAGAGGATCCATGGTTCCCCTTCCTTCCCTCCTCTGTGGTTACAAACATGGATCCACATGGATCCTCAGGATTTTTGCATTGGGCTTCTCCAAACTCACTGCCAGATCATATGTCTGTGGCCACAGCATAAACCACAAAAATCATATATCCACTATTTCGTTTAGAATATTTTTTTTCTTGTTTTCCTCCTCTAAAAACTACGTGCGTGTTATGGTCTGGTGCATGTTATAGAGCGAAAAATACGGTACTTTTTCTTTTCTTTCTTTCTTTCTTTCTTTCCTTCCATAAATTGTAAATTTCATAAATTGTAAATTGTAAAATAATAATAATAATCCCCCCTGCCCCGCAAGAGGGAATCTATACTAGGAGAGCAAGACCTGGAATTTAGTTTTCCAGACTGACAGATCTTGATTCTGGAAATGCGAAACCAGCTTTCACAACATGCGATTAAGAAAATTAACCAGACATATCAACAACACACTTTCTCCAATTCAGGCGTCCATCAGCCCTGTAAGCCGTAAGAATACAAGACAATAATATAGATTTCATAGAATTTAGTGCAACTGCTATACAAGACAAGGAACCAAGAAGCGGTTTCATTGTCATAACTTTCCCTGTAAAGGACCATTTTGCAGCTTTAGTTTTGTGAAGACGCCGGGAATTTGTGGAACAGATCATTGGCTCCTACACAGAACTTCAATGCCTGAGTTTCCCTTGCTAGAGATCCATTTCCATTAAACAGGTTTGAGGCTGTTTCATTTGGGTTTAATTTGTAGCGTAGACAGACACACCCTGCCTTTGTTTGGTAGGTTTCTGGAGAGTGCTAAACTCCCCATACAGAGAAGCTATTTTCTGAAACAGGGACATACCTTAAGGCTTCAACCTTTCCTGATTTAATTGAAGCCGGGGTTTTTTTTTATAAACCAAATAATTCATAATATCAAATTGCTTTGGGATTGTGGCCAACAAAGTAAGGTCTGAAGAACACGCCATATACATTTGAGGTTATGTCCTCATAATAAAACATCTCTGGCCATTTTAATAACGTTTTGCAAAGTTGATTATTCCATATATGCTTTTCTTTGTCTGTCTCTGCATGTAAATTGCCGCGTAATTATCTCCTGTTTGAACATACCAGCCTTTTATCTGCACATTGGGCATAACCCTCATTCTTCAGTGTAGCAAAGACTTGGACGGCTTCCTAGAATGATAAATACCATCAAAGACGCACTCATGGCTCGTTGAGACATAATTTCTATATATCTATTTCATCATGCCTGAAAATGTTCCATGGGCTTCAGCAGTTCTGTCCTATTTATTGACTTACATGCTTACTTGATCATGTTATTAGAGCCGTTTGGATTTCTGTTAACATGGTGCTGCCTTTGAAAAGGGCTTAGAAACCACAACTGGCTCAAAGAGCTGCAGCCAGATTGTTGACCAGGGTTGGTTAACCCTGGCTGTACTGGCTACAGAGTGCCATTCAAAGTGCTGTCTGTTATCAATAAAGCCCTATATGACTTTGTTGTTGTTGTTGTTTAGTCGTTTAGTCGTGTCCGACTCTTCGTGACCCCATGGACCAGAGCACGCCAGGCATTCCTGTCTTCCACTGCCTCCCGCAGTTTGGTCAAACTCATGCTGGTAGCTTCGAGAACACTGTCCAACCATCTCGTCTTCTGTCGTCCCCTTCTCCCTGTGCCCTCCATCTTTCCCAACATCAGGGTCTTTTCCAGGGAGTCTTCTCTTCTCATGAGGTGGCCAAAGTATTGGAGCCTCAGCTTCAGGATCTGTCCTTCCAGTGAGCACTCAGGGCTGATTTCCTTCAGAATGGATAGGTTTGATCTTCTTGCAGTCCATGGGACTCTCAAGAGTCTCCTCCAGCACCAGAATTCAAAAGCATAAATTCTTTGGCGATCAGCCTTTTTAATGGTCCAGCTGTCACTTCCATACATCACTACTGGGAAAACCATAGCTTTGACTATATGGGCCTTTGTCAGCAAGGTGATGTCTCTGCTTTTTAAGATGCTGTCTAGGTTTTTCATTGCTTTTCTCCCAAGAAGCAGGCGTCTTTTAATTTCGTGGCTGCTGTCACCATCTGTAGTGATCATGGACCCCTTCATGGATCACTGCCTTGCCGTGGCGAAGGGGCTTAAATAACTCATATAAGCTATGCACTATGCTGAGCAGGGCACCCAAGATGAACAGGTCATAGTGGAGAGTTTTGACCAAACGTGATCCACCTGGAGGAGGAACTGGCAAGCCACTCCAGTATCCCTGCTAAGAAAACTATATGACTTAGGTCCAAGCTATCTGTACCTGCCTGGGTTCAGAGATCTTTGAGGGAAGCACACTGTTTGCTTCTAGATCAGCCCCACTGTTCAAAAACATCACCATGATAGGCAGGGCCGGATTTAGGTTTGATGAAGCCCTAAGCTACTGAAGTTAATGGGGCCCTTTATATGTCCAGCTGTCCTTTGTCAACAACAAATTGTCCCTGTTTTTTGTGTCGAATATATGCAACATGGTAATTTATGGGCCTAATAGGTATCTAAAGCCATTTGCACATAACAAAATATGTACCGGTATCTTAACAAAGTAATTGTTTTTTTATCTTACATTTTGGAAATGTAAATCCAGTTGTTTTTTTCCTTTAAATTTTTTTGGGGCCCCCAAGAGAGTGGGGCCCTAAGCTATAGCTTGTTTAGCTTATACTTAAATCCGACACTGAGTTGCCATATCTTCTCCCCGGCAAATTATGTAAAAGTAAAGGTAAAGGTCCCCTGGACGGTTAAGTCCAGTCAAAGGCGACTATGGGGTGCAACACTCATCTCGCTTTCAGGCCGAGGGAGCCGGCGTTTGTCCACAGACAGCTTTCCAGGTCATGTGGCCAGCAGGACTAAACCGCTTCTGGCGCAACGGAACACCGTGACAGAAGCCAAAGTGCACGGAAACGCCATTTACCTTCCCACCGCAGCGGTACCTATTTATCTACTTGCACTGGTGTGCTTTCGAACTGCTAGGTTGGCAGTAGCTGGGACAGAGCAATGGGAGCTCACCCTGTCGTGGGAATTTGAACCGCTGACCTTCTGATTGGCAAGCCCAGGAAGCTCAGTGGTTTAGACCAGGGGTCAGCAAACTTACCATGCCTCGGGCCGGTGTCTCCAGTGCCGATCGCGTGGCAGGCCAGAGGGCGGGGGAGCGCATGCCTATATGCGTGCGCACACGCTATTTCCGGCGCACTTCCGGGTTGGAGGAGCACTGGAAATAGCTTGTGCGCATGTGCACGAGCCTCCACCAACCTGGATGTGCACTGGAAATAAAGCTTGCGCATGCGCAAAAGCTATTTCCGGTGCTCCTCCGACCCAGAAGTGGGCAGCCGTGCAGCACAACGCGGTAAGAGCGGGCGACGGTGGCGGTTGCCGCGGGCCGGATAAACTTATCCGGCCCGCAGGCCTTACTTTGGGGACCCCTGGTTTAGACCACAACAGTATCCTCTCCCCAGCAAATTACATAATAAACAGCCATGAAAAGGCAATGCACGATGCCACCACAAAGGGTGTGCTGGTCCCGGGGGGAGGTTACCGTGAGGCGTGGTCAGGGACGTGGGTTGAGGGACTGTAGACTGTCCTCCAAGGGTGAAGCAGCGTCCAAAGCGAGGAGCCGGGCAAGGACGGGAACTGTGGAAGAACAGGTCTGGGTGCTGGCCGAAACAGGTCTTCAACGACGTTGCTCCCGCAACCTGGGACTGTACTGACTGGCCTTTATCTTCTCTGAGGCCAGGGGCGGTCCCGGCACCCAGGTGACCCGCCTCTCCTGGCCTTAAGGCGAGCACTCCTCCTGGGAGAAACCAGTTCCCTCCGCCTCTCTGCCCTGAGCCTCTGCAGCTCAGGAGAGGCTGGAGGGTTACTGGGCCCAGGGCTGGGAGAGGCGCACCTGCAGGCAATGGGTCCTCAATCACCTCCGGAGCCAGAGTGGATTCACCTGGTGCCTGCTCCTGAGGATCTGGCACAGGTGCAGGCACTTCAGATTCAAGGCCCTGCCCCGGCTCAGCCGGCCCTGGAGGTGGGGACTCCTGTGCAGGCTGGGATCCCTCCGGTTCAGCCTCTGAATCAGATTCCCAGGCTATCACAAAGGGATACGATACTAAGATGCCTGCACCAGTGCTGAGTGCGGTACGTTGCGGGAATGTTTCTGTGTATCGCTGGCAGCGGGAGTTTGCAAAAGTGGCCTCCCTCATGCCGAGATGAAAAAGCATTGCTCAGAGGGAACCTCGAGCACAGCAACAGAGACATGTCAAAAGTATACAAGCAAGCGCTTTAACATCTGTAGATAAGAAAAGTATAGATTTGTTTCTCCCTTGGCAGATTACAAGCCTGTTTCTGGTGGTGGGGAGCTAAATTCAGACGCCAGATAGGCTCCTTCTAACCCCCACTCCAGAAAAGCACCCCAATTGCATTCGAAGAACATATGCAGACGTGTGACCAGTTCACCACACATACTTTCTATCGCATGTTTTATAAGAATTTTAAGGTCTCAAATATGGAAGAAATATTCATAAATGCACACATATCTAAATATTTGAAACATAGGTCTGAAATAGTATGAAAGAGCAATCCTGAAGCCGTTTTGACTCTCCCAATGACCTCAAATATTCCTCTGCAGGAAGGGAGGCAAATGGGGAAAGCCTTTGCATTGACTTTTTGCTTGCAACTCCTGTCTTAAGAGTGTATTTGTGTACAAATAGGGTGAGCCTGTGACCTGGACTCAGGAACTAAAGTATTGACCATCACAAAAGAATGGCCAGGCTGCCCAGGTAAAGCAATCAGTGACCATTATCAGGTATCCTGGCAGACAGGATTTCTGCTGTAGACGCCTCTTACTGTGATGTATGTATGATGTTTTGAGGTGGTGGTCTTGGGCTACAGGGTGGGCAATTTCAAGAGTCTATATAAGGGCTTGCACACCATTTTTCTGGGTTCTCTCCTCCCTCCTGCGTGTGGTGAGTGGGGACCCTGTTGCAACAGTTCCTTGAATAAAGATCAGGCTTACTAGCTGCTTTTCTTCTCAATATACTCTGGTTGGCCTCTGTGTGTGTATTTTACCAGTTATGTAATATAATATCACATTATTGCGATGATATCGAGAAGGAATATACAGGTGACCAAGTAGCCCCAGGAGAGACAGGATACTTTGCTCATTTCAAAATCAAGTGGGGAACCTGAAATGCGGCCCTTGCTACCCCCCTACTTGGCCCTCAGAACTCTTCCCAGGCTCTAAATTTCACCTCTCACCGACCCTGCTATGCCCCCTCTTTTTGTGATTTAGTCTGGCTGGAATGTGTCCTCGAACTCTGAATATACCTCTTTGCTTGTATGGATGGACAATAGAGAGCTGTATGTTTGTGTGTGTTGAAACTGTAGTTTGAATTGTAGCCATTATTTCCTAGTCAAAAAAATGAGGAATATCTCTTTGAATAAAATTACAAGTAATTCACAATGGCAAATCATACTTTGCCTCTTTCATAGCTCTGCCAAATCTCTGTATGAAACCAACCTTCCCACGCAGTTCTTCAGCCGCAGGCGGGGTCTCCGGTGACCTTATGGAAACAGCTGCCCTCGTTTTAAGGAATAATTTGCCATCCCCTGCAATGAAAACCAGAAGTATCCCAGTGATTACGCTTGGTGCATTCATAAAAACTAAAGAAAGGTGCGTCCTCTGTTTAATTGAGATGAGTCTACCAAATACTGAAAACCAGCAACACCTAAATCATCACACAAGCAAACTTCTCCCATGTGAGGCAGAAATATTCGATCAAAGTTTATTTTCATGAATTAAGCACAGGCAACCACAGAGTTCAGGGACAAAGTGACTTTCCCCTGGCTTTGTGAATGAACCAGATTTACAAATTTGTTTTAGTAGTAAGGTTAAAGCTTACTGGGAAATGATATATAATGAAATGAAAAGGAAGTTTAAGATAACATTTTTGAAAACAAACAAACCCAGAAGCTTTTCTTTTGGAATTTTTAGGGACAGAACTACCTAAAATGTATAGAAACTTATTCATATATGCTACTACAGCGGCAAGAATGTTACTGGACCTCTTCTGAAGGCTGGTGGGGGGCAAAAGTCTTTGCTCCCCCCCGCCTGCCTTCAAAAGCCATCTGGGATAGCGGGAAGCGCTTCCCTGCTATCCCGGAATGCTTTAAAATGCTGGCGGTGGGGAGCAAAGACTTTCGGCCCCCGCCGGCCTTCCTGGACCTGGACAGATGGGGAGGTTGACGACACCTCAGCCCCATAGAGCCATAGTTGTCAACGGTCCCTTATTTGGCGGGAAACTCCCTTATCCCAGCGCCGTGTCCTGCTGCTGTCCCTTATTGATGATGTCCCTTATATTTCATGCTCTCCAGGCTCGGGGTCCTCCGCCACGAGAGAGAGCATGCCTCAGGGGCGCGTCATGAGGAGACGGGTAGCAGCGGGCGGGTGACAGCCCCTCCCTTGCGAGACTTCCGCCGCGCTGCCAGGGGAAGCCGGAGGCAGCAGCAGCGGTGGCGGCTGAGGAGGTGGCCTGAGGGAGGAGGAAGAGGAGGGGATGGGGAGAGATGCAGAAGGGCGGCGCTTCAGCGGCCGCGGCAGCGTTGCAACTGCCTCATGCCGGGCTTGTGGGCAGCGCGGGCGAGAGTCTCTCTCCCTCCCCCCCTCTCTCGGGTGGGGAAGGGCCGATGGAACTCCTCGCGCCAGGACGACGGCAGGCCCAACGTGCTGCTTAGCCAACAAGTGTGGCATCTTAATGTAGTGATTTCCCTCTCTGCGTCCCTTTCATAACTCTATTTTTATAAATCATTTGTCCATCCATAGTTCAAATCTTTATGACAAGTTTTCTGTCAACCCTGCCAATGTATGTAACTCTTTACAATAGCTTTTCAACTAAATTATAATCTTTCCCCATTCTTTATTAAAGAGGTCCTCTTCCTGGTTTCGAATTCTGCCTGTAAGCTTTGCCATCTGGACGTCGTTCATCAGTTTTGTCTGGCACTCTTCTTTGGTGGGAGTTGTAGACCCTTAGGATCATCTAGTCCAACCCCCTGCAAAACACAGTCAGTCACAGCCAAAGCAGCATGGCTCCATGAGTGGCGGATTTCTGTATAATCTAAGCCAAAATCCCTTATTTTGGCTGCTGATCCCTTATTTTCGAGGCTGCTGGTCCCTTATTTTCAAATCTGTAAGTTGACAGCTATGCAGAAGCTCTTTCGCAATTAAATAAGAAAATAATCTTAATTATAATTTTTAAATACCCCCAAACAATCCAGATAACCCAAGGAACTGAGCCGCGCAAAGTGCTGCAAGGGGAAGAAAAATTTCCTCAGATGCACTAATCAGTGTTGCCTAAGGACAAATGTCTTTTTAACACCCTATAGAAAGAGCAATCAGGGCCCATAATATGTTAAGCCCACAAACCAGTTAAGCCACATCCATATCAGTCAAGGTCCTGTTAATGCTCCTGGCCTTCTTGACACAATGCTAAAACGAAATTGCAAGCACTTTTGTTGCCCTAAGGGCTTAGCGGTGTGGCACATATTTGCACATAGGTCGGAAGGTGCAACACTTCAGTTCTCGGCATCTCCCATTAAAGGGATCCCTGATAACAGGAAGGCCAAGGGACCTTGACTCGCCATCAGTCTTCAGCGCAGGCAATATTGCAAGGGATCCCTTTTGCCTGTGGTGGTTGTAGTAGCAGGAGGCTAGACTCCATCCTATGCTCATTTGATGCTGCACAACAAAGCATTCCATATCTCAAAATGATTAAATAAATAAATAAATAAATAAATAATTTATTATTTATACCCCGCCTATCAGGCTAGGCTTCCCCAGCCACTCTGGGCGGCTTCCAACAAAATATTAAAATACCGTAATACATCAAACATTAAAAGCTTCCCTAAACAGGGGACACTTTTTGAAGCTGAGTAGCAACAGGGAGTCAGTAGTGGGGATGGTGAGGCAAAAGACCCTGGGCCCAAACACACTTCAGATGTCTTCTAAAAGTCTGGTAGTTGTTGCTCTCTTTGACATCTGGTGGGAGGGTGTTCCACAGGGAGGGCGCCACTACTGAGAAGGCCCTCTGCCTGGTTCCCTGTAACTTGGCTTCTTGCAGTGAAGGAACCGCCAGAAGGCCCTCGGAGCTGGACCTCAGTGTCCAGGCAGAACGATGGGGGTGGAGACGCACCTTCAGATATAATGGACCGAGGCCATTCAGCACCAACACTTTGAATTGTGCTCGGAAACGTACTGGAAGCCAGTGTAGGTCTTTCAAGGTGTTATGTGGTCTCGGCGGCCACTCCCAGTCACCAGTCTAGCTGCCACATTCTGAATTAGTTGTTGTAGTTTCTGGGTCACCTTCAAAGGTAGCCCCACGTAGAGTGAATTGCAGTAGTCCAAGCGGGAGATAACCAGAGCATGCACCACTCTGGTGAGGCAATCTGTGGGCAGGTAGGGTCTCAGCCTGCGTACCAGATAGAGCTGGTAAACAGCTGCCCTGGACACAGAATTGACCTGTGCCTCCATGGACAGCCGCGAGTCCAAAATGACTCCCAGGCTGCGCACCTGGTCCTTCAGGGGCACAGTTACCCCATTCAGGAACAAGGAGTCCTCCACACCCACCTGCCTCCTGTCCCCCCAAAACAGTACTTCTGTCTTGTCAGGATTCAACCTCAATCTGTTAGCCGCCATCCATCCTCCAACCAGCTGTGACTTCCCCCAATACAGAATGGGGAATAGCCTATGGTTACCAGATCTTTTTTCAATGAATCCGGGGACACTTTTTGAAGCTGAGTAGCAACAGGGAGTCAGTAGTGGGGATGGTGAGGCGAAAGACCCTGGGCCCAAGCACACATGCATGTTGTATAAAGGTGCAAAGCCCTTCTTTCGCACCTTGTGAAACATAAATACGGAGAGTTTTTAAAAAACTGGGCAACAGCCGCTCGCTCGCAACTCCTAAGCCTACCCCGATCAGTCAAAACAAAGGGGGAAGAGGGCAGGAGATCGGTACCGCTGGACGTCCCCGGTTCCTTTGGCAGTGGCGGAAGCAGCGGCAGTCAGCAGCCCGGAGTCAGTCTGGTAGTGCAGTTGGCTCTGGCTGGCTTCAGGAGCTGCTCGCTGCCATGGCGCCCACCATTTTTCCTTGCCAGAAGTTCCGGCAAGGAAAAATGGCGGGCGCCACGGCAGCGGGCAGCGAGCAACTCCTGGAGCCAGCCAGAGCCATCTGCACTACCAGGCTGGCTCTGGGCTGCTGAGGCTGCCGCTGCCACATTTCCTGGGACAGATTTGCAAATCCGGGGACATTCCGGGACGGAATTTGTCCAGGGACAGATTTGCCCACACTGGAAGAATGGCAGATGCAACTGATGGACTATATGGAACTGGCGGAAATGACTGGCAGAATCCGAGACCTGGGAGAAGAACTGGTGGAGGAGTTTTGGAAGAAATTTAAGGACTATTTACAAAAACATTATAAATTGTATGAATGTTAAGAAAGATGTAAGATTTGCAATAACATGGTACCAACAAACTGGCTAAAAGGAATAAGAACTTAAATGCCATTAAAAGAAAAGACAAATTTTGGATAAATATCACTTTAAAAATAAGATTCTAGAATTGTGGTTTAAATTTTCTAAAGTTTGAGATTTAATATTGGAAAATTGTACTATTAGAAGTGAAACAAGTTAATAATTTGCTGGTAAAATTTATGAGTTCAGAATGCAGGAACGAGAGTCGTGAGGAAGTCCAAGGAGGAGAATGAACTGTGGATATTGGAAAACTATATGTAACTTTGTATGCTTTTTACTGTTGAAAACTTTTAATAAATATTATTATAAAAAAAAAAAAATTGCAAAACCGGGGACATCTGGTAACCCTAGAACAGCCACAAGGCTCTCTCTATATAATATAATATTATATATGCACATGGTTGCTAAAAGGCCCGATAGGGTATCTGAAATCTCATTATGACTCATGTGGGATACAAACCCTCTGCAAAGTCCAGCTATTTTCTTCCAAATTGGTAAACAACTGGAAAAAACCAAAGCGTTTAAATACAGATGCTGTCTCCTTTTATCACTCACAGGATTATAGTGTTTAGCTTGTTCCTGTTTATCTGAATGGGAATATTTGCAACCCCAGGAGTGCGGATAAAGATAACCATGATTAAAGAGAAAGAAGCAGAGAAAGAAAGATTTTGTGTAAATATGTTATTGCCGGATTTGGGAGAACTAACACCATGCTGTGGAGACTTAATTAAATGTTAATTGTTTGCCAAGAGTTCAAGGGCAAATGCTTTGGAGCATGAAAAATTAGAAGACATGAATACTGAGGCTGGAAGTATATTCCGGTTGAAAAATGGAGACAAGGGGAAAAGCATAAAGAATTTAATTTTTTTACTGTGACCAAGCTGCAGAGTTACTCCTCTAAAGAGATCCTGGTAACAGGAAGCCAAAAGTCTGCATACAATTTTAGGATGGCCAAATGGAAAATAGAGCTGGGCTCCTGCATCTTTAGTTCAGAAGCAGGGATTTCAATAGGAGCAGGGGCTGGGTCTTCTTTTGGATCCAGTCACGCAACTTGAATGCTGTCTGCCATTTTGAATGCCACAGAACTGGCTGGGGGCTGTGAAGGAAAAGGCCCACGCTTCCTCATCTGTGTAGCTTGAATTGTGCCCACTGAAAGGGTGGTGGCACAGCTGCCTCTGCTATAAGAGGACTTCTTTTTTTTTAAAAAAAAATAATTTTTATTCATTTTTCAAACACATAATAAAAAACAAACACAACACAAAACAAAAACATACAAAACATTAAACATATATAATTTCATAACCTTAATTTCATGTACCTTCTTTCCTCCGACTTCCCCATACCTCCCTTTCGCTGCATCCTTATTCTGCAATTCTTTAGCAACCCTTTAGTCAATTTGTCTAATAGTTCCCTTTCATTAGATTTCCTTAAACTTATTAGTTACAGCTGTAATTCTCTACTTCTTACCCCTTGACATCTTAACACTCCTCAATTTTACAACAGTTTTTAAGATATATTTTGAATTTCTTCCAGTCCTCTTCCACTGTCTCTTTCCCCTGGTCTCGGATTCTGCCGGTCATCTCTGCTAGTCCCATGAAGTCTGTCACCTTTGTCTGCCATTCTTCCAGAGTAGGTAGTTCTTGCGTCTTCCAATACTTTGCCAGAAGAATTCTTGCTGCTGTGGTAGCGTACATGAAAAAAGTCCTATCCTTCTTTGACACCAGTTGGCCAACCATGCCCAGGAGAAAAGCCTCAGGTTTCTTAGGAAAAGTCTACTTAAGGACCTTCTTAATTTCATTGTAGATCATCTCCCAAAAGGCTTTAATCTTTGGGCAGGTCCACCAAAGGTGGTAAAAGGTACCTTCAGTCTCATTACATTTCCAGCATTTATTATTGGGCAAATGGTAAATTTTTGCAAGCTTGACTAGGGTCATGTACCACCTTGCTATAAGAGGACTTCAACCCTCATGTGGAGGGTGCTTTGGGAGTGTGCAACATTGGTGTTAGATGTGTAGGATTTGCCTTGCCGCTGTGCCCTGGCCCTGTGGTGTCTTTGGTTGGTTTCTTCTGTCAGGGCTGATGGGGCTGTGATGTCAGCACGCAATCCCATGATCGATGAGTGGAGAGGTGACATTCCCATGGTTGCTGTGGAGCCATCTGTGCTTGTTAACATGCAATTTCTAGACTGTTTTGCTGTCTTATTTTGCTGCTGCTGTGTATAATGCATAGGATCTAATCCATTGCACAGGTATTATACTAGCATTAATGGCTGCCACTGCCAGCAAGACTAGGAATACTCTGCCCAGTGTGTGTTTTTGTACTAGACCTGGAGAGTGGGGAGTTGACTTATAAGCCAACAACATGCCAGTCAAATTCTGAAGATTGCATTGAATTGCATTTCAGAAGTGTGGTGACTCATATTGGCTGGCTAAAACACAGTACAAATACCCGACCAGATTATAAATGAGCTACCATCTCCTTTAGATACTCGCTACAGAGTAGAGAAATACACTGCTTCTATTGCGCAAGTTCCAATAACAACTCTATCTATCATCTATCTATCTATCTATCTATCTATCTATCTATCTATCATCTATCTATCTATCTATCTATCTATCTATCTATCATCCATCTATCATCCATCTATCTATCTATCTATCTATATCTATCTATCTATCTATCTATCTATCTATCTATCTATCTATCTATCTATCTATCTATCTATCTATATCATCTATCTATCTATCTATCTATCTATCTATCTATCTATCTCTATCTCTATCTCTATCTCTATCTCTATCTATCTATCATCTATCTATCTATCTATCATCTATCTATCTATCTATCATCTATCTATCTATCTATCTATCTATCTATCTATCATCTATATCTATCATCTATCTATATCTATCTATCTATCTATCATCTATCTATCTATCTATCATCTATCTATCTATCTATCATCTATCTATCATCTATCATCTATCTATCTATCTATCTATCTATCTATCTATCTATCTATCTATCTATCTATCTATCTATCTATCTATATCATCTATCTATCTATCATCTATATCATCTACCTACCTACCTATGTACCTACAAACACACACACACAAATAAATGCACAAATACACACAAACATTAACTGCTGTGTCTGAGCATAATAAAAACAGTATTGTCTGTAGAAGAAAAACTGTTCTGGCTAAACAAGTCATTCAGGATATTATGTGACATTTGGGTTATACGTGCAGAGTTAGATGTGCAATCTGTTCCTTTTGGACAAGAGACTTAACCACAGTAGATTTTTACATCCACCTTACCTTCTTTGTCTGGAATGAATCCAGAGTGCCTGGAATCGTCAGTAGTTTGGACGGATCCCAAGGGTGATGGATACGGGATTTCTGTATCAGGGGGGAGATGGTGGAGTGAGGTGGCATTCTGATGTTCTTGAGAACAAAGAAGGGGGAGGGGGAAACAAGCACATGTTATTAAAAGTTAAATGCTAGAAAACAAATTTGCCTTCTTTTGTATGTCTAGAGCACAACCATAGATTTAGCCAACTTAACTCCAGAAATATACAGTGGTACCTTGGGTTACAGACGCTTCAGGTTACAGACTCGCCTAACCCAGAAATAGTACCTTGGGTTAAGAACTTTGTTTCAGGATGAGAACAGAAATTGCGCGGTGGCGGTGTGGCAGCAGCGGGAGGCCCCATTAGCATAGCTGTCAACCTTCCCTTTTTTGTGGGAAATTCCCTTATTCCAGCGACGTTTCCCGCGGCTTCCTGCTGCTATCCCGGGTTGTTAGATATCCCTTAGACTGTCCCCAGGACGGGTGAGGCTGCTGATCCCTTATTTTCGAAGCTGCTGATCCCTTATTTTTAAATCTGAAAGTTGACAGCTATGCCCATTAGCTAAAGTGGTACCTCAGGTTAAGAACAGTTTCAGGTTAAGAACGGACCTCCGGAACGAATTAAGTTCTTAACCCAAGGTACCACTGTATCTCTATCTTCCAGTGCTGTTTCCTCCACTTTCCCTTAGAGTTTATGTCAAGAGCTATTGGAATTCTGCACATCTGTGGGTTTGATGAACCAGGCAAGAAGCCACCAACTGGAATGAAACTCAGCATTTTAAGAATTTCTGCATGGTTTGGTATTTTGTTTCGTTTGCTTTAAAGGCAAGTTCCTAGCTCTTGTGACTGTGGAGAAACTTGCTTCATATGGTAGCTATAAACTGTAGACCATAAACTGATGTAACCATCAACCATTTTGTGTGGTCTTTTGTCCATCTGGCTTAGTAGAAGAAGAAGACAAAGAGTTTGGATTTGATATCCCGCCTTTCACTCCCCTTCAGGAGTCTCAAAGCGTCTAACATTCTCCTTTCCCTTCCTCCCCCACAACAAACACTCTGTGAGGTGAGTGAGGCTGAGAGGCTTCAGAGAAGTGTGACTAGCCCAAGGTCACCCAGCAGCTGCATGTGGAGGAGCGGGGAATCAAACCCGGTTCACCAGATTACGAGTCCACCGCTCTTAACCACTACACCACACTGGCTCTACACTCAGTCCACAATCCACATTCGTCTACTCTGGGGGAAGCAAACTAGGTGACCTCCAAGTGCTGTTGAACTACAGCGTCCATCAACCCAGCCAGCCTGGCCAATGACCAGGGATTGTGGGAGCTGTAGTCCAACGGTTACCCAGAGGACACCGCTTTGGCGATGCTTGGTCTACAGCCTGGACTCTCAGCAGCTTGAGATGGGAGTCTTTCACAGCTGGAAGTGAAACTGCCATCGCTTGAACCTGAGATCTTATGCATGCAAAAAATATCGCCCTCCCCCAAAGAGGGATACATTGGGCACCACCACAGACCTCTTTGATATTGGCTGTTCTTTTCAGAATGCTCTTCTTTCTTTCTCATTTTCCTTCTGTTGAGCAGAAACTCTCCATTATTTATTGGAGGTAGGTAGAAACTACCTTGGGAAGCCTCCGGGATCTCACTATTGATCATCATCCTCTCCTGCTGCTGCTGCTGATTTTTATGTTGTGGCTCTAAAATGAGATCATTCGGCAAAGGAGCCTGATGCTCCTCACAGACATCGACCTCAGGTCTGGGTTCATTACAACTACTTCCTGAAAGGTACGAGAGAGAGAGAGAGAGAGAGAGAGAGAATAAATGGACTTTATTAACTAACATACAGGTTTTCACAGCATCTTAAAAAGCAGAGACATCCCCTTGCCAACAAAGGTCCGTATAGTTAAAGCTATGGTTTTCCCAGTAGTGATGGAAGTGACAGCTGGACCATAAAGAAGGTTGATCGCCAAAGAATGGATGCTTTTGAATTCTGGTGCTGGAGGTGCTGGTGCTCTTGAGAGTCCCATGGACTGCAAGAAGATCAAACCTCTCCATTGTGAAGGAAATAAGCCCTGAGTGCTCACTGGAAGGACAGATCCTGAAGCTGAGGCTCCAATATTTTGGCCACCTCATGAGAAGAGAAGACTCCCTGGAAAAGACCCTGATGCTGGGAAAGATGGAGGGAACAAGGAGAAGGGGACAACAGAGGATGAGATGGTTGGACAGTGTTCTCAAAGCTACCAGCATGAGTTTGACCAAACAGCGGGAGGCAGTGGAAGACAGGAGTGCCTAGCATGCTCTGGTCCATGGGGTCACAAAGAGTCGGACACGACTAAACAACTAAACAACTACATGCACTCTGCACATGCTGCTTGAACCTTGCATTGCAAACGTGGGCCTTCCTTGCTGCAAAGCAGGAGACAGGAGGGAAGACATGGGGCGCCGGGGCTGGATCCTGGGGCGAAGGAAAGCCGTGCCTCTCTGCAACATAGTAAAGGTAAAGGGATCCCTGACCATTAGGTCCTGTCATGGCCGACTCTGGGGTTGCAGCGCTCATCTCGCTTTATTGGCCAAGGGAGCCGGAGTACAGCTTCCGGGTCATGTGGCCAGCATGACTAAGCTGCTTCTGGCAAACCAGAGCAGCGCACGGAAACGGCGTTTACCTTCCCACCAGAGCGGTACCTATTTATCTACTTGCACTTTGACGTGCTTTCGAACTGCTAGGTTGGCAGGAGCAGGGACCGAGCAACGGGAGCTCACCCCGTCACGGGGATTCGACAAGTCTGATCGGTTTAACCCACAGCCCCCCCCCCGCGTCGTACACATTGCTCTGGTTTTGCTCTTAGCTGCTGTTTTTTTCTGGTATTATTGGGACAGTACCTAAGCTAGCCTGCAAGGTGGCCCAAAACAGGGATATTGAACACATACTCCCATCTGCCCCAAGCAAGCATAGCCCATAGTTGGGGACTATAGCTTTTAATCCAACACTAAAAAAAAGGTAAAGGACCTCTGGACGGTTAAGTCCAGTCAAAGGCAACTATGGGGTTGTGGCGTTCATCTTGCTTTCAGGCTGAGGGAACTGGTGTCTTTCTACATACAGATTTTATTTTATTGCTTTATTGAACTTAAAAACAACAACACAAAATCAAAATTGTTGATAACGAATAATAATAATAATAATAATAATAATAATAATAATAATAATAATAATTTATGCCCCACCCATCTGACTGGGTTTCCCCAGCCACTTTGGGCGGCTTCCAACCAAATATTAAAAACAATATAGCATCAAACATGAAAAACCTCCCTAAACAGGGCCACCTTCAGTTGTCTTTTAAAAATAAAATACCTGCTTATTTCCTTGACATCTGATGGGAGGGCGTTTCACAGGGAAGGCGCCACTACCGAGAAGGCCCTCTGCCTGTTTCCCTGCAACCTCACTTCTTGCAGCGAGGGAACCGCCAGAAGGCCCTCGGTGCAGGACCTCGAAGAGTTATCGATATTTATTACACATTATCACAGTCTTCTTCGAGTTCTGTTGACTTCCCGCCCACTCCATCTAGCTTTAAATGTATATTTATCTAGCGCACTATTTATATTTATTTCCAATAATTGCAGACAGCTTTCTGGGTCATGTGGCCAGCATGACTAAACCATTTCTGGCGCAATGGAACACAGTGACGGAAGCCAGAGCGCACGGAAACATCATTTACTTTCCCACTGCAGTGGTACCTATTTATCTACTTGCACTGGTGTGCTTTCGAACTGCTA
Organism: Podarcis melisellensis; assembly: GCF_964234715.1. NCBI lineage: Eukaryota > Metazoa > Chordata > Lepidosauria > Squamata > Lacertidae > Podarcis > Podarcis melisellensis. The sequence continues at coordinate 125,035,706 of NC_138528.1, read as the reverse complement.
GATTGGCAGGAGCGGGGACTGAGTAACGGGAGCTCACCCCATCGCAGGGATTCGAACCGCCGACCTTCCGATCAGCAAGCCCAAGAGGCTCAGTGGTTTAGACTACAGCGCCACCCGCAACACTATCTGGAGGGCAATGACTTGGCCTACAAGATGTACTCTGTAGCAGGGATGGGCAGAAGGTAGACCGGCTTCTTCTGGTAGAGATGTGGCTGATTTGCAATAGACAGGCAAGGGTTTTGACTTCTACTTGTCGTGGGTTCAAGCCCCACGTTGGGCAAAAGATTCCTGAACTTCAGGGCATTGGACTTGTAGATCGCCCTCGTGCAGTGGCGGAGCGTGGGGGGTGCAGGGGGGGCCGGCCGCACTAGGCGCAACATCTGGGGGTTAGGGTTAGGAGGCGCAAATCCACGGGTTAGGGGGCACAAATTACTTGCCTTGCCCCGGGTGCTGACAACCCATGCTACGCCACTGCCCTCGTGGTCCCTTTCAGCTCTGCAAGTCTATGATCCTGTTGAGGCCTACTGTTGTTTTACCTCAAGTAAAGCACTATGTGCTCTTTGATTCTGGCAGGGGGAGATCTTTTTGAAGTTAGCACAGAGACTGCCTTTGATACAGGTACAGAATTTGAACGTAGCTGGGAATAAGCCCTGGCGTGTTGTAAACAAAAAATTGCCCTTTTCCCTTATGGGGTATCCAAGAGCCCATATAGAGTCCTTACATAGGTTCCCTATTGGTAGGAGAAAATAACAGAGGCCAACCAGAGAATATTGAGAAGCAAAGCAGCTAGTAAGCTTGATCTTTATTCATCTGTTGCAACAGGGTGCTCCCCTCACACGCAGGAAAGGAGGAGGACCCAGAAAAATGGTGTGCAAGCCCTTATATAGACTTTTGAAATTGCCACCCTGTAGATCAAGACCACCCCCAGAAACATCATGCATACATCACAGAAGGGGTGTAACCTAAGACCACCCCTCAGATACATCATGCATACATCACAACAAAGGTGGTCCAAAATAGAAATTTTAATATTGTTTTTCTCCTGTTTTTGTTGATCTCCTGTCTGGCAGGTTACTTGATTGGATTTCCTGGGTAGCCTGGCCAGTCTTTTGTAATGATAAATACCGTACTTAGTTCCTGGGCCATGTCACAGGCTCACACCTTATTCAAACACAGACATACCCTTAAGACAGGATTTGTGAAGGAAAAGACAACGGGGAGGCTTTTCCAGTGTGACCTTGCAGAGAAAACATTTGCTCAGTTTAGTAATCAAAATGGTTCCAGGTTGGCCTTCCTGTGCTGATCTATGTATGTGCGGTTATGAACATTACCATATATCTAAGACCATAAAATCCCTTTTATAGCGGAAACAGTTATTCTGAGGCGATAACGTGAGCGATGCTATAACTGGCATTGCCCAGAATGGGGGACGTTCCCCTTTACTGAATGTGCACCTGCCATTTATCTAGGGTGGGGGTGGTTTTACCTCTCAGGTTTTTTGCCTCGGGCTCCCGTTCCAGCTGAACAAGCAGTGGGAAGGCCACAGGTTCTTTGGGAAGCTTTCCAGATTTAAGTTTTTCCCTATAAGCTCTGGGCGAGTCTTCGGATATCTGAGGTAACCTGCAAATCTCTGGCACCTGGAGAAAAACAAAACACTTCAAAATGTTTTAATGTTAGGGTTTTTTTTGGGGGGTGTGTGTTTTTGACAGCACTCATTTTGACGCCACCCATATCCAGTCACCCCAAATGGCATTTCTGAAAATTGTTACCCAACAATTAGGGAAGGGCTCCACAGGTGGGTAGAGTTTCTGGTTTTGGAAGTATTACGTTTTCCTGCATGCTTTCAATTGAAAGCATTCTGAAGAATCGGGAGAATCCATGTTTGTACTTGTAGTTTAAACACAATACTAGGAACCTAGCATATAGTTAATCATGCTTAATCCCCTTTGATTTCAGTGGGGAAATGCCACCTTGTCCTATGTGTGATTACTCAGAAGTGAGCCCCATAGAGATTAATATGACTTACCTATAGGTATATGAGTACAGAATTGCAGCCTAAGCCATACTTAACTGCGCTGTGCTTCACCCAAGGGTGTTGCCCTCTATTTCACTATTATTCATGTGTATTGTTTTGGGATTATTAGCTGACAGTTCATCAGAAGCAGAAGGCTGCCAGGAATGCCATCACCGTTCGCCATTTTGCAAAACAACTTTTTTGGGGGGTAACCGCAACAATGTCAAACCAAAAAAATGCCACTCAAATCTTGCTGCGATAGGGTGAAATATACTCGGAATCGAGAGTGGATTTCATGCTCTTTATTCAGCTCATAGTGGTGAGGAGGAATGAAAGTTCCCCCAAAGTATCTGCTTTATATACATTATTTACACAATGGGCTGCACGTGATTGGCTAATTCTGGAATTCTCCTGTAGGCCAATCAGGTTGTGGATTCACTTCCATCTGGAGCTGGATTGGGTGGCTCCTGCAGACCAATCATACTGCTGCATTGTTCTAGGACCAATCAGATTGTTGCATTGTGAATCCTATTGCTCTAGGACCAACCAGACTGCTGTATTCTGGATCCTATTGTTCCAGGACCAATCAGACTGCTAGATTCTGAATCCTATTGTTCTAGGACCAATCAGACTGCTGCATTTTGGATCCTATTGTTCCAGGACCAATCAGACTGCTGCATTCTGAATCCAATTGTTCTAGGACCAATCAGACTGCTGCATTTTTGATCCTATTCAACTCAGTACATAACATAGGGCATCATGTAAGACCATGAAAAAGGGATTGCTGGGCAGGCTATGTCCTTCCAAGATTATTTTTATTTATTACATTAATATCCCATCTTTCTTCGACCGTGGGACACAAAGCAAATCACATGGGATTTCAGAGTGGTCTTCAATCCAGGCCTAGACCAGACCTGGACCTGCTAAACTTTTGGGGGTAAAACAAAAACGGACCTTCTTCCTATGTTCTTCCATGACTTCACTTTGCTCTGGCCTTGCTCCTGGTTGAATAGGAGAGAACAAGTCCGTAGTCACGGGGTTTCCTTTCTCTCTCTCATGTTTGCCCTTCAGATACTTTCGGTTAACTGTGGAAACCAAGAGGAGATGACAGATCAAATGCAATCATCCTGATCAGAGATGGGGAGAAATTTGGTTTCATTCACATTCTAATGCAAATCGACTTAATCACTTGTTTTTCTGAAACAAGATACAGACCAAGATGCGAAATTCAGCAGGTGGAAACATACTGATGGAATTTTCTACCTTTGTCCTGCATTTAATCCTGCGTTTTGAGACTGTTGCCAGTCAACAAATTATTTGCCTCTGCTTTTAAAAGGCAGAAACAAATGCTGCCGTTAGCAATCCTCAGAATATTTTGAATGGCTCACAACAGCCTTAACTTTCTTACCGCTGTACGTGATCTTCTTTCCAGGGAAGAAACCTCCATAGAAAGTCACGTGGGATTTCTCACACCAAAGCTCGGAAGTATCAATGCTGGTTTTCCCCGTTGCTTGATGATCTCTGGGCTGGTTTGCCACTTCTTCACTATGTTTTTGAACCTCCCCCTCTCCGTGAACTTCCACCCATCGGTCCTAGGAGATGACACAAATGTACACTTGAAAAGCAGCATTTATGGGAACATAGAGGGTGGTCCTGTGGGTTAAACCACAGAGCCTAGGGCTTGCCGATCAGAAGGTTGGCGGTTCGAATCCCTGCGATGGGGTGAGCTCCCGTTGCTCAGTCCCAGCTCCTGCCAACCTAGCAGTTCGAAAGCACGTCAAAGTGCAAGTAGATAAATAGGTACCACTCCGGTGGGAAGGTAAACGGTGTTTCCGTGCGCTGCTCTGGTTCGCCATACTGGCCACATGACCCGGAAGCTGTACGCCGGCTCCCTCAGCCAATAAAGCGAGATGAGCACCGCAATCCCAGAATCACCCACGACCGGACCTAATGGTCAGGGGTCCCTTTACCTTTACCTAGAGAGCTACCTTATACCAAGTCAAAATACTAGCTCAGCATTGTCAACAACAATGTCTGGCAATGGCTCTCTGGTCCACTTCATGCTTCAGATTTTGGACGCCATTATCAAGAAGCAAACAGTAATTTAATTAAGTATATATTTACGTGGTGTGGGACTCCACTTACCTTGGGCCACTAATAATAATAATAATAATAATAATAATAATAATAATAATAATAGTGTTTATTATTTGTACCCCGCTCATCAAACTGGGTTGCCCCAGCCACTCTGTGTGGCTACCAACAAATATAAAACCATAATAAAACATTAAATATTTTTCATGCAGGTCTCATAGTCTCTGGGATTAAACCAGAGGTTTTCTTTTTAAAAAACAAACAAATTGCTCTACTCGCCAACACTTCAGTTTTAAGCCAGCAGAGGGAGGCCGGTGGTGCAAAATTCAAAGACTAAAGGGATGGAACTGAAGACTGGAGTTGATTTATAAAGGATCTCAGCTTAGAGCTTTTCCACACTTAACTTTTACCCTGCTCTTTCCAGGCACAGCCGGCGATTTAAAGCTGTGTGCTGGTCCCGGGGGGAAGGTTACCGTTGGTGTAGTCAAAGTCCGGTCCTGGGTCACTAGCCTGGAAACAGTTCACAAGGAGCGGGGCGAGGTCCGAAGCAGGAAGCCGGGCGGGGACAGGAACACTGGAGGGTCAGGTCTGGGTCCGGGCAGGAACAGGTACTCAACAATGACGTTGCTCCCGCAACCTGGGACCGGGCTGACTGGCCTTTATCTTCTCTGAGGCCAGGGGCGGCCCCGGCCCCCAGGAGATCCGCCTCTCTTGGCCTTAAGGCGAGCACTCCTCCTGGGAGAAACCAGTTCCCTCCGCCTCTCTGCCCTAAGCCTCTGCAGTTCAGGAGAGGCTGGGGAGTTACTGGACCCAGGGGGAGACTCTCCTTCCTCTGGCAGGGCCGGGAGAGGCGCACCTGTAGGCACTGTGTCCTTAATCACCTCTGGAGCTAGAGTGGAATCACCTGGTGCCTGCTCCTGAGGATCCGGCACAGGTGCAGGCTCTTCAGATCTAAGGCCCTGCCCCAGTTCAGCCGGCCCTGGAGGCGGGGACTCCTGTGCAGGCTGGGATTCCTCCGGTTCAGCCTCTGAATCGGATTCCCAGGCCATCACACTGTGTGTCCAAGTGCCCTTTTTTTTGCACCAGAGCTTTCCCCGCGAAACCCTCTCTTTTAAAATATATTTTTAGAAAAGCGCACCCCACCCCCGAGACCATTCCATTGTAACTATCCAACCTCCCCAAATTTCAACACCTCTTGCGATGGTTTGACCCCTTTCCGTTTGAACAGTACAAATTCTACAAATCCCTTCCATATCTCCCCCAAATCATTTCTCCTGCATATTCCCCGTCTTACCTCAATAGCACATGTTCATTTATCATTAACAGCTATCTCCCACACCTCTTTATACCGTTCTTCCATTTTATAGTCACCTTGCCCCTTCCAAAACCCACTCTTTGAAGCTGAACCGTAGCAGACGGCAATTTGTGGAAAACCCACAACAATGTTTGCTCCGATTGAGCACCAAAGATCAGGTTTTCAAAGGGGAAGCTCTGGGGCAGAAAAACAACAATGTTTGGACATGGAGCGTTGCAGACCTCTGCCTGGAAAGATCGGGCAAAAGGTGGATAAGCCCTTAGCTAGGCCAAGGGAAGATAAACAAAGGCTGCCTAAGTCGGGACAGTGTTACGGCATCACTCTACAATACTCACAAGGCTTTCCTACATGTATGTTGCAGGCATACGTACACAGGGCATAGCTGTCAATTAGCTTTTCCCTTTTCTTGTGAGGAATCCTATTCCGAATAAGAGAATTTCCCTTAAAGTAAGGGAAATGTTGACAGCTATGACACAGGGCTCCATGTGTGTTTCCTTCCCTATGTGAAGTCAGGGCTCATGAGAGAACAAAGTGGTATCATGTGGAAGAGAGTTGTTAGTTTCTGTTTTATCAGGTTTATCAGGACAACAAAATATGTTTGGCTTTGCTGAATTCTGAGGGGTGTAAGCAAAGGACGAAGCACTTGCAACTGAAGCTGCAACATGCTAGGGAATGTGTTCAGAAAGGACTTGTAACGGTGTCCTATATGCCAGGTAATGAAATTCCTGCTGATTTGTTGTCCAAGGTTGTTCCAAGGGATCAACACTGTACCTATACAGAAATTGGGTTTGTACTGAGATTGTACTGACACGCTGCCCAGTGGTGTTCACAGAAAGGGGGAGGATGTTAGTTTCTGTTTTGCCACTGAGCAGCTGCTTGGAGTCGCAAGACTCTGTTTACATTCCAGGGATTTCATACTATTTGAAGTCTCACGGGAAAGGAGACGGGATGTGACGTTAGTGGTTTCCCGTTTCCTTTGTTCCTTTGTTCAGTTGCTCTCTGCTCTCACAGAGAGAGGATGTATTTTTCTTTGCTGTCTGCGTAGCTTAGAAATAAAGCATAGCATGTAGGCAAACCTCTCGTCTCTTTCCTGGGCTGGAAACTCTGCTGAAGAATGTGCCTGAGGCCTCATCAAAGGCTCAGGTCATTAAACACGTCGGGAGGCGATTCTGAAGACTCGGGGAAGAAAATGAGCTTTATCAGCTTGGCCGAGCAGAGATCCCGACAGAATGCCCCCCTTGTTCTCTTACAATGGCAATGGTGGCCACCTGAGAAGCGCCGGAACTGAGTTCCGGGGCGTTCTTGATGGAAAAAAGCCCTGTTTATAGGCCATGAAGAAGAAGGAATTTCAACATGTGCACCCTCTACAACAATGCCTATGGCCTAGCAGTGGAGGGAGGTCCTGGCCATTGGTCATGCTGACTGGGGTTGATGGGGCCACAGGTTTCCCATATGAGCATCTCACACACCTAGCCGAAAACTTTGGTCATTATCGACACACCAGTGCAGTTAGGGAAAATGTACAAAACTAGTTCAAAGATATGTTGGAAGTGTAAGGAAAAGGAGGGAACATTTTATCATATGTGGTGGGATTGTAAGGTAATTACAAATTTTTGGGAAATGATATACAATGAATTGAAGAAAATGTTCCATTTAACATTTGTTTAAAAACCCGAGGCATTTTTGTTGGGGATCGTAGGGAAAGACCTGCCAAAAAAGTTGAAAAACATTTTCATGTATGCAACAACGGCCGCGAGAGTTCTGGTAGCACAAGGATGGAAGACTGAAGAAGCCCCAACTAAAGAATCATGGCAAGAAAAATTGACGGACTATGCAGAACTGGCAAAATTGACATATAAGCTACAGGACAAGGATAACTGTGACTTTAAGGATGAATGAGAACCTTTCGCAAAGTATCTGAAGACGCAACAAAGTGAACTGGACTCCTTGGCAGGTTTTGAATAAACATTCACAATTCTTTTACTGATAATAATCAGCTAAACAGTTTGAGGATCTATACAACTTTGTAACATGCAGAAAATAGCATTACTGGAGAAACCAAAGACTGGAACTGAGGGAAGTCAGGGGGTGGGGTGGGAGGGGGGGTTCTGTGGTGGGGAGGGGGGAGGGAGGAAAAATGGGGGGGGAATAAGGATATGTTTTTGGATAATATGTTTTCTTATAACTTTGAATAAAAGAAAAAGAAAAAGAAAACTTTGGTCTACTTATTAATACCTCTGGAATCCTGCTATATGCTGTGTGCTGGCTCCAGGTGGATGCCTTTGCCCGCTGCCGTGGAAGGTGAAAACTCAGTTTTCTTACTGAAATCCTTAAAGGAATACGAGCTCTTATTCTGGCATGTTTTCCTTCTTCATAGCTTTCCCCCAGCCTGGCTTTTTCCTCATATTGTTTCTGAGATGAGGAAGCAAGTCCTGTCAGACAGGTGAGCGTGTGAGTAGCAAGGCACAATACAAAGCAGTTGTATTGTTGTTGTTTTGTTTTCATCTTAATTTATAATGCCCAGAAGGCTTCTAACCAGTTTTCAAAATATAAAAGAACCTGCACAATGTTATTAAAATACAGAAAAAGACACCATAATTAAAACGCACAATGAAACAAATCCATCAAACATTAAAATGTCAATTATCATGATTAAAAGGTGTAATAAGACAGTACTATTAAAACAGGGGCGCGCGGGGGGTGCTGTGGGTTAAACTACAGAGCCTAGGACTTGCTGGTCGGCGGTTCGAATCCCCACAACGGGGTGAGCTCCCGTTCCTCGGTCCCTGCTCCTGCCAACCTAGCAGTTCGAAAGCATACCAGTGCAAGTAGATAAATAGGTATTGCTCCGGCGGGAAGGTAAATGGCGTTTCCGTGCGCTGCTCTGGTTCACCAGAAGCGGCTTAGTCCTGCTGGCCACATGACCTGGAAGCTGTACGCCGGCTCCCTCGGCCAATAAAGCGAGATGAGCGCCGCAATCCCAGAGTTGGTCACGACTGGACCTAATGGTCAGGGGTCCCTTTACCCTTTACCTTTAGTTGTGAGATGATGATAGATAGATAGATAGATAGATAGATAGATAGATAGATAGATAGATGATAGATAGATAGATGATAGATAGATAGATGATAGATAGATAGATGATAGATATTCATTCATTTGCTACTGCACCTGGCTTAGCCTGTTCTTCTTCGAATTCAGCCTGTAAGTATTGGTACGGCGAACAGAAAATATGCAGGAGATTATATTTTGGCGGAACGGCTGACAGATCCTGATTCTTTCTGTGATCTGGTGTGTCTTCCTCTAGCAACAGGGGGTCCCTGATATAGCCTGCAAAATGTATACATAGCATTCATATATCACTTGGGAAAAGACGGTAACAAAGGTAGATTCCTTATTCTGAGGCAACTCATTGGTCCATTTGCCACGGTCTCAGACAGGAATCTTCCCCAGCCCTTCCTGAAGACTCATCCATGGGCCCCTTTTTATGTAAAACACGTGTATCTTCAGCCTTATCAGCCTCAGGCGCCACTTTTAAGACAAACATGCATGTTTCTTATAATTGCACGGCGGTGGCGCTCGTGCTGCAGCCAATCTTGGAGCAGTCCGTGACCTACCAGCTGAAGACCAGAGCTCTATTAGCTCTATTAGAACTAGAGCTCTAGTTATCTCCCGCTTGGACTACTGCAATGCGCTCTATGTGGGGCTACCTTTGAAGGTGACCCGGAAATTGCAGTTAATCCAGAATGCGGCAGCTAGACTGGTGACTGTGAATGTCCGCCAAGACCGCATAACACCAGTCCTGAGAGATCTGCATTGGCTCCCAGTATGTTTCCGAGCACAATTCAAAGTGTTGGTGCTGACCTTTCAAGCCCTAAACGGCTTCAGTCCAGTATACCTGAAGAAGCATCTCCACCTCCATCGTTCAGCCCGGACGCTGAGATCCAGCACTGAGGGCCTTCTGGCAGTTCCCTCATTGGGAGAAGTGAGGTTACAGGGAACCAGACAGAGGGCCTTCTCGGTAGTGGTGCCCGCCCTGTGGAACACCCTCCCTTCAGATGTGAAGGAAATAAGCAGCTATCCTATCTTCAAAAGACATATGAAGGCAGCCATGTTCAGAGAGGTTTTTAATATTTAAGGCTGTATTGTTTTTAACACTTGATTGGAAGCCGCCCAGAGTGGCTGGGGAAACTCAGCCAGATGGGCGGGGTATAAATAAATTATTATTATTATTATTATTATTATTATTATTATTATTATTATTATTACCACTGAACAGTGTCCAATTTTGCCCTTTACAGAGTCAGACCATCGGTTCATCTAGCTCAGATTTATATGCAGTGGCGTAGCGTGGGGGTGCAGGGGGGGCCGGCCGCACTGGGCGCAACATCTGGGGGTTAGCGTTAGGGGGTACAAATCCACGGGATAGGGGGTGCAAATTACTTGCCTTGCCCCGGGTGCTGACAACCCACGCTACGCCACTGTTTACATGCACTGACGGGCAACAGTGCTTCAGGCAGACGACCTTCCCATTCTTACCTGGGGTTGCTGGGGACTGACCCTGGAACCTTTTGCATGCGAAATCTGTGCTCTACCACATTAAATAGATTGGGCTACACTAGGGAGTGCCAACCTTTAGCTGCCACGAGCTCAATTGCAAACATACTAAACTGTTGCGGACACCACACACGCACACCACAACCAAATATACACCACAACCTATGACACTGTCTACCGTCGAATGCTTTTTAAAGTCTCATTTCATTTGTAAATCATTTTTTATTAAATTTTTCAAAAATAATAATCAAATAAGGATACAAAAATCAAAACACCATCTAACATTTATAGTTCTAATGAAAAACCACACCCTACTATATTGCAAACCTTCTTTAAAATTCAAAACTACCTTCCAGCCCCTTCTACTGGTTCTTTACATCTTACATCATTCTCTGCATTTTGTTATCATTTTAAGTCACTTGTTACACCTTTACATTCTCTAATTCTTTACTGCTTACAAGTGCTTAATTTAAACATGCCAATGTACCAGCTTGCTTACAGTATTTCTGCACATACACAATAAATTTCCCCCATTCCCCATTACTCTGGTTTCTCTCACATCATATAAATCTTTCGCCTTTTACTTTAAGTCTAATTTCAGCAAGGGAAGGGACCCTGTAGACATCATGAGAGCCTTCTGTGAGCACATGTATACCCAGGGCTGGATTTAGGTTTGGTGGTGCTGTGATTTAAACCACAGAGCCTAGGACTTGCCGATCAGAAGGTCAGCGGTTTGAATCCCCGCAACCGGGTGAGCTCCCATTGCTCGGTCCCAGCTCCTGCCAACCTAGCAGTTTGAAAGCACGTCAAAGTGCAAGTAGACAAATAGGTATCGCTCCGGCGGGAAGGTAAACGGCGTTTCCGTGTGCTGCTCTGGTTCACCAGAAGCGGCTTAGTCATGCTGGCCACATGACCCGGAAGCTGTATGCCGGCTCCCTCGGCCAATAAAGCGAGATGAGCACCGCAACCCCAGAGTCGGTCACGATGGACCTAATGATCAGGGGTCCCTTTACCTTTAAGCTACTGAAGGTAATGGGGCCCTTTATATGTCCAGCTGTCCTTTGTCAACAACAAATTGTCGCTGTTTTTGGTGTTCAATGTATGCTATATGGTAATTTATGGACCTGATAGGTATCTAAAGCCATAATGGGATCAAAATAAATAAATAATTTATGTATTACATGAAATCAATCAGCAGGCATAAGACACATACCCTTAGTCTATGCTGCCTGATCATCAGTCGAATAATACTCTTTAATATTAGATAACTCTTTAATATTAGATAACAGCACGGAGTCAAAACTATTCTTGTGTTTTTGAACATATCCTCTATAACCATCCCATTTTCCTGCAAATTTTTGCTTTGAGTTTCCTCTGAGTTTGCTAGTCAATTGAGCCGTCTCCACCAATTTCTGCAATTTGATTGGCCAATCTGTTATTTTGGGAGCCTCGTGATCTTTCCATCCCTTGACCACAAGTATTTGAGCCGCTGTGGTTGCATACAAGAATACCTCTCTTAGATTCTTGGCTTGTTTTCAAGTTATACTGACCTGCACACTGAAGCTTTCGCAAAATGCTCGGGTCCCAGGTCTGAGAGAGTTTGAGGAGGTACCTCTTGGGTGAATAACCTGGTCTCATCTGTCTGTCAGTCCGGATGTCTGGTTCAGTTAGGAAGTGAAGGTACGGCTGCCATGCGACTCTGTTATTATCCTTGCATAACCATAATATAGATAACAAGATGTTAAAAAGCTTAAAAATTGCAGCTGGGTAACACTGGCAATTGACGGCTGTTAATAAATTACTTTCCCCCCAAATATCTTTGAAGGCATCTCTAGCTAGGAGAGCTGAAGAGGGAAGCAATGCAGTCAGATAAGCGAGACCCCCAAATTATTGAGAAAAATCCCCATATTCTTTTGCGCGATGACGGTAAAGAATCATGGCGTATTTAGAAAGCAATCTTACATTATTCAGCGCAAACGTAGTATATATATTTTCTGTCCACCCCCCACCCCTGAATGTTTTCAGTGTACTGAGACCTCCGGGTATAGGGCGGTGTGTGTGTGTATATATATATATATATGAAATAAATAAAATAAATAGGCGGAGGATTATAATAACAATGGGTTGTAAAACAATAGGGATTAGAATTAATAAAAGAGAAGACAATAGTAATTAAATGGATTTAATTTTATTAGAATTAAGATTTTAGAGAACTGCTACAAGGAGATACAATGTAATTCAGATGGGGGCATTCAAGGAAGTCAGTTAGCAATGAAAGTTAAATTAGGCACTGAAAGTAATAACTGTTTTTATGTTTTTCTTTTTAGTATTGTGTTTTTCTTTTCTGTTTTTCTTATTATGTATGTTTTATATTATGTATGTTTTATATTGGTATTGTTATTTGTTTCGTTATAAATTTGGAAAAGCAATAAATTTTTTTGGGAATAAAATAAAATGTTACATCTATCTTCGCTCCGACTCACTCATGAGTAAAGTTGAGACAACAAATTTTTACAATGGACTTCCAAGACTTCTTATTTTCTGTTTGGAATTTGATGAGTAACATTTACAATTTTGGGCAGTAAACAAGTTTATATTAAATAAAACTGAATTTTAACTTAAACCAGATGCTGGATCAAAGAATTGCGTGAATCATTTTGCTTCGTTTTCAAAAAAGAAAAATATTGTCATTCCAGGCTGAGTTTCAAACTAAGATTGAAAACAGTAAGGCTGTAAATGTGCAGACCCTATTTTTCCTTGTGCACAGGAGCGCTGAACTGCACATCAATGTTTCCCACCCACACTAGTGTGTTGTTTTCTCCCATCGATTACCGTATTTTTCACTCTATAAGACGCACCAGACCATAAGGCGCACCAAGTTTTTGGAGGAGGAAAACAAGAAAAAAATATATTCTGAATCCCAGAAGGCAGAACAGCAAGAGGGATCTGGCTTGCAGGATAGCCTCTGGCTGTTCTGGCTTCTGGGATAGCCGTGCGAAGCCTCTTCAGGGCAGCAGGATGAAGGCTCCCCCTGCCCGGAAGAGGCTGTGTGCGGCTAAAGCAGAAGCCAGGGCAGCAAGCACGATCGCTGCTGCATTTCTGTCTGACCTCAGAAGATGAGGTACGTTGTGGCCCGATGAAGTGGCAAACCGGTGTCTTGGCTGTGGAACCCTTCCTCCAACATTACATCTAGGATTCATTGATTTTCAGCAGCGGCGTAGCGTGGGTTGTCAGCACCCGGGGCAAGGCAAGTAATTTGCGCCCCCTAACCCGGGCAAGGCAAGTAATTTGCGCCCCCTAACCCCTAACCTGCCGCCGCTGCCAGCTTCTTCTTGCTGCTGCCTGGGCTGGGGTATTTACGGTAAGGTAGCCACGGCAGCGGTGGCGGGTCCATGTCAGGTGATCTGAGGCGAGTTGCCGCTGGCGCTGCCGCCCAAACGACGCCGCTTACCCAGAGGAGGAGGAGGGCAGAGAGGCGAGGAAAATGCAACATGGCCCAGCAGCTGCTGCAGCAGTGGCGGCGGCGGGGCTGTGAGGAGGGGCTGCCTGGCGCGCCCTCCGCGGCCCTGACGTGCAGGGACCGCGGCGAGCGCTGAGAGCCGCTGCCTGCCGGACGCCTTCAGCCCGGACGCGCGCACAGCTCGTCGGTTCCGCGAGACATGGGGCTCTGCTACAGCCTGCGCCCGAGGCTCTTCGGCGACTCCGGAGGCGGCGAGCGCCCCCCCAGATGTTGCGCCCGGTGCGGCCAGCCCCCCCTGCACCCCCCACTCTACGCCACTGATTTTCAATCTGTAGCTGTGTTCAGCTAACACCCCGTAGTGTGAAATGGCATATCCCAGATGAAAGCTTGCCATCCCATCAGCTGTTTGTGAGAGCTTCATGTCAACATACAGTCATCCCTCGCGTTGCGTTAGGTTCATGTTGCGTCTTTTCGGCTTGCAAACACGGCAAACCCGGAAGTCCTGCACACTTCGCACATGCACAGAAGCGCTCTACCATGCTCCGAGCTTGCGCAGAAGCGCCGCTCTGGTTGCAGACTTTTTGGGGTGCGAACGGCAACTAGAGGTACCACTGTACACCTCAGCAAGTTCATTATTAGGATATAGTTTTATACCGCTCTATCAGTGAGTGGTTTCATGGTCTCCTGCTGGTTTTTTTTTGTGGTGGTTTTTTTTGCAGCACCTCTTTAGTAGAACAGATGAAGTAATTGGTGATAGCCGTGTGGTGATTGAGGTGGAGATATTGGAGTGAATGGGTGGATGGAGCATTTGTGTGTATTGGCAGATGTGTGAGAGGTGTAAGAAAAGAATGGGATGAGGGACAGTTGATTAAAATAGGGACATACTATTCAACAATACTAATACTAATAATAATTTCTATTTATACTGGGTCGTCCCAGCCACTCTGGGCAGCTTCAAACACATATAAAACATAACAAAACTATACAGGGCTGCCCTCAGATGTCTTCTAAAGGTTGTACAGTTACTTATATCCTTGGCTTGGGGATCACATGGCATGGTTTATGTTCTATAATAGGGGAACCAGGAGTAGATAGGAGGCAGAAACTGGGTGTGAAGTATTCACGTTAATGGGGGTGAGCGCTGCATATTATGTGTTAGTCATTAAGTGGTATATGTATGTATGAAATAAATTTTAAAATGAGAATGAACAAGGAAAATCCCTAAAGAAGAAGAAATGGCTGCCTTCTCTTGGTGCATAAACATCTACTGATACAGTTAAATATCTTAAAAGTTTGGAAATAATTGCATTAAAAAGCAACTGCTGGAGCAAACATTTATTTTATTGATTTATTTGCCACATTTTGTGTCTCAAGGAGCTCAAAGCAGCGCATGTTGTTTGAGAGAACAGCCGCTGGTTTTAAACTTGCTCTATTTTTGTATTTCTGCTCCGTTTGATTAAAAACACTTCAGTCTTTTGAAATATGTCAGCCTTCTGAAGGTAAGGATATGGTGGAATACAAACAGGAGAGGAGGAGAAATAAATAGCTTTAAAACGCAGCTGGAAAGGTGAACGGTGTTATCTGAAAACAGCAATTCACATGCCTCATTAATGGCAAAGAACTTTTGTTTGCCCTCTTTACCGTTTTGTAGCCGTCCTCCCCCTTTTCAGCCAAAGCAAAACTTGAAATTTAGGGGAACTGATAAAGTCTTGGTTTCTAACTGAGTCGAATGCCATTGTGTTGCATTATATTAGCATGTGCTGGTGCCTTGTTATGAAAACTACTGAAGTGCTTTGAGTAATTGCAGGCATGCTGAGACTTGTCCGTTTTCTTTGGTACTGCAGCTAGTTACTCCATATATTCACCCTGTTCCTAGGATCCAATTTACACACTTCTGCTCAAGGGGATTCGGGTAGACATTTCTGGTTTCACTATACAGTCATACCTTGGATCCGGAACACCTTGGGAGTGGAACTTTTCGGCTCCCGAACAATCGAAAACCGGAAGTGAGTGTTCCGGTTTTCGAAGGTTCTTTTGGAAGCTGAACGTCCGACGGGGAAAGCCAATCAGAAGCCACGCTTTGGAAGTCAAACGGACATCAGTATGCGGATGATACCCAGCTCTACCTCTCTTTCAAATCAGAACCAGTGAAGGCGGTGACGGTCCTGTGTGAGTGTCTGGAGGCGTTTGGAGGATGAGACCCTATCTGCCCACAGACTGCCTCACCAGAGTGGTGCATGCTCTAGTTTTCTCTCACTTGGACTACTGCAATGCGCTCTACGTGAGGCTACCTTTGAAGCTGAACTACAACTAATCCAGAATGCGGCAGCTAGACTGGTGACTGGGAGCGGCCGCCGAGACCATATAACACCGGTCTTGAAAGACCTACACTGGCTCCCAGTACATGTCCGAACACAATTCAAAGTGTTGGTGCTGACCTTTAAAGCCCTAAACGGCCTCCGTCCAGTATATCTGTAGGAGCGTCTCCACCCCCATCGTTCTACCCGGACACTGAGGTCCAGCACCGAAGGCCTCCTGGCGGTTCCCTCACTGCGAGAAGCCAAGTTACAGGGAACCAGGCAGAGGGCCTTCTCGGTAGTGGCACCCTCCCTGTGGAACGCCCTCCCACCAGATGTCAAAGAGAACAACAACTACCAGACTTTTAGAAGACATCGGAAGGCAGCCCTGTTTAAGGAAGTATTTAATGTTTGATGTATCACAGTATTTTAATATTTTTTTGGAAGCCGCCCAGAGTGGCTGGGGAAGCCCAGCCAGATGGGCGGGGTATAAATAATAAATTATTCTTCTTCTTCTTCTTCTTCTTCTTCTTCTTCTTCTTCTTCTTCTTCTTCTTCTTCTTCTTCTTCTTCTCCTCTTCAGCTTCCAAGATACAACTGTATATTGATTTCCCCCAGCAATGGCGATTAAAAGCAGAACAAAAGAACATGAGGAAACAGACCAAAGACTCACCCAATGGCCAACCAGATGCCTATTGGGAACTCCACAAAGAGGAGGACTTGAGCACAATAATGTTCTCCTCACTTATGCTCCCTGGGGCACAAGTCTGGGCAGCGTTTATGGAGGTCCTGGGCGGTCCAGATGACAAAACCCCGTTCCTGGCCTTGCCAATGTGGTCCAAAGGAAAGCAGAGCCATACGTTTGGCACCAGCTTGGCTGCAGGAGATGCCAGTAGGAGGCGTACAAGGCGCCACCCAAGAAATTCACCCCAAGGTCTGCTCTTCAGCTTCAAAGGAAGGAAAATAAAAATAAGACCAGTAGAAGACAAAGTAAAGTTATCGTATAAATACGAAGAAGATTTGCAGAAGGGACTTGGAAAAGAGCTAAGAGCATCGGACAGAAGATCACCAGGTTGATGGACTGTATGGAACTGGAGGAAATGACTGGCAGAATCCGAGACCAGGGAGAAGAGACGGTGGAAGAAGACTGGAAAAAGTTTAAAGACTATTTGTAGTCTATATTGTAAAATTAATGAGTGTTAGAAAAATGTTGGACTGAAGTTATATGGCTTTAGTAGAAATGTTATAAGGAATTAAGTACAAATAGATTATTAGAGCATTAAAGTGAAAATAAGGTGAAAATATGTTAAGATAATTATATGACAGAAAATAGAGGAAGATGGAAAGGAATTCCTGAAACAATTAATAGAAGTGGAATACAAAAAGGGAGGTGTGAGGAGGTCGTTGAAACAAGTGAATGAAAGATAAGATATTGAAATGGTATGATGTGTGTATGATGTGTCTTAAACTGTTTTTGTTTTGTTTTGTTTAGTTTATTGTGTTAGTGTTGTGTAATGTTTTTATATTGTATTGTTTTTTTCTTCTTTTTTCTTTCCTTTTTTATAGTGTTTAAAAGTTATATATATATATATATATATATATATTGGTTTTGGTGTCCTCGGGTGTCTTCCCGTGTAAAAGTTGGGGTGTCTAGGCGACGTTTCGACGAGGTCTCACTCGTCATCTTCAGGCTGGTGCTTTCGGCTTCTTGTTACTGGAACAGAGCAGGATCTCAGTGTTTGAGTTCCTATAAATACTGTTGAGGGGGTGTGGTGTATAGCCTCCAATGTTCTGGGCAGAGAGGAAGTTCCCAGGCTAGTGTGCCTTTTCTTCTTTTGTTCCTTAATTACTTGAGGGATATCTTGAGTGATTTCTTGAGTGATATCCTGAGTACCACTTAGGTGGGTCATTAGGTGTGGATTAGTTGCTAAAGTCTTTGTGTCTTGACCTCTTGAACTTTGTGAAGAGTTTTTCTGAGAAGATGGCTGTACTGCACTTAGTTGTGCTCTGGCTTGGCTTCGTGTATAGGGGCGAGCTGTGGTTTTGTGGCCTGTGTCAGCCAGATCTGTGTAGGGATTGCAGGGGGGTGCAGCATCCGGAGGTGCCACCATGGTTTGGCTACTGGATGGTGTCTGTAATTTATCTGTGGAGAGGGTCTGGGTTTGGGTCTGGTGTGGTTGATTGGTGATGGCGTTCTGTGTGCCTCTGGATCTGGTGTCAGTTTTTGTGGGGAGGGCTAATTTCCAGATGTCTGGCAAGCGGGATGTGTCGTCACGCTTGTTCATGTTGTGAGGGTGTTTCTCTATCTCGATGGCTTCCATGATTATTCTCTTGTGGTGATGTTCCATGTTAAAGAGCAATTTGGAATCTGCAAAATTAATTTCGTGTCCTGTTTCTTTCATGTGTTGGAAAAGAGAGGAAGTTTTTTCTTCTTTTTTGACGGCATTCTTGTGTTCTGCGATACGTGCATTTATTCGTCTGTTTGTTTGTCCAATGTACGTGGCTGGGCAGACTTTGCAGGGTATTTCATAGACCCCTTGGTTTTCCAACTGGATTTTATCCTTGGGGTTTCTGAGGATATTGGCTATTTTTTGGTTGGTGCAAAAGGCTGTTTTGATATTGTGTTTATGGAGGATTTTGCTAATTTTATCTGTAGTGCCCTTGATATAAGGAAGGAGGGCCATGCCATTGTTTTCTTCTGTGTCTTGGTTTTTGGGGGGTGTTTCTTTTTGGATTAGCTTCGTAACCCTGTTTTGCTGGTATCCATTGGCAATTAACACATTTGAGAGATTCTGTAACTCAGTTGTCAAGTGGTCTTTGTCAGCCAGGCGTTTGGTTCTGGAGATGAGAGTCTTGGCTACGGAGTTTATTTGTGCAGGGTGGTGGTGTGATTGTGCATGTAAGTAGCGGTTGGTGTGTGTTTTTTTCCGGTAGATAGTGTGTCCTAGGGAGCCATCAGGTTTTTTGTAGATTAGGACGTCAAGGAAGGGAAGTTGGTTGTTGGCTTCTATTTCCATAGTGAATTGTATTTTGGGGTGTAGGCTGTTGAGATGTGTGAGGAAGCTATCCAGTTTTTCCTTCCCGTGTGGCCAAATTACAAAGGTGTCGTCAACATATCTGAGCCAAAGTTTGGGTTTGTGTTCTGACTTGTCTAAAGCATTGGTTTCAAAGTGTTCCATGTACAGGTTTGCGATGACCGGTGAGAGGGGTGATCCCATAGGTGCTCCTTCTATCTGTTTGTATCTTTGTCCATTGTGGATGAAGTACGTGTTGGTTAGGCAGTGGTTGGTCAGGTCCAAGATGTATTCGGGGGGATTGTATTTGTTTTGAATGGCTGTCAAGGCTTCATTAATGGGCACTTGTGTGAAGAGAGATACAACATCGAAGCTCACAAGTAGGTCATTAGGATGTAGGTTTTGCTTCTTTATTGTTTCTATGAACTGGAAGGAGTTTGGAACGTGTGAAGAGATGGATTCTGCATAGGGCTGAAGTTGCTTGGCGAGAAATTTAGCGAGATTTTGTAGAGGTGAGCCTATGGAGCTGACTATTGGTCTGAGTGGTGTTCCCTCTTTGTGTATCTTGGGGAGGCCGTAGAGTTTGGGGCATCTGGATGATTTTTCTCTGGGGATGATTCTTAGCTGGATTTCTTCACTGATAGGAGAGGCTTTTATTTTGGATTTGGTGGTTTTTTCCAGATAGGTGGTGGGATCTGTTTTTATAGGTTGGTAGGTAGGATCTTGGAGTAGATTTGATAGTTTTGCTTGGTAGTCCGATGTGTTCATCACAACAGTGGCATTACCTTTGTCTGCTGGGAGAATGATTACATCTTGGACCTGACCAACCACTGCCTAACCAACACGTACTTCATCCACAATGGACAAAGATACAAACAGATAGAAGGAGCACCTATGGGATCACCCCTCTCACCGGTCATCGCAAACCTGTACATGGAACACTTTGAAACCAATGCTTTAGACAAGTCAGAACACAAACCCAAACTTTGGCTCAGATATGTTGACGACACCTTTGTAATTTGGCCACACGGGAAGGAAAAACTGGATAGCTTCCTCACACATCTCAACAGCCTACACCCCAAAATACAATTCACTATGGAAATAGAAGCCAACAACCAACTTCCCTTCCTTGACGTCCTAATCTACAAAAAACCTGATGGCTCCCTAGGACACACTATCTACCGGAAAAAAACACACACCAACCGCTACTTACATGCACAATCACACCACCACCCTGCACAAATAAACTCCGTAGCCAAGACTCTCATCTCCAGAACCAAACGCCTGGCTGACAAAGACCACTTGACAACTGAGTTACAGAATCTCTCAAATGTGTTAATTGCCAATGGATACCAGCAAAACAGGGTTACGAAGCTAATCCAAAAAGAAACACCCCCCAAAAACCAAGACACAGAAGAAAACAATGGCATGGCCCTCCTTCCTTATATCAAGGGCACTACAGATAAAATTAGCAAAATCCTCCATAAACACAATATCAAAACAGCCTTTTGCACCAACCAAAAAATAGCCAATATCCTCAGAAACCCCAAGGATAAAATCCAGTTGGAAAACCAAGGGGTCTATGAAATACCCTGCAAAGTCTGCCCAGCCACGTACATTGGACAAACAAACAGACGAATAAATGCACGTATCGCAGAACACAAGAATGCCGTCAAAAAAGAAGAAAAAACTTCCTCTCTTTTCCAACACATGAAAGAAACAGGACACGAAATTAATTTTGCAGATTCCAAATTGCTCTTTAACATGGAACATCACCACAAGAGAATAATCATGGAAGCCATCGAGATAGAGAAACACCCTCACAACATGAACAAGCGTGACGACACATCCCGCTTGCCAGACATCTGGAAATTAGCCCTCCCCACAAAAACTGACACCAGATCCAGAGGCACACAGAACGCCATCACCAATCAACCACACCAGACCCAAACCCAGACCCTCTCCACAGATAAATTACAGACACCATCCAGTAGCCAAACCATGGTGGCACCTCCGGATGCTGCACCCCCCTGCAATCCCTACACAGATCTGGCTGACACAGGCCACAAAACCACAGCTCGCCCCTATACACGAAGCCAAGCCAGAGCACAACTAAGTGCAGTACAGCCATCTTCTCAGAAAAACTCTTCACAAAGTTCAAGAGGTCAAGACACAAAGACTTTAGCAACTAATCCACACCTAATGACCCACCTAAGTGGTACTCAGGATATCACTCAAGAAATCACTCAAGATATCCCTCAAGTAATTAAGGAACAAAAGAAGAAAAGGCACACTAGCCTGGGAACTTCCTCTCTGCCCAGAACATTGGAGGCTATACACCACACCCCCTCAACAGTATTTATAGGAACTCAAACACTGAGATCCTGCTCTGTTCCAGTAACAAGAAGCCGAAAGCACCAGCCTGAAGATGACGAGTGAGACCTCGTCGAAACGTCGCCTAGACACCCCAACTTTTACACGGGAAGACACCCGAGGACACCAAAACCTGCATTCCTGTACCCGTGAAAATCTACGAAAGCAAATATATATATATTATATATATATATATATAGAAATTCCTTCTCCAAAAGGTATCCCACAAAGCAGTGGAGGTTATACCAGAAACAGTTAAATGGGGGCAGGATGAATTGTGGTTTGAAGGAAGGGTGAACTTTCCAAAAAGACTTTTAAGGACCCTGCTGCTCTCCCAATAAAATAAAAAAAGTCCATATGCCTGATCAGATGGAGCAATGGGTTAACTCAAGGTTGGATTTAGGTTTGATGAGGCCCTAAGCTACTGAAGGGACGCGGGTGGCGCTGTGGCTTAAACCACAGAGCCTAGGACTTGCTGATCAGAAGGTCGGCGGTTTGAATCCCCGTGATGGGGTGAGCTCCCGTTGCTCGGTCCCTGCTCCTGCCAACCTAGCAGTTTGAAAGCACACCAGTGCAAGTAGATAAATAGGTACCACTTCGGAGGGAAGGTAAACGCATTTCCGTGCACTGCTCTGGTTCGCCAGAAGCGGCTTAGTCATGCTGGCCACATGACCCGGAAGCTGGCTCCCTCAGCCAAAAAAGTGACATGAGCGCCGCAACCCCAGAGTCAGTCACAACTGGACCTAATGGTCAGGGGTCCCTTTACCTTTACTTTAAGCTACTGAAGGTAATGCGGCCCTTTATATGTCCAGTTGTCCTTTGTCAGCAACAAATTGTCAAAAATTGTGTTGAATATATGCTATATGGTAATTTATGGACCTAATAGGGATCTAAAACCATTTGCACGTAACAAATAGGAGCCTACACAACACAAAACACTGTTGCTGTGTGTAGGTTTTATTTTATTTGTTTTTTTATCTTATATTTTGGAAATGTACATCCAGTTGTTTTTTCCTTTAAATTTTTCTGGGGCCCCCAAGAGAATGGGGCCAAAAGCTATAGCTGGTTTAGCTTATACGTAAATCCGGCACTGGGTTAACTCCACCTTCCTTTCCTGCCATCTCCGACAACAGCGTGATTTGCAAAAGCCTGCGAACATCCCCGCTGGATTCTAATTGTTCGTGGCAGTCGGCACACGATTCCATGTGTTTGGTCACAGCAGTACCCTTTCTCTCCTTTAATCTTTGATGGATGTCGTGCTTGGATACACTGATATGGCTCGTACCACAGGCAGTGATTCCAGGGGCGTCTTTTGTCTTCGTTCTTCAGGCATGGAGTCCTTATTGGGTCAGAGGATTCCCTTCCCAGCTATGTGAAACAGGGAATTCTGTTGGATGTAGAACATAACGGCCAGTGCTTTTTTTCCTGGGGGTACTCAAGGGTACTCGTACCCTAAACATTTTCTGAATCTATGTTTGGCCTCATTGGGGGGCAGTATTTCAATATGAGTAGGAAAATGAGAGTTACCCCTAAACATTTTTTTAAAGAAAAAAAAGCACTTATTATGGCTAGTTTAGGGACGTGTGTGGCGCTGTGGGTAAAACCTCAGTGCCTAGGACTTGCCGATCGCATGGTCGGCGGTTCGAATCCCCACGGCGGGGTGAGCTCCCATCTTTCAGTCCCAGCTCCTGCCCACCTAGCAGTTCGAAAGCACCCCTAAGTGCAAGTAGATAAATAGGTACCGCTTTATAGTGGGAAGGTAAACGGCGTTTCCGTGTGTGGCGCTGGTGCCGGCTCGCCAGAGCAGCTTTGTCACACTGGCCACGTGACCTGGAAGTGTCTCCGGACAGCGCTGGCCCCCGGCCTCTTAAGTGAGATGGGCGCACAACCCTAGAGTCGGACACAACTGGCCCGTATGGGCAGGGGTACCTTTACCTTTATGGCTAGTTTAATCTATCCATAGGCCATTTACTTCTAATATCAGCTTCCTTAAGTGCACAGAGTAATATTCCTCAATGGTTTGTGTTAAGTTGTGGGAGAACATATCAGACGACACAGCAATTCTTCCAAAGCAGCTCTTTATTTGTAAGCTGGAATAGCACTAACTGAGGAGCTCAGACAGCCTGCTTATATAGAGCTCCAGAACCAGGTAACTGTTGCCATTTTCTAGAACTATCCAATCACTGAACGTCACTTTCGATCCTTCATTTGCATGCAAACTATCCAATCACTGAACGTCACTTTCGATCCTTCATTTGCATAACTATCTACAGTATCCCCCTGCTGGCCCAGGGTGAGAACTTCAGTACATAACAGTTTGAATTCTCATTTAGAAGTCTTGTTGAAGGAAGTCTATTTGTGTGAGTAAATCCACATTACAGGCTTGAGTTGGTTTAATGCTCTCTTCTCAGAATTGTTGCACTTTGCATGGGAATTGAGGACATCTCAAAGCACCTTACCAAATTACAATTCCCAGGATGGTTTTGGCAAAAGAATGGCAGTTAAATGGCTATGATATCACCTCCTGGCAAACAGAAGGGGAAGAAATGGAGGCAGTGAGAGATTTTACTTTCTTGGGCTCCATGATCACTGCAGATGGTGACAACAGCCACGAAATTAAAAGACGCCTGCTCCTTGGGAGAAAAGCAATGACAAACCTAGACAGCATCTTAAAAAGCAGAGACATCACCTTGCCAACAAAGGTCCGTATAGTTAAAGCTCTGGTTTTCCCAGTAGTGATGTATGGAAGTGAGAGCTGGACCATAAAGAAGGCTGATCACTGAAGAATTGATGCTTTTGAATTATGTGCTGGAGGAGACTCTTGAGAGTCCCATGGACTGCAAGAAGATCAAACCGCTCCATTCTGAAGGAAATCAGCTCTGAGTGCTCACTGGGAGGACAGATCCTGAAGCTAAGGCTCCAATATTTTGGCCATCTCATGAGAAGAGAAGACTCCCTGGAAAAGACCCTGATGCTGGGAAAGATGGAGGGCACAAGGAGAAGGGGACGACAGAGGACGAGATGGTTGGATAGTGTTCTCGAAGCTACCAGCATGATTTGACCAAACTGCGGGAGGCAGTGGAAGACAAGAGTGCCTGGTGTGCTCTGGTCCATGGGTTCACGAAGAGTCGGACACAACTAAACGACTAAACAACAACAACAACAACAACAACAAGATAGAGATAGATAGATATAGATAGATAGATGATAGATAGATAGATAGATAGATAGATAGATAGATAGATATAGATAGATAGATAGATAGATGATAGATAGATAGATAGATAGATATAGATAGATGATAGACAGACAGACAGACAGACAGACAGATGGGCATAGACGATATTGAAATGCCCACATATGTGATCTATTAGATGTGCATTTTCCCCCTGATTTTTTTTTAATGTATAATTAGAAATAACCTACTAATTCCTGAATACAATTGGGCTGTGCTCTCTTACCTTTTTGCATCTATATGCCAAGATGGCTCGCACCAGATCTTGGAGGGTGTGAAGCTCTATGTGTATTTTCTGGCTTCTGCTTCTAAATCTTCGGCGCGTCTTCCTTATCCCTTTCAGCTTCCTTGATGGTTTGGCTAGATCTTCTGAATAGAGAAGTAACGCGCCTGTTCTCGTGCTGTAGGTTTTAGGAAGACACGGTCCGCAGTCTCCCTCCAGGTCATGATGGTCGTGGAAACCGGTTTCAAGGCACTGCCAGTTCAAATAATCCTAACATGTAAAAAACAAATAAATGCATTATTAATTTATATATCACTTAATGGCAAAACAGGCCTCTAAGCGCTTTTACAAAGCGTAAAGTGTGTTGCGGTGGGGGCCTACAGCCCACCCTACTGTTGCTGGGTGGACGTTTGAGACCCAGGCAGGGATTGGGAAAATTGGGTCTCTGGGGAGATTTCCTTGTTGCTAATTTGGAGGAGGGGTCAGAGGGTTAAATACTGGACGCCCAGCCTTGGGCATCCTCTTGGCTGTTTGCATCAGATCACCCTCCCTGAATTGGGGGGTTTATTTGCTTTGACCTTGCTATGCCTGTCATGGGGTCGTCTGCTTTGAGACAGAGGCCTGGTAGGAATTTGTCCATTTGGCTGATTGGCTGGTGCCATTTGGTTTTTGCCTACTGCGTAGCAAATCGTCACAACTTGTAAGGTTGGCGGTTAGGCATTGGTTCAAATTGGTTGGTGGAGGGGTAAGTGCCTACCCCTCCAATGGTGGTGTGGAAAGGGAATTCCGTTAAAGGAATCCAGGGGCTTGCCATTCTTTTCTTCCTTGTCCCTGGCATCGGACGTGGGCCCCAGGAGCATGAGGATGAGAAGTGAGGGACTGATGCCCAGCTTCATTTCTCCCCAATATTTGTTTCCCTGACTGGCTTCCGCTGGAATCCGGAAGTCAGTTCTGTCCCTGGGGCAAGGACAGATAGACAGAACCAATGCCTAAGCAACCACTCACAAGTGTGTATTCAAATAAAGTTGTGGCCAAAATCATGCCAGAAACCTTTAACAAAAATTGATGTGTGATGTGTGAGTTATTGGGGTGGCCGGGGACCTCGACACACAAAAACGAGTTACACAAACATTTAAACGTAAGCACCCATAATTAAAATAAGGGCAACCCCTGATCTGTGCGGAGGTTGCGTTCCGGGTCATTGTGCACTATCACAAGCAATTGAAACACCCCCTTCTGTCCCACCCCTGCCCTTTTAGCAACGTCTTTTATGACAATTCTGGTTTCAGCGCTGCATACATGTGCACAATTGTGCACATATTGATTGCGCCTATAATGGCGGTTGCCTGTACACAATAGAATAATCTCATCAAAACGTTAAAATATAAATATGGGCATTAAGAAGGGAAACTCCACAAGGTTTCCTACTTCTGCACATGCAGCTGGCATGCTCACTGCTCACTTCTCATCCACTACAGTACCCCTGCTTCTTTTTGGAGCCTAGTAAACAGGGCATTAAGGACGCTGGTGGCGCTGTGGTCTAAACCACAGAGCCTAGGGCTTGCCGATCAGAAGGTCGGCGGTTCGAATCCCCATGATGGGGTGAGCTCCCATTGCTCGGTCCCTGCTCCTGCCAACCTAGTAGTTCGAAAACACGTCAGAGTGCAAGTAGATAAATAGGTACCGCTCTGGCGGGAAGGTAAACGGCGTTTCCGTGCGCTGCTCTGGTTCGCCAGAAGCGGCCTAGTCATGCTGGCCACATGACCCAAAAGCTGTATGCCGGCTCCCTCGGCCAATAAAGCAAGGTGAGCCCCACAACCTCAGAGTCGTTCGTGACTGGACCTAATGGTCAGGGGTCCCTTTACCTTTACTTTTACACATGGCCTTAGCCACAATCCACTGGTATCCTGTAGCTTGAGAAATAATGTCCTCCTATTTGATGTGCTTACCCTCTTACAATAGCCATGGTGTCACTGAGGCCCCTTTGCGTCATGTATTTTCTGGTTCTTCTCAAACTAAACCAATTCTGTTTCATTAATACAGTAGCTGTTGTGGAATTATGTGGGTGACATTGTGGAGAAAGTGTATAATGTGCTCCTTGAGCTGGACCTCTTTTAAACTTTCTACAGCTCAGTGCATGTCATCTTGCTCCTAAATACAGTCGTACCTTGGAAGTCAAACGGAATCCGTTCCGGAAGTCCGTTTGACTTCCAAAATGTTCGAAAATCTAATCATGGCTTTGATTGCAGCCAGTCAGAAGCAGCGGAAGCCCTGTCGGATGTTCGGATTCTGAAAGAACGTTCACTGTTAAGTTGTGGGTGAACATATCAGACGACACAGCAATTCTTCAAACAGCTCTTGTTTATTCATAGGACAGAACTGAAGTGAAGGGTTCAGCCAGCCTGCTTATATAGAGCTCCAGTACAACGTAACTGTAACAACTTTCTGTAACTATCCAATCACTGAACGTCACTTTCGATCCCTTATTTGCATATGTGGACCTGAACTATCTACAGTATCCCCCTGCTGGCCCAGGGTGAGAACTTCAGTACATAACATTCACAAACTGGAACAATCACTTCTGGGTTTGCGCATTCGGGAGCCAAAACGTCCGAGTTCCAGGGTGTTCAGGATCCAAGGTACGACTGTATTTGAGATGAGGAGGGAACAGCAGCAACCTTGTTCCCCGTTACGAAACACCATAAAATACTGGTACCTTTCCCAACCCTCCTTATTACATTATGAGGGCTTTACAGGGCAGCATGATTGATCTCATGTGAAGCATAAACACGGTACGCAAATCAGAGAAGCCTCCAGAACATACTTCAGAAAAAAGGACCTGCAACATTTGTCACAAGTGAATCCATCAATTTTTGCACACAGAGACTTGAGTGCAAAAAGAAAAGGTATTCCACACCAGCTCTGTGAAACGATTCCACAACACAAAATGGTTTCTTCGGCCTTTGTATTCTTACAGCTTCCCCCCTAGAAAAAAGGTTTCTCCAATAATCTTATTACAGGACCCTGTGTCACAATGTCGGCAGCTGCTGCATGATAATAATACTAAAAAAAACCCCTGCATGGTTAAAGAGAATTGATCTCTGTTATGTTCCTGAATATTTAGAGATGGTTCACCATGCAAACTATCTGAATAAGGTGCAATGTATTTGAGGAGTCTGAAATGAAAACATTCATACCATAAATCTATTCAGGTACTCGCATGAATGCTACATGGGAGCCAGTGTGGTGTAGTGGTTAAGAGCGGTAGTCTTGTAATCTGGGAAACTGGGTTCGAGTCTCCGCTCCTCCACATGCAGCTGCTGGGTGACCTTGGGCCAGTCACACTTCTGTGAAGTCTCTCAGCCCCACTCACCTCACAGAGTGTTTGTTGTGGGGGAGGAAGGGAAAGGAGAATGTTAGCCGCTTTGAGACTCCTGAAGGGGAGTGAAAGGCGGGATATCAAATCCAAACTCTTCTTCATGTGACTGGCAGCTAGCCTTAAAAGGTAAAGGTGCCCCTGCCCGTACGGGCCAGTCTTGACAGACTCTGGGGTTGTGCGCCCATCTCACTTAAGAGGCCAGGGGCCAGCGCTGTCCGGAGACACTTCCGGGTCATGTGGCCAGCGTGACAAAGCTGCATCTGGCGAGCCAGAGCCGCGCACAGAAACGCCGTTTACCTTCCCGCTGGTAAGCGGTCCCTATTTATCTACTTGCACCCGGAGGTGCTTTCGAACTGCTAGGTTGGCAGGCGCTGGGACCGAGCAGCGGTAGCGCACCCCGCCGCAGGGATTCGAACCGCCGACCTTTCGATCGGCAAGTCCTAGGCGCTGAGGCTTTAACCCACAGCGCCACCTGCGTCCCTGGCAGCTAGCCTTACAACCCCTTAACTACATGAAGGGATTGGGAAGGTTCTGACTTCTAGCAATTAAGCTGCTCTGTCACACACACACACACACACACACACACTGAATTTATCATTGGAAGTGGATTCACGTGATGGGCTCAGCATCCTCTGGGAGCAGCTGGAAGTCAGTGAAGGCGAGGCCTTTCCTGTGGCTTCCTCATGATGAAGCGGTCATGAGATCAAGGCCTCAGAAACATTGGTTATACTGTATTTCAGCCTCGACAGGGGACTACTGTAATCCTCCAGCGTCAACAGACATGGACTGTAGAGAAAGTCTTGGGGCGGAACCATGTGATGAGTTGCCACTAAAGTAGGCTTGCGACCTTAACAAAGAGGGCAGTCTCTCTCTCAAGAGCAGCCTGGTCCAAGTCCAATTTAAAGATAAAAAGGGGCCTTGAAGTTGCCCACCAACAGTTGGCACCCAGACAGCAAGCTAAGCGGCCACAGCGATGAGATGTATTGTATTTCTATTTGAAGTAGAGTAATTATCTTTATGCTCACTGGAAGGACAGATCCTGAAGCTGAGGCTCCAATACTTTGGGCACCTCATGAGAAGAGAAGACTCCCTGGAAAAGACCCTGGTGTTGGGAAAGATGGAGGGCACAAGGAGAAGGGGACGACAGAGGACAAGATGGTTGGACAGTGTTCTCGAAGCTACCAGCATGAGTTTGACCAAACTGCGGGAGGCAGTGGAAGACAGGAGTGCCTGGTGTGCTCTGGTCCATGGGGTCATGAAGTCGGACACGACTAAAAGACTAAACAACAATAACAATTATCTTTACATTTGCATCTAAGGTTAAACCACAGAGCCTAGGACTTGCCAATCAGAAGGTCGGTGGTCCGAATCCCCACAATGGGGTGACCTCCCGTTGCTTGGTCCCTGCTCCTGCCCACCTAGCAGTTCGAAAGCACGTCAAAGTGCAAGTAGATAAATAGGTACCACTCCAGTGGGAAGGTAAATGGTATTTCCGTGCGCTGCTCTGCTTCGCCAGACACGGCTTAGTCATGCTGGCCGCATGACCCGGCTCCCTCGGCCAATAAAGCGAGATGAGCGCCGCAACCCCAGAGTCGGCCACGACTGGACCTAATGGTCACGGGCCCCTTTACCTTTTTATTTACCTTTACCTTTTTACCCTTTACCTGCAACAAATTGTGTACATGTGGGGAAGGATTCATAAGCAAAACATCTCTTTTAACACTGGTTAAGGAGGGCAGATAGAAAATAACTGCGCCGTGATTTCAGCATTAGCAGCTAAGTGTCTACATCGCAACCTGGGGACAAGGACTCACCTCTGGATTGAAATACACCTCCAGCTTCTCCTCTTCCTTTCGGACCACTTGCCCAGTGCCACGACTTAATATGGACAGGTGCGACATTTTAGAACGAGTGCACATGTATACGACTTCAGCAGCTTTTCCCTTTGCTCCTATCCATTTTAGGAGATCCTCATCTAACCAGAACGCCAGGCAACACTGTTTAGGCTTGGTTCATTTTAATGGCATGCATTATTCCGTCAACTTGATCTGCATCCAGGTACGGATAACATCCACAGAAAATCCCACTTGAATCTGAGCCTTCTTGTCGTTTTCACTTTTCTGGGTGTGACTTTTTCGACTGCCTGTCCTGTGGCCGTTTCTTCCGTTCTGGTTGGTCCGAGGATTTGTGAAACGCCACCAAGATCCCGATTGCGCTCTGAGGTTGTTTCTGCGTTGCTATGGCAGCAAAAGGAAATTAAGTTGTTGAAAGCAGCAAGAGGGAAGGTCGGGGAAGGGAGAGAAAGAAAGCCAGAGAGCAGATTTCGAAAGGATCAGACTCAGATTTCGAGGGTGGGTTTCCCTGCAAATGTCCCCCCAACTGTGAGAGTAACATTATCCTTCACAGAACTTCTTTCATTGTCTCCCTGCCTCCCCCCTAAGTTTTAAAATTGCAGTGTTTTTCCCTATTAAGAAGAAAATGGAGCAGTCTACTGCATGATCTGTAGCTGATAATCATTTGGAGAAGGGGTTCATCCTGCATCTGAAGATCTGTCACTACAGTGGTACCTCAGGTTAAGTACTTAATTCGTTCCGGAGTTCCGTTCTTAACCTGAAACTGTTCTTGACCAGAAGCACCACTTTAGCTAATGGGGCCTCCTGCTGCCGCTGCGCCACCGGAGCCTGATTTCTGTTCTCATCCTGAAGCAAAGTTCTTAACCTGAAGCACTATTTCTGGGTTAGCGGAGTCTGTAACCTGAAGCGTCTGTAACCTGAAGCGTATGTAACCCAAGGTACCACTGTACTTCTAGTCCACTTCCTAGTGCATTTTTTAAAAGTTGTGCAAAATGTGTTGCCTCGGGTTTGTTTGTGATTCATCTGAACTGAAATCTCTTGATATTCCTGTTTGTTGTCCTGATATTAAAAGTTCCTCCATTCCACCTTGATCGTTGGAGCCTTTGCAATACTCCTCGACCAGCATTTGTCACTGGTAGTACCTCTGGTGGGGGAGACACACCTCATGCTTCTTCTGGGATAGTTTGCCCATCCTGCACTCAGCTCTCACCTGCGGCTCCTAGAAGCTGTGCGCATGCCAGAGCGGCCACACCCCAGGTGCAGCTTCAACTGGCTGGCTAAACCAGGTGAGGGTAGCTGATGGAACGTCTCCACCCCCATCGTTCTACCCGGACACTGAGGTCCAGCACCAAGGGCCTTGTGGCGGTTCCCTCACTGCGAGAAGCCAAGTTACAGGGAACCAGGCAGAGGGCCTTCTCGGTAGTGGCACCCTCCCTGTGGAACGCCCTCCCACCAGATGTCAAAGAGAACAACAACTACCAGACTTTTAGAAGACATTGGAAGGCAGCCCTGTTTAGGGAAGCTTTTAATGTTTGATGTATTACAGTATTTTAATTTATATATTTTTTGGAAGCCACCCAGAGTGGCTGGGGAAGCCCAGCCAGATGGGCGGGTGTCAGGGAACTGCCATCGGAGAGTCAGGTGGTGGAAGGACTCAAGGAGGCTAGGAGACCTTCGGATGCGGAGGAAGGAACCAGTAGGGGGAGAGGGAGAGTTCCTGCAGAAACTCAATCGGAGGAAGGGCTCCAAGATGTTTCCAGTGAGAACAGCGGGGAGGGCTCAGGACCTCCGCTGGGGACGCCTACTCCGCGCAGGAAACTGTCACGCAGAGAATCCAGAAGGAGAGTTTCCGTCAAAGAACTCTTATGTTGGCATAAATTCCGGAAGCGCCCACTGACGGATTCTGCCAGCGATTGAGGTAGTCACGCACCCATGGCTCCACGAACTGGGAAAGTTTAGGAACTGATGGTAAAGCTTGGAGGACTTAAACGCTTACGCACGAGCAGCCCCCCTTTTCCCATTACAGCGGGGTATAAATAATAAATTGAAATTGAAATTGATGGGTCTCAACCCACTGGTGCGTTAGGGCCTTCCCCTGCATGTGAAGACAAGGCTCTGGCAGATGTGACCAAGAGTGGTTCCTATGGTCCAGAAGGAGGTTTCTGCATGAGCTATAGAGGGAAATGAGGGCCAGATGGGCTTGTCAACCTGGGAAGGGAACTCATCTAGATGGAAAGCTCTGATCCTAAACCTCGGCTTCCTTGAGGGGTATCTTCAGGAGAAGAAAATCCTAAGGAGTAAACTCTACACCAATCCAGAGTGGAGAGCAGCCTGTACGCCTCCTTCCGGCAACTCCCGCAGGCAAACTAGTGCCAAACATATTGCTCTGTTTTCCATTGAACGACATCAGTGAAGCTAAGAATCTGGTTGTCTGGGATGTTACTTAACCCCTGTAAAATCAGCAAAGATTTATCACAATAGTGATAATCTATGCTGGAAATATAAAGAAAAAGAAGGTACCTTTTTTCATATGTGGTGGACCTGCCCCAAGGTGAAAGACTTCTGGGAGAAGATTTATAATGAACTGAAAAAAATGTTAAAATATACATTTACTAAGAAACCAGAGGCCTTCCTTCTTGGAATAACCCGAGAAATTGCCCAAGAAAGATGTTAAATTATTTTTGTATGCCACAACTGCAGCAAGAATTTTGTTAGCTAAGAATTGGAAAACACAAGAAGTCCCAACAGTGGGGGAATGGCAGATGAAGATGATGGATTTTTCAGAGCTGGCCGACCTGGCTGGAAGAGTCCGCTACCAGAAGGAGAGGAGTACCAGGAAGAATGGATGAAATTTAAAGATTATTTAGCTAAATATGTTAAGATAACTTAATTGGAAAGCTTACAAATAATAGGCTTAGGATTTAGATATGTAAGGATAGGATTTAAGATGTTTAAAGCTAAATTAGAAAGAATGAAAGATGTTAAGTGATCAAGTTAATTTTTTGAGAAAATCGATTTTGGAAAACTGTTAAAATGATATGTAATGAAATTCAACCTAGGGGATTTGAGGAAGTCACTTAATAATGTTACCAAGATTCAGACAGGATGTATGTATGTATGTTTGTTTGTCTGTTTGTTTTAAATTTTTGGAAAATCAATAAAAAAATTGAAAAAGAAAGAAAGAATCTGGTTGTCTGGGCAGCCCGGTGCAGCTAATGCAGCAATTTGACTTCACCTCTGGAGGCACATTGTTTCTTGAGACATATGTATACCAACAGGGAGCGTGTGGCGCTGTGGTCTAAACCACCGAGCCTCTTGGGCTAGCCGATCGGAAGGTCAGCGGTTCGAATCCCCCTGACAGGGTGAGCTCCCATTGCTCTGTCCCAGCTCCTGCCAACCTAGCAGTTCGAAAGCACACCAGTGCAAGTAGATAAATAGGTACCACTCCAGCGGGAAGGTAAACAGCGTTTCTGTGCACTCTGCTTTCCATCATGGTGTCCCATTGCACCAGAAGTGGTTTAGTCATGCTGTCTGTGGACAAAGGCCAGTTCCCTCAGCCTGAAACAAGATGAGTGCCGCAACCCCATAGCCTCCTTTGACTGGATTTTACCATCCAGAGGTCTTTTACCTTTTTACCTTATACCAACAGACTAACTTCAAGCAAACTAACTTTCATTTGTGGACCAAAAACAGGTTGGGAGCAACTGCAGGGGGAAATAAGTAGCTGGGGGTGGGGTGGGGAGTGTTAAATTGAGGCTGTGTAAACGAGCAATATATTTATATGTTGGCTTATTAAGCTAAAATCACCCAAATGAGGTATTTATTTTAATTTGCAGAGTCAGCCAGGGTATGTGTAGACACTGTGATGTAATCACCTGAGTTGGATCACAGGACCAAGCTGCTGGGTTTCCCATCATGCAAAGGATACTACAGTGGTACCTCAGGTTACCTACGCTTCAGTTTACATACGCTTCAGGTTACAGACTCCGTTAACCCAGAAATATTGCTTCAGGTTAAGAACTTTGCTTCAGGATGAGAACAGAAATTGTGTTCCGGCGGCGTGGCAGCAGCAGGAGGCCCTATTAAGCTAAAGTGGTGCTTCAGGTTAAGAACAGTTTCAGGTTAAGTACGGACCTCCGGAACGAATTAAGTACTTAGCCCGAGGTACCACTATGACAGCTGAGAGTGTGACTAAGGATTTGGAAATCAGTGTGACCTCATAATATAATTAAAATAAACTGCACACATTAGCAAAAAGTAAAATAAAAAAATGTTGTTTTCAGTTTATACCGTTTGTATGTCTCTAATATTCTTTTTCTTCCCCCCCCCCCCAGAAGAAACTGTGTTGAAAATCCTCATTTTAGGACAGGATTAGATCCTTTCCTCCTGGGTTTTCTTGCGACACTAAGTTGTCCCGAGAATTCAATTCGAACAGGCAGGGGGAGCGAGCATCATCTTGCTTGGGGGGGGGGGCGAGGCGTGTTCTGCTTATACTATACGGGTGTATTCGCTGCAGAAACCGGTAGAGTCTGTCAAGTGCTCTTGAGCATCAATCTTCTGAAAGTGCCCCCCTGCTGACATGTACAAAGTTATACAGCAGGCTACTTTCAGCTAGATTTTGGTAGAGTGCCTTTCACGCAACATGTCCTCGGAGTGCTTTTCAAAACACAAACAGCAATAGAAAATGTACAAAACAAATAAGCGTTCAAACAGGCGATCCGATTTCCCAAGCAGACCGAAAGAAGCTTTTCAAAGCCAGGCATTAGGAAAGGATTAGAACTCCCAAGTTTGATGCACTCAAAACGGGGCGGGGGAAGGATATGGAGCTTATGTACACTTGTAGGCTGGAGAGTCACAAAGTGGTCCTAGATCAGCATAATATGGCCTTATTGTTGTTTAGTTGTTTAGTTGTGTCCGACTCTTCGGGACCCCATGGACCAGAGCACGCCAGGCACTCCTGTCTTCCACGGCCTCCCACAGTTTGGTCAAACTCATGCTGGTAGCTTCGAGAACACTGTCCAACCATCTCGTCCTCTGTCGTCCCTTCTCCTTGTGCCCTCAATCTTTCCTCTCTTTTCCAGGGAGTCTTCTCTTCTCATGAGGTGGCCAAAGTATTGGAGCCTCAGCTACAGGATCTGTCCTTCCAGTGAGCACCCAGGGCTGATTTCTTTCAGAATGGAGAGGTTTGATCTTCTTGCAGTCCATGGGACTCTCAAGAGTCTCCTCCAGCACCATAATTCAAAAGCATCAATTCTTCGGTGATCAGCCTTCTTTATGGTCTAGCTTGCATTTCCGTACATCACTACTGGGAAAACCATAGCTTTTACTCTACAGACCTTTGTTGGCAAGGTGATGTCTCTACTTTTTAAGATGCTGTCTAGGTTTGTCATTGCTTTTCTCCCAAGGAGCAGGCATCTTTTAATTTCGTGGCTGTTGTCACCATCTGCGGTGATCATGGAGCCCAAGAAAGTAAAATCTCTCACTGCCTCCATTTCTTTCCCTTCTCTTTGCCAGGAGGTGATGGGACCACTGGCCATGATCATTATTAATCCTTTCCTGGCTTTTTGCTAAAACAGGCTCACCTAATACATTTTTTTTAAAAATTGCATTTCAACTGAGAGCGTATTCGGCAGTTAGGGTGTTCGCTTTGGCAGAGGCTGCAAAATTACCTTGGGCATGTCTGTCACCTTGCGCTACTTATATAAATAGCAAAGGTCATAAAGTCTGTGCAGCCACAAAATAAATATTGCAGATGCACCGCCACATTCCACCCCTGAACTCTCACACTTGGCACCTGAAGACACCGCTGTGTAAATTGCTTCTCTTTCAACAGTTCTATTCTTTCAAGTGAATATTAGCTCCGGCGAAAGTTGCTGAGTTGATATCCTTGGAGATGATGGCTCCGGCTATGTATACACAAATTAGTTTTAGCAAAATGCATGCGCAGCGCAGCACTACCAGCCGAAATGTCTGAACTGCATTTATCAAGTTGCAAGGGGCAGGGAGGGAGGGAGGGAGGAAAGAGAGTTGCTTTGCTCGCGTCAAAGGACTTCTTCTGAGGCTGTCAGTGTGGAAGCCAATTAGCGCCAGTTATGGCAGTGTGGTGTTTTCGTGCAAAATAAATAAGCTGTGGGCATAGGACGTCTTCTATTTCATTGCCACTTGCCAGGTTAAGCAGGTATCAGGCAGGGCTGCTGAGATTTTAAACAACTGTAAGTTGCGCCATTCCCAGTAGTGATGTATGGAAGTGAGAGCTGGACCATAAAGAAGGCTGATCGCCGAAGAATTGATGCTTTTGAATTATGGTGCTGGAGGAGACTCTTGAGAATCCCATGGACTGCAAGGAGATCAAACTTATCCATTCTGAAGGAAATCAGCCCTGAGTGCTCACTGGAAGGACAGATCCTGAAGCTGAGGCTCCAATACTTTGGCCACCTCATGAGAAGAGAAGACTCCCTGGAAAAGACCCTGATGTTGGGAAAGATGGAGGGCACAAGGAGAAGGGGACGACAGAGGACGAGATGGTGGGACAGTGTTCTCGAAGCTACCAACATGAGTTTGACCAAACTGCGGGAGGCCGTGGAAGACAGGAGTGCCTGGCATGCTCTGGTCCAGGGGGTCACAAAGAGTCGGACACGACTAAACAACTAAACAACAGCAACAACAAAAAGTTGTGCCAACTAGTGAGATACAGTAACTGACAAAGGCTCTTCCTCAATCCCAACCACGTCATCCGACGCTA
Source organism: Podarcis melisellensis (assembly GCF_964234715.1). Taxonomy (NCBI): domain Eukaryota; kingdom Metazoa; phylum Chordata; class Lepidosauria; order Squamata; family Lacertidae; genus Podarcis; species Podarcis melisellensis. The sequence continues at coordinate 124,999,150 of NC_138528.1, read as the reverse complement.
GAACTGGTAAAAGGAAGGAAGGGCCTTCATGGTGGTAGAAGCCAGACTCTGGAATTCTCTCCCCTGGACAATGCAAGACAAAAGATGTGGCCTAAATTAGAACCAAGTTTTCATAAATATCCTATGAACTGAAAGCTGACTGAAGACATTTGGGTTCCAAAGAACATTTGCAAACTGGAACACTGACTTCCGGGTTTGCGGCGTTCGAGAGCCAAAACGTTTGAGTTGCAAGGCTTTCGACTTCCAAGGCATGACTGTGTTTAGCTGTTATCTTCCTTCCTTTTGTGAACTGTACTGGGTGACCTCCAAGCTCTCATCCGACAAAAAAATCAGAATTACATTAGGTGAGAATGGAATAAGGAGGGAAAAACATTCTGAACAGCAAATTGGTGCTATATAAATGATGAACAATAATACTTTTTGTGCATAATTTCATAGATGGTAGATAAAATATTGCTGCTGTGTGGCTAAATATGATCATGTTTTAAGTCTGCATCCTCAGAGGCAAATTACTCCTTATTGAGCAGGCCTATTTATAATTTGTGGCTTCATCCATGTTATACAGAGACTACAGAAACTTATGAAGAATATATTGGGGAAAAGGATTCCACAAGAGGCAATAAAGCTCTGTTCCCGCCCTTAAAAAAAGTTAATTACATCAATTATGAGTACGATAATGCTCCTTTTAAGCATTTTGAATACTAAATCAGTACGTTTAGAAAAGTGCTGTCAGGGGCGGGGTGGGAAAGTCAATTTACAAGTTGTTAATGGTAAAGATATAGTTCCAGGTTACATGAAAGACTGCTCCCCCCTGCACAGACCTGCAAGATCACTTAGATCATCTGGGGAAATTTTGTTCAGGGCACCGCACCCTACAGAATAAAAGGTAAAGGGACCCCTGACCATTAGGTCCAGTCGCGGACAACTCTGGGGTTGCGGCGCTCATTTTGCTTTATTGGCCGAGGGAGCCGGCGTACAGCTTCTGGGTCATGTGGCCAGCATGACTAAGCCGCTTCTGGTGAACCAGAGCAGCGCACGGAAATGCAGTTTACCTTCCCATTGGAGTGGTACCTATTTATCTACTTGCACTTCATGCTTTCGAACTGCTAGGTTGGCAGGAGCAGGGACCGAGCAACGGGAGCTCACTCCGTCACGGGGATTCGAACCGCCGACCTTCTGATCAGCAAGTCCTATGCTCTGTGGTTTAACCCACAGCACCAACCACGTCCCTCAACCCTACAGAATACCATACAGCAATGATCTGAAAACTAGGCATTTTTTCCTGTTACCCCTGGACTTGTGGAATGTCTGTCCTTCTGCATCAACCATCAGTTGCCAAGATGTCTTTTTGCCCAGGCTTTCCCTAACCCTTAAGATTGGACCCTGTTTCATGTGACTGAGTCCCTTGGATGTTGTTGTTGTTTGGGGGTTAGTTTTCTATGCCTTTGCATGGTTTTTATACCGCTGTTTTGTTGGTTTTAGGTTGCATGTTTGTTTTAATGGCATAATGGTTTGTTTTTTTTACACACACACTGCTGAGAAATTTCAAAAAAATATTAAGTTGTTTATAAATGCTTTCAAAGAACATAGAGCAACACAATCCTGTCTACTCAGAAATTTAGAATACCGTTGAATTCCCACTGCTTTCAGGTAAGAAGGTGTTATGTACTGAGTTGAATAGGATCCAATGCAGCAGTCTGATTGGTCCTAGAACAATGCAGCAGTATGATTGGTTTGCAGGAGCCACCCAATCCAGCTCCAGGTGGAAGGGAAGCCGCAACCTGATTGGCCTACAGGAGAATTCCAGAATTAGCCAATCACATGCAGCCCATTGTGTAAATAATGTATATAAAGCAGATACTTTGGGGAAACTTCCATTCCTCCTCACCACTATGAGCTGAATAAAGAGCATGAAATCCACTCTCGGCTCTGAGTATATTTCAGAGGGCGTCCATTAATTTGCTTGTGGCTGCACGAAAGGCTTTCACTCTGTTAACCCAGCTAAGGTTCAGGTGTCTCTTCATAAGTGAAGTGTGCTGATCCCAGGGGCTAACCGAGAGGTGAGGTCCGAGTCCAGTCCAAGGTCGATGGTGCGGTATGGAGGCCGTCTGTCAAAGCTGTAGCTGGGTCCAAGGCGGGGAGTCGGGTGAGGTCAGGAACTCTGGCACAAGAGCAGGACAGGGTGCAGGCAGGAACAGGCTACCAACAACATTGCTCCCGCAACCTGGGACTGGGGCTGGCTGGCTTTTATCTGCCCAGAGGCATGGGGTGGCCCCGATTCTCTGGTGACTCGCCTCTCCTGGCCTGGAGGCGAGCACTCCTCCTGCGGGAACTTAGTTCCCTCCGCCTCTCTGCCCTGAGCCTCTGCAACTCAGGAGAGACTGGAGGGTTACCGGAACCAGAAGCAACCTCAGCTTCCTCTGACGGGGCTGAGAGTGGAGCACCTGCAGGCAATGGGTCCTCCATCACCTCAGGACCCAGAGCAGACTCAGCTGGTGCCTGCACCTGAGGATCCAGCACAGGTGAGGGCCCTTCAGCTTCAAGCCCCGGCTCAGCTGGTTCTGGAGGCGGGGAATCCTGTGCAGGCTGGGATTCCTCAGGTTCAGCCTCTGAGTCCGAATCCCAGGCCATCACACCAAGCTAGTTTGTGACATCCATCCATCATTAGATTAGTGTGGACGTTATTGGTACATCACACAGTCCTGAATGATGAAGCTCAAGCCCGAGGGCCGAATGCAGCCCTCCAGGTCTCTCTATCGTGCCCTTGGGAATCTGGACCACCCTTCTGAGCCATACTCCTCACCAACTTTGCTTTGGGTCCTCCTTGAGTGTTTCTGTCTTTTTAGAAGATGCTCTCGGAATCTGATTCCTCTTGCTCAAAGGTAAAGGGACCCCTGACCATTAGGTCCAGTCGTGGACGATTCTGGGGTTGCGCACTCACCTCACTCTATAGGCCACGGGAGCTGAGTTTCCCCAGCCACTCTGGGCAGCTCCCAATTGATTGTTAGAAACAATACAGCATTAAATATTAAAAACTTCCCTAAACAGGGCTGTCTTCAGATGTCTTTTAAAGATAGGATAGCTGCTTATTTCCTTCACATCTGAAGGGAGGGTGTTCCACAGGGCGGGCGTCACTACCGAGAAGGCCCTCTGTCTGGTTCCCTGTAACCTCACTTCTCGCAATGAAGGAACCGCCAGAAGGCCCTCGGCGCTGGATCTCAGTGTCCGGGCTAAACGATGGGGGTGGAGACGCTCCCTCAGGTATACTGGACTGAGTCCGTTTAGGGCTTTAAAGGTCAGCACCAACACTTTGAATTGTGCTTGGAAACGTACTGGGAACCGCTGCAGATCTCTCAGGACCGGTGTTATGTGGTCCCGGCGGCCGCTCCCAGTCACCAGTCTAACTGCCACATTCTGGATTAATTGCAGTTTCCGGGTCACCTTCAAAGGTAGCCCCACGTAGAGCGCATTGCAGTAGTCTAAGCGGGAGATAACTAGAGCATGCACCACTCTGGCAAGACAGTCCGCAGGCAGGTAGGGTCTCAGCCTACGTACCAGATGGAGCTGATAAACAGCTGCCCTGGACACAGAATTAACCTGCGCCTCAATGAACAGCTGTGAGTCTAAAATGACTCCCAGGCTGCGCACCTGGTCCTTCAGGGGCACAGTTACCACATTCAGGACCAGGGAATCCCCCACACCCGCCCGCCCCCTGTCCCCCAAAAGCAGTACTTCTGTCTTGTCAGGATTCAACCTCAATCTGTTAGCCGCCATCCATCCTCCAACCGCCTCCAGCACTCACACAGGACCTTCACCGCCTTCCCTGGTTCTGATTTAAAAGAGAGGTAGAGCTGGGTATCATCCGCATACTGATGAACACCCAGCCCAAAACCCCTGATGATCTCTTCCAGCAGCTTCATATAGATATTAAAAAGCATGGGGGAGAGGACGGATCCCTGAGGCACCCCACAAATGAGCTGTCAAGTTGAAAGGCTATATTCAGGCCTAATATTTGTAACATTTAACTTTAAAGATGTACCCCCCCCCCCCGGCCATAATTTCCGTAACAAAGCTGTTTATTGCGACCTGGTGGCCGTGGGTTCACTTAAGATTTGCCTTTCACTGCTCGTGTGTGTGTGTGTGTGTGTGTGTGTGTGTGTGTGTGTGTTCATCTGAACGCGCCCCATGGTTGGAAGAGCCATCCGCTTTCCAAACCGGCCCTTCCCTCCCTTCTCAGCCCAAAAGCCGGCCCCTGGGCTCCCTTCCTCCCATGGCGTGGCCTATTCTGGGGCCGCGTGTCCATAGCATCTGGTTCCCTGGCAACAGATTCCAGGGGCTCATTCAGGGCCTTTTCTCTTCTTCACAAGGCCCCCGCGGTGACACCCCACCGCCGCCCCTAATCGCCATCTTTACGGCGTGTTTCAGATGCAGCTGGCAGGGAAAATAAACACTGGCGAGCTGAGAGGCTCCCGTTGTTTAAGGGAAATTCCCTTATTCCGAATAGGATTCCTCACAAGGAAAAGGAAAAGTTGACAGCTATGACTGGGTGTGTGTGTGTGGTGAAACGCTGCTGTTTCGCTTACTGGGGGGGAGGAGAGGCTCCCCCTCAAAAATGATCTTTTGAGAGGGGTCTTCACACACACACACAACCCAAAATCCATAAGCCTTTTGTGTTTCCCTGAATAGCAATTTCCTGTTTCTGGCCGGGGTGGTGAAGTAGGCCTTGCTCGCCTGGACCACGCAGGGGGCGCGTGAGGTGGGGGGGTCCTGCAATGAAACCCATATTGCCCAAGGCTTGTTTTTCCACCCCCACAAGGGAAAAGGAGCCGGGAAGACAGAGGAGGAGGAGGAAGGGGGGGAAATCTCCCCAACCTACAAGAACAAAAGGAGCAAAAGGTTGCTGCTAAAACCGCTTCAAGGGCTTTCTTAACAAAAGGGGGCACATTGCTGGGCTGCAAAGGTTGCAAAGTGGTTGAGGAGAAAGAAGGGGTGCATATCCTCCGACATTTCTCCAGTGAAAATAGGGACGGATGTCCTATTCCATACCCGCCAACATCTCTCCAGTGAAAATAGGGACGTCCTATTCCATACCCTCCAACTTTTCTCCAGTGAAAATAGGGATGTCCTATTCCATACCCCCAACATTTCTCCAGTGAAAATAGGGATGTCCTATTCCATACCCCCAACATTTCTCCAGTGAAAATAGGGGTGTCTCCTATTCCATATCTTCCAACATTTCTCCAGTGAAAATAGGGATGTCCTATTCCATACCCCCAACATTACTCCAGTGAAAATAGGGATGTCCTATTCCATACCTGCCAACATCTCTCCATTGAAAATAGGGACGTCCTTTTCCATATCTTCCAACATTTCTCCGGTGAAAATAGGGACGTCCTATTCCATACCCTCCAACATTTCTCCAGTGAAAATAGGGACGTTCTATTCTTTACCCTCCAACATTTCTCCAATGATAATAGGGATGTCCTATTCCATACCTTCCAACATTCTCTAATGACAATACTGTAGAGACATCCTAAGGAAAAGCAGGACATTCTGGGATCAAATCAGAAACTGGAATGGCTTCTGTAAATCTAGGAATGTCCCTAGAAAATGGAGACACTTAGAGAATCTGGGGCATAGTCAGGATTTATGTTGGGGGCAGGACCCCCACGTGTCATCACCTTCTGTTTGGCTCCGCCTAGCAGATTTGGAATGAAATGTCTCAGCAACAGTTGATTTAAATTACTTTCTTTTGACCCTAAGAGCTCAGGAAAATCTGTCAAAATCTTTGCACAATTCCTACTTTGAGTTGATTTTTTTTTTTATTTACTTGATTTAACTGGGGAAGCTCCCCCACCCCCCGCTCCCCCTTGGCTACGCCCGTGGGGAGACGACCCTGTTGCAGGTCTAGGAACAGCCCCCCCCCCCAATTGTGTGCAGCAGAGCAACACCCACCCCTCGCCATTCATAAATACACAGTGGTACCTCTAGATGCCAACGGGATCCGTTCCGCAGCCCCGTTCGCACCTAGAAGCAAACGTAACTAGCGATGGCACATCTGCGCACGCGCGCATCGCTTTTCGCCGCTTCTGCGCATGCGCGTGACGTCATTTTGAATGTCTGCACATGCACGAGTGGCGAAACCCGGAAGTAACGTGCTCCATTCCTTCCGGGTTGCCGCAGAGTGCAACTCAAACACGCTCATCCCGAAGCACATTCAACCCAAAATATGACTGTAGTAACTTAATTCTCCCTTTGCTCAGCTTTCTTTGTTTCAGCAGTGTGTCTTGGCTATCTAAAGTGACTTATTTTACACACACACACAATACAATATGATAAGATACAATATCTTTATTGTTATTGTCCCATACAAAACAATGAAACTGAAAAATCTATGTAAGACATTCAAAAACCCCTAAAAACTCTGAAACCTCATTTTAAAATACAATATACTCCTATACAGACTCCTTATACAGCGGTACCTCTGGTTACATACACTTCAGGTTACAGACGCTTCAGGTTACAGACGCTTCAGGTTACAGACTCCACTAACCCAGAAATAATACCTCGGGTTAAGAACTTTGCTTCAGGATGAGAACAGAAATTGGGCTCTGGCGGCAACAGCAGGAGGCCCCATTAGCTAAAGTGGTACCTCAGGTTAAGAACAGTTTCAGGTTAAGAACGGACCTCCGGAACGAATTAAGTACTTAACCCGAGGTACCACTATACTGCGTTTAAAACCAGAAATGCATTTGGCTAGAAACTGTTTCTCTCACACCCCTTACAGGCTGGGAGCTGATGAAGGAGAAATTGGCCATATACTACATGACACTGAAAAGCATGCACATTCCAGAAGTGTGAGGTAAGCGAAGAAAATCAGCTTGGTAGGGGCTGGGCAAGGGGCTAGCAGCCTGTGGAGAGAGGGAGCTTCTTGGGGCCAATAAATAATAATAATAATAATAATAATAATAATAATAATAATAATAAATTATTTATATCCTGCCCTCCCCAGCTGAAACCGGGCTCAGAGCAGCTGACAACAATAAAAGGATATACATTCTAAAATCATTTCATTCTAAAATTAATTCAAATCAGATTAATGGCAACCAATTGGGCTAGAGTTCTGTGAGGATTGCCAAAGGAGGGAGTCAGGCTGTTCCCTGGCCAAAGGCCTGGTGGAACAGCTCAGTCTTGCAGGCCCTGCGGAAAGATGTCAAGTCCCGCAGAGCCCTAGTCTCTTGTGACAGAGCGTTCCACCAGATTGGGGCCACAGCTGAAAAAGCCCTGGCTCTGGTTGAGGCCAGCCTAACCTCTTTGTGGCCTGGGACCTCCAAGGTGCTTTTGTTTGAAGGCTATAAGGTTCTCTGTGGGACATACCAACAGAGGGTGGTCCCGTAGGTACGAGGGTCCTAGGCCATATAGGGCTTTAAAGGTTAGAACCAGCACCTTAAACCTGATCCTGTACCCCACCGGGAGCCAGTGCAGCTGGTATAGCACCGGGTGAATGTGATCTCGCAGCGAGGACCCCATAAGGAGTCTCGCCACGGCATTCTGCACCGGCTGGAGTTTCTGGGTCAGTCTCAAGGGCAGCCCCACGTAGAACGAGTTACAATAATCCAGTCTGGAGGCGTTTCAGTGGAGAAACTTCCTGCAAGAGGATGTGCCTGCCCCAAGCTTGCGCCATATTCCATCGCAATTAGCAAAGAGGCATCTCATTGACTTTCACAATGAGCCTATTTGGAGAGGGTATGAGAAACCCAAAACTTTCCGCTAAAGCTGTGAAAAGTATTATTTGCCTTTCAGGGCTTAGGGGGTCGGTGGGTGATGTTTGCGGTGGAGAGAATCGTTATTAATCCCATAGAAAGCGCATGTATTGTTCCCTGGCTACTTGGCATCGTTCTAGCTGTCAGCTGATAAAATAATTTTCACCTAATATTTGATCGATTAAGGGCAGCGGTTCTGCTGTGCACGCTTATAATTTATTTTATTTATTTCATTTCTATACCGCTTTAAATTTTTAAGAAAAATCTCAAAGCAGTTTACAGAATATGAAAACATCAATGTTATGTACTGAGTGGAATAGGATCCAAAAGGCAGCATTCTGATTGGTCCTAGAACAATAGAGTCCAGAATGCAGCAGTCTGATTGGTCCACAGGAGCCACCCAATCCAGCTACATGTGGAAGTGAATCCGCAACCAGATTGGCCTACAGGTGAATCCCGGAATTAGTCGTGGCCGACTCTGGGGTTGCGGCACTCATCTTGGTTTATTGGCCGAGGGAACCGGCGTACAGCTTCCAGGTCATGTGGCCAGCATGACTAAGCCGCTTCTGGTGAACCAGAGCAGCGCGCGGAAACGCCGTTTACCTTCCCGCCGGAGCGGTACCTATTTATTTACTTGCACTTTGACGTCCTTTCGAACTGCTAGGTTGGCAGGAGCAGGGACCGAACAACAGGAGCTCACCCCGTCGCGGGGATTTGAACCACCGACCTTCTGATCAGCAAGTCCTAGGCTCTGTGGTTTAACCCACAGCGCCACCCGCGTCCCTGTACAAGAGTACGGCCTTCTTATATGATGCACAAACTAACCACACGCTGCCTGCTACCTGCCCAGGAATATAAACCAGACTGCCTCCCTTTACTGTTTCCAGAAATAAGAAAACCCATTTTTGATTCTGAGATGGTTCTAACTTTGATGATGGTGGTCTATCTGCTGGTAGTTTCCCATACGTGGTCGTTTGACCTCCATGCTGCAGAGACTCTGGTGGTACTCCGATTTGAGCAAATATTAACATCTTACTTCCTTGAGAGACGACATTCTGAAATAAGATTCCCCAGTTTCTTTCTCATTAACTTCCACTTTCTGGAAACTGTTTCATGGTTTTGCTGAATCAGTCCAGTAGGGCTTCAAGTATTGCACCAATTAGCAATCAGTAGGAGTGCAAGTTATCCTTCTCTCAGCTTTTGCCTGGTCCTCCTGGAGAAAGAAATTTAATTTTCATGCCTCTCCCTGGGCAAAAGGAGAAGAAAAATGGAGAAGTAATCTCTGATATGTTAAAAACAGAGTGCCCCCCACCAATATTCTGAGTGCTGTAGTGCTTCCATCTCTGGAGATCATTCAATCGTCTCTATTTTTCTTGTTTTAAAAACACCTGCAGTCTCAGGGTCCAATTTGATCAGTCTCCCTGTGCTGTAGAATAACATATATATATATATCTTTCAAAGCCCAGCCTGCATAACTTATGAGAATACCATCAATTCTGCACTGAAATAATTTATACTTGTGCACATAAAGGTAAAGGTAAAGGGACCCTGACCATTAGGTCCAGTCGTGACCGACTCTGGGATTGTGGTGCTCATCTCGCTTTATTGGCCGAGGGAGCCGGCGTACAGCTTCCGGGTCATGTGGTCAGCATGACTAAGCCGCTTCTGGTGAACCAGAGCAGCGCACGGAAACGCCGTTTACCTTTGCACCAGAACGGTACCTATTTATCTACTTGCACTCTGACGTGCTTTCGAACTGCTAGGTTGACAGGAGCAGGGACCAAGCAACAGGAGCTCACCCCGTCGTGGGGATTCAAACCGCCGACCTTCTGATCGGCAAGTCCTCGGCTCTGTGGTTTAACCCACAGCGCCACCCACACATGCACATAGACCTTGAAAATTGCCACAGACCTGAAATCAACTTTGCGCCAGAGAGCAAAGGCAGGCCGCAGAAGGAGCTGGACTGATCCTGTTTTCTGAGTTGTTGCTGGAAATTTTCCATCCTGCTTTTTTAAGAAAACAGCAGGAATCGTCTCTCTCTCTCTCTCTCTCTCTCCCCCTAGGAGTCAATTAAAGAAACCCAAATTATTACCATTTGAATAAACAATAATTTCTTTGCCTCCCCTCACAGAAGCTCATTACTAGTAACCAAAAGCCAGAACTAATTAAGTGATCTGATAGCGTAAATCCTATTAGGAATGTTTTTTATCATAATTAATTAATTCTCTCCTGAAATCATAGCTACTTTTAGAAAATGCCAACTGATTTTTTATTTATTTTTTTAAAAACCCTTCCGTATATATATATATATATATATATATATATATATATATATATATCCTCCTTCCACCCCAGGCTCTGCTAAGGTTTTCATTCTCTCAAGAGATGTGTGAGAGTCTTGTAAGAAATGCTCATATCAAGGAAGGGCTTCGCTGGCAAAAGAAAGTGAATCAGACTCTCACAGGATCCAAAACAGATACATGTGCTGATTTAAATATGTTTTTTTTAAAATGCAGGCGGGGCCACCTCTGGCTACGGCATGTGATTGCTTCTTTCTTTGCTAGTCCAGAGAGGACCCTTACGTAATTGCAAGACTTGCTGCCATCCCGAGACAGACCCAGAGGCAATATCTTTGCTACTGCTTCCATTTCGGATTGAATTGAAAACTGGAGATTGAAAAAATTATTAACATTTCAGGTGACCTGTGGAGAGTTTCAGGCTCAACTTCCATAAAGACAATGATGTAAACCAAATTGTTATGGGATGTCCTGACGAGCTGCCAATCTGACATTTGTATGTGTATATATATCCATATATTTTTTATTTATTTTCCATTTAATAATATACATTCACATCATTAAGGTAAAGGTAAAGGGACCCCTGACCATTAGGTCCAGTTGTGGCCGACTCTGGGGTTCCGGCGCTCATCTTGCTTTACTGGCTGAGGGAGCCGGCGTACAGCATGTGGTCATGTGGCCAGCATGACTAAGCCACTTCTGGCGAACCAGAGCAGCTCACGGAAACGCTGTTTACCTTCCCTCCGGAGCGGTACCTATTTATCTACTTGCACTGGTGTGCTTTCGAACTGCTAGGTTGGTAGGAGCAGGGACAGAGCAATGGGCACTCACCCCGTCACGGGGATTCAAACCGCCGACCTTCTGATCGGCAAGCCTTAGGCTCTGTGGTTTAGACCACATTGCTTTGTTCTGCTGATGCACGGGCAAAGGAGGGGGGGAGGAAGGCGTTTGTCCGAAGCCCGACACCTGCTGAGTGGGGCCCTGGAAAAACCTGCCCTGACCTTGCTACTAAAACTCTATCTTGTCTTCAGCAGTTAGCTGGCACCAGCTGGTGAGCCAGGACAGGTGTGATTGCAGGACTAGTCACTAACCTCTATTGACCTGGATAAGAGAGCATGGATTCTGTACTGGTGTTTCCATTCCACCAACACGGAATGCAGAAGAAGAAGAAGAGAAGAAGAGTTTGGATTTGATATCCCACTTTATCACTACCCAAAGGAGTCTCAAAGCGGCTAACATTCTCCTTTCCCTTCCTCCCCCACAACAAACACTCTGTGAGGTGAGTGGGGCTGAGAGACTTCAAAGAAGTGTGACTGGCCCAAGGTCACCCAGCAGCTGCATGTGGAGGAGCGGAGACGTGAACCCAGTTCCCCAGATTACGAGTCCACCACTCTTAACCACTACACCACACTGGCTCTCAATGCAAGCTTCATTTAACTGTGCCTTTGTGTTTTACACTTAATACTGTATATATAGGAATACCGAATGACAAAGAACCTCCCAGGGAAATGTTGCGAAAGTCTGAAAACTCAAGACGCGCCATTGATTGCTGACACTCAGCAAAATATGATTGCCAGCATTCTCTGGCCTTTGTCCAAAAAGTTGAGAAACACACATTTATTTTTGGGCATGCATGTTGCAAAATCTATGTGGGATTCTTGACGCCTCCTTGTGTCAGACTTCGCTTACACTTGGGGGGCAAATCCCATTGTTTAAGAAAATAAAACAAGCATTGTTCCCAAAGTCTCAGCAACTACACATTCCTGCCACAGGCACAGCGGTTTTGATGAACAAAAAAACCCACACCTTTTCACATTGGTGCAAGAGGAAAGTCTATTTAGGGTCTGGGTTTACACAGAAAGATGGCTAGTTGAGCTGCTACTAGGTACCTGTGCTCCCAGCAACACTGGAATTAGACCCAGGTATGGAAGAGACTTCTGTTGAAGCCTGGAGAAATCCCACTCCGCGTTTTGGGTCAGAGTTCTTTCACAGATGTTGTTGTTGTTTAGTCGTGTCCGACTCTTCGTGACCCCATGGACCAGAGCACGCCAGGCACTCCTGTCTTCCACTGCCTCCCATAGTTTAGTCAAACTTATGTTTGTAGCTTCGAGAACACTGTCCAACCATCTCGTCCTCTGTCATCCCCTTCTCCTTGTGCCCTCCATCTTTCCCAGCACCAGGGTCTTTTCCAGGGAGTCTTCTCTTCTCATGAGGTGGCCAAAGTATTGGAGCCTCAGCTTCAGGATCTGTCCTTCCAGTGAGCACTCAGGGCTGATTTCCTTCAGAACGGATAGGCTTGATCTTCTTGCAGTCCATGGGACTCTCAAGAGTCTCCTCCAGCACGAGAATTCAAAAGCATCAATTCTTCGGCGATCAGCCTTCTTTATGGTCCAGCTCTCACTTCCATACATCACTACTGGGAAAACCATAGCTTTAACTATACAGACCTTTGTTGGCAAGGTGATGTCTCTGTTTTTTAAGATGGGTCACCACATGGGAAGACCTGCTCTTTTGAGCAGCCAATGCTAGGAGGAGGATTGGAATGCCTTTTTCAGCCTCACTATCATCTTGCTAGAGGGACGTGGGTGGCGCTATGGGTTAAACCACAAAGCTTAGGACATGCCGATCAGAAGGTCGGCGGTTCGAATCCCTGCAACGGGGTGAGCTCCCTGTTCCTGCCCACCTAGCAGTTCAAAAGCACGTCAAAGTGCAAGTAGATAAATAGGTACTGCTCCGGTGGGAAGGTGAACGGCGTTTCCGTACACTGCTCTGGATCACCAGAAGTGGCTTAGTCATGCTGGCCACATGACCCGGAAGCTGTACGCCGGCTCCCTCGGCCAATAAAGCGAGATGAGCGCTGCAACCCCAGAGTCAGCCACGACTGGACCTAATGGTCAGGGGTACCTTTACCTTTACTATCATCTTGCTGCTTGAATTATTATAGCCATTGCTGTCTGTAGGACCGGAAAAGTCCCTGTTTCAATACTCCGAAATCCACTGCCCACACCCCTGAACCTAGGAGAGGCAATTTGCATGTTCAGACCCAGAAATCTCCCCCCTAAATAAATTCACACTTGACTCAAATTTTTGTTTTTGGTTTTTGGCGGAATTTAGGCCACAACTTTATTGATTACAGAAAGTGACTGGTTGCATAGGCTCTGGTTTAACAGCCTATGCAGGTAGCGCTGACCCAGGGCACCAGCATAGGTCAGCCAAGGGTGAACACCTGGATAGGTGGAAAGCCGGGAACAGGTTAACTCCACCACACAAATGTCCCCCTGGACTCAGGCACGGGCACAACCACCTAACAGGGGTTGACCAAACCATCGAGTCCCTGGATTCCTTTAACGGAATACCCTTCACATAGGGATGGCGAGAGCGTTCTCCCATCCCCATCACCTGAACCAGAGCCTATCCGCAACCTTACAAGGTGTGACGATTTGCTACGCGGCAGGCGAAACCCAAATGGCAACAGCCAATCAGCCAAGTGGGGGAAATTCCTGCCATGCCCCTCTCCCGGTGGCAGACGAAGGCATAGCAAGGTCAAGCACAACAAGTCCTAAAAGTAGGGAGAGGTGGGTGGGTGTTCCGAATTCACGTGCCGAAAGAGTAAGCTCTGGGTCTTGTTCATGGACATAAATAGTTCCCTCGAACCGTTTGGACTGCGTCCCATTGGCCAGATTGTACCCAGCTTCAAGGGACCTACCAATTGGGTACTGTGGCTTACCAATTGTACCCAGCCACAACACAGGGTTTTCTAGGTCTCACCGCAATATGTCCAGTATACCTGAAGGAGCGTCTCCACCTCCATCGTTCTGCCCGGACACTGAGGTCCAGTGCTGAGGGCCTTTTGATGGTTCCCTCACTGCGAGAAGCCAAGTTACAGGGAACTAGGCAGAGGGCCTTTTCGGTAGTGGCACCCGCACTGTGGAAAGCCCTCCCACCAGATGTCAAAGAGAAAAATAACTACCAAACTTTTAGTAGACATCTGAAGGCAGCCCTGTTTAGGGAAGCTTTTAATGTTTAATAGGTTATTGTATTTTAGTGCTTTGTTGGAAGCCGCCCAGAGTGGCTGGGGAAACCCAGCCAGATGGGTGGGGTATAAATAATAAATAATAAATAATAGTTATTGTTATTCTTATTATTAACGTGCCCTCTTTAAGGGAGGACCCAATTTCTGCCATCTGTTGCAGCACCTATAGCACTAAGGACCTTTTATCTCTTCTGTTTTGAGTTATGAATGGGTTACGGAAAAGGTAAAGGGACCCCTGACCATTAGGTCCAGTCGCAGACGACTCTGGGGTTGTGGCGCTCATCTCGCTTTACTGGCCGAGGGAGGTGGCGTACATCTTCCGGTTCATGTGGCCAGCATGACTAAGCCGCTTCTGGCGAACCAGAGCAGTGCACGGAAACGCCGTTTACTTTGACGTGCTTTCGAACTGCTAGGTTGGCAGGAGCAGGGACCGAGCAACGGGAGCTCACCCTGTTGCGGGGATTCGAACCGCCGACCTTCTGATTGGCAAGCCCCTCCTAAACGGTCCCCTCCTTCATCTGGACTTTGGTCCTCCTGAAATGAATTCAGGTCCAAGAATTATCCTCGCAGAGATGGGAAAGTAATTGTTGGGTCCAAAACTGCATCACCCCCTTCAGAGTCCTGATTAAGTTTGCATTTCTGTCCTCTGCGTCTGAATATATTCGCTTTATGAGAACGGAGGGGTCCATTTCCTTTTACTAACCTTAGGGGGAAATTCTGGGTGGATGTTAAAATGAGAAGCAACGTGAACAAAAAAAACCCCAAGCTCTAAAGCGGGTCCCCCCCCCTTCTCATCCACCCACATAAATGCCTCTCAGTTCCGGACTGCTATGTGTACATGTCGAAGGGTGTCAAATGACGTCCCTTTTACTGGCTGCCAGTTCTGCTGGAACGCGGCTATGCGCAGCTCATAAAACAAGAAAAGGAAATGCTGCCTGAAACTTCTACGTTTACAAAGAAAGAAGGATAGCATTACCAGGCCTTTAAAAAAAAGAAGAATTTTGAAAAATCTCTTTTCATCACGGGTTACGTTAAAAAACAACAACCTATCCTTTCGTTTAGGAGGGCTCGCCTTTCTGAAATCTGACTTTTGTTTCTGATAATCAAAGCTGGCTTTGAACTTGCGTATGGGCGCACACACATACATTTCTCCCTCCTTAAAAAAAACACACACACACAGACAGACACACACACACAGCTTTACACTTATTTCTTTTTCGAGAATAGGAAAAGTTCCAAGGAAAATAGCGTGCTCATAAAACGTGTTCTCCCTAGTAGAGATCCCGTGTTGCGGTGGGGGATACAAACCACCTCATTGTTGCTGGGCGGATTTGCAGAGTGGCCCAGGCAGTGAATGGGTTAATTGGGTCGCTGGGGAGAATTGCTTGCTGCCAATTTTGAAGGAGGGGTCAGAGGTTTTAATTATTGGGCGCCCAACTTTGGCCGTCCTCTTGGCTGCTTGCACCGGATCACCCGCCCACCCTCCCTGTATTGGGGGGGGGGGTTGTTCGCTTGACCTTGCTATCCCTGTCATGGGGTCATCTGCTTTGAGGCAGGGGCCTGGTAGGAATTTTGTCCATTTGGCTGATTGGCTGGTGCCATTTGGTTTTTGCCTACTGCGTAGCAAATCGTCACAACTTGTAAGGTTGGCGGTTAGGCATTGGTTAAAATTGGTTGGTGGAGGGGTAAGTGCCTACCCCTCCAATGGTGGTGCGGAAAGGGAATTCTGTTAAAGGAACCCAGGGGCTTGCCATTCTTTTCGCCCTTGTCCCTGGCATCGGACTTGGGCCACCAGGAGCATGAGGGTGAGAAGTGAATTTCTCCCCAAAATTGTTTCCCTGACTGGCTTCCGCTGGAATCCGGAAGTCAGTTCTGTCCCTGGGGCAAGGACAGATAGTCGGAACCAATGCCTAAGCAACCACTCACTTGGGTGTATTTAAATAAAGTCGTGGCCAAAATCGTGCCAAAAACCCAAACCGAAATTGATGTGTGATGTGTTGGGGACCTCGACACGCAAAGATCTCAGAAGCAGAGCAAGATTCAAGCAAGCCATGCCAATGAGAACCCATGTTTAATTAGCAGCAAGCTGCATTTTAAGCGAGTGTTTCTGGTTAAGATATTGATTTTCCCACTTACTCACCCCTTTTCTCTTTTACCAATGCTGGAATTTTGGCTACTGCTCTCCTTGTGACGGCTGTGGGTTAGGGAGGGTGTGCAAGGAATTCTTGGACAGGCTCCACGGAAAGACACTTGATCTGGTTCAAAGTTTAGACAAACATTTGGGAAGCAGTTCAATTTTACTGTCTCCAGTTCAGACTCTCTTAAAAACAAGATGATTTTGGGCCAGGAACATGCTTTGATGTGTATGGGGGGGGGGGGGGAGGAAAGAAAAGGAAGGGGGGGAACTATTGACAATTAGAAGCCGAGAGAAGTGTGGGTGGCGTAAACATCAAACGAGAATGTGCACATTTTTACGGCGGACAACCCAGTCATATTTGCTTTATTATGAAGATAGGTCACCAGCTTTGAGTTTCTTGGCCTCATCCTCGCAGATTTGAATATAGGCAGAGGATAACCTCAGAGCAAAAATATGTGTTAAGTAGATGCTTTCATGGTAAGCTTCCCCAAGTGAAAAAGAAAGAAAGAAAAAAGCCTTTGAACTTCCACAGAGACAATCTGGAGACTGGCAGCTTGGCTCCTCACACGAACGTTTGCCCACTGCCAGGTAGATGTAAAAACACAAAAACAAATGAGGAAAGAAATGGAACCAGAACGGTTGTGAGCTTGTGGAAGACTTTAAAGCTGGGCTGCACAACCCCATATCCTCTAGAATAGCTCCGATGAAAACTGGGACATTTTTTCCATAATAATAATAATTTTACTATTTATACCTCACCCATCTCACTAGGTTGCCCCAGCTGTTTTGGGCGGCTTCCAAGATATATAAAAACATAATAAAATGTTTTTTAAAAACCCTATACAGAGCTGTCTTCAGATAGCTTGGCGGGTCGGATAACTCCATATTGTCCAACATTTCTCCAATGAAAATAGGAACATCCTTTCATGCCCTCCAGCATCTCTGATGAAAACAGGGGTGTCCTAAGGAAAAGCGGGGCATTCCGGGATCAAATCAGAATCTGGGACAGCTTCCGTAAATCCAGGACTGTTCCTGGAAAATATGGACACTTGGAGAATCTGCAATCTATAGGATCTATATATGCAGTGCTTTTGTTTTCTTAAAAAAATAATAATGTTGAGGGGCACTCTCATCTTCCTCCTTATGAGGAAATACTGCCCTCAATGAAATTATGAAAGTATTATGAAATATTGCCCCTCAATGATGCCAAATTTAGATTCACAAAATGTTTAGGGGTATGCGTCCCCCCAGGAAAAAAGCACTGTATATATGTACAGTGGTACCTTGGTTCTCAAACTTAATCCATTCCGGAAGTTCGTTCCAAAACCAAAGCGTTCCAAAACTAAGGCACGCTTTCCCATAGAAAGTAATGCAAAATGGATTGAGCCATTCCAGACTTTTAAAAACAACCCCTAAAGCAGCAATTTAACATGAAATTTACTATCTAACGAGACCAGTGATCCATAAAATGAAAGCAATAAACAATATACTGCAGTCACACAATCAATCAGTAGCTGAACTGGGTTCCACACAGTCACAAAAAAGCCGCAAAAGCAAAAATGCAAAATAAATAGCAAAAACAGACCGATCTCAGCGTAACGCTCCAAACGAAAGTGTGGCACTCAAATCGGAGCACATTCAGCTTCCAAAAAAGTTCCCAAACCGGAATACTTACTTCCAGGTTTGCAGTGTTTGGGTTCCAAGTTGTCTGAGTACCAAGGTGTTTGAGAACCAAGGTACCACTGTATTCAACTGACCACCGCTGGGAAGCAAGAGGGTTCGGTTTACGGAATGCTGGCTGATGGTAGTTGCTTTGTGTGTTTCCTTATACCAACTTGTCTGTAAAAAAAGGAAAGGCAATCTCAGTGGTAAGGCACCGTCTTTGCCTGCTAAAGGTCCCAGGTTTTAGTCCCCGTCATCTCCTAGTAGGAAAAGGTTCCTTGCCCGAAGATGTGCTTTGTCAGTGCTGACAATACTGAGCGAGATGAATCCCGTGGTCTGTCTTGGGATATGACCGTTTCCTGTTCTCCCATGAGAGGGCATTAAAGCGATGATGGCATTCCACTGCTGGCTGCCAGATTGTTCCCAGCACCATGGCCCAGCAGGCACGAACTTTTCTGACCTTCATACGAGTGACATGCTTGGCTGCTGGCAAGACACTGCTTTAAATTCCTTGAAGGATGACTAGAAGTTAATTGTCCCTTGTCTGGGCTCAATGACATTTGGGTAGCACAGCGAGGAGAGAATCGTCGTTCGGTGAGTGTCCCAGTCTTGCATCTTCTTCTAAGAATTTCTGTGTACGCTTTTTTGTAAACAGAGCTTCCGAAATACCCTGCTGTGTCTCCAAGTCCAGCTCCTTTTCAACTCAATTACTGGCAATCCCGAATCACTACTAAAGCTTGTGACCCCGAGTGGTTAGAGTAATATATCATACATTTGAAATCAAAATGTTTTTGTAATTGTGCCATTGCCAGTTGCGGTGGGAGGGTTGATGCTTTTTGATAAGGCACTTTGCCTTGCAAAAATAGGCCTGATGAATGATTCTGTGTGGTCCTGAAGCTTGAACAGCCCTTTTTTTTAACCATCATAAAAGGTAAAGGTAAAGGGACCCCTGACCATTAGGTCCAGTCGTGACAGACTCTGGGGTTGCGGCGCTCATCTCGCTTTATTGGCTGAGGGAGCCGGCATACAGCTTCTGGGTCATGTGGCCAGCATGACTAAGCCACTTCTGGCGAACCAGAGCAGCACACGTACACACTGTTTACCTTCCCACTGGAGCGGTACCTATTTATCACTTGCACTTTGATGTGCTTTCGAACTGCTAGGTGGGCAGGAGCAGGGACCGAGCAATGGGAGCTCACCCCATTGCAGGGATTCGAACCGCCAACCTTCTGATCGGCAAGTCCTAGGCTCTGTGGTTTAACCCATAGTGCCACCCACATCCCATTTACCATCATAAACCTGTCCAAAAAAAGAACACGACCACCTTGTCTATTTGCAGGCTTGTTGTTTAGCAGAAGCACAACAATAGCAGGCTGAAATGCAGAAGGTTCTGCAGAGTAAGTTCTGCTCAAACCCAAGACCGGATTTATGTTTGATGAGGCCCTAAGCTACTGAAGGTAATGGGGCCCTTTATATGCCCAGCTGTTTTTTGTGCTGAATATATGCTATATGGTAATTTATGGACTGAATAGGTATCTAAAGCCATTTGCACATGTTCCCATGCAACATTTGCACATGTTCCCATGCAACCAGTCCATGCAGAATGTAGCCACCCTATATATAGAAATTGTCAGCATTGCCCTTGAGCCAGTGCCACTAACTGGACTCATACACTTCAGCCCCGACTGGGCCAGGCGAGCTGGGTAGCACTTCCAGAGACCACCTTCTGGACAGGAACAGGGTGAAATCTCCTCAGAAATGAGCAAATCGGTAATATTTTTAGGGAGCAGGCTAGCAGGCGGGGGCCCATGACTTACATCATAGGAGCCTACACAACACAAAACACTGTTGCTGCATGTAGGTTTTATTTTATTTGTTTTTTATCTTATATTTTGGAAATGTACATCCAGGTTTTTAATTTTTTGGGGGGCCCCCGAGAGAGTTGGGCCCTAAGCTAGAGCTTGTTTAGCTTATACGTAAATCCGGCACAGCTCAAACCTATTGTCTATATGTAAAACTCACACTAAAACAAGATTGATCTTGCGAAGCCATACTGTGACACGCTAGTGTACATTTGTTTAGGGATGTTAAAACCAACCTATTTTTTCTGTCCCACCACCGCACCCCCGGTCTTCCCATCTGTATGTTTGCTATGATCCCAGTTCTTGTTTTTGTTTTCATGCAACACTTAACACCAAATAAAAACCTACCTATAATCAAACTGAGTTGTGACATGGGCTTGGCCACCAGGTTGAACAGGCCGTTGCAAGTCGGAGTTTCCCAACACCAAGACGAGTCGGTTCACACTTGTCAGAAGTCAGCCTCGTAAGCCCTGACTACTTAATCTGTGTCTCTGTATTTAAATATATAAAAACCAGCTTTCTGGTATGGTTTAAACTGGGGGGGGGGGGTTGAATTTTTGCCCTAGATTTGTGTTTTGAGAGACGATGTCAGAATTACTGTGGAGAAAGTGGATTTCAGAAAAACCCAGCCAGATGGGCGGGGTATAAATTATTATATTATTTCTCAGTGCTTATTGAAATTGGCAAACATTTCTGGTTGTTTGGGGAAGGCCTAATAAAAATAAAAATAATTTATTATTTATACCCCGCCCATCTGGCTGGGTTTCCCCAGCCACTCTGGGCGGCTTCCAACAGAACACTAAAATACAATAACCTATTAAACATTAAAAGCTTCCCTAAGCAGGCCTGTCTTCAGATGTCTTCTAAAAGTTTGGTAGTTATTCTTCTCTTTGACATCTGGTGGGAGGGCGTTCCACAGGGCGGGTGCCACTACCGAGAAGGCCCTCTGCCTGGTTCCCTTGCTTGGCTTCTTGCAGCGAGGGAACCGCCAGAATGATGGAGGTGGAGACGCTCCTTCAGGTATACTGGACCAAGGCCGTATAGGGCTTTAAAGGTCAGCACCAACACTTTGAATTGTCTTCGGAAATGTACTGGGAGCCAGTGTAGGCCTTTCAAGACCAGTGTTATATAGTCTCGGCGGTCACTCCCAGTCACCAGTCTAGCTGCCGCATTCTGGATTAGTTGTAGTTTCCGGGTCACCTTCAAAGGTAACCCCACATAGAGCGCATTGCAGTAGTCCAAGTGGGAGATAACTAGAGCATGCACCACTCTGGCGAGACAGTCTGCGGGCAAGTAAGGTCTCAGCCTGCGTACCAGATGGAGCTGGTAAACAGCCGCCCTGGACACAGAATTGACCTGCGCCTCCATGGACAGCTGTGAGTCCAAAATGACTCCCAGGCTGCACACCTGGTCCTTCAGGGGCACAGTTACCCCATTCAGGACCAGGGAGTCCTCCACACCTGCCCGCCTCCTGTCCCCCAATAACAGTACTTCTGTCTTGTCAGGATTCATCCTCAATCTGTTAGCCGCCATCCATCCTCCAGCCGCCTCCAGACACTCACACAAGACCTTCACCGCATCAAAGTCAAGCTTTGAAGCCATGAGGGACAGATTCCTGTGCAACGGAATCCATAATCCGGACTACAATTTGCCCTCCCACAGAAGCAGTGTGCTTAATAAAAAAAGCACCACCAAATCTTATACATAGACATAGGAGTCCCAACGAATTCAACAGGGCATTGGTTTGAGCATGGTGCCAAGGTTGCAGGTTCGATTCCCATATGGGAAGCGGCATACAATATTCCTGCATTGTGAGGGGTTGGACTAGATGATGACTGGGGTTCCCTCCAACTCTACAGTTCTATGATGATTCTGTACAATTGCTCCTAGTCATTGCAGCAGCACAGCCCATTCCTTTATGCTTAGGGTGACCTCCTTGAAATCAGATTTTAAGCACATACAGTTGCGTAGGACCCAAGCCGTGCTATTGCCACACAGTTTCCCATCCCCAATTTTCTCTATGCACGGCAAAGCTGCATGTCCACAGAGCAAGAGTTTCCTTTAAAAGCCACACACACGTACACCCAACGTGACAATACTGGCTTACACTGATGCGAGAGACATGAGCTCGGTGGATTTTAAACAAAACGAAACAAAAAAAGCTCATGGCATTACCCTCCTGCCAGTTTTTTCTCCCAAAAATGTGCTGTGGTTGGTTACTGGTGAAAAGGGCCATCACAGTGGTGGCCTCCTGGCTTTGGAACAGTCCTCTTCTAGAGACATAATTAATTAATTATAATAATAATATTAATAATTAATAATAATACTAATACCCCACCCATCTGCTCTGGGCAACTTCTAGCAGAACATAAAAAATAATAAAATGTCAAACATTAAAACTTCCTGATACAGGGCTGCCTTCAGATGTCTTCTAAAAGTTGTGTAGTTCTTTATCTCCTTGACATCTGATGGGAGGACGTTCCACGGGGAGGGTGCCAGTGCCGAGAAGGCCCTCCACTGCTTGTGTGGCACCAGCAAAGACCTTTTTATTTGTGCAGACTTTTGAACTTTTGTTCATCTGCTTTATTTGGATGTTGCTTTCATGGAGTTCCTGATCGCAGCTCAACGTATTAGGGATATTAAAGTGTTTTTTAAATTTTCGTGGCAAGCTGTCCTGATAACGCGGTTGGAAGGTGGGGTGCAGATCTAAATAAACGCACAAATATTCCCACCTTTAAAAAAAACCCCAAAACCCCAAGCCAACACATTCTACACTAGGGGTAACCAATGTCATGCCTGTCAGCTGATGATGGATGACCAACTCCTCGCATCCTTGACCAGTGGCCATGTTGACTGGGAGTAGTGGGGGTCCTGCAACATTCACTTCGATGAAAAGCAAAAAGGTTTGATTCCCCATCAAAAAAATGAAGATCATGGCCACTGGTCCCATCACCTCCTGGCAAATAGAAGGGGAAGAAATGGAGGCAGTGAGAGATTTTACTTTCTTGGGCTCCATGATCACTGCAGATGGTGACAGCAGCCACGAAATTAAAAGACGCCTGCTTCTTGGGAGAAAAGCAATGACAAACCTAGACAGCATCTTAAAAAGCAGAGACATCACCTTGCCAACAAAGGTCCGTATAGTTAAAGCTATGGTTTTCCCAGTAGCAATGTATGGAAGTGAGAGCTGGACCATAAAGAAGGCTGATCGCCGAAGAATTGATGCTTTTGAATTATGGTGCTGGAGGAGACTCTTGAAAGTCCCATGGACTGCAAGAAGATCAAACCTATCCATTCTGAAGGAAATCAGCCCTGAGTGCTCACTGGAAGGACAGATCCTGAAGCTGATGTTCCAATACTTTGGCCACCTCATGAGATGAGAAGACTCCCTGGAAAAGACCCTGATGTTGGGAAAGATGGAGGGCACAAGGAGAAGGAGACAACAGAGGACGAGGTGGTTGGATGGTGTTCTTGAAGCTACTGAGTTTGACCAAACTGTGGAAGACAGGAGTGCCTGGCGTGCTCTGGTCCATGGGGTCACGAAGAGTCGGACACGACTAAACGACTGAACAACAACAACAACATAGTGAATGGGGTGCTGGTTGTGAAACAGAGCATTGTTTTTAACAGAGATAATTCCGTCTTGAACATGGAGTCGAATTGGAAAGACACAAAGCAACTCTGAAACAGATCGGCCTGCTTCCCAAAGTTACAGATACAAGTCGAATCTTGCGGCTGGTACACACACCCCTAATATGAATGTGAGATAGTGAGACAGATACCTTAGGGAAGGAGAAGGCTGGAAAGTGTCATTTATCTAGTTGGATTCACTGCCAGAATTTAATATTACTGTTCCCCTGCTTATAAAGATATGCACTGGAATGACCAATCGGCAACAGCAGCTGAACATCAAGTTTCTAAGATAAATTCTGGAGCTGATCTGAAACACACATTTTTCAAATATACTGAGCAAGAATAAAACTTATCATTGCCTTGTGAAAAGTGGCCGAATGTCTAGAACTATCTGGAGTCCCAATAAAATGTTTTATTGCACCCAAATGACATTTGATGTCAAGAATTCTGGGAGCAATGTTTTTATAGGAAGTTAAGCACAGGTTCTCTTATTATCAAGCAAAATAGTGATTTGAAATGTCAGCTTGGATAAAGGTGAAAAAAATGAGTTCATTGGGATTAACAGCAAAACCCTTTACATACCTAAAGGGTAAAGGGACCCCTGACCATTAGGTCCAGTCGTGACAGACTCTGGGGTTGCGGCGCTCATCTCGCTTTACTGGCTGAGGGAGCCGGCGTACAGCTTCCGGGTCATGTGGCCAGCATGACTAAGCCGCTTCTGGCGAACCAGAGCACGGAAACTGCGTTTACCTTCCCGCCGGAGCGGTACCTATTTATCTACTTGCACTGGTGTGCTTTCGAACTGCTAGGAGGGCAGGAGCAGGGACCGAGCAACGGGAGCTCACCCCGTCACGGGGATTCAAACCACTGACCTTCTAATCAGCAAGCCCTAGGCTCTGTGGTTTAACCCACAGCGCCACCCACATCCCCCATACCTACTTGGGAGTAAATCCCACTGTTTGCAGTCCTAGTCACTTATCTGCAGCCTATAGGATACCCGAGTGATGATGCCCTATTGCTCTCGGTGCGAATTCATGCTTCAGGTTCTTCTGCCTAATAGAACTGAAGCAAACCTAGAGAAAAACAGACACAGTGGCTTGCGGGGAAAACACCTTTCTGAACCAAATACTGTCAAACGTGACAATTGCTGGTTCTCACCCTCCACCCCCGTTTTCACTATTGAGAAAGCTCCTTTATACGCAAACATACCTGGGACAAAATTTAGGAAGTGGTCAAGTTTTTACAGCCTTTACAGGAAAAGGGAAAAATTGATCGTGCATTGAGCAAAGAAGGAACAAATGTTGAGACAGCAGTATCTTTTTTTTTGTAGACAATTACTACATTTACAAGTAACTTTGCAGTGATGGGTAACTGAAAGACTTGACCACCATCTAATCTGTAGAGAAGTGTTGTCTTTCCTTTCATACCCCAAATTTTATTCGGTAAACTCAAGGCATCATACATGGTTGTTCTCCAATCCCTTGTGTGGTCCACAACAACCCTGTGAGGTAGGTTATAGGCTAAGAATGGATCGGTTCAGGCCTGAATGGGGTTTTGAGCCTAGGTCTGTGTTGGTTCCTAGCGCATTATAAAGGGTAAAGGTAAAGGGACCCCTGACCATTAGGTCCAGTCATGACTGACTCTGGGGTTGCAGTGCTCATCTCGCTTTATTGGCCGAGGGAGCCAGCGTACAGTGTCCGGTCATGTGGCCAGCATGACTAAGCCGCTTCTGGCGAACCAGAGCAGCGCACGGAAACACCGTTTACCTTCCCGCCGGAGTGGTACCTATTTATCTACTTGCACTTTGACGTGCTTTCGAACTGCTAGGTGGACAGGAGCAGGGACCGACCAACGGGAGCTCACCCCATAGAGGGGATTCGAACTGCTGACCTTCTGATTGGCAAGTCCTAGGATCTGTGGTTTAACCCACAGCACCACCAGTGTGCTTGATTTAGCCCCAAGTGTCAGATTGTGACAGTATTGCCCAATGGCTGAGCATGTCACAAACAGCGAGTCCCAGAATGCTTTGCAACTTGCAGGTTTCCAATGGCAGACAATATGGTTATCGTCTTTAAATGTGTTTTTGTTTGGGTGCAACCAAGTTTTGCTTTTGTTACCGTTAAGTTGCTTTCATTTTGAATCTTATTTTGAACTTAAATTGTTTTCTTACTGTTAAGCCACCTGGAGACGTTTATGTTACACGAAAGCATATAAATTCTGCAAATCAATACGGAAAGGATTAACTGAAGGTATACTGTTGGGCAGTGATACTTTGAGGCAGTGGGAGATTTTACTTTCTTGGGCTCCATGATCACTGCAGATGGTGACAGCAGTCACGAAATTAAGACGCCTGCTCCTTGGGAGAAAAGCAATGACAAACCTAGGCAGCATCTTAAAAAGCAGAGACATCACCTTGCCAACAAAGGTCCGTATAGTTAAAGCCATGGTTTTCCCAGTAGTGATGTATGGAAGTGACAGCTGGACCATAAAGAAGGCTGATCGCCGAAGAATTGATGCTTTTGAATTATGGTGCTGGAGGAGACTCTTGAGAGTCCCATGGACTGCAAGAAGATCAAACCTCTCCATTCTGAAGGAAATCAGCCCTGAGTGCTCACTGGAAGGACAGATCCTGAAGCTGAGGCTCCAATACTTTGGCCACCTCATGAGAAGAGAAGACTCCCTGGAAAGACCCTGATGTTGGGAAAGATGGAGGGCACAAGGAGAAGGGGACGACAGAGGAAGAGATGGTTGGACTGTGTTCTCAAAGCTACAAACATGAGTCTGACCAAACTGTGGGAGGCAGTGGAAGACAGGAGGGCCTGGCGTGCTCTGGTCCATGGTGTCACGAAGAGTTGGACACGACTAAACGACAACAACAAGACTGTTGGGAAAACCACTGGTTTTGAAAAGGAATGAAGTTTGTTTCTGCAAAGCATTTTCTGCCCTCAGCTGGGAGGGAAAGAAGTCCCCATTCAGCCAAGATGCCCTGGGCTGGTCACTCTCAACATTACCTGCTTCACAGAATTGCTTTCATAGAATTTAGAGTTGGATGGGACCCAGAGGGTAATCTAGTTCAATCCCCTGAAATACAGGAATCTTTTGCCCAATGTGAGACTTGAACCCACAACCCGAAAATTTAAGAGTCCCATGCTCTAACAACTGAGCTAAACTGCTCTCTACAGGAAAGGTGGGCTTGAAATATGAAACTGTGGCTCTCCAAAATGTTGCTGCACTACAACTTCCATAATTTGTGTCCACTGTTTAGGGAAGTTATTAACATTTGAGATTTTATTGCTTTTTTAACACAGTCATACCTTGGAAGGAAAACGGAATCAGTTCTGGAAGGCCGTCCGACTTCCAAAACGTCCAGGAACCAAGGCGTGGCTTCCGATTGGCTGAAGGAAACTCCTGCAGCCAATCGGAAGCCGCGTCGGACGTTCAGGTTCCAAATAACGCTCGCAAACCAGAACATTCACTTCTGTGTTTGTGTTGTTCGGGAGCCAAAATGTTTGACTCGCAAGGCGTTCGGTATCCAAGGTATGACTGTATTCTGCTGGGAGCTGCCCAGAGTGGCTGGGGTATAAATTATTATTATTATTATTATTATTGCTGCCATGCTGCCTCGGGCTGGAGTCAAACACCACCCAGAGGGCCATAGGATGCCCATTCCTTTACTAAATACATCAATTGAAAGATGAGCACAAAGTCCTCAGCATGCTTATTTGGTAGGAATTCCTCTATGACTTCAGAGAGTTAAGATTACCAGTAAGCAGTCTAGGACTGCTAGCTCTAACCTACCCTATTGGAAGCTGGCCCTCTTCAAAATAATTTGAGTTTAGTCTCAGGCCTGAATATCCCAGATTGTGCAGCCTGACCCAATCTAGTCGTAATTTTTAAATAAATACAAATGGCATAAACCCACACAGGGGCTTTTGCTAATGCAAGAGATTCCCCTTATTTCCTTGCAAGCCACCCAAAATTGGCTCTGGGAGAGTTTAGAACCCCCAGAATAACATCCGGGGAGAGGAGAGAGGGCATAATTTTATCTGGCAAGCCAAAAAGCTTGAGCTGATGGAACAATTGCCACAGCCCTGCGCTGCGAGAATGATGCTTAGCAAGAATGATGCATATTTTGAGGCCACATTCATTAAGCATTTAAGACAGCCAATAATAAAAGATGAGGAAGGGAAAAGAATATGAGAATTAAGATAGAACTGTAAAAAAAAAGTTATATTGTATTAAAAATCCATTTATTTTGTGTTCTGTACATACGAATGGGTCTTACACAGACCATTTGAAGACAAAAAAGTAAATAAAAACATAAATACATATATATATTCTTACAAAATGTCAGATTTACAAAATATACATCTTGTACTTTTTAGCTGGTCTTATTGTCTTAAAAAAAACAAACCAGGATCTCTGAACCAGGGAGACAAAACATACTGCAAAATTACTGGGGTGGGGTTTTTTCTCTTTGGCTGCCTCATTCCCAAACACTACGCCCTGCACACACTCACCACCCTCGACGACTTTCCCTTTCCAATACTTTCTATTTATTTAAAAACTTGATTCTCTGTTCATACATATAAAGAAGAAAGTTATTACAGCCATAGGAAGGGGAAATGGAAGCAGAGCTTGTTAAAAGCCTGCCGTTCTCCAATTAGTCTTTCGAGCAAAAATAAATTCAAACCCCTTAGGTTCACAGAAAGCTAAAAAAAATAGAAAACCCCTTAATTTATCTATGTATGAAAAGGTCAATTTAACATATTTTAAGAGACTTGAGAGCACTGGAACATTTCAGAAAGGAACATGAAATGCTTCTGAAGTAAAACTTAATTTATTTCGATGAATGGCTGTCTGGAGAATTTCACCTAGGAGGATGCTGTGCTGAAAACACCCTTTCCCTTCTTATTTCAGAAGACTTTCTATTTAACAAGGTTCAAGGAAAGAGACTGACGGCACCATCCTACGCTGGTCTACTCAGAAGTATTCCTTACTCCCAGAATACAGCAGGGCAGGCTCTGAACATGTATTTATTATGCTTTTTTTTAAAAAAAAGAACTGCCCAGTTTAGGAAGAAAAGAAACCAGCAGCTGCAGTTTACCATTCATTTAACAGCTTGAGCACAACCCAAAATTTTAGCTATTTGGGACATGTCATCATTCCCCATCAATGGGACTTAAGTTAGAGATGATTAATTACAGGCCACTCGGATCCTAAGTAAGCACCACTGCATGGAACTTTTTTTTCGTAGGTTTACGACAACTTTTTGCTGGGTGGTGGTCAAGCACACAAACTTAACACATTCACTACAGAATAAGCCCCAGCGAACCCAGCAGAACTTATACCAGCGTAAAAATGGACAGGAGTGCACTGAAAGTCTCGTTGCCGATAAAATCTATATTTCTCCATAATGATGGCCACAGCCCAGCACAGAATTAGATTTTTTAAAAAGAAACTATAACACTGATTTCAACGGGCTTTTAAAAGCACGTGAACAGAGAACGGGATTTAGGTCTGGACTGATAAATATCTTTCTGCTGCAGTTGTCGGTTTCAAAGTCTTTCCCCCTTTTTCAGTATTTAAGGGTGATCTCTCTAATTAGCAGAGGAAACTGCAGCCTTGTGACCAAGAGATATTATAACCGCCTGCTTTGCGTATTTTGATGTGGCCTGTTTTGTCAAGTGTTCCAAATTAAAACTCCCATTTTTTAAAAAACAAACAACAGTGGGTGAGAGTCTCAGATTGAGTTAAACAGGAGACCTTTCTGAAACTTCCCTCTTGTGTTCATAAAAGGAATGTGGACCTGCCTGAGCCAGCGAGCTCCATGGCTGAACCTCAACCAATTCTTTGTTAAGTTTCCCCATAAAAAACTGATCCCATGCTTATGCCTTGCCGCAGAGAAATACACTTTTGTTTCTCTTTTGTCTCAGCTAACAAAAGGGAAGAGGGTAAATCGCATTCTACTGAAAATCAACATGTCAATTCTTTTTTCAGAATCCTACACAGAAAAGCTTCTCTCCTCCCCCACCCCAGCAAGATACCTTCTGCCAAAGCAGGGATTCATTTTGGGGAAAACTTTTAAAGCTGAAGTAGAGGAGAATTTTTCTCCCGCAGAGCCTATTTAACATGCATTAACTCAGGAGAGAAGTTTCACAGAGGTCAGTGAAACTTAACAGGGAAATCCTAAACAGGTCTACTCAGGAGGAAGACCCAGTGGGGTCTTACTCACAAGTAAGCTAAAATCCTATACACATACTTACTTAGGAGTAAGAGCCTTGAAATTAAAGGAATGGCTTTCTGAGTTAAGTCATGCAAAGGATGGAACTGAAGATTGCTAAAGAAGTTTGCAGAAAGACGACACACAAAATAGAAGTATAAGGAGCAAGACTTCCAATTTGCAGTGTTGTCTGAGAAAAATAAAAATCTGCCAGGATGCAGATGACAAAGGCTGTAGATCAGGACTCTGGATTTGGGGTGGGGGAGTTAGGAACTTCCAATCTGACAGCACATAAATCCACAAATGTGACCAATATTTTTTTTGGGGGGGGGGAATATATTGCTTTCCCTCTTTCCTATGCTGTCTCCCCAGCTTCTATCCTTGGCACAATCCCAACATTTCCCTTTGAACAGATACTGCAGCACTTTTTAAAAAAAGGATGGGAAGTAAAGAAATTCTCACAGGGTTAAGAAATTTACTGTCTTAAGAAGGACACTTAATCTTCAACTCTTCCACTTGGCCAGCCTGCAAGGCGAAACAAGCCAGCAACCATCTTTATCTTTGCGGTGGCAAGAAGAAGAGGCAGAGTTTGAAGGAAAACAAGCAGGCATCTCGCCAGTTCCCTCTTTCCTTCTACAATCAAGACTTCTCCACAAGAAGCAAGAGAGCAGCTTTGGGGAGACAGCCTGCCTGGGACGGGTGCGAGGGGCGGAAGAGGCTCATACAGCAGTCTCCCCTTTGCTCCCGGTGCTGAGTCTGTGGTAGAAGCGGCGCCAGGACTGGAGGGTCTTGCCCGTCCAAATCCAGAAGCCCGTGGTGATGCCTACAACCATGGTCATGAGGTACTTGATGACAAAGACCGTGAAGTCGGGGCTCATGGGGGCCACGTTGGCAGGGCAAGGGATGGCGTAGCTGTTGCAGGTCTGCAGGAGCCAGGTCCTCTCCCAGGTGTCCCGGAAGGCCTGTTCGTAGAAGTAGCAGGCCAGCACAATGGTGGCCGGCACAGTGTAGAGGACGCTGAAGACCCCGATCCTCACCATCAACTTCTCCAGCTTCTCAGTCTTGGTGCCATCGTGCTTCATGATGGTCCTGATCCGGAAGAGAGACACAAAGCCGGCCAGCAGGAAGGAGGTGCCGATGAAGAGGTAGACGAAGAGCGGAGCCAAGACAAAGCCCCGCAGGGCATCCACGCTGTAGATGCCCACGTAGCAGACCCCACTGAGAACATCTCCGTCCACCTGCCCCATGGCCAGGATGGTGATGGTCTTGATGGCCGGCACGGCCCAGGCGGCCAAGTGGAAGTATTGGGAGTTGGCCTCAATGGCTTCGTGGCCCCACTTCATGCCGGCCGCCAGGAACCAGGTGAGCGAGAGGATGACCCACCAGATGGAGCTGGCCATGCCAAAGAAGTAGAGGATCATGAAGAGAATGGTGCAGCCCTCCTTCTTGGTGCCCTGCACCACCGTGCGGTAGCCGTCCTCGGAGAAGCGTTCCACGCACACCACCTTGTCTTCCAGGACGAAGCCGGCCACGTACGCCACGGCCACCATGAAGTAGCACCCCGAGAGGAAGATGATGGGTCTCTCCGGGTAGCTGAAGCGCCGCATGTCCACCAGGTAGGTCAGCACGGTGAAGAGGGTGGAGGCGCAACACAGCACGGACCAGATGCCCACCAGCAAGCGGGCAAAGCGGACTTCCGCCTCTTTGAAGTACATCAGCCCGTGGGGCAGGCCCGGCTCACAGGGGGCGCCACAGTCCCTCTCGCCCAGGAAGCGGTAGCCCAGGTAAGGGGGCACCTTGAGCTGGCGGGGGCAGGAGAAAGCGGAGCTGGAGGGGGGCAGAGGGTGCGACGGGGGGTCGGGCAGAGGGGGAGCGGGCGAGGAGGCGGCGGCGGGGGGGTAGCCGCCCCCGGGGGCGCCGCCGCCCGTCCCCCCCGAGGTGTCCGAGGTGTTTTGGCCCACGCAGATCTCGTCGGCGCCCTGGACGGGGAAGTTCTCGCAGCGGAGGCGCTCGGGCCACTGGAAGCCGAACTTGTTCATGAGGGCCTCGCAGCCCTGGCGCGCCCTCTCGCAGAGCGAGCGGCACGGCGGGATGGCCCGCTCCAGGACGGTGCAGACGGGCGCGTACATCGAGCACAGGAAGAAGCGCAGCTCGGGCGAGCACTGCACTTTCACCAGCGGGTAGAACTGGTGCACCTCCAGGCCCGCGTCCTCCTGGCTCGTGTGGCCCAGCAGGTTGGGCAAGATGGTCTGGTTGTAGGCGATGTCCGTGCACAGAGGGATGGAGATGGGCTGGCAGAAGCCGTGGTCCGGCACCGAGATGCCCTTCTCGCCCTGGTAAGGCTGCGCGCCGGCGCCCCGAGGGAGACCCCAGACCAGGGCACACCAAGCCAAGGCCCACAGGCCCGCGGCAGGAGGAGGAAGGGGCGCCGCCGCCCGCCTCCCGCACGACGCCGCTCCCCGGCCCATGATCCGGCGCAGCGGCGGGCAGCCGAACACGCGCGCACCCGGGAGAGAAGCGCGGAGCACCAGGGAGGTCTGCGCAGCCGGGCGCCGCGGGGCTCCCAAGGCAAGAGCCGCCGGACCTCCGCGACTTTCCTCCAACGGGGCGAGCTGCAAAAGGGGTCAGGCGGCGGCGGCGGCGGGGCTGGCTCGCTCTTGCAGCCGCCTGCTCTCGGGTGGGGGAGGCGGGAGGGGCGGATCGCTCGCTCAGCCGGCTCTCCCGTTGATCGCTCGCCAAAGGGCTGTGCAGGGATCCGTCTGCGGAGCAGCCAGGACCGGGAAGCCTCTCCGCGTTTGCCTCGCCTCCGGAACGGGTCTTTCCAACACGCCTCGGTTTGTCCCAAAAGTACCTGGTTCCCAACGAAATCGCAAGGGCTCGAGTCTTTTTCCCCGCCGCGCGAAATCAGTCCATGGGGTTTTTCTTCTTTTTTATATAAAAAAAGTTTCCTTGGAGACGTTGGGTGCGGAAGAACAACTCATTGAAAGTCCCTCCGTGGCAATTTCCCCTGCTCTCCGTTCCTTTTAAAAAAATATATGCCTGGGATTTTAGGCTTCAGAGTTAAACGGATTACGATTGCTTCTCCGGCTTGATCCGCGCATTTTACTCCAGGGGCTTTTCAGTAATTTTTTAAAAATCCAATTACTGCGTGGTTCCTCCGCCCCGCGCTGACTCGGCTGGTTCTTCGCACGCTCTCGACACCCGGGTTTAAGAAGCAGCCGCCGAACAGATCCCGCCGGCGCCCCCGCGTTTGGCAGATGCAAGCCGTCTCTCCGGCAGCTGGAGCGGCCGATGGAACGCCCCTTACAAAATGAGGAAGAGGCGGGGGAGCGGCAGAAAAGGGAAAGGACGCATTTATGCCCGAGCGTTCCATGGAACGCCGCCCCTTCCCCATTCACAAACCGAGCGGTGGGCGGGACCTCGCAACCCCAGCCCCTGCCAATGGCGCGGTCTGTTGTCTCCGCAGCTCTGCTTACGATTGGCTGGGAAGATAAAAGGGCTCTCAGGAGTGGGGAGGAATGTGGGCGGATCCCGGGCGGTGGGATTCCTTTGCTGAAAAGTTGAAAGAAACTTTCTCTGAGGCTTGAATGGACGGCGCGGGGGGCGGGGCGGTGGCGTTCAAAGAGAGCCCAGGCCGAGATCAGAACCGGATGAGGTCACATCAGATGTGCAACGTTCCTGATGTTGTCCCATTTCTTTCCCAGAAATGATTTTTTTTCCGAAAAAACGAGTGCTGCGTCCCTCCTCAAAGGTCCCCTGCTGGGAGAGCACCCAGTAGGTAAGATAGGAACCCAGACTCTAGGTTGTCTGAAACGGCGTCCCGATTCCACGAGTCTTATTTGAACCCTGCTAGTGAAAGGAGTGTGACTTATTTTATATGTAAGCGCTTTAAAGACCAGGATGTTAAACATAATAATTGTACACCCTTTGATTTTTAAAAGGAGAAAGGATAATTATCAAGAATTCTGCAGAGTATACAGATTTGAAGGGGTTTAGTTGCATAGCAGCTATGTCTCTTTGTAACGGTCCAAGTAATTATTTTGAGTATATGTCCATCTGGGACGTGGGTGGTGCTGTGGGTTAAACCACAGAGCCTAGGACTTGCCGATCAGAAGGTCGGCGGTTTGAATCCCCACGACAGGGTGAGCTCCCGTTGCTCGGTCCCAGCTCCTGCCAACCTAGCAGTTCGAAAACACGTCAAAGTGCAAGTAGATACCTTCCAGCGGGAAGGTAAACGGCGTTTCCGTGCACTGCTCTGGTTCACCAGAAGCGGCTTAGTCATGCTGGCCACATGACCCGGAAGATGTACGCCGGCTCCCTCGGCCAATAAAGCGAGATGAGCACCGCAACCCCAGAGTTGGTTACAACTGGACCTAATGGTCAGGGGTCCCATTACCTTTACCTATGTCCATCTAAGGGAGAGGCCAGTGTATAGCACACAGCTTTACTGCCTACTCTTGAGTAGGCATGAAACTCAGTGGGAATACTTAGCACTTATTTTCTGAGCATTTTACTTGTGCAAAAATGTTATTCACACACCACAGCAGCTGCTCCTAAATGCATACACAGGCATTCATTCGGTTTAGTCGCTTCAGGACAGATTTAAATCCAGATGCTCTGAATTGTGCAACTTCAACGGGAATTATTTTTTTAATCACATTTTTTATGGCTGGGACATTTCCCTTCTCGTAACACAACTTTTAAAATGCACTAAAGTTCAATGTTTAAAGAAGTTGTGTTAAACTCCCCCCCCCCCAAAAAGAAAAAGCGAAAAGTTGACATCATATTAAAGGGTGGAGCTGGTGTCTCATGAACTCCAGTGCACTTTTATCTCAGAAATAAATCTCAGGAATTTACTCCCCAGTTAGTGTGCATAGCACACGGCTTTAATTAATCTGAAGCAAGCAGTACCGGCTAGGGTAGTTGAATTCGAGGAAAAGGTCCCAGGAAGATTTTCCGGGCCCAGGACACTGTATGTGGATTGGGTTCCCTTCACCTCTCACAAAAAGAGGATTCAGATTTGCATTATAGTTTTAATTCATAAGGACTAGAAACTTACTTTTTTAAAAGATGGGTGGAGCTCAGAGTGATTTCCTTTGTTGGCTCTGGCTCTGGTACAGCACACCTCTGCCCCACACCTCTGGTTTCAGGGACTCCATAATAATGCAGTCTTTTTCTTTTCATTCCATACCCATGAATTGGTGGGAAAGGCTCTCCCCTACACTCCATTCACTTCTATGGAGGGCGGGGAAAGGGCTGCCGTCAAGAGCAGCCTTAAGGACGAAGGCCAACGGTCCCTTCTGCTGTTTACAGCAAGATGCAGACGACAAATGGCCAAATTTGAGTCTGTTTGAGTTCACCCTTCCCATAAGCTGCTGTCCTAACCATAT
Organism: Podarcis melisellensis; assembly: GCF_964234715.1. Taxonomy (NCBI): domain Eukaryota; kingdom Metazoa; phylum Chordata; class Lepidosauria; order Squamata; family Lacertidae; genus Podarcis; species Podarcis melisellensis. The sequence goes on along the minus strand of NC_138528.1, from coordinate 124,964,150 downwards.
TTCCTAGAGTGGAATTAAGGAACCCGTTTCAATGAATCAGAGCGCTTACGAGTAGGCGTGTTGTTTTTTAGGATATAGTACGGCGCTGTGGGTTAAACCACAGAGCCTAGAACTTGCCGATCAGAAGGTCGGCGGTTCGAATCCCCGCGACGGGGTGAGCTCCCGTTGCTCGGTCCCTGCTCCTGCCAACCTAGCAGTTCGAAAGCACGTCAAAGTGCAAGTAGATAAATAGGAAGGTAAACGGCGTTTCCATGCGCTGCTCTGCTTCGCCAGAAGCGGCTTAGTCATGCTGGCCACATGACCCGGAAGCTGTACGCCAGCTCCCTCGGCCAATAAAGTGAGATGAACGCCGCAACCCCAGAGTTGGCCAGGACTGGACCTAATGGTCAGAGGTCTCTTTACCTTTACCTAGCATAAATGACAATAGTATATTCCAGGGACGTCCAACTTCCAGGGGACTGCGATCTTCCAGGGGACACACGATTAAAATCTGTTTCAGGTCAAGGTTGTTGACCTGACGTCACGTTTTAGGGAGTCCCTTTACCCTTACCTTACTTTGGAGATCTGAAAAACTTGGCTATTCACGGTCTGCCCAATATTGGATAAATTCTGGTTATGGGTTATGGAAGGAAGCAAAATTCGCCTGTGGGTTCCAATGTGAGTGTGGTTAAGGAACTGCAGCTGTTATGCACTCGCATCTGACTTCTGTCTCAGCCTCTTGGCTTGGTAAGAAAGGCAGGGAAATAACTCTTGGAACAACAACATTTATAAAACACCTCCTCCTGTGATGAGGCTACATTTTAATATTTTAATGTTTCAATAATTTAATGTTGTATTTTAATTTTGTTTTTAAGTTGTATTCATTCAACTTATTTTTATTATTGCTTGTTAGCTGCCCTGAGCCTGGCCTTGGCTGGGGAGGGCGGGGTATAAATAAAAAAATATTGTTATTATTATTATTATTATTAGACTTCATGTAGAGGAGGCACATGAGGCTGTTTATGAGACGTCTTTCTAAAAGGAAGGGTGCAAACAGCCCACTCTTCTGCCAGGTAACCAGGTACAGAATTGCAGCTTCAATAAATATAGATCAGTATGTTAGGCAAGCTGAATCCACTATCAGTATTCTTTAAAAAAAGGGGAGGGATGTTGGGGTAAAGGGTTACATCCCTTTGCAGGGAACATTCACCCAAATAGTGGTACAAAATCATTGCAGACTCCCACCCACACGATTCTATTTTTGCCTGCCCCAATTGACATGCTGCAATATATTTTTAATGTAGCAGGATTTGACTTGCTTCTGGGCTGAATGTGGAGAGAGAGAGAGAAAGCCTTGGCCTTTTTTAATTGCAGGACTCTGAGACACAGCCTTTGTCTGTGGTTAAGCAGGGTTAGTTTTCTTTTTTAAGAAAAAAACACACAAGTATTTTCACGCAGCCACAGAGCGCTTAAGTCATGCAAACCCATTTTACCAGAGTTACCACCAGTGACATATCAAGGATGAGGTCTTCCAGCTCATCCATTGTGTTTAACTTCATTCAGTCCCTGAGAGTATTCGCTTCAGCAGAAGCTCTGGAGGGATTTGGCTGAACCAGGCAATATTTGTCATCTCTGCCTGCTGCAGATGCCTTATCTCTATTTGCATTTCTGTTAAAACGTGTGAGGCACAATCCTAGGCATGTCTGCTGGGAACTGAGTTCAAGGGGCTTATCCCTAGGTAAATGGGTATAAGATTACTGTGATAGCTCAGTCCATAGACTCTTAATCTCAGGGCTATGGATCAATCTGAGGGAAGCCAAAGAGGGGTGTAATATCATAGGACATGGGCAAGAATTGTGTGGTGTCTGGGTGGGTGGGGAGAGGGCCGAGCATCATAAAGGTAAAAGGACCCCGAGCATTAGGTCCAGTCGTGGGCGACTCTGGGGTTGCGGTGCTCATCTCGTTTTACTGGCCGAGGGAGCCAGCGTACAGCTTCCGGGTCATGTGGCCAGCATGACTAAGCTGCTTCTGGCGAACCAGAGCAGCACACGGAAATGCCGTTTACCTTCCCGCTGGAACGGTACCTATTTATCTACTTGCACTTTGACGTGTTTTCGAATTGCTAGGTTGGCAGGAGCTGGGACCGAGCAATGGGAGCTCACCCGAACCACCGACCTTCTGATCAGCAAGTCCTAGGCTCTGTGGTTTAACCCACCGCGCTACCGGCGTCCCAGTGGTACAATACAGCATCTTAAAAAGCAGAGACATCACCTTGCCAACAAGGGTCCATATAGTTAAAGCTATGGTTTTCCCAGTAGTGATGTATGGAAGTGAGAGCTGGACCATAAAGAAGGCTGATCGCCGAAGAATTGATGCTTTTGAATTCTGGTGCTGGAGGGAGATTCTTGAGAGTCCCATGGACTGCAAGAAGATCAAACCTCTCCGTTCTGAAGGAAATCAGCCCTGAGTGCTCACTGGAAGGACAGATCCAGAAGCTGAGGCTCCAAGACTTTGGCCACCTCATGAGAAGAGAAGACTCCCTGGAAAAGACCCTGATGTTGGGAAAGATGGAGGGCACAAGGAGAAGGGGACGACAGAGGACGAGATGGTTGGACAGTGTTCTCAAAGCTACCAGCATGAGTTTGACCAAACTGCGGGAGGCAGTGGAAGACAGAAGTGCCTGGCGTGCTCTGGTCCACGGGGTCACGAAGAGTTGGACATGACTAAACAACAACAACAAATGGTACCCATATGGACAGAGACTGGTAATCCCACTTTTAAGAATGAGCAGGAGAGCATTGTCTTGCCAGGACAACGAACCCTCGTGGGGATCCTTTGCGCATAAAGGTAGGACCATTTTTTCCTCTTAACCAACCATCTAGAAATTTTGAATTTGCTGGACTTTTCCAGTGAAGCAGGTTATAAACATGACCGCAGAGGCATCTGCAGGTGAAGACTCTAGCATTTTTAATTGGCAATGTACAGAAAATACTGTTGGCTCAATCTGTGGGAAACTTCTTCCAAGAATAGAAAAAAAAGACCTTGACTGATGAGTTCAAGAAAAGTTGAAAAAGGTGTAAAAACTACACAGTTAATGAAGAAAAGGAAATCCATCCTGTCCCCACCCCCACCCCCACCCAAGAAGCTCATTCCTCTCCCACTTTGCCAGGGACTTCTGCTTAAAAGAGCTAGTTGGAATCCTTAAGGCACCAGACTGCCACTCTGGTAGTAGTAGTAGTAGTAGTAGTAGTAGTAGTAATAGTAATAATAATACTAAATTTATTATTTATACCCCGCCCATCTGGCTTGCTTTCCCCAGCCACTCTGGGCGGCTTCCAACAAAATGTTAAAATACAGTGGTCTGTTAAACATTAAAAGCTTCCCTAAACAGGGCTGCCTTCAGATGTCTTCTAAAAGTCTGGTAGTTATTCTTCTCTTTGACATCTGGTGGGAGGGTGTTCCACAGGGCGGGCGCCACCACTGAGAAGGCCCTCTGCCTGGATCCCCGTAACTTGGCTTCTTGCAGTGAGGGAACCGCCAGAAGGCCCTTGGCGCTGGACCTCAGTGTCTGGGCAGAACGATGGGAGTGGAGACGCTCCTTCAGGTTAGGTATTGGTCAAAAAGGAATTTCCCCAGATAAGATAATGAGGGAGGTTTTCTCTCTTTCCTCTTTCCTTCCAGTTACTTCGTGGCATGACTTATTCATGACACAAGGCTGTCCATGATAGGAAAATCACAATGTAGCTGCTGTTAATTAACGGCCTCATCAGCTTAAAGTGAGAAGGTTAATGAATTGGGATGCATTTGGATTGGCTGGTATCTTTAATGAAAACAATTAGGATTGAGTGGATTTTGGGATGCAGAATATGTGCTCTTTTTTCTCTCTTTTTTTAAAAAGCCTGCAACTTTAAGACCTTGGATGGTTAAATATTTGAGGGGGATAAAGCCTGGCATAATGGATGTACCTGTATTGAACAATTATTTGAAGGCCAGCATTTGCACTTTTAAGATTCTGAGAAATCGATTACCTGGAGTTATTGCCTGCCAATCTAGGATTCTGTAAGTGTCCATAAAAATAACCCCGAGAAAGTAAGGCCTCTTGCATCTTTCCCTTTGATCTTGTGCCTCATGCAGAAATGCAGAATGTGTTGTCGCATCTAAGCCTTTCAATAAAACTAAAGTGTGTTTGTTTTTAAAGTCTATTCGTTATCCATACACAAGGGAAACCCTCCTGTACCGCTTGGTTCACACGCACATTTTCAAAACTTGATGACTCCAGCAACGAGCGAGGACTCAGCCAGTATAATAGACCCTCCAAGTGTACCTGTTTTCCAGGGACGTCCCTTATATAGAAAAGCTGTCACAGTTTCTGATTTGATCCTGGAATGTCCTGCTTTTCCTTAGAAGGTCTCTGTTGTCATTGGAGAAATGTTGGAGGGTATGGAGTTATCTGATCCCTGAGCCATCTGAAGGCAATCCTGTATAGGAAATGTGTTTTTTAAAAAATGTTTTATTATTATTATTTATAGATTGGAAGCCACGCAGAGTGGCTGGAGCAACCCAGTAAGATGTATGGGGTATAAAAAGTAAAATTATCATTATGCCATGGGACGTCCCTATTTTCATCGGAGAAATGTTGGAGGGGATGGTATAGACGATGCTGAACTAATGGACCAATGGTTTGCTTCAGTATAAGGCTGTCTGCACGCGATAGTACCTTCAAAGTGCATTCAAAACACATTCTTTCCCTTAAAGAATTCCGGGCAGTGGGCACGGCCTAAGGCAGTTTCTTCCTATGTTGCTTCCTAAATACTCATGCCACAGACATCACAAACACCCTACAATCTAGCTCCAGCTGAGTTGACCTCTGCCTCTTCCAACCACCACCACTGCAGGACCACTCAAGAACCAGTTTGGCCTGAGGGGAGAAGAAATAATGCTTTCAAAGGGTGTTTCCCCCTTGTAGTTTATATTCTAATTTATGCTTCTTGTTTTAGGGCTTGCACTCACACAACTTTTATATGCCTGTTGTCTTTGTCCATGGAGTTTTCTTGACAGGGATACTGGAGTGGCTTGCCGGTTCCTCCTCCAGGTGGATCACGTTTGGTCAAAACTCTCCACTATGGCCTGTCCATCTTGGGGGCCCTGCTTGGCATAGCTCATAGCTTCTCTGAGTTATTCAAGCCCCTTTGCCAAGACAAGAAAAGCAACGACAAACCTAGACAGCATCTTAAAAAACAGAGACATCACCTTGCCAACAAAGGTCCATATAGTTAAAGCTATGGTTTTCCCAGTAGTGACGTATGGAAGTGAGAGCTGGACCATAAAGAAGGCTGATCGCCGAAGAATTGATGCTTTTGAATTCTGGTGCTGGAGGAGACTCTTGAGAGTCCCATGGACTGCAAGAAGATCAAACCTATCCATTCTGAAGGAAATCAGTCCTGAGTGCTCACTGGAAGGACAGATCCTGAAGCTGAAGCTCCAATACTTTGGCCACCTCATGAGAAGAGAAGACTCCCTGGAAAAGACCCTGATGTTGGGAAAGATGGAGGGCACAAGGAGAAGGGGACACAGAGGACGAGATGGTTAGACATGAGTTTGACCATCATGAGTTTGACCAAACTGCGGGAGGCAGTGGAAGACAGGAGTGCCTGGCGTGCTCTGGTCCCTGGGGTCACGAAGAGTCGGACATGACTAAACGACTAAACAACAACAACAACGACACTTACACAACAGGACTTCCTATTCTTTCTCCCTGCAGATCCCCTGTATACTTCAAAATGTGCTCTAATAATTGGTCGCAGTGTCAGATTAGGACCAGGGAGACCCAGGTTCAAATTCCCACTCATCCATGAAGCTCGTTGAGGGACCTTGGGCCAAGCGCAAACTCTGTTTACAGGGTGGTTTGCAGGATAAAATGGGGAAGGAGAGAATCTTGTTTACCAGCTTGAGCTTCTCGGAGGAGATATACGAGTGGCAGTTGGAGTCCACAAGATCTGGACGGCACCATGTTGACTATCCCAGCAAGAGTACAGTCGTACCTCGGGTTAAGTACTTAATTCGTTCCGGAGGCCCGTACTTAACCTGAAACTGTTCTTAACCTGAAGCACCACTTTAGCTAATGGGGCCTTCTGCTGCTGCCGTGCTGCCGGAGCACGATTTCTGTTCTCATCCTGAAGCAAATTTCTTAACCTGAAGCACTATTTCTGGGTTAGCGGAGTCTGTAACCTGAAGCGTATGCAACCTGAGGTACCACTGTAGTACGAAATTCTGTTCTAAGTATTTGTGGAGCTTTGGTTCAAGTAAACTGATTTTATAGAAATGGTAGGTTTCTGTTTAGCAGTCCTCAATCCAATTGTTAAATTCCTTTCCACAGGAAAAGGAATCTGCAGCTCAACAGTGACTCTGCAAGCCCTCAGGTGATGTTTTTCAGAGTACCTGCTTCAAGATTTGCAAGTTACAATTACCCTTTATTTCCCCGGCTTTCCCTCCATACAAAGCCTTGCAGACAGTGGCTGTCCTGGGTGATTATCACTGTTTATTGTGGCACTTAAGTTAAAACTTTTCTCCCTCCCCAGATTTATCTGAAACCTGTCTATCAGTTGGTTTATCTTAAGCTAAACCTCATCTCCCCATATCTTCTCTTCTAACATTTCATGCGTTATACGCGGCACACAAGGTGGCATAAAAGCACAAAGCAAACTTTCTGACTCCCTTGATGTAACTTAGGTGGTTTTAGATGTGCGAGCGCATAATCTCACGGATCGGTGTGTCTTAGAGACGGCTCTAACCATGTTATTGCACTTTGAGAAAGGAGTAAATATTGTTTCTCGTTTGTGTGGGGAGAGGAGCATTGGTACTTCATAGGCGGAAAGATAACAAAGGTCAAATTTTCTTTTTTTCCTTGTTAAAATAAATTTTATTAGTATTTCCCACACAACAACAACACGAAAAATATCGAAAAATAACAATACACAACACACAAAAACCAACATTCGAAAAACTAAAAAAGCAACAACTAAAAAAACCCCAACAAATCCATATCTTACAAGTTAATAATATAAACACTATAAAAACAAGAACTAAACATTGACTTCCACCAATCCCACAGCACCTCCTTTATCTCTCATTGTGTCTCCCTGTTTTCCTTATCATCTCTATCCTAACATCTAGATATAAATCCCTCTTTCATATCCTTTCACTTCACAAGGTTATTCCAGACTCAGCCAGATTTCTGTCCTCGAACCTTGACTTTTGAGGTATTCATTTAGGCACTCCCATTCTTTTTTCACTTCACTTTTTGGTTGTTGTCTTATTATGTCTGTCAATTTGGCTAATTCTACGTATTCTGAAAGCTTACATAACCCCTAGTGGGTAACTGATTCTTTTTCCAATTCTTAGCCACCAGAATTCTTGCTGCAGACGTTGCGTATAAGAATTTTTTAAAAAAATAATATTTATTAAAGTTTTAAAGAAGTTACAAAAACGAAAAGAAAAAAGGAAACAAAAAATACAAAATACAGAAAAATAAAGACAATTAAAAACAAATCAGTCTTTCCATGTCTTGTCTTTCATTTGCTTGTTTCCCTGACCTCCTCACACCTCCCTTTTTTGTATTCTAGTTCAATAGTTGTTTCAGCAAGTCCTTACCATTTTTGCTTTTATCTTGATATTTAATCTTAATATATTGTAACTTTACATTTTCACCTGTTAACAATCCATTTTTACATACCCCTTTGTAACATTACTGCTAAAACCACATAACTTCATTCCAGCATCCTTCTAACATTCCTTAATTTTACAGTGTTTCTGTAAATAGTCTTTAAATTTCTTCCAATCTTCTTCCACTGACTCTTCTCCCTGGTCTCGGATTCTGGCAGTCATCTCCGCCAATTCCATATAGTCCATCAACTTCATCTGCCATTCTTCCCGGGTGGGTAAATCTTGTGTCTTCCAATACTTTGCGATGAGTATTCTTGCTGCTGTTGTTGCATACATAAAGAAAGTTCTAAGAACTTTATAAGAAAATTTTAGTTTTGTCTTTCAGAATATCATCATTTAAAATTCCTAAAAGGAATGCCTCTGGCCTTTTACTATATGATATTCTTAATATTTTATTTATTTCTTCGTGGATCCAAGGTCCAATTTTCCTGCTTGCTACCCACCTCCAAGGATCAGACAGGATAAACTGATTGATAAAAGAGATGGCTGTTCTATCGCCTGGCAGAACCAAATTAACCGTTTATCGATGCTTGATTAAAATTCATAGGCCCCAAGGAGGAACAGGTTAATCGGTTGAAGAATTTTACTCCAAAAAGCTGAAAGGAAAAGAGCTGTCATTTGATATGGTGTTTTCAAAGGGTCTAAGGACTCTGTAAGCTGTGTTTACAAAATCTCTCCTTACCCTTTTCCCACTGAAGAATTCTTAGATTTCCAGGGATGGCTACAGTTAGGGGTTGCAGGGAGCTTCTCAAAGTGACTATCTCAATTTTTTTTCTGTAAAGAAAAGCAACTAGCATTAAATTCTTTTGACTTGCTCCTACATGGCTGGCAGCAGAAAACAAAAATTTTTGCTTCTGGGTCCATGTGGCAGGAGAAAGAGGTACGTGTTTGGAGCTCCTCCTTTTTGGGGGCCGATCTTGCATGGAGGCATAGCTGTCAGCTTACAGATTTGAAAATAAGGGACCAGCAGCCTCGAAAATAAGGGATCAGCAGCCAAAATAAGGGATTTTGGCTTAGATTATACAGAAATCCACCACTCATGGAGCCATGCTGCTTTGGCTGCCACTAACTGTGTTTTGCAGGGGGTTGGACTAGATGATCCGAAGGGTCTACAACTCCCACCAAAGAAGAGTGCCAGACAAAACTGATGAACGACGTCCAGATGGCAGAATTAGAAACCAGGAAGAGGACCTCTTTAATAAAGAATGGGGAAAGTTTATAATTTAGTTGAAAAGCTATTGTAAAGAGTTACATACATTGGTAGGATTGACAGAAAACTTATCGTAAAAATGTGAACTATGGATGGACAAATGATTTATAAAAATAGAGTTATGAAAGGGATGCAGAGAGGGAAATCACTACATTAAGATGCTGCCCTGGTTGGCTAAGCAGCACGTTGGGGCTGCCGTCGTCCTGGCGCTGGATCTCGGTGTCCGGGCTGAACGATGGAGGTGGAGACGCTCCTTCAGGTATACAGGACCAAGGCCGTTTAGGGCTTTAAAGGTCAGCACCAACACTTTGAATTGTGCATTGCAGGGAGTTGGACTAGATGGCCCTGGGAAGTCTCTTCCAACTCTATGATTCTCTGTGTGAGTGGTGAGATATTGAGGCTGCGCAGCATGAATCTGACCACATGGTCCTTCAGTGGATTGATGGAGTCCAAGTCACTGGAAGCTACTTGAAATATACTCTGAGTCGAGAGTGGATTTCATGCTCTTTATTCATCTCATAGTGGTGAGGAGGAATGGAAGTTCCCCCAGAATGTCTGCTGTATATACATTATTTACACAATGGGCCCCACGTGATTGGCTAATTCCAGGATTCACCTGTAGGCCAATCAGGTTGCGGATTCCCTTCCACCTGGAGCTGGATTGGGTGGCTCCTGTGAACCAATCAGACTGCTGCATTCTGGATCCTATTGTTCTAGGACCAATCAGACTGCTGCATTCTGGATCCTATTGTTCTAGGACCAATCAGACTGCTGCATTCTGGATCCTATTGTTCTAGGACCAATCAGACTGCTGCATTCTGGATCCTATTGTTCTGGGACCAATCAGACTGCTCCATTCTGGACCCTATTGTTCTAGGACCAGACTGTTGCATTCTGGATCCTATTGTTCTAGGACCAATCAGACTGCTGCATTTTCAATCCTATTCAACTCAGTACCTAACACTGCTCCATTAGGGGCAGTTGGACAGTGCCCCAACTTAAGTTCATCCTCAGCCAGTCCCCAGCTGCCTGACCTCAAACTTACATCTAGTGTAGCCTTTGCAGAACTCAACAGGAGAGAGAAAGAGGTCAGAACTCAAATTAATTGCCTCTGTCGTTGGCTCTGGCGCCACCTACTGTTGGTCCTCCTGCCTTCCGCCCTACCACTCACACCAGCCATCACCAGTTCAAGGGGCTGCCTTTTTGACACGTTGACTGTAAGCTAAGGGGATTGCTTGAAGTGCAGGCTCCTAGTTTCTGACGACAGGCCCTTCCTGAAATATTAATAGTCCTCTGGAAGAATTTAGAGGCAGCCCGCCAAATGCGAAGGATAGAATCAGAACTCCGGTTCCTGTCACCTCTAGGAGACCGTGTTTGTGTTTTTCCGCAAGCAATCGTTACGAAAACACTATTTGTGTCTCCTTGTCAGTCTCTCTTTGCAGCTGCCAATAATGGGCGTCGCAGCGCGGCTGAAATCGCTTTGCTTATTTCCCTCGTGAGCACTGGGAAATAACACTTTCAAGTTATTGCCCCGTTATTGATACTCTGGTGGGATGGAGAGCCTTCTCTGCTTAATTACATGGCTGATATTTAAGGCTCTTCCCCTCCGACTCCCTTGCCTGGCAGTGTGTGGCGTCTGATGCTAATTGCAAAACTGCAGAGGTTTATTCCGATCTCATGCAGGCGGCTCCACGTGGACAGGTGGTGTGATGTACAGTCTTGTAGCTCCCGCTCTCGAAGGCTTAAACAAAAAAATATCTTTATGTGTTGCACTGCTTGCCTAAAAAGAAAAAGGCTCCTGTGAACAAGTACTGGAATACATTTTTTATTCTATTTTTTCGGGGGCTAGAAACAATAATTGGAAGCATATGTGGAGCTGCGCATTGCTTCAGAGGAAGAATGTACCGGGGGTTGCCAGGAGTATTCTGTGGAAACACACCGCTGGATCTCAAATGGGCTTCGGCTGCAAATAAAAATCCCCGTGCACAAACTAAAATGGAAAGAGCCTCACATTATTTCTGCAGGGTTGAAAGTGGCGAATATCAAAGGCAATTAAAAGTTGAGGATGGAATTCAGTTCAGCCCTTAAAATGTCCCCGTATTGCAAACTACTATTTGAGAGAAGAGGACTTGGCTTGCTTCAGAGTGCAGAGCTCAAATGACATACAGGAAGTGAGCCCCTGATGACAGGATCCGTATCAGCATGCTTGTAATGCACATGGGTGTCATTTGACTTGGCCGACACGGTGGTGTTACTTTGAGCAGGAAGACCCGGGTTTTCATTTTTTTTTTTTTAAATTATTAGTTTTTTTTAAACATATCATTTTCAACAGTAATTAAACAGACTTTTACATCTTATTCAATTTTTTGACTTCCATCAATCCTGTCTGAAAATTTTCCAATCTAATCTCTTAGCATGCATTTCCTATTTTCCTTATTACATTTCAAACTCATAACCAATATCTCTATTTTTTTCTACATTGTAACACTTCGTATATTTCTCCTTACAAAACTTCTTGCAGTCCTACTAGTGCGATTTGTTGATGACAGTTGCTCTTCAAATAATTCATATACTTCTTCCAATTTTCTGTAAATCTCTGGGCCCACAGGTTTCGAATCCTTCCTGTCATTTTGTCCTGATATTTTTGATATTTAGTACTGAAAAGATAGAAAAGGAGTCATGGTGAAACGGATACCAACATATCTATGACAAATCAGGAAAGGATCTCCTGGTAGGAAATGTGAAATTGTGCTCCTTCCTTCCTAACCTACAAGCTGTGACTGACAGGTGAGCTTAGAGGAGCCATATGGACAAGAATCCTGAAGACCTAAATGGCAGAAGGGAAATGGACACGGGGCAGTGATTCGAAACCAGATCTCCAAGGCACAAACTGGCCGGGGAGGGATGAATGACTGCTGCCAAATCTGATTCCAACCATAAATTTGTCCATAGCTTTCAAGTAGCCAAAGCAGTTCTCTCAGAACTAGACCAGAAATTGGACTGTGACTGAATGATAATGAATGGCCTCAATATTCATATGACAGGAAGGGCCTTAGCTCAGTGGTAGAGCATCTGATTCGTGAGAGACTTCTGGGAAAAGATTTATAATGAATTGAAAAAAATGTTGAAATCTACTTTTATAAAGAAACCAGAGGCCTTTCTTCTTGGAATAACAGGTTTGGAATTGCCCAAGAAAGATGTTAAATTATTTTTGTATGCCACAACTGCTGCTCGTATTTTGTTAGCTAAAAAGTGGAAAACCCAAGAATTACCAACGATAGAAGAATGAAATGCAATGAAAGAATGCAATGAAATTCAACCAAGGGGAAGCGAGGAAGCCACTTAACAATGTTAATAATTTTCAATAAGGCTATGATTTATGTTTGTTTGTCTCGTGTGTTTGTTTGTTTATAATATTGTGAAAACCAATAATTTTTTTGGGGGGGGAAGGTAGAGCATCTGATTCGCGTGCAGAAAAACTTAGGTTCAATCCCAAGCAATATCGGGGGTTAGGCTGGAAGACTTGTCTACAATCCTGGGGAGGCTCTGCCAGCGGTCGTGGTTGGCAGAGTGGTTCTGCAGGTCCCTGGGAGGAGGAAGGCGGGCGCGGTGCAAACACTGGCAGAACTGAGTCGCCTCTGCCTTGACCCTCTCCCTCCTGGTAACTTGAAGAGTTGCTTGTGATGGGAGCTGTCAGGGACTGACTGGATGAGGAAGAGTGGTGGGAGCCCCCCCACCCCGGGAGGACACAGAAGAAGACGACTTAGATCCCGGATCCTGGTGGTGGGACACAGAAGAGCAGTCTGCAATTCCCAAGCACTGGTTTCCAGAAGCGTTGAGTTTTCTTAGAATCTGTAAGAAAAGTGGGCAAGTATATGCATGTATGAGAGACAGATAAAAAGTACAGCGGTACCTCAGGCTACATACGCTTCAGGTTACATACGCTTCAGGTTACAGACTCCGCTAATCCAGAAATAGTGCTTCAGGTTAAGAACTTTGCTTCAGGATGAGAACAGAAATCGTGCTCCAGTGGCACGGCAGCAGCAGGAGGCCCCATTAGCTAAAGTGGTGCTACAGGTTAAGAACAGTTTCAGGTTAAGTTCAGACCTCCGGAATGAATTAAGTACTTAACCTGAGGTACTACTGTATGAGAGACAGATAAAAAACAGAGACCTCACCTTGCCGACAAAGGTCCGTATAGTACAAGCTATGGTTTCCCCAGTAGTGATGTATGGAAGTGAGAGCTGGACCATAAAGAAGGCTGACCGCCGAAGAATTGATGCTTTTGAATTATGGTGCTGAAGGAGACTCTTGAGAGTCCCATGGACTGCAAGAAGATTAAACTTATCCATTCTGAAGGAAATCAGCCCTGATTGCTCCCTGGAAGGACAGATCCTGAAGCTGAGGCTCCAATACTTTGGCCACCTCATGAGAAGAGAAGACTCCCTGGAAAAGACCCTGATGATGGGAAAGATGGAGGGCACAAGGAGAAGGGGACAACAGAGGATGAGATGGCTGGACACTGTTCTCGAAGCTACCAGCATGAGTTTGACCAAACTGCGGGAGGCAGTGAAAGACAGGAGTGCCTGGCGTGCTCTGGTCCATGGGGTCATAAAGAGTCGGACACAACTAAACGACTAAACGACAACATGAGAGTCAGAACATTAGGTGCTATAAATGACTGCCTTGGTCATTGCAGTTTATCGTAGACTGTTGCCAATATCTGAATCATGGCGTCATTTGCTGCCGGTCAAAAACCGGGGTCTGATATTCATAGAAGTTGCTTTGGAAATTATTTTGTGAGGGCTTGTCGCCAAATAGTGGCATCAGTGGGCTTCTCCCGAGTAAGTAATCTGAGGATTATAGCTATAAATAAATGGGAAATGACCACACAGATATTATTGGAAAGGAAGCAGCTTGTTTCCGCTATTTAATCTGTCAAATGCTGGAATACAAAATAAGGTCGCCAATTTTTTCCTGCTGTCGGCTCCTGTGCTTTTTACAGGTGGAAATTTAGCAGCTGACGCCCCTCCCCCTTCCTGCTTAATTTCTGCTTGTTGGGCATCTATTCAAGGAGAAAAAAAATCAGCTTTCATATCATCCCATCTGTCTGTCGAGTTCGTATTGAAGGGCCCTTGGTGTGTGGCCCTTTAAATTCTAGAAAAAAATGGGGGGGTTAACCCTTCAGTTGTATCAGCTCAGTTTGGTTGGGTATTTCTTTGTTTTACAGCCTCTTAGTGGGATTTTTAATATATACATATATATATATATATTGTATTGTTCAGGTTTTTGGCAGGCTTACAAGCCTGTTTCTCTTGAGAGACCATCTTGAGAATAAGAGGGGGTATTCTGTTGTGGGGCAGCTATTTTAAAAGCCTGAATAGCTTGGCTTAGGGTTTTCTATTTACTTTCTTGAGCTGTTTGCTCCAAGGATTGCCACACCTCAGAAAGGATATTGGAGAGCTGGAAAAGGTTCAGGAAAAGGGCGACCGAAACTGCCAAGAGAATGGAAAGTGTCTCCTCTGAGGAAAGATTGCAGCGTTCAGAACTTCATAGTTTGCAGAGAGTTTAGTTTTAAGAGGCGACACAGGGGAAGTTCTTAAAATCGTGCCCTGCAAGCAGAGAGGGGACAGAAAAAAGTATTTCTTCCTCCCTCATAACACTAAAATTGTGGACACCCTGCAAAGCTGAATGTTGGAAGATTTAGGAGAGATAAAAGGAAGTACTTCATGTAGCAGATTGTTAATCTGTGGAACCTGATTCCACAGGAGCCCCCTTAGATGGATAGGACATACGAGAAATAAGTAAAATAACCAAGCAAGTATTAGAAACCACCCCAGAAACGGCCTTACTAAACATTTTCCAAGACAATAATGCCCACTTACACCACAAAGAATAGGGATGCGGGTGGCGCTGTGGGTTAAACCACAGAGCCTAGGACTTGCCGATCAGCAGTTCGAATCCCCTTGATGGGGTGAGCTCCCGTTGCTCGGTCCCTGCTCCTGCCAACCTAGCAGTTCGAAAGCACGTCAAAGTGCAAGTAGATAAATAGGTACCACTCTGGCGGGAAGGTCAACAGCGTTTCCGTGCGCTGCTCTGGTTTGCCAGAAGCGGCTTAGTCATGCTGGCCATGACTGTACAATGGGCAGAAATTCAACAACTGAAGCTTTCCCTTGTGATGTCTCTGTGCAGGGAAAGTATTCTATCTGTAATGCAGTTATTAAAGACACAAAAGCGCTGCCTAACCTAATTTACAAAGTTGTTGTGATGATAATAATAATATTGAGCTCCTTGGGGAGATGGACGCTGTGTGTGTGTGTGTGTGTGTGTGTAAATGCGACTAACCAAAATTACCTGATATTTGCACAAATAATTCGTCGGTGGTGGCAGGTAGTGTTTGTAAGAGCATCTTGGGGAATCAGGCATCTCAAGGTATTGATTAACTAACTTGAGCTGAGCTAATGGGGCCAGCCACCTAAGAAAAGTCTGTCTAAGGCTGACTTGGTGGTTTGGGGGCAAAAGGTTGCGAAAGCCCCCACCAGTATATACACTAATATATATCAGTCTATATATGAGTGGAATGGAACAGGAGAACTGGGGCAGAAGAGACACTGTTACTGTTTGGATACTGGGCACCACTTTGAATCAAGACGGGGAACCTTGGTATTATTTTGTCTATTTTTGGGTGTGTGCAAAGGTTCAAAAGTAGGGCATAACTACCCCGAAAGTACCAGAGCAGTCCCTGCTTGCTTTTGTTGTTGTTTAGTCGTGTCTGACTCTTCGTGACCCCATAGACCAGAGCACACCAGGCATTCCTGTCTTCCACTGCCTCCCGCAGTTTGGTCAAACTCATGCTGGTAGCTTCGAGAACACTGTCCAACCATCTCGTCCTCTGTCGTCCCCTTCTCCTTGTGCCCTCCATCTTTCCCAACATCAGGGTCTTTTCCAGGGAGTCTTCTCTTCTCACGAGGTGGCCAAAGTATTGGAGCCTCAGCTTCAGGATCTGTCCTTCCAGGGAGCAATCAGGGCTGATTTCCTTAAGAATGGATAGGTTTGGTCTTCTTGCTGTCCATGGGACTCTCAAGAGTCTCCTCCAGCACCAGAATTCAAAAGCATCAATTCTTTGGCGACCAGCCTTCTTTATGGTCCAGCTCTCACTTCCATACATCACTACTGGGAAAACCATAGCTTGTACTATACGGACCTTTATTGGCAAGGTGATGTATTGGCTTTTTAAGATGCTGTCTAGTTTTATCATCGCTTTTCTCCCAAGGAGCAGGTGTCTTTTAATTTTGTGACTGCTGTCACCATCTGCAGTGATCATGGAGTCCAAGAAAGTAAAATCTCTCACTGCCTCCATTCCTTCCCCTTCTATTTGCCAGGAGGTGATGGGACCAGTGGCCATGATCTTCATTTTTTTTTTTTATGTTGAACTTCTGCTAGCTGGAGGTTAATGTTGCACTATCACCGGTTATTCATTTAAATCTCTCCTCCAAACATTTCCTCCTCCTGTGATCAGACGTGCTTTTCAGCTCCTTCTTAGGAACTGCTGTTAGGGGTAATGGTTATGGAAATCGAGGCCTTTTGCTTACCAAATTGTTCTCTGCGGAAGCTGATGGACCTGTAATTGGGGAGATGCGGGAGGTCACTGCTTACTAGATCCATTCTTTACCCATTGGAAATCCAAAGCAGGCAACTATCTTCTTCTTTTTTTCAAGTAAATTTTTATTGTTTTCCTTACATATTCTTTTCCAACAAACCTTATTAATACCATACATTCCCTTTGACTCTGCCAAGTCGCGACTCCCCTCCCTCCCGGCAATTGGTATATTTAACCCCTTTCTATCACGCACATCATTCTCACAATAGTACTGTGCCGCTGTGGGTAAAACCTCAGTGCCTAGGGCTTGCCGATCGCATGGTTGGCGGTTCAAATCCGTGCGGTGGGGTTAGCTCCCGTCTTTCAGTCCCCGTTCCTGCCCACCTAGCAGTTCGAAAGCACCCCTAAGTGCAAGTAGATAAATAGGTACCGCTTTATAGCGGGAAGGTAAACGGCATTTCCGTGTGCTGCTCTGGTGCAGGCTCACCAGAGCAGCTTTGTCACGCTGGCCACGTGACCCAGAAGTGTCTCCGGACAGCGCTGGCCCCTGGCCTCTTAAGTGAGATGGGCACACAACCCTAGAGTCACGACTGGCCCGTACGGGCAGGGGTACCTTTACCTTTACATTGAAGGTATTATGTCAATCCTGCTAGTATCTTGACCTCTTTACAATTCTCCTTTAAATATTCAATAAATTTATTCCAACTATTTTGGTATCTTTGGTCTTCCTGGTCCCGGATCCTCCCTGACAATTTGGCAAGTTCTGCGTATTCTGTCAAATTCACCTGCCACTCCTGGATGGTTGGTATGTCTTGTGTTTTCCATCTTTGGGCCAGGAGGGGTCTTGCGGCGGCCGTAGCATAATTGAACAGATTTTGGTCACCCATTTTGATTTCCATTCCTATTAAACCTAATAGACACGCTTCCGGTCTTTTGGGGAAAGTATACCTAAATATTTTTTTGAGTTCATTATAAATTGATTCCCAAATTTTTTTAACCTTATCACAGGTCCACCACATATGAAAATAATCCCCATCTGCTTTTTTACATTTCCAACATTTTCTTTCTCTTTTCCTATACATTTTAGCTAACTTTACTGGCGTCAAGTGCCATCTATACACCATTTTAAACAAGTTTTCCTTTAGAACCATACATCCTGTAAATCTCAAACCCTCCTTCCATAGTCTTTTCCACGCTTCCAATTCGATGTTATGCCCAGTATCGACCGCCCATTTTATCATTGATTCCTTTACTTCTTCATCTTTTGTATACCATTCCAGCAATAAACTATATATTCTAGACAAAGCAGGCAAGTATCACCTTGTCAATGTCTACAGGAAGCGGGCATAGCCAAGTCCTGGTTTCCAGCCATCCCAATGTAAAATTGATTTACAAATTTGATTACAGTTATCATAATTAAATTCTGTGGGGAAGAGGACTGCAGGGGTTACGGCTGTGCGGCAGTCTCTTAAAACCTGTGCTGCTAGCTGACGAATTTCCCTGCTGTATCTTAATCATCCCAGCTCTAGCTTGGAGGCAGCTGGATTTGCCTGGGTAAAATCCTAAAGCAAACATATCCTTTGTCAGGCTTATTCTTCTCTGCGTGTGACAGGGGGGTGGGTGGGTTCAGTTGCAACCGTCCTTGACTCACAAATGCTATTGTGCATCATTCGCCATTACCATTTCTGCTAGCAAGACAGGGCAAAGTATCAGCTAGGAAGACTGACATCGTAACAAGCACGCTCTTCATATTTCTCATGTAGCCATATTTTAAAAAACTGAATATGCCTGCTAATATGCTCGTTTGCACATATCCCCTTACATTTGAAGGATAAGTCTGGTGCAAAACGTTGCACACGCACTTTACAGAAAACGTGTTGTTGGAATTAGGAGACTTGACTAAAGTCTAATATAAAATTGTACCTTATTGTCTTACCTATTCCAGCTGGAATATAATATAAACCAGTACAGTGGTACCTCGTGTTACAGATGCTTCAGGTTACAGACGCTTCAGGTTACAGACTCTGCTAACCCAAAAATAGTACCTCGGGTTAAGAACTTTGCTTCAGGATGAGAATAGAAATTGTGCGACGACGGCACAGCAGCAGCAGTGGGAGGCCCCATTAGCTAAAATGGTGTCTCAGGTTAAGAACAGTTTCAGGTTAAGAATGGACCTCTGGAACGAATTAAGTACATAACCAGAGGTACCACTGTACTGTATAGCCTCATATGTAATCAGTAAAACACCATCTGTCCCCGCTGACCCTGAACTGCTTTGTAGGATAGACGCACCATTGGCATATCTACAACTCAGTTTCCTACTGGTTTAATGGTCCTGGGGGTTGTTCCTTGGTGAGAGCACTCAGTGCCGGATTTACATATGAGCTAAACAAGCTATGACATGGGTGGCGCTGTGGGTTAAACCACAGAGACTAGGACTTGCCGATCCGAAGGTCGGCGGTTCGAATCCCCGCGACGGGGTGCCAACCTAGCAATTTGAAAGTGCACGTCAAAGTGCAAGTAGATAAATAGGTACCGCTCTGGCAGGAAGGTAAACGGCGTTTCCGTGCACTGCTCTGGTTTGCCAGAAGCGGCTTAGTCATGCTGGCCACATGACCCGGAAGCTGTACGCCGGCTCCCTCGGCCAATAAAGCGAGATGAGCGCTGCAACCCCAGAGTCGGCCACGACTGGACCTAATGGTCAGAGGTCCCTTTACCTTTAAACAAGCTATAGCTTAGGGCCCCACTCTCTTGGAGGGGGGGGCAAAAAATTAAAGGGGAAAAAACACTGGATATACATTTCCAAAATATAAGATAAAAAACCAACTAAAATAAAACCTACATACAGCAACAGTGTTTTGTGTTGTGTAGGCTCCTATGGTGTAAGTAATGGGCCCCGCCTGCTCGCCTGCTCCCTAAAATATCACTGGTTTGCTCATTTCTATATATAGGGTGCCTACATTCTGCATGGAGTGGTTGTATGGCAACACGTAGCACACAGCTGCAGACTACGGTGCAGCACAGTTGAATGTAGGTCAAGCTGTTGTACCTGTTCTCTAATCTTAAAGAGTGCTTGTTGACTGATGATCAGGCAGCATAGACTAAGGGTATGAGTCTTATGCCTGCTGATTGACTTCATGTAATACATTATTTATTTATTTTGATCCCATTATAAAATTGCTTTAGAAAAATATTCATCTTGAGATACCTATTAGGTCCATAAATCACCATATAGCATATATTCAATGCAAAAAACAGAGACAATTTGTTGTTGACAAAGGACAGCTGGACATCTAAAGGGCCTCAATACCTTCAGTAGCTTAGGGCCTCATCAAACCTAAATCAGGCCCTGAGATCACTGGAAATTTCCCGCTAGGGAGATCCCTCACTAAACTTCTGTTCCCTGGGGAGAGAAATCAGATCCCGCAGGGCCCTGGTCTCATGAGGCAGAGCGTTCCACAACCCGGAGCCAGTGTTGAGAAGGCCCTGGCTCTGGTTGAAGCCAATCTAACTTCCTTAGGGCCTGGGACCTCTAGGGTGTTGCTATTTATGGACCTTGAGGCTCTCCGTGGGGCATACCAGGAGAAGTGGTCCCGTAGGTACAAGGGTCCTAGGCTGTGAAGGGCTTTGAGAGATCAGAGGTTCTCAAAGCTTCATTTTGGTGGTCCGGGGCATGTCTATGTTAAATATTTGTGTGGATTTTCAAATGTATTTTAATGCTTTCTTTTATTATTTTATTTAGTATTTCACCTTACTACCATCTGACTTCTCTGGAATGCAACTTGCAAGAAATGCAACATGCAAGAAATCTAAGCAGCTATAAGAATACAATTAAAAATCATAGTTCAGGAAAATCGTTACAAAACTATTAGCATTTTTTCCAAGTGGTCTGTGGCAGGGAGAGTTTGAGAGCCGCTGGTATAGATTTGGCAGACAACCTTAAGCATAGACCACACGGAATATCGCACCGTCACTTTCATACAACTCCCAGAGTTCCACTTTTTATTTCCTCGGGGAAAGAAGACGTTCCATTTCTTTGAATAAAAGGGGAGAAACAAAAGGAGCCTTTTGTAATTCTGGGGCTATTAGTGACAGATGTCATTATGTGAACCGAACACCGCTGAGCGGCATCTTCTGTCTTTCTCCAACAGCTGGCTTGCTGTTACACCTGAAGAAGTAATTAGAAAGGGAGGTCAGAACACTAATTTGCTACACACAAGTCCTCCCAGAGAAGGTATTGCCATCACAAAGGGAAAGAATAGAACTCTTAATCCAAGCAAAGGGGAACTGTCCACAATTTTTCACTCGATTTGCTGTCAGCTCAAGGGCGACCTTTAACCTGTTCCCACCAGCCTCTTAAAAGAAGCTACAAGGTTCAAATGAGGAAAACAGAATACTGTCAGGATACGAAATGTTGAGCACACTTGTCTTTACAAAAGTGGCGATTATTCCGATTCCCAAGCTCTACGTTTCTTTCAGGAGCTTTGAAAAAGGCAACAAATTGCGTTTGCTATATGGTCCCGAGAAGACATTATATATGGGTTTTTAAAAGAAGAAGAAGAAGAAAAACCCTCAAAACCGGGGAGAGGAGGGACCGGAATGGGAATCTGTTTTAGAACCCAGTGATGAGAATGCTTTCGAGGAGAGGTATCAATTGACTTGATAAATGTTAATAAAGCAAGCCTTTCAAAATGCACCCAAGATGTAGTCAATTTGATGCCATGTGGAAACATCAGGTTTGTACCAAAGTTGAGTTTATTGAGCGGATTTAAGAGTGCAGTTTTTAAAAGTTCCTCAAAGAAAGAAAGAAAGAAAGAAAGAAAGAACTCTCTGCTGATGGGTTGGTTCAGTAGCGTAGCGTGGGGGGTGCAGGGGGGCCCGGCCGCACCGGGCGCAACATCTGGGGGTTAGGGTTAGGGGACGCAAATCCACGGGTTAGGGGGCGCAGATCCACGGGTTAGGGGGTGCAAATTACTTGCCTTGCCCTGGGTGCTGACAACCCACGCTACGCCACTGGGTTGGTTTATGAGTCAAACTGCTTTGATAAAGACTCAGATGACTTCCCCTGCTAATATTTTGGTTTGCCAAAGGGCAGGCATTAGCAATAATCTTGCATATATGGGGTATGAAATTCCTGCATATTCTTAAGAGCAATGCTCTCAGTAATCATGGTTGATAGTTAGTTGGCAGGAAAGAGCTTGACTTCTTCAGTGGAGAAAAGTTCTTTCCTTCTGCACCGCAAACACTTTTGCTACATGTGGCACTATCTGAGAGGCTTAGATGAATTCCAGGAACAGCAAAAAACCCACCCCAAAACAAACAGTTTTCCTGGCCATCACAAGGATCCAGAGGCCTGCAACCATTTTTCAAAGAGTTCTTTGTTTACAAAATGGCGTTTGCATTGGGAACTCGTTTAGCTAGATTCTTGCGTTACAATTTCCCAATTCACCAAGTAGAAAAGAAAGCAGATAGAGTTTCGATGGTAAAAGAAAAAGAAAGAAAAAGCAAAATCCCTGTCTACTTCCAGAATAAAAAAACGGAAAATTGTATGTCCTGGAGCTGATATTATAGAATTAAGGAATGCATTTCTGGAGCTATGGCTATCAATACACCATTCATAGCTTCGACACATGGAATCTCGAGGTCACAGTTGGCCACATCAGAGTTAGACAAACCACTGATTGTTCCACTTGAGGAAGGTTTTAGAAGCACGGCCAACACAATTTCAGTTTATAACTCACCACAAGCAGTCTGCAACGGGTGAAAACAATTGGCTCAGCAGGTCTTCACAGGTTCTGTGAATCGACTCCCATTACTGTACACACCAGGCTCAAAGGGGTGTGTGTGTGTGCTTTAATCCGATGCACACAACCAAATTTGTTTCACCGTGCCTAAAAACACACACACCCTGTTCGCAAAGCTGTTCACACACTGTCATCCGTGCATGTACAATGGCTGTCTCAAATGCACATGTTGTTGTTGTTGTTTAGTTGTTTAGTCATGTCCAGCTCTTTGTGACCCCCTGGACCAGAGCACGCCAGGCACTTCTGTCTTCCACTGCCTCCCGCAGTTTGGTCAAACTCATGCTGGTAGCTTCGAGAACACTATCCAACCATCTCGTCCTCTGTCGTCCCCTTCTCCTTGTGCCCTCCATCTTTCCCAACATCAGGGTCTTTTCCAGGGAGTCTTCTCTTCTCATGAGGTGGTCAAAGTATTAGAGCCTCAGCTTCAGGATCAGTCCTTCCAGTGAGCACTCAGGGCTGATTTCCTTCAGAATGGAGAGGTTTGATCTTCTTGCAGTCCATGGGACTCTCAAATGCACATACCTCAGTTTAACTGAGAAGTGAATGTGGCTTCGGTTTTCAAATCAGATGGAAGCTGGTTTGAGGGGGAAAGGATCAGACAGTGGCATTTCTCAAGAAATTATGGGATAGATGTGGATCATGGCTAAGGTCATGTGTACTCTGCATTGGCCACCAGCGGTGGGAACACACTGGAACCAAAGTACAGTGGGTTAAGTACTTAACTCGTTCCGGAGGTCCGTTCTTAACCTGAAACTGTTCTTAACCTGAAGCACCACTTTAGCTAATGGGGCCTACCACTGCTGCCGCCATGCAATTTCTGTTCTCATCCTGAAACAAAGTTCTTAACCTGAGGTACTATTTCTGGGTTAGCGGAGTCTGTAACCTGAAGCGTATGTAACCTGAGGTACCACTGTACACTGTAATGTGTACACAGCCCCAGCAAAAGGTGCTTCCTCAAAGGAAACTAAAATTATTCTTCAAAATATTGTTATTATCTAGGGCCCTAAGGCATTTCCTAGCAACCTGGAGCCCTCCAGATGTTTTGGACAACAATTCTTTTTGCAGACTGCTTTTGAGATGTGTGCTTTCAGGGTAAGCGCTATATAAATTTTATTAAATAAATAAATTCCCAGCAGACCTGGGCAGCACTGACAGGGACTGCTTGGAGCAGGGGTCAGCAACCTTTTTCAGCCGTGGGCCGGTCCACTGTCCCTCAGACCATGTGGGGGGCCGGACTATATTTTGAAGAAAAAAATGAACGCATTCCTACGCCCCACAAATAACCCAGAGATGCATTTTAAATAAAAGGACACATTCTACTCATGTCAAAACACGCTGGTTCCTGGACCGTCCGGGGGCCGGATTGAGAAGGCGATTGGGCCGCATCCAGCCCACAAACCTTAGGTTTCCTACCCCTGGCTTGGAGTCATCCTTTGAAACAATCTGGAGAGCTCTGAGCTGGGGAAACCTGTCCCGCAGCCTTTCTTTGAGCAGAAGTTGTATAGCTGTTTTTCAAGTTACTTGTAAATTGTCCCTAATGAGGCAAGCAGATGCTTGAAGAATTGTTTACATTGGGGGAAATGGCTCCGAGAGGGTTAAAAAGAAACAACTTCGGTGCTGCAGTCTCAGTCCAATTTATTCACATGTGCCCATATACCACATGGATTGCTTTTTAATAAATTAAGTGAGGCAAACATTGATCTAATTTAGTTGGGTCCTCAGCTGCAGCAGACGATCTACCCCACTTTTCAAAGCTGTGCAGGTAAGTCGTGTTCTCACCATACTCAGATTGCAGCATTTTGTTTCTGGGAAACGAGATTAAAATTAATCACTGTTATAAATCCGAGTTTGAAAGTGCTAATATTGTATTGCCAACTGTGAGCCCGTCGTCACAAGAGACAATTCCATCAGTTGCATTTCTTCCATCTGTGTAATATCCTACTAACCCACTTCATGGACGCAAAGACTTAAATTTTTGCATTCTTGGATGTATCTTCTCTATTTTCCAGGGAAGGAGAGAGGCGAAACATGCAAGAGAGCAGCTAGGCAAATTTCTTTCATGCCCTGTCAGTTCACAGGGACATATGAGTGCATCCACCAGATCATTTGAATTAAATAGTCACTATTTTCTGAACTGATGTTGCTGTTCCCCACATTACATGCTACATTAAACACAATTCTGATAATTTGTGAAAGTGCCTGTAAAACTATAACATGAGAAGGTGCCTACAGCTTCATTGGGATTTCTGTATTTTCTGGCGTCAGCAATTTCTGTCTTTCTCTTCCCACCCCAAGCCTGGTAAAGGTAAAGGTAAAGGGACCCCTGAGGTTGCTTGTTTTTCCTCTCCCCTCCTCATCCCTTTTTCTTTTTGTGTTGTGTCTCTTAGATTGCAACCTTTGTTTCTGTTGACCTTATATAAGTCATTATGCTAGCTGTGTTGACTACAAAGCTGGGTTTAAATGCCCTGAAATAGATTTTAAAAACAGGTTCATTTGCTATACTCCCCAACATGAATGTGCTGCCTTGGGGTTTATCAGAGTGCATTGTGAACAGCCCTTCTGTAGAGTGTGAATTGAACTGAGTGATATCCCTCATAAAAAGGATCAGTCAGACATTTTAGACTTCAAGTACCAGGCTTGGCTTAAACCACAGAGCCTAGGACTTGCCAATCAGAAGGTCGGCGGTTCGAATCTCCGTGACAGGGTGAGCTCCCGTTGCTTGGTCCCTGCTCCTGCCAACCTAGCAGTTTGAAAACACGTCAAAGTGCAAGTAGATAAATAGGTTCCACTCTAGCAGGAAGGTAAACGGCGTTTCCGTACGCTGCTCTGGTTCGCCAGAAGTGGCTTAGTCATGCTGGCCACATGACCCGGAAGCTGTACGCCGGCTCCCTCGACCAATAAAATGAGATGAGCTCCGCAACCCCAGAGTCGGCCACGACTGGACCTAATGGTCAGGGGTCCCTTTACCCTTTACCTTTTACCAACCACAGCTCCAAAATCATTAAAGCGGTGGCAGGGATGGGAGTGCGAATCCCTTTACCTTTAACTTTAACTGGTCCTAATAGTATTTGTAGGAACTAGATGGGGAGAGAAAACTTTAGCTGGCCAGCATGTGACCATGGGCATTTAATTATTCCATTGCTGTTATCTGAGTAATTAGATACAGATGACTCATTATGAGTTCATTGGATCAAATGGTAGTACCAATGGATCATCTTACTCTTGAAGTCTCTTGGCAGTTTTTATTCTCTCCATGTTTCAGTGTGAACTTATTAATATGTATGCATAGATGCTCAATCATTAAAAACCCTTTGCACATAAAAATCCATTTTTACAGAACTTAAATAGCTAGAAGGAATTGCACCCTCTGCTACTCAAAACATGTTAGTGATTCATTTATATATGAAAATATAAAGTCCATGTCCACGTCACATAGCTCAGATATATATTTCAACTTTCAAGTCTTCTTTTCCCACCCTGTCCCTCAAAAGGGTATTCAGAATAAGCATTTCAGTATGGAAAGTGAAATGTCTGAGTGAATTGATGTTAGTCAATTTAGTAAAACTAGAACAAATCAATGAACCACCCAGGAACCTAATGCTCTCAGTATTCCCACCGATGGCTCCACAACATCAAACAGTATGGAAAACATTTTCAAGGTAAGCCCTCTGTACTCGGAAACTGGTCCCTAAAGGCAGAAAGATATAACTTTCTTGGCCTACCTGTTTAAAGAAAGGTTATGGTCTGCATTCACAATAGGATCAAGTTCATGCATAGCTCATGAAAATGCATCTTGGGAAAGATGCTGGATTGGCCACAGTCTTCTCAAGAAGATGGGCAGTTGGGAGAGATGGAGCTGACCATTGGATACATGGGACATTTGTCCAAATTTGTGGCCTGCCAAAAGCACCGGGACACAGGCTGCTGATCCTTCTTGCAGCTCCCGTTGACCTGTGCCAATTTGCAGAACTGTTGCCCCTCCTAGTTCTTTTAATTGGTCAAGGTGGGGGCTGGTCTTTTGAAATATGGAACAGAAATGATAGGGAAATGGTTAAGTACACACAACATGGCTCCCCCAAATCAACACAGACTGTGGAAACTTCACACTGGACTTCAAGCATCTGGCATTGTGTGCCTCTCCATTCTTCCTCCAGACTCTGGGTCCTTGGTTTCCAAATGAGATGCAAAAGCTGCTCTCATCAGAAAAGAGATTTGGGGAGCCATGTCACCAGCTGGTGTCGGTCCACTGTGCTTCATTAAGTCCAGGGTCAACGCAGCCGTCTACCAGGAGATTTTGGAGCACTTCATACTTTCTTCCGCAGAAAAGCTTTATGAGGATGCTGACTTCATTTTTCAGCAGGACTTTGGCACCTGCCCACACTGCCAAAAGTACCAAAACCTGGTTCAATGCCCATGGAATTACTGCGCTTGATTGGCCAGCAAACTCGCCTGACTTGAACCCCATAAAGAATCTATGGGGCATTGCCAAGAGACAGATGAGAGACATGAGACCGAGCAATGCAGAAGAGCTGAAGGCTGCTATTGAAGCATCCTGGTCTTCCATAACACCTCGGCAGTGCCACAGGCTGGTAGCATCCATGCCACGCCACATTGAGGCAGTAATTGATGCAAAAGGGGCCCAAACCAAGCACTGAGTACATTTGCATGCTTTTACTTCTCAGAGGTCCAGTATTGGTCTATTTGCAATCCTTTTTTTGCTGATTTCATTTAATAGTCTAATTTTCTGAGATTGTTAATTTGCGGTTTTCATCAGCTGTATGCCATGACCATCACAATTATAACAAATAAAGGCTTGATATATCTCGCTTTGCATGTCATGATTCTATCTCATATATTAGTTTCACCTTTTAAGTTCAATTACTGAAATAAATGAACTTTTCCACTATATTCTAATTTTCCAAGTTTCACCTGTATTCTGGATCATGCAACTCACTTCTCTGGAAGTTTATGAAACAAAGTTGCTTTCAGTTATACAGTGGTACCTTGGTTCTTGAACTTAATCCATTCCGGGAGTCTGTTCGACTCCTGAAACCGTTCAGAAACCAAGGCACGGCTTCCGATTGGCTGCGGGAGCTTCCTTCACTCAAGCGGAAGCCATGTTGGAGGTTTGGCTTCCAAAAAATGTTCACAAATCGGAACACTTACTGGTACTTCTGGGTATGCGTCATTCAGGAGCCAATTTGTTAGACAACTAAGCCGTTTGAGAACCAAGGTACCACTGTACACTGGTTTTTATTTATCCGTTAATTACATTTGTATCACACTGTTTTCTTTAAAAATAAATAAAACTATTTTATTCTTTTTTTCCATAGAGAAAGTTACATTTGTTCCTCAACTATTATATTCCAGTTCAACAAAACCAGTAACTTTCCACTCACCCAATATTGATGTTTATAACTCAAATTACATTGCAATTCATTTTAAGGTTCTGTCTTACCTAATTTTATCCTCTCCAACCTGTTTCTTAATATATCCTGCTATTTTCTTACACTTCAAACCCAGCATATGGGAAATAACTTTTTCAATATAGACTTGAATCATTTGTATCGCTTTCTAAGTCCCCCATTTTTTCCTGACAACGATCCTCTGAGACGAGCAGGTCCGATATTCTTCGTGACTTTAAGGGGAACTGAACTTCTCCACCTCTAAAACATTCTCCCTGAAGTGGTGATGATCAAGTATCAGGGTGAATGTAACCGACTTAAGAGAAATCCCCAAAATGTTAAATGAATTTCTAAATGGAATGTAGGATAGCGTTTTCCAGTATGGAAAGTGTCCGTCCTGTGTAACAAAGCTGGATTTAAGACCCACTATAGTAAAGATTTTCTTGTTTTACAGAAGTAAGTGTAATGTCTCTTGTATTTTTTCCATGTAACATTTTTACAAATCCGTTTCATTTGTTGAGACATTAGGGGGAGAAAAAAAAGGGGTGGAGGGAGGGAAGATGGGTGGGGGTGGGGTCGGGTGGCGATGTTTCTATTATGCCTAATGTATGTAGGGTTTGGTGTCAGCGTTGCTTGTGCTGTTCACTTGTGTTCCTTTGGTGGTGAGAGAGGTTGGGGTTGGCCTAGGATGTGGTTGTTTGTTTGTGATTGGCTGTGGTGATCTTTGTTTTCATGTGTGAGTGGGATGGGTGGGTGTTTTGGATCAGGTTAACCATATTGATTTGTACGCTGTTGGTGGATTATTGTCATTGTCTTGTTGGGCTGTGTATGTGATAAAGGGGAGCCATACCGGGGTAAAGGTGTCTTCTTCTGTTTGTCCCCGTGTCAGTTTCAGTTTATTGGTTAATTTTTCTAGTAGGGCTGTTTCCCAAACTATTTGGTACCATTGGTCCATGCTTACTCCTGACAGGTCTCTCCAGTGTCTGGTTATGGTGTTTCTGGCTGCTGAAAGTAGGTGGGTTATGAGTTCTTTGTGGTGTAAAAGGGCATTGTTGTCTTGGAAGATGTTTAGTAGGGCCAATTCTGGGGTGATGTCTAATACTTGCTTAGTTATTTTACATATTTCTCGTGTGGCTGTTGTCCAGAATAGTTGGATTTTGGTGCACTCCCACCACATGTGGAGGTATGTGCCTGTGGAGGTGCACCCTCTCCAGCATTTCCTGGGTGTATTAGCGCTAGTTTTCTTGGTGTTAGGTACCGCCTGTAGGTGAGTTTCAGAGTGATACCCACTATATAATTGTGGCCAGGGACGCGGACTTATAAAAAATATTGGGGGGGGGCCCAGGAAAGCTCATGAATAATAAATAAGCTCATGAATATGCAAATAAAGTGGCGCCACCTCCTCGTGAGCGAATAGGGGAGAGCGTGCTGCGCCTATTAATCAGCTCCAAAGGAAATTGGGTGGAGCTTTTGCTCGGGAGGGAGGGCAGGAGGCATGCAGCCCGCCCCTCCCTGTGCATTTTGGGCTGGGGGAGGGGCGGCGATGGCGCTCTGCTGGAGGGGCGCCGGAGATTATTGGGGGGGCGGAGCCCCCCCAAACGAATTTTTGAGGGGGCTCGGGCCCCCTCAAGCCCCATGGAGTCGGCGCCTATGATTGTGGCTGTGTAGAGGTGTGGAGAACTTTTGGTCCTCCAGGTGAACTTCAACTCTCATCATCCCTAATCATTGGTCATGCTTGCTGAGACTGATGGGAGTTGTAGTTCAGCAATATCCGGGGGACCAAAAGTTCCCCACACCTGGTATATTAAAGGTAAAGGGACCCCTGACCATTAGGTCCAGTCGTGGCCAACTCTGGGGTTGCGGCGCTCATCTCACTTTACTGGCTGAGGGAGCCAGCGTACAGCTTCCGGGTCATGTGGCTAGCACGACTAAGCCACTTCTGGCGAACCAGAGTAGCACACGGAAACGCCGTTTACCTTCCCTCCGGAGAGGAACCTATTTATCTACTTGCACTTTGATGTGCTTTCGAACTGCTAGGTTGGCAGGAGCAGGGACCGAGCAACGGGAGCTCACCCTGTCACGGGTGGCAAGTCCTAGGCTCTGTGGTTTAACCCACAGCGCCACCCACGTCCCAACCTGGTATATTGGAAGGAAGCAAATATCTGGAGAGGGGATTGCTGACCAGGCCTTACACCCTCGATTTAACAAATCTGCTTCACAGTGAGAAGTCATTTGGGTGGCTGGGCTATAACAGTCGGAAGCTTGAACCTTGCTCATAGCCCTTTTGAGGTGGCAGTTTCTGGCAACGATCCGTAGCGGACAAACATTCCCAGACAGTGCCAATTTACACCGCCGCAGGGGAAATGGATTGTGGCAGATATTGCTGCTGCACATACCAAGCTCCCTGCATGCAGAATACAAACAGCAGAGAAGTCTAGATCAGAATCATATTCCCTGATATGAC
This sequence comes from Podarcis melisellensis, assembly GCF_964234715.1. NCBI lineage: Eukaryota > Metazoa > Chordata > Lepidosauria > Squamata > Lacertidae > Podarcis > Podarcis melisellensis. The sequence goes on along the minus strand of NC_138528.1, from coordinate 124,933,966 downwards.
ACTTTTCTGTTGCATGTGATGGTCAGGCGTCAGCAAACGTTTTCAGCAGGGGGCCGGTCCACTGTCCCTCAGACCTTGTGGGGGGCCGGACTATATTGGGGGGTGGGATGAACGAATTCCTATTCCCCACAAATAACCCAGAGATGCATTTTAAATAAAAGCACACATTCTACTCAATGTAAAAACACGCTGATTCCCGGACCGTCTGTAGGCCAGATTTAGAAGGCGATTGGGGCTGGATCCAGCCCCCGGGCCTTAGTTTGCCTACCCATGGGGTTCAAGGAGAACATTCAGATTTGCAAATGCTTCTGTGATGTCTGCAAAGGGTACACCATGTGTTATTTCTAAATTTGTAGTGTGCTCCTCTGTTCTTGGGAATTCTCTGCCGAAGTTGGGGTGAACGTGAGAATACACAGAGTGCGGACTGAGGTGTCCCGAATAATCAAAATGCACCCCTCCAATTAAACTGAACGTCACAATGCGTCTTATTCAAAAACTTCTAGACAGCCTCAAGGCTTGAAACAAATAGTCTTTACTGCTTTCTGAATGTCACTGTTTTGAAATCCGGATCTCACTTTCCTTCAGAGGTGCTAAGCACTATGCACAGAGTTAAAGGGAAATTTTGACCTTCTGAAAATCAGATGCAAGAAGCCTCTTGGAGCTGCGCGTCCCCAAAGTTGTCACTTTTGAAAACCTTGGCTTTTATTCATTCAGCTGCCACCCGTATTTTATCCTAATTTAGGATTCCCCTGCCCCCCGCCCCAGCTAAAGACAGAAAGTCCTGATTTACACCACAAGTTTTGTCTCGGGGCAAACGGAGGTATCCTTGTTCCCTAGCTACAACGGGGAATGTACCGTCATGATTTAAAAAACAACCACCCCCAAAACAATACAAAGAACCGCTATCCATTGTGCTACTAGTGCAAAGGTTGTGTGTCTTTGTGTGTGTGTGTGTGTGTGTGTGTGTGTGTGTGTGTGTGTGTGTGTGCGTGTACACAGCACCCTTCCTATATCCAGACTTTCTGTGAAGCCCGGGTATTTTGGAAAACACAGCCCCGTTGTTTAAAGACGAAGTAATGAGATTAATATATACGGCAAATTAGAAGGAAGCAAGGAGATTGGGGCGAGGGAAGGGTAAAGGATGTAAGCTCTTTCCCTGTTAAATATTTACCACTTGTGTTGAGCGCTGGCTCTTGCCTTTTGGTAATCCTAGAGGTGGTTAGTTTTGTGTCAGTAAGGATGTTTGTGTGTGTGTGTGCGTGTTAATGTATTCCTCCCTCCGAACCCACCTTGCATGGGAAAAGGCCGTGGTAACAAAAAGCAGACTGTTCCTTGTTCATGAATATTAATCGGTAAACTCCCCCTGGTATTTTTAAATTAGAGGCGAAAACTCTCCCTCCCCGCTGCTCCCCACTCAGGCAGGCCCAGAGCAGGGAAGCTCTGAATGTCCTGGGAAAGCCATAGAGTTCCCTGACTTCCCAGGCAATGCCATATAAAACTCCGAGGTCACGGGGCCAGCGAAAGAGGTGGAATCAGCTTTGTCTCCGCTGTGTGTTGCTGAAAGCTAAACCTTTATGGAACATTCTGAGCTGCATTTTTGGCTATTTAACCTTCAAAACAAAAGGCTTATTTATTCCCTCCCGACACCCTCTCCCCTCAGACATTCGCCTTCATCTAGGGTTTTTTCCCCCCTTTTCGGTCCCATGTTGACAGCGGCGGCATACGATGGAAACCTCCTTGCCTAAGGCGCAGGCCTTGGTCAGCGACATTAGCCGCTGCTTGCCCTAAAAGGAAGGGTGATGTGCTTTTTAGGACTCCTCTCTTCCACTGCCTCCCGCACTTTGGTCACACTCACGTTGGTAGCTTTGAGAACACTGTCCAACCATCTCACACTCTGTCCTCCCCTTCTCCTTGTGCCCCCCATCTTTCCCAACATCAGGGTCTTTTCCAGGGAGTCTTCTCTTCTCATGAAGTGGCCAAAGTACTGGAGCCTCAGCTTCAGGATCTGTCCTTCCAGTGAGCACTCAGGGCTGATTTCCTTCAGAATGGATAGGTTTGATCTTCTTGCAGTCCATAGGACTCTCAAGAGTCTCCTCCAGCACCATAATTCAAAAGCATCAATTCTTTGGCGATCAGCCTTCTTTATGGTCCAGCTTTCTCTTCCATACATGACTACTTGTTGTCTTTGTCCATGGAGTTTTCTTGGCAGGGATACTGGAGTGGCTTGCCGGTTCCTGCTCCAGGTAGATCACGTTTGGTCAAAACTCTCCACTATGACCATACATTTGTACGATGGCTGTGTTGCTGCTGTGACCCACCTTTCGATCAGGCTGTGACGCACCACTTGAAAACCATACGTTGCCATACGTCCGGAATTTCCTGGACATTGCCGCTTTAATGCCCTGGAACATCCGGACTTATGGCAACCCATATCGGAAGTGTAGATTTGGGCAAATTTCCTTAAAAATAGCTGAAAAACAAAAAACGCTCAACTACTTTGGCCAAAAAGAAAAAAAGGGGGGGGGCTCAATGACTTTGCCAAAATGAAATCTGAAATATGGCATGTTATTTGTCTAGAGTAATAAAACTGAACACACACACACAATTGTTCCATCTGTTAACGGAGAAATATGTGGGCTCCCTTGGACAAAAAACAAGGACACCAGCCAGGAATACCAGAGCAAAACAGCAGCCAGTAGGCTTGGTCTTTATTGAAGACTGTCGCGACAGGACTCCCACCTGCCACAAGGTGGAACAAGATGGAAGTCCCAAACAAAAGAGTTCCCAAACTTTTATTAGCTGCTAATCCCCATGTTAAAGTAAAGGTAAAGGGACCCCTGACCATTAGGTCCAGTCGTAACCGACTCTGGGGTTGCGACGCTCATCTCGCTTTATTGGCCGAGGGAGCCGGCGTACAGCTTCCGGGTCATGTGGCCAGCATGACTAAGCCGCTTCTGGTGAACCAGAGCAAAGCATGGAAATGCTGTTTACCTTCCCGCCGGAGCGGTACCTATATATCTACTTGCACTTTGACGTGCTTTCGAACTGCTAGGTTGGCAGGAGCTGGGACCGATCAACAGGAGCTCACCCCATCATGGGGATTCGAACCGCCAACCTTCTGATCAGCAAGTCCTAGGCTTCTGTGGTTTAACCCACAGTGCCACCCCAAACTACATCACTCATACATCACGGTTACATCATGAAAGGGGAGGTCCGGCGGCAGTAATCTGAGCATCCTGGACCCTGCCCCATGGTTCTCCTTGCCCTCCACCAAACACCCATCAAGTGTAACAAAAAATATATTTACATTTCCCTGTTTCCCAGCCAAGTAAATCACACCCTTTTGTCTTCATCTGGGTTTGTTATTTCTGGAATGGCTACCTGTCTGGCACTCAGGTATCAGGATGCCAGGAATTATCCCTCAGGCAGAGGGGCTGCTGAGTAGCTGAGCTCATATGTCTATACTGTATGAATTTCTGAAGTTTTCCCAGTGAGCCAGTGTATAGATACATTTATCAGTGAATTCTTACATTTAGTATTGTGCAGCAAAGGCCCTTTGAATAGATAGGAAGAAACTGTGATGAAGTGTTTTGTGGGGACAAATCACAAAAGTGATTGTGCTGGTTTTGGTAGTGGGCTGCATGTGCATGATATCTGCTGGAGGGGCAACCCCCCCAACCTATACATAAATTCCTGCAACACATCTTAGATATGTGATGCCGGATGTATAATTCTTATGGATATTTATAAACAGCACATATTCTAAAATTGGAACGATACAGAGATTAGCATGGCACTTGTGCAAGGAGAACTCGCAGAAGCATTCCATATTTTTAACCAAAGGGAAACTTTAATAAAAATTATCACAAGCAAACCAAACAAAGAATTGTTGATGCTGGAGACAAAAATAATCTGCGAAGGATTTTGTGGACGAAATAAACGTTGTTTGCCTTAGATAGCAGATAGCAGCAGTCAGATCCGGAGCAATGAGACATATTTGCTTGTGTATAAATAGCTACATTATGCCCTATTTACATTTTTACAGTGCTTCTCAAATTGCCTGATCCTGTGCCTCTGCCTGTCTGTGTGTCGCTGCTCCATTGAAATGCAAACAACGGGAGGATGGAATGCATTGTTGACTTACCATAGACAGCCATTGTAGGAAGGAACAATGTTTGTTTGAATAGCATCCAGGGGGATGTTGGGTTGCAGAACGCATTAGGAGTAGGTTCCTTGACTTTTTCCTTCTCCTCTTATTTTATTTTTTTAAGTATTGTGGCATCATAAGGCAAGCATCAACCTGCCACTAAATCTATTTATTTATTTGTGCTGCATCTTCTATTGACGCTTCAGAATTCTGCTTCCAGCATCATAAAACAAGGTTAGCCTAACACAGTCATCTCTTGCTAGCTTCGTGGAACTATAATCAGACTTACAGAATTACCAACTTTCTACCTTAGCGTTGGAAGATGACTACAATGCTGCGGCCCTGGGCACACACACAAACGCACCAGCTTTTATTAGAAAGCAAGACAAGAATGTAATAGGAATGTAGCGTTGCATAACTGGCAGATATCGGCACAGAATAACTTCCACTTGAGGCTGCATATTACATCAATTGCAGAATAACGAAAATCTTGCAGCAACTCTCTCTCTTCTACAAACACCGAGCGAGTGCAATGGCTCAAAATTGCCTTGTTTTTGCTGCAAATGTGTGTTATTTGGTACTGCAAGAGCCATCTATTGGTTCCAGATCATGAGTTTACGGCATGAATTTCAAGCTCTGCAGGCAGTGGCTGAAAGTCTTATTTCTGCTTATTCTCTTAGCTCTGAGGCTAGGAGAATATTTGACTGTGGGCTCCTACAGATGTCCTGTTTATTTGTTCGTTTCATTATAGTTCTATCCCACCACACCTCTAAACAGCTCAAGGCGGCCTACATGGTTCTCCCCCACCCCATTTAATCCCCAAAACAACCCTGTGAGGTAGGCTAGGCTGAGAGACTGGCCCAAGATCTCCCAGTGAGTTTTGTGTCTGCGTGTGAGATTTGAACCCTGGTCTCCCAGGTCATAGTCAAATATTCTATGAGCTCAAAGCTTACATAGGGGTTAGATTACGGCAGGTCTTTATTGAGCCTTCATCCCGATTTGTTTGAAGTAAGGTTATATGACAATGAGCACTCGTCCCAAATTCATCCCAATTTGCTTCCTCAGTGGTTATACATATTTTTGTTCACCATTCCAATCCTGCACATTTCCCTCCTCACTTTCCTAACAGCAAAAGACCATTGGGATTTTTTTTGTAAGTGTATTTGCTCTGTCAGGACAATGGAGCGCTTTAGTCCACTTTAAGTGTGCACACCTAAATTTCCACTATGCCTTTGAAACCCTCCTGCAAAATACTTACTGAGAACCAGTGTGGTGTAGTGGTTAAGAGCAGTGGACTCGTAATCTGGTGAACTGGGTTCGCTTCCCCGCTCCTCCACATGCAGCTGCTGGGTGACCTTGGGCTAGTCACACTTCTGTGAAGTCTCTCAGCCCCACTCACCTCACAGAGTGTTTGTTGTGGGGGAGGAAGGGAAAGGAGAATGTTAGCCGCTTTGAGACTCCTTCAGGTAGTGATAAAGCGGGATATCAAATCCAAACTCCTCTTCTTCTTCTTCCTCTTCTTCTTCTTCTTCTTCTTCTTCTTCTTCTTCTTCTTCTTCTTCTTCTTCTTCTTCTTCTTCTTCTTTCCAATTCAGGTCGGCCCCACCTTTGAAACTAGGCAAGAGGATGTTCATCACATTGAGCAAAAAGAAGTGGGATAGAGAGACACACACCTCTGTTGTTTCTGCTGCAAAGATAAGAGGTGCCTGAGCTTAGTTGAACCGTTAGAGAGGCAAATTGCAAAAATTACGCATGTGTCTGCATCGATCCACATTTCCAGGGGTACTGTGCTCACAAACCCTGAATGTTCTGTACAGGAGAAATCAAACTGCAAAGAGCCGCAGAACAAAGCTTTTACCATCAAATGAGAAAGAGGCAACTAGGAATGATGCAATCCTTTGCATGCCTACGTTCTGTGGGAAAGTTCAGGGAGCCAGGAGGCAGGAGAGGATATATTGTTTTTTAATATCCTTCCTAACTTGCGTTAGCAGAGTTTCACATTCCCCTTTTTAAATGTACAATGGGTAGATGGTTGCAGGCTTGTGTAAGCCTCTCACTATTAGGTTCCTGGTAAGTTCCCTTATATCCCTCTTAAAAGAATAAACACGCCACAATCTTGTGTAAAGTATATAAAAGTAGTTTACTCACATTCAGTTCACAGTTGGATCCCTGGAAGCAGACTTAATATATACAAAGTATATACATGTGGAGCTATAGGGGGATAATCCCAGTGTCCTCTGTTGTTTGGAAGCCAACAGAGCATCTCTAGCTAAAAAGCTGCTTCAACGACGAAGGAAGTCAAAAGGGGGGGGGGCTGCGTGCCCTGTCCTTTTGTTATCTGGACAGGTAAGGTCCCGCCCACCTCTAGTCACATGCAAAGGAAGTATGTGCCAGCCAGGAGGAAACAGGAAGTTTTTGACCGGCTGGACCAAACATTCCCTGCATGTCCACTCTAGGAAAACAAGGAATGTTGTACTTGACTGCTACTTATGTATCACATCCCACACTACCACTGAGTTCAGTGGGGCTTACTCCCTGGTAAATCTGCATAGGATTTTAATGTGGGCTGCAACCATATGAAGCCTTGTGCTCCATGTCACAGTGAGGCAAGTGACGCTTTGGCTCAGATGCCCAGCAGCACTCACAGTGAATGCATCGACTGTATCACCCACAGCTGTTCCTGAGAGGGGAAATATGTGAAGAGGCTGCCTCTCTGGTTGGCAACGCATCTGGTTTTGTCTGGCATGTGCGTGGTCTCTTCCACATCCGTCTGCTTGGCTTCGTTGTGGCGATGCGTCAACTTGCAAGCATTCCATTGCTGCATCTGATCTTCTCTGGTTCCTCTTGAGTTGCATAATAAGTCCTTTTTTTATATAGGATATTTATTAAGATTTTTTAAGGTATTACAATAAAAATGAAAAAAAAGAATAACAAAAATACAAAATAAAAATAGTTAAAAACACACAGATTTTCCATTGCTAGTTTTCCTTTAGCTTATTTCCCGGACCTCCTCATACCTCTCTTTTTTGTATTCCACTTCAAATTGTTGGTTCAGCAAATCCTTACCATTAGATTTTTACCTGTTTATAACCCTTTTTCATATTCTCTTAAAGCATTACAGCTGGAAACCACTTAATTTCTATCCAACATCATTCTAACATTCATTAATTTTACAATATTTCTGTAGATAGTCTTTAAATTTCTTCCAATCTTCTTCCACCGACTCTTCTCCCTGGTCTCGGATTCTGCCAGTCATTTCTGCCAATCCCATATAGTCCATCACCTTCGTCTGCCATTCTTCCAAAGTGGGTAGATCTTGTGTCTTCCAATACTTTGCAATAAGTATTCTTGCTGCTGTTGTAGCGTAGATAAAAAAAGTTCTGTCCTTCTTTGACACCAATTGGCCGACAAGGCCCAGAAGGAAGGCCTCTGGTTTCTTCAGAAAGGTATATTTAAATACCTTTTTCATTTCATTATAGATCATTTCCCAGAAAGCCTTGATCCTTGGGCACGTCCGAGTTGCATAAGAAGTCCTAGGCCACAACAAGCCCAAAAGAAACAATTTGCAAATAAATGAGATTCCAGGTTTTAGAGGGAAGGCTCTCTTGCCTGCGAAGAAGCGAACCTGCAAATGGACGGGGCATTGATAAGTTGACGGGCACTGGCTGCAAGCCCCACTTGCAGAGGAACAATCTGGAGCCAACTTTAAGCTTTCGGTGATTTCAATGTAGTCACATCCTTGCTTGTCCCATACCTGATGTCACATATGACATTAGGAGTAGGCCAGGTGGGGCTCTACCTTTTTTGATCATCAGTTTTCAGACCGTGACATGGCAATGCGGAGAGAGCAACCCTTGAAATATATTTGCAAAATGTTTTTGCATGGCCCCATCCTTACATGTGGCACATTCCTGAAGGGTGGCTCTGTGGTCTAAACCACTGAGCCTCTTGGGCTTGCCGATCGGCGGTTCAAATCTCTTTGACGAGGTGAGCTCCCGTTGTTCTGTCCCAGCTCCTGCCAACCTAGCAGTTCGGAAGCACACCAGTGCAAGTAGATAAATAGGTACCGCTGCGGCGGGAAGGTAAACAACATTTCCGTGCGCTCTGGTTTCCGTCACGGTGGCCCGTTGTGCCAGAAGCGGTTTAGTCCTGCGGGCCACATGACCTGGAAAGCTATATGCAGACAAACGCCGGCTCCCTCGGCCTGAAAGGAAGATAAGCGCCACAACCCCATAGTTGCCTTTGACTGGGCTTAAACGTCCAGGGGTCCTTTACCGTTTTACTTTGAAGGGGGTGCATTGCATTAAACCAAGTGCTGAATGAGTCCCAATCTGTACTATTGCAAGGGTGGTTGAAATGCAGCTCACCATTGCATCTGAGTGCTGTTCATGGAGGAACGTTAAAGGGCTCAATCTATCCAAAGTTCAACACTTGAACATCCCGTTGATTTCTGCGGGATTTGTGAAGTTCTTAGCTTTTGTGCCCAAAATCCATTGCTCTGCTCCTCATCTCCTCCTTTCTCTCTTAAATGACAAGATGTTTATAAAAGTAAAGGTAAAGGGACACCTGACCATGAGGTCTAGTCGTGGCCGACTCTGGGGTTGTGGTACTCATCTCGTTTATTGGCCGAGGGAGCTGGCATACAGCTTCCGGGTCATGTGGCCAGCATGACTAAGCCGCTTCTGGCGAGCCAGAGCAGCGCACGGAAACGCCGTTTACCTTCCCGCCGGAGCGGTACCTATTTATCTACTTGCACTTTGACGTTCTTTCGAACTGCTGGGTTGGCAGGAGCAGGGACTGAGCAATGGGCGCTCACCCCGTCGCGGGGATTCGAACCACCGACCTTCTGATCGGCAAGTCCTAGGCTCTATGGTTTAACCCACAGCGCCACCCGTTTCCGTCTTCAAAGGTAAATTATTCCAACTTTTATTTGGTGATGCGATATAGTATTAGTATCTTTAGTGTTGTTGTTTTTTGGGGGGAAGAGGAGATTAGTAGCTAGCTATGCAGCATGTACGGTAATAAAAATTCTTCCCAAAGGAGACAGTCATATAGCCACCATTCTCAGGTGGGACACTTTTACTGTTTACTAACGATGATGATCCACCGTTATAGCGGAGACAGATTAGGCAAAGCCGGCTGCATTTGTCTGGGTCAGTGAGTTGATGTTGCCTTCCGTGTTTTCATTGCATTATTCAGTGCAATGGTAAGGTTTATTGCACATCCTCGTCATATTAACCATTCCTCTTACGGTTGCTTGACTCAGCAGCCAAGAATGGCCGCAGAAGTCATTATGCTTCCTGGAGACCTGGCAAGAGTCCACTGTGGAATTCACGATAAAGATGGCCTTTCTGGTATCCTGACTGCATTCAGGAGGAGCAAAAAGAAAAAAAGCCTTCTGCTCTGTCAAAACTTTGCCCTGAAAAACATGGTCAAACTATTTATGTATGCAAAAACAGCAGCCTTAATCCTGTACAGTGGTACCTCGGGTTACATACGCTGCAGGTTACATACGCTTCAGGTTACAGACTCCGCTAACCCAGAAATAGTACCTCGGGTTAAGAACTTTGCTTCAGGATGAGAGCAGAAATCGGGCTCTGGTGGTGCGGCGGCAGCAGGAGGCCCCATGAGCTAAAGTGGTGCTTCAGGTTAAGAACGGACCTCCGGAACGAATTAAGTACTTAACCCGAGGTACCACTGTACTCACAGAAATGAAATGGAAAGAATGCGGATCCTCCAAGTGTCCCTATTTTCTAGGGACAGTCCCCAATTTAGAGAAGCCGTCCCATTTTCTGATTTGATCCCCGGAATGTCCCACTTTTCCTTAGGGCGTCCTTATTTTCATCAGATACTCCTTGGTGGGGTATGGAGTTCTCCAACACCCGAGCCGCCTTAAGAGAAGTTTTTTAAATGTTTAATGTTATATATATATATATATATATATATATATATATATATATATGCAGGTTTTGGTGTCCTCGGGTGTCTTCCCGTGTAAAAGTTGGGGTGTCTAGGCGACGTTTCGACGAGGTCTCACTCGTCATCTTCAGGCTGGTGCTTTCGGCTTCTTGTTACTGGAACAGAGCAGGATCTCAGTGTTTGAGTTCCTATAAATACTGTTGAGGGGTGTGGTGTATAGCCTCCAATGTTCTGGGCAGAGAGGAAGTTCCCAGGCTAGTGTGCCTTTTCTTCTTTTGTTCCTTAATTACTTGAGGGATATCTTGAGTGATTTCTTGAGTGATATCCTGAGTACCACTTAGGTGGGTCATTAGGTGTGGATTAGTTGCTAAAGTCTTTGTGTCTTGACCTCTTGAACTTTGTGAAGAGTTTTTCTGAGAAGATGGCTGTACTGCACTTAGTTGTGCTCTGGCTTGGCTTCGTGTATAGGGGCGAGCTGTGGTTTTGTGGCCTGTGTCAGCCAGATCTGTGTAGGGATTGCAGGGGGGTGCAGCATCCGGAGGTGCCACCATGGTTTGGCTACTGGATGGTGTCTGTAATTTATCTGTGGAGAGGGTCTGGGTTTGGGTCTGGTGTGGTTGATTGGTGATGGCGTTCTGTGTGCCTCTGGATCTGGTGTCAGTTTTTGTGGGGAGGGCTAATTTCCAGATGTCTGGCAAGCGGGATGTGTCGTCACGCTTGTTCATGTTGTGAGGGTGTTTCTCTATCTCGATGGCTTCCATGATTATTCTCTTGTGGTGATGTTCCATGTTAAAGAGCAATTTGGAATCTGCAAAATTAATTTCGTGTCCTGTTTCTTTCATGTGTTGGAAAAGAGAGGAAGTTTTTTCTTCTTTTTTGACGGCATTCTTGTGTTCTGCGATACGTGCATTTATTCGTCTGTTTGTTTGTCCAATGTACGTGGCTGGGCAGACTTTGCAGGGTATTTCATAGACCCCTTGGTTTTCCAACTGGATTTTATCCTTGGGGTTTCTGAGGATATTGGCTATTTTTTGGTTGGTGCAAAAGGCTGTTTTGATATTGTGTTTATGGAGGATTTTGCTAATTTTATCTGTAGAAACACCCCCCAAAAACCAAGACACAGAAGAAAACAATGGCATGGCCCTCCTTCCTTATATCAAGGGCACTACAGATAAAATTAGCAAAATCCTCCATAAACACAATATCAAAACAGCCTTTTGCACCAACCAAAAAATAGCCAATATCCTCAGAAACCCCAAGGATAAAATCCAGTTGGAAAACCAAGGGGTCTATGAAATACCCTGCAAAGTCTGCCCAGCCACGTACATTGGACAAACAAACAGACGAATAAATGCACGTATCGCAGAACACAAGAATGCCGTCAAAAAAGAAGAAAAAACTTCCTCTCTTTTCCAACACATGAAAGAAACAGGACACGAAATTAATTTTGCAGATTCCAAATTGCTCTTTAACATGGAACATCACCACAAGAGAATAATCATGGAAGCCATCGAGATAGAGAAACACCCTCACAACATGAACAAGCGTGACGACACATCCCGCTTGCCAGACATCTGGAAATTAGCCCTCCCCACAAAAACTGACACCAGATCCAGAGGCACACAGAACGCCATCACCAATCAACCACACCAGACCCAAACCCAGACCCTCTCCACAGATAAATTACAGACACCATCCAGTAGCCAAACCATGGTGGCACCTCCGGATGCTGCACCCCCCTGCAATCCCTACACAGATCTGGCTGACACAGGCCACAAAACCACAGCTCGCCCCTATACACGAAGCCAAGCCAGAGCACAACTAAGTGCAGTACAGCCATCTTCTCAGAAAAACTCTTCACAAAGTTCAAGAGGTCAAGACACAAAGACTTTAGCAACTAATCCACACCTAATGACCCACCTAAGTGGTACTCAGGATATCACTCAAGAAATCACTCAAGATATCCCTCAAGTAATTAAGGAACAAAAGAAGAAAAGGCACACTAGCCTGGGAACTTCCTCTCTGCCCAGAACATTGGAGGCTATACACCACACCCCTCAACAGTATTTATAGGAACTCAAACACTGAGATCCTGCTCTGTTCCAGTAACAAGAAGCCGAAAGCACCAGCCTGAAGATGACGAGTGAGACCTCGTCGAAACGTCGCCTAGACACCCCAACTTTTACACGGGAAGACACCCGAGGACACCAAAACCTGCATTCCTGTACCCGTGAAAATCTACGAAAGCATATATATATATATATATATATATTATTGATACATTAGAACAACAACAAAACAGAAAAACAAAACAAAAACAATATACAGCAATAAAAAGAAATTAAAAAGTAGATAATGACTATAAAAGTTACACCCAGCAAAACTTCAACATTTACACCACATAAATATAAATTACATAAAGTTTTGACTTCCTTCACCCTGATATCAGCTTTTTAATTTCTTTCTTTTCAACTGTTTCCTTTGTTATATAATAATAATAATAATAATAATAATAATAATAATAATAATAATAATAATGTTTTTATATATGTTGTAAGCCACCCAGAGTGTCTGGAGGAACCCAGTCAGATGGCTGGGGTATAAATAGTAAAATTATCATTATGGAATGGGACATCCCTATTTTCACCAGAGAAATGTTCACAGGTATGAGAAGAAGTACCAACCAAGGAATAATGACTTCAAAAGTTAACACACTGCGTGGAAACAGCAAAAATCGACAGCAAAAATAAGAGATAAAAGAGACGAACTGTTTAAGGAATAGATTCAGCCATGTTGGTATGATGCAGTCGAAATACCGGTGTATAAAGAAATAAAAATATTGTCCAGTAGTACCTTAGAGACCAAGTACGTTTGTTCTTGGTATAAGCTTTTGTGTGCATGCACACTTCTTCAGATAAGGAATAGTGGAGACTATCTGAAGAACTGCTATAGTCAAATGAAAACGCTGGCAGGGTTCGAATTATGAGCAGCAGAGTGGATGCAACCGTAAGTGAAATAGAGGATATTTGTATTAATATGTTATATAAAGCAGTTGGTACAGGGTGGGAACAGAAACACAACGCAGGTAAGGGTGGGAAGTCAATTTTTAAAAGAAAAATATATGTTGAATTTTAAGTAAATTTGTAAAAGTTTTTGAAATTAATAAAAACATTATGGGGGGGGGAGAGAACTCTGTTTCTCAGTGGAGTAGCTCTGCATTGTGCTTCCTTTTCTGCCCACGTGCATAAGAATGGCCGCTGGCAGGTGGCTGAGGAGTTGTCTGAATAGCTGCAACTGTCTGGATGTCAAAGGGATGAGGCAGCAAGCAGAACCGGGAATTAAAAAGACGGTGGGTGATGCCAAAGTGGGAGGGGTTGCGGGGGTCATGGAGTTCGGCTCAGTGAATTAGCCACCAAAGACATCCCCCCTTTTATCTCTGCCAGTTACACCATCTTGGCATCTAGGGGTCTTCCATAAGTGATGCTAGCGAGCTATTTGGGGGCCCCTAGAGATGTATTGGGATGTGGGCGGCACTGTGGTCTAAACCACAGAGCCTAGGGCTTGCCGATCAGAAGGTCGGCGGGTTGAATCCCCGCGACGGGGTGAGCTCCTGTTGCTCGGTCCCTGCTCCTGCCAACCTAGCAGTTCGAAAACACGTCAAAGTGCATGTAGATATATAGGTACCGCTCCAGCGGGAAGGTAAACGGCGTTTCCATGCGCTGCTCTGCTTCGCCAGAAGCGGCTTAGTCATGCTGGCCACATGACCCGGAAGCTGTACGCCGGCTCCCTTGGATGAGCGCCGCAACCCCAGAGTTGGTCATGACTGGACCTAATGGCCAGGGGTCCCTTTACCTTTTAGAGATGTATTGGGATGCAGGTGGCACTGTGGTCTAAACCACTGAGCCTAGGTCTTGCCGATCAGAAGGTCAGCGGTTCAAATCCCCGCGACAGGGTGAGCTCCTGTTGCTTGGTCCCTGCTCCTGCCAACCTAGCAGTTCGAAAGCACGTCAAAGTGCAAGTAGATATATAGGTACCGCTCCGGCAGGTAAATGGCGGCTTCAGGATGAGAACAGAAATTGCGCGGCGGCAGTGCGGTGGCAGCGGGAGGCCCCACTAGCTAAAGTGGTACCTCAGGTTAAGAACAGTTTCAGGTTAAGAACGGACCTCTGGAACGAATTAGGTTCTTAACCCGAGGTACCACTGTACTTTTGTAAACCAAGAAATCTTCAATAAAAATATGTTTAAAAACCAAAAACTATAGTTACCAGGATACTTTGGTGGAGGAAGTCATGTGCTTCAAATACGCTTTAAATGTATATTGTGGGTACCAGCCACAGACTGAGAAGACCCAGGTTAAAATCCATCATGAAGTTCTCTCTGGTTAGCTCTGTCCAAGCCAGAATTTCTTGGTCTAACATTCTCCACTGGTTTGCTGTGAAGATAAAATGGGAGCATCTATTTGTTAAGAGTGCTTTGGAGGAAGGGCTGAATATATACAATTTTATTTTTATTTTTATTTTAAAAAAATTCCCATCAAGTCTACATGACACATAGCACTGTCTTGGCTTTTGTTGACTATGTGAAGAATTGTCTGGGAAAAGGCATCAAACTACCTCCATTGAGCCCAAGTCGAAGAGGAGAAACTGTTCAAACTGCTGAGGTTGGCACTGCCCTTGGCACTAAAATAATTGGTTAATCAGTGCCTTGCACTACTTGCCTGACAAGTTTGGCAAAGGGTTTCCATGAAACCCCTTAGGAAAATAATAATTATATGCCAACAAAGGGTTTAGCATGCACCCTTTGGTTTTTGTGGCATCCGAGCCAGAACATTTGCTATTTCTCCCTTCGTCATGTTAGGTGTCAAATTGCCACACACTCCTGGTGTTTCTCTGGCTATGTACACACCACACGTTTAAAGCTTCGCCCACCCCACCCTGAATCCTGGAAACTGTAGTTTACCCCTCACAGAGCTATAGTTCCCAGCACCCTTAACAACCTGTCATTCCCCGATTTTTTGGAGAAAGTAATGTGCTTTAAATGTGTTTTACACATACCATGTGTAGGCAGCTTTTGACTTCTAGGGAGTTCCTGCTGACCTCTATGAAGGGAGCCTCTTTTTTTTTTTAAATAAATCTTTTTTATTTAAATTTAAATTTGAACAATAAACATCATCATCACCATTTAGGATTTCCTGGATCGTTTGACTCCCCTCCACCCTTCCATGGTAACGATTTTCAATCTTTTTCCACTGTTTCCCTTATTTTCTCTATTTTTCTTAGTTAGTTTTTAGTACATTACAAACATTACTAAAGTTTTTAGTTGTTTACAGTGTTCTCTTAAGTACATTGTGAATTTTCCCCATCCCTTCTCAAAGGTCTTCTCTTCCTGGTTTCTGATTTTCCTGGTCAATTTTGCCATTTCGGCGTAGTCCATCATCTTCATCAGCTATTTATCGCTGGTCGGGACTTTATCTTCTTTCCATCTCTGGGCCAGTAGTATCCGCGCTGCTGTCATTGCATACAGAAATAATCGTTTCTGCTCTTTTAGCATCTCCGCACCTAAAATTCCTAGTAAAAAAGCCTCTGGTTTCCCCCCCAAATGTTATTTTAAACATTTTTCCAACTCATTATATATCATTTCCCAGAATGCTTTTGTTATCTTGCATGTCCACCACATGTGGTAGAAGGTTCCTTCAGTCTCCTTACATTTCCAACATACATTTGAAGCAGTTCCATACATCTTTGCTAGTTTTATAGGTGTTAAATACCACCGGTACATCATTTTCACGAAAAGGGATCCTTTTTTCACGCGGAAGCCCTGAGGCATCCTTGGCACTGTCAGGACAAGACTTTGAGGAAAGACCTAAGGGCGAGACTCAATAAAATGAGAAGGGCCCCCCTGCAGGACACTAGGGCCGACTTACCACATCTTGTCTTTTTGTGTTGTGTACCAGTTGTGTACCAGTTGGGCCGGCACCCTGGGCCAGATCCCCCTTCCCCTTCCTTGCGTGTCCTGCCAATTCATGACATGAATGGACAATTCATGCCATTAGCCAATGTAAACAGGATGGGAGCAAGTTGAACAGTCCCCTGCATTGTGAATCTTTGAGGGGATGTTTACATGGGGCGAGCTCCTGTTGCTTGGTCCCTGCTCCTGCCAACCTAGCAGTTCGAAAGCACGTCAAAGTGCAAGTAGATAAATAGGTACCAGTCTGGCGGGAAGGTAAACGGTGTTTCCGTGCACTGCTCTGGTTCGCCAGAAGTGGCTTAGTCATGCTGGCCACATGACCTAGAAGCCGTCTGCAGATAAACGCCGGCTCCCAGTAAAGTGAGATGAGCACCACAACCCCAGAGTCGTCCACGACTGGACGTAACGGTCAGGGGACCCTTTACCTTTTTACCTTACAGACTGCTTGGAGACTCCTGTAGCACACATTGCTAAAACTGGGAGCTGGTGGCTGGGAGACATGTAAGACAAAAGTCCAGTGTCTAAAAGTACTTCGGCTTCTACTTTGGTGATCCCTCATAGCCAAGATTGTCTTGCATAAGCACGGTTTTAACAGTGAGTCCGTAAGTGACTGTGGAGGCCAATTCTGGATCCACACGTCCTTCCACAGTAGAGACATAGGTTTCCAGGCAGGAGTTGATCACGGTGAGGGTTTACCAAGTGTGCCTTCCTCTTAGCACGTTTCTCCCTTTTGTCATGAGTTCGAGCGTCTTCAAAGTCCATGACACCTTTGGTAAAGCTGTTCTCCAATTGTAGCACTCACAGGCCAGTGTTTCCCAGTTGTCGGTGTTTATATTACATTTTTTTAGATTTGCCTTGAGAGAGTCTTTAAACCTCTTTTGTTTACCACCAGCATTACGCCTTCCATTTTTAAGTTTGGAATAGAGTAGTTGCTTTGGAAAACAATAATCAGGCATCCTCACAACCAGTCCAGCGAAGTTGATGTTGAAGAATCATTGCTTTGACACAGGTGATCTTTGCTTCTTCCAGTACACTGGTGTTAGTTCGCCTGTCTTCCCAGATGAATTTTCGGATACACCGTTGAGGGAATCTTTCGAGGAGTTGGAGATGGCGTTTAGAAGTGGTCCACGTTTTACAAGCAAAAAGTAAGGTAAGGTGAGTAGTACAACTTCGGCTACACTAAAGAAAAGGACCCCTGACCATTAGGTCCAGTCGTTACCGACTCTGGGGTTGCGGTGCTCATCTCGCTTTATTGGCCGAGGGAGCCGGCGTACAGCTTCCGGGTCACGCAGCCAGCATGAGTAAGCTGCTTCTGGCGAACCAGAGCAGTGCAGGGAAACGCCGTTTACCTTCCCACCAGAGTGGTACCTATTTATCTACTTGCACTTTGAGGTGCTTTTGAACTGCTAGGTTGGCAGGAGCAGGGACCGAGCAACGGGAGTTCACCCCGTCGCGGGGATTCGAACTGCCGACCTTCTGATTGGCTAGTCCTAGGCTCTGTGGTTTAACCCACAGCACCACACTACTGAGGGTCATAAGAAGGTTCGGCACTTGGCGGCTCCTCTCCACGCCAGCAAAACTCTCTGCAAAGTGGGGGATGCTGGAGCAGGGAGGAGAAGCTGAGCAGATTTCTACTCCCTTGTAACTCAGAGCGTCTTGTGGTGCAGGCAGGCTCTCTGCTCCTGCTATCAGCTCCCACAGCATCATCATAATTAAAGAAGGGAGCAGGTTCCAGCAGTCTGGAAGTTAATGGCAGGACAATTTGTTTTGGGTATAGCAGCCTTGAGGCAAGCAGGGCCAGCCCAAGACAGTTTGGCACCTAAGGCGACAGACGAGGAACTGTGGCACAAATCCCACAGTAATGAATATGATAGTGAATCACTAGTGAAAACATTTGGCACCCTTTAAAAGGTACCTGAAATCCGCCAAGAGGCTGGAGAAGTCAGCGACTGGGTAGCTAAATTGTATATATTATTTCAATATTGTATATTGAAATAATAATAATAATAATAATAATAATAATAATAATAATAATAATAATAATTATTATTTATACCCCCGCCCTCCCCAGCCAAGACTGGGCTCAGGGCGGCTAACACCAGGTATAAAAACTTGATTAAAATACAACTTAAAAACAAGATTAAAATACAACATTAAAATGCGGCCTCATTTCAATCAAAAACTTTTTGGGGATGAAAATGTCAAATCTTCACCAAGGCCAACTATCCAGACTGGTCCTATGTGGGCCAGAAAAAAGCCAGGGAAGTCCCCAAATATGAGTTCCATCACAGAAGGAGAAAGGAAAAAGGAAAGAGGGGATCAAGTTGATTCCAAGCCAAAGGCCAGGCGGAACAACTTTGTCTTACAGTCCAAAGAAATCAGATCCTGCAGGGCCCTGGTCTCATGAGACAGAGCTGTTAAGTTGTGGGTGAACGTATCAGACGACACAGTGATTCTTCAAACAGCTCTTGTTTATTCACAGGCCAGAACAGAACTGAACTGAACTGAAGGGTTCAGCCAGCCTGCTTATATTGAGCTCCACTACAACGCAACAGTAACAACTTTCTATAACTAGCCAATCACTGAACGTCACTTTCAATCCCCTATTTGCATATGTGGACCTGAGTGAAAACTATCTACAGTATCCCCCTACTGGCCCAGGGTGAGAACTTCAGTACATAACAAGAGCGTTCCACCAGGCCAGAGCCAGTGTTGAAAAGGCCCTGGTTCTGGTTGAGGGCAGGGGTTGGGAGCCTCAGGACAAATTTAGCCCATTTTGGCATGCCAGGCCATTTTCCTAGACTATGCCCACCTGCCCCCAAACCGGACAGCGGCATGTGACGTCAGGTCCGGTGCAGGTACACAGATGGATCCTGCATCTAGGAAGCAGGATTGAACTGTCTGTGTGTCAGCTGGAGTGGAGGCAGTTCAGTTCTCCTTGGTCACTGTCTCTCAACACCCCTGCGGGACAATGCTGACTGTAAGGCACTCCTTGTCGGGTGGGATGTGAGGTAAGGATTGCTGGGCTTCCTCCAGCAAAAACGTTTCCCACAGCAGCTTACAAAAATTAGCAGTAAAGTTTCATCACATTTTGAACATAGCTTTGCTTAAAAAAAAAGTTAAACAAATTCAAGCATCAAGTCAACCAGTCGAAGAAGACACGTTGCAGGAAAATGGTACTGTTTTTCACAATGGGCAAGGAAACTCTCGGGCCTTTCTTCTGCTCCTGTGTCACACTGGAGAGAACTATGGAGGTAATAAAATACATGCATTATTGACAAAATAGAAATGGCAGACTCTTGGACGACTGTGCCAAAAAGGCTTCTGCTGTTTGTTTGTTTGTTTGTTTTAAAGTGGGTTATTTTCTTATAACAGATTCAGCAAAGCACTTTAATCCACTTTAATTGTATAAACCTAAATTTGTGGTTGGGACGTGGGTGGCGCTGTGGGTTTAACCACAGAGCCTAGGACTTGCTGATTAAAAGGTTGGCAGTTCAAATCCCTGTGACAGGGTGAGCTCCCGTTGCTCGGTCCCTGCTCCTGCCAACCTAGCAGTTCGAAAGCATGTCAAAGTGCAAGTAGATAAATAGGTACCACTCTGGCGGGAAGGTAAACGCCGTTTCCGTGCGCTGCTCTGGTTCGCCAGAAGCGGCTTAGTCATGCTGGCCACATGACCCGGAAGCTGTACGTCGGCTCCCTCGGCCAATAAAGCGAGATGAGCGCCGCAACCCCAGAGTCGGTCACGACTGGACCTAATGGTCAGGGGTCCCTTTACCTTTACCTAAATTTGTGGTATGTGATGGAATCCATCCCGAAAAATGGTCTGGAGTCATCACAATGAAGACGGTGAACATAATGGGAAAGGTTTTCGAACATGCAAAAAGGAATGCACACGTAATGTTTGTTGTTATTGTTTATATTCCATTGGTTGCAGCCAACTAAGGTACATTCTAAGTAGATCCAATTAAATTAATCCGAGCTAGGGTTGCCATATGTCCGGAATTTCCCAGACATAGCTGTCAATCAGCCGTCAGAAGCAGTGTCCGGGCAGAAATAATTGAAACGTCCAGGAAAATCTGGACATATGGCAACCCATGTCGGCAGTGTCGTTTTTGGTGGTTTTCATTAAAAATAGCTCCAAAAAATCATTTCTGGTTTTTTTTTTTGAGATTTTGCAAAAAGAAGCAGCAACTTCGGGCAAACTATAAAAACAGCCCAACGACTTTTCACTTTTTGCACTCATGTGCATTAATTTCAATGGGACTTCTCTAAGATTAGCACTGGATTCAGGCCCCTTATCTTTTGCTTCTCTCATTAGGCCGGAAAAATGCCTCCAGCAACTGGTTAGCTTTGAGCTATGTGCTCAGGGAAGATTTCTTGAAAATGATCTCTTAATTGTCATGGTGCTTCCTGCCAGACAGATGGCTGGCTTATTACTGCACACCTTTCACTAGAAGTGAATCTCTTGAAAGTGGCTCTCTTACTTAGTGGTGTGGGAAACATTAATATCTCCTCTGCAAAGGGGAGTTTGACGCTTTTTGTACTCAAGCCTAACTGGCCGCATCTCTTAAAATAAATAGAAATGCTGATAGCATCACATGCAACAGCTGGATGAGAGGAAGAAGATGCTTCTGCCAGATGTTGTTTCTCAGAAAGGAAGTTACCTAGATTTGAGCAGTAACAAGCTTTTCAAATTTGCAGATGACACCAAACTGGGAGGGGTGGCTAACACCCCAGAGGACAGGATCACACTTCAAAACGACCTTGACAGATTAGAGAACTGGGCCAAAACAAACAAGATGAATTTTAACAGGGAGAAATGTAAAGTATTACACTTGGGCAAAAAAAAATGAGAGGCACAAATACAAGATGGGTGACACCTTGCTTGAGAGCAGTACATGTGAAAAGGATCTAGGAGTCTTGGTTGACCACAAACTTGACATGAGCCAACAGTGTGACGCGGCAGCTAAAAAAGCCAATGCAATTCTGGGCTGCATCAATAGGAGTATAGCATCTAGATCAGGGGTCTGCAACCTTTAAGACAAAAAGAGCCACTTGGACCCGTTTCCAAAGGGAAAAAAAAATTTGGGAGCCGCAAAACCATTGCGACATTTACAACAAATATATCTCCGGAGCCGCGATCTGACAGCGGGCGGGAAGGTGACGTCGGGACGGTGAGTGACTAACGCACGCACCGCCCCCATGCGACGTCACAGCCAGTACAGCGCCCGCCACAGTGGGGAGTGTCGGGGCGCACAATGCGCCTCCTCCCCTCGCTAGTATCCGCCCCGGAGCCACAGCAAAGGTGTAAAAGAGCCACATGCGGCTCCGGAGCCGCGGGTTGCAGACCCCTGATCTAGATCAAGGGAAGTAATAGTGCCACTGTATTCTGCTCTGGTCAGACCTCACCTGGAGTACTGTGTCCAGTTCTGGGCACCACAGTTCAAGAAGGACACTGACAAACTGGAACGTGTCCAGAGGAGGGCAACCAAAATGGTCAAAGGCCTGGAAACGATGCCTTATGAGGAATGGCTAAGGGAGCTGGGCATGTTTAGCCTGGAGAAGAGGAGGTTAAGGGGTGATATGATAGCCATGTTCAAATATATATAAGGATGTCACATAGAGGAGGGAGAAAGGTTGTTTTCTGCTGCTCCAGAGAAGCGGACACGGAGCAATGGATCCAAACTACAAGAAAGAAGATTCCACCTAAACAGTAAGAGCTGTTCGACAGTGGAATATGCTGCCAAGGAGTGTGGTGGAGTCTCCTTCTTTGGAGGTCTTTAAGCAGAGGCTTGACAACCATATGTCAGGAGTGCTCTGATGGTGTTTCCTGCTTGGCAGGGGGTTGGACTCGATGGCCCTTGTGGTCTCTTCCAATTCTATGATTCTATGATACTGGGAATGCCGGCGGAAGCCAATTGTTTAGGGTAAGTGATTGTAGGATTGCCATATTTTGAAGAGCAAAAAAGAGAACACATTTGCCAACTTCTACTTTTAGCTATGGATCGCTATGATGACTCTACCCAGTGCTTTTTTTTTTCTTAAAAAATGTTTAGGGGGTACTCTCATTTTCCTACTCATATTGAAATACTGCCCCTCAACGAGGCCAAACTTAGATTCACAAAATGTTTAAGGGTATGCATACCCCTGCATCCCCCCAGAAAAAAGCACTAGTTGTACCTTAATAATAATAATAATAATAATAATAATAATAATAATAATAATATTTTATTATTTATACCCAGCTGATCTGACTGGGTTGCCCCAGCCACTCTGGGCAGCTTCCAACATATATAAAAACATAATCAAACATTAAACATGAGGAAACTTCCCTATATAGGGCTGCCATCAGGTGTCTTCTAAAAGTTGTATAGTTACTTATCTCCTTGGCTCGGGGAGTCGCATAACTAACTGCATACCCTCCAACGTGTCTCCAATGAAAATAGAGGGGCAGACGGTTAAAACTGCAAGGAAACAAATCAGGTAAGAAGTTGTCATGGGACAAGAATCTTGTTCTGGATTAGCCACACATGCCAGGCTTATGCTGAGATTTGCTCCTGCTTGGCTAATTGCCTTGCCCGTGAAATTGCAGTTTACCTTTTTAATTCTTCAAAGTGATGCTTCTGTTCCTGTTTTCCACCCAGCAAGGAACCTGTGTGTTTCGCCTAAGGATGGAGACAGACTTGGGAAACAGCCGCTGCTTCTGTTTTCAGAGGGCTGCTCCAGACACCCTGCTTATCGAGCATTCGTGCTACACAAAGTCTCGCCAAGCTAAGCAGTTGGCTCCTTACCTCTCTCGCCCTGACCTAGCCACTGTGATCCACACAATGGTCACCTCCAGACTGGATTATTGTAACTCGCTCTACAGCCCTTGAGACTGACCCAGAAACTCCAGCGGGTGCAGAATGCCACGGCGAGACTCCTTACGGGGTCTTCACTATGAGATCCTGGGGTACAGGATCAGGTTTAAGGTGCTGGTTCTAACCTTTCAAGCCCTATATGGCCTAGGACTCTCGTACCTACGGGACTATCCTCTGTTGGTATGTCCCACGGAGGAACTTACGGTCTTCAAACAAAAACCTCTTGGAGGTCCCAGGCCACAGGGAGGTTAGGCTGGCCTCAACCAGAGCCAGGGCTTTTTCGGCTGTGGCCCCAATCTGGTGTAACGCTCTGTCACAAGAGACCAGGGCTCTGCGGGACTTGACATCTTTCCACAGGGCCTGCAAGACAGAGCTGTTCCACCGGGCCTTTGGTCAGGGCACAGCCTCACTCCCTCCTTTGGCAATCTTCACAGAACTTTAGCCTAATGGTTGCCATCATTTTGAGTTGAATTAATTTTATAATGAAATGATTTTAGAATGTTGTACTATTTTATTGTTGTTAGCCGCCCTGAGCCCAGCTTCGGCTGGGGAGGGCAGGATATAAATAAAAATTATTATTATTATTATTATTACATGGAGGTTAGACCAGGTCTGGTCTTTATGGGTTGTGATTTGTTTGCGGGGAGGTTATACGAGACGGAACGGTCACCCTGATTTGCTTCTGTACTGTTTATAAGATCTTCTCCTTAATCAATCACCCCACACTTTCTAGTTAATCTCCACGCCATTTTCCTAACTGCAGCAAGTCTGATGTTCGTTTGTTTTCAAGTGGATTTGTGGCACCGGGTCGGCAGAACAGGAGCCTAAATTAACGCTGCAAAGCTAAATTTCCAGTATGCATTTGAATTCCTCCGTCGAATGAATCAGTCATTTTCATGCTGCTGCTTCTAGGCACCCTTCCTGCAACCCGATACTTGCATAGCATCTAAAAGGGCCTCATTTGAATGCCTACTTCCTGCTTTCCTCTTAACACTGTGACCAGATGCAAAGTCCGTGGCTTCAAGATCAGCCAAAAATACATTTCTTTCTCCCCAATTACTTTCTGCACCTATCCCAGTGGTTTTCAACCAGTGTGCCGTGGCACCCTGGGGTGCCTTGAAGGATGGTCAGGGGTGCCGTGGACAATACTGGCCTCTGTCTCTCTTTCCTTCCCTCCCTTCTCTGATGCCTTCTCACGTCTCTGCCCATAGCTGTCAACTTACTGATTTGAAAATAAGGGACCAGCAGCCTCGAAAATAAGGGATTTTCAGAGCACAGGTATGTTCAACTTCTGAGCCCCTCCGAGCCAAAGGCAGAAAGCCCAGCCAGCAGCCAAACAAAGCCTCAAGTGGTGGTTCCCACAGCGCAGCAACCCGGCAAAGGGGATGCAGCAAGGAAAACCACCGTCACCTCTCCGCTGGGAAGCGCTGAGCAAAGGCGAGTCCCCAGGCAACGCGGCTGATTTGATTGGCACAAGGCATGCAAGCTCCACCCCCCAGTTGTTCTTAGACTCCTTATTGGGTGAGCAACGCAGCCAAGCAATACAGTTGGAGCCTCCCTCCTCCCTGGCCGGCAGGGAGGGAGAGGAGCTGCTTCCTTAGAAACCTGGGAAATTTAAGGGACATCATCAATAAGGGACAGCAGCGGGACACGGTGCTGGGATAAGGGAGTTTCCCACCAAATAAGGGACGGTTGACAGCTATGTCTCTGCCTCCCAAAGGCGTCTGTGGGTTCTTGCGGGCACACATGCTAAACCCTGTCTGTGGTGCCTACCCTCTTGCCAAAAAATGAGACAAGAGACCAGAGTATGGGTTCAAATTGGCCACAACTTTATTGAGCTTCGGAAGTGGGAAACTCGGCAGGTAACCCTCTCAGCCCGTGAAATATACTCGGAGTCGAGAGTGGATTTCATGCTCTTTATTCAGCTCATAGTGGTGAGGAGGAATGGAAGTTCCCCCAGGATGTCTGCTTTATATACATTGTTTACACAATGGGCCCCACATGATTGGCTAATTCCGGAATTCTCCTGTAGGCCAATCAGGTTGCAGATTCCCTTCCACCTGGAGCTGGATTTGGTGGTTCCTGTGGACTAATCAGACTGCTGAATTCTGGATTCTGTTGTTCTACGACTGTTATGCACTGGTATGCCTCCCATCATCCTTGACCATTGGGAGTTGGAGACCCACATACAGAGAAAGACAGCTTCTCACAGTGGATATTTTGGGCCTAAATATGATAGTCATGTGAGCCTAAAGTCTATCCACCCCTAGTATGGTCACCTGTATCATGGCTTCACTGTGAAGCACCAAGCCTTGCAAAGAAGGATAGACATGAAACTGCAGAATCCCAGAAAGGAAAAGGTATTTTCAGAGAGGCTGTCTGTGAATCCATCTCTAGTTTAGTCTATTAACCCATCTCCAGTTGACGCTATTGTCTCATACTCAAAAGTAGCCTAAGGCTGCATTCATCTGGCTTATTTTCATTAAAGATTCAGGTTCACTAATCTTGTATTATAAAGAAACGTTGATCAAGCACCTATCCCAGGGGTCAGCAACCTTTTTCAGCCGTGGGCCTGTCCACCGTCCCTCAGACCATGTGGTGGGCCGGACTATATTTTCTTTTGTGGGGGAAGGTCATCTGTACTCAACATCGGCCACTAGCGGTGGGAACACATTGGAACCAAAGTACAGTGGGTTAAGTACTTAACTAGTTCCGGAGGTCCGTTCTTAACCTGAAACTGTTCTTAACCTGAAGCACCACTTTAGCTAATGGGGCCTCCCACTGCTGCCGCCATGCAATTTCTGTTCTCATCCTGAAGCAAAGTTCTTAACCTGAGGTACTATTTCTGGGTTAGCGGAGTCTGTAACCTGAAGCGTATGTAACCCGAGGTACCACTGTACACTGTAATGTGTACACAGCCCCAGCAAAAGGTGCTTCCTCAAAGGAAACTAAAATTATTCTTCAAAATATTGTTATTATCTAGGGCCCTAAGGCATTTCCTAGCAACCTGGAGCCCTCCAGATGTTTTGGACAACAAACTGCTTTTGAGATGTGTGCTTTCAGGGTAAGCGCTATATAAATTTTATTAAATAAATTCCAAGCAGACCTGGGCAGCACTGACAGGGACTGCTTGGAAGAGGGGTCAGCAACGTTTTTCAGCCGTGGGCTGGTCCACTGTCCCTCAGACCGTGTGGGGGGCCGGACTATATTTTGAAGAAAAAAATGAACGCATTCCTATGCCCCACAAATGACCCAGAAATGCATTTTAAATAAAAGCACACATTCTCCTCATGTAAAAACACCAGGCAGCCCCCACAAATAACCCAGAGATGCATTTTTAATAAAAGGACACATTCTACTCATGTAAAAACATGCTGACTCCTGGACCGTACGTGGGCCGGATTGAGAAGGCGATTGGCCCACATCTGGCCCACGGGCCTTAGGTTGCCTACCCCGACCTATGCAATTAAAGGTTGACTGTCCATCTGTCTCTCCTCCCCTGTAATTGAGAAGTGTGTACATTGCAGATGCTTCAAAATAGAGATTGTCAGTGCTTTTTTCTGGGGATAAGTGTTATGTACTGCAGTTCTCACCCTGTGCCAGCAGGGCGATACTGTAAATAGCTTTCACTCAGGTCCACATATGCAAATAAGGGATTGAAAGTGACGTTCAGTGATTGGATAGTTACAGAAAATGGTTACTGTTGCGTTGTAGTGGAGCTCTATATAAGCAGGTTGGCTGAACCCTTCAGCTCAGTTCTGTTCTGGCCTGTGAATAAACAAGAGCTGTTTGAAGAATCGCTGTGTCGTCTGATACGTTCACCCACAACTTAACAGTATGCATAACCCTAAACATTTTGTGAATCTTTGTACTTTTGCGCTTTAACTGTTTAGCTGCAACCCAAATGTTTCTAAGCACCTGATTCCTGTGTTGCAGCCAAAAGCTGGTGCTTTTTGACTTTGGCATCTTTTTCCTGCTGGCAAACCCAAGCAGCTTTTCCAAACCCGGAAATGACGCTCAATTGATTTTTTTCCAAACCTGTAGAAAGCTAGGAGCCCTCTTAGATGCAGCTCCATATGATCTCCACTGCGTGACTTAATCCAATCTTTGGCACACACCCGCCAAGCCAGAGAAAACAAACTCTAGACTGCCTTCCTTTTAATTCTTTTTTTGCCCACCCTGATCTTCCTTTTGCTGGGAAAATATCTCATTCAGGCTGCTTACTGAAGAAGGCCTTGGAGGAGGAAACTGGAGGCAAGAGGGGAGAAGATCCTCTTGGGTCATAAAATATGAGGAGTAACCCCCCCCCCCCCGCCAAATCTTACTCTTGGCTGCCCTGTGGCTTTTAATTAATATAGATTGTATCTATATCCATTAGAATGGTGGATAATACTGGAAAGAATTCCATCTCAGTGGGGTTTATGGCCCCCTTCCCTCAAGTCATTTCCAGATAAGAGATTATAATTGTTGCCGGAGTTTGCCTGGATCAGTGTGGTTCAAACAGCAGTAATCCACTGTTGCAAATGTGGGGCTCTATTTATTCAGGGAACAAATTGAAAAACAGGAGGCAAGGAAACGCCTGGTCATGTTAATTGGAAAGAAGACAATCCTTCACATTATAAAGTAGAATAATTATATAGTGCAAACACAGCTGGGGTTTGAGACCCTTAATCTGATTACTAAAGTGTTAGCAAGTAGAGTTTCCTCTGAGGAGCGACACACACATCCGGGGTGTCCCTTTCCTGGCTTGCGAGAATGAGACATCAGCTGCATAAATGAAATAAATTACATTTAAATGAAGTACAGTCCCTCTGGGAGTAGGGCCGCTGCTAGCCTGTTCAAGAGAACGCGACAACCCCAAAGTGAGGAACTTGCTTCTCAAGGGTTGGAAATTAAAAGGAAATGTTGTTGTTGTTGTTGTTTAGTCCTGTCCCACTCTTCGTGACCCCTGGACCAGAGCACGCCAGGCACTCCTGTCTTCCACTGTCTCTCGTAGTTTGGTCAAACTCATGCTGGTAGCTTCAAGAACACTGTCCAACCATCTCATCCTCTGTTGTCCCCTTCTCCTTGTGCCCTCCATCTTTCCCAACATCAGGGTCTTTTCCAGAGAGTCTTCTCTTCTCATGAGGTGGCCAAAGTCTTGGAGCCTCAGCTTCAGGATCTGTCCTTCCAGTGAGCACTCAGGGCTGGTTTCCTTCAGAATGGATAGGTTTGATCTTCTTGCTGTCCATGGGACTCTCAAGAGTCTCCTCCAGCACCATAATTCAAAAGCATCAATTCTTCGGCGATCAGCCTTCTTTATGGTCCAGCTCTCACTTCCATACATCACTACTTGTTGTCTTTGTCCATGGAGTTTTCTTGGCAGGGATACTGGAGTGGCTTGCCGGTTCCTGCTCCAGGTTCCTGCTCCAGTTTGGTCAAAACTCACCACTATGACCTGTCTATCTTGGGTGGGCCTGCACGACATAGCTCATAGCTTCTCTGAGTTATTCAAGCCCCTTCGCCACGGCAAGGCAGTGATCCATGAAGGGGTACAAGGAAATAGTTGCTTCTAATGCAGACGTTTGCCGGCATTCAATTTTGCAAAGTTTTCAACAGGGATGGGGAACATGCAGCCGTCTTGTTGCTGCTGGGCTGCACACCCCATCACCCCTGACTGTTGGCCATTCTGTCCAAGGGCTGATGGGAGTTGGAGCCCATCAACATCTAGAGGGCCCCATTTCTGGTCATGGAGAACATTATGTTATTACATTATAAAAGGTAGCCAGGTCTCAGCCTGTTTGGTACCTGGATTGGAGAGTGCTTGGGAGCTGCATGTAAGCCACTCTGAGTTACGCAGGTGGCGCTGTGGTCTAAATCACTGAGCCTATTGGGCTTGCTGATCAGAAGGTTGGCGGTTCAAATCCCCGCGACGGGGTGAGCTCCTGTTGCTCTGTTCCAGCTCCTGCCAACCTAGCAGTTCGAAAGCACGCCAGTGCAAGTAGATAAATAGGTACCACTGCGGCAGGAAGGTAAATGGTGTTTCTGTGCGCTCTGGTTTCCGTCACGGTGTTCCGTTGTGCCAGAAGCGGTTTAGTCATCCTGGCCATGTGATCCGGAAAGCTGTCTGTGGACAAACAGTGGCTCCCTCAGCCTGAAAGTGAAATGAGCGCCGCAACCCCATAGTCACCATTGACTGGACTTAACCGTCCAGGGGTCCTTTACCTTTTACCTTACCCCAAAGAAGAGGAGGATATAAGAGTTATAATTCATTAATTTGTAAAACACTACTCTTTGTTCAGTGTGCCATACACTCCAACATTTCTCCAATGAAAATAGGGACTTCCTATTCCATCGCTGCTGCTGCTGCTGCTGCTGTTAGTTTTTATATGTACTGTAAGCTGCCCAGAGTGGCTGGGGAAACCTAGCCAGATGGGCAGGATATTATTTGTGTTTGTTTGTTTGTTTGTTTGTTTGTTTATTCATTTATTCATGCTCCACTTGTCTGACTGAGTTGCCCCAGCCACTCTAGGTGGCTTCCAATATATATAAAAACATAATAAAATGTTAAACATAAAAAAGCCTTCCCTATACAGGATTGGATGCGGGTGGCGCTGTGGGTTAAACCACAGAGCCTAGGACTTGCCGATCAGAAGGTCAGCGGTTCGAATCCCCATGACGGGGTGAGCTCCCGTTGCTCAGTCCCTGCTCCTGCCAACCTAGCAGTTCGAAAGCACGTCAAGTGCAAGTAGATAAATAGGTACCGCTCCGGCGGGAAGGTGAACGACGTTTCCGTGCGCTGCTCTGGTTCGCCAGAAGGGCTTAGTCATGCTGGCCACATGACCCGGCTCCCTCGGCCAATAAAGCGAGATGAGCACCGCAACCCCAGAGTCGGTCACGACTGGATCTAATGGTCAGGGGTCCCTTTACCTTTATACAGGATTGCCTTCAGACAGCCTGGGGGTTTGCATAACTTCATATCCTCCAACATTTCTCCGATGAAAATACGAACGTCCTAAGGAAAAGCAGGACATTCGGAGATCAAATCTGTAAATTTGGAACAGTCCCTGGGAAAATGGGACATTTTAAGTGTCTGGCTTGCACTCCCACTTAACAATTACATGAAATGTGTGGGATATGGAACAGGGGGTATGTTTCAGAAGTAGTAAGAATTAAAAACCATAAGAAGGGAAAATGAACATATGTCTCATTGGGTTGTGAGCTGATCCTTCTCTCCCAACCAAGGTCCGCACTCATTCTTCTAAGAAAGCTTAGCTTTGGCTAAAGTTATTGTTTCACCAATCCTCTCCTGCCCCGCCCCCCTTCTCTCTTCCATAGCTGAGGTCTCTCTGGTTTCAAAGTCTTTCTGTAATTAGAAGGAACAGCTTAAATCCTGACTTCAAACATAAAGCCACCAATCTGCTATGTAAACAGAGAGCTTGAATGAGCTCCCAGGGGGATCTTTAAAATATGTTATCCTGACCCATGGCGGGAGAGGGGGGGTGGGGAGAGAGAGAGAGCACAAATGTGGAGTAAATAAAGTCCTTTCATTGATGTAGAGCTAGCAAGGAATCAGGCAGATGAGGAGGCCGGCCAGGCGAGAAGCTGCCCTCCTGCCATATTGCAAGGGTCTCCAGCGCTGTAACAAACAGCTGAAATCGGTCCTGTGTAAAAGCTCAAATGTACAGTGGTACCTCGGGTTAAGTATTTAATTCGTTCTGGAGGTCGGTACTTAACCTGAAACTGTTCTTAACCTGAAGCACCACTTTAGCTAATGGGGCCTCCCACTGCTGCCGCGCCGCCGGAGCATGATTTCTGTTTTCATCCTGAAGCAAAGTTCTTAACAAGAGGTACTATTTCTGGGTTAGCGGAGTCTGTAACCTGAAGTGTATGTAACCCGAGGTACCACTGTATCTGCACCCCAGAAGCATAACTGGAGGAAAGGGTGGGTGGGAAACAGGGTAATTTCACACCCTCCAAGTGTCCCTCTTTTCCAGGGACGGTCCCAGATTTACAGAAAGCATCCTGGATTCTGATTTGATCCTGGAATGTCCCCATTTTTCTTAAAGGTAAAGGGACCCCTGACCATTTGGTCCAGTCGTGGCCGACTCTGGGGTTGCGGCGCTCATCTCGCTTTATTGGCTGAGGGAGCCGGCGTACAGCTTCCAGGTCATGTGGCCAGCATGAGGAAGCCGCTTCTGGTGAACGAGAGCAGCGCATGGAAACACCGTTTACCTTCCCGCCGGAGTGGTACCTATTTATCTACTTGCACTTTGACATGCTTTCATACTGCTAGGTTGGCAGGAGCAGGGACCGAGCAATGGGAGCTCACCCCGTCACGGGGATTCGAACTGCTGACCTTCTGATCGCCAAGTCCTAGGCTCTGTGGTTTAACCCACAGCGCCACCCGCGTCCCATAGCGCCACCCACATCCCGTTTTTCTTAGGATGTCCCTATTTTCACTGGATAATTGTTGGAGGGTATTGAGTTATGCAACCCCCGAGCCAAGGAGATAAGTAACTATACAACATTTAGAAGATGTCTGAAGGCAGACCTGTATAATGTTTTATTTTTGTTATGTACTAAGCTTGGAACCTAGAACAATTGGCAGGTAGGATCCTAGAATGCAACAACCTGATTGGCCTGCAGGAGCAGCCCAATCAGACTCCAGGAGGGAAGCAAAAGCAGCCAATCAGATGGGACTCATTGTGTAAATAATGTATATAAAAGCCTGAGGTTTGGGGGGGGGGGGATTCATTCACCGTTTTACGAGCTGCAATAAAGAGCATGAAATCACTGCATGATTCCGAGTATATTTCAATTATGTTTTTGTATATGCTGGAAGCTGCCCAGAATGGCAGGGGCAACCCAGTCAGATGTGGTGGCAAGGTATAAATAATAAAATTGTTATTATTATTATGCAATAGGGTGTCCCTATTTTAACTGGAGAAATGTTGGAGGGTATGTAATTTGTCCCAAAGTATATTCTGGTAGAGGTCCACAAGAGGCTTCAGAACTGTCGGCTATGTTTAGAGTGGTAAAAAATACTGTTAAAAGGTGGGGTTTCGTTCCTTAGAGACGTTCTTTCAAAAATGGCGGGTGAAAAGCCAGAGAAAAACGTAACAGTGTGTTGGATGAGGCCAATGTCTATTCTAGCATCCTGCTCTCACTTTGGAGGACCAGATGCGTGTGGGAAGCCTGTGGTTCTGAGCAACTGGTATTCAGAAGAACTTCTGGTCAGCCACTGTGAGGACCACTGGTATGGAGAACACCTTATTTTTCCTCTTCTTTGGAGATCACTTGTAGCTGAATAAGATGGTCTTCCATGAACACAGTCTTAAGAATGAGTCCGTAAGTGACTGTGGAGGCCAATTCTGGATCCGCACGTCCTTCCACACTGGGGACATAGGTTTCCGGGCAGGAGTTGATAACGTTGAGGGGTTGCCAAGCATGCCTTCCTTTTGTCCTGAGTTTGAGTGCCTTCAAAGTCAATGATACCTTTGGTAAAGGCTGTTCTCCAACTGGAGCGCTCAGTTGTCAGTGTTTATACTACGTGTTTTTAGATTTGCCTTGAGACAGTCTTTAAACCTCTTTTGTTTACCACCAGCATTACGCTTTCCATTTTTAAGTTCGGAATAGAGTAGTTGCTTTGGAAGACTGTAATCAGGCATCTGAACAACATGGACAGCCCAACGAAGTCAGCAACCAGGTCCCGCCAAGCCATGGGTGTTGAAGCACCCTCCAGAAATGCATAGCTGAGGGAGACTAACTCCTCCAGTTAGCACAGACTATTGGCTTATGCCATGGGTAGGCAAACTAAGGCCCGGGAGCCGGAGCCGGCCCAATCGCCTTCTAAATCCGGCCTGCAAACGGTCCGGAAATCAGCGTGTTTTTACATGAGTACTGTTATATACTGAGGTTCTCACCCTAGCCCAGCAGGGGGATACCGTAGATAGTTTTCACTCAGGTCCACTTATGCAAATAAGGGATTGAAAGTGACGTTCAGTGATTGGATAGTTACAGAAAGTGGTTACTATTTCAGAGTTCAGGAGTAGGTAATATTTTTTTTTTCTGTCGAAAAGAGTTGGTGATGAGCAGGGTCAGAGACAAAAGTGTTTGGGATTGACTAATCTGGAATAAAGACTGCCTTGCATCGGTTTCCATCATGGATACTGTTATGTACTGAAGCTCTCATCCTGGGCCAGCAGGGGGATACTGTAGATAGTTTTCACTCAGGTCCACATATGCAAATAAGCGATTGAAAGTGACGTTCAGTGATTGAATAGTTACAGAAAGTGGTTACAGTTGCGTTGTAGTGGAGCTCTATATAAGCAGGCTGGCTGAACCCTTCAGTTCAGTTCTGTTCTGGCCTGTGAATAAACAAGAGCTGTTAGAAGAATCGCTGTGTCGTCTGATATGTTCACCCACAACTTAACAAGTAGAATGTGTCCTTTTCTTTAAAATGCATCTCTGGGCTATTTGTGGGGGCTGCCTGGTGTTTTTACATGAGCAGAATGTGTGCTTTTATTTAAAATTCATCTCTGGGTGATTTGTGGGGCGTAGGAATTCGTTCATTATTTTTTCCAAAATATAGTCCTGCCCCCCACAAGGGAGAATTATTTTGCTGTGGCTATTGTAAAGCAGAGGGATGTGGGTGGCACTGTGGGTTAAACCACAGAGCCTAGGACTTCCTGATCAGAAGGTCGGTGGTTCGAATCCCCGCGACGGGGTGAGCTCCCATTGCTCAGTCCCTGCTCCTTCCAACCTAGCAGTTTGAAAGCACGTCAAGGTGCAAGTAGATAAATAGGTACTGCTCTGGCGGGAAGGTAAACAGCATTTCTGTAAGCTGCTCTGGTTCGCCAGAAGCGGCTTAGTCATGCTGGCCACATGATCCAGAAGCTGTACGCCGGCTCCCTCGGCCAGTAAAGCGAGATGAGCGCCGCAACCCCAGAGTCGGTCACGACTGGACCTAATCGTCAGGGGTCCCTTTACCTTTACCTTTATTGTAAAGCAATTGGGAGCCAGGAATCCGTGCTGATCTCCTGCAAATTACCAGGAGATGTGCTACTAGATCTTACATTTTTGCATCTATCCCAAATTCAACATGTGTGCCTTGGGTGGCTTTTTGTTAATTTTGTTTTCCTTCTCGTGTGTGTGTGTGACTGCGTGTGCGTTTGTGTGATTCTTTCCCCAAATGTTTTTGGTACATTTTGTGAGCAGAAGCAAATTAAGCGAAGTCTTTCTCTCTCCCTCTCCCCCTCCTTTGCCTTCCTCCTACTCACCCCAAACCTCAACATGATGAAAAACTGCTGAGAAACAACTCCCACAATTAATGATGAGGTCATACTTAGTTCAGCACCATTGGCTGCTTAATTGGCTGGCTCTATTACAGTTCCCCTTATCTGCTTGCCAACACAGCTTCTGACAAGCCTCATTCTGGGTAATTAATCCTGTCCCAGACTTCAGATTCCTGAAGCTGGGGCTGGTTTAAGGGCATGTTGCTCTGTGTAGCACATTTTCTCTGAAGTTGGGAGGTGAAGGTCTTCCTCAGCCACAACTCCTTGAAGAATCCCAACGTGGATCCAGATGGCAGAGCTGATGTCTGTGTGTATGTATACAGGGGCACACACATTATTTCACACCCAAAAATCGGGCTGTAACCTCAAGGAAAAGGCACCCGGAACCCCAGCATTCAGCTTCACTCCCCCCAAGCTTAGTAGGGGGGTCAAGCAACACTGCAAAATGTCAACAACAGAGATGGGGAGGGGAGTAGCCCCAGATATTACGCCAATACACATTGTTTAATGAAGAGGAGCCAAATGAGACTTAATGATCCCTTGGGTAGAACATGGAAATAATGAGCTGGAAACAAAATTGCTCAGCAGAGACAGCACGTCGTCGACACAGGAGACAGGAAAAGGAGTGGGTTCGGGGAAGCCTTTTGGCTTCGGGGCTGGGAATGCAACTCTTGGCTTGTGTAGAGATCTTGAAAATATAGCGCAGGTGACGTGGGTCACCTTGGCAGGTGATCTTCATTGAGGATCTGGACCATAGCTGTCAACTTACAGATTTGAAAATAAGGGACCAGCAGCCTCGAAAATAAGGGATCAGCAGCCAAAATAAGGGATTTTCCAGGCACAGGGATGTTCAACTTCTGAGCCCCTCTGAGCCAAAGGCAGAAAGCCCAGCCAGCAGCCAAATGAAGCCTCAAGCGGTGGTTCCCACAGCGCAGCAACCCGGCAAAGGGGATGCAGCAAGGAAAACCACCATCACCTCTCCGCTGGGAAGCGCTGAGCAACGGCGAGTCCCCAGGCAACGTGGCCGATTTGATTGGCACAAGGCATTGAAGCTCCACCCCCCAGTCGTTCTTAGACTCCTTATTGGGTGAGCAACACAGCCAAGCAACACAGTTGGAGCCTCCCTCCTCCCTGGCCGGCAGGGAGGGAGGGAGAGGAGCTGCTTCCTTTGAAACCCGGGAAATTTAAGGGACATTATCAATAAGGGACAGCAGCGGGACACAGCGCTGGGATAAGGGACTTTCCCGCCAAATAAGGGACGGTTGACAGCTATGATCTGGACAGGACACCGGGCACCCCTTTCTGTTTTGCTGGATCTCTTGAGGACTGACCAGTGCTATTTTTCTAGAAAAAGAGATGTCGGAACGTACCATGAATGCCTTCCTTATTCTCTTACAATGGCAATAAGGTAAAAGGTAAAGGACCCCTGGGCAATTAAGTCCAGTCATCTCGCTTTCAGGCTGAGGGAGCCGGCGTTTGTCCACAGACAGCTTTCCAGGTTATGTGGCCAGCAAGGCTAAACCGCTTCTGGCACAACGGAACACCATGGCGGAAACCAGTGCGCAAGGAAACACCGTTTACATTCCTGTCGCAGCAGTACCTCTTTATCTACTTGCACTGGTGTGCTTTCAAACTGCTAGGTTGGCAGGTACTGGGACAGAGCAACGGGAGCTCACCCTGTCACAGGGATTCGAACCGCCGACCTTCTGATTGGCAAGCCCAAGGGGCTGAGTGGTTTAGACCACAACGCCACCCACGTCCCTGTAATGGCAATAGCACCGACCTGAGAGGTGCCAGAACTGTGGCTGGAAAAAAGCCCTGCTATTTTTTTAAAACATATTTTTTATTAAGTTTTCCATTTTTAAAAATATTACATCACAACAAATATCACAATTCATAATTTCATAATTGTCCCATTCCCACCGGACATCCTGAATGGGTAGGTTTGATCTTCTTGCAGTCCATGGGACTCTCCAGCACCATAATTCAAAAGCATCAATTCTTCTACACAACCCTAAATCCGGCATTGATGCACCTAACATAATAAAACAATATGAACTACTGGAGTCAATGTGCATCATTTCATGATGTGCTTTTAATTTCATTCATCCTCATGGTGGTGGTGATGCTGATGATAATTATTATTACTCTGCGCGGTTTCCAACAAAATAGTAAAAATATAATAAAACACCAAACATTAAAAACCTCCCCAAACAGGGCTGCCTTCAGATGTCTTCTAAAAGTACGATAGCTGTTTATTTATTTGACATCTGATGGGAGGGCATTCCACATGGCGGGCGCCACTACCGAGAAGGCCCTGTAACCTCACTTCTCACAGTGAGGGAACTGCCAGAAGGCCCTCAGAGCTGGACCTCAGTGTCTGGGCAGAACAATGGGGGTGGAGATGCTCCTTCAGGTATACTGGGCCAAGGGCGTTTAGAGCTTTAAAGGTCAGCACCAACACTTTGAATTGTGCCCAGAAATGTAATGGGAGCCAATGTAGGTCTTTCATGACTGGTGTTATATGGTCTTGGCAGCCACTCCCTGTCACCAGTCTAGCTGCCACATTCTGGATTAGTTGCAGTTTCCAGGTCACCTTCAAAGGTAGTCCCACATAGAGCACATTGCAGTAGTCCAAGCGGGAGAAAACAGAGCATGCACCACTCTGGCAAGACAGTCTGCGGGCAGGTAGGGTCTCAGCCTGCGTACCAGATGGAGCTGGTAGATAGTTGCCCTGGACACAGAATTGACTTGCGCCTCCATGGACAGCTGTGAGTCCAAAATGACTCCCAGGCTGATGTGCTTTGAATTTCATTTGAGAGAACTCTATTAGCTTATGAACCAGCTGCAATCCTAAATGTAGTTCATGAGGGAGTGAAATCCCTCCAGCACAATGGAGCTTCTCTTTTGGAGCAAACATGCATTTGCTTTCACTGCAGGTAGGTAAAGGTAAAGGTACCCCTGACCATTAGGTCCAGTCGTGACCGACTCTGGGGTTGCGGCGCTCATCTCGCTTTATTGGCCGAGGGAGCCGGCGTACAGCTTCTGGGTCATGTGGCCAGCATGACTAAGCCACTTCTGGCGAACCAGAGCAGTGCATGGAAACGGCGTTTACCTTCCCGCCGGAGTGGTACCTATTTATCTACCTGCACTCTGACATGCTTTCGAACTGCTAGGTTGGCAGGAACAGGGACTGAGCAATGGGAGCTCACCCCGTCATGGGGATTCGAACCACCGACCTTCTGGCTCTGTGGTTTAACCCACAGCGCCACCCGCACTGCAGGTAAAGAGCATTATTTAAAGGTTGGATATGATGAACTCAGATGAAGAAAAGGAGGAGAAGCACTTGTTTTTTAACTAAGCAGCCAAAGTTCTTCACTGCCTTCTGGTTCTGAAACCAAACAGGATGGTGTCAGGCCAACTCTTTCTCCCCATCCACCCAAAGTGGAAAGAAATGCTGTATTGAAATTAAAAGTGACCATTTGATGTTTGATTCAGAGGAGGCTGTTCTTCATTTAGGGGGCATTAGTCGTAGTAACAGAAGCCTTAATATTTCAACAACAGTCCTGATTAAGAACATAAGGAGCAAAGTGGCAGCTAATCTCCATCTAAAAAGAACTATAACTAGTCCATCCTTTCCCCCCCCCCAACCCACCCTACTATGCTGTCGCATTTAAATACCATGAATATTCACTGCTTGGCACCCAGCTGGCAGCTGAGCTGTTTTGATACAAAAAAGCCCCTTCAAACTCAAAAGAGTTTT
The DNA here is from genome assembly GCF_964234715.1 of Podarcis melisellensis. NCBI lineage: Eukaryota > Metazoa > Chordata > Lepidosauria > Squamata > Lacertidae > Podarcis > Podarcis melisellensis. The sequence continues at coordinate 124,896,034 of NC_138528.1, read as the reverse complement.
TAATCAGCTGCAAGAGAAAGAAGAAGAAAGTAAAAGAAAGGAATAGGAACAGAGAGAGGGGGTGGAAACACCCCTGAATCAATGAGTTCAACAGAAAAGATAGGCAGAATCCAGTTAACCCCTTCGAGACCCTCTTGGTTATTCCTGGCGACAAGCTGCCCTCTCTCTAAACCGGGCAGGGCATGCAAAGGGTGTTTCCTGCCATATTTTTTTACATCCGTACACCAGCTCCCTGCTGCGCCGCCAGTGCTCAAGGTCACTTGTGCAGAACTTCCTTTTCTGCGGCTGTCTGAACCATCAGGAGCTCACTGTCATTGCGCAAAAGGCCAGACAGGTGGCGGTTGCCTTCTGGGATCCAAAACCTGTCAGATTCTACATGGAAGCTGATCTCTGGCACCAAATCCGCAGCCTCAGGGGTTTCGCTTTCTGTAAAACAGCCACCACAAAGCGTCCCGCCTCTTCACGTGTTTGAAACCATGTCACTTCACATTGCGATGGAGCGCAGAGGCAGCTGTGCTTATCCTGAGACAGGGCGGAAGTTGAGCTGTCTGTGAATGGCCTCCAATCCAACAAAAGCTTAAATGTGCCCAGGGTGTCTGCAATAGCCCCTCAAAAATCTACGGCATGTGAGAGACTCTTCACTCTTCCTGCTCAGTTCCTGTTTGCTTTGGTTCTTCCTATCCCTCCAACATTTCTCTGATGAAAATACGGATGTCCCATTCCATAATGATAATTTTGCTATTTATACCCCACACATCTTACTGGGTTGCCCCAGTATATGTGAGGCAGCTTCCAACATATATAAAAACATAATAAAACATTAAACAATTTTTTAAAAAACTTTCCCTATACAGGATTGCCTTCAGACGACTCAGGGATGGGATAACACCATACTTATCTCCTTGGCTTGGAGGTTGCATAACTCCATGTCCTCCAACATTTATCCAATGAAAATAGGGACAGAAGGGGAAGAAATGGAGGCAGTGAGAGATTTTACTTTCTTGGGTTCCATGATCACTGAAGATGGTGACAGCAGTCATGAAATTAAAAGACACCTGCTTCTTGGGAGAAAAGCAATGACAAACCTAGACAGAATCTTAAAAAGCAGAGACATCACCTTGCCAACAAAGGCCCATATAGTTAAAGCTATGGTTTTCCCGGTAGTGATGTATGGAAGTGAGAGCTGGACCATAAAGAAGGTTGATTGCTGAAGAATTGGTGCTTTTGAATTATGGTGCTGGAGGAGACGCTTGAGAGTCCCAAGAACTGCAAGAAGATCAAACCTCTCCATTCTGAAGGAAATCAGCCCTGAGCGCTCACTGGAAAGACAGATCCTGAAGCTGAGGCTCCAATACTTTGGCCACCTCATGAGAAGAGAAGACTCCCTGGAAAAGAGCCTGATGTTGGGAAAGATGGAGGGCACAAGGAGAAGGGGACGACAGAGGACGAGATGTTTGGGCAGTGTTCTTGAAGCTACCAGCATGAGTTTGACCAAAGTGCGGGAGGCAGTGGAAGACAGGGGTGCCTGGCGTGCTCTGGTCCATGGGGTCACGAAGAGTCAGACACAACTAAACAACTAAACAACAACAAGGAAAAGTGGGATATTCTGGGATCAAATAAAAAACTGGGATGGCTTCTCTAAATCCCTGGAAAAGAGGGACACTTGGAGGGTCTGTCCTAGATCGGATACCCTCTCTGCCAAACATTTCATTGGAATCCAAGTTTGAACCCCCACTCTATTCTTAACACCAGAGAGCTTCTCTCAATGAGAGAATATCTCCACACAAACACACACATAAACACACACACTGATGCTGGGGGATGTCCAAACCTGTTGCTTTTTCTGCTCGTTCAGTTGTGGCAGCCATTTCTTGCCATATCACAGACCGCCTGGCCATTATTTTGTATTGTCCTATACCAGCACAGCGGCCATTTTGCCTTGTGCCACACCCAGTGGTGGCCATTTTGTGACTGGAGCCCACAGCACTGCCTCAAAACTCCAAATGTGCTCTTAGCCAAAAAAAACAACAACAACCCCTGTCATGATCTGCGCTCCTAGAGAAACCCTCATACACCAGTCAACTGTAATTTATTTTAATGGCAACACAGGGATCGTGGTTGGAGTGTTTCACTTGGAGTAAAAACCATGTTCTGGTTCCTACCAAAGGAGCCATGAAGCTCACTAGGTGTCCTTGGACAAAATTCTTCTTAGCCTAATACACCTCACATCATTGTTGTGAGTAGCTCAACGGCAGAGGACCAAGCTTGGCCCAAGAAGATTATTCCCCATCTTATCCCATCCAATATATAGAACTGGATGGGGAACTTTTAGATGACATCTGAAGGCAGCCCTGCTACCTTGTATCAGGAAGTTTTTGATGTTCTGTGTTTGATTATGTTTTATGTGTGTTGGAAGCGACTCAGAGTGGCTGGGGCAATGCAGCCAAATGGGTGGGTACAGCCTTTACCAAAGGTGTTGTGGACTTTGAAGACATTCAAACTCAGGACAAAAGAGAAAACCGCCCAAAGAGGAAGGCATATTTCGCAAGCCTTCATTATGATCAGCTCCCGCCCAGAAACCAATGTCCCCACTGTGGAAGGACATGTGGATTCAGAAGTGGCCTCCACAGTCACTTACAGACTCACTGTTAAAACCGTGTTCATGGAAGACAATCTTACTTGGCTACGAGTGTTGGCCAAAGAAGAAGATGAAATTATTATTATTATTATTAGCCAGAATTAAGACTCTGTGAGTCGCATTACATGGCCAAGGAGAATTCTGTTCTCCCGGTTGATACGCCATAAAACAGAAACTGAGCCAGAGGAATAAATTATTGTTACAGGGCCAGCAGGAAATATCAACCCTATTTATATCCCTAGTAAAATTAAACTACTAGGTGTTCAGATCCCTGGCTTTGACATCAGTGTATCGGGTTATATCATTCAAACCCTGCATGCCTCACTTTCACTGTGGCAGCAATTAAATTATGGTCTAGTTCAGAGAGGCCTGACCCCTCAGTGACATTTATTTTCGGAGCACTTTTGTTCAGCTATCTAAGTTCAGGCTGGTGAGTCATCTTGAAAGTCAAGGCTGAATGGATGTATAGCAAAGCATGTCATAGGCATGTAAAGGTAAAGGGACCCCTGACCATTAGGTCCAGTCATGGCCGCCTCTGGGGTTGTGGCGCTCATCTTGCTTTATTGGCCGAGGGAGCCGGCATACAGCTTCTGGGTCATGTGGCCAGCATGACTAAGCCTCTTCTGGCAAACCAGAGCAGTGCACAGAAATGTCGTTTACCTTCCCGCCGGAGCGGTACCTATTTATCTACTTGCACTTTGATGTGCTTTCGAACTGCTAGGTTGGCAGGAGAAGGACTGAGGAACGGGAACTCACCCCGTAGCGGGGATTTGAACCGCCGACCTTCTGATTGGCAAGCCCAAGGCTCTGTGGTTTAAGCCACAGCACCACCCATGTCCCTAGCGTCATTGGCAAGCATAACGGCAAGAGAAAGATGGGAAGCACATTCAAGGGGAAAATGTGCATTTATTTTGGTTACGCACTTAAGCCAAGTTACAATAAGGGATGAGGTTGGGTGGGTGTGCCAAAGGCTTCTCGGAAGTATTTTAACCACAGTGACTGATTTCCTGTTTTCGCCTGATGATGTGAGCTTGAGTCCACAAATGCCATACTAAATTTGTTAGGCTGAAAGGTGTAAACAAGGCTTCCTGTTGTGTGTTGCTGCAAGAGGCGATGGGGACGACGACGGCAAGAGCAACCGGCTTGGCTACCCCCTTCCCCCAGCTTGTTTGTTTTTCATATAAAACCTCCCCTTCCTTGGCGCTGCGGTACCCACAAAAATAGTGCCACACACTTTTCAAATTCCATTTTTTGCAGGTGGGATTGCATGTGATACGTTCAGCGTCGCATCTCTTAGAGAAAACTATTTGAGTCGAATTGGAAAAAATAGTCAACAACACAGGATTGCTTCGACAGAAGATCTGCTTATAATCTCGAAGATCATATAATAATAATAATAATAATAATAGTAATAATAAATACATACATACATACACACACACACACATACATACACACATACATACCCCGCCCTTCTGGCTGGATTTTCCCAGCCACTTTGGGTGGCTTCCAGCAAAATATTAAAATACAGTAGTCCATCAAACATTAAAAGCTTCCCTAAACAGGGACGCGGGTGGCGCTGTGGGTTAAACCACAGAGCCTAGAACTTGCCGATCAGAAGGTCGGCGGGTGAGCGCCCGTTGCTTGGTCCCTGCTCCTGCCAACCTAGCAGTTCAAAAGCACGTCAAAGTGCAAGTAGATAAATAGGTACCACTCCGGCGGGAAGGTAAACGGTGTTTCCGTGCACTGCTCTGCTTCGCCAGAAGCGACTTAGTCATGCTGGCCACATGACTCGGAAGCTGTACGCCGGCTCCCTCGGCCAATAAAGTGAGATGAGTGCCGCAACCCCAGAGTCGGCCATGACTGGACCTAATGACAGGGAAATATACGCATTTCTCATATCATCTGAATCTAAAACTTTGAGAGTACCTGGGACTTTCCCAGGGATATTCCTTGCTATGTTTTAGGGTTATTCGTCCTAATTGTTTGGTAACCTTTTGTAAACTTTGGCAAGGTTGCACTAATGGCTATATTGACAAAAAACAACATGGTAAATTCTGAAAAGGGTAATTTCATGGCCTGGGATTTGCTGGGATATATGGTCATGCAATTTCAATTAGTAATTATTGAAAATTGTATATTTGTTCAGGTTGGTTGTTTTTAAAGGTTTGAAGGGAATTAACTTGACGTCGTCCTTTGAAGTTTCAGACTCAAAGCCTCTTGGTGAGTTCTAGTTTATCTGTTTTCTTTTATGCATGGTTACCTTTTACTCCAGAAGGCCTGACCTGTTCGCTGTTTTATATATGTTTTATTATTTTTAACAGAATTTTGGATTATCAACACCACTGTCTTTTTTTTCTTTTTTTTGAATGCTTTTGTATCCTTCAGTGAAATATGCACTATTTCAGAGTTCAGGAGTAGGTAATCTCTTTTTTTCTGTCGAAAAGAGTTGGCGATGAGCAGAGTCAGAGACAAAAGTGTTTGGGATTGACTAATCTGGAATAAAGACTGCCTTGCATCGGTTTCTATCATGGATGCTGTTATGTACTCACCCTGGGCCAGCAGGGGGGTGTTCAGTGATTGGATAGCTACAGAAAGTTGTTACTGTTGCGTTGTAGTTGAGCTCTATATAAGCAGGCTGGCTGAACCCTTCAGTTCAGTTCTGTTCTGGCCTGTGAATAAACAAGAGCTGTTTGTATATATTCAACCCAATGCTCTGATGGTGGTGGTGGGATTGTTGATTATTTTGAACCTATACATACCATTTGCTTGATATTTGGAAGCGAAACCCACTTTCTGCACAGCTGGGGTTTCCATTTCCTTCTGTTGATTGGGAATAAATGATCTCTGCTGGTGGTCGTTTAGGTTCGCAGAGCTAATATTCTCTCACAAATGTTTTGTAGCTATTGCAGGGATTCTGGGCAACCCCACTGCACTGCCCGCAAGCTCCTTGAGGAGACGAATCAGTTTTGGCAAAAAGGGCCTGTTGTCCTTTTTGAATTCTCAATACACACACGACACGTAACCCAGTCAATATTGTGCTTGACCATATAACCCTACTTTGTAACAGCTGCTGCTTACCACAGCTACTACTATGCCATAAGATCCACTGTTTTTATATCACATATGGTATGTATTGTTTGATATTATTTTTGTTGTAAAATGTGTGAGATCATGATATTGTATTTATTTGCATTACAGGGGTACCTCGGGTTAAGAACTTAATTCGTCCTGGATGTCCATTCTTAACCTGAAACTGTTCTTAACCTGAAGCACCACTTTAGCTAATGGGGCCTCCTGCTGCTGCTGCACGATTTCTGTTCTCATCCTGAAGCAAAGTTCTTAACCCGAGGTACTATTTCTGGGCTAGCGGAGTCTGTAACCTGAAGCGTCTGTAACCTGAAGTGTCTGTAACCCGAGGTACCACTGTACTTAGTGCTTTAAAGTACTGATGAAGCCCAGGACGGTGAAACAAGGCCAATATTCTGGAAATCCTTGTCTAGACTCTGTGAAAGGATTTTGTAGAACTGTAACAACCTTTCATGTGGATTGTTTATTCCACAGACAGGTGGAATAGACACCATTACACAGATGGACCTTATGCATGAACTGATTAGAGAATGATCTGATCCACTGGGTCTTCTGCTTTGTTCATTTGTTGAACTTTATGAGTTACAGTGGTACCTCTGGTTAAGTACTTAATTCGTTCTGGAGGTCCGTACTTAACCTGAAACTGTTCTTAACCTGTAGCACCACTTTAGCTAATGGGGCCTTCTGCTGCCGCCACGCCGCTGGAGCACAATTTCTGTTCTCATCCTGAAGCAAAGTTCTTAACCCGAGGTAATGTTTCTGGGCTAGCGGAGTCTGTAACCTGAAGCGTATGTAACCTGAAGCGTATGTAACCCAAGGTACCACTGTATTTCTGTTGAAATTTACACTTGGATACAATGAATAGTATACCTTATTTATCTAAGAACACAGCCGATTGTGTGTTTATTGAGGATGCTTTACGTGACCATAGGTTTGTTTGATGTTGTTTTGTCCTTTTTGAATTAGCAAGCATGTGTACAGTCCATGCAGGGCAAATAGCACAGCACTTCCTGGGTTTTCTGAGGCATGTGTATTGCAGTCGGTCGAAATGCAGAACCATTGTGTTGCCATTGTGTGCGGAAGAAGCACATCCACCGACAGAGGCACCTCGCTTTGTCTTGGCCCGTGGGGCTTCCAGTCTATTGCTATCTACTGAGGGGGATTCAATGGCATACCTGCAAATTTAGACTGCGCAGCTCAAGTGGATTGGGTGCTTGCGTGCGACAAACCTGCTCCTGTCTCCCCCACTCTGCCTTCAGACTTCTTGCGATAAGTAAAATTGAGGGGGGAATGCACGTGATAGTGAGGGGAAACAAGGGCTTGATGCAATATTGTATCCTAGACAGCATCTTAAAAAGCAGAAACATCACCTTGCCAACAAACGTCCGCATAGTCAAAGCTATGGTTTTCCCAGTAGTGATGTATGAAAGTGAGAGCTGGACCCTAAAGAAGGCTGATCACCGAAGAATTGATGCTTTTGAATTATGGTGCTGGAGGAGACTCTTGAGAGTCCCGTGGACTGCAAGGAGATCAAACGTATCCATTCCTAAGGAAATCAGCCCTGAGTGCTCACTGGAAGGACAGATCCTGAAACTGAGGCTCCAATACTTTGGCCACCTCATGAGAAGAGAAGACTCCCTGGAAAAGACCCTGCTATTGGGAAAGAGTGAGGGCACAAGGAGAAGGGGACGACAGAGGACGAGATGGTTGGATAGTGTTCTCAAAGCTACCAGCATGAGTTTGACTAAACTGCGGTAGGCAGTGGAAGACAAGAGTGCCTGGTGTGCTCTGGTCCATGGGATCACGAAGTGTTGGAGACTACTAAACGACTAAACAACAACAACAACACAATATTGTATAGCCTCTTTGGAAACATTGTATAGTCATACCTCAGGTTGAAGTAGCTTTGGGCTGAATATTTTTGGGTTGTGCTCCGTGGTGACCCAGAAGTAGCAGAGCGTGTTACTTCCGGGTTTCGCCGCATGTGCAGACACTCAAAATGACGTCACACACATGCGCGGAAGCAGCAAAACGCAACCAGCGCACGCGCAGACACGCAGTGGCGTGTTACGTTCGCTTCAGGATGCGAACAAGGCTCCGGAACGGATCCCGTTCGCATCCAGAGGTACCACTGTATAAGCTCTATGCAAACCAATTGGAATGAATGCTAAAAATAAAAAGGTCGTCTGAACGTGAACCAGATGTGACCCAAGATGAACTTGTGATTCCCACAGATCCCTACACCAAAGTGGCTCTGATCCAGCCTCCCTCAAGGAAAGAAGTAGGATTTATCCATTTGAGAGCGCTGTGCCTTCTGGAACAGACCAAAGCAAAACAAAGAGCATCTCTGAGCCTCTCTCCTGCTTTTTGTGTCATGGGCAAAGGTTCTCCATGCGCCACAGAGTATGGAAAATAAATCAAATGCGTGCTCTAGCCAAAGTAGGTTTTATATTCTTCACATGACCATTGAAGTGTGAATTGACTGAAGCTTCACAAGGGAAGAAGGGTTGTGAGAATCAGGTTGCAAACATGCACGCCCTTTTTGTTGTTGTTTAGTCGTTTAGTCATGTCCAGCTCTTCGTGACCCCATGGACCAGAGCATGCCAGGCACTTCTATCTTCCACTGCCTCCCGCAGTTTGGTCAAACTCATGCTGGTAGCTTCAATAACACCGTCCAACCATCTCGTCCTCTGTCGTCCCCTTCTCCTTGTGCCCCCCATCTTTCCCAACATCAGGGTCTTTTCCAGGGAGTCTTCTCTTCTCATGACACGGCCAAAGTATTGGAGCCTCAGCTTCAGGATCTGTCCTTCCAGTGAGCACTCAGTGCTGATTTCATTCAGAATGGATACGTTTGATCTTCTTGCAGTCCATGGGACTCTCAAGAGTCTCCTCCAGCACCATAATTCAAAAGCATCCATTCTTTGGCGATCAGCCTTCTTTATGGTCCAGCTCTCACTTCCATACATCACTACTGGGAAAACCATAGCTTTTACTATACGGACCTTTGCTGGCAAGGTGATGTCTCTGCTTTTTAAGATGCTGTCTAGGTGTGTCATTGCTTTTCTCCCAAGAAGCAGGCATCTTTTAATTTTGTGGCTGCCGTCACCATCTGCAGTGATCATGGAGCCCAAGAAAGTAAAATCTCTCACTGCCTCCATTTTTTCCCCTTCTATTTGCCAGGAGGTGATGGGACCAGTGGCCATGATTTTAGGGGGTTTTTTATGTTGAGCTTCAAACCATATTTTGCGCTCTCCTCTTTCACCCTCAGTAGCCACAAATGTAATGTGAAGACAGGTCTGGCTGCTCCTGTCACTGATGTTCTAACCTCAGGATGACTCATTCTCAGTTTGGGAAAGATGTGGCTTTGCTTCTGGTTTTGGTGAAGATGGCTATGGTACTGATTAAACAAGGCTGGATTTAACTGCCCAGCTGGGCCTTCTCACAGGAGAGGCAAAAAGGAAAAAAACAATAATCCCATTTCTTTTCTCTCACTCTGAGGGAGATTGGGTTGCCCACCACCCTCCATACCATGCTGGGCTTCAGTCTGACAAGAAACCTCCCTTCCTCTTCAGTAGCAAGATCCATATCAAAGGACCAGACCCCACAGAGTTCATTAGAGGGCATTGATAATTTCTGCATTTTCTTAGAGAGTGGGTTGCTTTTATTCACAATGCAAATAGGTTGGCCTTAATTTCAACCCTCCTTCCAAGCTAGATTTTTTTTGGGGGGGGCAGTTATTAAAAAAAATGTTTTTCTTCTACAATAATAAATCATTAAATGCTTTTGCATGGTGTACAGTTTCTGTTACATCCAGCTTCTAGGAAAGCATACTGATATAAGGAAAAACAGAGTAGGGGGGGGCGGGGACACCCAACCCCCCTGGTTAATTCCAGAATCCTCAATTTGCTCTTTCCCTTGCTGATTAAATTGTGTGCTAATATCGAGCCACATCGGACAAGAAGGCTAACCAACAGTTTCTCACAACAATGTAAGAATCACTTATACAGTGGTACCTTGGGTTACACACGCTTCAGGTTACAGACGCTTCAGGTTACAGACTCTGCTAACCCATAAATATTACCTCGGGTTAAGAACTTTGCTTCAGGATGAGAACAGAAATCGTGCTCTGGCAGCGCAGTGGAAGTGGGAGGCCCCATTAGGTTAAGTGGTGCTTCAGGTTAAGAACAGTTTCAGGTTAAGAACGGACCTGTAGAACGAATTAAGTACTTAATCCGAGGTCCCATGCACTACAAAAAGATCAAAGCTATCCATTCTTAAGAAAATCAGCCCTGAGTGCTCACTGGAAGGACAGATCCTGAAGCTGAGGCTCCAATACTTTGGCCACCTCATGAGAAGAGAAGACTCCCTGGGAAGGACCCTGATGTTGGGAAAGATGGAGGGCACAAGGAGAAGGGGACGACAGAGGACGAGATGGTGGGACAGTGTTCTTGAAGCTACCAGCATGAGTTTGACCAAACTGCGGGAGGCAGTGGAAGACAGGAGTGCCTGGCGTGCTCCGGTCCAGGGGGTCACAAAGAGTCGGACATGACTAAACAACTAAACAACAACAACCACTATATTAAGAAAAGGAAAGCAATTCTGAATCACCTGCAGAGGATATTAATAGAGAAAATTACTGAAACGCTCCATAATAAATTGGTTCGGAGGAAGCCACTTCTTGAAGCACTGCAGACCTGTGTCAAGTAAGCAAAAGGAAAGAAGTAATCAATACAAAAATGTGAATTTGCAAGCGTTTGGAGTGCCTGTGTTGCAAGATCTCTGGGGGGTATTAAATATTGTGTGCATGTAAAAATAAAGGACCTCTGGACGGTTAAATCCAGTTGAATTTGACTATGGGGTGTCTTGCTCATCTCGCTTTTCAGGCCAAGGGAGCCGGCATTTGTCCGCGGACCAGTTTTCCGGGTCATGTGGCCAGGATGACTAAACTGCTTCTGGCGCAACGGAACACCGTGACGGAAACCAGAGCACATGGAAATGCCATTTACCTTCCCACTGCAGTGGTACCTATTTATCTACTTGCACTGGTGTGCTTTTGAATGGCTAGGCTGGCAGAAGCTGGGACTGAGCAACGGGAGCTAATCCTGCTGTGGGGATTCGAACCGCTGACCTTGCAATCGGCAAGCCCAAGAGGCTCGGTGGTTTAGACCACAGCGCCACCCATGTGTATGTGTGTGTGTGTTGACTTTTTGTGCATGACATGGTCAGCATAGCCAAATTATGGCTTACTGGGACCCCCTGGAAGAGGAACTCCCTGGTCCCTTTTCATCCTGTGCTATGCCATGTTGTCTAATCTAGGCTTGTGATTAAGCTCTTAACTAACCACAAGTTGCAGCCAAAGTCTGTTCTTGGCTACAGCACATGGGTAGTGTGTAGAGAGATTAACCATGAACATGGGTTCAGGTGACAAGGATGGGATGGGGTGTGCGTGGCTTAACAAAGAGCCAGTTTGTTTTTCCCCTTTGTGTTGTTGACCATGTAGCCTACTGATGAGTTCTGGAGAGCTCAAAAGCTTTGTGACATTTGCGTTGGTCTGATAAAGGTATTGCCCCAATATGGATATTGGAATATTCCTCCAGCGAACCTCCTTTAACAGGGGTCAGCAATTTTTTTCAGCAGAGGGCAGGTCCACTGTCCCTCAGACCTTGTGGAGGGCCGGACTATATTTTTTTGGGGTGGGGATGAACGAATTCCTATGCCCCACAAATAACCCAGAGATTAATTTTAAAGAAAAGCACACATTCTACTTATGAAAAAACACGCTGATTCCCAAACCGTCCACAGGCTGGATTTAGAAAGTAATTGGGCCAGATCCGGCCCCCGGGCCTTAGTTTGCCTACCCATGAGTTAACTTATATTTGGAGCCAAGCCTATACACTGCCCTCCATGCTTCTGTATATGAAAAGTAGTACAGTGGTACCTCGGGTTACATACGCTTCAGGTTACATATGCTTCAGGTTACATACTCTGCTAACCCTGAAATAGTGCTTCAGGTTAATAACTTCGCTTCAGGATGAGAACAGAAATCGTGCTCCGGCGGCAGCAGGAGGCCCCATTAGCTAAAGTGGTGCTTCAGGTTAAGAACAGTTTCAGGTTAAGTATGGACCTCCGGAACGAATTAAGTACTTAACCTGAGGTACCACTGTACAGAAAGCTGCCATGTTGACATTCCCTTTGGAAGGAGAAAAGCAGAGAAGGAAAAGATGAAAATGGCTGGGAACGAAAGAGGAACTTTTAGGCTGTGAGCATGTTCCTCCGGTAGGGTATGATAGGTGGGAAACCTTTTCTAAGACTGTGAAAATTTGTCCAGCTGCCAAATGCCTGGCTTGATCAGAGATCAGTTTTGGTGTCATGAGTCACTTGCTTCTTTCAAACCTTTGTGTGCTGTACTCTTAAGACGCTGCCCTCAGGGGCCGAGAGAAAGAGGCAGGGGTTCGGTTTCTTAAGCAACCTTCCCTGCAGTTGGCCTATTCATGCTTCTTACAGTTGCGAACAGATGAATTTGCTGCCAAGCTTCTTCCAGGTAATCGCAAAAGAATGCCTCTTGTCAGTGACGCTAGGGCTTCATATATTTGGATAGAGCTGTGTATCAAAAGCTGTCAGTACTCCAAAAAGTATGAAAGCATTTAAACCTGAACGGGCGCAATGCTTGTTAGGGCAAAGTCATGGCACCAAGCAAGGGGGGGTACTTTCACAGCTCAAGGGTCACATTTCTTTCTGAGAAGCTTTCTGAGGGCCACATGCTAATTGTGGGCAGGGCCAGAGGAAATGCAAGTGGAGCAAGGAAACTAAACTTTACATTTGTACATGGCGCTGTGGGTTAAACCACAGCGCCTAGGACTTGCCGATCAGAAGGTCGGCGGTTCGAATCCCCACGACGGGGTGAGCTCCCGTTGCTCGGTCCCTGCTCCTGCCCACCTAGCAGTTCGAAAGCACACCAGTGCAAGTAGATAAATAGGTACCGCTCTGGCGGGAAGGTAAACGGTGTTTCCGTGCGCTGCTCTGGTTCGCCAGAAGCGGCTTAGTCATGCTGGCCACATGACCTGGAAACTGTACGCCGGCTCCCTCGGCCAATAAAGCGAGATGAGTGCCGCAACCCCAGAGTCGGCCACGACTGGACCTAATGGTCAGGGATCCCTTTACCTTTTACAGAAGGCTAGTTTCTATGCTCTCACCCACCCCTCCCAATCCTTCATCCGCAAATCTGATCAAGTAGCCTCCAGAAATAACATGTTTCACTCAGAGTTTGTTAATGAATATATTATTTATTTAACATAATTGAAACCCCTGGCCTTTCCCGTTAATAAACAACGTACAGTCATACCTCGGGATAAATACGCTTCAGGATAAGTATTTTTCGGTTGCGCAACCCGGAAGTAATGGAGCGCGTTATTTCCAGGTTTCGGCGTTCGTGCATGCACAGACGGTCAAAATGACGTCACGCGCATGTGCGGCAGCGGCAAAACGCAACCCGCGCACATGCAGACGCACAGTCGTGTCTTACATTCTGTTCAGGATGCGAACGGGGCTCCGGAACGGATCCCGTTCGCATCCCGAGGTACCACTGTACTCAGAGCGGCCTGGAATAAAGTCATACAACAAAATTTTAAAATATATTAAAACAGCAGCAATAGGTAACCGTATCTGAGATGCGATCCATTTGATCACTGCATGCTCATGTGAAAATATCCATAAGGTAAGCAGACCTCCCTAGTCTGCCACACTTTGTAAAATTTAGCAACTGAGTAGGTTATATGAGAAAAACATAAAGGTAAAAAGGTAAAGGACCCCTGACAGTTAAGTCCAGTCGCAAATGACGCTCAATGTGGTGCTCATCTCTCTTTACTGGCCAAGGAAGCCGACGTTTGTTCGCAGACAGTTTTTCCAGGTCATGTGGCCAGCACGAGTGAGCCGCTTCTGGCGAAACCAGAGCAGCGACGCCGTTTACCTTCCCGCCGGAGCGCTACCTATTTATCTACTTACACTTTGACGTGTTTTTGAACTACTAGGTTGGCAGGAGCAGGGACCGAGCAACAGGAGCTCACCCCGTCACGGAGATTCAAACCGCTGACCTTCTGATCGGCAAGCCCTAGGCTCTGTGGTTTAACCCACAGCGCCACCCGCCTCCCTGAGAAATATGTAGACAGGTGTAAATCATGTTTCATCTGGGATATTATATATAAAAGAACACCTGGCTTGTAAAATGTTCTTCATACAACAGATTTTTATATTGAACTGCGCCGCAACTCCCCGTTATTCTTTCTGCACCCCACAGATTCAGAGCCTCACACAGAGAGAGGTGCCTAAACTGAGCCTCAAAATGTTGGTGTGCGGTGAAATCCCCAAAATCGCAAAAAGCACACAAGAAAGGGCATTCCCCCCCCTCCAGCCCATTTGCTATTCCCCATCTCTGAGTCAATCAGCTACTTTGACATGGCTCCATCACTCCCAGCACTAACAGTGTGCAAACAAATAGAAAATTATTTCCCACTGGCAAACATGCTGTTTACTTTCCCGAAAAAATTGCACTTTTCAGCCTGACAGCTGATCAAGGGCTCTCCCTGCTGCTGTCAGCAGGAAGAAGTGTTTAAACACAGGGATGGGAGTTTAAACATTTTCTCATTATCAGAGAATAAAAAATAAAAATAATAAAAAATAAATGCAAGCGTGGAGAGCCACAGGACCACCCGCTGTGCGAGTAATGAAGCTGTGTCTCATGACCAGAGCCAGGGGACTTTTATCTCTGTCCCTGGTATCATTACTGAGGTGACACCTTCCCATGATCCAAGGCTGGGCTTTTTTTTTAATCTGCGTTTCCCCAAACGCAGTCACAGGTTGTGTGAGGGATTTTTGCTGGGTTTCTGAGAGAATATTGCCCATTGTTTGCTGTTCTGGCTACAGTTGTGTCAGCGTTTAGACAAGAGATCTGTAGCTTAGTTCTCCTTTGGGTTGGTTGTTGTTTTTTTTAATAAAAAAAAATTGGCCATGAAATTTACTTTGTGGAAGAGGAGGAGGAAATGAAGAAGAATTTCATTTCATTTATTTATTTATTTTAAAAACCACATACTTGTAAAAAGAAATAATAACGATGATTTTTTGGGGTAAATAATACGATAGTCAATTTGTTTGTTACTCAAGGACCGTTCACAAAGTATGCTACTTTAGCACACAGTTCAATGGTCTAGGGATGGGGGAACCCAAAGAATATTGCAGTATTTTGCCTCCGCAAGCCAGTACTTGAATTGACTGGAAAAAAACATGCCTCCCTCCTTTCCCCAAAATGTTAGCGTTGCTCTGATAAAGGCCTTTTTTAAAACGGAAGAAAACCCTATTTTGGTACATCTTAACGCATACTTTCTCTCTCCTTCGCCACAATTTCGTTCCCCACTCCCTCCATCTTCATGCAGGACATAGTTCCTCATGTTGGTATATTCTCAAATTATTTGAAGGTGTCACAAATTTGTCAAAGGATGGGTTTGCTGTGATCCCGTTGTGAGGTTTTTGTCAATGGCCTGTACCAAAAAAATGCCTCTGTCAAAGGCTGGGGTTTGGATTAATCCTGATGAGAAAATGAGATAATGGCATGATAAAGTCAACGATCAGGTGACTTTACCTCACGCAGCCCACAATAGCATAAAATAATATACAAGGTAGCTAAATTACTGGTAAAACTGGAGCACGGACCCTAATTTTCCCACCACTTTCTATTGGTATTCATGGTTCCTTGTGTGCATTATGATTTAATATATGGGTATCTATGGTTAATTTGTAAGGCACAAGGCTATCTAGTTCAGACTTTGCAGAATAATCCTTTTGACTAATTGTGGCATGATTTAGGAGCGTACTCATGCAAACAGGCTGGGGTTTTTAGTTGTCTAGCCAGCTGTGGTGAGTAAGAATCAGCTCTAGGCAATCTTTTTTTTATAAAAAAAAATGTTTCTTTTAGGCCACAAATGACTAATACAGATCTGTGTGGGCAGATGGGCAATTAACTTTCATGGACTTAGTTATATAATTGCTAATGACTTTTATCATCTCTATATTTATTTCCCTCAGTTGTGGGCCTGATTATTTGGAGATAAGCAAGTTTGTCTTGGCTGGCTGGAGGAAAACACAAGAGCAAGCCTTGAGTTTTCTTGTTCTCTCTGGAAACGAATTCTGATGAGAAACGCTGTGAGAATGCGCTGTCTATGAAAGGACTCAAAAGATGCTCCCACATCAGAAGTCGCTTAAGAGCACCTTTCCTATTGACATTCTGTCATTCTGTCAAGAATGCAGAGATCAAGGAGATTACACATGTGCTTGTGACTCACTAGAATATCACTGGCCTCCGCTGAAAACTTCCACCACCAAAAAATTCTTGGCTGGATCCATTTAAGCTCACTTGCCATCCTTTTCTTTTTCAAAAGCAGACATATTTGGGACGGAACAGTTGAATTTAGCGAAGTCATCCACCCACTCGGGACGTTTTGAATACTGTACTCCGTTGGCGTGGAACTGGTATAATGATAATCCCATTAGCGATGGTGGAAGGTCTCTCTAGGACAGTGTAACAAATATTAAACAATTCCTTTTGTTGACTTCATCCAATGAGCCATCTTTCCCCAGAGACTTGACTTTAATCTAATCCTCTCCTTCCTCCAGGAATCCCTTTGTTGGGAAAGATCGGAAACCAACCCCAGGAATGACAAGTCTGTCCCTAAGCCTTGGATCAGTCAATACATTCTTGAAATTATCGGCTCCCATCTGTTCTGTTTGTCCACTCAGCCCCTGGTCTGGCGATCTCTTTATCAAGGGACAGTCAGATTTATCATAAGGGTCCAGAAATCAGATCCACTGTTAACATCTCGGTTGCCAAGTCAATATTACTGACACTGCTTTCTAAACAAAAGATAATACGCAACTCGGGACATCTGTTTCCTCTGTTACAGCTGAGATGTGTCGTCAGAGATGGAAGACATGGCCCGTAACCAGATTCTGTTAGCATCTATGCTGGTGTAAGTCAGCCAGAGATTGAGGTCAACATCAGAGATTCGCTAATTACAAAGCACGGCCAAATTCAATTTATTTTTGTGATAGAAAATGTCTTTTCTCTTTTAAAAATGGAAAAAAGCTTGGCTTTGGCTTGACCTAAATGAACTTGCAGCTCAAACTGTCCTTCGCTGTTGCTTTTGCTGTGTGCAGTGTTGTGAAAACTTTTGCTGTAGCGCTCAGTAAAAATAAAGTTGAGAGTGGTGAGCCTCTTCAAAACGAAGGGGAAATGCCCTTCTTATAACTCATAGCTAACACAAAGTGCAGACCTTGGACTTAGGAGCTGTGGGCTTGTTCCAGTGTTGCGACAGTGTGGCAAAAGCCCTTTTCCCAGCAAGATTAGCTCTCTTGGGTCACTACAACCACAGTTCCTTGTCCACCTTCTTTCTTGGTCTTCTGAACAATGAAAGAGCACCGGATTATGATTCAGGCTGGATCTGAGGCCCAGCTCTATAGGCCTTCAGATATACACCCAGTCTCACCGACCTTGATTGGTGTTGGTGCCAGCTCGCCTCGGTCCAGTATACCTGAAGGAGCATCTCCACCTCCATCGTTCTGCCCGGACACTGAGGTCTAGCTCCGACAGTGGCGTAGCGTGGGTTGTCAGCACCCGGGGCAAGGCAAGTAATTTGCGCCCCCCTAACCCGTGGATTTGCGCCCCCTAACCCTAACCCCCAGATGTTGCGCCCGCCCCCCCTGCACCCCCACACTACGCCACTGAGCTCCGAGAGCCTTCTGGCGGTTCCCTCGCTGCGAGAAGCCAAGTTACAGGGAACCAGGCAGAGGGCCTTCTTGGTAGTGGCGCCCGCCCTGTGGAACGCCCTCCCACCAGATGTCAAAGAGAAAAATAACTACCAAACTTTTAGAAGACATCTAAAGGCAGCCCTGTTTAGGGAAGCTTTTAATGTTTAATAGGTTATTGTATTTTAGTGTTTTGTTGGAAGCTGCCCAGAGTGGCTGGGGAAAACCTGCCAGATGGGCGGGGTATAAATAATAAATTGTTGTTGTTGTTGTTGTTGTTGTTGTTGTTATGGCTCACTCTGGCCATGGGATCTTAAGATGGCATTAAGAAAGTGGCAGAGGGCCACCTGCCCAGCTGTCTTGAACCAAAATGGCAGCAGTAACAATGGGTGCTGTTTCCTTCACTTCGGTCCATGGTGAGCAAGATCAGCTTCCACCACTGGAATAGAGAAACAGGCACTGAAAAACTTTCATCCAGTTACCGTATATGCTGGTAGAATGCAGCTGCTGGAGTAACACAGCAGTCGGGAAAGCATGCTTTGTAGTGTCATTATGCAACTACATCTGGAGAGCTTAGTATGGCTAGTAGAGGGTTGGTGCTATTTTATTGTTACAAAAGTTGGGTGTCACGCCCCACTCTCTGCAAGATTCCAGGGGATTCCAGGGTCTGTGTTCCTTTGGAGAATTGAGACATGCTGGAGACTGTTGTAGATTTAAGAAATATGGTTTATTCACCCACTGTAT
Organism: Podarcis melisellensis; assembly: GCF_964234715.1. Classification (NCBI taxonomy): domain Eukaryota; kingdom Metazoa; phylum Chordata; class Lepidosauria; order Squamata; family Lacertidae; genus Podarcis; species Podarcis melisellensis. The sequence goes on along the minus strand of NC_138528.1, from coordinate 124,877,772 downwards.
TTACACCTTCCGTCTGCATGGAGGGAGTCCAGATCTTACAGCATGGTCATTTCAAGAGGTGCATGTCTCCCACAGCAGTGCAGCCAGCCTGCCCAAGATGGATCCCAGTCTTGCTTCTTCTTCCCAGAACACCCTGCTTTAAACGCTATTTTCCTGTCGCCCCACAACCAGTTACCCTGGCAACCTTCCAACTCCCCAGTCTCTGTTCACACCTCAGGGCAAGCAGGGAGGACAGTTCTCTTGCATTGCCAATGGCCCTCAATGGCCCTGTTTTGTTTCTTAATGGCCCTAGCCTGGCCAGGTATTTTGCATAGGCTGGCCCAGGAGTTCCTCTGCAGCTTGTATTTCTCCCTTCACATTCCAAATAATCAAAATCCTACCATTTATTAAGGAAATCAGCCCTGAGTGCTCACTGGAAGGACAGATCCTGAAGCTAAGGCTCCAATACTTTGGCCACCTCATGAGAAGAGAAGACTCCCTGGAAAAGACCCTGATGTTGGGAAAGATGGAGGGCACAAGGAGAAGGGGACGACAGAGGACGAGATGGTTGGACAGTGTTCTCGAAGCTACCAGCATGAGTTTGACCAGACTGCGAGAGGCAGTGGAAGACAGGGGTGCCTGGCGTGCTCTGATCCACGGGGTCACGAAGAGTCGGACACAACTAAATGACTAAACAACAACAAACCATTTATTAATGTCTAGGATTTAGGAGGGGTTCCCCCCAATCTATTACATTATTATCTGTTCGTGTAAAGGTAAAGGGACCCCTGACCGTTAAGTCGTCGTGGATGACTCTGGGGTTGGGGCGCTCATCTCACTTTATTGGCCGAGGGAGCCGGTGTACAGCTTCCGGGTCATGTGGCCAACATGACTAAGCTGCTTCTGGCGAACCAGAGCAGCGCATGGAAATGCCGTTTACCTCCCCACCGGTGTGGTACCTATTTATCTACTTGCACTCTGATGTGCTTTCGAACTGCTAGGTTGGCAGGAATCTGTTCGCATAGCCCACCTTTAATCAAATCGTCCCAGGGCAAATTGATAGTTGCACTTAATGCTGAAACCTAAAGGGGAAAAATATTTTGCCTATAATACAGTCTGTTCCTATTTTCTATGATCACTTCTTAGTTTTAATGGCAAGCCCAGACTCAAATAGTGACGACGAACTGCATCCGTTGACTTCCTCGCCCCAGAAAAGAAGTCCACACTTCGTTTGTTCTTTTCACCAAAACTTGCTAGAGCTGATTTTGTGATGACCCTTCTCGTATGGAGCAAAGAGATCACACATTTCTGGTTTCAGCTTCACTCCGGGAACCGTGAAGATGGACTGAGCTATGAAGGAAACAAAGAAGCCAAGTATCAGTTACAGGGGAGCAATACAGGGGAGCCTGCACTGGGTCAAATCTGTCCTTGATGGTGACCCACATTGCTTGTCTTGAAAGAAAACGGCTCCTATGTGATGCTGCTTGACACAGGAGTAAGCTTATTCCTGGGTGAACTTCCCCAGATTTCTTGGAGAGCCTCTACACCAGTGAAAGTGGGATGGATAACCCATCGCTCTCCAAATATTGTTGGACTCCAACTCCCATCACCTTCAGCCAATACAGTGGTACCTCGGGTTACATACGCCTCAGGTTACATACACTTCAGGTTACAGACTCCGTTAACCAAGAAATAGTACCTCGAGTTAAGAACTTTGCTTCAGGATGAGAACAGAAATCGTGCTCCGGCGGCGCAGCGGCAGCAGGAGGCCCCATTAGCTAAAGTGGTGCTTCAGGTTAAGAACAGTTTCAGGTTAAGAACGGACCTCCGGAACGAATTAAGTACTTAACCTGAGGTACCACTGTATAGACAATGGTTGGGGATGATGGGCGCTTGAGTCCAACAACATCTGTAGGTTCTCAACCCCTCTTCTAGTGGAATCTATCATTTTAGTAACATTTATGATAACTTTTTTTTAAAAAACCCCAGTAGCTATGCCTTTGCAAGCCAGCAACTCGCCAGATATTTTGGACCAAAACTCCTATTTGCTGTGGTAGCTGGGACTGGTGGGAGTTCTACTCCAAAGAATCTGGGCTACCCCAGGTTAATGAAGGAGTCAGGCAATCTGCTCCAGAAATTCATTCACAGACTGAAACATACCATAGGAACCAGCAGCAAAGTATTCCGGGACTCCTTCCCAAAGTAATTTTAACACGAAACCACCACTGGAAACTACAACCGTAGAAAGAAACATGTCCACTCGGCAATCAGTTGATTTACTGGCAAAAAGTCACACATCCCCATTATTTAAGAAGCAAGCTATGGGGTAGCTTTGCACGTTACACGAAGTGTCAAAGAGCCAACGTCCCAGTGACTAATGAATCCACTTTTTTGTAATCTTGAGGTTGTGTCTGTGTGCATCTTCCTGCCTGTGAGATGTGCAAGATCTGATTGTGGGCACAGATTAGACATGTTCCCTGATCCTACATGAGCCTGGAAGCACACAAAGTGGATGAGTCAGTGGCTTGTTATCGCTGCACAGCAGGGAATGGTTCCTGAGCCATTATGCTTGGCTCCAGTTAGCCCGTTGCTTATCAGACTACTAGTCACACCTAGACTTTACAGGCACACGCGCTAAACCCTGTCTGTGGTGCCTACCCCTTTTCCCAAATGATAAGACAAGAGACCAGAGTATGGGTTCAAACTGGCCACAACTATATTGAACTTCAGAAGTGGGAAACTTGGCACAGGCTTTGGCAGGTAACCCTCTCAGCCCGCCTGGCTGAGGATATGCAGGCAGATGAGGTCCAGTGAGAGGGGACTGCAAAGCGCAAACTTACACAGCATGCCCTTCCACCGACCTCGTCCGGGGAGTTTGACCTACATGCCGCCTCTCTAGGGCCAGGGACTCCCGGTTTTTGCCCTTTAACGGGCCCTGCAAGCGCCGCCGCATGTGGAGGGAGCATGAATGCATCCCCCCCCAACTTGATGTTAGACTAAAGGCTACCTTGCCAAGGCCTAAAAACCGCCAAAGTTGTGACGAAATTGCTACGGGGAAGGCGAAACCTGCCAATGCAGGGAAAAATCCTTCCCAGTTCTGAATACAGCAACCATCTTACGACCGCAGCAGCGCCCGCTGACCTGGAACGCAAAATATTAGCCTGTAAAGAAGGAATCGTTAAATTGAAGATCGCTGACCTAAGCTGAAATTAAAAGGCAAGAAATATTAATTGAGGGAGGGTGGGTGGGTGATCCTGGAAGGAAGAAAGGCAAAAGAGGCTTGAGCCCAGGGGTCACCTCTTTTCCTTTTCCTTAGGCCCGCCCCTGGCCGGCCGCCCATTGTCCTCCCTGGCCGAGGGCGGGTCAAAGGCCAGCTCAGGCAGGTGGGTGGCACCCGCCCAGGTGAGCCTCGCTCGGTGCCGCAAACCCCGCCCACCTGTGGAGAAGGGAGGGTGGATATTGTCTGACCATCAGCCTTGGCTTGGCACTCCATCTCTCTCTCAGACCATACTTTGCAGCCTGGATTCCTAACCTGTCCCAATTATGGACTGTTTTCCATTCCCCAGCCTCTTTCTTTTGGCTTAAGGGCTGGGAGAGATGCCTGTCTGAAATCCTAGAGACTTGCTCCAAGTCACTGTACACAATATTGAGCCCAATGCAATGGGCTATAGGTCTGACTCATACAAGGAAGCCTTCCTATGTTCTTCCTGTGTGCGTCAAGCAAAGCCTATCCTCCAACACCTTGTCCCAGTCCCCCCCCCCCAGCATCTGCTGCCTGAGATGGGTGTCTCACTCTGCCCAGTGATAGAGGCCAGCCCTCCTTATCCTTGTGCTTTTACTGTGCAGCACTTCGGGCAATATATGAAGTTGACCAGCATTTCTACATTTCAGTCTCAGTAATACTCCCAGGGAGGAGGATGGCGCTGTGGGTTAAACCACAGAGCCTAGAACTTGCCAATCAGAAGATCGGCGGTTCGAATCCCCGCGATGGGGTGAGCTCCCGTTGTTCGGTCCCAGCTCCTGCCAACCTAGCAGTTCAAATGCATGTCAAAGTGCAAGTAGATAAATAGGTACCGCTCCAGCGGGAAGGTAAATGGCGTTTCCGTGCTCTGCTCTGGTTCGCCAGAAGTGGCTTAGTCATGCTGGCCACATGACCCAGAAGCTGTACGCCGGCTCCTTTGGCCAATAAAGCGAGATGAGCACTGCAACCCCAGAGTCAGTCATGACTGGACCTAATGGTCAGGGGTCCCTTTACCTTTACCTAATCCTCCCAGAAAAACAACAACCCAATTCTCTTTATAGTTACAGTGGTACCTCGGGTTACATACGCTTCAGGTTACAGACGCTTCAGGTTACAGACTCCGCTAACCCAGAAATATTACCTCAGGTTAAGAACGTTGCTTCAGGATGATAACAGAAACCGTGCAGCGCTGGCACGGCGGCAGCAGGAGGTTCCATTAGCTAAAGTGGTGCTTCAGGTTAAGTACAGTTTCAGGTTAAGAACAGACCTCCAGAACGAATTAAGTACTTAAACGCGAGGTACCACTGTACTTTGTTTTTTTTTAAAAAATGTAAAGGGGAAGAAACGCGCGTTAGTATTTTCCTAATATCATAATAAGAAGAATCCCAGAAACATTGACAAGTTTCCCTTTTCCATTTGGAGGGTGTGTGGAGTGAAGCTAGGATTCTCTAGCACAGCTTCCTGCCCTGGTAGGATTCTTATCAGGAAATTCTCTCTTTTTTTTAAATGCCAGGAGCCCCAGAAAAGAAATAATTTGGCATAACAGTAGTGGGAATGCAGCCTGATAATCAAAAGGATTCAAATCTTCCTATGTGCTGCCGAGCTCTCTTCTTCCCACCCAGTGGAGGGTGGGAGGGAAGGGGGGAGAGAGACAGAGAGAGAGAGAAAAGGAGAGAGAGAAAAAGACAGAGCAAAACCAAAAGCATGGTGGTTCCCTTCTTCAGCAATCTTAACAAATGCAAACGCTTCCACTCCACTGACTCCTCATTAACTTACCGAATCTGACAGTCTAATTATCGCAGCTGCTTTGCGCTTAGAATAAATAAATATGAAAGTGGATGTTTAAAGGAAAACGAGAAGGGAAAGGGCCGTCATCCAGGCAGTCAATAGAGAGAGATAGTTTGTTTTAAATTTTTATATCCGTACGTATTTAGAGCATTTTGGGGGGGAAAGACAGTGCCATAGTTGTCTTTCAGACT